>NW_025421373.1:10000000-11250000 GCF_011764305.1 Mustela putorius furo | reverse complement strand
CATTTTCTCTGCTCCAGCAAGGGGAGTACACGGGTGGTTGTCCCTCAGGTCAGGCCGTGGATCCAATTTTTATCCTCTGTTATGCCTTTCAAAGGTTTCAGACAGACTTAAAATCATTATTGGGGAATCTTAATGTGAACAGAGGCATCAAAGTGGCCTCCTTCTAGTGCTGCCTTATGAGCTGAATGGGGACACACTTGAGTGGTGACCGAGTGATGATAAGTGGGGAGGGGTGAATTTATGAAGTGAGCAGTTCGTCAAATATACAAGTCCCTCAGAATTCACCGAAGCAGGTGCGAAATGACCAGGTTTCAACAGCTGAGGTGGGATGATACTTTGTAATAAGAGAAGCCCTGTTCCTGGGACAGGGTCGACTGAGACCAAGACTAATCAAGGCATGCTGTGACAGGGGCCAGCCCTCCGGAGCTGGTCAGCCCACGCGGAGATGACAAGCCCAAGCCGAGGGCTCAGCCGAGAATGCAGGGCAGCAGGGCGGGAGGTGACCACAGACCCCACCAGCCACGCCGGCTGAGAGAGAGCCTTAGCCCAGGAGCAGAATGTAGAAGTGCAATATGGTGCACCCTGCAGGCTTGTGTTTTATTCAGTATAAATATTTTAAATGCAGTTTTAAATATTATGCAAACCAAAAATAGCAGCAAGTGTGGAAGGGACTTGCACTATTGGTTTTCTGCCTCTTTCTTGCAAAACACAGAGTCAGTAATAAGCCTGTTATTTGTCAGCCATTTTAAACGTTCAGTTTCCTTAAAAATAGTTCAAAATGAAATGCAGACTTTTTTTTTTTCTTTTAAAGAGTGCATCAACCCAGCAAAGCAGGTGAATTTTACCGATAGCATTTTTAAAAAAAATACAATCATTCTTTAAGCAAAGAGAAGAGTGGGAGCATTGTCCCAGGGCAAAAATCTGAAGAGCACAGGCCTATGCAGTGGAGAGCAGGCTTTCCCAGTGGCTGATGACACAGGGTCGCTCCGAAATCTCTGAGAGAAGGGCCATACATGTGTCACCACAGCCCCCATTAGGAGGGTGCTTGGCCAGGGACGTCCTCCGGCCTAGCCACACTCCAGAGCCACCACATACATGAAAGAGGATAAAAAAATTAATCCATGAGCTGAATAAAAGCCACAGCAGCCTCCAACATCGCTGAGGTTGTTTGCTTTGTGTTTTTGATAAACAGAAGTAGTGTGAAATGTTATGGAGGAAATACTGTGCTCCCAGTAAACACAGCGTGGATGGTGTTCTTGCAGAACACACACATGAGGCAGAACGTTAGGCTGTTCTTTTACTCTTTTTTTCTTTTATGATCTTTGACTCTGCTTTTGAGAGGACAGAGTTTCAGGCAAGACCAGCTACAGAATCTGCAGGGCCCAGTGAAAAATGAAACCTCGGGGCTCTGTTCAAAAATGAGTTGGACTTTCAACATCATGATAATAGAATATCAGCCAAACGCCAGGCCCTTCAGAGCTCAACTCTGTGGCTTCACAGGTCACGGTATAAAGCCTAATAGCAGCTGGACCTCTGTTTCTCCATTGGACAAGGCTGCACGGCTGGAGGCAACCCTATAAGTTGCCATTTTGCTGCAAGGGTCACCCCTAGCCCTGGCCACGCTGGTGGAGGGACCCACGAGGTCTCAGCAGCAAGACCAAGAAGTCAAGGCAGCTTACTAACCTGCAGCCAGAGAAAACACAGGCATTTCTTTTTCTTTCTTTTCTTTTCTTTTTCCTTCTTTCTGTCTTTCAAAGATTTTATTTATTTATTTGACAGAGAGAGAGAGACAGCAAGAGCAGGAACATGAGCAGGGGAGTGGGAGAGGGAAAGTAGGCTTCCTGCTGAACAGGGATCCCGATGCGGGGCTCGATCCCAGGACCCTGGGAACATGACCTGAGCCGAAGGCAGAGGTTTAATGACTGAGCCACCCAGGGACCCCTGAAGTTTCTATTTCATTTCCTAAAAACATTTGTTGTGGGATTTCTCTGATTTTAAAAAATAATACATGTTTATTAAAGAAAATGTAAAAAATACTGAACACCTGAAGAAAACAAAATCACCAGTACTCCAACCACCCAGCTCTAACCACTGGTTACACAGTGTAATGTATCCTAATTTTTGCTGCGTTTGTTTTCCGTGTGTGTGTAATTTTCCAAAGCTAGGATCATACTCTCATATTGTTTATAACCTTTTTCAACTTATTTTACTATCTCCCCTCGTCATTCATTGAATATTCCTTAATTACCTCATTTTTAGAGGTTGTACATTAGTCATATAGAGAGAGAGAGAAAGAGAAAATATTATATATTTATAACACAATGTATTTAACATATTTATATATACGTAATTTATATTTATAGTCTAACCTAAATACATACATGAATACCCATACCAAAATACATTTAAACTGGATTATATGAATTAGGTCATTATTCAAAAAAACAATATGCCTGTCTATGCCTGGCCACATTGGTCAGACTAAAAATGAAACTCCCTCCTCCGTTTGCTCACTTCGCAGTATTTAAAAATGAGGGGCTGAATTCATTTTACAACCATAAATTAAAAAAGAAAATCGGGGCATCCCCAGCCTCTGAAAAAAAATGTTCTGTCTGCACAACTGGCACAAAAATCAAATAATTAATTCACCGAGTGCAGTTCTGCTGGACCTAATAGGTAAATGGCATTTCTCGATATTCCCAAGCGATGATTCATCTGGAATCGACAAATGTTCACTGAGGAGATAAGCAGCGATACTCCCGCTCACCAAACTGGAGCGTTTCCTCATTCAGTCACGCAGGCGGGGGCGGCAAAGAGCCTCCAGATTAGAAAGAATAATGCTAATAATACACCAAAATGTTTCTGAGCATGAAGAGATGTTTCAGAAGTGGCTTTTCATTTCAACATTCTTTCAACAGCTCAGTCAACTTCTCGTAAAATTCATAGTAAATACTTTTTTAAGGGGTGTGTGTGTATGCTGGTATTTTTGTGTGATTTGTTTTGTGTTATTGAAATATGCTACCCTGGAAAATGCTCAGCTATAAATGCCATTCTTCATAAACATGAGCCGGGCTGCTGATACACGGCTTTGCAGTTCTCTTTGAACTGCACTTTGGTTGCTTTCTACGGCCTTCTTCCCTCAGAGCACATGTCTGGGAGCAAGAACTGGGGATGCGAAGGTCACGAAGTTGTCGTGGAAACAGAACCTCTCCTCGTGGGCAGAGCTGGCTAATACTCACCAGCAGCTGCCTTGTGCCAGGCACTGTGCCGGGTTTTGCCAGCATCTTCTCTCGTTAACTCTCCAGTGGCCCTCTTCAGTAACACCAGCCCGATTTTTAGAGTGGAAAACAGAGTCAGATCAGTCAAGTATCTTGCCGAAAGTCATGCTACGTCTAGGCTGGCAAAACTGAGGTGGGAATCAAATCTTATTCTCCGAGCAACACTGCTTTTCCAGGTAATCTGCCCGCACCTCCCGGGCAGGATGAGAACGGGGCCCCACGTGGTCCCATCTCTCTGTAGCAGCCCGATGCAGGTCTAGCGAACAATCCTGTGGTAACTCTCGGAATGATTCTTCCAGCTTCCACACTTGCCAGAGACGTGACCCGAGCGAGAGAAACTCAGCGGAATGAGCCAACATTTTCCTGGTGATCGCGACAATAACCTAAACTTTCAGAGTTTCCCTCAGAGTTGGAAAAAGAAGAAATATATGCGTGCATCCGTATGTGCGCACATGTGTGTATGACAGGCATGACATGAAGCAATGGGGATGGGGAGGAGCTGGATGACAGAGGTACCAAGGCCTCAAGAACTCCACTCAGAAACAGGTTAAAACCTGAAGTGTGCGCACACACACACACCACCACCACCAGTACCACAGACTTTATCTGACTTATTTCTATAGATTCTCCTTGCCACATTTGTATGCATAGCTGCCCCATACCATCTGTTCCCCCATATAGGCACCTCAGCCAAAGTCCCATGATTTTCTGCAGAGCTACAGTGACTGTTCTAAGGAGTCTAAAATCTGTTCTGGGTCAGATTATTTCTAGGGATCAAACACCAGCTTCAGTTGGGCCAACAGAGGTTGCCAAATCAGGTGGGGCCAGAGCGTCGCTCCTCAGGGGGTAGGGCTACATCAGACATTGCCCTCCCCATCCCAAGACACACCTCCAAATACACATACACCAGATTTTCCTTCTTGCCCTCAGGTACATCCTATCCTCCGCAAGAAAACCCTTAGGAGCTTATTAAAGACAAGCTGGACCAAAGAACTGTCCATCTTACCTGGTGCCACCGCAGCGCTACGTGAGGAGAAGACCTGGAAAACACACCAAACCACTGGGAACTTGCAGGTGCTGAAGGGTTGCTGACTGTCTCTCGGCTATCGTAGGTTTTTGGCTCAGGCCCATCTAGCACTATGTAACCCACAGGTGCTCCTAAATACGTGGTCAACAAAGAAGTTCCCTGACCTGGGGGACATCACCTGGAACTTGTAAGAAATGCAGAATCCCAAGCCCCACCACACTCAGTTAAATCTGAATTTGGGATAAACAAGAAGAGGGTGTGTGTCTGTTTGGTTTTTATTGCAAATACATCCTATGCAATATTTGGGACATATTTACATTAAGAAATTATTCATATTTACCTGAAACTTAAATCTTTTTTTTTTTTAAAGATTTTATTTATTTATTTGACAGAGAGATCACAAGCAGGCAGAGAAGCAGGCAGAGAGAGAGGAGGAAGCAGGCTCCCTGCTGAGCAGAGAGCCAGATGCGGGGCTGAACCCCAGGACCCTGGGATCATGACCTGAGCCGAAGGTAGAGGCTTTAACCCACTGAGCCACCCAGGTGCCCCTGAAACTTAAATCTTATTGCTATCCTGTATTTCATCTGGTAACCCAACCTCCAGTATGCTAATGTACATTTGGGGGTGGGAACCTCTGCCATAAAGGAAGCGGAGTTCCGTGCAAATACTCATCCTGGAATTTTCTGAATTGTCCTGATGTCAAATATTCTCTCCCGTGGTGGTCAAGGATCACACTTTTGGGAAAAAGGCCTTTCTCCTCATGACGCGGAGCCACCATTAGGCCTGTTAACGTCCAGTAGTGCTAATGGACTGAGAACTCAATCTGCCAGGTGACCTGTATATACAGGGTATGGCCTGTATTTAATGATTTTGTCCTGTGTCATATATTGGCTTCATCAAGATCCCTTAAATGTCCTGGATTCAGCTATTTCTTTTTTACTAGATTACAAAAATTTGGCAGTCCAAGCAATTTTTCAAATTTAATTGGGTGTCCTATATTTTTATTTGTGAGGTCTGGTCACTCAGTGGAGGAAGCACTCTGCTAAAATCCTGGGGACAGTATCCTGAGAAATTTGGCATCCCAGATTCAGTACTTGTCTCAACCTCTGTTGAAGCTTTTTACTTCAGACCTCTGAACTTTAGCAGGTCAAGTCTGTTGAAAAAAACATGTGGCTACTCTACTAGCCAAGAATTTCAGTTCATTCTTCACTGTTCCTGTTATTTAAGTTGAATTTAATAGCTTGGCACTTACCTCACTCATATATCACACGTGGGATAAATTAATATTGACAGACATTTGTTGCTAATAAAATGATCCCAAACTTCTTGGTATTTTCTTTCTTGCATATTTTGAAAAGGCTAAAATTAAGACAAGCAGGGGCTATAAAAACAGGGAACTGGGACCCACAGATAAGCTGGGACGGACATGAAGTGGCTCTGAATAGGCCGCTGGCTCCCAGCGTTGTAGATGCTGCAGGAGAGATGGGGAAGTTGATGGAGCTCAAGTGTGCTCAGCCACGTAACACAAACATGGTGGGAAACGCTCAGGGAGAGTCTTGACTCGGACCGGGCTGGCTGTGGGTTTTAGGGTATGGTGGGGTAGCGACGAGGACCTTATGCTAGAGGGAACAGGGGGCACAGCTGAAGCACACTCCAGCCTCTGGGAGAAAGCTCCTGTTTCTATCATTTTCTCTCCCTCACATTCCCCGGCATGATGTCTACCCCTGTCCTCACTGCAGGACAGGAAACAGCAGATACAAGGTCTGGATTTGCAAGCTGGATATTCAGGTTGGAAAATATCCCTGCAGGTATCAAGAAAGACTGATGAGATGGCTAGACTACGAGAACAATTAAAAGCTAGGAAAATATGGTCAATGTAGAAGGTAAACATGGAAGCATCACGTCTTTCTAACAGGAATTTCAATAAGGAAACAGAAGGAAATAGTGGATCAAGCAGACAAACATATGCACAGAAGATTTTAATAACATGAATAATAAGTGCTAATACATGTTAATATAAGTCCAACACTATATATCTTCCATAATATAAGCACTAACATTTATACATTTATACCTTCACTCCCTATAAACAAAATTCATATCCTTTCAACTTCACATGAAACTTCACAAAAATTGGACACATTCTTGGCTGCAAAACAACAACAACAGAAAAACAACAAAAAACAGATTGAAGACATTTCAAGGCATCAACATCATGCAGACTAACTTCTTTGACCCAATGCAATAAAAGTCAAAATCCATAAAATGACAGTTTTTTTTAAAAAAACTCCATGGTCTGGAAACTAAAAAAAAAAGAAGATAATAGTGACTTCTGGTGAAGATGGCAGAATAGGAGGATCCTAAGTTTAACATTATCTACAGATACAACTAAATGACACCCACGTCAGTGTAATAACCCACAAAAGGACTTAAAGACAGGCAGAATATAGTTTCCACAGCTAAATGTAGAGAAAAGGCGACACTAAAGAAGGTAGGAAGGGTGAAGATGAAGTTGAGAGCAAAAGGGACCTGCAGGGTCCTGATGGAAGGAAGAATACTACCAGCAGTGAGAGGGGAGAAAAACAGACCTTTCACACCCGGCACCAACACGGGAAACTGAAGTCCCATAACATTTGGCTTTGAAAACCAGAAGGGCCTAATTTTGTGAGTTCTGACAATCAGCAGTGATTAATACATGGAATTTAAAAAATCAGCAGGCTGAGCTCCGGGAGAGCTGGAAGGCAATGGGAAACTGAGTCCCCACGCTTTTAGAGACAGCACAACAAACACCCCATGGAGATACAGCAGTTTGAAAGAAGCATTTTGAAAAACCCCTGGAATAACTGAATGGGAGATTTGTTTACTAATCTCAGGGTGCATGCTGGAGGGGCACGATCCTTGGGAGACATGTCCAGCAACAAAGAAACTGGGGGGCACAATTCCCCCTTTCCACCACCAACCCAGGCACACAGACACCTACAGGAATCAGTGTGGTGCAAATACTCACCACCTAACTTGCTAACAGCAGCCCCTCTAGCCAGGCCTTGGTTTCAGGTGTCCTTCCACAGCAGACACTTGGAAACATTGCTACCACATGTCTTCCCCCATCACCTCCACTCAAGCTTCTGTAGATTGACCCCTTCCAACCCAGCCAGGTCCCACCACCTTCAGGTCCCTTTCTGCAATGGACCTGCTGGTACTGGGAGCCCTGCCCCCATACTCTCCTATGAACCTGCCCTCTTCACTACTACACCCTTCACAGGAGCCCATCCAAAGTGGTGCCATAAGGCTGGCAGTGTAAGCAGGTCTGAGAGGGTCCAGGACCACTCCAAAGTGATTCCTGCCCTGAGAAGAAGTGAAGAGAACCACACACTGGTCAGACTGCAGCCCCAGCAGTGGGCTGGTGGTGGACATCTGGTCTGACCACAGGCCCCGCCCACCAACAAAAACTTCTCAGGGTACAAGACAGGGTACTGTAACTTAGTGCTACTACTTCTCTGGCAAATACCTGGTCTGTCACAACTCAAGCCCAAGATGTCCCCAAGCTGGCCCAATAACAACACAAGGACCAAACACTCTTCACAATATGCAGAGAGAGCCACTGCAGATGACTGAAGGAAAAAGCAACTCGGCCACAATAGTAGGGCCCAGCAACAGACATAGGAGACCCACCTGAAGTTCCAGGTTCTGGTGAACAGGGCACATTGTACTGCAAGACACTATAGGACCTCTTCCTCAAAAGAGCCCTACTTTCAAGGACAGGAGATATAAATGGCTTTCCTAACAGACATAGAGAATTAGAAAATGTGAGACTAGGAATATGTCCCAAATGAAAGAACAGGACAAAATCACAGCAAGAGACCTAAATGAAACAAAGTAATATGCCTGACGGAGAATTTAAAGTAATGGTCATAAAGATACTCATTGGACTTGGAAAAAGACTGGAGGATTTCTCTCTCAACAGTGAGAGAGAAAACATAAAAAAGAAACAATCAAAGATGAATAACTCAATAAATGAAATTAAAAATATAATAGATGGGATAAACAGTAGACTAGAGGAAACAGAAGAAAGGATCAGTAACCTGGAAAGAGTCATGGGATGCAATCAAGCCAAATGGGAGAAAGAAAAAATCATGATAAAAAATGAAAATAGACTTAAGGAACTTAATGATACCATCAAGTATAATAACACTCACATTATAGGGATCCCAGAAGGAAAAAAGAGAGAAAGGGGGGCAGAAAAATTATTTGAAGAAATAATAGCTGAAAACCTCCTGAATCTGGGGAAGGAAACAGAAATTTAGATCCAGGAGGCACAGAGAGCCCCAAACAAAAATCAACCCAAGGAGGTCCACACCAAGATACATAGTAATTAAAATGACAAAAAGTTATGATAATGAGAAAAATTTAAAAGCAGCAAGAGAAAACAGTTATATACAAGAGAAACTCCAGAAGACTATTAGCTTATGTTTTTGGCAGATATGTTGCACCCAGAAGAGAGTGGCATGATATATTCAAAGTGCTGAAAGGAAAAAAAAAACCTGCAGCCAGAATAGAAGGAGAGATAAAGAGTTAATCAGACAAACTAAAGTTGAAGGAATCCATCACCACTAATCCAGCCCTACAAGAAATGTTAAAAGGGACTCTTTGAATGGAAAGGAAGGACCTTAATAAGCAGAAGTAAGAAAAGTAGGAATCACAAAAGCAGTAAAATTAGGTATATCTATAAAAATCAGTCAAAGGATTCACAAAATAAAAGGATGTAATAAAGTATGTCACTGTATACCTAAAATGTGATGAAGAGTGGAATAAAGAATGTATTCAAACTTAGGTTAAGGTTAAACTTAAGCTGATAATCATCAGCTTAATATAGACTGCTATACACAGAAGATGTTATATACAATCCTAATGTAACGATAAATCAAAAACTAGTAATGGATATGCAAAAAATAAAAAAGCAAGAAATCCAGGTATATCAAGTATACCAGGAATCCAGGTATATAAAGAAAGTCAGCAAATCATGAGAGAACAAATGAAAAAACAGAACTATAAAAACAACCATAAAACAAATAACAGAATAACAGTAAGCATATACCTTTCAATAATTACTTTGAATATAAATGGACTAAATGCTCCAATCAAAAGACATGTGGTAACAGATGGATAAAAAAGAGCCATCGATATGCTGCCTACCAGAGACTCATTTCAGAACTAAAGACACATTCAGATTGAGAATGCAGTGAGGCAAAGCATTATCATGAAAATGAAAGTGAAAACAAAGCCAGGGTAGTAATACTTATATTGGACAAAATGTACTTTAAAAGAAGAGAAAAAGAAGGATGCTGTATAATCATAGAGGGAAAAAATCTAACAAGAAATATGATACTTGTAAATATTTATGCACCCAACATGGGAGTATCCAAATACACAAAACAGCAAAAAACAAACATAAAGAAAATAAGCCATAGTAATACAATAACAGTAGGGGTCTTTAATACCCCACTTACATCAATGCATAGATCATTCAAACAGAAAATCAGTAAGGAAACAGTGGCTTTGAATGACACATCGGACCAAACGGATCTAACAGATATACTCAAACCACTCCATCCTAAAACAGCAAAGTACACGTTCTTTCCAAGTGCACATGGAACTTTCTTTCTTTCTTTCTTTTTTTTTTTTTTGTAAAGATTTATTTATTAGAGAGAGAGAGACAGTGCATGGGAAGAGGGGCAGAGGAAGAAGGAGAGACTCTCAGCAGATTCCCCACTGAGCGTCAAACCCAATGTGGGGCTCACTCCCAGGACACTGAGACCATGACCTGAGACAAAATCAAGAGCTGGATGCTTAACCTACTTAGCCACCCTTGTGCCCCTGGAACATTCTTGAGGACACATCACATATTAGGCCACAAAACAAGTCGTAACAAATTCAGAAAGATAGAAGTCATGCCATGCATCTTTTCTGACCACAATGCAATGAAAATAGAAAGCAACCACAACAAAAAACCTGAAAGACACAAATACATGCAAGTTAAATACCATAGTACTAAACAATGAATGGGTCAACCAAGAAATCAAAGGGGAAAAGAAAAATACATGGAGACAAATAAAAATGAAAATCCAAAATCTCTCAGATGCAGCAAAAGCTGTTCTGAGAGGGAAGTTTATAGCAGTACAGGCCTATCTCGAGAAGCAAGAAAAATCTCAAGTAAACAACCTAACATCAGACCTGAAGGAGCTAGAAGAACAAACAAAACTCAAAACCAGTAGAAGGAAGAAAATAATAAAGATTAGAGCAGAAAAAATGAAACAGAAACTAAAAAAGCAATAGAACAAATTGATGGAACCAGGAGTGATTCTTTGAATAGATCAACAAAACTAATAAACTTTTAGTCATACCCGTAAAAGAGAAAGAGAAAGAAAGACACAAATAAAATCACAAGTAAAGAAAATAACAACTGACATCACAGAAATACAAAGAATTATAAGAGGATATTAAGAAAAATTATATGCCAACAAATTGCCAACCTAAAAGAAAAGAATAATTTTCTAGAAATATATAACTTCCCAAAATTGAATCAGGAAGAGACAGGAAATTTGAACAGACTGAAATTAAATCAGTAATCAAAAAAACTCCCCCAAAATTTGAACAGACAGCAATGAAAGTGAATCAGTAAAACTCCCAAACAAACAAAAGTTTAGGACCAGACAACTTCACAGGTGAATTCTTCCAAACATTTAAAAACAAGTTAATACCTCAGGCACCTGGGTGGCTCACTTGGTTAAGTGTCCCACTCTTGGTTTTGGCTCAGGTCACAATCTCAGGGACCTGGGACCGAGCCCCACATCAGGCTCACTAACTCAGCAGAGAGTCTGCTTGGGATTATGTCTCCTTCTCTCTCTCTGCCTCTCCTCACCTCACAGGCACTCTCTCTAAAATAAATAAATCTTTTTTAAAAAAAAGAAGAGTTAACATCTATTCTTCTCAAACTATTTCAAAAAACAGAAAATGAAGGAAAGCTTTGAAATTCATTCTATAAGGCCAGCATTACCCTGATACCAAAACCAGAAAAAGTACAAAAAAAAACACAAACAAACAAACTATAGGCCAATATCTCTGATGAACATAGACACAAAAATCCCCAACAAAGTATTTGCAAAACAAATCTGACAACATATTAAAAAAAATCATTCACACAGTCAAATGGGATTTAAGTCCTAGGACATGAGGGTCGTTTAATATTTGCAAATCAACCAATGTGATACATCCCATCAACAAGAGAAAAAATAAAAACTGTATGATCATTTCAGTAGATGCAGAAAATGCATTTGTCAAAGTACAATATTCGTTCATGATAAAAATCCTCAACAAAGTAGATTTAGAGGGAACATACCTCAACATAATAAAGACCATATATGAAAAACCAACAGCTAACATCATAATCAATATGATGAAAAACTGAGAGATTTTTTCTAAGATCAGGAACAAGCAAGGATGTTCACTCTCACAAATTCTGGTACTGAAATGCTAGCTATAGCAATCAGACAAGAAAAAGAAATGAAAGCATCTAAACTTGTGTAAGGAAGAAGTAAAATTTTCACTATGTACAGAGAACATGAGGACATACTATGTATAGAAAACCCTATAGATCCCACCAAAACCTACTAGAACTAATACATGAATTCAGTGAGGTTACAGGATACAAAATCAAAACACAAAAATCCATTGCATTTCTGTATAGCATAATGAAGTATACTAATAATGAACTAGCAGAAAAGAAATTAAGAAAACAATCCCATTTATAATTGCACCAAAAACAAAAACTTACCTTCCTAGGTAAAAGACCTGTGTTCTGGAACTATAAAACACTGATACAAGAAATTGAAGATGAGACAAATAAATGGAAAAATATTCCATGCTCATGGATTGGAAGAATAAATACTGTTAAAATGTCCATAGTACCCAAAGCAATATATAGATTTAATGTAATCTCTATCAAAATAACAGCAACATTTTTCATAGATCTAGAACAAATAATCCTAAAATCTGTGTGTAACCACAAAAGACCCTAAATAGCTAATCATTGAGAAAATGAACAAAACTGGAGGTATGACAATTTCAAATTTCAAGATACACTACAAAGCTATAATTAAACAGTGTGGTACTGGCACAAAAACAGACACATAGATCAATGAAACAGAATAGAGAGACCAGAAATAATCTCATGATTATATGGTCAATTCATCTTTGACAAAGGAGGCAATAATGTGCAATAGGAAAAAGTCTGTTCAACAAATGATGCTCAGAAAAGTGGATACCTACATTCAAAAGAATGGAACCGGACCACTTTCATACACCATACACAAAAATAAACTCACAATGGATTAAGAACACAAATGCAAGACCTGAAACCATAAAAATCCTAGAAGAGAACATAAGCAGCAATTTCTCTGACATTGGCCACAGCAACATTTTTCTAGAAATGTCTCCTGAGTGAGGCAAGGGAACAACAGCAACAAAAAACTGTTGGGACTACATCAAAATAGTGAGTTTCTGCACAGTAAAGGAAACCATCAATAATACTAAAAGACAACCTAATGAATGGGTGAAGATGTTTGCAAATGACACATCCAATAAAGGTTTAAAATCCAAAATACATAAAGGACTTCTACAACTCAACACCCAAATAACAAATAATCCAATTTAAAATAGGCAGAAGACATGAACAAACAGACATTTCTCCAAAAAAGACACCCAGATGGCCACCAGACACATGAAAAGATGCTCACATCATTCATTACCAGGGAAATGCAAATCAAAACAATGTGATATCACCTTACTCCTGTCAGAATGGCTAAAATCAAAACCACAAAAAATAAGTGCTAGCAAGGATGTGGAGAAAAAGGAACCCTCATACACTGCTTGTGGGAATGTAAACTGGCACAGTCACTATGGAAAACAGTTTTGAAGTTCCTCAAAAAATTAAAAATAGAATTGCCATGCCATCCAGTAATTCCTCTTTGGATATTTACCCAAAGAATATAAAAACACTAATTCAAAAAGAATTCACCCCTATATTTACTGCAGCATCATTTACAATAGCCAAATTACGGAGGTAGCTCAAGTGTCCAGTAAATGAATGGATAAAGAAGTGGTGTATATACACCATGGAATACTACTCTTCCATAAAAAAGAAGGAAATCTTCTTTGTAGTTGCCATTTGCAACTACATGGAGGGTTCTAGAGAGTATAATGCTAAGTGAAATAAGTCTGTCAGAGAAAGACAAATACCGTATGATTTTACTCACATGTGGAATTTGATAAATTAAACAAACAAAGAGGAAAAAAAAGAGACATACCAAAAAAGACTCAACTACAGGGAATAAACCGATGGTTACCAGAGAGGAAGAGGGTGAGGGGAGGTGGGTGAGTGGACAGGTGAACTAAGTAAAGGGGATTAAGAGTACACATATCTGGACAAGCACTGGGTGATGTATGGAAGTGTTGATTCACTATACTGTACACCAGAAACTAATATAACACTGTGTGTTAACAATGCTGGAATTAAAAGGAAAAAATGAATACGAAAGAAGATACTACTGAACAACATTTAAGTGTAACTGCAAATCAGAGAGAAAGTCACTAAAACATGGAATTTTATGGCAAGGAAAGCATACATTGCAACATTTGTGGGATCCAGTTTAAGCACTGTTTAGAGCAGGAGTGAAATCTTTAAATATATGTAACAAAAAACAAGGAAGATGGAAAATGAGCTAAGTATCCAATTCAGGAAGATAAGGAGTAACAGAGCATACATAAAGAAGAAGGAAAAAATGAGAAAAAATAAGGAATATAAACAATAAGGCAAAAAGAGAGAAAATAATGAATATGAAAAATGAAAGTTGGTTTTTTGAAAAGTTTGTAAGTGATGAAATGGGGGGAGGAAATTGCACATAATATAAAGAAAGAATGACTATAATGATAGAAATACTTTCTTATAAATTATTAACAAAAAAACTAAAAGCCAACAAACTTGGAATATACATATTAGTAGATAGTCAGTTATTAGAAAGATAGATAGTTATGAGGCAGTGGTTCTCAGAATGGGGTCCTGGGATAGTCACAGCATCACCACCTGGGAACTTCTGAAAAATGCAGATTCTCATGCTCCTTTCCAGATCTACTGAATCAGAGACTGGGAGTAGGGCCAAGAATCTGAATTTTAACATGCTTCCCCTTCTCACCCCTAGTCATTGATACCTGCTGGAGTCTGAGTCCAGGTGGTAAGTGCTTTGAGGGGAATGGAATGTCATGGAGAAGGATGTTTGTCCCCTTTTAAAAGAATTAAGAAAGGGCTCGTTGACATGGGTGACTTTTGAGTAGAGCATATAAAAGAGATAAGGGAGAGAATAAAGCAGATACATGAGTCAAAATTGTCTGGGCAGATGGAATGGCAAGTGCAAAGGCCCCGTGTGAGGCAGGACCCTGCTAAGTGTGTCCAAGGAAGAGCAAAGGGGTCAGTGTGGCTGCAGCAAGTGAACCCGGGAGAGAGTACCAGAAAGCAAAGTTAGAAAATTAAAACTGTGAAGAAGGATGGGTGTGGGGCAGATCCTGCTGGACCTGTACTCGATTAACTCGCTAGATGAACATTTCCCTTCACTCCGGAGACACTTTGGTGGCCCATGAGGACTCCTGCAGTCCTTCTGCCACGGGAGGGGTTTTATGCGGGGAACTGGTGACAAGAGGATGAAAGAATGGCCAAGCACACCCATGGGCCAAACACACGGGGGCACCGCAGAACTTCCCCAGATCTGCCACCTCAGTAGCCTGATGGCCGGCCAGGCTCTCCGTGGTGGGGCAGTTCTTGTTTACCATGCTGTAGAGATGAGCTCTTGTTCCTCACTTCTAAGGAATGGCAGGAATTTTCAACATGGTTGCTCTTTCTTCCTTCATCTTGGAGAGAAGGCAAAACTACTTCTAGAAGTAGTAGCAAGCTGACCCAGAGGGCAGTGACATTTAAATTCCTCTATTACATGCCCCCTCTCCTTTCCCTTCATGTTGTCCATAATTTCGTTGGGGGTAACTCATGTATCCATGGCTCTCTGGGGGGTCACAGTCAGCCAGGAGGGAAAGAGCAGCAGCAGGGCAGATTCAGTTCTCACGAACTGTGAGCCTTGCTGTCCTTTGCTGAGAAGCAGCAAACCTCATGGTTAAGAGCACAGACTTGGGAGAGAGAGATGCGCCCAGATACCAATTCTGGCTTTGCACATTACAAGCTTGGACAAGCCAGTTAACTGAGCCTCTTTCTCCCTGTCTTTAAAACTAGTCAATCGCATTGGCCTCCCTGAAGCTTTTAGAGTTGAAAGTAGGAAACTTGCCAAGACCTAGTAGTTTGCCTCACACACATCTCATACTCAGTAACTGTAACACTGCTGTCATTACTGAATTTCTTATCTTTAATGGCACACCCTAAGTCAGATCACAGCACCCCAATGAAGGGAGGGTCCTGCTTTCCTTGTGCACAATTCCTGGGCCTATTTATAGCCTCAGATCCATTCTGCAGCATTCTTCTCTGTTCTGTTCTCCATCACTGCTAGGGGGTGAGGTGGGGAGGGGCAAAGGGAACCAGGAGAACTGCAGACTGCCTTTCCCCAGGCTCTCAGACAGGTGACTTCTGGCTGGGTTCAGCTAGTGGTGCGGTGGCACCTGGGGAAAGTCAGGGTATCTCTCCCCTTCCTGCTCGGCGTTGGGTGACACTTCTTGCAGTTGCTGCATCTCCTCTGTGGCTCCACCTCCTGCCTGATAATCCGGAGCCTCCATAGAATGATACTGAATCCTAGGCTTTGGTAACATTAAAACTGTTAACTTACCACCTGTTTCTTTCCTTTGCTCCTGTCATTTAGGGAGCGGCCTTGGGTTTCCTGCTCTTTCTCATCTTTGGGTTACCTCTATTTCTTTTTCCCCAATTCTCCACTCCTGTTCCCTAAATTCAATTCTCTCTGTGATAATATCTAAAGTGGTTCCCATATCCCCAAGTACAATCTGACAGATACTCATGTCCTCTCATCAATATTTGCTCCCTTATTTGGGATGGCTCTGAATTTTCCATTCCTTCTTGACTGTTACTTGGAGAAACAAACAAACAAACAACAAAACTAACCTAGCTCCTCTGGAAAGACTTCAGTGCATTTATTTTAGGCTTTCTCTTAGTCCTGCCCCAATTAAAAATGATGGGGTTTCTCCTGCCCCCAACTGTGACCTAAACAAGGGCCAATCTTAGAACAAGTAGAGACCAACAAGTAGAGAGACCAGAGGCTGGCAGGAATATCTGTACTCAATACTGAAACAATTTCTAGGTAGAGAAAGTATGATTTCTCAAAATGGAAAAGGCCTTTGCATTTAAAACTCCAGGTTCCTGATTTCAATTTATCACAGAGCTACAATAATCAAAAGAATGGTACTGACATAAGGATAGACATGTAGATCAATAGAACAGGATCAAGAGCGAACAGCCTGGAAATAAACCTTCACATTTTTGGTTAGTTGATTTTCAACAAACATGCCAAGAACATTCAAAGGGGAAAAGACTGTCTTTTCAAACACAAGGTACTAGGAAAACTGAATATTCACATGCAAAAGAATAGAGTTGGGCTTTCCCCTCATACAATATGCAAAATTTAACTCAAATGAGTCTAAGACCTGAATTTAGGAGCTGAAACTATAAAGCTCTTAGACGAAACATAGGAAAATCTTCATGACTTCGGATTGGGCAATGCTTTCTTAAATGTGATACTAAGGCACAGGCAACAACAACAAAATAGATAAATGGAACTTCATTAAAACTAAAAACTTTTGTACATCAGATGAAACTGTTATAAGAGTGAAAATATACCCCCACAGAATGGAAGAAAATATTTGGAAACCATGTATTTGATAAGAGATTAATATCTAGACTATATAAAGAACCCCTACAATTCAACAAAAAGACAAATCAGTTTAAAAATAGACAAAAGACTTGAATAGACATTTTTCCAAAGACGATATATAAATGGCAAATAAGCACATGAAAAAATATTCAATATCATTAGTCATTAGGAAAATGTAAATCAAAACCATGATGATCTACCATATCACACCTGTTAAGATGATTATAATAGAAAAGAGAAAATAAGTGTTGGTGAAGATGTGGAGAAATTAAGACTCTTGTATATTGCTAGAGGGAATGCAAAATGGTATAGTCACTGTAGAAAGCAGTCAGGTATTTTCTCAAAAAGTTAAACATAAAATTACCACATGATCCAACAATCCCTCTCCTAGGTATATTCCAAAGGACCTGAAAAGAGACTCAAACAGATACTTGCATGCCAATGTTCACAGCAACATTATTTACAACAGCCAAAATGTAGAAACAACCCATCTCCATCAACAGATAAATGCCTAAACAAAATGTGGTATATACATGCAATGGAATAATATTCAGTGATAAACAGAAATAAAATGTCTATACGTGCCCCAATATGGATGAGCTTTGAAAACATCAGGCTAGGTGAAAGAAGTCAGGCAAAAAAGGACAAATAATGCATGCTTCTACTTATATGAACTATCTAGAATAAGAAAATTCACAGAAACAGAATGTAAATTAGAGGTTGCCAACGGCCGGAGAGAGGGAAAAAGGGCAAGTTATTGCTTAAGAGGTACAGGGTTTCTCTTCAGGGTGATCAAAAAGTTTTAGAAATAGATATGGTGATGTGTTGCACAACACTGTGAATGTAATTAAGGCCTCTGAATTATACACTTAAAAACGATCAAATTGGGGTGCCTGGATGGCTCAGTTGGTTAAGTGTCCGACTTGATTTCGGCAGAGGTCATGATCTCAGGGGCATGAAAAGATCAAGACCCATGTCAGGAAGTGTGCTTGAGATTCTCTCTCCCTCTCCTCTCATACCCCGCCCCCCCAAATAAATAAATCTATTTTTTTAATGGCCAAGTGGCACATTTTATTTTATATATATATTTTATCATAATTTAAAAATGAAGTCTGTTAGGCTGGTGGATTGGATGTAAACTGAGATAAAAGTGATCTCTACGAATTTCATGGTTGCCCATGCCTGCAACCCCTACAGAAGCCTCATAGGGTCAGCTCTCCATTCTCCTTTCCCAGGTTTCTTGAGTCAAGTTTAGAACTGCAGGTCTTTGTAGAAGTCTTTGTAGAGACGGGGTGCAGGTTGTTGGGAAAGTTGTGATGTGTAGGAAAGGGGGGTGGGGCAGTCAACAGGATGGAAACATTGTTTGGGGGATATAGAGGAAGAGGGTTTCAGCTGCTGCTGTGAGGGGAAATTCAGGGGTAAGGGCAAGATGCTTGAAGAGGTTAGTAGGCACCCTTTAAGAAAACCTGTAATAAAGATGGATATTATTCTTCAAGGAGGGCCAGAGCAGGATTTCTATTTCTTTGAATGCAACCCTATGAAATTTCAGAGCTACAAGGAATGTTTGACTTTGTGCAATCTACGTGCACAACACACAAATGGACATTTGTCCCCAGAAGGAAGCAGCCCAGCCCCACCCCCATCTGTAACATTTCTAACCAATGAACTCAGGGCTACATATCTGTAAGCATTAGAGGCAAGACTGTGCTGCCAACAACAACACAAATGTTCCTCCAGGAACATTTGTGAAGCAAAACTCACTTGTCAGACACCATTTTGCTCTCAGAGGTACACTTTGGAATGTTAACATTCCAAGAATTCTAGCAGTTGTTTTCCAAATTTGCTGCAAACTCAGGTTTCTTCCCTGATGGGTCCTCTTACCCACAAATACACATTCATCCTTGTTTCAGCCTGTGACTGTCCTTTCCCCAACACTGCGACATTCTCCCACCGGGAATGTCCTCACTGCTCAGCTAAATCCCACCCAGCCCTGAAACCCCTCACTCTTGAAGCCATCTCCAGACTCTGAGTCACAGTGATGTCTCCTCACCCTGATCTCCTCTAGTCATTATTTTCCCTACATCACATTTAACCCATTGCTAAATGTTATGATTCCTACTGTTCTCTCACTGGTACCAGGACAGCTTGTAATTCCTATGGTGTCTAAATGGGGTGGCTCTTGATCAGATGTTGGTCCCCCAATGTGGGGCAATAATTACGTGAAAGTTGGTGGCGCATGAGATGAAAGAATTCACCTGAGGCAAAACAAAAGAAATAGAAGTTTATTGAACACACTGCCAGAAAGTGGTGGGCAGGGCAGCAAAGGAGATGTTGTCTGCAGTGAGGCAGAGGCAGGGGGTGGGGGGCTGTTTTTAAAAGGGAAGGTGAGGGGGTGTGGCAATATACAGAATAGTCCTTTTCTTTTGAGTAATTGTGCCTGGTTGTAAGTAGCCTATTGGTCAGTTAGGGCCTGTTGATATTTGGAAGGTGGGTCTCCTGATGGGCCAACTGTATTCAGCCAGGAGCTCACCGTGGGCTCTTCCTACATTCTACTGCTCAAGCTTGTTTTTCTAAAAGAAGCCTCTACGAGCCCCCTGCAAATAAGGCCCATGGTGTACATTTACAGCACCTCTGAATCAGACCATAGCCTAGCACCATCCCAGTCAGAGAACAGGAACTCCGTGAACTGCTTTCTTTGCTTTGAGATGGTCCACAAGGTCTTCCCTTTTCCTCATCTCTACCCCTCTTCCACCACTACCAGCTCATACATGTTCTCTCTCTCCCGGTTGCCCATTTTTAATGGTAAACTACAAAGTCTTGTCACATACTGAAGGTTATTTTGTAAAGTGATTTGCCAGTAGAAGGTGTTATGAAGTAGGCCAGGACAGGAGGCTGCTTTCTGACACCCAGGCCTACACCTTCCTTGTTAGCAGAGCCCCAGTTTTGTCCAGGTAGCAATGTGCTCACCCCAGGAGATGAGTGCAACTGGTCTAAACCAATTACAAGAGGCCTATTCAGTTTTACCTGTGAAGCCAGTCAGATGACCAAGTTCTAGGTCAGGTGACTCAGTAAGATATAAGAAGTAGTCAGCTCGGGGTTTCTAGACTTTTTTTCTTGAAAAAGCAGCCACAGAATGAAGTGAAAAGCCAGTCACAGAATGAAAACGTATTTGCCTTCTTCTATCCCTTTCTGTTTGGGAAAATGTCATGTGAAAATTTTGGAGGACCTGCAGCCATCTTGTAGCCAGGAGGGAAGTGTAGTTCACAAACAGAAGATAGGAAAGAGCTTTCTGGAGCTTGGTAACTTACCTTGGAGGGTTCCCCCCCACACACACTTTTTGATGTGAGAAAAATACATATCTCAATTAACTGCAAATGCCTGTAGTGTTACCCTAACTCCCCTCTAGGCCTTTAAGAGCAGCCCATGTGGGTCAGGCTAATGCCACCCAAATACTGTGTGCAGCATTTCTCTCTCCTGCTCCCCTTCCCCCCTCCACCCTATAAAGCTGAAAAATAGAGCCCTGGGACAGGACTGGACATGAATTCAAACAGAGTCTATCTCTATGAGGTTCCTGACAGGCCAGCTATTTACAAGCTCAACATGATTCGAAGGACTGATGAAATCACTGGGAGTATTTTGAGACCTCAGACTCAACAAATTTGTCTTTTTTTTGGACTTATCAAACCTATTGCAAAAAGTGCATTTGTGATAAGCACGATGAATTGAACCATCTGGCCATGTAAACTTACAGAATGGCAAGGGTGGAGCGCAAAATGGAACAAAGGTCAAAAAGGAGATTTTGGTCTCGTTTCCATTTGATGTTTAATGTCTTCTTTTGTTTAATTAAATTATTAATTTAAGTTAATTAGGTTCTTTTTATTTTTCTTATAGATTTCTTCTCCTTATTAAAGTGGAGATCTCAAATTCTGAGGAGCCAAGAACTGTTTAGCCTCAAACGATTTTCTTTAGAAACATAAAACGAAGGACCTCCAGACTTGGCACATCAAGAGTTATTTAATGATAATTAAAACCCCCATAATTTTATATCTTCCTTGCCTTATCCATAAACAGCTCAGGCTGTGCACTCTGATTGCTAATCTTTGATAGGTTTATTCCTCTGTCTACAGGAGGAAAGTATTTTTCTTCTCCAAGTATTAACCGGCAGCGAGTGGAAAAAAAACGGTGCTCCCAACTCCCACACAAGGCAAAGGGATTTTTTAGTACTTTACAAATCAAAGACTTTTAAATCATGTTTAATAAAGGGAAATTTTAAGACTTTTATATGGAGCTTTTGTGTTTTCTTAAACATTCTTTTGGAATAAGATCCAAATCTTTGGCACACTAAAGAGGTACATGAAGTATAAACTGAAACCACTTGCATTATTCAAGGAAACAAATACTTTCCCTCAACGATATGGCTATTTTAGAACCTACTAAGGAGTTTTGGTTTGAGGGAATAGACGGGTGCTTTTAAATAATTCACATAGCCAAGATCTCAATTTATAAGTGAGTGACAGAAGCAAAGATTCAGTACAAGAAGAGCAAACACAAGTATCTGAACACCAGTATGTTCAGAACCCTGCATGCTAAGAAAAAAAAAGTAAATTAAAATGACAAAATGAGATACAATATTCCACCTATCAAATTTTGGAAAAATTAAATATACATAAATATTTATATATTATACAGAATATATTAATATATTAATATAATTAATATGTTAACAATATATGTTATATAATGGATAATATATAAATATATGTAATATTTTATTTTATTTTTGTAATATTTTATTTTAATATTAATAAGTATATTAAATTCACATGTGACTATATAATATTAATATTAATACATATATTTAGCATATATTTTATAAATAAATGTATATTTTTATATTTAATATATGTCTATATATTATTACAGCATATATTTAATACATGAATATATATTTAATACATTAATTATATATTATCATTAACATATTGATTATATAATTAACATTACTAATTAATACAACATATATAAATTATATATATTAACCAATGCTAGATGCAAGATAAATTGGTACATTGCTGGCAAGATTTTGGCCATTTCCATTAAGGGCTTTTAACACATCCATGCTTTTTTGGCCCAGAAATTCGTTTCTAGAAATCTTCATGTAGTAGCCATGGATTTTGTTGGGTGCTGTGCTCATGATGCCTCTCCTGGTGGCTACATGTGTGCGTGTATATATGTGTGTGTCCCTTATCTGCTGATTAATTTGGGCCTGATTTCAGACAGTCAGAACTCCTCCTAGGCTTCTTCCAATAATCTCATTTTTGCATAACTAGCCACAGTTTGAATATACTTCAAATATTTATACTCCTTGATCCAGTGTTTCTACTTTTAAGAATTCAGTCTAAGAAATTATTCTGAAGTTTAGACACAAAGAATATCAGAATCATTTATAATACAAAAAAGCAAAAAAATCTAAGTGTTCAGTGGTTGGCAAATAATTAGTAAATTATAGTATAGCCATACAAAGTTAAAATTGTGAAGCCATTTGAAACTATGTCTCCAAAGACACTTTAATGACATGAAGAAATGCTTATAATATAATGTCAGGTGAAAAATAGAATTACATAAAATTATAATTATAGCATGATGTCAGCCATGTATTATACATGAATGCACTTTAAAATGAATAAAGGGGCACCTAGGTGGCTCAGTCAGTTAGGCATCTGCCTTTGGCTCACATCATGGCCCTAGGGTCCTAGGATGGAGACCTGAATCAGGCTCCCCACTCAGCAAGGAGTCTGCTTCTCCCTCTGCTTTTGCTCTTCCTCTCTCTGTCAAATCAATCAATCAATAAGTCAATCAATCTTCAAAAATTTAAATAAAATGAACAGAGAGAATACACAATGGGATAAAGTCTCTTTCAACAAATGGTGTTGGGAAAACTGGATACCTATATGCAAAAGAATAAAACCAGACTACTTTATTATACCATACACAAAAATAAATTCAAAATGGAATAAAAACCTAAATGTAAAACCTGAAAGCATAAAAATCCTAGAAAAGAACACAGGCAGTGGTAACCTCTTTGACACTACAAGTAGCAATTGTTTTCTAGATATGTCTCCAGAGGCGAGGGAAACAAAAGCAGAAATACACTATTGGGAATACATCAAACAAAAAGCTTCTGCACACTGAAGAAAACAATGAACAAAACTAAAAGACAATCTACTGAATGGGAGAAGATATTTATAAATGACATATCCTCTAAGGGTTAGTATCCTAAATATATAAAGAACTTACACAACTCAATACCCCCCAAAACAAATGACCCAGTTAAAAATGGCCAGAAGACAGGAACAGGCATTTCTCCAAAGGAGACATACAAATGGCCAACAGACACGTGACAAGATGCTCAGCATCACTCATCATCAGGGAAATGCAAATCAAAACCACAGTGAGATATTACCCTACTTGTCAGAATGGCTAAAATCAACAACACAAGACACAACAGGTGTTGGTGAGGCTATGGAGAAAAAGGAACACTCCTGCACTATTGGTGGGAATGCAAACTGGTGCTGCCACTGTGGAAAACAGTATGGAGGGTCCTTAAAAAGTTAAAAATAGATCTACCCTATGATCCAGCAGTCACACTACTGGGTAGTAGTGTGACTGCTACTAATTCGAAACACTAATTCGAAAGTATCCATGTATCCCTATGTTACTGCAGCATTATTTACAACAGCTAAATTATGGAAACCGCCCAAGAGTCCACTAACTGACGAATGGACACACACACATAAAGGAATATTATTCAGCCATAAAAAAGAAATGTTTCCATTTACAATGACATGGATGAAGCTAGAGAGTATAATGTTAAGGGAAATAAGTCACAGAATAACAAATACCAGATGATTTCACTCAAATATGGAATTTAAGAAACAAATAAGCAAAAAATGAGGTAAGAGAGAGAGAAAGAAATTAAGCAGATTCTTAATTATAGAGAGCAAACTGGTGAGTACCAGCGGGGAGGTGGGTGGACAGATGGGTGAAGTAGGTGATGGGGATGAAGGAGGGCACTTGCGAGGAGCACCAGGTGATGTATAGAAGTGCGGAATCACTAAATTGTGCATCTGAAGCTAATATTACACTGTATGTTAACGAACTGGAATTAAAATAAAAACTTAAAACAACAACAACAACAAAGAGCTCCCCAGGGGGAAAAAATTAACAGAGAGAAATACAATGGAACAGTTATCCATAGTAGTAAGACTTTGAGTGATTCTGATGTTCTCTTACCCTTTTTCAATTTCCAAATTTTCAACAATGAACATCTATGACTTTTGTAGTCGGAAAATTATATCTTACTTTAAATAGTCAGAATTAGGTAAGCTCTTCGTTGTCCTTGCATTCAGCTACAGTGAATGAAATGCAGTTCAGTCGGAGAGGAGAGGGAACTAGCATCCACCTAGCGTCACATTGAAGTCACCTGACGTGCTTTTATCTATTTATCTATTTACTGTTTTTACTTTGATGATGACTTTATTTTCTAAAGTAAAAGATGAACTAAGTTCACCATGTGCTCACTAAAAAGCATTAATGTTCCATCAGGTTCCTGACGTCTTTATCCATCTCCCTTCACAGCCGGGCAATGTGCCCGCCACCCGCAGGATCAGTCCCACTGCTGTCATGGGGGCCTAACCCGGCTTTAGAAGCAAGGGCTGAACCAGGCTCCATGTAACAGTTAGGGTCTAAGCATTAAGCCTTGCTACTGTCTACTGCAGACACTATCCAGGTCCACTAATGTGCTTTGCTCTGACTAACCAAATACCTGACTCCTTCATTCCAGGCAAGGTAATAGGCACAATATCAGAGCTTTCCTAGAACTGGGGCTTGGCATGCCTCTTCCATTTCCTTTTCTCTTTCTCTACCACAAAGTTCACAATCGGCTGATAACTTTTCCAGGTGTTGCCTACCTGTCGGATTGCCTGTCAGGACATGGGGAGCTTCAAAAATTATACCCGATGCCCAGATGATTCTAAATTAGTTCATCAATGGGGAGAAGAAGCCTGGAGTCAGCATTCTGAAAACACCCCAGGTGACTCTGATGTATAGTCAAGGCTCTAGAACCACTGGTTTCTTTGAATTAAACCTGTACAGTTAAATCCTGCTAAGTAAGATGGATCAAATGAATGATTAAAGTAAGTTATCTGTCCATTCCTGGCATGTTTTCCCAGAACTCATGTGTTACCCTACACCTCCTCCCTGACTTTAACTAGTTTATCTACTCCTATAACTAGAACCATTCCTAACTCCCCAGCTCTAGGGTATATTTCCATATAGCTACTAGCCATTCTCAAATCTCTTAGATCTCTCAAACCTCTCAACCATGAATCTCTCAACTTCCCATATCCCAGATTGGCTAGTTAGTCCTCTGTCCCTGGCCTCTCATATACTAAGTCACATCAACGATGACACTACTCCCCAATTCTACTCTGAAGTTCAACATCTCTTACTCATCTCTGACTCATTTATCCCTTACATCAAATTCTATGGAATCAAGGGTCATAAATTTATTAGCTTTCAAAAGTCAGGCTGGAGAGAGAAATATAGCAAGAGTATGGGTGGGATACAGGAAAACAGAGTATATTCAACATCAAAATGCATTCAAAATTAAATTTGTGAATCACTGCAGGTCAGTGCCCCAGCTTGCAATCCTTGTATGGAGTCTCTCCTCTGTATCTCTCCTGACTTTATCTTCTCTCCTTCCTTCTTTCTGCCACTGACAGAGTCAGACCCTCCTTGTTTTCTTACCTGAGCTACTCGGACAACACGACTGCCGTGTTTCCTCCACTGTCGTGCCTGAGTCCTCATTCGACAGAACTACTCACCTGACCTTGGAGCCTGCCTACCTGGGTTTGACTTCCACCTCTACCAGTCCAGTGTGATTCAGTGTGATCTAGGACAAGTGACCTAACCTCCCTGTGTTTCAGTACCCTCATCTGTAAAATGGGAATAAAAATTATGGTATTTACTTCATGAAGGTGTTGTAAAAATTACATTAATCAATATATATAAGCTTTTTAGACTGATTCCTGACACAAAATAAATACTTGTTATTTGTATGAATACTATTCTAGTATTAAAGTCCAGCTCCTTTAAGAAGAGCTCCAGGCCCCCCACACTCTGGACCTTCTACCTTCTAGCCTGATCCTTCACTACCTCACTCCCACACACCAGCATTTGCCACACTAGATTATTCATTCGTAATTTCCTGCCTCCTGGCCTTTGCCTACCCTTTGTTGCCTGGGATGCCCTTCTCCTCACTGCTAGCTATGGAAATTCTGTGAATTCTTCAAGTCCAGCTCATAGGCAAACTTATTCTTGACCCCTTTGCTGATGCCCCATCTCGGAATTAGTTTCTTCCTCCTAGGCAATGTATTTGCCCTTCATTTTTTATATTTAACAATTGTGCCTTATATGACAGGAGGCATTTGTGGCCTCCTTCTTTTTCCTACCTCCTCTACAAACCCCTATTGTGCGTGAAACCATAAGATCCTAAAGGCAGGGTTCTTGTCTTGTTCATTGTTTTAAACACATTTACTATTTTAAATTTATATTTTATTACTTTGTACCTAGCAAAGTACCTCGTGTAAAGGAAGTTTTGCTGAAGTTTTGTTGAGGAGAATTGTTAAATGTGTGTAGACATTCCCAGGCCAATTCAAGCTGAAACAGACTCTCAGTAATTATCTGGTGACTATAAATAGGGTGTGAAATTGGACACTCAGGACAAAACAGTCTCTCTAAGATCCAGTGGTCTGACCTGGGTATCTACAGTGACGAGACTAATGCTACAAATCTAAGGTATCCATTGCTCTGTGTATGTCTGTTCAGACCTTTTTAATTATAGGTAATATGAATGGTTACAAGTAATATGAAATCTAATTCAAACCAACTTAAACAATTGAGGAAATCTGGTGCCACCAGAGGTAGAGAGGTTCAGCAAGACTTGCCCCAGTAGCTCAAGAGTGTCACCAAAAACCAAGTTTCATTTGGTCTCTAATCTGTCCTCCACATGTTGTGTTGAACCCAAAGATTTCTTCCCTTATGGTCACAAGATGGCTACCAGCAACTACTGGGGAATATATGCTTCCTCACCCATGTTCACTGGCAGATCCACCATGTTGCACAACTCTAGAGTACACCACTCATGGAACCGAATTAATCATAATGCCAAAGGTACTTACAAGGTTCCCAGCAAACAATTCTGATGGAAATCAGGGGCAGGCTTCTACATCATCAAGCAATTCTCAGACACCACCTGGGTGCCCTATAATTCTACTAATTTCTGATACTGTTTATCTAGAGACAGCATCAGATTCCACCAGTTAAGAGCCCAATCCCACAAGCCTGCTCCTCCCCCACCTCAGATGCCAAGTGCAAATCTAGGTTATCATCTGCTCTTCTGACAAGCCACCTACAGATCAGAGGTTTAAAGACTACCTCCTTCCTTGGGTTTTGGGGACTTTTTGTGTTTTACTAGAGTGGCTTACAGAACTCAAAGAAACATTCTACCTGCTACAAACAGTCAAATGAAGGAGATGCAGAGGGCAACATGGAGAAAGGGCAACAAGCTTCCATCCCCTCCGTGCGAACGAGTGCCCCTTTCCCCACATCTCCACGTGTCCACCAACCCAGAAGCTCTCCAAACCCTGTCCTTCCAGATTTTTATGGAGGCTTTGTTATGAGGAGAGGGTAGGGGGTGGGACTGAAAATTCTAGCCCTCTAATCACATGGTTGGTTCTCCTGGCAACCAGCCCCAGACCTCAGGTGTTTTCCAAAAATCACTCATTTGTATATTAAAATATCCCTTTCTTGCACCCATCTCTTAGGAAATTCCAAGGGATTTAGAAGCTCTGTACTGGAAATGGACATGAAGACCAAATATATAATTCTTTTTATGAATCACAATAACATCTTGTTACATTTGTGGACCCTCATTTTCTCTGCCAGTCAGAGCCACAGATGGGGCCATTTGGATTGATCATATCAGGTTATGTTTGGGGGACCCTGGGTTACTGTCAAAAGAAAGATAACCAATGCTTCAGCTAACAAAGATGAGAAAAGATAGTGTTTGCTCCATCAAACTGATTATATAATATACATACTATATGCATACACACATATGCACATACTTACAGATACACATACATACACACAAGCATGTGAATAGTTAATATATGCATATGTATATAATAAGACTATAATTTTCATTTGCTTAACAAACTATGTGCCCAATACAGTGAACATTATTCAGTCTCTGCCTTCAAGGAGCGCATAGTCCCTTCTCCTTTCTTCATCTTCTTTGTTACCAAGTCAAAGCAGCTGAATCCTTTCCTGATCCTTGATAGAATCTCTTCAGATTCTAAGATCCTAGAATGCACCTTTGTTTTGTCTTTAAGGTAGCTCATGGTATCACACATGTGCCACTAATGTATGTTTAGAAATTGAGGCACTATAAGAAATTTATGACTGTGTCGTGATGGCATCTCTCCAAGGATGACCGAGGCCATGCCAGCCATAGAGAAGGAACTGCTCAGACTGACCAGGGATCATCACCATGGACCCTCTGAACAGCTTTGGGAGACAAGCAGATTTCCATGACTGAAGACTCTTAGAGCTATTCCAGTCATTCAACACACATTTGCTACTCATCTATGAAGACATACCTGGCCTTTTTTTTTTTTAAGTGAATGATATATTTATACCAGATCCCAGACATTGTTGAGACAGAATTAAAACCATGACTTCTGACCTCCAACAAATCCAGATTTCCAATTTTACTGGAGCGAAATTATTCAGATGAAACTGGGGAGACAAGAAGTCGAGGCTCAGCTGTTTATTAGTTATTTTACTCTAAGTCACTTCACCTCTTTAGGCTTCAACCTGATCAATCAACAACCAGATGCAGAAAATATTTATTGGGTGCCTATTATGGGCCAGGTTCTGTGCTAGATGCTCAGGATATAACCATAGAGGCAATCTCCTCACCTAAAGTGAGAGGGAGGCCTAGCTAATGTCAACCTCCCTCCTGCTATAAAGATTGTGTGCTCTGGCAAGGAGACAGGAGGTATACATCCCCAAGCTCTGTAGCAGTGACTCTTCGGTAATAGGTTGTGATGAGCCGGGAGCCCATTCCTACTTGTCATAACTGTCTGTCTCCTCTACCTCTTGGTGCTGGGACAGCACAATCAGGGTGTAAACTGCATTCTACCAAGGCCTGCAGAACTCCGACTTTTAGTAATTCATCATTTCGTTTACAGATTAGTAGATTATAAATATCCTATCCAAAATAAGTCATATATTCTCCTTCCCTTAAAGTATCTTCCCAGAAGAACAGGTGGGCTTTATCTCCTTTCATATAAACATCAGAGCCTGACCCTGTAAGTTCGTTTAAAAAAAGAACCCATTGGTGGGTGGTAAAATTCCTTTTGGACTCTCTGGCTGTTCATAGAGTTGTTTTCGGAGTGATCAGTGATCCTCTGGACAGCAAGGAGAAATTAATCACATTGGAGGTTTGTCTGCTGCTATAAACCAACCGAAGATAATGGTGCCTGTGGTTGTGAGGCACAGGGGAAGGAGAAATGGAATTGGAGCCAAAGAAGCTGGGTTTGTTTTAAGTCTCAATCTACGAGAGAAATGTTGGGTATATCACTAACTTCTCTGAATCTTGATCTTCTTGTCTTTAAAATGGGTATGTCTATGTCTCAGAGCTTTATAAATCTCACAAGAGGTAATTTGTGCAAAAAGTACTCTACCGATGTTATCATTTTACTTCCAGATTTAAAGCACTTTCTATTAGAATAAAGACGATAAAGATCCTCCAGAGGGCAACTAGTCATCAGCTGGAATCACAGAGTTTTAAATCTGCACTGGACCATGATAACCATCCAGCCCGTCTACATATTCATAGAAACTAAAACCCAGAAAGGCTGACTAATTCACCCAAGAGAATAATATTAGGTACCACTTAAAAAAATAAAAACCAACCAAACAAACAAACAAAAAACCACCTAAAAATGGTTTTTAAAATATGAGTTCATCATCTCACATAATAAGAAGTCCAGAGAATGGAATATTCCAGAGAGTCAACAGTGTTAAACTCAGATCATCCTCTCATGTCAGCAAGATGGTTGTCATAGTCCTAAGTATCCCAGTTTCACATGATAATAATCAAAGAGAGGAAGTGGGGTTTGGGGGGGGGGCACATGTGCATTATATGTTGGGAAAAGTAGAGGGAGAAAACTCCCCTTACTCATTTTTCTTTTCCTATAAAAACAAAAATATTTCCCAGAGGCCCCCAGCAGACTTTGCCTCAGGTCCCATTAACCACAACTGAGTTACATGTCCACCTTTAAGCCAATTACTGATGAAAAAACAAAAAAATGAGGCTTACCATTGTATGGTTAGGTGATTCATGATTTTTGCCCTGGAACCATCTTCCCTAAGCATGTTGCTGACCCATGTCTAATAATTCTGAGTTTTTATTACTAAAAAGAAAAAGTGGGCAGCAGTAGTTATTGGGAAGGCAACCAACAGGCTCTGCCATCCTGTCAAAATAGTCCTGTTCTTCTCAGAATTTGATATTATTGGTGGTACACTGGATAACTGGTGGCTCTTATCACATGAAGGAATGACTGCATGATATCCATGGACTAGGTCCTTCTACACAGTATAATTTCTTCAAGGTTTGTGATCTTTTGTAATATAGATAAGTATTTCAGTCTAGTCTTCATTCTGCAAGTATAACAAATGCTTGATTAAACTCCAGTAAATTAACTCCTAGTAAGAACATTAACTATGTTCCCTATTCATTGATTCCAAACAGATATTTATTTAGTGTTTAAATTCTGAAATTTTGGACTGCTTGTATTCAGAGTTGGTTTGTTACTTAAGAATTGACTAGTTAATGAAGATAATTTTTAAAGGAATTCAAATTTTTGTTAATAGTTTGCTAATACTTCCTCAGAGTATGTGATAAGTGCTCCAAAGTAAGTAAACCTAATAGTAGCTAACACTTAGTGAGTGCTTACTGTGTGCCTGGCATTGCTTTAAGCTCTTTGCCTATTTTAATTCATTAAATGTTCACAGCAACCTTGTGAAGAGGCACCATTATTCTCCCCATTCTACAGATGAGGAAACAGAGGCACAGGAGGGTGAAGAGCCTCCTCGGGGACACACTACCAGCTCACGGAAAAGCAGGGACTTAACTGCAGACATCCTTCCTCCAGAGGCCCCGCTCTAACCATGAGGCACAGCTACCTCAATGACCTAAGTAACATTCAGTACCTGGTTCCGGAAAATAAAAGACAATTCCACAGGGCACAAATAGGAAGCGTCCATAGGGCTGCCCACCTGATTCGCCAGGTGAATCATCTGGGGAACGTTGTGAAAAACACAGAGTCTAGAATCCAAATCTCCTGAGATGGGAGCCAAGGAACTGTTTTTTGTTGTTGTTGTTGTTTTTTGTTTTTTTTAACCAAGTCATGGAATAATCGCTAAAGCCTTCACAGTGTTGACTATGTGCCAAGCACTGAGCTAACTGCTTCACACACCTCACCACATTTCACCCTCACACAAACACCACGTGCTTGTACTCTTTAGACTCTTCCCGTTGCAGGCTTGGGGAAACTGAGGCTTTAGAGAGATTCGGTAATGTGTCCAAGGTCACACAGCCCATGGGCAGTCAGATCAGTACTCAGTGAGCCCTGGGCATGCCGTGCAAGGGCAGGGCTCACAGAGAGAGTGCCACTGGTTGGCTGCACCAAAGCACAGTCCCAGGCAACTGGTAAATGAGGCAGGCTCTAGGGAGCGACTGCCCACCTCACAATAAGTACAGGGACCGGGGGGCAGGTTCTGGACTAGAGGACGGGGCTACAAAACAAGTCAGGGCCCCATGAGCCACACAGCAGATGTCAGCCTACAGTGGCAGGGTGCAAACACCAACTAAGGAGGCTGTACGTGGCTTGGACCAAGCCCCTGTCAGTGTAGAACCTGAAAATCTGGTACCTTCTCAGCCCCTCAGGACCTGATAAGAATATTAGATGCTTTACGTTGCCTTGCTCCCCCCAAAACTCATGAAATTCAAAGTAACAACAAAACTAAACACTAAATTAAAGGAAACTAAACAAAGTTCTAATTTTTTCTCACCAACATGTCTTTGATGTTATTTTGAAGTATCAAATAGCAATTTCTTTCAAGTGCCCTAACCGTGGGCTTCGTCTGCACTGGGACATCAGCATTTACGCATTGCTGAGCTTCTATTCGGCTACATCTTTGCCAACAATTAAGGTTTCCTTTATGGTAAATTATGGTCACCGTGTTTATGTGGGAAGGGGGAAATCTCCTGCTGCAACTGAGACAGAGGTGCCAACATGGTAAATATCAAGATAACAGGGTGGATATGAGGCCGATCCTTCCACCATCACACAGACGCACACACACGCACACACACGCACACACTCAGTGTAACAGCTCTGAGGAACTGGAACATAAGGCAGGAATCAGAGAATGGAGAGAAGAAAATAAAGAGAATATTTGCAGAAATCGTAAAAGAAAACTGTGCTCTGAACTCTCTCTCCCTCCACATTCCCAAGGGGTTTGAAGAGTACACCATCGGGGTCTTTCCTGGACTGAGTCCCGTGTATCCCAGAATTGGGAGTGTCTGCGCTGCCAGGGACTGTGGGAACCTATGGAGGTCATGTGGGAAGCAGGTGGCCTCAGGTGGAGGAGGCTGGAAGTGGATGGCCAGCTGGCCTGGAATGAAAGAGGCAGCATAAGGCTGAGTCAGGCAGAGATGGGGCCATGTCCCTCCAGGGAGCAGGGGGAGATGCCCTCCCAGCAGAGAGTTCCCTAGGTATCCCACAGAGGACCCATGAGGGAAAGCCTTAGCCATCTGCCAGGTGCAGCAATCTGATTAGGAACTGCTCTGCCCCTTATCACATCCCCTCACCCCACTCCATGCAGAGGAAAGAAAAAGTCATTGGAGAGTAGGGAAGGAAGAGAGCTGAGGCCAGGGAAACTGCAGGCCCACTGCAAGGTGGTGAGCGGGGAGGGGTGATCTGCTGCTAGGTCAAGTGCAATATTTATTATTACCATGAAGTCTGTCTTCTTCTTCTTTTTTTTTTTAAGATTTTATTTATTTATTTGACAGAGAGAGATCACAAGTAGACAGAGAGGCAGCCAGAGAGAGAGAGGAGGAAGCAGGCTCCCTGCTGAGCAGAGAGCCCGATGTGGGACTCAATCCCAGGACCCTGAGATCATGACCCGAGCCGAAGGCAGCAGCTTAACTCACTGAGCCACCCAGGCGCCCCTGAAGTCTGTCTTCTGATTCAAGACGATGTGCCTTAAAGGAACTCAAGGCTGTCACCTTCCTGTGAATGAGCATAAAAGTCACAGCCCGCCTGATTTTTCATCTGGGCTAAGGGAACATGACCACCACCACCACCACCAAATAAAGTTGAAAGGTATCAAGCGAAGCAAAAATAAACTTATCTTGAATCTATCGAAAGTTGTACTTATTCAATATGCTGCTCTCATTAACATGTACCTGGCACCTACTTCTTGCCCAGCACTATGCTAGGGAAATCATTCACTATCTTACTTAAAGCTCCAAACAGTCCTTTTAGGGAGTGTAAACCTCCTCATTTTTGCAGACAACTGAGGCTCAGAGAAGGTAAGTGATTGGCAGGGCTGAGATTTAAACCCAGAGGTGTGGTCTCTACTACAAATACTCTAGCACCCTGGGACAGGAGTGCCTGCAGCATCCTGGAGAAAGATTTCCTCCTTGGAGGCTTGGGGTAGTGGGCACATTGATGATTTGTTCTATAGGAGACATGAGAGACAAGGACTGGCCAGCCCCATAGAGAGACAGCAATGTATACATTCCTGGGAAATCATTTGATATGAACTGCATTTCAGGCGGCGGCAGAGATGGACATACATGGAACCGCTCACATGCTCCTCCATTACTCATTCTGGCAAGCTGGCATGGAGGCACATTCCCCCTCTGACGGTGCCGTGCCGGATAAGACATGTTAATAGATACCAATCTCAGCACCACTGGCACCATGCTGGAGTAGACTGGTCAAGCCACAAACATCGAGGATGGCAAAACATACACCAAGTAGAGTGTCTCCATCAGCAGACAGACAGGCAGAAAAGACAGAGTTGAGAATTTTACACAAAGATGCTGTTTGAAACTACCATGAAAGGCACGCTGTGAAAGGAATAGGGTCTTTCAGTTATCAGGGTCAGTGTTCGAAACAGAAATACCTCGTTTTCATCAATCTTTAACCTAATGTGTCAGGAAACTGGATAGGTGACTCAAAAAAAAAAAAAAACTTTTCATAAAGTTGCAGTAAATTAAGTTCCCATAAATTAAGTTCAAGCTTACTTGTAAATTTCCAGGCAATCCACATGTCACTCCCCACCCCCAACTCCCTAAACCCCTACCCCCTCCACCTCCTACCTCCGGAAACCACATAAACATATCAACAGAAGCAGGTTCCTCTCAAGGACAGGCTGCTGCATTCTTCAGATTACTAAATCCTCATGAAAAGCCACCATTGTCCTGGCAAGGCATTCAAGCCACCCAGACTGACCCAGTCTCCTACCGAATCACCCATTTCAGGCCAGAAGGGGCTCCAAGCTGGCCTCAGAGAGGTAATTGCCCACCAGTGCATGGCGGCAGGGGTGGGGTAGGGGGAAGGTCACTAATTTATCTTAGCGGGGTGCTAACTTTGAAGCACAGTGAAGGCTACTTAAATGTTAACATTCGCAGGGGAAAGCACAAACACCCAGCTTTCAAGCCATCAAATTTTTCTTTTAAGAGATAACCACTTCTGACTCAGAAGACAAATATTAAAAATAAAAATACCCAATCCAAACAAAAACCAGACCAGCTCTCCACCATCCATACGATCTTGGTGGTCTCCAGGTGAAAGAAAAGTAGAGTGAGTGTGTGTGTGTGTGTGTGTGTGTGTGTGTGTGATCTAAGTACAGCGCAACACAGGTTTTCTTTTTTTTTTTTAAACAGTTTCTTTCCCCCACCTTTCAAAGGTTCGCTGAGTTATACAAATTCATCTGACCAAAGTAAATCTCATTTTATAAGTGATAAAACAGAACTTATGAAAGATGAATAGAAAAACATATTTCATTAGCATGAAGGAAAAAAAAAACCCTTCAAACAACAATCCTCTCACCTAACTTTGGATGCGGTAAGAGGAAAATTGTCTTAAAGAATTTAAACAATGAAGCTTAAGTCGAGACACTACTGCATGCTTTAAAGTTACTTGTTCCTCCTTTGAGGTTCTTCTCCCTGCCAAGAAAAAAAAAAAAAAAAGGCAGGAGAAGGTTATAAAGAACAAACAAATATTCTTTATTTGCATTCAAAGCTAAAATTTAGTTGTGAAAGCCAGAGTATAAACTGAAAACAGGAGCTTCCAAGGCTCAGATTTTGACTTTTTCCTCCTGGCAAGGTCTCTTCATGAGAAGGCACTTCTATCTCTCATTAATTTGCCTCTGCTTTCCGTGGGTGACTCACCCACGGGAATGAGAGCTGCACCCAGCCAGCTCCTCCAGCAAAAATGCCTTTTCCGCCCCTGGAGCAACTCCTTTTGTCTCAGTTGCAAAAATGGGTTGCACCTTTCTGGCTCTCCCAGGACAAAACATGGAGAAAAGAGAGTAGGACCAAACTGTCATTCTAACCCTTCTTCCACAATAAAATCTTCCCAAGAGAGATTTAGAATGGGAAAGGGTTGAGACGTTGAAAAAAAAAAAAAAATGAGGCAAGCTTTCTATTATAAGTGGGTTCATAAGCCTGATTCAGTGTCTTCAGTTTTCTGCCTCTCTCCTGAGAGAGAAATACTAAAAAGGTGAAGGGAGGATCTGATACCATCTCAGAAGGGATTTGGAAGGTTAAAGGGTCCCTTATTTTGAGTAAGTGCGTGCGCGCACAAGCACCCACCTACCCACCCACACATTATAGAATAGGCTGCGGTCCAACTGTGGGGAGTGTAGAACTTTAGCCCTGAAGAACCAAAGCAAAAACAGTCTGGGTTATTCTTTTTTCCCCCCTTAATTCCCATCCTTCTCTGGACCAAATTCTGTCTTTACTTCATGTCTTGCATCCTGAGACCATCTGAGGAGGAAACAAAACAAAACAAAACAACCCACCAAACAAACAAAAACCAAGCAACCCTGGGTTTAATACAATTTTCTAATGTTGAACTCAACAAAAAATGGTATTCACCATGGTGTAAAATCTGTGTGCCTGCCTTCTCCCTCCCCATCTCCAACCTGCAGCCTCTCTTTCTTGCTTTCCTTGTCCTTCTTTGCTATTGCAGCCAGAGAATGAACTTTGTATTGGAAATTTCAGGCCAGGTGTGAGGTATTTACAGTAACCTTGGCAGAGATACCAAAGATTAATTTAAGAGAAATATAAGTTGGCAGAAGACATTGCATAGATGTTTCCCCAGGAACAGGATTAACAAAGAAAAATATAAGAAAAAGACATTACATCCGGCATATTTCAAAGTCATGAGAAAACACATGGATTGTATAAAATAAGAATAAGATCCAAGTTGGCTCAATTCATAAAGAATTAAGGAGGCAGTAATAAAAGTATGAGACAACATTAATATAGCGACAACCGTCTCTTTTTCTACACTCCCACCACCCGCAAGACACACATACACATAAACTCCATAAATGCCTTCCACAAACTTTCTTTAAATATTTTTATTGGGATTTTCTCTTCACTCACCACTGACAGTCTCACAATTCTTTTGACATCCACAATCCAGTGTTTGCACCAGCCAACATGGCCCAATTCCACACTAGTACTTTACATCACTCCAAACATCCTTAGCACCAAGAGGCCAACTCTGGAGCTGTCCTCATAGACCACCACCTCTGTCTTCTATCTCGCTCATTTCTTTATTCCTTCTGAGTCTCACCTTCCACACTGAGGCCTCCCTACTATTCTATTCCTTTAGCCCCTCTGGTTTCATTTCTGTCCTTATTCAACATGCCCTTCAAGGCACTAATGTCAACACAATGCTCTGTCTAGGCGATCTTATTCAAATTCCTGACTCTGAGAATTCCCCAGGCTCTCCATTCTCCATTCCCCTCTAAGAGCAGCTGACACTTGCTGTAAACACCAATGGAGTACAAATGCCTACTCTTGAACTCCCATGGCCACTCCCTCATGCTCAAGACCCCCCTTCCTGCAGCATTTTCTGAGGGCATTCAAAACTCAACATCATATTCCTTTCCTATACCATAGTTCTCTTGCAACTATCTTTGGTGTGCAAACCCACCTCTTTCTCTACCTGTCATCAAACTAAGTGCCACATCCTGTTGATTTCACCTCCACAATGATTTTTAAATAACTCTTCCTCTCAGTTTCAGTTGGTATTACCAACGGCCCAGTTCATTTCCACATCCCAGCAGCTTCAACAGACTCTATCCTGCCAATCCAATCCTGCCTCCCCTTTCTAATCATTCAATCCTGCAAATCATTTCAGTCCTGTGAAGGAGCCTTCACTGGTCACTTGTTGACTGCTAAGTGAAATACACACTCCACAGCCTGGCACAAATCCATCTACATGCAACAAAGCCCCAACCTGCTTTTCCAGTCTCATCACTTGCTACTCTGACATTCTTTGGCCCAAATGGAAACATACATTGTTTTTACACCTCTATACTTTTGACCAATTTCCACCCACCCTTATTTGTCTTTGAAACTTCTGTCATTTCCCTAGGCTCTTCTCAAATGCTTTCTCTTCCATGGAGCTTCACTGGCCAATGACCTTTCTTTAGGTCACCAAGAATGAATTTATCTCACTTTATCTTGTAGTTTACTTCTGTACTTGTCTCTCCTGGAAGCTTCCTTAGGAGCCTTATTTTTCAGCTTTGCATTTTCATAGGGTTTGTAAAGTGACTTCCATAATAAAGGAACAGAAAAAATATTTGTGCCAAGTAGGGAGAAAAGAGTAAAACAACCAATTGGATCTCGCATTTTAATTTTCCACTCTTAATGGGGGGGGGCATGCAGTGGACACAGGAGGGATCTAGTAGGTCCTCTCGCCTCCCTGGTTCTTGTTCTCTTACTTAAAAAGGAGAGCTTTTAACTTGAAGGTCTCTAAATAGTCAAGCTCAAATGCAACATAATTCTTCTGCTAGCTGAATAAATTTGGAAAAATACTGACAAGCTTGGCTTGCCACTTCCATCAGAAAAATCTCCCCAAATAGGTAGTTCCAGGAACTTCCAATCACAGCATTGTCACCATTAGGGCTGACTACATATAAATGTATTTAATAGGGAAAGGTCTGGAGAGTGAAGCTGTGATCCTTCTGACATCCCCTAACCCACCCACCCCCAACAATTTTATGTGCAGATATTTAAATTGCATCTTGTTTCCCCAAGACTTAAAGTGAATTCCACAGAGTCCTCCTTTCAAAGTCTTATTGGGTCTGGTGAGAAATGATGACGGGATCAGGGTCTGCCATTACTTATTCTTTAATTTAATTTCCTGAGTCAGTCTCACCTCTCCCTACTCACACAGTCTGAGGGTAAATGGTGACCCCCATTCTCAAAGTGGCGTTTGTTTCATTTATTTTTTATTTAGGTAGCTCCTACTGCAAAATCCCAGACCAAAGCTCTGCCATTTTGCTTACTAAAGTAAACATGTTTTTGTTTAATCCTTTTTGTAAACCACACATCAAGTGACAGAGTAAATGACATATGTGACTCTTGACAATGATATTGAACATAACGAGTATGCGGAGTTTAGAAGATGAATAATATATGAAATACTGTTATTACATATATGGATATTAATGAATCATATTAATGTTACAACATTCATCTAAAAGAACAGGAAGGAACTGGAAAAAGTAAGACTCTGGGAAAGTTGGAAAGTCACTTGAGCCCCACAGCCCTTGGTAACAAAATTTCCAGGCAGTACAGCGCTATATTACTAACTGCCATTTACGCATCACTTTATTCTCCAACACGGTCTCATTTAATCTAGGTGATAGCCTGAAAAAACAAGCAAAGAAGGTTGTTGTCATTTTACCCACTGAAGAGAAGACAGGACCAATTCCCAACCTACTTTGTCAAATGGCATACTGGGGAGAGTTAGAACCAGAGCCAGGAGCTCTAGGTCCTGGTCCTGCCATCTTGCCACCATATTTGTGTTGCCCATGAAGGGCACCCGGAAAACATTAATTCCAAAGCTGCCTTTTGGAAATGAGAAAAAGAAGGCACGGATTATGCCAAGGCCTCCCACCTAGCTGGGTAGAGAATGGGTGAGAACCAGGCCTTTGCCTTCCCAGTCAAAAGACTCTTCCTGCTTACCGAGAAGAAATAAATTACATAAAAACTAAACGGCCCTGAGGAGGCATTTATCATGCAAGACCAAAGGCATTATACACTTGCAGCAGTCCATGTAAATATTTAAACTGTGAGAAAATCATCATGATGGCTGAGCAGGCAACAACACTACTCGAACAATCAAGAAAATAATGTTAGGGGGCACCTGGGTGGCTCAGTTGGTAAGCGTCTGCCTTTGGCTCAGGTCATGATCCCAGGGTCCTGGGATGGAGCCCTACATAGGACTCCCTGCTCATCAGGAAGCCTGCTTCTCCCTCTTCCACTTCCCCTACTTGTGTTCCCTAGCTTGCTTCTCCCTCTCCCATTCCCCCTACTTGTGTTCCCTCTCTCATTGTGTCTTCTATCAAATAAGTAAATAAAATCTTTAAAAAAAAAAAAAGAAAAGAAAAGAATGTTAGCCTAGGAATATGGTGCCTACTGCTACATTCTAATCAAATTTACAATACAGGTAATTTGAAAAATTTAGTGATTTTATGTTATATGTAATATACATAATATATAATAATATATATGTTACATATTATCAAAATCAGTGGCCATATGTATAACTATATAATATATAATGAAATTATATACAATCAACTAATGTAATGTTTCTATGTAAATTTGGGTATATATAATTCATATCATTACATATATTATATATACATACATACTGCTGGGCAGACAAAAATTAGGCAAAAATAGAAATTATGTCAGTTGAATGACTTCAAATGGCATTATACAACCCAATTTTTTTTTAAAGATTTTATTTATTTAACAGACAGAGATCACAAGTAGGCAGAGAGGCAGGCAGAGAGAGAGGAGGAAGCAGGCTCCCTGCTGAGCAGAGAGCCCTATGAGGGGCTCAATCCCAGGATCCTGGGATCGTGACCTGAACCGAAGGCAGAGGCTTTAACCCACTGAACCACCCAGGCACCCCCACAACCCAATTTTTAAATTCTCTCCTCTGTTAGTCTTCCAGCATTCGTCTTCAACACTGGCAACATCAGTTTACCCTTTTGATCCCTCACACCCTGATTTCCTCATTTAGTGCATATACTGCCTTCTCCTCTCTACCCCAACACACACACACACACACACACACACCGTATAACCCCATGCTTCTGCACCTTTGCTCTTCCTTTTTCTTCTAGGTAGAAGTCCCTCCCTACCTTTATTTGCCTGCCTTACTTATCCTGTGAAATTCAAGCATTCTCTCTGAGAACTTTACCTCAACTCAATTAGAATAAAGCCTTTCCTGTGTGCTTGGGGGAGTATTTAGGCATACCTCTACCTTCTCCCTTAGCACGCTTCAATCACATTACCTGCTCACATCCTCTGTCCCATTAACCAGAATGCAGTTGGTTAAGAATCTTCACTAGTCCTCAGTGACAAAGAGTTGGTGATTAATACGGAACATCCAAATACAGATGTCATTCTGGTGGTAACTCACATAAGCAACACCTCTTGCAGAAGACTCCTTAGCTTAGCTGACTGACGTATTTAAAACCTCTATGCAGTAATGCTCAGCTTTGTCATTTTTCCGTCTTTGTAAAATCCACCGCATCTTTATTCTCCCTTACATATTCATCATAAGTTGCGGCACCCCTCTTCACTCCCAGTAGGACACTTTCAGTTTCATAATCTGATCATATCTGACAACAGAGAGACATTTTTCTTTAAAACTTGTCATTTAAGATGTTTTTATGTGATTTTTTAAAAATAAGTCTGGTTTTGCTTATGAAATTGTAAGCCAACTCTGCGATTTGTCAGGCTCAATATTCTGCTTGAAAACATTTAATAATCTGTGGTGCACTTAATAAAAATTACATAAATAGATTTAGATTGTCCCTTATTTAAGAGTTAATGCTTCCAGCAAGTATTTTTAATTTTTTTTTAATTTTTAAAATATTTTATTTATTTATTTGGCAGAGAACTAGAGAGAGCACAAGCAGGCAGAGCTGCAGACGGAGGGCGAGGCAGAAGCAGGCTCTCTGCTGAGAGCCCAGCGTGGGGCTCAATCCCAGGATCCTGGGATCATGACCGAGCTGAAGGCAGCCACTTAACTGACTGAGCCACCCAGACACCCCTAACAAGTACTTTGTAAAAGAATAAATGAAATGGAAATTGTCAAATATTTGATAAACTTCAAAGGTTGGCAATTGTCTTCCTCCTCACCCTGTTCTGAAAAGCTTTCCCAAACATATTAAACACTGTGGGCATTTTCCAAATATTATTATCACATATTTTTTTCTTTTTTCTCTTCTATTGCTCCGACCCCACTACTGCCATTTCTGCCAAGTCTGCTAAGCTGTGTGCAGGAACCTGCCTTTTCTCAGTGCCTTAAGATGCATCATCACCATTGCATACACTCGTGCCTGCTGAGTGTGGTTGTCTCTGCCACCTCCCTGTGCACCGACCTACGAACCTCCTAGGTCTAGATTTGGCTCCCACCAAAGGGCACTGGTGCCACTTCCACTGGGTACTTCCCTTTCTACCAAGGCCAGTATGTGGAGGTTTTGGAGGTGGCAGTTTCTGCTGTGGTGAGGTGGAGAACACCACCCTCTCCATAAAATATGGCTTTGCCCTAAGTGTCTCCCAGGATGGTTACTTCCAGTCTCCTCTGTCCCTAGAACTTAGATATGATTTCATGGAGGGACTGGCTAAGAGTTGTCACCCCTTAAAGGACCAGGCTTCTTACCAGGGCACACCTGTCCTGTCTCATTCTCCCCTTAGGATAAATTCTTCCTTAGAAAGGGTCTCTATTCTCGGTGCACATTGGCTTCTGCAAATGTGCCCTCAGAGCCCCTGTTTGAGGTATCTGAATCAGGAATCCAGCTTAGGTTCAGTCTAGGACAAGTGATGCTACACACATTTTTGCCCAAAATTTTGTCCAGGTGCAGAATGAATGTGAACATTCAGTTAGGCATTGTACACATGGTCTTAACCTTATCACGCCATGGGCAGGTTCTCAGAATACATTTTTTGGCTTTTATTAATATCCTTACCAAAAGGACAGTCTTCCATGAAATATGATTTTTTGAAAAACCTATAAAATTAGAATATTTAAAAAAAACAGTTGAGCATGTGGTTCTCAGGATAGGCAGGAGAAGCTGGCATGGAAAAATCTGAACATTCACAGGATTTGATCCAGATGATCTCAATCATTAAGGGAATTACTTAATGGCCATTCTCATGTACTTGTTTTGTCACTCTCTACCCAGCTTTGATGTGGATACAGCAGCTTTGCTGTCTTTGATTATAATCGGAGGACTACTGGAAAATTGGGAGTTTGGAAAAGAGAAACAATGGTGATTGAATGAATGTCAACAAAGACTATATAAGGAAACATTTAAGGAGATAAATGTCTATATTTACATGAAATATATTTAGCGTAAACTTACATCTGAAATGTATACATGTGCATGTATATAAAATAGCTACTGATAAACAAGTATTTCACTTTTACATATGACATCTATTATGTGCTGTTCTGTGAAAGACTAGACATGGAGGGCTAGAATGGACTGGAACAAACCATTTAATCCATTTGCCTCCATTTAGGCAGGTCCTCTGCACAGTGCATGAAATCTGAGATGACGCACTTAAGCAGTTCTCCAGCTTGGCAAATTGCTGGCATAACCACACAAACTATCAACTTCCTCTATGCTTATCCTTATCCATTAACATCTCCTTGGTGCTCTGCAGGCAGGCATAATTGCAGCTAGATATATTTCATTCTTTTCAATCAATAACATTTATTGCTATACTACATATAAACTATCAGGTTTGATGTTGCAGGGAATTTGAAGAAACCTGTAATACCTTAATTTGTATTTAATTTACCTATGTACACACATACAAGCATCTGTGTGTGTGTACAAAGCACTTTCATACATGCTGCTTCATTTAATATTCACAGTAATCTCTTTCAAGGATGACAAAAGTAAAGCTCAAAGAAGGTAAGTGACTCACCCAACTACGCACAGTAGCAAAACTGAGCTTGAATTGAGGTTTCATGACAGTTAAGCCTAAGTTTACGATGTCATGACTTTCCCTAAACGTTACAACTTCTCATAACCTTGGTCCCCACCCCACAAGGAACTGACAATCTTAGGACAAGCTACGATACATTCACAATGATCGAAGGATGATGTGATGAGTGATAAAGAATGGTAGGAGTTCAGAAAAGGGAAGGCTCAGTCACTTGCAAATCAGTCAGTTTGGAGGAGTTCATGGAGGAGGTAAAATCTGATTTGGATCTTGAAAAACTGGGAAAATGTTCAGAGATGAAGAAAGGAGAAAGGACATGTCATGAAGAGTTTTTGAAACTGGAAAGAATAGGACATGCTGGGGCACCTGGGTGGCTCAGTGGGTTAAGCCTCTGCCTTCGGCTCAGGTCATGATCCCAGGGTCCTGGGATCGAGCCCCGCATCGGGCTCTCTGCGCTGCAGGGAGCCTGCTTCCTCCTCTCTCTCTGCCTGCCTCTCTGCCTACTTGTGATCTCTGTCAGATAAATAAAGAAAAAATCTTTAAAAAAAAAAAAAGAATAGGACATGCTTAGTGATTGACCTTGATTGCAATTTAAAGCTTGTGAAGGGGTCCAGTGGAAAATAAGCTTCACATTAGACACTGGGGTGGGATTATGCAGGTTCTTGAATATTGGGGAAAGTGTTAGATACTCATGGAAGGTTTTAGAGCAAGAGATCTCTGGAACCGTATAAAACATTTATTAGAGGAAGAGGAAATTAGAGGAAGGAGACCAGTTAAAGGTCTATAACAAAGTTCAAGTGAAAACAGTGCAAACTTACTCTAGGGAAATAGAAGTGGAAATAAAGAGGAATGAGAGTCCAATCGAAAGAATTCATTAACTAAGTGGATAGAGGGGTCCAGGAAAGAAAACAAAGATGCCAGGCTTTTGTGCTTAGAGGAGTAAGAGCGAACGAGATAGGAGGAAACACCGATTTGGAACAAAACACAAGAGCTTGCTTTGGGGTATTTTAAAGTTGTAGTAGGACGGACATACAGCCAGACATCCAGCAGAGAGGAGAAATTTAGCCATGTCATAGAAGATGGGTCAGGGCATGAAATATAAATCTGACTGACATCTGCCTAGACATTACTAATGAGGCATGAAAATGAATTAGGAAGATACAAAAGAGCATATTAAGAGATTACATGGGAGGAGAATGGAAGTGAAGAGACTGAAAAAGAAGTGTACGTAATGAACTTTGAAAATGTTTCAGTTTAATTGGTATAGGCAAAGAAACCATAAAGAAGACTGAGGAGCTATAAGGAAAGGAATTGGGAAGCAGGAAAATAATGTTTGAAGGAAACCAAGAGAGGAAAGAGAGGGTAAGACCTCCAAGGTTACAAAAGCAAAATGAAGCCACAGGGGAAGAATCTCCTTCCCCCAGTATGTCTTGAAATCAACAAAATGATACATTAAAAAACAGACCTCCAAAATGTTGCAGCAACAACCAAACCAGAGAAGGGAATAGACCTAGGCCATAAACTGCAAAAAGTATTGGCCAATGGATGAGACTGAAAATTCTGTGGTGAAGTGATACAGTTCGTCATGGCAAATCTCCTAACCCTATTTCTATCCCTTGGAGCCAGGTAGACATACCAACTAAATCCATAAACATCCCATTAATATCCCAAAATGGGATATTAGCTTACTGAGAAGCTAACTCTCCACACAGGAAGACACAGAAAATGTTGGAACGTAATGGAAATGAACAATGAGTTATGGCATTGAAGTCTCAAGACTAAAATGAAACTAGAGCATAGGTTCCAAGTTTGAGGATACACTCCTGTATGACTAGAACACTCCTTCAGTTCAGTAAAAAAAAAAAAAAAAAGCCTTTGCACATCTAATAAACATTTAACAACTTTAGAAATGACTTCTGAGCCCTGATACTCTAACAAAGTCTGCACAGTACCTCAGCTAGGCCGTCTTATCCTATCATACCTATAGAGAACGTGCAAACAACAAAAAAGACCCAGCCCTAAAGCTGTGGTTTGTCAGGAAAGCAAATGAGTGTCAAAAGGAAAGGATAGGCTTCATTACTGAAGATTTTATGTCTTGACATCTGATAGCATGACTCCTTCAATTTTGTTCTCTTTTTTTTTCAAGGCAAAATGGCCATTATAAGTCCTTGCATTTCTTTATAAATTTTAGAATTTCTATATAAATTTTAGAATCAGATTGTAAATTACTCCAAAACACCTACTGGGATTTTGAGTAGAATTGCATTCAGTCAACAGGTCAATTTGGGGAGGACTAACATCTTCACAATATTGAGTTTTCTAATCTGTAAGCACCATATATTTTTCTACTTTTTTTTCAGTCTTTTAAAATTTCTATCAGCAGTGTTTTGTGGTTTTCAATATACAGTTAGGTCTTGCACATATTTCACTAAGTAGATATTTAAAAATAATATTTCCTTTAATTTTTGAGTTGTTTGTTGCTAATAAACAGACACAAATGACTTTAGTATATTGACCACCTATTCCTTGAACCTGATAAATTTGTTTTTAGTTGCAGTGGTTTGTTAATTTTTTTTTTTTTTTTTGTAGATCCCCTGGATTTTTCTATGTACATCAGTCTGTTATCTTTGAATAGTTTTACTTCTTCCTTCCTATGTTTATACATTTTACTTCTTATTCTTGCCTTATTGTACTGGCTATGATCTCCAGTACAAGGCTGAATTAAAGTGATGAGAGGAAACATTTTTGCCTTAAAGAGCAAACAATAGTTCCCCATCAGGTTTTATGTTAGCTCGAGGTTTTCATAAATAATGTTATAAAATTGGGGAAGTTCTCTTCTATTCCCACTTTTCTGAGAGTTATTTTCATGAACAGGTGTTTAATTTTATCAAATGCTTTTTCTGCATCTATTAATATGATCACATACTTTTTCTCTTTATTTTTCAATGTGGTGAGTTATTGATTTATTTTTTTAATGATGTGCCATACTTGCATGATCCTACTTGATCATAATGTTTTATCTTTCTTATATATTGCTATTTGTTTCTATTTGTTTAGCGTTTTTTCCATTGATGCTTATGAGGCTCAAAGGATCTATAGTTATCATTTTTGGGTTTTCTTTGTCAAGTTTTGGTATCAAGGTTTTCCTGGCCTCATAAAATGAATGGGAAATTATTCCCTCTTCTTTCATTATCTGGAAGGGTTTAAACGTTTATACTTTTTCTTATTTAAATGTTTGGAAGTGGGGTGCCTGGGTGTTGTTGTTGGTTGAGCATCTGACTCTTCTTCTTTTTTTTAAAATACTACGTTATGTTAGTCGCCATACAGTACATCACAAGTTTTTGATGCAGTGTTTCATGGTTCATTGTTTGTGTGTAACGTCCAGTGCTCCATGCAATACATGCCCTCCTTGATACCCACCACTGGGCTAACCCATCCCCCACTGAGATTAGCCCCACAGTTTTGCTATTGTGGACATTACTGCTATGAACATTGGGGTGCATGTGGCCCTTCTTTTCACTACATCTATCTCTTGGTTTCAGCTCAGGTCATGATCTCAGGGCTTGAGATTAAGCTCCGCCTTGGGCTCTGTGCTCAGTGTGGAGTCTGCTTGAGATTCTCTCTCCCTCTCCCTCTGCCCCTTCTGCCCATGTTCTCTCTCTCTAAAATATATAAATAAATATTTTAAAAAATAAATTTTTGGTAGTATTCACAAATGAAGCCACTTGGGTCAGGGATTTCCTTTGTGAGAAGATTTCTAATTATAGATTTTAATTCTTTAACAAATACAAGAATATTCACATTTTCTATTTTTACTTTTGATAATTTCAGAAAGTTACCTTCTCAACAAAAGTCCATTGTTCTAAGTTGTCAAATGTATCACCATAAAATTGTTTGTAATATCCCCCCTATTGTTCTCGTAATGTGTATAGGCTCTGTATAGATATCACCTAATTTGTGTTTCTTTCTTTTTTCTCGATCAGTTTTCTTGTGGGTTTATTAATTTTATTAATATGTTAAAAATAAACAAATTTGGTTTCATTGATTTTTCTCTATTTTTGCCTATTTTCTAATCCATTAACTTTGCTTCTTCCTTCTACTGTTTTTGTTTTGCAAAAACAAACTGTGGAAAGAGCTCCCTTCAACAGATGAATGGATAAAGAAGATATGGTCCGGATACACAATGGAATATTATTCAGCCATCAGAAAGGATGAATACCCAACTTTTATGTCAAAATGATTGGAACTGGAGTACATTATGCTAAGTGAAATAAGTCAAGCAGAGAAAGTCAATTATCATATGGTTTCACTTATTTATGGAACATAAGGAATAACATGGAGGACATTAGGAGAAGGTAGGGGAAAATGAAGGCGAGAATCAAGAGTGGGAAATGAACATTGAGAGAATACAGACTCTGGGAAACAAACTGAGGGTTTTATAAGGGAAGCAGTGGGGGGATGGGTGAGCCTGGTGATGTATATTAAGGAGGGCATAGATTGCATGGAGCACTGGGTGTTATATGCAAACAATAAATCATGGGATGCTACATAAACTAATGATGCACTGTATGGTGACAATATAACATAATAGAACAAATAAAAAATAGAAAGGAATAAACAAATAAAGGAAGGAAAGAAATGTACTCAATAGTGTTGAATCTTTATAGCTGTCAATATAAAGGATGAGAGATACAGTCACTAAAATTGGCAAATAGGAGATCATTTGTGACTTTCAAGATGTTTCATAGTATAAAAGAAAGACCTAGAATCAGACACATTTGAGCTCTGGTAATGGAATCTCTAATTGTCTTTTTGACCATCCAATATATGAACCCAATTTCCTTTATTTGAGAGTCCCCTCCATCCCCCCCCCCCACCACACACAATCACACAAGACTTGAAGTGAAATAAAACCTATCTTCCACTATACATAGAAAATTCCAGAAACTTACTTTCCCAAAGAGCCTTATATTTAGGGGTGTCGGCTCATGACCTCAGTTCTGGTAGTTAAGACATACTACCTCATATCAGGGGACTATAGGAAACCCTCCCTGGTGGTAGCAGAAGTTGCAGGAATATTAATTTCCTGGGGCAGTCATGAAAGTGGTGCTGAAGAGGGCATGTAGTGTCCATTTGGCGGTGTCAACAGTAAAAGCTACAGTGATGTCAGAAGTGTACCGACCCATTCTCTTCTGGTTAGATGAGTCACTCCTAGCTATACTGCCCTAAATCGGTGTCTGTAGACTTGCTTGGCATTCTGTGAACAACCTAACATGACCAATTCATTCTCTACTGAAATCAGCCAGACTGAATTTCTGTTGCTTACAACCAGGCGTCCTGGTTGTTATAGGCTGAAGCCAAGCTCCACATGTACCAGATGGGTGACTTTGAACTGGTTGTGCAAGGTTCTTAAACACACCTTTCCTCAACCATTAAATGAAAGAAATGGTACCCACCCCAGTGCAGTTACAATTTTTAATCAAGATAACATATACGAAACTCTTGATACATAACATGGCACTGAATAGTTAATTTTATGAAAATAAAAATTTATAAGCCTCTATAAACACTGGTTCAGTCTCATTTAAAATCATAATTGAATCATATATCATAGATCACAATGGTTAATAAGAAATTTGGGGGTGGAAATAAGCAATGTAGCCTTTACCTTCAATATTATAAGAATAAAGAAAGGCAAGCATAAGATGCTAATTCAAGAGGGAGCAGAGTTAAGATTTTTTTGTCTTTTAAGGAGTCTGAAGATCTGAGCTTGTTCATAATATAACAAGTAGGAACTAATAAAGAATGCAATTTGGAAAGAAAAGGACTATTGACAAAAGTTCTTTATATCAAGGTTTGGGATTAGAATCATCTTTGGTTGTAGAAAAAAGGAAGATAGAGATTTTTACATACCAGTTACTATAAGACAAAAAAATAAGAAGTATTATCCAGGTGTGTGTGGGGAGGGGTTCCTGTTTAAGTTAAATCTATACATACTCTGCATCTTGTCATCATAAAATTGAACTGTTTATTGAAAAAGGCAAGAAGCTCTCCTGTGATTTTCTGCTTTTAACCACAAAAGTTTTATAGTTATCTCCCATGGAATGTAAACCTTCACTACAAAGCTATGATAACTCAAATCTTCCTTTACATAGTTGTACTAAACATTATATTTGGGCACTTAGTGTTTATTATAAAAGTGATTTTTGCTAGAATATATTTGTTGTAGTAAATGGAATATAGCGCTTCTAAATTATAACATACATACCAATTTGTGTTGATGATGACCAACTCTATAAAGTCATTAACTGCATTCTCTAACTCATTACTATCTACATGGCAGACGCTCTTGTCTTGTTTTCCTCCTCAAAAACTTGTTTTTAAAATAAAATTCATGATTCTAATAGATTTACTTTTAAACACAACAGGAAACTTCTATCCCTGTTTTCCTTCCTTCCTCCATTCCAGAGAGCAGTTTTGGTAGATCAATGAGGATGACAGCCCAACAGAAAGGGATTAGGAGAGAGCAGTGAGGAAATGGAGTCAGGCAATTAGACTCACTTTAAACTGTTGGAGGTAACTGATAGGGCAGGGAGATAAGATGCTAACTCAAGAGAGGGTTAAGATAAAAACATTTTCTTACACAGGGAGAGCCTGCATTTGTTTGTAAGGCAAGGAAGGAGCAGGAGCCCACCAAGGAGTACCTGAAAACTCAAGAGAGGAAATAAGATTAATGAAACAAAATCTTGGAAAAATGAGGAAAATACAGGATCAAAGACACACAGGGTGAGACTAGGGTCTAAAAGAGGGAAGGATAGTTCATCATCTGAGAAAAAAAAAGAGAAGGAGCAAGCGATAGAAAGTTAAGGATAGACACAAAAGTGCATGTTAAAATACATTTAACATATTGAGATACAAAGGGCAGGGAAGTTAGTTAGAGGGCTGGAGGAAAATGAGAGTTTGTGGAAATTTTTCAGGGGAGGATTCTATGGAGAAGGAATGAGTTGAATAAAATGATTATTGAGCAGCAGCGAAGACACAAATAAAATGTCAGTGGTAGCAATTAGCAGAGTTCCTTAAAGTCTTGTAACCACATGAGGGTGTAGACAATCTCTAACAGCAGTTGAAATATTAGGGACACTGACCTTCTTGTGAAGCTACACAGCTTTTGAAAAGACCCAAGAATAAAACAGAGCCACAACAATCAGAAAACAGAGATGGGAGGGACATCTAGGAGATAGCGGGGACCACATGTTGACCTCCAAGCAGAGGGATGGTTGGATGACCCACTGGTAGTACTTGGTGATAAGACAATGTTTCTTAAAAACTTGAAAATGAAGTGTCCCTAACATTTTAAATCTTGAAATCATAACACACAATAGATCATAACAGAAATACTCACTGCCATCTTAATGATGAGAGTGGATCCCAGGCCCAATAGTGTGATCTGATTAAATACACATTTAAGGAAAGTATCAACCAGCCTAAGAAACAAAGAGAGAGCCCGGTCCAGGGGAAAAGGGTACCTAACATAACACACTTCCCAAAAGCTCAATCACTGGGTAAGCTGATCATCAGTTTCTAAATCAAGTCTGAGGATAGATGGAATTCACCAATGTAAGGCCTTCCTTCAAGTCTTCATGGGTGACAATGGGCTTGTCTTCCCCTAGGGAAAACTCATGTCTACATAACTTTTTCCATTTTGAAACAAAAATTGGTATATAACAGATTGGACAGGGTCTGGCGTGTTTTAGCCTTACTTGCCATGTGGATATTCTTTGCAGGTCCTCCAGATGGTCCTGGATGGTAGAGTCCCTTCCTGCAAAGGGAAAATGCTCTGTGGTTTTCAGGGCAATTACACTGCCAAAATCAGTCAATAACATTGTGTGTGGCCTTTAAGAGCTTGTAGTCAGCAGTTTTGTGCTCCTTGCTTTCATTTTTTCTTTTTTTGGTAAAACTCCAGGCTGATGACTCTAGATTGGGCATCTCTATCTCCACAAGAGTCCAGTTAGCACTTTTGCAGGTAATACAGAAAAGAGCCCTTCCTTCAAAAAGCCCACACAAGCTGTGCTCCTTGAAAGATCTTCCAACCATAAGATACAAATTTCCCTCCTGGATCTGGGAAGTCTTTTTTCTTAAAACAAACAAAACAAAACAAGTTTGCCAGGTAGGTGGAATGTCTCAAGGAAGGGGTTCAGTTTTTAATCCTGAATACCTCCATCTTTGAAATCTTTAATATCAGGAAAGCACAACTGCTTTCTCCAAGGCCTTTGCCCTGCTACAAGATAAACAGTGTGGTTTGCATTTTCCAAAAATCTGTATCCATTTCAATGTCCTCTCATTTTTCCACCTGCAACTTTCACATTGGAGTTTTTATGTGTGTTGTTGGGTCAAGTATGGGAAGGAAGGAGATGGAGGGACAATATTTTTTTAAGACGAAAACTATGAGTGACCTATTTGTGGTTTTCCTCTAGCTATATAACAGGAAAAGGGATAAATGAGTACAGTTGTTTGGATTGTAGGTAGTCAAGGAAATGTTTGGATTGTAGGTAGTCAAAGACGAGGTTGGCTGGGTTGAGCCACGAGTCTGTGAGGCACATCAGAAGCTATGATGCATGAAAAGGTGGAGATTGAGAAACCCATTGTTCTCAAGACAGAGTCAATAGAAATTAGACTTCAGGGAAACAAGAAGAGTGCCTGGACCAAAGGACATCACCACCTGAAGGGATCTGGAGTACTGAGAGAGCCAGACAGAATGCTAGGCCAGAAATGTCCCTGGGTTTAGCTTTGAAGAAATAGTAAAACCAATAATAAACATGGGATCCAGTGCGAAGTCTGACAGGGGCTCTTCTGTGTAAAGAAAGCCTGTTTTTCTTAAGATCTAGGTGATCAAAGATATTATATTAATAACAAAATAACTATTTGATAAGCATAAAAAATATGGCAATTTCATGAATCAAGACAGTAAGAATGAATTTTAAATTTTAAAACAATTTTGGAAAGGTTTTCATTATCACTGGTGATTGGACCCAAGGACAAGAGCAGGGCAGGGGTATTGGGTAGGGTTTGTGGGAGATGACAAGAGTTTATGGTTCCTCCCTCCACCCTGCTATTTCTGAATCTTTAGGAAATCTTTGGAATCTTTCTGACTCCCCCATAAAAGCTCATACACTAACCTGAGTGGGGCTATTATCCAGGAGAGTGAGGATACTTGCAGGAAGTTCTCCAGCCCATGCCAGGTTAGGAGCCAGACTCTACTTCAGCATCTACCAACAAAACATCTTGTCGATGACCACATCAGATACTCACTTGGGCCTCTCAAGTGCAGAGATCTGTTCATCTTAATAACGCCCTGTGTTCCATGAGTGAAGCATAATGGTTACAAACTAGACTGCCTATAATAGGACTCTGGTCCCTGCACTGAGTCACTTAAAATAACTGACACACAATAGCTTAAATGGTACAGAAGTCAGAAGGTGAGGGACTTTCAGGGTTGTTTCTGCAACTGAATGATGTGATTGGGAACCTAGGCTCTTTTCAGCTCTCTATTCTTTCCAGTGTGTTAGATTGCTGTTCCTAGGCTTGTTGCCTAGTGGTCACAAGATGGCTGCTATTGCTCAAGTGTCTGATTTTATTGATAGCATCCAAAGCAGACAGGAGGAAAGGAGAAGACCTCTGTCTCACTGACAGCTTCTTTCTACTCAGACAGGAAAATGTTTCTCAAAAGCTACCCTCCCCATACCCCCTCCTACAAAGTTGACTTCCCTATATATCTGCCAGAACTGAATCACCCTACCTGCAAAAAGGTTTGAAAAGTGAACATATACCATTTTTTTTTCAATTAACATATGATGTATTATTTGACACTATTTAAACCTCTGTTGTGGGAAGCAGACTTTTTCCGTCAAAGAAAAGAGAAGAAATGACTGGATAGGCAACTGTATTTTTTTATCTATTACTACAATAATGCTGAATAAAAAACACCCTAAAACTCAGTGGCCAAATACAATAATTTATTATTTTTCATTAATCTGCAGATTGTCTGGACAATTTTGCTGATCTGATTCAGGGCTGACCAGTCTTGGTTGGGCTTGCTCATGTGCCTGCAGTCAGAAGGTAGGGGGGTTGGCTAGGGGCTGGGTGATCTAGAATGGCCTCAGCTAGAATGACTCAGCTCAGCTCCATTACCCTCTCATCCTCCAGCAGACTAGCTCAGACTTGCTCCCAAGCTGAAAGTTCAAAAGAGAAAACAAAAGCATGCAAGTCCTCTTAAGAACCAGGTACCACATGTAGTCATTTCTACCATATCTATTAGCCAAAGAGAGTCATGAGGCCAGTCCCAGTTCAAGAGGAAGAGAAATAGGCTTTGCCCCTCTATAGGAAAAGCAACAGTCACATTACAAGGGATGTGCATAAAAGTGTGGAAGAACTGGGGCCATTTCTGTAGTCAATCTATCACTTGCAATCAGTAAAGCTTGCTTGTAGGCACTTGGTAGATATATGACAATGGACAAGTTATACAACCACTGAGCCTTGATTTCCCCATTTACAAAATAGAGATAATAATACAATCTAACTAAAAAGTTTGTTGTGAGGATTATATACATATCAGTCTGTGTCACAGGGATTACAACAATGTCTTCATTTGGTAAGTTACCAGATACTAACCAATCCCAGTCCTCATGACTACCACCTAACAACTCAACATAGCAGCCTCAGTCTAACTGTTTTATGGATAGAAGCATAACTCACTAGGAATTCTGATGCTCAGGACAAAGAATATGAATATCACCCTCATGTTTCCTCAAATTCACTTTGCAATTTGTGCTCTGCTCACAGATTGGTCTTAGTGACACTGTTGTGCTATGCTTTAATTTAATTAATTATTTTTGCTAACTAGGATCTAACTCAGTGGTTCCTATTCACTGAAAAAAGACTCACATACTGTCAATATATGAATGTCACTAATATTTAAATTATAAGCCCTGATCAAAAGATTGGGATCATTCCCTGCATATTTTCAGACCACAATGCTCTAAAGCTAGAACTCAACCACAAAAGGAAGTTTGGAAAGAACCCAAATACATGGAGACTAAACAGTATCCTTCTAAAGAATGAATGGGTCAACCGGGAAATTAAAGAAGAATTGAAAAAAAAAATCATGGAAACAAATGATAATGAAAATACAACGGTTCAAAATCTGTGGGACACAACAAAGGCAGTCCTGAGAGGAAAATATATAGCGGTACAAGCCTTTCTCAAGAAACAAGAAAGGTCTCAGGTACACAACCTAACCCTACACCTAAAGGAGCTGGAGAAAGAACAAGAAAGAAACCCTAAGCCCAGCAGGAGAAGAGAAATCATAAAGATCAGAGCAGAAATCAATGAAATAGAAACCAAAAAAACAATAGAACAAATCAACGAAACTAGGAGCTGGTTCTTTGAAAGAATTAATAAAATTGATAAACCCCTGGCCCGACTTATCAAAAAGAAAAGAGAAAGGACCCAAATAAATAAAATCATGAATGAAAGAGGAGAGATCACAACTAACACCAAAGAAATACAAACTATTATAAGAACATACTATGAGCAACTCTACGGCAATAAATTTGACAATCTGGAAGAAATGGATGCATTCCTAGAAACATATAAACTACCACAACTGAACCAGGAAGAAATAGAAAGCCTGAACAGACCCATAACCAGTAAGGAGATTGAAACAGTCATTAAAAATCTCCAAACAAACAAAAGCCCAGGGCCAGACGGCTTCCCGGGGGAATTCTACCAAACATTTAAAGAAGAACTAATTCCTATTCTCCTGAAACTGTTCCAAAAAATAGAAATGGAAGGAAAACTTCCAAACTCATTTTATGAGGCCAGCATCACCTTGATCCCAAAACCAGACAAGGATCCCACCAAAAAAGAGAGCTATAGACCGATATCCTTGATGAACACAGATGCGAAAATACTCAACAAAATACTAGCCAATAGGATTCAACAGTACATTAAAAAGATTATTCACCACGACCAAGTGGGATTTATTCCAGGGCTGCAAGGTTGGTTCAACATCCGCAAATCAGTCAATGTGATACAACACATCAATAAAAGTAAGAACAAGAACCATATGATACTCTCAATAGATGCTGAAAAAGCATTTGACAAAGTACAACATCCCTTCCTGATCAAAACTCTTCAAAGTGTAGGGATAGAGGGCACATACCTCAATATCATCAAAGCCATCTATGAAAAACCCACCGCAAATATCATTCTCAATGGAGAAAAACTGAAAGCTTTTCCGCTAAGGTCAGGAACACGGCAGGGATGTCCATTATCACCACTGCTATTCAACATCGTACTAGAGGTCCTAGCCTCAGCAATCAGACAACAAAAGGAAATTAAAGGCATCCAAATCGGCAAAGAAGAAGTCAAATTATCACTCTTCGCAGATGATATGATACTATATGTGGAAAACCCAAAAGAATGCACTCCAAAACTGCTAGAACTTATACAGGAATTCAGTAAAGTGTCAGGATATAAAATCAATGCACAGAAATCAGTTGCATTTCTCTACACCAACAGCAAGACAGAAGAAAGAGATATTAAGGAGTCAATCCCATTTACAATTGCATCCAAAACCATAAGATACCTAGGAATAAACCTAACCAAAGAGACACAGAATCTATACTCAGAAAACTATAAAGTACTCATGAAAGAAATTGAGGAAGACACAAAGAAATGGAAAAATGTTCCATGCTCCTGGATTGGAAGAATAAATATTGTGAAAATGTCTATGCTACCTAAAGCAATCTACACATTTAATGCAATTCCTATCAAAGTACCATCCATCTTTTTCAAAGAAATGGAACAAATAATTCTAAAATTTATATGGAACCAGAAAAGACCTCGAATAGCCAAAGGGATATTGAAAAAGAAAGCCAACGTTGGTGGCATCACAATTCCGGACTTCAAGCTCTATTACAAAGCTGTCATCATCAAGACAGCATGGTACTGGCACAAAAACAGACACATAGATCAATGGAACAGAATAGAGAGCCCAGAAATAGACCCTCAAATCTATGGTCAACTAATCTTCGACAAAGCAGGAAAGAATGTCCAATGGAAAAAAGACAGCCTTTTCAATAAATGGTGCTGGGAAAATTGGACAGCCACATGCAGAAAAATGAAATTGGACCATTTCCTTACACCACACACAAAAATAGACTCAAAATGGATGAAGGACCTCAATGTACGAAAGGAATCCATCAAAATCCTTGAGAACACGGGCAGCAACCTCTTCGACCTCTGCCGCAGCAACATCTTCCTAGGAACAACGCAAAAGGCAAGGGAAGCAAGGGAAAAAATGAACTACTGGGATTTCATCAAGATCAAAAGCTTTTGCACAGCAAAGGAAACAGTTAACAAAATCAAAAGACAACTGACAGAATGGGAGAAGATATTTGCAAACGACATATCAGATAAAGGACTAGTGTCCAGAATCTATAAAGAACTTAGCAAACTCAACACCCAAAGAACAAATAACCCAATCAAGAAATGGGCAGAAGACATGAACAGACATTTCTGCAAAGAAGACATCCAGATGGCCAACAGACACATGAAAAAGTGCTCCATATCACTCGGCATCAGGGAAATACAAATCAAAACCACAATGAGATATCACCTCACACCAGTCAGAATGGCTAAAATCAACAAGTCAGGAAATGACAGATGCTGGCGAGGATGCGGAGAAAGGGGAACCCTCCTACACTGTTGGTGGGAATGCAAGCTGGTGCAGCCACTCTGGAAAACAGCATGGAGGTTCCTCAAAATGTTGAAAATAGAACTGCCCTATGACCCAGCAATTGCACTACTGGGTATTTACCCTAAAGATACAAATGTAGTGATCCAAAGGGACACATGCACCCGAATGTTTATAGCAGCAATGTCCACAATAGCCAAACTATGGAAAGAACCTAGATGTCCATCAACAGATGAATGGATCAAGAAGATGTGGTATATATACACAATGGAATACTATGCAGCCATCAAAAGAAATGAAATCTTGCCATTTGCAACAACATGGATGGAACTAGAGCGTATCATGCTTAGCGAAATAAGTCAAGCAGAGAAAGACAACTATCATATGATCTCCCTGATATGAGGAAGTGGTGATGCAACATGGAGGCTTAAGTGGGTAGAAGAATAAATGAAACAAGATGGGATTGGGAGGGAGACAAACCATAAGTGACTCTTAATCTCACAAAACAAACTGAGGGTTGCCGGGGGGAGGGGGTTTGGGAGAAGGGGGTGGGATTATGGACATTGGGGAGGGTATGTGATTTGGTGAGTGCTGTGAAGTGTGTAAACCTGGTGATTCACAGACCTGTACCCCTGGGGATAAAAATATATGTTTATAAAAATAAAAAATTATAAAAAAAAATAAAATAAAATAAATTATAAGCCCTATTTTGAAGTAATTATTTCACTTTTTTTATACCCTGTAAATTTGGAGGTACCCAGGAGTAAGGCCTTGTTAAGTCTGGCCCAAGTGGCTACATTGCCTTCAGGGTGTGCTAAATGGAGAGGTTAATGAGAAAAGCAGCGAGAACATGTGTTGGGGGCACAGCTCTGCCTGCAGGGCTTCTTCCCTAAGGCCGGGGCTCTAAGCAGAGGGCTGGGTTGAGCTTAGGCCAGTGTGGCTATCCACTAAGCTCTCGGCTCCTCTAGGGCCAGATAAATGAGGAAGCAGATTAATCCAGCATCCAAGTGTGAAACAAACTCATTTGACCTTGACCAGTGGTAAAAGTACATTGTCTTTGCAGTGTACAGAACTTGGTACTCACATATAAATATATACACACATATATACATATACACAGTACAGAACTTGGTACTCACATATAAATATATACACACATATATACAGATACACATACATATACATATAATTAGCCATAAAACACACAAGTATATGTACATATATGAAGCTGAAATAAAAGCAATACTTTTTATATATGGTATTTCTTCCTCTGGTATTTCTTCTATTGTATTCTTTTTTATTTATATTTTCATTTTTTGAACTATGGCTTGTGACCCATTAAATTGGTTGGGAAATGGTATTTGAACAACTATTTTCAAAACCACTAATATATGTTGTACAGTGTAAGAAGCACTGAGCAAAACCTCTCTTTTCCAGAAGTTTTCTCTATGCAAAGACTTACTAAGGTGACAGTGTGAGAAGCTTCTTTGGCTAAAGCAGTATTACACAGTGGTTAAGAGCCAGGAATCTGTAGGGGAAATGCTTGGTTTCAAAATCTGTTAACTTGTTAACAATGTGACCCCAATAGAGTTACGTAATCCCTGTAGCTTTGGTTTTCCTCCTGAAAACAACAGGGATGACCTTACCCCTTCATGACTGTTACGAAGATGAAATGAAGTCACTTGGCATAGCAGCTAACACAAAGTAAATTAGATAAATGATACCTATTACTATTCTCTCAGAAGGTGGTGACGTCAATCTTTAAACCTCTGATGAAGCTACTTGGTCCACTGTTTTTCTAGTCAAGAACCAGCTCGTAGGGTTGTGCCCAAGGAGATACAACACAAGTCTTGGTACAAAAAGGTTAGCACATCAGGGCAGCCCTAGGTGGGACCAGCAGGGGAAGGACACTGAACCAGGGGTGGAGGTAGTGGGAGAGGAAAATTTCTACCAGCCAGGAGAGCTCGTGAGCAAAGAAGTGGGTAGACTCTGGCAGCTCTAGATGGAGGTGCCTAGGTCTTTGATCTTGTGTGTGACTGAAAACGTTTCCTGTAGGTCTCCATGAGCTAGATGTGCAGGGAGTGCCTCAAAAGTATATGTGACTCAACTCCAAACACACACTAGAACCCAGGCTGATGTTGTGCAAATGAGAAAGACAGCTTTCTGGGAAATGCCACCCTGCCCAGGGCACGTAGCCTAATGAGCAAACTCGGGGTGAGGTCTCAGCCCCCTCTACCAGCTGCCCTGGTACAGTGCACAGACTGCTCAGCAGCCTCAGGGGCCCCAGTGGAACTCTACTAATTCCAAGTTATCCTTGTTCAGGATGCCTCTTCTGGGGCTCAGGAGAACATTCGTTTACTATTCCCAATAGTACCAAATCTTCAACTATTCAAGCTAAATTTAATCTGGGAAACAGATTTTGATCCCAGAGGTGGAATCAATGAAAATGTGCCATTCCGATCGGCTGCTGCTGGGAGCGTAACTGACTGATAGCCCCAGCTGCTGCCCCTTGAGATCGATCACACTTCTACCTTGCAACTTTGAGACAAAGACTAAGCATGGTGGGAAATAAAGGCAGGCCCGCTCCAGAAAGATAGGGGACTCAAGGCTTCCCCTTCAGCCTGGCTGAACATTTCTTATAGCTTGGCTGCAGTCTGATAGTCTTCCCCCCAGGCCTTCTTCTTTCCCTCTCTCCTTCCGTAGGCGTCACAGCTGCAATGCAGTCTGAAGGCTCTTCCTGCCTTTCCTGCATCCTCCTTTTCCTCGCACATCTAATACCCTCTTGGCATCTGATTCTCAGCAGATCCAGACTATACTCCCAGATGCCATGTAAAAGAGGAGGTGGTCAATCTGTTTAATATACACTTGGGGCAAATGCTAGAAGTGGCTACAGAATAAGATGAATTTTCTTGTGTAACTGATAAAAGGGGCTCACTGAATCTGGTTAACTATTGAATGAGTAAAAGGTTCTGAAATAAAATAATACCATCCTCTATAGTTTGGCCTAAATCTATACTTGTTCAGGGGTATAAGGTAGATCTCCAAGTTATTCTTGGAAATGCCCAAAGAGATTACTCACATGTGCCTGTCTTGTTCTCATTCTGCTCTGGCTCCCACTTCACACCTGCTGCAAAGTCACTGGGAAAAGTCCCATGACTGTCAGCGCCCATCGTGACAACACCAAGACCCAACTGGGCCCTCTATGCTCCTAATCTTCCATTCCTCTTGAACTTGAACAGGGCTGAACCATATAAAGAGACCATGGAAGAAGATGGGGAAGGGTGGTTTCCTCTCCAACTCCATGCCACACTTTTTACTTGACTTACTTGTACACATTTCTTGTGGCTAAAGAAGGGAAGTTTCAACAGATTCTCCTACTCATTCCTTTCATTCACAAGAAGCGTAAAATCAGCCCAGCTAAAATTCTCTATTTCTATCCCATCCAGACTCCTTTGGCCCTCTCTAGGTAACAAACAATAAAACTAAAGATGTGATGAAAATGAAATGATTTACAAACTGTATTTCTTATTTCCTATATTCCTGATGTTTGGGCATCTGGCATCAGAGGAGTCTTGCCTGAGAAACTGCCCCTCCCAGAGCTTGAGAATTCCCAGAGATAGCAAATAAGTCCACTGAGAACATGTCTTTCACCCAGTATCTCCAAATTTTGGTATCTGAAATGAAGACAACTGGGATAGAATTAAATCAGTTGGGAAGGTGTACATGAGATATTCTGTAAGCAAAAGAGGGCTATTCAAGTATAACAAACCAACCAGTCCAGAGCCCATACCTACCAACCAACAACTCCTTTACTGAGCTCTTGCAGGTTGAGCCCCTATCCTCCTGCACTAACCACTCTGGGGCCTGCGACCTGGCAACTAGTGACAATCCCTACATGCCAAAACCTGCTGAAATTTTTCAAACGAACCAATCTTAAACTTACATAGACTGCTTACCCAGCCTTGCTCATTCCTTTCCACAAAACAAACAAACAAAAAACACACAATAAAGGCTCTTGCCCATGCTTTACTTCCATTCCTTCTGTCTTCTGAATGACCCTGGCTGGTACTTCCCTAGGTGGTCCCACAAGGCCTGGTATGCCCCCTCCTCTTGGAACTGTGAGTTGACAAACTAACCTTCCAGCAGCCATCGTCTCCTGATCTGTTGGCCTCACCATATCTGATTAATAATAATAATAATAAAACCCTACATTTTTTTTAAAAAGTGGGGATATTGGGGAAGTTTTAATATGAGGGCATCTATACTAATAACAGCCAACATCCCAACTTTTAGTTATATTTGAATATCCTTTTATTTACAAAATATCTCCTATATACCTTCCCCAATTGTCTTAGTTCTATCAGTAACTGTCTTCAATTTAGAGATAAAGTTTAGAGATATTTGACCAATGGCAATATTACTGAAAGAAATGTATATTTTCTATGAGTCTGTGTGTGAGGTACTAGAACAGAATGCAAAGCATAGGCTATGGCATTGGTTTTAAAATGTCTCAAAACATATACTAATAAAAACAGTCACAGCCTGTAATACTGCTGGACACACCCTATGTGCCAGGCACTAATATAGGTCATTTTCATATATTAACTCATTTAATCCTCATCTCAATGCCAAGGTTGATACCCAAGGTGCCTACTATTATTTCCTCCTTTTTTACAGACAATATGCAATTAACAGGTTGAAAAATTACTTCTGTCGTACAATATTGGAGTGGCAAATAACTTTAGAGATCAACCCTCCCCATTTTACAGATGAGCTAAATATGTTTATGTGTTCTACTCCATTTGGAGGTTTTGTTATTTTTGAGCACAATCCCCAAATAAGCATATGTACCCTGATTTTGCTAGTAGTGAGTTCCAATTCCTGTGACTTCTAGCCCAGCTATGACATATGGGGGAAGTGACACTTACTATAATAATCTCAAACCCTATAATCCATCACACATATTCTGAAAGCACTAAAGGGAAACATGTTAAAATAACCAAACACACCTAGTATATATCACAAGGCTTGCCTAAATATTTCCCATTTATGCTATTTTGAGAATTGGCTTCTAGCCCAGTTCCGACAACAGTGTTCAAGATTAAGTGGAAGGCCATCTGAGCATGGTAATTGAAAATACAATTTTCTCCCCAAAGGGCTATTAGTTATAAATTTACTTTTTTGTGTGTGTGAGATCCTCTTTTGAGCATTTATGAAATATGGATTCTGCAATTGTCTCACTTACTGGAAAATAATATGTATCCTATTAGGTTTCTAGAGGACAATGGCATGTCAACTTTAATCAGCCTTCCTTCAGAAGATTCTGCAGAAGTTATGCTAAGGAGCCCCTCCTTAAAATACCTCCCATAGCAACCATCCCACTTTTGGCAAAAGCACACTTTGCTCTACTCAATCCTGGTGACGTCAGTCACATTAATAAACGAAAGGTCCTAGACGACAGCAGTTACCACAGAGCCAACTCAAACCCAGCTTGAGGGGCAGCAAGAGCTCAATTCCTGGACACAATCCCGCCATGTTTTCGGATTAAAGCCCTTGACAGCATAGCTCCATCTTTGGGCGTAACCCATCTTGGGATCAAGTCCATTGGCCAATGACAACCTGATGCATTCATTTGACTGGGTTGCCCTGAGTACAATAATCAAATTTCAATGGCTTGGATGAGCCCTGTCTTCCTTCCCATCCCTCCAGGGTTCTGTACCATGTCTAAAACTTAAAGGAAAGGAGAATACTTAGGATATGATATTTTCCAAGATTGAACAGCTGGCTTAGATCTATTAAATTACAGCTTTAATTAATATACTCTATACTTTCCCTGTAAATCAAGGAAAATAACAATGTACAAAATATCTGGAAAGAAGGTTTTCGAGTTCTTTTAAACTGTGCCCAAAGATTTCCAATTCTAATTTTGAAAAAGGAAAAGATCTTGGTCAAACGTCATTGAGTATATACGCCAAGCAAATTCATTAGATTTTTTGGCATAATATTTGTGCTTTGGATTCTCCCAATTAGACTTATTTGCTCTACTGCATCAAAAAAAGTTATAACTTTGGTTTCAATCTTTAGCCATTCCATAACCCCATCAAAAGCTTTATATCATCCATTGTCATAATTCAGGGTGCTTTCAAGACTGCGGGGTTAGTAAATAACCCAACTAGCTGTTCCTCTAGGTGTTCACTTCGTTACTTTATCAATTTATTGGTTAGGCCAGAAATTTTATTTATTCTTTTTTTTTTAAGATTTTATTTATTTATTTGACAGACAAAGATCACAAGTAGGCAGAGAGGCAGGCAGAGAGAGAGAAATGGAAGCAGGCTTCCCACTGAGCAGAGAGCCCGACGTGGGGTTGATCCCAGGACCCCGGGACCCCAGGACCATGACCTGAGCCAAAGGCAGAGGCATTAATCCACTGAGCCACCCCGGTGCCCCTAGGCCAGAAACTTTAAAAGATGTCTGTGGTCAATCCTCTACCTCCAGCCCAAACTTTCATCTGAATCTATAAGTTTAGGGGCTTAGAAATGAGGAAAATTCCAAGTAGGCCCAGAAAAATATCATTTATTAAGTTCCTCCAAAGCTGTGTGTATCTAAAGGAGATCGTCACAAAACTGCTTTGCAGAAAACTGCTTGGCAGAATGGATCAATCAGTATGGCAACAATTCTTTACTGAAGTCCAACTACATTTGCAACACTAAGGTCCACACTAAGAACATTGGAAAACAGGGAGTCAGTCACTCTTCATTTGAACTTTTTTTCCATTTTGCTTTGCTTTGTTTTTTAAATTATATAGACATGGCCAGAAATTGAACCTGCTTTGTCTGGCTCAAACCATGAATACTAACTGTCTTAATTGGGAAGATATGCCAGATCCCAGATCTTTGTTGTCTATCTACTTCTACTCCAAGAAAAGGCTGTGCTTCCTTACAGTGAGTGGCCCAACACAATTTGGCAATGACTTTCCTGCATTTTCTGGCATGGAATATGGAAAATAAAATATATGGAAAGTGTGTGTGTATATAGGGTGTGTGTCTGTGTCTACAATGGTTTTTTTCTCAAGTTACTTTTCTATCTTTGAGCTTTCAGGATAAAGGAATACTAACCATTCCAGCTCTATTGATTTGCTAGGTTCTAGGATTCCTCTATAGATTGGGACTTCAAGGTCTATCTCCAATAAAATTTTTGTTGTTCTTGTTATTCTGCCAATGAGGTTCAAAACAAAACTGAATAGGAACATGTCCTTGAAAGAGGAATTTGATCCTTTACTCTTAAATCTAAAATTGTTTAGAATAAGGGTGTGGTGAATGGACACTAAAGAAAGTTTGGCTTAAAAATGAGAAGACAGAAGGAAATATAACACTGATCTGGAAGTGGATTTAGATGAGGATTAGCAACAGCTCTGTCTCCTTTGATAAAAGGGCTTAACTAACAGCAAGAGGAATTGAGGATATATCTTAGGAAAAACTTCCTGACCCTTATAAGTTCTGGCAGTGTCTGGCCAAAAAGGATTACCCAGTGTCCTTCTGAATCTTTTTTTTTTTTTTAATATGATGTTGTTTCCATAAATCTGGTGTTCTGCTATTATTCAAAGATTTAGACTTCTATATTTTTTCTTCATTACTGAAGCAATGTATGTTTATTATAGAAAAAAAGTAGAAAATACTGATAAGCAATGAAAAAAAATTATCTGTAATTCCACCACTCAGAGATAAATACTGTTATCATTTTAGGACATGTCTTTTCTGAACATCTTTCTCAGGAGACTGGTTAAGTAAATATTGGTACAGTTATAAAATGCAGCTACTAAGAATGATACACACATCATGCACCCCGCTTGGGCCTTTGCTTCTGTGTTTATCCAAAATCTGCTCTTTGGTTTCACTTCTGACCTTGGCCTTGGCAAGTGAAAGAGCTGAATGCCACCTTCATCACCATCTGGCAACCTTGAACTCATGCACATTCAGTAATGTTATGGTGGAACACATTACCATCACATCTACTTGGCAATAATGTCAGTAACTTGAAGAAGACATTTATCAGACTTCAAGTTGATAACTGAATAATCACCTAAACATATACATTAGCATTTTATATGTAAACTAGAAGGAAAAATTCTATATGTGCTTAATACTGAAATTCTAACAGCTGAGGAACAAATATTATAATATTGTATACACACACATAGAAGTAAAATGTTGTAATTAAATATGCTTAATGCTATTAGTTTTATGTACTAAAATGATTATTGAGGGGTGCATGGGTGGCTCAGTTAGTTTAGTGTCCAACTTTTGATCTCAGCTTAGGTCTTGATCTCAGGGTCATGAGTTTAAGACCTGTGGTGTGCTCCATGCTGGACATAGAGCCTACTTAAAAAAATAAAAATAAAATAAAATAAAATGATTATTGAAAACTTTCAAAAAGTTAAATAAATAAGGGAATCATTTATAAATATAAATCTTTCAATATAATATTAATATAGGATAAACTAATGCAAATATTAATAAAGAATGAATGAGAACTTAGGAAGATCATGATCTTTTCTGAACCAAAGCATGTTTATAAAAAATTCAAATAATAATATAAAGCAGACAAATATTCAGGTATTTAATTTTATTTGACCATGAATTTTTTTTAAAGAAAAAGTGCTGTTTTGGAATTCTTCATTTTTTTAAAGGTGAATTAAAATGATTATGTAAACTCTGCCACCTTAAAATTTCACAATGAGAAGCAGTTCCTAAATTATGGACCACACATCCATAATAAACCAACAAAACATTTTTTCCAGACATAATAAGAGTATAAAACATAGAATAAGTTATTAGAGAAAAATGAGACCATATAATGCATTTTGTTTTCATTAATCCAGTTTCAAAATTATAAACTTCATAAGAATCCTCTAAAAAGGCAATTCTTTGTAGTCTTTGAGCTTAGAGAAGCTATCATTTTAAATAAAAAGCTTATTGAAGTTACTGTTACAACTACCACTCCTTCGAGGCAGTCAAAGATTTTTGAGATTTGCCAAAGTTATGAATTTTGGATCAAAAGTCCTTACAGAGGGCGCCTGGGTGGTTCAGTGGGTTAAAGCCTCTGCCTTCGGCTCAGGTCATGATCCCAGGATCCTGGGATCGAGTCCCACATCGGGCTCTCTGCTCAGCGGGAAAACTGCTTCCTCCTCTCTCTCTGCCTGCCTCTCTGACTACTTCTGATCTCCTGTCTGTCAAATAAATAAATAAAATCTTTTAAAAAAAAAAAAAAGTCCTTACAGAAAATACACTATTGAAGGAAGCCTTTACCTGAATGACACTCTGCTGTGTACAATGGCTGGTGACATTATTAAATGTGCCAGCTGAAAGTGGCCCTCTCTTTAGTATTAAAATGTGCAGAATGGCAGTTGAAAGAACTGTCTAGCAGTTGCCAGCTCTGAGAAATTACTATAATGTTCCTAGAGTCTAACAAATATTGAGTTTTTGACTATTAAATATTAAAAAGAAAATTATGGTAATAATTTAAATGTCTGCATCCAATTTCAGGTTTCTTATAGTCCAGAAATTCTTTTCAGTGACTGTGATATTGGACTACAGCCTCTGCCTCATCAGAATATTTTCATCCTTGGTAATTTGCTATTTAGAACTGCAATCAGTGTGTCCTGAACACATAGGTATTACATGTTTGAGACAGAGAGACAGGTGTCTGTTAGGATGTTTTCGATTGCATGCAACAGATATCCCTACACAAATTAGCTTTTAAAAAGTGAACATGGGGGGCACGTGAGTGGCTCCATCAGTTGGGCATCCAACTCTTGATCTCAGCTCAGGTCATGATCTCAGGGCTGTGTTGGGCTTTGCGCTGGGTGTAGAATCTGCTCAGTATTCTCTTTCCCTCTCCCTCTGCCCCTCCCTCCTACCTACTTCCTCCCCACCAATCCTTCTCTCTCAAAAAAAAAAAAAAAAAAAAAAGTGAGCACAGGAAGAGAAATTACTGGGTCACATATCTGAAGAGTCTGAAGTGGTACATAATATTGCTTCAGACAAAGCTTTATTCAGCACACAAGGATGTAAAGAGAACCTGGTTTTTCTCTCACCATTTTCCATCTCTACTTCTTAGCTCCCTTAGCTCCATCTTATCTCCCTCCTCATAAAGCAAAATGACTGCCAACAGTCCCTGAAGCCATTTGCTCTACATTAGCAAAGAGATAAAGAAGCAAGTCAATCTGTCCCAATAGTTCCTAGCAAAACTCATGAAGTACACCCTGCTACATGTATGCTTACATGTTCGTGTTCACCTCTGCAACATCACTGTAGTCAGGAGGATACCACATAATTATTTGCTTAAAGCAACCAGCTTCTATCCCTGGAGGTGGGAAAAGTTCAAAGCGGAGTGGTAGTTTCCAAAGGATTTGTGGGATGTCATTACCAAGAATTAGGAAAGAATGATGTTAGCCAGAAAACAATAGGTATTAACCACAACATGGAATGATGCTTTCTACTATTAAATGATTATATATACAGCAAGATTCTAATTTTGATGTATAAATTTCTATGCAGACATCTTTTGACTTCATTTATTTAACAATTTCTATGATTTTGGCTTTACAGCTATACCATTTCACTATTAGAATCAGTATTTCAGCTAACATAATTGTACATTAAGTCTTGCATGTGTATAAGATGACATTAGAATAAATTCCTAAAAATTCAATTGTTGAGTCAAAAAGTATATACCAGATAGGGGTTTTACACATCTTGCCAGATTACCTTCCCCAAAAGTGATCCTTCCGGCAACAGCATACAGCAATGCCAGCTTCCTATAACCTACCTCACCAACAAATAATTCAACAGACAAAAATAAAATCCCATTGTTGAAATATCTAACTTTTTGAGCACTACCAAAGATGGAATTATTTTTATATCAGTTATCCAAAGATATTTAATTTTTTTATCTATTGATATTTAATTAGTTGTCTGCTGATATCTTGGCTTGTTTCCCAATTGGTTGATTTTCTTTACATTTTAAAAATAATAAAGTCTGTCATATGTTGTAAGTTTTTCTCATTTGTCATTTTCTTATTTGTTTGTTTGTTTAGATTTTAGATTTTATTTATTTGGCAGAGAGATAGAGCACAAGTAGGCAGGGTGACAGGCAGAGGGAGGGTCTCCGCTGAGCAAGGAAACCAATGTGGGGTTCGATCCCAGGATCCTGGAATCATGATCTGACAACACCTCCTTAACCAACTGAGCCACCCAGCACCCCTGTTTATATTTATTGTAGGGTTTAGTTGTTGCTTTTCGATACAGAAGTTCTACATTTTGAAGTAATCAAATTGTAATGTATTTCTTTTAAGATTTCTTACATGTCCTTTTGAGAAATAATCTTCCTTATCCCAATTACTTCAATTTTTAATTATTTTCTTCTAGCATATTTATTGTTGCATATTTTACTTTTAAATCTTTAATTCATCTAGAATTTACTTTGTTGTAAGATATGAGGTCAGGCCATAATCTTATTTTTTCTAAGTGGAGAAACAGGATTCCTAATGAAGATGTTATACATGTTGGTGATTAAGAAGGCTGGCTAGACTGCTGGGTTCATGAACTTCAAAAGTCAAGCATCTTTTCTATATCCCAACTATAAAACAAAGATGGAAATAATGCTACCTACTCCATAAGGTGGTTTCAACAATGAAATGTGTTAAAGCACATAAAGAATTAGAAACACTGCCCAGAGCACAGCAAATGTTAGACACTGTTGTTACTACTTTTAACTGAAAGATCTGTCATTTCTCCTTCTAAGATACCGCCTTTGTGAAGTACTAAATATTTATCTATATGTGGGTCAGTTTCCAGAATTTTTGTCTTCTTCTATTGCCTAGTCCATTTACTTTTGCTTCCCTGATTTGAAAATGATTCATATCAGTATTTCTGAAATCAGCAGAATATACTTGTGACTTCTTCAGATGGTTTGGTATCTTGTCTTTATAAGCACCAGGAGTCATTTCTTTCTATGTGTCACGTCAATTTTGCACAAGTCAGCTCTCATCACCAAGCTCTACGGATATCATTTTGTGCTTAAGTAGCTTATTCAGTCTCAACTCTTCCACTTACTAGCTCGTAACTTGAGCAAGTTATCTGAACTCTCTGTCTCAATTGCTTCATTGGTAAAGTGGGATAGAAGTCCTAATAGGGCTTCTGTGAGGATTAAATGAGATGATGCATGCAAAGCCTATAGCACAGTGTCTGTAACAATCCCTAAATAATTGTTAGTTATTAATGTAGTTTATTATTACCTTTTTAATATCATAAGACACAAAAGTCTCTTCTTCGTTAAAGGGCCTGGAAAGTACTGACATGAGTAATCAAGATACAAGGAATACAGAAAAAAGAAGGCCTTTAGGGTAAATACCCAATAGTGCAATTGCTGGGTCATAGGGCAGTTCTATTTTCAACATTTTGAGGAACCTCCATGATGTTTTCCAGAGTGGCTGCACCAGCTTGCATTCCCACCAACAGTGTAGGAGGGTTCCCCTTTCTCCGCATCCTCGCCAGCATCTGTCATTTCCTGACTTGTTGATTTTAGCCATTCTGACTGGTGTGAGGTGATATCGCATTGTGGTTTTGATTTGTATTTCCCTGATGCCGAGTGATATGGAGCACTTTTTCATGTGTCTGTTGGCCATCTGGATGTCTTCTTTGCAGAAATGTCTGTTCATGTCCTCTGCCCATTTCTTGATTGGGTTATTTGTTCTTTGGGTGTTGAGTTTGCTAAGCTCTTTATAGATTCTGGACACTAGTCCTTTATCTGATATGTCGTTTGCAAATATCTTCTCCCATTCTGTCAGTTGTCTTTTGATTTTGTTCACTATTTCCTTTGCTGTGCAAAAGCTTTTGATCTTGATGAGATCCCAATAGTTCATTTTTGCCCTTGCTTCCCTTGCCTTTGGCGTTGTTCCTAGGAAGATGTTGCTGCGGCTGAGGTCGAAGAGGTTGCTGCCTGTGTTCTCCTCAAGGATTTTGATGGATTCCTTTCGCACATTGAGGTCCTTCATCCATTTTGAGTCTATTTTCGTGTGTGGTGTAAGGAAATGGTCCAATTTCATTTTTCTGCATGTGGCTGTCCAATTTTCCCAGCACCATTTATTGAAGAGGCTGTCTTTTTTCCATTGGACATTCTTTCCTGCTTTGTCGAAGATTAGTTGACCATAGATTTGAGAGTCTATTTCTGGGCTCTCTATTCTGTTCCATTGATCTATGGGTCTGTTTTTGTGCCAGTACCATGCTGTCTTGATGATGACAGCTTTGTAATAGAGCTTGAAGTCCGGGATTGTGATGCCACCAACGTTGGCTTTCTTTTTCAATATCCCTTTAGCTATTCGAGGTCTTTTCTGGTTCCATATAAATTTTAGAATTATTTGTTCCATTTCTTTGAAAAAGATGGATGGTACTTTGATAGGAATTGCATTAAATGTGTAGATTGCTTTAGGTAGCATAGACATTTTCACAATATTTATTCTTCCAATCCAGGAGCATGGAACATTTTTCCATTTCTTTGTGTCTTCCTCAATCTCTTTCATGAGTACTTTATAGTTTTCTGAGTATAGATTCTGTGTCTCTTTGGTTAGGTTTATTCCTAGGTATCTTATGGTTTTGGGTGCAATTGTAAATGGGATTGACTCCTTAATATCTCTTTCTTCTGTCTTGCTGTTGGTGTAGAGAAATGCAACTGATTTCTGTGCATTCATTTTATATCCTGACACTTTACTGAATTCCTGTATAAGTTCTAGCAGTTTTGGAGTGGAGTCTTTTGGGTTTTCCACATATAGTATCATATCATCAGCGAAGAGTGATAATTTGATTTCTTCTTTGCCGATTTGGATGCCTTTAATTTCCTTTTGTTGTCTGATTGCTGAGGCTAGGACTTCTAGTACTATGTTGAATAGCAGTGGTGATAATGGACATCCCTGCCGTGTTCCTGACCTTAGCGGAAAAGCTTTCAGTTTTTCTCCATTGAGAATGATATTTGCGGTGGGTTTTTCATAGATGGCTTTGATGATATTGAGGTATGTGCCCTCTATCCCTACACTTTGAAGAGTTTTGATCAGGAAGGGATGTTGTACTTTGTCAAATGCTTTTTCAGCATCTATTGAGAGTATCATATGGTTCTTGTTCTTACTTTTATTGATGTGTTGTATCACATTGACTGATTTGCGGATGTTGAACCAACCTTGCAGCCCTGGAATAAATCCCACTTGGTCGTGGTGAATAATCTTTTTAATGTACTGTTGAATCCTATTGCCTAGTATTTTGTTGAGTATTTTCGCATCTGTGTTCATCAAGGATATTGGTCTATAGCTCTCTTTTTTGGTGGGATCCTTGTCTGGTTTTGGGATCAAGGTGATGCTGGCCTCATAAAATGATGTTGGAAGTTTTCCTTCCATTTCTATTCCACAATAGCCAAACTATGGAAAGAACCTAGATGTCCATCAACAGATGAATGGATCAAGAAGATGTGGTATATATACACAATGGAATACTATGCAGCCATCAAAAGAAATGAAATCTTGCCATTTGCGACAACATGGATGGAACTAGAGCGTATCATGCTTAGCGAAATAAGTCAGGCGGAGAAAGACAACTATCATATGATCTCCCTGATATGAGGAAGTGGTGTTGCAACATGGGGGCTTAAGTGGGTACGAGAAGAATAAATGAAGGAAGATGGGATTGGGAGGGAGACAAACCATAAGTGACTCTTAATCTCACAAAACAAACTGAGGGTTGCTGGGGGGAGGGGGTTTGGGAGAAGGGGGTGGTATTATGGACATTGGGGAGGGTATGTGCTTTGGTGAGTGCTGTGAAGTGTGTAAACCTGGTGATTCACAGACCTGTACCACTGGGGATAAAAATACATGTTTAAAAAAAATAAATACAAAATTATATTAAAAAAAATAGAAAAAAGAAGGCCAATGGCATTTTTCACATTAAGCTGTAATTTTTCCAAATTAATATATAATTAATAACACCCCAAACAGCACCTTGTACTTACCAGGTGCTCAAAAAAACTGTTGAATTGGAAAATATAAAGAAATCATACTGTCTTTCTGTCTGTGCAGTGCTGAGGATTTCATGTGAAGTGAATATTGAGACAGGAAAACATCACTAAAAATGTTCCCCAAGCAGGGTAAATTAATAAAACAGTATTAAGATTCTTGTTCAAGGCTTCTGGTACAAGTTTATCCCTGTGATCCTCACATGTTTACACACATGCAGAAGAGTGAGCTAGTATAAAGGGGAAAAATGCTTAGGGATTAGTAGTTAGAGCAATCATTCCATTTTTTTGAGTCCTGTGTTTTTTGGAAACATGTCCTACCACAGAGTAATTATCCTCTTTTATAATCTATGTAACATGCATTCATATGTCTGTGTGCACAGACTTAAACACACAACCCACAAACAGGCATTTCTTGACATTTTAAACCATTCCAGCTTGGCTCAATTCCAGTTAATCACATTAAAATGTCAAGAAATTAAGTATTAAAGATACAATCTGGTCCCTCTTGAACTTATTTACTTGTTCTTTAAAAGAAAAAAAAAGAGATATGGCAGCTGACTGCTCTTTTCCTTTCAGCAGACACAATCTTCTTGTTTTACTTGGGCAGGGTCTTTTACCATGTGTGAAAAGATGGAGAGGCAGAGGATCACAAACTCCTATGAGAAGTGTGGCCATGTGTGTTGTTTTTCTCTGAAGTTTCAAGTGCTTGGGCAAGGCCATGGAGAAAGACACTTGTGAGTCTCCAATTCTGAGTCATCTAGGGGGTGCCAGTAGTATCTGAGATGTTATGCCAAAGAATTATTAGGAACCAAAACATTAAAATCACTCCCATGTGAGTAAGAAACTCAATCTTCTTGACTTACGAAGGAGAGATGTTTCCTATACAATTCCACCATTTTCAATGCCAGTAATTGCACACTCGATCAAAAGACTAATGAGGAGTGGAACTGGAAACCTAGAGATAATTTAAGAATAGCTTAGGTAACTAGACCCAGTCTTTGAAGAAGAACTGTATGGGGGAGGTCTTAAACGATCTTAAGTCTTGATCACAATTCCTTAGGCACCACCACAGAACAAGACAACACCACCTATGTTTACATGGCATCTAAGAATTCACTTACGTCAGTTTGAGTTGATTTTTACAGCCATTTCACAAGTCACTAATTAATTGGCAAATGTTCAATCCCCATCCACTCTATTTATCTAGGTCAAAAGAAATAAACCTGTCAATGCAGCCAGCAGGGAAAAAAAAAATTAGAGAATTTCTTTACTGTTCTGTAAGACATGTTCCTCTGTTGTAGTGAATCAAGTAACACACTTATCACAGACAACTCAATATTTAAAGGTTGATGTACTTCCTACTTAATATGTAGCCTTGTGTTTTAAATTTAAAACCAACTCCTAAAGTCCAAGGGCCTCTACTAAATATTTTTTAAGAACAATCAAACAAAAATAAATGATTATGATGAAGATAGATAGATACATAGGTAGAATGAACATAGGAACCATCTAAAGAAAATGCCCCAGGTTAAAAAAGTAGATATAATTTCATTCATATTCATTAATTTATTATTCATTCATTCCACACATTTTATTAAATGCCAGTCACTGTTCTATGCACTGAGGATGAAACAGTGATCCAGAAAACAAGCACTTTTCTTTGTCCTCACTGGAGCTTCTAGTCTAATAGAGGATATTGCTAATAATTAGATAACCTCACAAGCAAATACAGAACTCACTATTTCAAATAACTGCAAATGGGAGAAAAACAGATAGGAGGGTCTGAAAAACCCAGGGATATCAGGGAAGGTTTCTCTGAGAAGTGATAGTTGAGGACAAAAAGATAGGCAATGACTAGGTTAAAACAGGAAGGAAGGAACAGCTCAGGTTGATCACCATGTGCAAAGGCTATACAGCAGGAGAAAGCAAAGAGAGTAGAAATCAAAAAAGAAATCCCCTGGAACATTGGGAAACAAGGGGCGGGGTACAAGATAGAGCTGGAGAGTCCATGCTCAGTTGTTTTGTCTATACTTTGAGAGCAATGGGAATCCATTGAAAGAATCTAAGCAGGAGGGTGACATGGTCAGAATTATATTTTAGTAACAAGTAGTCTGGATTTGTGGAGACTGGCTTAGAGGGAGCCCAAAAGGACTAGGAGGAAACCAGCTAGACCAGCAGGAATGGACTATTGCCGTTATCTGGCAATGATGGTAGCTTAGATCAGGATGGTACCAGTGGAGATCAAAGAAAACACCACCAGGACTTGAATTAGATTTGGAGGAAAGAGGCATATGGAATAACCTTATGCAGTAAAATGAACTGCTTTTGGTGGCAGGAGGGAAAATTAAACCAATAGCAATACTTTACAAGGCCAAATGCTGCCCATGACTCAGGCAAGTAGCATTCTAAATCTAAATAAGTCTAAATCCAGAATTAGGACTACTTTGTGTAGTCCCAGAACTAATCTAAGAAAAACTCCAAGAAAGTAGGGAAGTTCTACTTCTCATCAAGATACAGAGAGGCATACAGGGTACCTGTTGGTTAAGTGCCTGCCTTTGGCTCAGGTCATGATCACAGAGTCCTGGGATTGAACCTTGTGTCAGTGGTGGGGAGGAGGATCCCCACTTAGCAAGGAGTCTTCTCGTCTCTCTCCCTCTGCCACTTCCCCTGCTTGTGTGCTCTCTCTCTATCTTGCAAATAAATAAATAAAATAATCAAATAAAAAGATATAGAGAGGGGTCCCTATGGGTGGCTCAATCAGTTAAGCATCTGCCTTCAGCTCAGGTCATGATCCCAGGGTCCTGGGATCAAGCCCTGCATCTGGTTCCATGCTTGGTGGGGAGCCTGCTTTACCCTCTCCTTTTGCCTGCTGCTCCCACAACTTGCACTTTCTCTTGCTTTCAGTCAAATAAGTAAATAAAATCTTAAAAAAAAAAAAAAAAGAAAAGAAGAGAAAAAGATATAGAGAGGCATAATGACTATCACTTCCATTGTAACAAAATAACAGATAAAATAAAAATTATATTCTTCTTTAAAGCCATCAAAGACTTTAGACTACTAAACATACATACAGGTCTAAATAAAGTAATTCCAGAGAGAGACATGCCACTCAAAGAAGAGGACAAAGTAGTGATTATTTTCATACCAGGGACAAATTGTCTAGCCTGAGTACAAGCAAGTGGAAGAGTAGGCCTGACACAGAGAAAACGAGTTGCTGGAATGAAAAGAAATCAATGGAACTTTTAATGACAGTGTGGGTTAGCATGAAATACTGGAATCTGAAATACAAGAATGTATTTTCCAAAATGGCAATTCTACCTCATGGGAATTCTGCGGACTCAGGAGCTATTAGAGCAGAGCTGGGAGGTAGAGAGAAATTTCCTAGTCCCTTGGGCTGCTTAGGTTCCAGAACCCTTCTGGAGTTGGATCTGGAGGTAAAATCAAACTAACTAGAACTGCAACCAAATCCCCTTCTAGTTCAAACCTTGAAAATCCCAAACAGATCAGCCCCCTATACATGAAGCAAGAACTTTTGAGTTAGGCTAAAAGGCTAAGAAAAATCTCCATCATCTCACTGGCAAGAAGTAAACTAAAACTAATTAAACTTGTATCTCTGTCCCAGTTAGCTAAAGATTGGAACTCGATAAAAACTCCCTTCTCAAGCTTCTGGACAGAGGAAAGGGAAAATCATCTCTAGTTAAAACAAAACAAAAATATGTGATCTTGCTTAGTCCCTATGTGCTTTTATGTAAAATGTCTGACATATAGTAAAAAAAATTATAAGCCACACAAATAAGAAAGAAAATATGTCCAAAATCAAAAAAAGAAAATAGTCAATACTGGAAGACCCACTGATGACCACATACTACAATAAGTTGATGAGGTTTCTAAAATAACTATTTTAAATAGGTTAAAGAATTGTGTTAAATAAATATAGACAAGGATGGATGAAAAAAAGGGAATTTCCTCAGAGAAACTAAAGCTCTAAAGACGACCAAAAGTGAAATTCCAGAATAAAAAAAAAGACATCTGAAACAAAGAAGGTAATAAATAAGATTAAAATCAGATCAAAACAACAGAAAAATCAGTGAACTCAAAGATAAATCAACAAAAAATAGCCAAAATACCAAAAAAAAAAAAATTAAAATGCTGAACACAGAGTCAGAGATACATGGGTTCATATCAAAAGGTAATTAGAATTCTGAGAGTATATTCTCTTTCAAAATGGAATTCAACTAGAAGTTGAAAATAAACTGGTCACTAGAAAAACACTCAAATATTTAGAAATTAAGCTATGCACTTCTAAAAGAAATGAAATAGAATTTATAAATATTTTGTGCTGAATGATAATGACAATACAAACATCAGAATTTGTGAGATGTAGCTGAAGTAGTACTTAAAGGAAAAGTGATAGCTTTAAAAGCATATATCAGAAAAAAAGAAACAACTTAAAGAATAAAAGGTATAAAGATTGGTGAGGAAGAAATAAACTATCTTTGTTTCTGATAATCTAATTATGTATGCAGAAAATCCAAAGGAATAAACAAACTATTTAGTGCTACTGAGTGAATTTGCAAAGTCATTAGGATCCAATGGCAATATATAAAAATCAACTGTACAGGGAAAAGACAGTCTCTTCAACAAATGGTGCTAGGAAAACTGGACAGCTACATGCCAAAGAATGAAACTGGACCATTTTCTTACACCATACACAAGAATAAACTGAAAATGAATTAAAGACCTAAGTATGAGACCTGAAACCATAAAACTCCTAGAAGAAAACACAGACAGTAATCTCTCTGACATTAGCCTTAGCAACATTTTCTACATATGTCTCCTTAGGTATGGGAAACTAAAGCAAAAATTAATTACTGGGACTACACCTAAAATAAAAACTTTTGCACAGCAAAAGAAACCATCCATAACACAAAGGCAATCTACTAAATGGGAAAAGATATTTACAAATGATATACCCAATAAGGAGTTAATATCTAGAATATATAAAGAACTTATACTATTCAACACCAAAAAATATATATCCTATTAAAAAACGGGCAGATGACCTGAATAGACATTTTTCTAAAGACACAGAGATGAACAACAGACATATGAAAAGATGCTCAATATCAATAATCATCAGGAAAATGCAAATCAAAGCCACAATTAGAGGTTACCTCAATCAGTCAGAATGGTTAATATCAAAAAGAAAGAGAAGTAAGTGTTGGAGTGGATATGGAAAAAAGGGAACCCTCATGTACTGTTGTGGGAATATAAATTGGTATGGCCATGGTGGAAACAGTATGAAAGTTCCTCAAAAAATAAAAAAAATATAGAAATATCACACAATCCAGTAATTCTACTACTGGGTATTTATCTAGTGACAATGAAAATGCTATTTTGAAAAAAAGATATATTCACCCTAATGTTTACTGCAGCATTATTTACAATAAGATATGGAAGCAATCCAAGTGTCCATCAGTAGATGAATGGATAAAGAAGATGTGGTAAATATAGATAGATACAAATACACATACATACACACACACTCTCTGGAATATTATTCAGCCATAAAAAGAATGACATGTTTCCATTTGCCATCTATTTGCATGGATGGACCTAGAGGGTATTATGCTAAGTGAAATAAGTCAGACAGAGAAAGACAAATACCATATGATTTCACTTATATGTGGAATCCTAAAAACAAATGAACAAACAAACAAAAACAGAAAAATACTCATAACTAAAGAGAACAAACTGATAGTTGCCAGAAGGAAGGGGGATGGAAGCAAGCGCAAAACGGGTGAAGGACAGTGGGAGGTACAGGATCATGAAATGAATAAGTCATGGGAATGAAAGGTATAGCACAGGGAATACTGTAATAGCCTTGGATGGTGACAAACAGTAGCTACACCTGTGGTACCCATAGCATAATGATGTACATAGTTGTTGAATCACCATGTTACATATATACCTGCAACTAATCCAATATTGTGTCAACTATATTTTAATTAAAAATAATAAAATTTAAAAAATAAAATAAGCTGAACTAAAAAGAAAAAGTGGAAATCATATAAATTAAATATAAAAAGAAATATTAAAGTAAATAAAAGACTGGGAGAAATTAAACTATGATTTACAAATGTTTTATAATAATGTAAGTACTATAAAGTATTTTGTTTTTTTAATTTTTATTTATTTACTTATTTTTGAGAGAGAGCAAGCAGGGTGGGGGATAGGGTTGGGGAGAGAGAGAGAATCTCAAGTAGGTTCGCCACTCAGCAAAGAGCCTGATGTGAGACTTGATCCCAGGACCCCAAGATCATGACCTGAGCCTAAATCAAGAGTCAGACATTCAAGGGACACCTGGGTGGCTCAGTCTGTTAAGCATCTGCCTTTAGTTCAGGTCATGATCTCAGGGCCTGGGAGCAAGTCCTGCATCAGGCTCCTTGCTCAGCTGGGAGTCTGCTTTTCCTACTGCCTGCTGCTCTCCCTGCTGGTGCTCTCCTACTTGTATGTGGACTCCCTCTCTCTCTCTTTCTCTCTCTCTCTCAGTCTGATAAATAAATAAATAAAATCTTAAAAACAAAAAAAAGAGTCAGACATTCAAATATCTGAGCCATCCAGGGGCCCCTAATAGTATTTTAAATACAAAGATTTCCTTTCAAAAGTGGGGAAAAAAAAAACTATTATATTTCCATACCTTAAAAACAAAAAATTAGAAAATGAAATTTATAAAATACCATTTACAATAGTATCAGACACCTAAAAATAAACATTTTGATATATATTCAAGTCTTCTATACTTACAAACCACAAAACACTGCTGAGAGAAATTCTCAAAAAATGGAGTGATATACCATGTTCAAAGACTGAATGGATTCATTATTATTAAGACTTCTATTCTCCCCAAATTAATCCATAGTTTAAAATAATCCCAATCAAAATCTTGAGGTTTTTTTCAGATTTTAAGACATTATAAAGTTGAATTAAGGTATTGTGTTGACCTGAGGGGAAGCTTCTGCTAATAAAAGAAACCATTAAAGTGGAAAAAGGCAAGTTACTGACTATAAGAACATATTCACAATACTTGGGTATATAAAGGGATTCATTTCCAGAATATATAAAGAAATTCTATAAATCAGAAACTTAAAAATAAGTCAGTTAAAAAGAAGGGAAAGGACCAGATGCCTTCCCAGAGGAATTCTACCAAACATTTAAAGAATTAATACCTATTCTCCTGAAACTGTTCCAAAAAATAGAAATGGAAGGAAAACTTCCAAACTCATTTTATGAGGCCAGCATTAATTTGATCCCAAAACCAGACAAAGACCCCATCAAAAAAGAGAATTATAGACCAATATCCTCGATGAATAGAGATGCGAAAATTCTCATCAAAATACTAGCCAATAGGATCCAACAGTACATTAAAAGGATTATTCACCACGGCCAAGTGGGATTTAGTCCTGGGCTGCAAGGTTGGTTCAACATCTGCAAATCAATCAGTGTGATACAATACTTTAATAAAAGAAAGAACAAGAACCATGTGATACTCTCAATAGATGCTGAAAAAGCATTTGACAAAGTACAACACCTTTTCTTGATCAAAACTCTTCAAAGTGTAGCATTAGAGGGTACATTCCTCAATATCATCAAAGCCATCTATGAAAAACCCACAGCAAATACCATTCTCAATGGGGAAAAACTGAGAGCTTTTCTAAGTTTAAGAACACAGTAGGGCTGTCCACTATCACCACTGCTATATTCAACATAGTACTAGAAGTCCTAGCCTCAGTAATCAGACAACAAAAAGAAATAAAAGGCATCTGAATCAGCAAAGAAGTCAAACTATCAATCTTTGCAGAAGATATACTTTATGTGGAAAATTCAAAACAATCCACTCCAAAACTGCTAGAACTTGTACAGGAATTCGAAGATCAGGATATAAAATCAATGCACAGAAATCAGTTGCATTTCTTTATACCAACAACAAGACAGAAGAAAGAGAAATTAAGGAGTCGATCCCATTTACAATTGCACCCCAAACTGTAAGATACCTAGGAATAAACCTAACCAAAGAGGGAAAGAATCAGTACTAAGAGAAGTATAAAGTACTCATGAAAGAAACTGAGTAAGATACAAAGAAATGGAAAAGCGTTCCATGCTCGTTGATTGGAAGAATAAATATTGTGAAAATGTCTATGCTACCTAAAGCAACGTACTCATTTAATGCAACCCATATCAAAATACCATCAATTTTTTTTCAAAAAAGTAGAACAAATAATCCTAAAATTTATATGGAGCCAGAAAAGACCTTGAATAGACAGAGGAATGTTGAAAAAGAAAGCCAAAGCTGCTGGCATCACAATTTCGGACTTCAAGCTCTATTACAAAGCTGTCATCATCAAGACAGTATGGTACTGGCACAAAAACAGACACACAGATCAATGGAATAGAATAGAGAGCCCAGAAGTAGACGTTCAACTCTATGGTCAACTAATCTTCGACAAAGCAGGAAAAGAATGTCCAATGGGGGAAAAAAAAAAAAAACCAGTCTCTTCAACAAATGGTGTTGGGAAAATTGGACAGCCACATGTAGAAAAATGAAACTGGACAATTTCCTTACACCACACACAAAAATAGATTCCAAATGGATGGAAGACCTCAATGTGAGACAGGAATCCATCAAACCCTTGAGGAGGGGCACCTGGGTGGCTCAGAGGGTTAAGCCTCTGCCTTCGGCTCAGGTCATGATCTTGGGTTCTCAGGATCGAGGTCCATATCAGGCTCTCTGATCAGAAGGGAGCCTGCTTCCCCCTCTCTGTCTCTGCCTGCCTCTCTGCTTTCTTGTGACCTTTGTCAAATAAATAAATAGAATCTTAAAATTAAAAAAATAAAAAATCCTTGAGGAGAACACAGGCAGCAACATCTTCCTAGAAACATTGCAAAGGCAAGGGAAGTAAAGGCAAAAATGAACTATTGGGACTTCATCAAGATCAAAGCTTTTGCATAACAAAGGAAATAGTCAACAAAACCACAAGACAAGTGACATAATGGGAGAAGATATTTATAAACGCCATATCAGATAAAGGGCTGGTATGTAAAATCTACAAAGAACTTATCAAACTCAACACCCAAAGTACAAATAATCCAACCAAGAAATGGGCAGAGGACATGAATAGACATTTCTGCAAAGAAGACATCCAGATGGCCAACAGATATATGAAAAAATGCCCAACATCACTCGGCATCAGGGAAATAAAATCAAAACCACAATGAGATACCACCTCATACCAGTTAGAATGTCTAAAAGTAACAAGTCAGGAAACGACAGATGTTGGAGAGAATGGGGAGAAAGGGGAACCCTCCTACACTGTTGGTGGGAATGCAAGCTGGTGCAGCCACTCTGGAAAGCAGCATGGAGATTCCTCAAAAAGTTTAAAATAGAGGTACCCTACAATCCAGCAATCACATTACTGGATATTTACCCTAAAGATATAAATGTAGTGATTCGAAGGGGCATGTGAACCCAAATGTTTATAGCAGCAATGTCCATAATAGCCAAACTATGGAAAGAACCTAGATGTCCATCAACAGATGAATGGATAAAGAAGATGTGGTGTAGGTATACAATGGAATACTATGCAGCCATCAAAAGAAATGAAATCTTGCCATTTGCAACAACGTGGGTGGAACTAGAGTGTATTATGCTGAGTGAAATAAGTCAATCAAAGAAAGACAGTTATCATATGATCTCCCTGATATGAGGAATTTGAGAGGTAGAGTGGGGGCTTTAGGGGATAGGGAAGATAAAAATGAAACAAGATGGGATCAGGAAAGAGACAAAACATAAGAGACTCTTAATCTCATGAAACAGAGGGTTGCTGGGGGGACGAGGGTTATGGAGAGGGTAGTTGGGTTATGGACATTGGGGAGGGTATTTGCTATGGTGAGTGCTGTGAAGTATGTAAACCTGACGATTCACAGACCTGCGGCAAAAAATACATTACATGTTAATAAAAATAATTAATAACTTAAAAAAAGGGAAAGATTTAAATGGAAATCTTCCAACAGAAGGTATAGAGTAGCCAACAAGCACATGAAAAGGTGTTTAATGTCGTAGGTTATCAAGGAAATATAAATTAAAGCCATAATGAGATACTACTATCTAGCTAAAATTAGAGTGACCATATCAAGTGTTGGTGAGGATGTGAAGCAGTTGGAATTCTCACACATTGCTTATGAGGGTGTAAACATACCATCACTTTGGAAAACAACTTGGCAGGTTTTTCTAAAGTTCAACATATCCTACCTTATGATGTCATTCCACTCCTAGGAATATAATAAAGAACAATGAAAGCATACGTCCACAAAAAGACTTGTATACAAATACTCACAGAAGCTTTATTCATAACTGCTGAAAACTGTCAACAAATCAGGTGTCCCTCCCCCAAATAAGTTAACTGTGGTAAATTCACAATGGATTTCTAGTCCACAATTTAAAAAAAAAGGAGGGAACTAAAGATACCTGCCATGATATATATGAATGCATTGAGTAACAGAAGCTAGAGGCCAAAAAGTATATACCATCTCATTCCATGTATATTCAGACCAAGTACAGACCAAATCAATATATAGGATGATAAAAATCAAAACAGGGTTTGCCTCTGCATGAATGAGGGAATGGACTAGAAAGTGGCACCAAATACCTTTTGGGAAAATGAAAATTAATGGTTACAAAGGAGTACATACATTTATCAAAACTCATTGAAGTATACACTTAGATCTGGGCATTTTGCTATGTGTAAAGTATTTCTTCAATAAATGAAAGAGGAAAAAGAAAACAATCCTGAAAGCAAAAACACATAACCATATGAAAAAAAACAGATACACTAAAATGTAGATTCCACTCTCTATCCAGATTACTGAATTACTTACAAAAATGTGACTTCACATGGGGCACCCAGGTTCCTCAATCGGTTAAGCATCTGCCTTTGGCTCAAGTTATAATCCCAGGGTCCTAGGATTGAGCCTGCTTCTCCCTCTCCCTTTGCCTCCCGCCACTCCAACTCATGCACATGCACACGCTCTCTTGCTCTCTCTCTCTCTCTCTCTCAAATAAACAAATAAAGTCTTTTTAAAAATTTCTTTAAAATCCATGACTTCACAAGGGAGTAAAACAAAGTAATATAAAATTAAGCAAATTACCTCTAAGTTTTACTTTAAAAAACAGACACACATAGAAAGGATTATTCAAGAGACACATTTTTACACCTTCCATTAGCAATCCTTTACACCTTCCTTTTACATCCTTCCTTTAGCAATCTATATTTATGGTCAGCCAGCCCCAGGAAAGTTCCTTAACATTTTTATCACAGTGAAATCGAGTTCCAGTGATTCGTCTCAAAGATAATGAGTAGCAACTGATGGAAACAGCTGGGCTCTGGAGCCAGACAGACCTAAATTCAAAGCCTGTCTGTGTCTGAATTGCTCTGTGACTTGGTCTAGAAGCTCCACCTCTCTGGGTCTCAATTTCTTCATCAGTAAAATGCAGAAAGGTTTGTTCTGATCATTAAATAAAATAACATATGGGAAACACTCAGTGCCTGGAGCACAGACAGCTCTCCTAACCAATGGTCGCAGTTATTACTAATGGGGGGCAGGTAGCCTAAGGAAAGGTGGTGAAAGTAGGCGGCGGCTGAAGTTTTCAGAAGTGAGATATTTATTTTGCTGAGCAACCAACCCGTATGTCACCTTGGCTGATGCCTGAACCTCAGAAGGCATTTTTTTTTATACTAATGGAACCACCCTATCTTCCCCCTCATTTTATGACCCCAGAGATCTGATTCTGGGTTGGCCCCTTAGCATCCACAAAGTGAACAAATGCACAAACAACAGGGCTCAGAATGGCTACCTGAATTTTCCATAATGTGGTCATGGTTCAATACACAGTTTTTAAGGAAAATAGAAATTGCCACCAGATGACTTCAAATCCCATTCCTTAAAAAGAACATAATTATAGGAAGAGTGGACAGACTTTCAGATCGCTTTTCTAAACACGAGTTTAGTACCTGGGGGTATTCCCATATCAAGATCCTATCTCTACAGTCTGCCCACTCGGTTCCTGTGGAAATAAGCATGTCTGCTTCCTTAGTTTGCCTGTAGAATTTGAAAATAATCCCAGTAGAGATTAGATATTATCTGGGTCCAAAATAGGATTTCTGTGGTTTCACACTGTTGTCATCATATCACATCAGAGAATCTCAGAATCGTAGGGGATCTCTTTGAAGGTCAAGCTGCCACCTTTGCAGCTCCGCCTACTGAGAATCTGTGGTTAGCTCTATCATTTCCATTGTCTTGAACTTCATTACCTCGAAAGGCTCCTTAATTCATGGATGGAAAGCTCAAATTGGAGAGTTCCTTCTTCTGATGAAATAAAATTTCTTTGCATATTCTCCCTCAGGATTCCTTTTCCGCAAGAAAAACAGGACTGATGCACTTCCCCTTCACATGGTAGGTCTTCACCGCAGGAGGGGCCAGCAACTTCCCTGACTACACCGTCCAAACGAATTGTTCCTTATCGTTACCTACTTGTGCCTTTGCTGTTTCCTTCTTAATGCTTAGCAATAGCGAAATAAGTCAATCGGAGAAAGACAACTATCATATGATCTCCCTGATATGAGGAAGTGGAGATGCAATGTGGGGGGTTTGGGGGACAGGAAAAGAAAAAATGAAAGAACATGGGATTGGGAGGGAGACAAACCATAAAAGACTCAATTTCAAAAAACAGACTGAGGGTTGCTGGGGGGAGGGGGGACGGGAGAGGGTGGTGGGAATATGGACATTGGGGAGGGTGTGTGCTATCATGAGTGCTGTGAAATGTGTAAACCTGGCGATTCACAGACCTGTACCGCTGGGGATAAAAATACATTATATGTTTATTTTAAAAAATTAATTAATTAATTTTAAAAAATGCTTAGCAAAATTTGCTATTGTTTTTTTGTATGTCTTTTTTGGTAAGAAAATGTTAGCTGTCAGAGGGCCACGCTGAGTGATCTCAGTTATGGAGTTATGGCTGCCCTGCCAACACCCAGCACTGACCCTGGCACATCACGGGTACTCAGTGGACACCGAATACCTGAGTACATGTCTTTAGATATTTTTAAATAGCTCACATTCTCTCCTTAGCTCTCTGTGACCTGACCATATATCTTTATTCTTTCTGAGAGTTTTCCAAGTGCCACGGCCAGAGAGCAAGAGGGTAACAAATCTCTGTAAAGGAGACTGGCATGAAGAAATGGGAAGTGGTGAGGTTGTAGAATGGGCCAGAGTACATGCTTTGCCCAAAGGCACTCAAATTCAAGAAATTTTTAACCACTAGGATTACTGAGCATAACGTGTCTGTGGCTGGACTGGGCCGGACTGGGCCTGCAGGCCACCATTTTACAAGCCCTCTTTCAACCCTTTTTTTCTTGATCATAGTTTCCAGATTCCTCATCTCCCTCCCTTTGGAATATTCCAGTATGTCAGTATCCCTCTTAAGTTTGCTTAATTGACCAGGAAGTCACAGCACTCAGGGCACAGAGCACATGGGACTTTTACCTTCTGTGATCTGGATAGTAAAACACTCTCATAGGAGCCCCGGAGGCCTGAGGTCTCTCAGCAGATGTCCCACATTGTTGTTGGCTCCAATTGAATTTGTAGTCAATACGTCTTTTCTTTTTACCATGAGCTGCTGACAACCCACTTAATGATAATAATATTTATGCAACAACCTAAACAAAGGTCTCTGGCCTTGGAAGAATTCAGGCCATATACACTTCTTGATGATGTTTTCTTTCCACACAAGTCCTGACAAGAACAGGATTCCCAAATCACTCTGAGCTCCCATAGACAGATGAGGCCCAAGCGACCAATCGCGCCACAAGGGAATAATCCAGTCAGTTGCCCTTCCTAACCAAGGTAATCAAACAAGACCAACAGACCTGCTTGCATACTAAAATCATCTCTGGCCCCATCCCTGGAGACTCTACATTTGAGAGCCACCTATTTAGATCAGGGTTGACAAACCTTTTTACTAAAGAGCCAAATAGCAAATATTTTAGGTTTTGTGGGGCAAGAGGCAAAACTGAAGATACTATGTTGCTACTTATATAACTGTTTAACATGTAGCCATTTGTTATAGGTTAATTGTGTCTTGTCCTCTCTCTCCAGAGAAGAAACGTTGATGTCCTAATCTCTAGCACACCAGAATGTGGTCTCGTTTAGAACAAGGATGTTTGAGAAATAATCAAGTTGAGATGATATTATTAGGACAGGCCCTATTCCAAAGCGGCTGGTGTCCTTATAAAAAGGGGAAATGTGGACATAGAAACAAACACAGGAGAATATTATCTGTAAGCCAAGGAATACCCGAGGTTACCATAAGCTGAGTAAGGCATAGAATGTGTCCTTGATTTTGTGACACAAATGTGACACCTTGATTTTGGACTAAGCCTCCATACAGATGAGATAATAAACCTGTGTTTAAGTCACTCAGCTTGTGGTTCTTTATTATGGCAGCCCTAGAAAACTAATACTCCATTTAAAATGGAAAAACAACTCTTAGCCCAAGGGCCATATAAAAACTAGGAGGCAGATGTGGCCCATGGACCTTATCTAGACTATGTCCAACCATGATGTCGATGGCTCAATATCCTGGCAATCAATCTGTTATTCATAATCTCATAGTAGACTCAGTCTGAGGTCCCCAAGTCTAACTCAAATATTACCTCTTTGGAGAGGTTTTCCCTCATGTCTATAATGTTAACTGTGCACTTCAAGAGTCCTGCCAGCCTTGCTCAGTGCCACGTCCTTACAACCTGACACATACACATCAATAAATATTAAATGAATGAGTGAATTTAAGACAGATCATCACAAGCTCAGTTTTCAGAGAAGCAACTTAAAGCCACAGGATATCACCGATTGCCTGAAGTGACACAGCAGAAAACCTGGGATCAAAATCCACTTGTCCAGACTGCTGAACTTACAGTCCTCTCATTGTGCCCCTCCACCTCTTCAACATACCTAAGCCTGTCCTGAAACCCTGGCACTTAAGATGCAACACATTATCCACATTTTTACAGGAAAGGTTCCCAAATAACAAGGGATGTTAGGAGCTCAGGTGTGGTGAACAGCCAGCCATTAAGCAGCCACAGGCAGGCTGAGCAGGAGGTACACCAGACTATTTACTGAGGAAAACTCCGTGGTAGACTTTTCCCGGAGCTACATAGTTCCCATCTGCTTTTTTAACCACACTTCGATTTCATTCTGGGAAACCAGTTCTTTTCCAGTGGATAGCCATGGCAGGAAGTAATTCTTAGAGCCTGCCTTCCAACTACAAAGAAAATGACCAGTCCATACAATACCTGCCCATGGACACCGTCAGGGGCCTGCAGTGGCCTAAGCCCACCTGATAGCACACCAGCTCCCAGACTCTGTAACTCCCAAATGACAGATGACATAGCAGATCAGTTACGGAATGCTGTATAGCAAATTGCAACAAACTTAGCATCTTAAATCAATGTGTTTATTTGTTCACCGTTCTACAGGTCAGAATTCGGGGATGCTGTGGCTATGTTCTTTGCTCACAGTCTGGAATGGCTAATTGTATATATCAACTTGACTGGGCTAAGGAATGTCCACACAGATGGTAAAATATTATTTCTGGATGTGTCTGTGAGGGTGTTTCTGGAAAAGATTAGCATCTGGATTGGTGAGTAAAGGAGCTGGCCCTCACCAGCCTGGGCAGGCATCATCCAATTGTGGGGCCTATATAGAACAGAAAGGTGGAGGAAGGGCAAATCTGCTCTCTGCTTAAGTTGGGACATCCATCTTCTTCTCCTGCCTTTGCACATCAGTGCTCTTGGTTCTTGGGCCTTCGCACTTGGACTAGCATCTACACTATCAGCCTCCTGATTCTCAGGCCTCAGGACTCAGACGATATTATACCATTGGCTTTCCTTTTTCTCTAGCTTGTAGATGGCAGCTCATAGGACTTCTCTGCCTCCATAATCATGCAAGACAATTCCTTTAATAAACCTTCCCTTACCTATTCCCTTACCTATTCCTATTCCTTACCTTCCCTTACCTATTCCTATATATACATATATATATATATATATATATATTTTTCTATTGGTTCAGTTTCTCTGGAGAACCCTGACTAATACAAGATCTCAAAGATGCTGGCTGGCTGTGTCCTCATTTGAAACCTCCTCCAAGTTCATTCCTGTTATTAGAATTCAGTTCCTTACAGTTGCAGGGCTGAGTTCCTTGTTTCGTTTTTAGCTGTTGTCAGCTCCTTGCAGCCATTCTATGGTCCTGGCATAGGGACCCTTCCATCTTCAAAGCCAGCCATGCCACATAACATCCTTGTGATGTTTCGAATCTCTTGGGACTTCCCTTTCTGCCTTCCTCTGCTGCCTTAAAGAGCTCATATGATGATGAGGCCCATCCTGATCATCTCCATCTGTTAAGGTCGATTGATTTAGACTTAATCTCCAGAACATCCTTTCACTGAGTAGATTTGTGTATTACCCAGGAACAAGGGGATAGGAATTTGGGGTTTTCTATAGAATGGTGCCTACCTAGAGGTCATCTTCATTGCAGAGGCAAAAGTGGTGATCATGTTCCAGCCATTCAGTTCCTGCTGGGGAGACAGAGACAGTTGCTGTGTTTCCCACATCCTTCCTATGCTTACGGTGCTTCCTTGGTTCCTACCATTCCCAAACTTAGTCTCGTAGCCTGTCATCAAACCTAATAACTCTTTTTTTTTATTTTATTTATTTATTTGACAGTCAGAGATCACAAGTAGGCAGAGAGTCAGGGAGAGAGAAAGGAAGGGAAGCAGACTCCCTGCTGAGCAGAGAGCCTGATGCAGGGCTCGATCCCAGGACCCTGGGATCATGACCTGAGCCGAAGGCAGAGGCTTTAACCCACTGAGCCACCCAGGCACCCCCAAACCTGATAACTCTAAATACAAATAAATAAATCTCCCTTTACCTAATGTTAGCCCAAACTGCCTTCTGTTGCAATCAAAAAACCTGACCGTCTTGGGGTACCTGGGTGGCTCAGTCATTAAGCATCTGCCTTCGGCTCAGGTCATGATCCCAGGATTTTGGGATCCAGCCCTGCATCCAGCTCCCTGCTCACCAGGAAGCCTGCTTCTCCCTCTCTCACTCTACCTGCTTATGTTCTCTCTCTTGCTATGTTTCTCTCTGTCAAAAAAATAAACAAAATCTTAAGAAAGAAAGAAAGAAAGAAATCTGACTGTCTTAAGTTCCAGACGATACCCAGTAATCTACCACAGAACAGGGATTCTTATGGAAAGGGGAGTGTGATAGGGTAGGAAAAATCAATGGGCAACTTTGTCAAACCACATACCCCCTTCCTCATAAATCTGACATGCTGGTTTAAAATATTGGAATTCTCCTAAACCATAAAAAAAGAAAGGACTGTTTGTTTAATATTTTTTTTAAAGATTTTATTTCTTGATCTGACAAAGAGAGAGATCACAAATAGGCAGAGAGGCAGGCAGAGAGAGAAAGAGGAGGAAGCAGGCTCCCCGCTGAGCGGAGAGCCTGATGCAGGGTTTGATCTGGGACCACCACCCGAGCCGAAGGCAGAGGCTCAACCCACTGAGCCACCCAGGCACCCCTGTTTAATATTTTAAATATGGAACTCTTCACAAATTTGTGTGTCAGCCTTGCACAAGGGACATGCCAATCTCCTGAATTCTTCATTTATTTAATTTTTTAAAGATTTTATTCATTTATTTGACACAGAGAGAGAGAGAGAGATGAGGGAGGAAAGGAGCTCACAAGCAGTGGCAGCAGCAGAGGAGAGGGAGGAGCAGGCTTCCCTGCTGAGCAGGGAGCCCAATGCAGGACTCGATCCTAGGACCCTGAGATCATGACCTGAGCCAAAGGCAGACAACGCTTAACTGACTAAGCCACCCAGGCATCCCTGTTTCTTTCATTTAAACAAAAGTCATCAGTGGTCTATATGGTAAAAAATAAATTAAGTGGTCACATTGGACAAAGACATTTTCTAATTTTTTTTAAAAAAATGGACTACACAGAATCTGAAATTAAACAATCTGACACTGGTTGGAAAGTGAAAAATCTGTGAAAAATTCTTTCTTTTGACCTCATGCAGTTGAACTAAATTTAAATTCATGTTTTCCTAAAGCAAACTAATTCTTCCCAAAGATTCAGCCAGACAACACAGGCCTCGAGGTTCAGGTTTCATGCCGGAGCTTGCGAGCATGGTCCCCTCTCAGCAGAAGAGTTAATGTGAGCTGGGTTGCTAGAGCAGATTCTGTGGAAGCTTTCGTGTATCAACATAGCCCTTTCCAGTTCAAAGTTTCTCCCCTGGGATTTCTGTGTTCTATGGGTGTTCTATGGGGGTGAAAAGTCTTAGTCAATTCATTTGAATCTGGTCACGAGAGCCCAATCTGTCACCTTCTGACTTAGGTTTTTCTGACCTTAGACAAATCCAGAAAGTATAACTGTTCCAGACTAGACAGGGTAACTAGCCTGGGTACCCTGTGTGGGTAAGCAGAAAAGGGAAGACGAAGCCACCCCCCTCACCCTGAACCTTGATTTTGTTTATAGATGGCAACATTTATGTGGAAAAATGTATTTGCGCCAGCCTCCTTGAGCAGCACTGGGGCAGCTCTCTCCTCCTTTGTTGAACTGAGCTTGGAAAAAGCACCTCCGAGTGAGGAATGGCTGGCACTGGGCAGAACGGGCTGTATATTTCCACAGTCTACTCCAACATAAACAGACCAGGCTTCTCAGTTCGTGAAGAGCCAGGAACTCCCCTGCTCGGAGAAGACAAAGGCCACAGCCAGGGAAATCAGGAAATAGATCAAGTGCACAATGTGTGCCCATCTTCCTCCACTCCCTCCCCGTCCATATCCAGGGCACTCACTTTCCTCTGCATAGTTTCCCATCCCCTGGAATGTGGTGTTTAGCATTTAGCTCCAGGATGTGGTGCTCTGAACCTCTCAGGCATCCTTGTCTTTTAGGTGCAGGCAGGGAAAGTGAGAGAGACATTTCGTACTCTGAGCTCTTGATTACTGGATGCAAAGGGCATCTGGGCAGCACAGGGATGGTCCCTCAGACTCCAGAGCCTGATGGCCGGATGTGAATCTAGCAACATCACTGCATTTGTCAGGGAAAGTGCTGTATTTAACAACATACATCCAGATCTCAGAGACTAAGCAAAACACATGCTTACTGCTCACTCAGGTCACTTAGCAAAGTGCTTCTGTAGGTTCTGCTCCACACAGGGACTCAGGCTCACTGCACCCACAGCATCACCCAGGGCCCCGCAGTTAAGTCAGGGAAGGGCGATCATGGTCTGGAGATGTGTCTCACTCTCACCCTCTAGGCAGGGACCAGCACTGTTATACAGTGTCACTGGCCTGCAAGGGAGATTGGGAAATGCAGTGTAGCTGTGTGCCTACAGGGAAATAGAAAATGGTTTGGCAAACAACTGCCTGCTGTCTGCCACAGCCACTTACTTAAGGAAGTTTCTATGTTGTATGTTTTTGCCTCTTTCCCTGTTAATTGTATTACTCAGGATCCTCCAGAGAAACAAAACGTATGTGTGTGTGTATGTGTGTGTGTGTGTGTATGTGTGTGTGTGTGTGTGTGTGTGTGTGTGTGTGTAAGAGAGAGAGAGAGAGAGAGAGAGGAGACAGACAGACACCTACAGAGACAGAGACAGAGAGAGAGAAAGACTGGCTTTGCGAAACTGCCTCACATGACTGCTGAAGCTGGCAACTCCAAAATCTACAGGGCAGATCTTCAGGTAAGAGTTTATCTAGGCTTGAGTTTGAATCTGAGGTCAGTCTGAAGGCAAAATTCCTCCTTCAACTGATTGGATGAGGCCCACACATTATGGAGGTACCCTGCTTCAAAGCCTACTGATTTAAATTTTATTTATTTATTTATTTATTTTTTGCAAATTTAAATGACTTTATTGAGAATTTGGAACGGTCTCTCAGAGGAGTCACTTTGCACAGCCCACGGATTTTCTCTCTCTCCTTTTTTGTCTTCTACCTCTTTTTTGCAGATTGCTTGTGGAATCTCAAATTCTTCTCCCTTCTATTACAAAGAGCAACTTCTTCTAATCTCTTCTTCCTTTCATGGCACAGTGTTGGCCAACAAGGTTCTGGGAGTCCTACCTACTACTACCCCAAGAACTTCTCTTTTCTCAAACATAGCTCTCTTCCTTAAGGGGATTTTGGAATCAGCAGTTAAATTAATATTTTATACATTTTGTTTAAATTTAATTTTGATTTCATTCTGAAAAGTACCTTCAAAGCAATATCTAGACTCGTATGTGACCAAATATCTGGGCACCATGCTCCAACAAGTTAATACATAATGTTAACCATTATAATGGGTATAATAAATTAGTACAATAAAGCACCCAAGACCATGTCTAGCACCTAGAAAGGTCTCTGTAAACATGATTTTACTGTCACTACTGTGGTTCTATTATCCTCACTACTAGCACCTGAGGCCTGAACATGGTACCAAAGCACCACCATCTCCTTACCGCTCCCCTCAATGACCCCATCAAACCAGCTAGGGAGTTATTAACCTATAAATGGCTTATCTTGCTTAAATATTTTCTCTACAAAGCATAGTCCCATCTACTATTTTACTCATTCGTTCAAACTTATGAAGCAGGCAAGGTGAAATTATTCCTACCGTTCTTATTTTCAAGCTGAAGATCAGAGAAGATGGCTGCCCTCCCACTCACCCTTCCTAACCCCATCCTCCAGTTTCTGTTTTAGGAGAGCTACCCCTACCCTGTGTGAGAGCTGCCTTTCTTCTAACCTGACCGAAAATTCATTCTATATTATATTCCCATGGAAGTAATAATGGAACAAGTGTTGAGTAGGATTGATTGAAATACTCCTATTGATACTACACTTCAGGGATTCCGTGAATTAAATAGGTATTTACACACAGGTCCCAAGGAACCCAATTAACCATTTAAAACATTTAAACTACTATTTCCATGGAAAAACTAGCCCCACAATTCAAGAAATCAGCTTACAGATGAATTCTGGGGTTTGACTCTGTCTGCAAGAGAGGATTTCCTGCATGAGCGCAGATACCAGTATTAGCCTAGACATTGCTGGGAGCCAGTTAGAGATTGTCTTTCGTCTCCTTCCCATTCCCTTTGTTCTGGGGCTCACCCTTCTGCAGCCACTCTGTTTTCTTCATCATTATTTACACTAAATAAATAGGACAGAAACAGAAGCCAAGACTATCTGACTTGGCTCTGCCCGAACCAGTTGCATGACCTCAGAGAAGTCTTCTTACTTTGCCTTCCTTCACTGCAAATCATAGGGGTTTTATGAACTCATGGTAGGTTGCCTGTCGGCTACAACATTTCTCAGTCTACTCTGTGTCACCTTTCCACAAGGTCTAATATCTACCTAATAACCCAAACTCACAAAGCTCAGCTTCCTCTCATCTTAAAGAGGATGGAGTCCCAAAGACAGATCATAATGACCCCAAAGCCTTCAACACACAAAGGAAACTACTCCTAACAGTGGAAGTTCAGGCACAGAACCACTCTACTAGGCCCCAGCCTTTTCCCCCTAAATCCTATCAACTGGGAAACAGCACAGTCTCCCCCCTCATGCCACTCAGCCTGGGATTATGTACCAGCCACCCCAGGCTAGACAGAGAATGTTTATGCAGGCTGAAATAATCGGAGTAACTGAAGCCATGAGGAGCTCAGCTGCAGAGAGTCATTCGGTGGCAGATATTGCCCCTCAAAACCCAAATCCCTTAGAGAGCAAATTATTTCAGCTGCCCGAGCTGGTACACTTTTCAGTGCAGTTGGTACAGAGCCTCCTTCCCAGTAAAAAGCACGATCCTCTATCCCCAAGGACACTGGTGACCCCCACAGAACCTTTTCTCCCTGACCTGCATGCTGGCCAATCATGCTCCTCTGAAACTAGATACTAGGAGGCCAGACCTGCGCATAGTAAAAGAGGCCGCCCAGCTCATTAATCCAATGAAAGGATAGCTTTACACAGGGCACATAGCGTTCCACTCAGCCCATAATGCCTGCATGTGTCTGTGGGCGGCATTGCTGTGAAATATCCAAGACAAAGCTAAGCCTGCTGGGCAGGCCACCTAGTCTCTAGTCTCGTCAACTCTGAGTAAAATAAGGCACCCAGTGTAGTATAACACAGACCTAATGGTTCTGAGACCTAGGGTTTGGCCCAGTTTCTGTAACTTGCTTAATAAGTGACCTGGGACAAGTCATTTAAAGTCACTTAAATTCTGTAGGACCTTCGAACTCCAGAATTCTATCACGGAACCATATATATCCACAGATTTATGACATTCTTTACTTTTATTATTTTCTCTCCAAAAGAAGGTGGTTAAAAAGTGAATGAAAAACTAACATCAGATAATTTTGACATACCAGGATAGTCTTTCAATACTCTCACTGACCCAATGAGACAAATGTTATTGTCCTTATTTACAGATGAGAAGGTTTAGTAAATGCTATGAGCTGACTTGTGCCTCCCCAAAATTCATAAGTTGAACCCCTAACCCCCTGTGTGACTGGGTTTAGAGACAGAATCTTTAGAGGAGGTAGTTAAGGTTAAATTAGGCCATTAGGGTAGGGACTTATCCCATAGTACTGGTGGCCTTGTATAGAGAAGAGAGAGAGAGACCTTCCCCTATCACATTCACAGAAGAAAGACCAGGTGAGTGTACGCTGAGGCAGCACCTGGCCCAGCACATGCTCATTTAAACCTGAAAAGTGAACTTAAACCTCCAGTCTCTGGGCGCAGGAAGTTTGAAAATAGTTTTAAATCTCCTATTACTTAATGAATGCTTCAATTTTAAGAATGACAGACATAAAAAAAAAGAAAAGAATGACAGACATAAACCATTCAACTAGAACTGGACAATTACAAATTTCTGAAATAATTTTTGTCTTTTAACTACCTATTAATTTCAAGTCAAAACTTTCTCTTATGCTAGTTCCAGGGTGGCACTGCCACCTGGATAACATCTAGTCGATAACATCTGCTATCATTTCTTCTATTTATTTTTATCACAGTCTCCTTTGGTCAGGGTAGAGAATAACTCAGGTTATCATTTATGTTTTAATACATTAAACTGATATACCTAAATGACCTGACAACCTCTAAGATTGTTTGGAGGGGAAAAAGGTACGAAACAGTGTTTGTTAAACATTACCATGTATTTTTAAAATGGAAAGAATTACACATATGTAACTATTCATGCATGTACGTATGCATGTATTTCCTGGACCTGCACAAAATATCCTTGAAAGGATTCACCAAAACAATAGTAACATCGGTTTTCTCTAAGGAGGAGAACTTGAAGGACTGAAAGAGAAAGGGAAGAGAGGTTTTAAAAATATGTGTGTGTGGTTTCTTAAAATTATTATTTACTATTCCATTGAGGCAAAAATGCGCAAATCTTAAGTGAATAGATCAATGAATTTTTACATATATATCCACTCAATTAAACTACCCTGACCAAAACACAGAACATTTCCAGAGCCTCAGAAGATACCCCTTCTCCTATATAGTCAATATCCAGCCCCCAAAGATAAGCACAGATCACAGTATAAATGGATTCATATAGTATGCAATCTTTTTTGTCTGACTTCTTTCATTGGCTATTATGTCAATGAGATTCATCCATTTTATTTTTCATGTGGTGGTTCTTTTTCATTACCATATAATATTCCTTTGTAGAAATGAATATACCACAGTGAGTGTATCTACTACTGTTGATGGACACTGAGTTGCTTTCAGTTTGGGAATACAATGAATCAAAGCTTCTGGAAGTATTCTGGTAGTATTCTAGGAGTCTCCTGGTCATCTTACATGTACTCATTTCTGAGGAATTATTAGGTCACAAGGTAAAGGTATTTCAGCAGTAGTAGATATTTCCAAGCAGTTTTTCAAAGTGTTTGTACCAATTTACACTCCCATCTTCTGTGTATGAGCATTCCAGTTAGTTGTTTCACATCACTGCCAACATTTGGTATTATCAAAGGGAGACATTTAGCAAGAATCTATATAGAGACATATATATGTATCTTTCCACAACTTTTGACTTCTTTTTAAAGATTTATTTATTTTAAAAAGACAGAGTACATGCATAAAATAAAATGGTGAGGGGGAGGGACAGAGGGAGAGAATCTTCAAGGAGATTCCCTTCTGAGTGGGGAGCCCCAGACAGGGTCAATCCCCCCTGAGGTCATGACCTGAGCCAAAACAAAGAATTGGTCACTTAACCAATTGAGCCACTCTGGTGCCCCTGCAACTTCTCATTTTGAACCATTTGTATAGATTGCCTATTCATGATTAAATAAATAAAAATGTAGCATGAACACCTAACGAAATGAAAGACGCAACCTGGCAGAAGTTATTTATCTTTCTTTAACATAGACGAATGGCTAGAAACTCTCCAGATATTTGGTACAAAAAGGGAACCAAGGACCCTGTGACCTGCACTCTGTAAATGGTGCTCAGAATTCCACTGAGTTGTCAGTCTGAGAAAGAGATGACCACATAAGACATGAAAAATGTCAAGGGCCTTAAAAGACCACTGCTCTGGTGCACCCTCACTGTTGAGAGTGGCCAAAGGAATCTCTGGCTAGTGAAAGAAACCACAAGAAGATTTAGAAGTTAGCATCCATAAAAGTTGTCTGTATCTAGGAGCAGCCTTCTCTGCCACCTTGCTCCATCATCAAGAAATCGCTTCCAGAAAGCACTGGTACGAATGGTAGACTCGGGGGTCAAACCAGAGAATCCTCATTACTCAAGATCTTTTATACTATTACTATCTTATCTCAACCATCTTCAACATCCAAAAAGATACTACACTAGAGATCACCAGTTTGGGAATGCATACTTCCTTATTGGGGGAAGATAGCCATTCCTCATCAGGAGTGAGGACACTGGAGGCTCAAAAATCCTGCATAAAGTCTCCAGACAGCAACAGACCAAACATCCAATTTCCAGTAAAGAAGACAACCAGGAAAGGATGGGTTAAATCACCTGCTTCAAACTCCTTCAACCATTACCCATAAGAAGAAAAACATTTTACACTGAAACCTAATACACACAATAACAAGTCTAAACTGTCATCAGTTGCAAGATACACTGTGATTTCACCACTAAGCAGGAACAAAAAAAGTTGTCCATAGTAAAACTCATCATGATTTCAGATATTTGTAATGAAAAAATAGTATATCTTAAACAGAATATAACTTGGGTGGAATATAGAGAAAATGTCAAATAACAACCCTAACCTTTATTATGTGCAATCAACTTTGATACTTACCATTCTGTTCATTTTTCCCCAAAGTGCTGGTAGTGACCCATTAAGGAGATTTCAAATCCATTAATGGATTTCAATCTACAATTTGAAAAACACTGGATTAGAATTAAAGCATAGGACTTCTAAATAATTGTATTAAGAACTCCAAAGAGTGTAAATAAGTCTACTGGTAGGACAACTGAATCCAAGTGACAATTACTCTACAGTGTATCAGTACACATCTCTGGGTTGACTTGCCTAGAAACCTGAGGCAGAGCAGCCTGTAAACACTGCTATGGGAATAATTCAAGACAGTGGTGCCGTAGATGTGCATTGCTATAATTAAGCCAGAAGACATGTCAGCCAGGGCATTTCTGAGTGCTGATTCCCGCATGCCTCCTGTATGTTGTAAGGTATGTCTCCAAAATTAGAGTAGCTGAAAGCCCCTGAAAAGTGCAATAATCCTTCCCTATAACACCCCTGCCTGGGGGTGTCAGGTTGCTATTTATAAACAAGGGTTAAAAGGGAAAATACCCTAACTTCTTCTGTTTTACAAGTCTCTACCAATGTAAATATAATAGCCAATCAGAATACTACTCTGGTACCACAGTTTCCCCCATATTTTGGAGTCAAATCTTTTCCATTCACATGTGAGCCCGGGGAGAAATCAGATGAGGAGTTTTTTCACTGTGCATTGCTTGAACATTCAGCTCTGCACTGAGCATCATCTGAGGGAGACGTACGTGCTTGAGCCACGCCGAACACTGAAGGGTTTTCTATCATAATTACAGACAAGCTGAACACCTTGTCAAGAGATGGTAGGCAGCAAAGAGCAGATAGCTGAGTTCTATTTTGTGCTTCACATGGAATGAGGACTGGACAAGAATGATCCCCCAAAACATAAAAAAGGAAACTCTCACTTTTTTAAAGCGTTTCCAGGAACTGTATACACACAGTTTAACCATTTTTCCAATTTAGTAGATTTAAAAAAATATTGTCTTGAGAATGCACATCCTCCGCCCCCCCCCCAAAAAAAACCAAGAAAGTATCAATGAGGTCAAAGAGCAAATCGAAGAAAGTATAATCCAAGAGACCAAAACCAAAGTGATAAAACTTGGGGCTTCATAAGCAGATACTCAGATCTTTTAGTGATCTCAAAAAGTTTCTTTCTTTGCTATTTCTTTGCTATTCTTGACTAGAGCAAAGATCTTCTGACTGTTTGGAACCACAGCAACAGGTGGTCGGGGAAGCTATATATCACTGTACAGGTTTGTTCACTGCACAACAGCACCCAGCCAAGAGGATGAGTAGAGGCTGACGTGCAGTTCACATTCATTTTGTCCAATGTGCGTCCTGGCACACGGATGCTTCTGCCCAGAGGAAGAGGCCCCTTTTTGAGTTTGCAACAAGGCACCACATGGGTTAGTGGAAGGCCTTGAAAACAGGAGGGAAGGGGTGAAGCAGTCACTAGCTCTACCGCATTCACATACATGGCAAATCACTAGCATTTCTTCCTAAATATCAGCCAGCTCTAAGGAATATGGCATTTCAATTCAGAAATTGAATCTTAGTGTAACTCTACATGTACTTATCACATATCTGAAATGCAGCTGTAATGTTCCCTTGGATCCTATTTATTTGAAATTTGGTTCAAAAGTACCCATGCAATTTAAGGATGAGAACTGGGGGAGAAGGGAAGAGATGAGGGGAGAGGAAGTATCAGAATTGAGCCCCTGTGATACAATAGTTTTTTCATATGTTAAGGTACACTCGAACTGCAATTATTGTCATTAAAAGACTATACTTTGGCATGTGTGCCATAACCTCCTACTCTGACCTCCAATCTTAGATGAAACAAAAACATGTCTTCCCTGTGGAAAGACTATTGATTTCCATCACAAAAGCAATAGCTTGGTTCTTTTAATTGTTAATTAGCCAGTCAGAGCATGTGCATAAACAATAGGTAGCAAGTTTAAGACTCAGCGTAGGCACCAGTTCAAATCTGAGCCGTCTAAGAAGCATCAAACTGGAAACTACCTATTGCAACTTCTTGTTCCAGCCCCAGCAGCTTTCAGTGTGTTCTCCCACTGGTTTTTCAAAGGATCTTAGAGACCAGTCCAACTAGTACACCTGCTGCTCAAAAAACCCACTATACGGGGGGTGGTGTGTGGGGGGGGTATGCCAGGGTGGCTCAGTCATTAAGCATTTGTCTTTGGCTCAGGACATGATGCCAGGGTCCTGGGATAGAGTCCCGCATTGGGTTCCCTGTGCAGCAGGAAGCTTGCTTTTCCCTCTCCCACTCTCCCTGCTTGTTGTTGTGTCTCTTTGTCCAATAAAATAAAATAAATCCTTAAAAAAAAAAAAAAACGAAAAACCCACCATGGACCTGGCTCAGCAAAACACCTGTCCCCTAAGATTCTGCTAACAAGCCACCTCCCTTTCCCCTAAAACCTCCTCCCATTCCCAAAGTTGGACCCTAAGTCTCAATTCTTTTAGCTCCTGGAGCATACTTAGCTCAATCACCCCTCAAGGCATTCCTGAAGATTTGTCGGTCTAACTCACACTCGCATAACCCATGGCTGGCCCCCCTTGTTCCTTTGAGTTCCCCATGTTTAGACTTCACCAGAGAAGACACTGTGTTCTTTTTCACAGCCATTTTTTTTTCTTAATTCTTACCACAACCTGTAAAAATGTATTTAGTTCTTTGTCTAACTAGATATTCCTATCCAGTGAGGACAGGAACCTTACCTGTTTTACTTCCCTAGCATGCCATCTGGTACAGTGTAGGTAGGCACTCAATAAATATTTGTTGAATGAATAAATGAATGAATGAACAAACCCGACAGCATTCACATTTATTCTCTTATATAAGGTACCCTTATAATTTTTCAAATCAGGACATTTTTTAGAATAAAAGTGGATGCTAATTACTAATTATGTTGAGATAAAACAGGCATAAACCAGGACATATGGTCACCATACCCTGTATCTACTCCTACATGTCCCATCTTTACCAACCAAGTTTGTAAGATTCACATTATCTTTAAATGCCCCTTGCTAATCCATTTTCTTTTTGTGAAGACTGGATTCCTTCTCTTCAGGATCATATCTTTGAGTTGATATTTCCATAAAACAGTTTCAACTATGTCATTAACATCTGCTCCTATAAGGCTGAGCGTTTTTTCTTTAGCATGGCCTTTTCCTTTAGCATGTCTTCACTGATAACAATGGCCTCACTCAAGGAATCCAAAGGAAGGATAGCTTCATTTCAAAGGCAGCTGATGCCATCTTGGATATTCAATTCAAGTGTATTTCAGGATAGGCAGCATTAGTGCTACATTCAATAAGGCAAGCAGTACCTCTGCAATGGCTCCCCTCCAGCCTTGAACTAGGAAGGGAAGGAGGGTAGGCAGAAGGCCAGTAAGGGAGGAAGAGGCCTTTTGGATTCAAACCCTTCTCAACTGTCACATCCCAAAAGGGAGGGTTGAAGAGAGAAGAGCGTGAGGGTCTAAAGATAAACACTTCTGGTTTGAGTTCCGGGGTCTGCTTCTTTTCAGCTGTGTGACTTTGAAAAGGTTATACTTTGAGTCTCACTCGCCTTTCTGCAGAAAAGATACAATCTTACTTAACTTACATAATGGTACAAAGGAGAGGACTGATAAAATACCTAGCATAACACCTAACACACAGCAAGTACTAAATAAATGTTATAACAATAGTCATTATTATTTAATAAATGAAGTCACTCTTATTATAAAGCTATCATTTTACTATAACATAGTGGTCAAGAATTCCAGAGTCCTGGGTTCAAATTCTACCAGTTCTATTTACTACCCATGTGGCCTTGGGAAAGGTGTTCAACTTCTGTAGACCTCAGAATTCTCATCTGTAATTCAAAATAATTACACTCACAGCATAAGACTGTTCTGAAGATCAAAAAAGATAATGTAGGGGCGCCTGGGTGGCTCAGTGGGTTAAGCCTCTGCCTTCAGCTCAGGTCATGATCTCAGGGCCCTGGGATCAAGCCCTGCATCGGGCTCTCTGCCCAGCAGTGAGCCTGCTTCCCCCCCTCTGCCTGCCTCTCTGCCTACTTGTGATCTCTCTCTCTCTCTCTCTGTCAAATAAATAAATACAATCTTTAAAAAAAAAAAAAAGATAATGCTATAAAATGCTCGGCATAAGGCTTAGCACACACTATTGCATAATAACGTGTTTTACAGTAGAATTTACTAGAAGTGCAGATACTAAAATAAAAAAATAAATAAGAAGGATGAATATCTTTTGAGAAGCTTGTTGATCTGCCACAAGAAAGGCAGGATCTGTTGCAGTCTAATATGGTGTCTGGTCCCAAGGAACACCAGGGAGAGGAGCACAAAAAATGATTTTCTGAGAAAGTTGGGATACAAATTGTTCACTGAGAATCCCAACTAGAATAAGAGTAAACAGAAAGTGTGTGCTCCCTGATTGTTCTAGGTGAAGGTGGGAAGAGAAACTGGAAAACAGGAAAGAAATCCTAGTCTGGCAGATTTCAGTAACCTCTATTTTGACCATTTGACCTTGCCATTAAAATCACATTGAAATGGCAGATTCTTTTAGATATTACAACATTCATTTTGTAAACATTCACAGTTTAATATTTCTTCTGTTTTTAATGTTGACCATATTGTAAAATTCACACAATTTCAGTTTTGGACCAAAAACTCCTCAAATTTCTTCCTGGTGACTTTAAAGAGTGCACCTCCACTAGACTTTGAATGCTTTCCTGACCCCACATTATTAAATGAATGTTGGGTAAAAGTAGGAACGTCTTTGCCTCACAAACGCTGTGATTGTTTTTAAAAGAACACTGCTAATTACCTTCCCAGACATCTGACTCATTACTCCATTCCATGAAGTTTAACACATGGAAAAATTCATTTGGAAATTCCAATTTTAATGATTCTTCAATTTACAAAGAAATTGCCTTAGGACGCAAACACTATTCCCTTGATCTTATTAGCACTGGGCAATTGTATAGGGGCAAATACAATTTAATAAATACATAATAAATACTGTATACTGAAGTATTAGAACTCCAAAAGTTGTTATATGTTGCATCATTTGACGAAATGTGACAAAACTTCACATACACAAATGTACCACACATACACAATGAAGAAGTTTAGTCTGAAAAATACAAAAATTTCTATTTGCTTGTAAAAAAAAAAAATATTCTCAACTAAATGTACCAGACACCCTCTGTGTTCTTTGAAATTAAGAAACAGATGAGAGAGGGCTTTTCAAAAATGATCTCTAACCTTACAGAAACTGAAAAGAATACATTTTGGTGCTCACCTGTAAAAGCTCCTTGAAATCCAAACAAACATCATTAAATGGAGAAAAAGAAGTACTTTTATTGTAACCCTGTCTGCTGGCCTGGTCACCATTATGTATACCCAGACACAGCATTTAAGAACCTGTTTTGCAAATCCTAAATGGGACAGAAGAATTAGGTATACCTCAATTTAAATTGATCAAATTTAACATTGATTCTGGTTTCTTACAATTTTTTCTTTCAAAAGAAATAATTTAATCTAATCTCTGAAGACTGCATTCCTCATTTTACGAGTGAATAGTCCAAGACCGAGAAGACATATGAAGAGGAGGCCAAACTGAGCAAATAAAAATTCATATACAAACTCTGCATGGGAAGTATGCACACTAAAAAATCATTCATTGGTCATCTAAAATTCAAATGTAACTGAGCATCCTGTATTTTATCTGACTACCCTTCCCTTGGGATACCCAGCTAACAAAGAAAAGAGCCAGACTAGAACTGGGCCTCCATTCTGGTGTAAAGCCATTCATGAAACAATTATTCCCTGAAAGCTAGATGTTCTGGAAAACCAAAAGCTATATAAGGCAGTCCTGCCCTCAAGGAACCTAGAATCTGATGGAAGTACATCTGGAAGCGAGGAAAGAGTGTCAGTGTAACCATCTCAGCAAGCTACTACCCAAGAAAATGGTCCTCAACCCTGGCCACACTTAAATCACCTGAGGAGCTTTAATTTTTTTTCAGTGCCCTGAGATACTGATTTATTTGGGTCTGGGTTGAGGTTAAGCGAAACTGGTCCCCTCCAAAAATATTCCCAGATAATTCTAGTATGCAGTCTGGTTTGCATGATGAATCACACTGATCTAAGACTGACAAATATCCCCTAAGAAATCTTGATTCACAGAATGGACAGGTTTGTGCTGTGTGTGTGTGTGTGTGTGTGTGTGTGTGTGTAGGGGAAAGGGTCCCAAAACACCCCGCTTCCTATATATATCATGTAGGTGTTCAAAGTGGCCATTTGGACTCTGCACTAAGATTGTTGAAAAGAGAGCATTTTGCTGGAATTCACCTTACCCCCATTCTGATCTTGGTTCTGACTCATTTCTTAGCCTATATGTTGCACAGCTTGTGTCCCGAAAAATCCATCCTAAGTGTATAGTTCATATAAACCTTAAAAACAAACAATGAAGAGACAGTCCCATCTAGTTCTTTGGTCTGCTTGGGATACCCCAGTTACTTGGGGTTAGATGTGGAGATCCTGACCAGGACAGACCCTGTGGGTTTGGCATTCTTTTTAAGTATTCCCACAGTGGAATCCACTAAATGAAAGCTCTATTCAATCCTATGACTTCCCATGGAGAGATAAATAAAGAAGCATTCCCAAGTGTCTTCACTATTGTCATTATATTTATTGCCCTGGTTAGAGAAGGGTCAGAAAGCCACAACTACATCTTCCTCTGCTCAGTTATTATTATTACCAAAAGACAGAGTAGCAAATGGCCAAAAGCAGGATTTCTCAGTACAGTCCAGAAAGACAAGATAAAGAAGCTGACTCACCTCCATCCTGCACCTTCTCATTTCTGACATCAGTGATGAGGAAGGCAAGTTTACTGCCTCTGTTGATGCATCTGCTCTTAAACTATGCCATCTTCCAACACCAGCCTTACTGAACATTTTTAAATCATTTTGACCACCGCAAGCCATCCAAAGTCCAAAGGAAATGATATCTAAGCCCCAACTGAGGACACATGTAGCTCTGGACCAAGCCCCCTTCCAAAGGGTCATCATAGTGCAATCTGTATTTAGATTATTTTATGTCATTGTTAATCCTCCCATTCCAGAATCCACTTGTGATCAATTAATTCAGCTTATAATAGCAACATTCTTTGGGATAGCTGTTCAGATCTGCTTTTCTGGGTTTAACATTAAGAGACACCCCTTGTGTTACACTTAAAAAATCTGGTACAAATAATAGAGCATGACAGAGCCAAATCAGGGCAAATGTATCTATCCAGGAATGATGAGTAGGCACATTTTTTTCAGTACATAGGAACCGTAATAAGTGTTCAATAATACTAATACCTGGAAACCTCAAGATCAAGACAAATAGAAAATATTCCAAATGAGCCTGATTCATGTTAAATATTTCCTGTCTCAGTGACCAACAGGCCATGTTAAAACCAGTCTCAACTCCTTTTGGAAGTCTTGTTCTGTTACCCACATGAAAGGTAATATAAGAATTTTGATCAGTGATGCAAGATTACTAATTCTCATTGGGTAATTTTCCCCATTAGTCAGAGATCAACTTTGCCAACTTGGAGGCTTCACATGTTTTGCAGCATGCTGCCATTAGGAACTAGCTATTAAACTCTGGGACTAATGGAAATGTATTCTAAAGGCCAAATTCCACCCTTTTATTACACAGGGACAGTATCTCACCAGGCAAGGGAGCCTCAACTGAATCCCAAGGTCTAGGATCTCTAGTCTTCCTTCGTGACCACCTTTCTCTTATGCCATCATCAGCAAACCCCCATTGGTAACCCCTCTTTCTTTTCTCTTGAAAAATGCCAAGAAACTCCCAGGGGAAGCATTATCTTTCCAAATTCCTAGTTAAACTGAAAAGGAGAGATCCGAGATTTTTAAATTCATGGCAGAGGCAGACTTACTCATTATACCTTTAAGTTTGAGGACACGGACAGAGCAAATACAGACCAATCATAAATGGGAGGTGTTCTGTGCCTTCCTCTACTATAAATCTAATTCATGCAGTCAAGAATGCACATTCAGAAATAAAACAGGCTGGCTCTCTCTGACGTCTTCTCAACTAACAGTTCAAGTGGTGTGGTAGTTATGTTCATGTAGAAAATGATGTCAGTCAGTATGCCTAACACAACCCAAACAGGGCCAACCCATGAATGAGAATGCAGTTCCCCTGCTTTGGATCTAAAGATACCCAACTGGAGGCCCAGTCATGTGACCTATACAAGTGCCTACAAAATCTACAAAACCCCTGAGAGCTCTGTGTATAGGTGAGCCAACTCTAATTCACATGCGGCAATGCAAAACCCCTTTCTTCCTCTGCCCCATGGCAAAAAGTGAATCTGTTCCATCTGTTTACAATGATTGCTGTTACTTTCCAGCATAACCATAATCTTATTTTGTAAATCCTATTCCTGACACGCCTCAAACCATCTGTCTATTCTTTCTTGGGTTAGCTTGGGGCTGTTTGGCAAATGTATGTCATTACCTGTAAGTGGAATATTTTTTAGCAGAGTACATGCCCCTTTTAAAGGCATATTGCTATGGCTGCTAGGTGTTCCTAAATAATCTCCTATGGTTCTTCCTCTAAACCCAATGTGACTTTAGTAATTTTTAATATGTGTGAAATAAAGGCCAAGAGACAAAAAGCCATAAATGTAACTACTTAGACTTAAGATTCAAAGTTTGCTCATGTTCTGTAACACAAGGCATCAGTTGAAATTTTGCTAATCAAGCTATACGTGTCAATTTGAGGAAAAAGGTAGCCTGTGTTTCAGATTCAGACTTGCAGAAAAGTGATAAAATCTGAGTGGTAGAATTTTTGCTATTTCTTGTCCTCACGGAGCTGGGCCCAGGTTCTCACCAAATTTCTACATCCTCACTCTCTTTACCATTCTGACATTTTGCTCTTGTTGATAACTACAAGGACCTGGGAAAGTTAGAATCCCGATTTGGAGAAGGATATGCGATCAAGCAATCCAAGGAGTGCAGATACAAATGGACAAACATGAGGAAAAAATAGCTTACCTCATTAGTAACGAAGGGAATACAGACTAAAATAATAATGAGATCACTGCTAGCCTCTAAAAATGGCAACTATTAAAACCACTGAAAATATTTAGTGAGGCTGTGGGGAAATGGGTACTCTGAGGCACTGTTGGAGAAAGTAGAGAATTCATACAGCTCTTCTCTGGCACAATCTAGCAGCATTTTCCTGGTATATCCCCTTTAATACCTTCTCCATTTTTAAGCCTCTATTCTAGAGAAATATTAACATGAGTACAAACATGCAAAACAAATATGTAAATACAAAAATATTTATAGCAGCATTTTTTATAAAGTCCAAAAATAGGAAGCAGCCCATCAGTAGGGAAATGGTTAAACTATAGCTTATCTACCTGATAGGATACTTTGCTGCAATTAAAATGAATGAGGCATGGGACACCTGGGTGGCTCAGTGGGTTAAGGCCTCTGCCTTCAGCTCAGGTCATGATCTCAGGGTCCTGGGATCAAACCCCACATCAGGCTCTCTGTTCAGTGGGGAGCCTGCTTCCCCCTCCCTCTCTGCCTGCCTCTCTGCCTACTTGTGATCTCTCTGTCAAATAAATACATAAAATCTTTTAAAAAAATGTATGACGCAGCTCAACATCATTTAATATGAAAAGACCGTTATTAAGACAGCAATGTACAGAACATTAATATGTTCTAATTTATGGAAAACAAACCTCTAGGTCTATAATAAGATTTAAAATGAGAATCTTTTAGCTTTGTCTAGTGTCTCAAAGATTCAGAACAAAGCAGTAGGTGATTAATGCTTTTATACTGCAAAATGAGTTGCCAGACCACCTAGACAGCCCTTGGCAAAGGAGGGATCCACTGCAACCACCCACGCCCATCACTCACCTCAAGGGCATAAAAAGGACTGAAACTGACAAGGCTAAGAGAATTTCTTTGGAATAATCTGTTTGGGCATGGTGGTATTTCCACCTTTACCTCAGTCCAACTGACAATGGTTTCAAGGAGATGGCTCAGACTGCTGGAGTCTACAGGGGTCCAGACTGATTCATGACCAAAGTTCATCTACCAGTAAGAGGCAGAAACCAGAAGCATAGGGAGGCCCAGGCATTAAGTGTGTTGCATTGTATCAACTGCACTCCTTTGTAAAGCGGCAGCAAGGCTGCATCTGTGTTCCCTCTGGACCAGAGGCAAAGGAGCCCACCAGGACCATTTTAAAAGGGGCCCCACCTGTAGAGATGCTGTCAGCACTCGCCACTCGCATCTTTCCCATCTCTTGATCATATTCACACACCTGCTCTGGGGGTGAGCTTTCATTCTCTCTGGCAGCACCTGCATCTTTTGTCAGAGGATGCCCTCAAGGTGGTGGACCCCCTGTGTGCAAAGAGAGCCAGAGAGCCTAGGGACTATGTTTGAGACTTGAAAGGACTGGACGAACTGTTATATATATGAGTGTCCGAGAAAGTTAGAATGAGCCTGCGTATCATCTTTATAGAGACAGCAATGGGAAACTTTTCTCCACATAGTCCCATTCCTTCAATATAATTCTAACAATTACACATATATAACAGAGAAAAGTCTGGATGTTTACAGACGAAACCAACTGTGATCTCTAGAGAGCAGAGTGTGCTAGAGGATGAGTGAAAAGAACCAGTACAGTTCATTCTATACACATACCATTTAATTAAAACAAACATTTGCTCATGTTTTTTGGTAAATAAAAACTTAAGATATATACGGATACTTGCACATACACATCCATTACATAAAAATTCAGAAAATTAAGAAAAATAAAACAGACAACCATAAACATAATCCCACTCCCCCAGATCCCACCTCTGTTAGTATTTGGGAGGTTTTCATTCCCACCTTTTTGCTTGGAATGGACACATTTGCTTTGGGTAGGTAGGTTCTCACTGGTTTCCACCTGCCTTGTTAAATTACACAAGGAAGAGTTGCAAAGATTGTTTACTACCTTGACCATATCTTCTGTGGCTGTTTTGGCTATATGAAAATTGGAGTATAGTTTAGAGAAAACTGATTTGATACTTAATGGGTCTCCCTTATATAGCTTAAAATCCTTCTCAGTCAAGGTGGAGATAAAAATCATCAGTGACATTTCATGCACTACCTCAAGATAGTAGCATATTGGAGGGCTGGAACTGACTGTTCCTCTTAGGAAACTGGAAACACATATTCCTTGTCCAGCTGGAAATACATGGTCAACACAAACTTGTGAAGGCTCACCAAGTCTGCCCAGAAAGCCCATCTGCACCTCAAACACCTGAATGCAAATTCAAGAGATTTCATTTCCTGAGATTTACAACAAAAATCTAACTTGTTGCAAATTCATCTCCTAAAATACAAAACTTGGGACCCTTTACAAACGAAGTAGCTGCTACACATGTGGAAATTACCTCCTTGTTTGTTTTCAGTCTTCCTATTTCTCCTGGGAACCCGAGAGAAAATTCAATTTCTCAACCTTGAAGCAGCATGAACAATGAACAATTGTTAGCCTAGAAGCAGCAGATGAAGCCTATTACTGCACAATGGAAAGTAAACGGCATTGTCTTGAGGTTGTGTTTACTATACCCGCTTGGTGGGTAAAATGATACAGTAGAGCAGAGGACTGGTGTCCTACTCATTAGAAACCTCTGAGAAACCCTCTACTCCAAGGGGAGTGTCCAACTCCTTTCTGTTTTTCCTCTTGTTGAGTATAGGTTTGGATAATTATATGTAATTTCTCACGTCTGACTACCATGAATGAAACTTCTTACCAATTTCCACCAAACCCTCTACCAAAATCAATGAAGATAGGATCAACAGAAAGCCAGTTCCATGCAAATATGCAGGAAAGGTCTTCATTTTTTTTTCATTCAAGTGGCAAACCAAAAGTCTCGAAGAGGTGACAATCTCATGATCCAGCAAAATAGCAACAGAACACACAAACATTCTCTTGGCTTGGAATATGAAAACTTTTTACAAGGGCAAATTAAATTGAGCTGAAATTTTAAAACCAGGAATGGCAAAGTGTATTTTTTTTTTTTTTTACCAAATTTGTTGGAATCCAGTCATATACTCAGAATAAATGCAAACTGGTGCTGAAGTCCAGTCTCCTTTTTAAAAAAGAAGAAAGAAAAATAAACTTTCTAGACTTTAAAATGCAGCTTTTGAAACAATGTTCCAAGGGCTACTTGGATGTTGGCTGGTGCTTATAAAACAATACTAACAAGTTGAGTGTAAATGAATCAAAACCAGACAGATTCAATTTCCCTTAAAGAAAATGGGTGTTTGGGGGAGTGAAATAAATAAATAAAAGCTTCCCCAAAATGTATGTGAATTTTAACAAGAACCACAGTGTTCTGGGCAGGGCTGGGTTTCCAAGAGGTGACATGGAGGGTTAAGTGTGACATCCAGGCCCCTCTGAGCCAGACACCGAGCTTTGGGAACATAGTTTGAATTTTGGCCTCACAGTAACCTGCACAGTAGGTAGGTGTTCTTCCCCAGCCTCACTGATGAGAAAATGAAACTCAGGAACTTGAGTCACCTTCTCTAAATCACTCCCTGTTACTCTGAGGGACATCTGCATTAGGGAACTATTCACCTCCCGCCAACGCTCCTGCTACACGAGAGCCATGACTTACTTAAAAATATAACTTATGATGTTTAATAAGGCAATTTTGAAGCATATTACCAGTGCAACACTACATCCTGTCAAGGCCCACACTGTTCTGGCTCAGATAGTGTGTCTGGGGCAGAACTGGTTACGGATGGGGGGAGTCTCATCTTGATTTAACTTCGGGTTACTGTGAATTCATGTCATAATTCCAAGTTACTCAACTTTGTGTCAAGTCTATGCTAAGTGCTTCACCTGTGTTAACTCCTTTCATCCTCGAAAATGGCCCCAGGAGTTCTATAGCACTTTTGCCCCTCTTCTATACCTAAGAAAACTAAGGAATGAGGAGGAAGCAGAGCCATAGAGGATACTAACCCAGCCTGCCTGACTCCTCCAGGCCCAGAGCAGGTGTTCTTACTCCCTGGACCAAACTGAAGGGCAACATCCATGTATTCCAGAACTGAGAGCCGGCTGATTACAATCCAAAAAAATTGAGCAGCACTGGCTTCCTGTCTTAGTCCATTCAGGCTGTGATAACAAATACCACAGACTTGGTAGCTTATAAACAACCAAAATTTACTTCTCACCATTCTGGAGGCTGAAAGTCTGAGATCAAGGTCATGGCATCCTTGGGTTTTGGTGAGGGCTCGCTTCCTGATTTAGCCAGCACTTCCTCACTCTGTCCTCACATGATAGAAGAGGCTGGAGTCTCTCTGGAGCCTCTTTCATAAAAGCACTAATCCCCTTAATGAGAATTCTACCCTCATGACTTTAGCCCCTCCTAAAGGCCCCACCTACTAATACTATCAGTTTGGGGGTGGTGGTGGTAAGATTTCAACATGAATTTTGAAGAAACATACGTTCAGACCATAGCACTTCTCAAGGTATGTGACCATAAGAACTCAATGATATCTTCCCATCCATCCATTCCTTCATTCATTCATCCAACAGTATTGATTAAGTGCCTGTGATATATAAAAATAGGAGGTTATAAAGAGATCAAAGATGTATAGGTCTTTGTCCTCAGGTTATATAAACATAACAGTCCAAGTTGTTCACATCCCAAATTTACTTGCTTTTAGATGATTCCCTGGCTGCCTTCTGCTATTCTTTATTTTTTCACGTCACTTATTATTATATAATTTCTTTCTTTTGGACATATCCAAATTGATGGCTTAAATTAATTTGTCCCTGATACTAGTGAACCCCATTAAGAGTCAAACAAATGGAGACACAACTTGAAATGAAGGAACTCTTTGCGCTCACAGAATATTAAATTTGAAAGAACCTTGGAGATGAGGCCTATAATGGTCAGAGTAGGCTATCTGCTATAACAAAGAGCCCTAAAAGTTCTTACTGTTCTCACAAAATCCAATGTGTGTGTCCCTGGCTAAGCCACTTTTGTCCAACTGTGACACATGGATTCTAGGCTACTTTCACACTATGGCTCCACTGTCTCAACAAAGGGTTTCAAGACATCCCAGACCATCCAGCCAGCAGAGAGAGAAGAGAAACCTCAGAGGAGGTATGCTTACTCCTAACTGCCCCTTCCCATTCCACTAGCAAGAGTTAGTCACATGCCCAACTAGACACCAAGGCTATCAAGAAAAATCAGTCATGTAGGGAATGTGCAGTCCATCTCTAACAGACTCTAAAGCCCACCACCACCACCGCCACCATGCAGATGAAGAAACTATGTCTCAGAGCAGCTAAGTCACCCAATACACAGAAAAGAGTCTGTCTTCTAATACAGCACTCTGCCTATAATATTGCCACCTTCTAAAAAGCCATCTACTGTTTTTATTGCTCATCTCATGCTTACTATAGAAAACTTGGAAAATATAGAACTTAAAGAGAAAATAAGAACTGTTCATAATCTTCCAACAATAATCACTGATTATATTTTGATGCCTAACTCCTAGTCTTTTCCATAATATTTGTGTATTTTACATACATATTAATTTTTAATTACAAAATACTTCAGACATACAGAAAGTAGTATAAACAACCTGTATCCTCCCTGAGTGCTTAACAAATGCTGGCATTTTGCTTTATTTGCTTCAGTTCCCTCTCTTTTCTTTAAAAATAAAATGGTGGGGTGCCTGGGTGGCTCAGTGGGTTAAAGCCTCTGCATTCAGCTCAGGTCATGATCCCAGGACCCTGGGATCGGGCTCTCTGCTCAACAGGGAGCCTGCTTCCTCCTTTCTCTCTCTCTGCCTGCCTCTCTGCCTACTTGTGTTCTCTGTCAAATAAATAAAACCTTTACAAAAATAATAAATAATAAATAAATAAAAATAAAATGGTTCAAGCTAAACTCAACCCCCATCTAATTCTCTCTCCTTCCTAACAGAAACCTAGGAAGTGCCATCCTCAAGCTGAAGTGGGTAGAGATCTTGTGCATATTTTCACATTTTTACTACATATTTATACACATTCCATAACAATGTATGTTCTTTTGTATAGGTAAAAATTTTGCGTAAAATTGTGCATCCTTCTGTACTTTGCTTTTTTCAGAGAGCCGTATGTTTTAGTTCGCTTTTATTCTGAACAAGATGTGGTATTCCATTGTATGACTAAGCCCCAGCGTATTTATTCTACTGATACACAGTTAGATGGTCTCCACTTTTTTCCCTTTATATTCATTAAAAAACCAAATTGGCATCAAAGTACAACACAGAACTGTTGTCTGCTTTTTCCACTTAACATTAAGTATTGATATACATTCTTTGAGAATATTATTTTTAACAGCTGCATAGTGTTCTCTCACAGGAACATTCCAAAATTATTTATCCATTCCCATGAACATTCTTTTATGTGCATTTAGGCATGATAACGAACAGAAGGACTAAGAAGTGCGTCTAGAGAGGGAGAGTACTACCATGGTTCAGCAGCCATGTTCTAGTCTCACACGGTCCAGGTTCAAATCCCACCAAGTCCACTCTCTAATTGTGTGACTTGAGGCAAAATCTTTAACTCCTCTTTGTTCTATAAAATGAAGTTGACCGTAGTACTTACCTTGATTCCCATAGTAATCCTATGGGCTTATATGCCTTCTAGTTTTTGTGTTGTTTTGTTCTGTTTTTATTCCCTTGTGGGCAAACAAGGGTAATCCTGCATCCACAGGTCAAGCCTGTTTACAGAAACCACAGCAATACTTAGAGGACAAAAAGTCTTATGAGATCCAAATCACTGACTCTAGCACAGAGCTTGGTACACAGTAAGCATTAAGTGTTAGGTTAAAAATGTTTCTATCTGTAGCATCTGTGCACAATCAAACAGGTGTGAACACACATACTCCCACACAGATAGATATCTACCCATAATGCTATATTTTCAGTATGTGACATGGCGCTGCTACACTTAGTGTCAACCCAACTTTCCCTCGTTGTTAATGTTTCCCAATCTGCTCCTTACTGTTCCATGTAGCATAGCTTCCAGTTTTGTTACCTTTTGCTGGTAATCCCTTCAGACTCCCCAGTAAGCCCTTACCATTTGACACATTATATACTCAGCAAGTAGCACCAAAGCCTATAATTGACTATATGAAATTCTTAGACTCTCCCTTTTGTAATTCTCCCTTTTGTGGGTCTGTCTATCCCAATATTTTGAAGTGTGACCTCCCACAGGCTCCTCCTCTCTTTTTGTTCTATGAGTGATGTCCTACTTCTCAACTGCTGTCAGCTGGCTCAAATCTCAGTGCAGATTATCTTTTAAAGGGAATAATAAACAAGAAGAAAAAGAGAAACCCTCTTAGTTCTATTAGTCCTTCCAGATATGGCTCAATAAAACTTCACTGGCCTCAGGAGACTTCCCCTAATTCAGCTAAACAAACAGTCTTCCTTCTACTCTTAGGAATGCTATTGGGTAGTGTAATGGCCTTTGAAAAACTCTGGAGCTCCTGACCTGGAAAGGGGGTTGAAAGGAAGCTACGCATGAGCAGTGAAGCAATCAAGCTCCAAGTCTGGCCCTCACCTCAGCCTCACCTCAGCATGCTCCAAAATCTGATGAGAACCATAAATTCACAAGGAAGTACTTACTACACAATTGGTCACTACAATTTCCAAATGGCCTAGGATGATCACGGTACCTTTAATCTCAGTAGTGCCAGGGGAATACTTAAAAGGCCCTTAATTGTTGAAAACCATCTTGGTTGGAACTATTTCCATATTATCAAATACGGTCTGAATTAGCTTAAAAAAGAAGAAAAAATTTCTAAAGAAGATCAAACACACACACACACGCATACACCTCTATGTGATAAACCTACCTGAAAAGAGGACTGAGTCCCATCCATCCTTTCATGGGGAAAATTAGTGCCTTTTAATCTCTAGGAATATATTTGTTTTCCTTCACGACAAGCTTAGTTACACTCTTCCAACTCATTAGTATTAACTCCTTTTCCTACAGCAGCCTGTTCAGAATTAATTCTGTTTTGAGAAGTCTTAGCAAAGAAATCCAAATGGAGTTTTGCCCTCTGGCCTACACCATTTGAGATTACTCCTATAAGACCATGTCTAGACTCCAAGAAAAGTCAGGGAAGACGTCATCCTTGATTGGCTTGATTGTGTTTTTTGGAATTTAGGGATGTTATATAACTCTGCTGCTCCTTTATATACCCTCAGGAGTCCCAGATCCTATCTTCAAATGGTGGGGATACAGGAATAAAGTAGATACAAATCTTTACCTAGCCTATGATCATGTCATCCAAGACCATACTTCCTTCATAAGAATGCCATTAGGAACTGAGGATTTCACAATCACAGGTAAATACCTATTTATGACTTTGCTATACACCTTCTTTTTCTACAGTTTTGTTTTATTTAGTCTACGGTACCAACAAATGAAGTGATTTAAGACAATCAGCATTGACTGAATCATAAATATATGCTACATCTTCATCCTGACAATTCACTTCTAACCACTCCTTATCAAAGAAGGAGAAGCAGAGGAAGAGGAGGATATAAATACAAGATGTAGAGAAGGAGAAGCAGGAGGAAAAGAAAGCAAAGAGAGGAAGGGAAGAAAAAAAGGGAGGAAGGAAGAAAAGAAGGAAGGGCACTGTCTGCCATTGTAGCTGAAAAAAAAATGAGGAAATAGTCTTCAACTTTATGCCCAGAAGGGCCCCCAACTCTCAGTACATTCTACTTAGATTAACAAGGACTACACGACTCTTAAGGCATAAAACAACCAGCCCCCTCAAATACAGCTAGACTTACGGACCATGATAATGAACAAAAAGTGTTCCATAGAGCACCTCAGAAGTATCAATATTGCTTAGCATCTTACAGTAATACAGACTTACATTTCTATGCTCTTTTTAATATCATAAGCTTTGGTGAAACACAGAATGGATTTCCCTCAATTGGAATCAAATCTGTCTCAACCTGGGAATTGTTGCATAGAGCCCTCACTGTCTTGTAGGGAGAAAGGGTGGTGCAAGGAAGAGCAGAGGCAAGGCCACATGGACGTGACCTTAGCTCCACCTGACAACCGGATGTATCCACCTTGAACAGTACATTTAAGCCCTCAGAGCCCTGTTCCTTCTCTATAAAATTTACCAGAGAGACTCTCAGGGTGCTCCCTGCACTAAGAAGTCCAGTTCAGGCTTGATAACTAATTCATTTCTGACGCCTCCTTCATCAGTAAAATTGAAAAACAGTAACTACTCTTAATAGCATAGTATGTGGAATACCGCAGATATTTAAATCCACTGCATAAACCTTAGAGAACTTTCAGTACATTCTACTTTAGAGATATACAATCATAAAGTCTATGAATCACAAAATTTCTAAGAATCTATGGTCTATGATTCAAGGATCAATCGTTCTCTGGCTCTGAGATTTTGCTCTGACAGAAGAAAAGTCTTGAGACTCAAAGAGAGAACTCACTTGGATTAGACCCACACTGAGCATCCAAGGTAGTGACCAGCCTTGTAGACAGTCAGGGAGGAATTTGCATTACTACCCTAAAATTCAGCCCTTGATATACAAAGTGTAAGTAGGGACACATTGGCTGGATAAAATAAGAGACACTAAAGTGTCTCAGGACATTTCTGCCATTAGCATTATTCCCACCTTCTGACTTCTTGGGGACTGCCACCTACAGAACACCCTGTTATTTAGAGGAACACGGGACAGGAAGAGAATAGAATGGGACATTTTCTTATCTTATAACCCCATCCCACTCCCCCAACTGACTTGGAGGAAAAATGGCAGTGGGAGCAAAGACCACACAGCTAGAAGTAAACTGAGTATAAAAAGAGGGCACGCCCAGACATACAGTGGGAGCCGGAGTGATAGGGAAGTCCCTTGTTACATAGAAAGTACAGGAATGAGAAATCACAGGGCTCAGCCTTCTATGTGGTGGACATTCATCCTGCTCCAAGCACTTTAAAAAGGTTGCATTAATGTCTGCTCTTGAGTTCCTTGGTAAGGTGGGGCTTCTGCCCTCCAAGTCGAGAGAAAAGGGACAACAAGAATCCTTTCCTGGAGGAAAGCAGCCCATCTTCACAGAAACTGCATTGCCCAGAAACTGCACTCCACAGAAAATGCATGTTTTAATTGCAATGACTCAAGACCACTAAAGAAAATGTTCAAATGGATTGAAAGCCTGTTTCTAACTGAATCACACAAGACTGTAGCACATTTCTAGGAGAGAAGGTAACTACTGGAGTCAGCCAAAAGATAAGAATATCTGACCCACAGGCAAATGTATGAAGATTGTCCTTATTTTATTTTTAAAATTTTTCAAATTCGTATGCTGTATAATTCCTTTTGATTGACAGAGTCAGAATGCTATTGACACCCAAAGGGGAAAAAAAACCCAGGGAGAAGGCCAAGTTTCTGAAAAGTGAAACATCTCTTCCATTTCTTTTCTAGTGAATACACTGGACTTCTTCACAAGCAAAAAAGCTCCAAATGCATGACTGCCTTCATTTTACATGTTCATAGTGCCGTAAGAGCTAACAAACTAGCCAAACCTGCAAAAAGTCTTGTTAGGGCATTCAGGATTTAGACCAAAAGGCTTAGAAGGGCCTGGTGAAAACTTCGTGAATGGAGGCATTTCGGTGAGCACCCCTACCTAGGAAGCCAGGCTCACGCAGTCAGCACAGTCAACATTTCCTATTGGCAAAGGCCCACATAGTCATACATGCTGGAAACCCTGAGTAGTTTGATGGAGTGATCCCTATTTTCCAGACTGAGAGAGGAGGATGAAAGTTGAATAAGTCATCCATCCATCACCTGCAGCATCATGGAGTGCCAGAATCAGGGTACAGCCTCCCTCCTGGACCATGCCCACCAGCCTACTCCCTATCAGGGCTCCCCAAGCTTCAGCTTCACTTGGTGCAGCTCACCTCCTCTGACTACTCCTGTCCTCCCCATGAGGACACTCAACAGCAGCAGAGAACAGCCACGTTCAAAATGCTTGCAAATCCCTCAGAGTTTCAGAAATCCTCAGAGAACTAGTATATGACATCCCTCCCCAAAGCGGTAAGGAATGAGACAACCAGGTAGGGAGGCTGTTGGTGGGAAAAGGAAGAGTCACTCGGTCACGCTCTCTTCTTCCTGCCTCCCAAGAAGAAACAGTAATAACACGATTCTCCCCTCCTTGTCACCCCATTCACCAAGCAGGTGTGGCCAGGATCTAGAAAACTCTCTGGTGCGCAGCTTGTCCTTGAACCCTGGGTTCAACCAATCAGCAACAGCAGATTTACTGGGGGAAGAAAAACCGAGGTTTCCTTCGTTTTTAAGATTTGAGACATATTTATACTCATTTTACACTTTAATAGGAATTCTTAGGAAAGAAATGATGAGGATTGGGAACTGGGCTATACCCTTTCTTTGGAAGCCTGGACGACAGTCAGCTTGGCAAATTAAAGGCACTTGTCTCGGGTCCAGGAGCACACACTCTCCACAGCTTCCTTCTTTAGCCGCATGTGGTAGAGTTTTCACTTTTTACAATAATTCTTCATGGAAGAGGGATGAAAGTTGTACTTAATGAAGTTTCGGAAAAAGAATCTGATCCTTGCTCTGGCGCTCAGATGCTGCATCTTTGTAAACAGCATGCAAGGGTCTTTGTAAGATTTATAGGAAAAGGCAATTGGCAAAGAAAACATTAGCTCCTACTCTGGCCCCGTAAAGCTGTACGGCTGGCTTTATGGAGCTCTCAAAGAACGTTATTGAAAACAAAAAAGAAATCAATACCATTCAGGCCACTGCCAGCTGTGGGCCCCCAAAGTGAACCAACCTGGCTTCACCTACTTCTCTGAATAGTTAGCACTGGCTTCAAACAGACGGCAATGTATTTACAGCCCACTCCCCGAATCCCTAGAAAATTCTCCCTGAAATGAAAGGTCTGCAAAATCTTTCATCTACAAGGTGATAGTGATGCACGGATTTTTCAGGTCAGAGCAAATGATAGGAAAGAAATGACCACTTTCTGCTTGTTGTGCAGTGAATTTGATACCGACACTTGGTAGATGCGAGCCAGCCCTTCAAGTTGAGTCTGTCCAAGCCTACCAGTAGTGTCTCGGGTTACCAAGAACCAAGTAATTAATAGGGGGTGGCTGGACTAATTATGAGTTCGGAAAGGAAAGAAATGAGAGGAAGCAAACAATCATTAAGAATGGGGTCTTATGTAACAGAATACAATGTCTTTATTTCAGACTTTATTACAGGGACAGTAATAATAAACTATCAAACACCCTCCTCCCACCTAGAAATAAAAAATTCCAAATGATTAGACCTTGCTCTTAGAACACCTCCTCCTTTTCTGTCTCAAATGAAACAACTTACACGTTAATACACCAATTAAACCTCCACAGAGCAACAATCTCTTCTTCAACATTCTCTTAAGAGTTGTGAATGAGGAGCTCTGCACAGGATTTTGCTGAATAAAAAAGGATTTGTGCTTCTAACGTCACAAACAGCCCCCCTTCCCATCAACTCCCTTAATTTACAGTTGATGCCCTATCTCTTCACCTTGTCAATCTTCAAATGCTTATTCTCTAACCATGATAGGGAAATGCCAAGTTCTCTGCAGAGGGAGGAAAAATTTCTCAGTTATGCATCCAAATATACTTGTCACACAAAAGAGCCCCAGTGCTGACTTGCCTAAGTCAGCTCTGAGTGACAAACTTTAGCCCTTACCACCCTGAAGACAAAAGCAGGCACACATAAATGTAGCAGCAGCTCCTGGCATGGCTCCGGTCAGGCCAAGCATTCATGCCGGGTGTGTGGAATTTCCCTGTCACATAAAACCATAGTGGGGTCAAGAGGCAGATACACTAATCAAGGAGCAGAGCGGGACCTTTCAAGGTCCTCTCTGGCTCTGATATTGGGGGAGGGAAAGCAGTCCTTCTGGTAGGTTTAAATGTCTGAGCAAAGGAATTTCACTCCATTAATGAATCCCTCAGCAGACTGACCAGGCAATTAATAACAAATAAGAATGTACTAAACACCTACTCTGTGCAAGGCATTAAGATAAGAACTTGTTAAGGCTATAAAGAAGTGGAGCAGAGTCCAGCTCTCACTGGGAGTATAAGCCTGGGTAATTATGATTAACCATAAAGCATTGGGATGCCCTGTGAGTGACAGCTCTTTATCCAACAGCCCTTATCCCTCCCCCCCCCCTGCTAAACAAAAGATTGACTTCACTCAGTTTTCCTAAAAAGTGGCTGTCTTCACAGTCTAAGCGGGTGAAACTTGACTGGTCAAAACTAACGGTTCTAAACTCTGCCTGCACATTGGAAACACCTGGGGAGTGGTTTAGAAATTCTAGTGACTCAGCATGAGACATGAATCTATCAAAATCCTAGAGGAGAACATAGGCAGTAACCTCTTTGACATCTGCCACAGCAACTTCTTTGACATGTCCCCAAAGGCAAAGGAAACAAAAGTGAAAATGAACTTTTGGGACTTCATCAAGATCAAAAGCTTCTGCACAGCAAAGGAAACAGTCAACAAAACAAAGAGACAACCCACGGAATTGGAGAAGATATTCACCAATGACACTACAGACAAAGGGCTGATATCTAAGATCTATAAAGAACTCTCAAACTCAACACACACAGAACAGATAAGCATGTCAAAAAATGGGCAGAAGATAGGAACAGATACTTCTCCAAAGAAGACATATAAATGGCTAAGAGACACATAAAAAAATATTCATCATCATTAGCCATCAGGGAGATTCAAATCAAAACCACATTGAGATACCACCTTACACCAGTTAGAATGGTCCAAATTAGCAAGACAGGAAACAACAAGTATTAGAGAGGATGTGAAGAAAGGGGAACCCTCTTACACTGCTGGTGGGAATGCAAGTTGGTGCAGCCACTTTGGAAAACAGTGTGGAGATTCCTTACAAAATTAAAAATAGAGCAACCTTATGACCCTGCAATTGCACTACTGTGTATTTACCCCAAAGATACAGATGTAGTGAAAAGAAGGGCCATCTGTCCCCAATGTTCATAGCAGCAATGGCCACAGTCACCAAACTGTGGAAAGAACCAAGATGTCCTTCAACAGACGAATGGATAAAGAAGATATGGTCCATATATACAATGGAGTATTTTGCCTCCATCAGAAAGGATGAATACCCAACTTTTGTATCAACATGGATGGGACTGGAGGAGATTATGCTGAGTGAAATAAGTCAAGCAGAGAGAGTCAATTATCATATGGTTTCACTTACTTGTGGAGCATGAGGAATAACATGGAGGACACTGGGAGATGGAGAGAAGAAGTGGGTTGGGGGAATCGGAGGGGGAGACAAACCATGAGAGACTGTGGACTCTGAGAAACAAACTGAGGATTTTGGAGGGGAGGGGATTGGGGTTTGGGTGAGCTTGGTAATGGGTATTAAGAAGGGCACCTGTTGCAAGGAGCACTGGATGTGGTGCATAAACAATGAATTTTGGAACACTGAAAAAAAATTAAATAAAATTTAAAAAAAAATTCTATTGACTGTGCCCCACCCTAAGACCGTGATTTAATCAGTCAGACATGGGTCCCAGCATCCAATAGTTTTTAAAGTCTCCAGGTGATTCTAATGTCACCAGTGGTTGAGAACCACTGGTCTAAGTCAATACAATTATTTCATTCTGTCATTAGTGACTGGCTTAGGGTTGGTCATGTGGTTTAATTCAGGTCAGAGATATGAGAAGGCATCTTCTGGAAGGTTTCTAGGAAGGTTTTCTTCAGGTTTAAAAACCCAAAAGGAAGGTAGGTGATTTCTTCTCCTTTCCTGAGCTTTGGGCAGTGTTTCAAGAGGAGGTGAGGTCTGAATAGGGGCAAGCGTTTTGCAACAGTAAAGGGAATAGTCAACAAGGCTCAACACCTACTGGAAGGTAAAAAAGAAAGATAAATACATAGCCCATGATGACACTGTTGGACTAATGAAGTAGCCAAAACTGCAACCTCAGCTTCCTGAAGACCAATGACCTTCCTATAGATCTTGTTAGCACATTGTAAACATCTATTCTTGAAAATATTGATGCCTGTATCTTACACCTAGAGGATCTGATCTAACTGGTAAGTGGTAAGATAAGATAATCAGGATTTTAAAAAATATTCCCAGTTGGTTATATTGTACACCCAAGTTTGAGAACCATTGTTCTAGATTTCTTATTGACTGTGACAATAAATTTCCTATTGTTTAAGTCAGTGGTTCTCAAAGTGTGTTCCCTCGAACCAGCAGCATTAACATCACCAGGAAGTTTGTCTGAAATATACATTTGTACATGTAAGCTGCAGACATCAAAACATTTCATTCCTAGACATTTCAGTGTGCATATCTCAAACCAAAGTTCAATACTAGTTTACTGGGGTTTTTTTTAGGTTAAATTTACATTAAATAAAATTTACAATTCTTAATGGTACTATTCCATGAGTTTCCAATTACCTTCTGCTTAAGCATATATTTTAACAAAACTAACATTCATTAATTTGCACATCCTAAGCATATGTATTGTAGAATCATTGTCAATTGTGTTAACACAACGATGTCTCAATCACATCTTCAAGTTTTCACATTCATAAAGTATGGTGTTTCTGCTTTTGACTTTTATGAGATAATAAATAGTCAGGTGTTAGATGTTATTACTGATTAAAACTTCAATCAAAAATCTCTTCCCGGGTGCCTGGGTGGCTCAGTGGGTTAAGCCGCTGCCTTCGGCTCAGTTCATGATCTCAGGGTCCTGGGATCGAGTCCCGTATCGGGCTCTCTGCTCAGCGGGGAGCCTGCTTCCTCCTCTCTCTCTCTCTGTCTGCCTCTCTGCCTACTTGTGATGTCTCTCTGTCAAATAAATAAAATTAAAAAAAAAAATCTCTTCCCATGGGCCACCTGGGTGGCTCAGTCAGTTTACTGTCTGCCTTTGTCCCAGGTCATGGTCCTAGAGCCCAGTATAGAGACCCACAGCAGGCTCCCTGCTCAGTGGGCTGCCTGCTTCTCCCTCTTCCTCTGCCCCTACCCTCAAATAAATACAATCTTTTTTTTTTTTTTAATGTCTTCCCATTCTTTTAATCTTCTGGGTAGTTTTAACTGGTGGGTTCCCTGAAATGATATAGTGTTCTGTTTAAAAAAAAAAAACGGCTCCTATCTGCACATATCCTCTGTGTGAATCAGGGTTTCTCAATATTGTATAACCTACACAAAACACAACACCAGCTGCTACTATAAATTCTGATTTGTGTTTATAAAGAAAGTCTCTCTGTACATGCCAATTAATTATAATAAGTAACCACGACAAATGTAGCCTTTAAAATAGAACTTTTTAATATACTCATGCCTACTGATACTTTGAATAAAAAACTTCACACAGGAGAAAAAAGGAAAAGTTCCACTGTTAAAAAGTTTGAAAAGGACTAGCTCTCATCTATTACCCTTATCCTATTGATGAGAAAACGGAGGCCATGTAAGTACCAGAATCTCTTCCCTACGTAATATAAAGACTGAATTAATCCATAAATATTTACTGTGCATTGATCATGTGCTCAGCTGTGTGCTAGATCCTGTGGGTTTAAAAGTAGAGGGAGGCACGGTGCTTTCCTCACAACAGACGACTAGCATTGGAGAAGAGGAAGAACATGGATAACACAATGCAGGGATGGTATAAATTCTAAACTATATGGACTATAGAAGTGCTCCTTGAACCGAGACAGGGAACTGGAATAGCCAGGTAAACTTAAGTTGTATGAAGAAAGGGGATGTAGGAAAAAGTTTCCCAATAAGACAAGTGTGGGGTATGTTTTGTGGAAGACAAAAGCTAGTAGAATCGTTTGTCCGAAGCTCATCCTACAGTGCCTCTGGGAGCTGTTTAAGCTCATCATTCACTTCACCTCCTGTGGGAAAATTCTAAGTCCTCCACTTTTCCATTTACCTGGTCTCCAGACCTTTGGATTCACCTTCAAATTTGATTAATGCCAATTCTGAAACCAAACATGCAGAGGTCCCGTTATGTTAACCTAGAATGGATTTCTGCCTTTCTTTTCTTTCTTTCTTTCTTTCTTTCTTTCTTTCTTTCTTTCTTTCTTTCTTTTAATTAGGAATAGGAGCCATGAGAGTAGGGACAAGATAATAGGAAGACAGATTTTTCTAGAACAGGATTCAAAATCTTGCCACCGAAAGATAAGAAATGAACCACTATCAAGATGGTGTCAAATCCGGGAAGAGGAGGATAGCATCCACTCTGCTTTGGAAAAAAGTCCCCCAGTAAGTCTTTTGCCTTCTAAAGTGATAGGCATTATCAGTGTCACAAAGATCATTTCATATTCTAAGATTGTACTCTTTGGCATTGTTCAGACTTAGTTCCTTAATACTGGAAGCTCCAGGCCTCCTGGTTCACTGCTCTGAAAATCTAAAACATATGACAGAGAAATTCTAGTGAACACAACAAGAAATTGTGCTTATTTGAAATTACCAGTCAGTTCAAATGCCCAATATGTGTGGAATGCCATATGTTCAAAGCCGTAAAATTTAGATGTTGTTTACCCAGGCAGCTTGCTTGGATGTCAGGCCAGGCACAAAAAATGTCAGCGCTCACTCCTTCTGTAACCGTACACTGCCCCTGCTCCCAACCTGGAACTGGCTATGGATATTCAATAGTGCCCCAGGGCCCTAAGAAAGTTCTTAAATAACCCTGCTCACTGTAAGCACTCAGACCTACACTCTTTGGACCACTGCTTGTAGCTATGCAGCCTCTAGAATGCTAATTAGGTCACTCACAAAAAGTAGGTCTTCTCAAATGATTTGGTCATGCCTAAAAGCTATCCTGCTCTCCTGAACTTTGGTTTTTGATGGAAAAGTCAGGCCATGGCCATGTAGTCATTAGTGTCTACCCCTAAAAGTTCTTATGTCCAGGTTCCAAATCAAGTGATGTTGCCTCATTTTTGTATTTCAGTATCTTATAAACATCTCTAAAAAGTATCCATACAAAGATTAGACGACCATAGAGTTGAGGGTCCATATTTGGGTTCTCTATTCTGTTCCATTGGTCTATGTGTCTGTTTTTGTGCCAGTACGATACTATATTGATGATGACAGCTTTATAATAGAGCTTGAAGCCAGGCAATATGATGTCCCCAGCTTTGATTTCCCTTGGTGATTCGGGGTCTTTCTGGTTCCATACAAATTTTAGGATTTTTTATTCTAGCTCTTCGAAAAATGCCAATGGTATTTAATAGGGGTGGCATTGAAAGTGTAAATAGCTCTGGGGAGGATAGACATTTTAGCAATGTTTTTCTTCCAATCCATGAGCATGGAATATTTTTCCATCTTTGTGTGTCTTCCTCAATTTCTTTCATAAGTGTTCTGTTTCATAGGGTATAGGTCTTTAATTAGGTTTACTCCTAGGTATCTTACGGTTTTGTTGCTATTGTGAATGGAATTGATTCCCTAATTCCTCTTTCTACAGTTACATTGTTAGTATATAGAAAAAACAACTGATTTCTGTGCATTGATTTTGTATCCTGCCACATTGCTGAATTGCTGTATGAGTTCTAGTAATTTGTGGGTGAAGTCTTCTTGGTTTTCCAAATAAAGTATCATGTCATCTGCAAAGACAGAGAGTTTGACTTCTTTGTCAATTTGGATGCCTTTTATTTCTTTTTGTAGGGAATGTGCTGTGATGAGTATTGGGTGTTATACTTAACTAATGAATCACTGAACACTGCATCAAGGGCTAATTATGTACTATACAGTGGCTAGGTGAACATAATAAAAAAAAAGATTTTCCATATATACAATGGAATATTACTCAGCCATCAGAAAGGATGAATACCCAACATTTGCAACAGCATGGATGGAACTGGAGGAGACTATGCTAAGTGAAATAAGGCAAGCAGAGAAATACAATTATCATATGCTTTCACTTATTTGTAGAACATAAGGAATAGCATGGAGGCCATTAGGAGAAGGAAGGGAAAAATGAAGGGGGAGGGGCATCAGAGGGGGAGATGAACCATGACAGACTATGGACTCCGGGAAACAATCTGAGGGTTTTAGAGGAGAGGGGGATGTGGGGATGGGTTAGCCTAGTGATGAGTATTAAGGAGGGCACATATTGCAATGAGCATTAGGTATTATATGCAAACAATGAATCATGGAACACTACATCAAAAACTAACGATGTATGTATGTGTATATATCTGTATGGTGACTAATGTAATGTAATAAAAAATACATATCCATACAAGCTCAACATCCTGTAGAGGGAAAATTCTAAGTAAGCATCATCTATCATGGGATAATGTGTTTGTGAAGAGACAAGGGAGTAATTTTTTGTGGAGAATGGGTGGATTCAAGGAAAATTTACTACTTCTTCTTCCATGATCAAGGAAGACTTAATGAGGAATTTAGGTACACACTAAAGAAAACATCTTTCAATTTGAAGCAAGATGACTCTTGAATTCTGTATTAAAAAGTAAACACTGGGGTCAGACGTTACTCTTCAGTGACTCCAGTCATATAGAGACCTCAAGGGTTTCCTTGTAGTAAGCACAGTATGCTAGGGTTGTAGAAATAGACAAGGAAGACCACGACAGGTCATAACTTAACCAATTTTCTTCAACACTGAGTTTATATTTTGCCTGATCAAAGCAGCCTCCTTATAACATCACCTACCTTTTGGCCAATGGATCCTGTTGTACATGCCACTAAAAGGAAAGTGAGAAACTAAAGACATCAGAATTCAATATAGGTCCTTATGAGTTCTAGGGTCCCTAGTGTATGCCTAAAGTTGACAAATTGAATTAACCAGCTTCCTGGAAGCAGGAGGTAACCAACTCCATTACACCAGTCAACATTTTATTTTCATCTGTGACTGATGAGCTATTCATGGGATTCCTCTTCTCTTTGAGATTCCAGTCACTTAAACCCTTATTATGCATCACGTATGCAGCCCACATGTAGATAACATGGCTTGATTCTCCTTGATGGAGCAGGATAATGCCTGCTCAAATTGATTATATTGGTGGTCTGACTTTAAGTGAGAGTTGAGCTTAGGATATTGATCTCAGTTTGCAAAGTGTTTCTTTAATCACTTGATGAGCTATTCTTTGAGATATTTAAGCTGATTTTCTGTTTCCAGCCTGAACATTAGAACCAAATCCCAGGTCCATTTCTAAGATGATTAGGGCCCAAGGTAGTGACAGTCAGTGATCCAAGGACTCAATATTCAAAAACACATCAAGATGCTCTGTAGCTATTGTCAGGGGAAAGTTGAAAGGACAATGAGAAAGAGCAAAAACACTGCCAGGCAAATAGCCCTCCACAGCAGATGACATCTTCCAAAAACACTGAGGAAGCATTTTGCCAACAGGAAGTTCAATAGTAAACAGCCACTCTATCAACAGGGAAAGAGGGCAGCTTCAAGAAGAGGGAGATGCAAAGACAAGGAGGTCTCCAGTAAGCCCAAGTTTACGTGGACTCCCACTGTCCACATGCAGGAAATGGATATGTGACTGCTCCTGCAGATGGGTAAAAGAGCAATTCCCAAAAACCACACAGCTCTTGAAATTACAAACATCTTTGTAAGTCACATCCAATCAAGAAACAGCACACTGGCCCAGCTGCTGGTGGTATTCATGAGTCCGTTCCACTGATAAAATCTGAACCTCTGAGTCCCTAAACATGCTTCATTTGGGCCTTCAATACCAGGTTTTGCTCATGAAACATCTCTACAGCTCAGAGAAAGTTCCTGAATCTTCAAAGTTGGTGATGACAGTGATGATGATGGTGATGGGGGGCGGGGTGTATGTATGTTTTAATCTATCAAGGGGCTTAAGATAGCTTACCATTAGGAAAGCTCGAACTTTAGTGAGAAAAACCCAAGTCTGATTCCCAACTTTGCCAATTACTAGCTGTGTGACCTTAGACAAATTACTTCCTCTTTTGAAATATTAAGTTCCTCATCTGTAAGATAAGAGTCTTAATAATACCTGCCACATGGCTATTATGAGAATCTGAAAAGTAGATGAGATGATGCCTGCAAAGCCACGGTACAGGGCTGGCACGAGGTAAGTACACAATGCACCACGTTATCGTTTCTTGATCCATATAGTTTTCTCAGAATCTAAATATGTATGTGTGTATGCAGAAACATACACACACACACACACACACACATACAATCTCTTTCCTCTGTCCTCTAACAAGTATAGGCAATACAGGATATTCTTTGTTACTATAATCAATGTAAACTTTAATAATTCAAAGAGGACCCAATATATAAAAAGCTAAACACTATGCCAAGTGCTCTAAAGATGGACACAAAGTTTATGTTGAAGAATTGGAAAACAGAATTGGATAAAGCACTTGAGTCACAAAAACCACTCTTTCCCTTTATTCAAGCAATTTCTGAAATCCTATTTTCTCTATAAAATCTGCTTTAAATAAGAAAGGGGGAGGGGTGCCTGGGTGGCTCAGTGGGTTAAGCATCTGCCTTCAGCTTAGTTCATGACCTTGAGTTCCTGGGATTAAGACCTGCATTGAACCCCCTGCTGAACAGAGAGAGGTTCTGCTTCACCCTCTCCTTTTGCCTCTCCCCACTGCTTGTGCTCTCTCATGCATTCTCTCTCAAATAAATAAATGAAATCTAAAAAAAATAAATAAAAAAAAGAAGGGGATGGGTAATTGTTGGAAATCTTTGACAGGCCATTCCCTTAATACAGATATCCAGACTAAAGACTGATGAGGGAGGGAATGGGTGAACATAGAACTTGAAGCTTCCAGAGAAAAAGCAGGAATGTATTTGGTTATTTGTGACAACTGTGTATCAACAAGGCTCAATAACCCATGCATAACACATACCATAGCCTTGTGAATGACACACATAATTTTCTTCCTCAAAGGTACCACTATTGAGTACTAGCTTTTTCTGAGGACTCATTATCTTTAGGACTCTATTGGAAGCCAAGGAGGCAGAAAGGAGAACCAATCTATAAACCACTGGGGAGGGGGGATGGGAGAGGACAGAGTATTCACACCCTTCCCTTCAATCCCCAAAACAATATATATGAATTTTATACCTATGAAAACAGACATCCATATACACCACGCAAATATATCTTGCCCCTGCTCTTGGCAGGCACCCAACTAGCCCCAGCTGCAGCCTTAAGCCAAATCTCTTAACAGCCACTTGTGGTGGCCATGAAATATGACCAGATAGGAGTCATATTCCTCATACCTGTTCAACTTTGAAACCAAAGTCCTGGAGAAACCAATGAATTTATCCCCAGCTTGTCTCTTCAAAGAGTCAATGGTTGCAAAGTAGCAGGATTTTCTCGGCTGGCACAGATGTATAAGCTGTTGTCAACTGACATTAAAGCGGGGACTTTCTGAGAATATGAATTTCGTGGACGGCAACAAAGAAACTAACCACATGATGACCCTGCTTAGACTGGTCTTAGACTGGGAGATATTCTGCAAAAGAAGACAAGTGGGAACATGCCAAGCCCCAAGACTCTGGAAATAATCAGGGAAGCATATAAAATTTAAGCTTTCTTACATAATTACTTTCCAACATGGTGAATTTTCACAAATCTAGAACTCCATTTTCTTATTCTTCTTTGCTAAGGCACTGCAGTATTTCAATTCAATTCAATATATATGTATTTAGTCACTAATGTGCGCCTAAGGATGTGTGTGTTTGAGGTGTCAGAAGTGGTGGGGGGTGGCAGGAGAAGACTCAGAAGTAGTACAAGGCATAGCTCCTGACTTGCAGAGTTCTGTTCATAGCCTCCCCCCCCCCACACACACACAATCATCAAATAATCATACAAGGGAGAATGTACTAGTTTCCAAAAAAAAAAAACAAAAACAAAAAAACAGGTCAGGCAGTCAAATTCAGAAAAGAAAGAAGTCAGAATGGATTAGGGAAATTTCCATGGAGAATAGGAAAATTTAACTGGGACTACGTGTTCATTCATTCACTCTTTCATTCATTCATTCATAGTCAGACCCTATGAAACCCTAGGCACTGAAACTATAATGATGAGCAAAACAAGACATACCTATTTTCATGGAGCTTGCTAGCTGAAAAGTAATCAGACTCCCATCATATTTCTTATAGTACAAATTGTGGCAGCCTCTGTGTGCTTGCTTTCAGCCTTCCTGTGTTCCATCTACTTCCATTTCTCCTGGTGCTTCTCTGATGACGGTCCTAAGGGCTCCAACTCGCTGAGGGCTTACCATGTGTCAGATACTACTAAAAACTGTACTTGTTTTATCTCATTGAATTCTCAAACGAACCTCGTAAAATGAGTATGATTATCCTTGCTTTGAGTTGAGGGAATCAGATCCAAAGGTGTTAAAATTTTACCCAAGGTCACACAGCTTGGAAGGATTGAGAACCAAGCCTCTTAAGATTTCAAAATTGCCTATTTCTTGAAGCTCCAGGTGTAGCTTAAGGGTTACAGAAGAAACATTTTGTTATCATATCCATTAGAATAATGAGGGAAATGTTGCAGATGGATACAAAATTTTAAAATTAGCTTTCTTTTGTGGCTATCAGCTAAGTAATCCAGCCAAATGATAATTATACCTTTATTTCTCCTTGGCCAACAAATGAATAAATTCATAACATCAAAAATCAAAACAAATGTATTCCCTACTTAAGCCTTATATAATTTTTTTAATTTATATTCTGAAACATCAACTTCCTTCCTCCTGAGGCTCCCTAAGAAAGCTGATCTAAAGAAAGACCTGGCATTTGCTCCAAAATGCTGATTCCCTGGTACCTTTTCTCTCTCTTTCCACCAAATGCCCAATTTCAAAGGCCACCATCAACAGGATTTGGCATGAGATTCTCCTGAGAACTTAAGAACCCTCCCGCAGAATTGCCACTCAACCCAATCCTCCCCAAGGTGACCCAGCAAAGGAGGGGAGACCCGCCACAGTGTGCTGACATTTTCCATGGCTTCTTTTAAGGAACAGCTGGTCTATAATAGAAGGTTACTCAGGGATACCCATAGGTTTGACAGGAGCCCATATTTTAAACAGGGAGGATACTAAATCCATCCAATTCCTGGAATGTTACTACTCTCTCAGGAACCCAAGAGAAGTTTCTGATGCTGATCTATAAATCTCCCTGGCCTAAAATACCCAAAATTAGTTTCTGTGCCATGGGAACATAAAAATGATATGGCTTTCTTCTTTGACATGTCAGTTAATAAAGAGTGGGAGGTGGGGCCCGGATGTTGCCTGACAGGTTTCTGAGGGTTTACTCGTTAAAAATGGGAAGCACTTTAATTACCTGTTTGGTTTTTTGTTATATGTGTGTGTTATATGTTAAAAAAAAAAAAAAAGGTCCTAAGGACACTCAGGAAATTATATCATTAATTATGCCTGTCAGAACACTATGTGGCCTAAAGTAAATGGAACTTTCATAGGGTTTCTTTTTATTTTTAGTTTTTAAAATGTTTTTAAAATACTGTTTTCATAATATTTCCACAGAGTCTACTCTAAGTACTTGATTAATGAACAGAGTGGGTTTTGTTTTGTTTTGTTTTGTTTTGTTTTTGGTCCCAGAAAATCTAGCAAAATAACTGAAAAATCTTTGTCTTTGACTTTGGAATTTGCTAATTAATGACTTGCTTAACAGAAAACTTACTTCCCCCAAATATGTGTTACTTAACCTAAAATTAATGTTAATTTGCATTCCTAACATACAGTAGCCATGGGAGAATGGGAGTCTAAATGGTATACGGACAGAGGTAGCAGGATCATGGAACCCAGAAGGCATCCCCCCTAAGTCCGGGAGACAGGACTACCATTCTCTATGACACATTATTCCCTTAATGTAAAAACCTGCTGGCTTTTGGAGCCAGGAAGGACTGATAGCACAATATAATTTAGGCATCTCTGAACTAATAGTCAAGAGTGGGTAATCCTCCCTGGCCAATGTGGAGAAGAACATTCTGGGTTTGGGTCACTAGCTCCCATTCAGCCCTGTTGGGGTGGAAGCTCAAGTTTATGGTCCCTGTGTCTCTGAAAGATAAAGTCAGTCTTGGAAAAGGATCCCGACCCCATGTATTCAATCTAGAACCAGCTTGTGGGGAGCCTTCAAGGAAGTAGCCATGCAGAGTCTTAAAGCAACTCAAAGAAAAGAAGGAATGACTAGAGCCCTGGTGGCCTGGAGAAAAGAAAACTTGAGCCAATATACTCTAAAGCCAACAAGATCCTTCTAAATGCTCTGCAGGGCTCTCATCTCCTTCATGGCTCAGTGGTTAGCATCCATGGTCACTGCCATTCTCACTGGAGGGTTCAGTATGCAAAGCATTCATAAATATCTCCATCTGTGAGTCTGTGCATGAATAAACAGGGCGCCCTCCAACACAGGTATGGCATCAAAGAATGGATGAGACTCTCAAATGCACCGCAAGTGGGGGAAAATAAATTAATGGAAACTTCCTGGAAACCTACTTGGCATAATGTATAAAAATCTTCATTCCAAGTGAGCAATCTCCTTACTAGAAGTCTACCTTAAGTAAATAATCAGAGATGAGAACAGAAGTTTATATTCAGGAATGTTTATCTCTGAATTATAATAAAAAATTAAAAACAAACTAAATATTAACAATAGGAGACTGGTCAAATACACTCTGAAACATCTGTACTGTGGAATTTAAAAACTGTTAAAAGTAATGTTTCTGAGAAATACTAAAGGCATGGAAAATTGTCCATGTTAATGATGATTGAGTTATTGGATTATAGTGATTTTTACAGTTATGCTTTAACAAATTTTCTACAATTAGCAAGAATTATTTATATTCAGCAAAAAAATACATTATAGAACAAAAAGAAAGAGGGTTGTGCCCAACCTTCAATCAAGCAATGATTCCAGGATACATGGAGGACCCTTTTGTATTTGAATGGAAGGTCATCACCCATTCACATTGGAGAGCTAAACTTAGCGGAATTTTCTAGCCCTCTTACACTCAGGCAGCCTGTTCCAGAAGAACTTAAGAAGACATCCTATACATGCTAGAGCCAGCAAACTGTAGACGAACCAAAGTTTGTACAGAGACTGGTAGCTTGGTAGCCAAGCTCAGAAGGGCTGGTTTTCCCCCTGAGTTCCGTAATGGCCACCTAGCAAAGGTCACACCAATACTGATAGGGGCCTTGGACTGAGAGGGCAGGACACTAGTCATTAAAACAGAGCCAACTGTCCCACAGCACTTGTCGCCAGTGTAATTGGTGTCTTGCTTTCCCATGCCTTTATTCCAGGAAAAAATTATTTGGTTGGGTTTGGGGTTTTTGTAAACTGCAGTGACCCTTCTAACAAAGGTCCAGATCCTCCTCCTCTTTAGTAAACTCAATATGTATTCATCAAGAGGCAATTTTTCCCCTGCCACCCTCTGAATATACATCAAGGTTATGTCAATAACATCACAGGGGGGTACACAGAAAAAGATAAAACTTCTGAAATGTAAAAAAAAGCTCTGTCTCTATCCAAATCCCAGGCAGACTTTGCCAAACACTTTCCCCTGAAATTGTCAAGGCCACGTGTTTGAACAGGAAATTTAATCCACATGTTTCTGATTCATATGTACACTTAATGCATCAAAATATCATCTCTTTGAAGTCCAAATGGCCTTTTTATAGACCTCTTCCTTAGGAATGGAAAGTTGTGCCTGGCCAAGAACTAACAAATTTGAACCCTCCGAAGTCCAAGTTCTTTCAAAGTTCCCAACTCAGGAGATTGAACCAGGATCGGAAATACACCCTCCATCCCCCTAGCCACCCCAATGTGACCAGAAATCTTGGGATACTTCATTCCACCAAGTCTTCTCAATCTTGACTATATACTTTCATGGAGGTTTCCAGTGAAAAACAGTTAAGAGTGAACTCCCAGTGAATTACCACAATCACGCTGCAGGAAGAAAGGCCAGTGCTTCTCCTCTTCCAGGAACCTGAGAAGGGATATCAAGTGATTATCCAGGAGAGGGGCCGAGCCAACAATTTGGTCTCAACTGTAGACCACGGGGTGGGATCCCAGAATTTCTCTGGGAACCCTGATGGTATAACATCACACTTGGAATATTTGGATTCAGAGCTTCCATAATTCTATTCCCAAATGTCCCATTGCAGATATTGGTCCAAACCTCATGCTGAACAGAGAAGACTGTAAGCCCATGTAGCCTCTTTAAATCTCTTATCTGAAGATGATTTGAAACATAAATCGATGCTGTCCAAACTGGAAGTGGGGAAGAACTGGGATATATGGGAGAGAATTAGTCATTTCATGCATGTAATGTTTCCATCAAGCTGAGCCCTCCCCACCAGCTATGCTTCAAGTCACCCATGGTCTGTGGACCAAGGGAGGATGGGGCTATCAGAGTTAAACAGAAAGGATCCACTCTGCCTCTGAACTCCTCTCCAGAGAGCAGGTCCCTTGACAGCAAGTCTCTAATTAATTCATTGCCATTTCCACTGCAGCTACTTGGTGTATGTTGGTCAATAAATTTTACTGAATAAATTGAGTGTGCATATGTGAATTCTTACCTCAAGGTGTGCTTCTGGGACACTAGCCTAAGATAATTAAGGGATTTTTCAGGATAACATAGAGGAAATAAGTGTGTTCCAGACAGAAGGAACAGCAAGTATAAAGGCTTGGAGGTGAGAAAGGAACAGCTTGGAGGATGGTGGACTATAGGACCTGAGCATGGGCTGAGTTGGAGGATTAGTGTAGGCCAAGCACAGGGAGCAGAATCTACTTGTGAAGGACCCACATTCAATAATTTGTACATAGGCTGTGGGAAGCCAAGGAGGTCTGTAAGCAGGAGACAGGTAAGGAGTGATGAGTTCAGATCTAAGTTTTAGAAAGGTATCTTTGTCCTCTGTTATGTATTGAATATTCTGGATATTCCCCCCAACCAAAACACATCCAAATTCATATCTTGAAGCCCTAACATCCATTGTGATGGTGTCTGGAGTGGGGAGGTAATTAGGGTTAGATGAGGTCATGAGGATAGAGTTCCCATGATGGGATACCAGAGGTATCAAAAGAGATACCAGAGAAAGTTCTCGCTTTCTTGCTCTGTCATGTGAATACACAGTGAGAAGGCAGCCACCTGCAGGCCAGGACGAGGGCTCTCACAGGAACCTGACTATGCTGACTCCCTGATCTCAGACTTCTCTCCTTCCCAAATGGGAGAAAATAAACTGCTGCTGCTTAAACTCAAGGAAGGAAGGAAAGAACTAAAGAAAGGAGACAGGCAGGGAGGGATGGAGGGAGGGGGGAAGTTAGGGAGGCAAGGAAGGGAAAGAAAACGGAGTGTGCCTATTTAAAATAAAATTTAATGGGCCCTTCTATCATGCCTTTGAATATACCTTCTACCTCTCTTCACTTGGAAGTACTTTGTACTTCCAAAATCTAAATGCAGAAAAAGTTATCAGCACCATCTTCTCCATGTACCCACTATTAAGCATTATTTAGTAAAAACAATCACATCTGTACCTTAAACAATTTGCCTGCCCTTAATCATTAATCTTTTCAAGTGGGTGGATGAATGGTCATTTGCAAATGGGCATAAAACTCAGAGAATGTAGACTGCAAATTCAGTTAAGCTTGCCTTCTTAAGATAATAACTGAAAATGTTTATCAACACAAAGAAAATGCACCTAAAAATATCCAGTCATGTCCACATTAGAGAGTAAAAAGAAACTGTGGCTTATTATTTCCATCATTTTTAGGCTTTCTCACAAGCTTCACCAATCAAAACCATAATGGTCTACACTTAAGTATAAAAAAGCAACACTGATTTCTAATTGTTTTTAAAGAACTGCTCATCAAAACTCTGTCAACCCTGAGGATTCACATGAAAGACATAAAGGCTCCTCACCTTTCAGCATCCCATACTTAGAATCCATACTTCTGAGTTTTTTAGTGAGCCAAAAATTGGAATAAACTCAGGCCACCATTTCTTCCCCAAATGGCATATATTGCCATAACTGCCAAGTGCTTTAGAGAACCCAGTTAATGTGCTGCTTCTGTTATCCAGATGGGAAAACTGAAACAGGTGGACAATTATATAATAAGCCAACAAGCTGGATTTAGAATTTGAAGGTCAGCATCTCCTGTCTATGGCTTAAACCTCTGAGCAGTATCATATCCCAAAAGCTCTTCCTTCCTCTTAATCTCATGGGACAGTAAGGAACCTTGGGGATGATCTGATTCTATGGCTTTTCAAAAAATGCTTAGCAGCCAGTCCTTTCTATCATCAAAATCGTATGCAAAGTCCGTACTCTTGCAGGGACTCTGGTTGAAGACAAAGTAGTGGAGTACCAAGAGCGCCCTCTCTATTTAATCCTGAAAGGACCCAAAGACTGACCAGTACTCCTCAAAGCACAGGCTGAAAATCTGTGATACCATTCACTCCTCAAAACCCAAAAAGGTGAAATGACCAGCCTAGAGTCTCTAAGCTAATGACAGAACCCAGCCTAAACCCCAGGTTTCCTAACTTTCGTTGAGTGCTGTGTCTACCATCTTACACTGAAATCTCCTAGCAAGAGATTTATTTTCTAAATCAGCAACCCCATGATTGCTACAACCTGAACATATGGAAGAAAGAAACACATAGAAGAAAGAAACGTATGGAAGAAAGAACCTTCTTGGATCAAGATATAATTATAAATGGGGGGTAGTGTAATAGTTTAGATCAGGAATTGGCAAATATTTCTCTGTAAAGGGCCAGGTAGTAAATAGTTTAGGCTTTGCCATACAGTTTCTCTCGCATCGATTCAACTTTCATCATAGTCACAAACAATACGTAAACGAATACCTATGGCTGTGTTCCAATAAAACTTTATTTATGGATTCTAAATGTGCATTTCATATAACTTCACATGTCACAAAATGCTATTCTTCTTTTGATGTTTATCCCCAAACATTTAAAAATGTAATAACTATTACTAGTTCATACACTACAGGAAAACAGGCAGAGGGCCAGATTTGGCCCATGGGTTGAAGTTTGCTAATCTCCGCCTAAAAGAAAACTTTGCTCTACCAAATGCTTAAGGAGGATTGAATAGGATGCAAAGGTTCTTTACATGCTTAGCATGTAATTCTTAGAAGAGTTCAGACAGTGTAGTCACTCCCTAAGCATTATCATCTGGGTTGACTTTTATTCAAGTCCTGAAGGCCTACCAGAACCTTATGGAAAAAGTAATGTCTCCTCACCTTAGACTGGGAACCAGCAGGATCAGTGCCCTGTTAAGGAGCATGGTGGGAGCTAGTGAACTGATGGAGGAGGGTCTGTTATTCACCTGGAGGAAGAAAGGTGAAGGCCCGGACCCTGGGGGCAAGATCCCTCATATCTGATGCCAGGACTAATTCAAGCAGATCCACTGAAGACATGTCTCACTTCACTCTGATGAAGTGTGATCCTAGAAGCCTGGAAGTCACTTATTTGGCTCTTAAGTCAGAATCATTAATTCACTGGCTGGCATCCTTCTAACCATTATTGTATTACCCAACACGCACAAATAGGGGAGTGTTGATGTGCTGTATTCTACCTTCTAGGAACTAGATGAGTTTTTCCCAAGGAAACAGTTTTAAGAATAGCTAGTAGTGTCAGCATTACATTAAACAAGCACAACTCATGGGAATTTAGCCATAAAAAGACTAACTCAGTGGAGCTCAATTGGTGGATACTCTTGGGTGAAAATCTGAGCAGTCTCAGGACTTTTCTGATAACCTTTAAGAAATATGAATATTCCAATCCATTAAATAAAATGCCTAATCCTAGGTAAACGTCAGTCTTGCTCTAAAGTTAGAACGTTTTTCCCTGTCTGCCACCCCTACCCAAGAAGCCTAAGGACAGGAGGAACTGGGCTGAAGACAACTTCTTCCCTCTCCATAACCCCGTACTTAATGCCTCCACCCTCAGCTTGTTAAAGGCACTTTCTGATGCCTCTGAATGGAAGTCGTGGGAGAAGTAAAGGCATAGGGTGGATACATTCTTACTTAACTATATGATTGTGATACTTCAGCACGGCCACTTCCAGGACCTGGCAAATGTCTAAAGATGAATCTCCTGTGGGCACTATTCTGCGTTTTTTGGCGATATTCCATTACTGGGGTCTGCCACCTGCACAATGCATTTCTATTCCAGCTGGTGGCTTCTTCCTTCCTTTGCCCTGAAAAACCCAGCTGCACCTCCAGCTTGTCTGCGGAGGTCTGAGTTCCCTGCCATGAGACCTTTCAGACGTGACTTAAAAAAGACCCTGCACCAGTTATCTCTTGCTGCAACCTCCATCACCTGCCCCCACAACTCTGGAAGTACACATCAGTCCCACGCATAGCACTCTCTCCTTTACTCGTCAGCTCACAGCCAACAGCTAGTTCATCTGTCGCTTTTTGGACTTTCCAGTGTTGGCAGACATGTCCACTGTAATCCCTAAGCTCAGAGGGACACACAACTCCAACCAGTGTCCTAGACACTACTTTCTCTTTATTGAAAGAGAACAGGGAACAACTCTTTTGGGGAATCCTTTGGGTTGGAACCCACTCTCCCCCAAAATGCTCTCCACAAATCCTCTTTCAAAAGTACTCTTCTGCTCAACCCTTTCATACCCTCAATATGGATGAGGGGCTCAGGGTTTTAAGTTTTCTTTATTATCACTATTATTATTATTACATTATGTTAGTCACCATATAGTACTTCATTAGTTTTTGGTGTAGTGTTCCATGATTCATTGTTTGCGTATAACAGTTTTCAAGCACCTGGTTTATAACTCCTGTTCTTACAGTTCACCTGGGGATGTTATTTCCATTGTTCATAGGAATCAACAGAAACTTTCCCTGGAACCTATCCTAGTCCCCTACGTTGCAGTCATTATGAGAACAGTTTACTGAATCGCACCTTTGATGTCTTGTAACGAGACTGCAGTGCTAACATCACGTGCTGTAAAACCTGGTCACCACTGACAGCACTGGCCCCATGTGAAAGCTTTCACCACATCAAGACCCTGCTTCCCCTGACTCCTATCCTACTAAAGTACCCCCATGGCCAGTGGACCAGTCAATCATTACCCTGAGCAAACTATAAGCTTCATTTCTCAAAGTATCTGCTCCCACTACTCTCTCAATCTATAACACCCTCTTGTTTCCCATCTAAAAATCTTCCTGATATTTAAACTTCAAGGCTTTGCTGAAATGCCACCACTGACATAAAGTTTGCCTTAAAGCCCCCACTTGAGTTCTCTTGTGTTCCCATAGCCTGTGTTTTCACCTCTTCATAGTCCCAGTGTCATTAAGAGCTATTTTAGCTAACTGTTAAATGGTTGCCTCCTTCACCAGACAGTGAGTTCTGGAATGGCAGAGACTTTGCCTTACTCCTCTTTGCACACCCCATGTCTGAGCAGCAAGGGCCAAGAGCACTGTTCTGCTTATCAAGGCAGAAGGAGGAAAAAGAGAAAAAGATCCCAGGTGCCCTTGAGAATTCTGAGCAGGAATCACAGCTCCAGCCCCACAACAGAACAGTAAGGGGTCTATCCTGAGTGGTCCTGCCAGGTAGACATTCCTACAGCACAGAATATGCCCACAGTGCATTAGACAAATAGAGAAATGATTCCCACACTGCTTTGGGTCCTGCCTGTGCTCTGGCCAGAACCCTGGGATTGGTTTGCCAGTCTTTGTGATCTACCTTCCCAGGTTATTAGAGGGGCTAACACAGACAGCACCCCTTGTCACAGGTGCAGATCACTGAAAAGTGTCTGGACTTTTATATCCTTTCTTGTAGGTCTTTAGCCAATGGTTGACTGGTAAGGGAGTATGAAAGCCCAGCCCCCTAACTGCAAGGCAGGAGAAAACTAAGGTGCAGTTTAGGTTGCAGAGCTCCCTGGGCATTGGGCCGAGTGACTCACCTGGGTGAAAGGTCTAGTAAATGGCTGAGATGCCAGGATTCAAACCCAGGCGTACTTTACCACTACCATAGATGGCTTATGATTTTAAGTATTATAACTACCATAATAGGTTCTGAAGACAAGGGGGATTAATTCATGGCATTTAGGAAAAATAACAGGAAGGCAGAATATTTCTGCATTAAACTAATATATGGAAAATGGGCAGATTAATCCATCTCCAAATTATCTACATCACACAGATATTATTTTCCTAGTGAAAAAAAAAATTAAGAGCTTTGAACCCAGCCAGAACTGGCTGGATAAGTTATTTCGTTTCTCCTAGCCTCAGGTTTTTCATAGATAAAATGGATATAATAATACCTAACTTGCACTGTTACAGAAAACATTAAATATAACATATACAGGGATGCCTAGGTGGCTCAGATGGTTACGTGTCTCCCTTCGGCTCAGGTCATAATCCCAGCATCCTGGGATGGAGCTTCCCATTGGGCTCCTGGCTCAGCGGGCAGTCTCCTTCTCCTTCTCCCTCTGCCTCTACCCCTGCTCATGTGCATGATCTCTCACTCTCTCTCTCTCTCTCTGTAGCTCTTTGTCTCAAATGGATAAATAAAATCCTTTTTAAAAATGTCTTTAAAAGTATATACAAAACTTCTACACAATGACTAGTACCTGGTCATCGTTCGATAAATGGCCATCGTAGTAGTATTAGTAGTAAGAATACAGATCTGGCCTCTGTGATTTGTGTAACAATTAGACAAGTACAAATACAAGACCCCACCATGCACAATGCCAATCTCTGAATATAACAGAGTATTACCAATAAAAGTTAAAACTTTGAAAACTGTCAGAAGGAGAATCTACTTGGACCCATATACTCTCTCACTGGTATGTCAGAGATGATCTACCTACCAATAATCAATGATTGTTGGGAAACAAAAAAAATTACAAAATCATCACATGAGAACCAGGGAATGAGTCCTTCCCAAGATAGGCTGCAACTGCAGAGTTTCATGCTGACATTTGGTTCACCTTAAAGAAATTAATTGTATTGAATAAGGTAGTTGTCACTAGAGGATCAGGGTCTAGAAACTAAGGTTCCAACATCTGATGCATAAAATTTATAAGCAAGATCTGTTCAGGGTGAGGAAGTCAGAGAAAGCCACAAAACAACCCAAAATGTATTATAACTCCAATAAAAGAATTTAGATATTGATATCTTAAACGTTGTTGGAAGCAAATATTGAGTTGATTCTTAGAATGGCTATGTATAGGGGTGCCTCGGTGACTCAGTCATTAAGCATCTGCAGTTCTGATCATGATCCCGGGGTCCTGGGATTGAGCTCCACATTGGGGCTCAGTGGTAAGCCTGCTTCTCCCTCTCCCACTCCCCCTGCTTGTGTTCCATCTCTGTCTTTCTCCTTCTCTGTCAAATAAATAAAATCTTTTTTAAAAATGGCTATGTATAGTCATTACTTCTTTTTGCATTTTCAGGTTTTGTTTGTTACATGGATTATAGGAAAACAGCTCTGGATAGCCCTGAACTTTTTAGAGGTAAGAGAACAGTAGCTGGTAGATTTAATTCATGAAGATGATCAAATATGGCCAAAATATTTATATGATCACTGGGCTGTCTATGGAGAAGCAAATTAGACAAATAAAAGCTAAATCACATTTACTTGGGGTCCAATTACCGCTCCTCTGTCTCTGGTTCCAGATTAATCTGACAGATACAAGGCTCTCCCACTAGAAGACTGAACTATTCCAAGATTTTATTTATTTATTTGACAGAGAGATAGCACAAGCAAGCAGGGCAGCAGGCAGAGGGAGAGAGAGAAGCAGGCTCTCTGCTGAGCAGGGAGCCCGATGTGAAGATTGATCCCGGGACCCTGAAATTATGACCTGAGCTGAAAGCAGCCACTTAACCAATTGAGCCACCCAGGCACCCCTGAACTATTCCCAATTTCTAAACAAATCTAGAAACATAGCCTCACAGAGGGCCTACAGCAAATTGATGTTTTCTATACTCTCAACCTCAAGCGAGAGGAGCAAGCCATAGGTTCATGGGTCTGAGCAGGCCAGGTTGATGCAAAAAGGTAATGGGGGGAGGAGAAGACAGGGAAAAGAGTAGAAGACACTTTAAAAATGTATCTTTTTCGCCCATTCCGTGGGTTGCCTCTTTGTTTTGTTGACTGTTTCCTTTGCTGTGCAGAAGCTTTTGATCTTGATAAAGTCTCAAAAGTTCATTTTTGCTTTTGTTTCCTTTGCCTTTGGAGACATATCTTGAAAGAAGTTGCTGTGGCCGATATCGAAGAGATTCCCAAATGACACTACAGACAAAGGGCTGATATCCAAGATCTATAGAGATCTCCTCAAACTCAGCGCACACAAAACAGATAATCATGTTATAACCCCACCCTCCTTCTCCCAACACCTCTCCCCTCAGTGTAAACCTGGTGATTCAGACCTGTACCCCTGGGGATAAAAATATATGTTTATAAAAAATAAAAAATTTAAAACAGATAATCATGTTAAAAAATGGGCAGAAGACATGAACAGACACTTCTCCAAAGAAGACATACAAATGGCTAACAGACACATAAAAAAAATGTTCATCATCATTAGCAATCAGGGAGATTCAAATCAAAACTACATTGAGACACCACCTTACACCAGTTAGAATGGTCAAAATCAACAAGACAGGAAACAAGTAGTGCTGGAGAGGATGTGAAGAAAGGGGAACCCTCTTGCACTGTTGTTGGGAATGCAAGTTGGTGCAGCCACTTTGGAAAACAGTGTGGACATTCCTTAAGAAATTAAAAATAGAGCTACCTTATGACCCTGTAATTGCACTACTGGGTATTTACCCCAAAGATACAGATGTAGTGAAAAGAAGGGCCATCTGTACCCCAATGTTCATAGCAGCAATGGCCACGGTCACCAAACTGTGGAAAGAACCAAGATGCCCTTCAATAGACGAAGGGATAAAGAGGATAGGGTCCATATATACCATGGAGTATTATGCCTCCATCAGAAAGGATGAATACTCAACTTTTGTATCAACATGGACGGGACTAGAAGAGATTAATTAAGCTCAGTGCGTAATGTTGTTTGACTTATTAGTCAAACAGAAAGAGTCAATTATCATATGGTTTCACTTACTTGTGGAGCATAAGGAATAACACAGAGGACCCTGGGAGATGGAAAGGAGAAGTGAGTTGAGGGAAATCATTGTTTATTCACCACAACCGGTGCTCAGTGTTTCTGAGAAACAAACTGGGAGGTTTGGAGGGGGTAGTGAGGGCTGGGGTGAGCCTGGTGGTGGGTATTATGGAGGGCATGTATTGCACGGAACACTGGGTGTGGTGAATAAACAATGAATTTTGGAACACTGAAAAAAAAAAAGAAAAAATCTTTAAAAAAAATGTATCTTTTTTTTTCTTTCTCAGCCTTTGAATTAAACGTAATTACATTTAAGGTAGAGAAGAATATTGCCCCAACTCCATTTCCTTTGCATTTGTTCATGTCAAGCATGTCCTCCTAACAGGTACAACAGTAACTTGAGATATAAATATTTCTCTCAGTTCATCAGCTGGGTATTATGGAGACAAAAAAAAAAAAATCAATCTCTTGAGTGAATTAAACTTCTTTGAGTTTTTATTACTTTATAGAATTCAGACACTCTGATCTGAATGCTCCAACTCCAATTGTTTTTGCACAGCATAAAAAAAAAAAAATGCAAGCGAGAAAAATCATCCTTCAGCTCTAAGAGGTAATTCACCCAAATAATCCCCAAAAGACAGACGCAGAAAGGGACTATCACACACAGAATGGACTCTGAAGATCCTGGATTAGCTACTTGGCCTGGTTATTAGACTGACCTTGACTCTGGACATATTTTTTTCCATCTCCTTTACAAACCTTATATGTGAGCTAAGAGACACAGACTCACTGGGTAAAATCTAAGATTGCTTCTAGCTGTATGACTCTGAACCCAGGGGAACAGCCATGTTACACATGCGTATAATTACATAGTATAAAAACATAGTCCTGTCTGTAAATAGAAGCCCTATAACAGTTAATACCTTCCCAAACACATAATTCTCACTGCAAAACAATAAAGTTAGTAAAGATAGCTTCTACCAAATTGACAGGAATTGTTGAAAGTTCCATTAATTTTTAAACAAATTTGGGGCGCCTGGGTGGCTCAGTGGGTTAAAGCCTCTGCCTTTGGCTCAGGTCATGATCTCAGGGTCCTGGGATCGAGCCCCGCATCGGGCTCTCCGCTCAGTGGGGAGCCTGCCTCCTTCTCTCTCTCTGCCTGCCTCTCTGCCTGCTTGTGATCTCTCTCTGTCAAATAAATAAATAAAATTTAAAAAAAAAATTTTTTTAAACAAATTTATGCTGTTATGTTTGTTTTACTTCATTTGTTTTTTTAATTCATTTTGAACACTCGAATAAGTAAGTCTTTTATCAACATTATGATATATTCAGTTTCCACCAAGCAGGACCCATTAGTAATTTTTCAAAATTTCTGCAAAGAAGAAATAAAACATACATGTTAAAACTGACCTTTTTGGGGGCACCTGGGTGGCTCAGTGGGTTAAAGCCTTTGCCTTTCAGCTCAGGTCATAATCCCAGGGTCCTGGGATTGAGCCTCACGTCGGGCTCTCTGCTCAGCCAGGAGCCCACTTCTTCCTCTCTCTTTCTCTGCCTGCCTCTCTGCCTACTTGCGGTGTCTGTCAAATAAATAAATAAATAATCTTAAAAAAAAAACAAACCTGACCTTTTTGTGGATTTATGTATCACTCTGAATAGAGTGACAGATATCCTACCTGAATGAAAAGACACACCTTAATTATTAATGTTTTTAGGATTATCAATTGAAATTGTCCCTGATTTCAAATTTGTAGGCATAAAAAATCCTGCCAAAGTCTGAACCACTTCTTTTTTTTTCCAAACACATGAAACCCAGCTCAGAACCAAATTGTTTATTGCTTTCATCTTATCCCAGTTTCTACAGCAGTTGAGTTCCCACAAATACTGCCTGAGAGTGGTGTGTAGGAAGTTAGATGGAGGAGTGCTCTCAAGATCAGCCCCTAAGGAAGAGAAATAGCTCAGAAATGGGACAGAGGGAGAAGATGGTTGGGGACATAGTCTCAACAAACACCTCCGCCAACCCCATAGAGACCTCTGAAGTTGGGATGGCCCCTTCTGAACTGTCCTGAGTTGAGGTATAGCAGCTGGCAGCCTAAGTCCTTCAGTCCCAAAGGGGGACTGTGAGGCTCATCAAGGCATTCCCTATAGTTCCTAATAGCGCCAGGTCTAACTATGTTAACAGTCTGGTGGGTCTGTTGTCAGCAAATATTTGTTGAATATATGCCATGTGCTCACTACTACAGAGATGACTAAATTGTATATATATCTTTGCTATCAAGACAATTAACAGTTTAGCTGAGGAGAGAAGATTTTTAAAATCACATGATAAAATTTTAAAATAACAAGCAGTATCCGAGAAGTGAGGATAATCAGAAATCATTTTAAAAACTTGAAGGAGAGAGAGATGACTTAATTCTGTGACACATGGAACAGAACTATATTTATGCCTTTAATGTCACTAGGATTTTGATGGGTAGAAAACAGAAGGAAAGGCATTCTGAGTAACAAGGTAGCAACAAGAGATCGAAGGCAAAATGGAAGTAACCTTTGTAAAAAGGGCCATAACCTTTCAAAGCAGAGCATATTAAGACTAGACGTGCACAGGGAGATGTGGAAGGTACTCGAATGAGGCCAGCTCTTCTGTTAAGTGCAAAGATGGAAGCATTTGGCTCTTCCAGGACCAACAACAGCAATGACAGATATGATTTATCAATTTCTGACCAGAGCAGAGGCAGTCTGGTTCTGGGATTCACTGTGGAAGCATCTCTCTTGGCAGGCCAGTTTTGCAGTGTTATTCTTGGAAGCCCAGCTTGGAGGACATTTTTCGGCATTTCCAGTGATTCTTTGGGCTAATATCCCTTAATAAATGACTATCTTTCTGCTTACATCAGTAAAAACAAGTTCTGCTGTCTGCAAACTAAGAACCCTAACATAAATACATTTTCTTATTCAAAATTCACAATAATTGCATGGATTAAATATTATCCTCATCTTTCAGGTAAGGAAACTGAACTCCTAAGGTTAAACAAACCGTCCAGGTTTTCCAGTAAGTATGTGAGAGGCCCAGATTTGAAACTAGAACTATCTCACTTCCTAATCCGTATCATATCCACAACATCACAACTGTTTCCTGAAGACAGAGACATGAATGAGCCTCAATATTTTCCATATGAGCATATCTTCAAACATAATCGTTTCCACAATGCATCATAAAATAATCATTCCAATGGGACAGCAATACCAAAAAGTGGAAAGTTGCCTGCAACCCATGCCAAAGACAGAAGAGGAGAGGTCCCTGGAGCCAGTCGGCCATCCTAGCTCTGCCTAACTCTACTTCCCATGATTGTTTACAAATTTAACAACCAAACTCAACAATAATCTCTACAGTCTCATAAATAAATTCAAGGCCACAAGGGAAAGCAAATTTTGCTTTACCCACCCCATGTTGTTCCATATATTGAATATAATCATCTCATGAAAGTTAAGTTCTTCCCAAGGAACAATGAAGTCAATTTAACCACCTGTCTTAGCCTTTTCACCTTCAAGGTCAATTTTGTTGGGCAGACTCACTGGACAGTGGCCAAGAGTATGCATTTTCAAGACCAACTATCCTTTATTAAAAGTAGAATCTATGGCAAGATAAGGAACAAATGATACAGTACAACTACTACCGTCTCCTATGCCCAAGGAAATATGCTCACCACCAGACTCTGACAGGCTTCATTGTGGTAAACTAGCTGGAAAACTCATGGTGAGTGGGTCTCAGGGTAGCCATTTTGTACCTACCACATCTAGCTCTCCAAAATTCTGCCAGAGAATGACTTGGGCTCCACAGGAAAGGGAATTTACCCTCTGACCTCAACACTTCAAACCTGACTTCACACCAGTTTAAAACATTTCATGGCGCCTCTCCATTCATATAGTATTCTTCTGGATATTCCTTTCTGTCCTCCATTCCATCTTTAGCACAGCTGACAAATGCTGCATGGACACACAGCTGTCTCCCGAGAGGAGCCCCATACTTTTTAAACAGCTTTGCTTGTGACCTGACCTACAGGCAGGCTGCATACTTCAGTGTACTGACAGCTAAGTCATGTCTTTTGTCCCAGGCACACAGATACAGCAGGGTAGGGAAAGTTCACATGGAATGCTCACATTTCAAAATGTAAATAAATGGCTCAGACCAGAGGCCCAGTGCACTTAAGTTTGGAAGACAAAACCTCCCAAAGAAAAGAGTGACCTGAAGGGGACTTTTCAGAAATCCCTGCAGGACCATGTGGCTCTGACAGCTGCACCTGGAGGGCTGAGCGAAACAGATCTACTACCAGCAGGAGCCCAGATGTCCTGCACTGGGCAGGACCTAACTTTCTGTTCCTTCCCAACCTATTCCCTAAATATCTTTCAGATACATTTTTTCCCCTCCTGAGCCCTATTCCTTTCTTCTTTTCTTTCCTTTGTCCCCCTTTTCTCTGTTAAACTTTGTACTTTTTATTCCTTTAGCATTTTCTTCTATTTCCTGGTTCTACGGCTCTTATTTTTCTTATACTTGGAAGCTTTTTATTTTCTTCCAGTTTTCCAAGAAACTTTCACACACAGCTGGTCCCATCTGTCTCCCCTAAATAATCCTCCCCCTCCTTAACTATAACTCATTTCCTCTCTAATTCCACCTGCTTTTAATAGGCTGGACCCTATAATCTCCACACCCTAAATCCTAATAACTTGGGAGAGCAACAACCAAGGACCCTTAATTCTATCACCTTGTAAACTAGGCGCAGATATCAGGCTTACAGTGTTGCCACCCTTTTTCCTTTTCCTACAGTGATCTGATTTTTTTAATTTATTTTTTGATATTTAGCTCATTTCAGAATGTTCACAATTTTAAAAGACAGATAATGTACGTTCACCACAGAAAAATCAGTCACAAAAGTAGAAAGATGAACATAAAAATTATAATTCTACCTTTCAGAGAATACCCCTGGGTTTATGATTGACTCAATGAACATCGTTTTAAAGATACAAAGATGAATGAGAAAGACACTGTCCTTGCTCTGAGAGAGGCTGCATCCAGTGAGGAAAAAAAATACAATATAGCACATATAGAAAACAGCAAGAATCAACAGAAGTAAGGGCAAATAATTGACACTTTGGAAAAGCCGCCTGGAGAAAAAGTCATCTAAGATGAGCACTGAAATATGAGCCAGGCAGAAAAAGGGAAAAGAGAACTTCCCAAGGTTAAGTCCTTAAAAATAGAGTTTGGCATATTCAAAGAATCAAATGGAATTCAATATGGCTGAAAAGAAGGAGCAGCGTCCCTCAACAGACCTGAAGAAGTAAGGTGGGGCCAGAGGGTCTTGTAAAGCACATAAAGAAGTTTCTGTGATGACAACGGGAACACCGAAAGATATTAAGCAAGGGAATGATCACATTCACACTTTTAATAGAACCCTAAGCCTAAAAGATGAAACCACACTATGCAACAGATGCTATACTGACAACCCGAACTTGAAGAGGAAGGAAGGCAGGGAGGCAGCGTGCTAGGGAGGGAGAGAGGCAGGGAGGGAGGGGAACAAAGGAGGAGAAGGGTGTGAAGAAGGAAATGAGAAGGGAAAGAAGGAAAGAAGGAGGATGGGAGGGAGGAAGGAAAGAAGGAAGGAAGGAAGGAAGGAGGAAGGAAGGAAGGAAGGAAGGAAGGAAGGAAGGAAGGACAGGTAATAAATAGTAGAGCCAGGACACAGTCTCAGGCAGTCAACTATGTTACTTTCTTATAATGCCTGTTACATTGTTTATTGAGCCCTAACCATGTTGGGAGATTAATCAGGAAGCTCAGATAAATGTGTTTTGTATGGGAGCTATACATTTTGTGTTTTATGATGGAATTAGCCCTTTGCATTAGACTTAAGGAGTGCTTGATGCCCCTGGTTGAGGAACTGGGTAAGCTGGAACCATGTGTGAGGAAAGGCATTTTGAGGCACACTCCACCAGCACTCTCAGTACCCAAGACTACAAGTGATAATGTGAAATTATCCAAATTGCTGTTCTGAATGTCTCAAAATCATAAATGATTACTCAACCTTATGCTTTCATTTCCCTGTGTAGCTCTTATCACACCATATTTCTAAATATTATTATTGTTGAAAGTTGATCATGATCCTAAAAGATCTTATGATTTCCCTATTCTCTACAGTGCCTTTCCTAGTACTCTAGTACTCTAGTACACCAGGGCAATTTCTGTTCCTCATAAAGTAATACAGTCGATAGGATTGTTTGGACTTGAGCCTTAATATCAGACAAATGCTTCTTAAACTTCTTTTATGGAAACTCATGAAAAAAGTGGGTATGTTTCATACTGAGATTTAGTACAAACATAAATATCTATATAATTAAAGTGAAAGTTCAGAAAAACAATAATTGCCACTAATTATGTGATGCAGGCTTCCATTTTCTTCTCCATTCCATTCAATTCAATCCTATTTCTCTTCTATTCTATTCAGCCCTAAACTGGTACAACCACTTCAGCAAATTCTTTGGTAAGGATCCACTAAAGTGCAATATACCATATCAAATGACCCAACTTCTTCACTCGTAGGTATATACTTGGGATAAATGAGTACATGTGTCCACCATTAGACTTGTTTAGAATAGTCACAGAAGTAATATGAACAAAAGAAATGTTCATAATGCCAAATATCAGAAACTAACCAAAGGCTCATCAACAGTAGAACAGGTAAATAAATGCTGGTATATTCACACAATGGAGCACTACCATTGTCTGTAATAATATAGAGAAATCTCCCACACATAATGTTAGACACGAAAGAGTTCATACTGTATGATCCTACTTATATAGAGTTCAAAACAGCCTAAAGTAATTCATGCTGTTGTAAGTCAGGACAATGGGATACCTTTGAAGGGGTAGTGATTTGAAGGAATCCTGGTTGGGAGAGTTTCTAGGTAGCTGGTGCTTCTTGATCTAGGGATCTAGATGCTGGCTATGGGGGTGGGGGGTTCAACTTATGAAAATTTATCAAACCATGTGTGTACTTTTCTGTATGTAAACCATATTTCAGTAAAACATTAAGAAAAAATACTTGTCATAAACCACAAATTATATTCTCCTACTCACAAATCACTTGCAACCTGAAATTTAAAATTTCCTATGTTAGATACTAAGACTACCAATGGGAGACATACTATGACATATCAAAATATTTATATTTTATTTACAAAAGTAAAATAAAAAGCTCAAAAGTCTTATTTATGAACCATTAGATAACCAAATAAAAAGGATCCAAAAGAATAAAATAGCTAAAAATAAGAATATACTGTCCCACCTTACTTGATTTTAATAACTTTGCAGCTGCTTTCAATTCATATTTTTATTAAATCGTTCATATGAATCTATACTTGCTGCCAATCACTTTGTTAAGAAACACTTCTGAATATGCTTATCTAGCTTTTTCCATAGTTTCCAAGCCACCTTCCTATTTAAATAGCCAGAACAGCTCACTGGTAAGGAAAATCTCCCCTAATGCTCCCCTTTATGGTCCTTCCCAATGGAATCTGTTTTTCCTCTTAGAACATCTATCTATGACAACATGTCCTCAGAAGCTTCAACCTGCTTCATCCTATTCCTGAAGTGAGAACAGATGCCACCTGACCATGGCTGACTGCAATCAACAATTATACATTCATAGATGAGTATGGGGCGTGGTACTTTAAAGAGACCCAGATATATTTCCATTCACAACCATTATCTTTCTCGAGCAAAGTGCAGATTACAAGCTACACTGCGTATGCTTTTGTTTTTCAAATAGAAGATTATTACATACATAGGGCAGATGTCTTCCAGGATATTTCTTGGCTGACATCTTTATTCCGTGATTCCATGAGAGTTTTCTTCAAATTCTACAAAGTAGTAAGACCTCCAAATGAAGGCAGTCCAGCTATCTTGGAAAAGTGGTTTCCGTTTTAGCTGGCCTGTAAGTGTCTATCCATCAGGGGCTGCAGATGCCCTTGCCTGGCTTGAGCTCCACTGCCCCACCCCCTCCACCCCCGCAACGCCTCACTGTGGAACCAATAAAGGTCTTTGGGGACTTACAATCTCTTCTGAAACCTAGATTGCATCCGTTTCCAAGAACATCTGACTTTGGCTATCCAAAATATCTGCCCAAGACCCCCTTTCTCTTCACATCTGTCTAAACACAAGGGCAAGAGATACTGTGCATGATGCAAAGCCAAGAGTCAGTGCAATGCTCTTCAGACTCAGAGTCAACAGTGAGAATGACATGAAACAAACTCAACCTGCTTTTTACAAAAGCTGAATTTAAAATTTCTGTCTGCTAAAAGTACATTTGAAAAATGAAATCTTTCCATATGGCTTTATTTTCTTCTATATAAAAGGGCTAGACTGAATTCTGCTATATTAAAAAAAAATAGAGTTCTATGTACATAGTGCTGACATATACACTAAAGTCATCTGGAAAAAAATACAAACTACTATCACAAATGCCAAATGCCAAAAGTAGCCAGTCTCATTCTATTGAGACAAATAGATTGAGGGGGAAATGTGTTTAGCTGACAGAATGAATAGTGAAAATTGATCTCTGATCATCAAATATACTGTAACCAGACATGAGGGTTGGGAAGTTTCAAAACACAGTATTTTGCACACAAGATGAATTGAAAGCCTTCAAATGAATGTTTTTCAAGAGCTTCTTTACAGCCAAGGATGAAATTATTCACAGCAGAGTAAGTATTTACATTAGGTATTCCTCTTTAATTCTTGGAGGGGGGAATCCATCTTTTAGTGAAGTATATTTTTACACAAAGTTTTGGAACTCAAATGAAGAGAAACAGCATATTCCATAAAAAGAACAGTTAGCACCTGATGTTCAAAACACGCCATCTCCCCTCCTCTTTTATGAACACAGCTGTATTGGAGCCCAGATATTTAAGCTTATATAGCAAACTTGTAATAGAACCACATTTCCTTTTGGAATACAATACAGCTGCAAACAAAAAAAAAGTCATATTTCCTTCAGTTATTTGACAAATGGCCACATCCTCACACCAATAAGAAAGTCCAGGGGAATCCAGATACTACCAGGAAAACAAGCAGAGATAAAATGAGGGTAGTCTAACCCTTCTCTTTCATTTGCCACAGAAATCCAAGAAAAGGAAAGGAAAAGAAAGGAAGGGAAAAGAGAAGAGAAGCATTTCTAAGACTAAAGGTCATATTTTAAGACATAAAGATTTCTTTTTATGTCCTTTTTTTTTCTTTTTGGCTAAGAAGCAAGATCTTGTTTTTGCTGAAACACAGGAAAGTATTTCACAAAAAACCTGAATTGTACATAACTTAGAGAAAAAACACTTGATGGGATAGTTAACATAATCCCCACAGTCCCAGCTCTTTCAAGTAACAGACTAATTCCATTTCCTTCCATTCTGCTACCAAATTCTGCCTCTCTCCATTGCTACCATTTCTCCTACTTTGTTTTGTCTTTCCCTCAGTAAGCTCCACACTCTGGTAATTCAATCTCCTGCTCAATGTCACGGTTGAGTCAAATTGCTGTCACTCAAAATATAACCTGCGGCTTGAACTATGGCACGGATGAATGATCAGGGCAAATATCCCCAAATCTGGAATTTCTGGGTTTTCAACTACTGAGCTACTAAGTGGCTTTAGACAAGATCTTCTCTATTCCTCAAGAGAACAGGTTAAATCCTGTTTGTACTGACTGGGACTCCATAGGGTGGGGCGCTGCAGGCGAGGAGAACTCCACCTGCAACCAGGCTCTCCGTGGGTGAGTGGAGAATTGGTCATCATGGGATTTAAGCAGCAAATTGGCAACAACAGCATTGACCTCACAAGATGGATGTGGGTATTAGCAAGTAATGAAGAAGCTTAGCAAAATGTCACTTTCACACCAGGGTAGAAATCAGAAAAGACCAAAAGGGAGCCCTCTTTAAAGATATCTTTACTTATGCAGTATAAATACTGAGGTTTCACAAAGAAAACCTCTTCCATTCCTACCACTGGCTCTACTTAAACAAGTTTCAGGCCAATAAAAACACAAGTGTTGGTTTACAAGGGTTAGGAGAAATGAAGGAAGATGGTGAATCTCCCTTGAGTTCAGAAGTTTAAAGAGAAAATCCTAAGGATAGAAAGTGAAAATCATATTGATATGGACTTCTTAAATTTTTTTTTTTACTATAATTCAAGATATAAACCAAGACCAAGCATATTATACAAATGCTATTAGACAAAGAGTAGAAACTATTCCAAGGACTATAACAGAAGAACACCTGAAGAAACAGGGCTTGATTATGAATTAGAAATTTACAAACACACAAATGGTTACAGCCAACTAACCTGCTGCATGTTTGTTATGCACTGGGAAAGGAGTGTTGAAAGGAACCCAGAGGATGAAACTGGTGTTGGAAAACCATCTGACAGGATCCAGAGCTAAGACACTCTGCTCAGAGACCAGAGACGTCTGCCTAGCAAATTCACTCCAAAAGAGAAAGGGGGCAAGCAGATAGTTCTTTGCTGAGTCCTATCACGAATGAGGCACTCCATAAATCTTTGTAAAATTGAATTGTTGAAATAAACCATACTCAGATAGAAGAACTGGGATTTTTCAAATTACAACAGCTGCCTTTATGAGTTGTACTGCTCAAACACAGAATGGTTTGGAAAGGGAAGGACACCAGAACTAAATAATCTCCTTTGCAACTGAGAGTAAAATCAGAGAAAAAGCAAAGAGCAAGAGAGCAGACAATCAAAATCAAATGGATGTGGACCACTTAAGTAATTGGGTCAAGGGATAGTAAATGCAGGTCAATTTAGGATAATGTTCAATAAATTGCTTTAAGAAATAACCTAGGGAATACAGGTTAAATGGAACAACCACGTAGGAGATTGATCTGCAAGTCACAATAAAGAAAATCATTGAAACTAACCACTAGAGCATTACCAACATTAGTAAAAAGGCCATAGTGACCCTAACAGTGAAAATGCAAATAGAGCCACTCAGACCACAGAGCAGCTGTCCTCATTCATGTGCTTCTTTCTGTTCATCCTGTGCTAGGGAAAAATTAGCCATTTTACAAGCAGCTCTCCAAACTTAATATATTTCCAGAATGCTATGGGCTTCCCCAATTTCTCTCCAAATTTCTTTATTTGCTTGGGAAAATTGGCAGTTAATAGTCACAGATAAAATGGTCATGTTATAAGTGTTTCTACCCACTTGTTGAATTCTTTGGTCAAATACCAAGGGTGGCACAGAGAATTTGTGTGCCACAGTTAGAGGGCTTTCCCCTAAAGAAGGTGGGGTTATGGCACAAAGAGAATACCAACCTTACAGGTAAGAGCAGATAAAACTAAAAGTCAATCAAGCCCACTCTTTCCCCAGGAACAGAGTTGGAAATGACTGACATTTGTCTATTCAAATTTAAATTTGCTTCCTTTAGTTACAGACAAGAAACATGGGGATACCAGTTCATTTCAATGGACATTTGCTGTGCGGTATGCCAGAAACGGGGTGCTGGGTGCTGGGGATTCCACAATCACTGAGCTACAGTCCCCACCTCTGGAGACGCACAGTCAGAGCATCAGAGCGCAGTGCACAGGGAAAGGACAGATTCTGCTGCGTGTAAGGTGATCACACAGACTTCTCTGCAGATCTGAACTGGATATAAATTTGGAACAAGTTTCCAAACCCCAGAAATAAAAAAAAATAATAATGTTTTATTGGTATCTCTAAGGCCCAAATGAAAAAGAGATGAACTTCAATCATTTTGCTAAACAAAAACGGTCTGTTCTCGCCAGTAAGACAGCAGCTTGAGCCACGCTATTCCAGCCAACTTCCTTTCTCAGCTCAAATCTGTCCCATTTTGCCCCAGCCTTGGAGGAATCTGCTCTTTCAAACAGCTGAGACTAACCTGGATTCCTGAAAGGAGCAGGGCTAACCCAACCAGACTTACTAGGTATCTGGATTTCACTGGCTCAAGGAAAAAACATCTTAATGGAAGGCAACCCAGACGTGGGAGTCTGAGATAGGTTGGTTTGGATCCAACCTCTACATTCTATTGTTGAGCATCTCTCAACCTCAACCTACTCATCTTCATTGTTAACTTGTTCTTCATATTAAACAAGGTAATATAGGTAATATAGCACCACCTAGCACACACCTCAATTAATGTTGAGACCCATTCCATTCCATGATTCCCATCAGATGCTGGGCGAAGATACTTTCCTATATTCCATTCTTCCATTCAGCATGTCTCTAAAAAGTAGCAGACAGTGGAAATGGCCTCAGCTGGTCATGGTATTCCAAAGGGTACCTAAGTTTCTATCTTGTGAGTAAAAATATGAAGGGTCTAAACCTGGCAATTCACAGACCTGTACCCCTGGGGATAAAAATATGTTTATAAAAAATAAAAAATTAAAAAAAAAACATGAAGGGTCTATAGTAGGGAAGACATCCCTCCTTCTAGCAAATACTTTCAGAATCATTCTTCTCAAAACAGTCTTAGATGTATTCCATACTTGGTTTTGTCAAAGATGAGTCATGTCTCAGCAACAGTGAAAGAACTGGATATGGGAGAATTTTGCCAGAGGGTACAAATAAAGAGTGAAAGGGGGGAAAAAGCATTATGCTTATTCTCACTATAGCTAAGGAATTTAATAGAAGAGAGGTTGAATAACAGGGCAAAGACACACAGAATTTCAGAAGTAAGCTGATGAGTGGTGTGCCTCAATTTCCACCCTTGTGCTCTATTTTGGCAGGAACTAAATCTGCCTTTTTCACTGTCACGGCCCTAATGCTTAGCACCTAGCAACACCGAGAGCCTACAACTCCTGGCAATACCTAACAACACTTCAACATAATAAGCAGGCGATAGGTGCCTATAAATCAATAATCTTAAGAAAGGTAAAATTAGAAGCATGCAGCAACTCAGAACCTGCATTTAAAGCAAAACCTAATAAAATCTGTACATTGAAAAGGAAATACCAGTTCCAGTGTAGGACAAAATGAGACATTTTTCCAAACTAGCAATGACTGTGAAGTAAGCTCCCCCATTGCTACCCAATCATTATCTTGCAATATCCCCCACCCTTCTTTTTTCAGGACAATTTGCTATCCATTCCCAAAAACAACTCTCCACATAAAATATATTTCATCATAGTTCAAACTTACAACATTTTTTAATAAAGAAACACCAGATAAACACTAGGAGAGCTAATATTTTGGTGCCAAACAACCAAACAGATGTGATTCCTACCACTTCCTACCTTTCCAAAAGACGTGATTAATGGGGAATTATAGGAATATTCTAATTCTTGATGAAAAGTTTGATTGATTTATTGGTGCCTGCAGCCAAACAATAACCAGGTCCATGTTTCAAAACACTACAGATGACCCAGAATCTGGGGCTCATCACGATTCTATACTTTGTTACATGACTGGTGCCAAGAAAATCTCCTTCTGGCTCAGTAATCCTTCTTCCTTTCTGGATAAATTCTACATAGCTTTCCCTTTAGCTCCTGCTTCAGGTTAAGGTTTCTTGCAACAGCAGCCTTGTAAATGACTTCTGTCTTTGGAAGATTCATTAAGGTTACACCATGTCTCTCATTCCCACCTTTGGAACAATTTCCCTTTCCAACCAAACAGGACCTTGCACAGAAGATTAAGTCCAGCATCGATCATTCCTGGGAACCATCATGGTCCTTCTGTCCTTGGACTAGGTTGGGTTCTTCAGCTCTGTGTCTGTGCAGTATTCATATCTCCCCCATGGCACATCTGCATATATTATTATTTTCTATTTGATTGCCTATCTTTCCAACTAGACCACATGACCATCAGAAAAACATCATATCCTTAGTACCTGGTGATTGGTAAGTAAATGAATGCCTCCCAAAGTTTTATCAGCCCGTAAGAGTCCAAATTTCATCCCTTCTCATGAGGGAAACCACAGCACTCTTACTTAAACTAATAGTCTCCTGATATCCATTCTAATCTTTGTTCTTTGTAACTGAACTCCAGGAGTTTCGGCAAGAAACAAGGCCACATAGCTGGGGATGCTTCCAGCCTCTCTTGCCACTCGGCTCTGGGTGTGAGCTGAAGAGATGTGTACAACTTCCAGGTTGTGTCATTAAAATGAGGCTGCCTCGCCTCTACTTGCTCCTTCCCATTCTTAAAGGCTGGAAAGCAAACAGTGGTGCTGAGATAGCCACAGCAGGGAGATGAGGACAACAACCTAACGATGGCAGAATCATAGGACAGATGAAACTTAGTCCTGGGTGACCTCAGATAGTAGACCCATCTGTCTACTCTGGACTGCTCACCTGTCCCTAGACTTACATCAGAGAGAAGCCAACTTGTCTCTTTATGCCTCCGAATTCTGGGGCCTCTTTTAGCATCGTAACTTGAACCTTTAATAATCCATGTCATTTATAAATTCCTATAACTTGGTTTTGCCTACAGGAAGGGGCACTTTTGAAGTTTCCTAGCCAAGTATCTAAACACTGATTATCAATGCCATCATAGATATACGAAACTCATAATCATCTACTATTCATGTAGCTACTATCCAAAAGCAATAAACAATTCAGTAGAGCCAAATTCTGTTTACAACCTGCACCAGAGTCAATGCTTTGTTTATATAACTGATGGCTGCTGTCTTAATTTGGGGTTGTGCTAAATGACACCAACTAGCAAAGTGACAAATCATCATTTTCAATGTAATTTTGGAGCACTATTTATTTGTATAAATAGTGTATTTAACCAGGTCTAAAGCATGTTCAATACCTGTTACCCACCCAAAAGACCTTATATACTACAACTAGAAGAAATACAATGGATTTTCAGAGGATGCTTGTGGAATCAGTCCTGGACCTTCAAGCCCCACCTTGTACATTTGAATATTTTAGAAAATTAATATTTTGCTGTTAAAAATAATAAACCGCAAGAGATATTACAACAGATTTGGTTCTCCTCTTTCTTTTTCTAGGTCTTGAACCCTGAATTCAGGGAGAATGCTCATAATGGCTGGTAAGAACTGTCTCAGCTTTTAAAGGCACATTCAGCTTATGATGGGTTATGAGCTGGACTCAACTTTTGCCACAAGTAATTTCCTACAGACACAACAGTTTACAGAGTTCTCCAGGTGTCCAAGACGGACCAGGTGGAAAAAACCCAAATTCTCCTTAAACAAAAAGCTTCTAGCTATAATCCCCTCATGGAAAGCCTCCTCTACAAATAAATGTTTCTGGCTTTTAATCCATTTATGCTTCCAGTTAGGCTTAGAATGGGTACCATGTTCTCATTAGGATCCGTCTATGTGAGTAACTACATCCCTTCCTTTGGGTTTTTATGCAAATGTCATCTTACCAATGAGGTCTTCTCTGCCCAGTCTTACCTAAAATTTCAGGCCTTGTGATATTCCCTGTCCCTATAGTATTAACTAATGTACCCTATATTTTAAAGATTACTTTTATTATGATGCGTTTTCCCTATTTAGGGCATAAACTCCATGAGGGCAGAGAAGCACGTCTTTTTTATTTAGCATTATTCCCAATACCTAGAACAGTATCTGACATATATAGGAGAAGGGGATTTTAGGAAATACACACTGAATTGATGAATGGAGGCCCTTTTTGAAATTTATATTGAACACTTCAGGGGGTCATATTCTAATCCTAGTGCTTACTCACACATTGTGATTAGGCCAACCACATAACTCATGGACCTAAGTGCCCCCACGTGCTTGGTTTTGTTTTATCCATAGCCACAGGTAACAAATTATTAAGATGTCATAAAAGGAAAGAGAAGATCTCAACCCAAATGCCCCTAAACCATTAGTGGTTTCTAATCAAATTAAAAAGGTTTGGTTTCTGTTCTGGGTTGAATTGTGTCTCCCCTAAAAAAGATATGTTGAAGTCCTGAATCTATTATCTCAGAATGTGATCTTACTTGGAAATAGGGTCTTTAGGAAGGTAAACAAGTTAAAATGAGGCCATTAGGATGGATCCAAATCCAGTATGACTGATGTCCTTCAAAGGGGCTGAGGGAGAATATGGACATGGACAGAAGGAAGATGTGAACACAGGTAGGGAAAAGATAGTCACAAAAATGGATGCACAAGCCAAGGGACACCAAGGATTGTCAGAATACCAGAAACTAGAAGAAGCAAGGGAAGAGTCTCCCTAGAGGAGTCAGACAGAACTTGGCCCTGCTGACACTGTGATTTCAGACTTCTGACCTCCAGAACTGTCAGATAATAAATTTCTGTTACTTCAAGCCACCTAGTTTTCAGTGCTTTTTTTCAGCAGTCCCAGGCAATTGATTCAGTTTTATATAAACCTTAATGCAGGGCCCACTTTTTTTGATCAGGACCATATTTCTCTCTCTCCAATCTTAGCTACCAAGTCCTCAGGCTCAGACGGCTCTTCTCCTTGCTCCCAAGAAAGCTGCCAGCAATTTCCAGGGCTTCTTGCTTCTTCGTATTTGATGGAGAGAGTCAGCTATTGCAATAGCCAATTAAAGTCTGGGATTTGCGTCACATGCCTAACATAGACTGTTTGACTTATGTGTCCAAACAGCCAATCAATGACAGTGTCCAAGCAGACGGACTGTGCCAACTGCTTTGAGACCATCAGAGACTCCCCCTTGAGATGGAGGATGAGTCAAGTCCTGCGGTAGTCACTGCTGGTGCTCATACACCTCCGCTCAGCCCTCAGTCTACTCCGCCGAGATGCTCACTGCAAGTACCTGCTGCCTTCTGCTTGTTGGCTTTCTTCCTTCTTTCTTCTTGACCACAAGAACATATCCAGCCCATGCACCAAGCAAGCTAGAACCTCCAGAGTTAAGCCCCCAAGAAGCAGCCCTTGACTATGGATTTAGGGAGTAAGCACCTAAGTATCCCAGGTCTCAGTTGGAAAAATTCAGGTGTGTTCTAAAGAGTAGCCCAGAGTTTCCCAGGGGTATTGAGCTCCATTTTCCATGGTGGTTGGCTAACACACCTTTTATTGACTTTCCCTTTCTCTCTCCCACCAGTATTTCTTCTAAATTAAATTACTTTTACAAAAATCTTTGTGTCATGCTTGTTTCCAGGAGTATCCAGACCAATATAAGGCCCAAAAAATTACAAGGCAGGAAATTCAGAGTTCTTTTAGAAAAGAGAAGATGACTAGAAAGTACTACAAAGTCAACCAGTGAATGCCCACTCGTCATTAGTTTCCGCTCTTTCAGTTAATTAATCATGGTCTTTTTTTCCTCCTTACAGCTCTGTTAAACATATAAGAGCACAGCACTGCCTGCAGACCAAGAAGCATACACCCTGGGTTTCATCTTTGCTCTTCTTTCTCCTACCTGCTATGTTTCTATTTGCAAATTATTTCCTTTCATCATGTCTCAAGTTTCTACTTAGTGAAGACTTCGCATGACGATCCTTGTCCCTACAGAGTACAACCCCAGGAAAGCAGAGCATAGCATAAGGGAAGGTGGGTCTCTTGCTACAAGTGTCAGAAGGGCATATTAAACATTATTCTCTATCACTTACTTCCAGGGATTAGAGAAGAGTAGAGCAAAAATCCAAGTCAGAAAGACTCTATCTTTGGAATATTATCTGCCATCTGGAAACTGGCTACAGTTATTTTAACAACATAATTTAAAAATACAACTTATTTATCATTTACATTTTTCCAGCTTTATTGAGATATAATTGACATATGCAACTGTGCAAGTTTGATACAACATGCTGATTTGAAACATTTATATTACAAAATGATTACCACCATAACATTAGCTAACACCTCGACATCACTGATCATCAGGGTAATGTGAATTAAAACCACAATGAGGTATCACTTCATTCTTGTCAGAATAGCTATCTTTATTTTTTAAATTATTTTATTTTCTTTAAATTCAATTAATTAACATATAATGTACTATTCGTTTCAGAAGTAGAGTTCAGGGATTCATCAGTTGCATATAATAACCAATGCTCACTATGCTGTGTGCCCTCCTTAATGCCCATCATCCAGTTTCTCCATCCCCCCAACCCAAGTCCCACCCAGGAACCCTTAGTTTGTCGTCTACAATTAGGAGTCTCTTGTGATTTGTCTCCCTCTCTGATTTCATCGTATTATATTTTTCCCCTCCTTCCCCTATGCTCCTCTGTTTTGTTTCTTAAATTCCACATATGAGTGAAATCATGTAGTAATTGTCTTTCTCTGATTGACTTAGTTTGCTTAGCACAAGTCCCATCCACATAGTTCTAAATGGTAAGGTTTTTTTTTTCTTTGATGGCTATTATTCCCTTGCGCATATATATATATATATATATATATATATATACACACACACACACACACACACACACACACACACCCCACATCTTCTTCATCCATTCATCTGTCATTGGACATCTGGGTTCTTTCCAAAGTTTGGCTATTATGGATACTTCTGCTATAAACACTGGGGTACCCGTGCCCCTTTGGATCACTAAATTTTTATCCCTTGGGTAAATACCTAGTAGGACAGTTGCTGGGTTGTAGGGTAGCTCTAATTTTAACTTTTTGACGAACCTCCATACTGTTTTCCAGAGTAGCTGCACCAGCTTTCATTCCCACCGAGAGGGTAAGAGGGTTCCTTTTGCCCTTGCTTCCCTTGCCTTTGGCAATGTGACTAGGAAGAAGTTGCTGTGGCTGAGGTGGAAGAGGTTGCTGCCTGTGTTCTCAAGGATTTTGATGGATTCCTGTCTCACACTGAAGTCTTTCATCCATTTTGAGTCTATTTTTGTGTAAAATGGCCCAGTTTCCTTCCTCTGCATGTTGCTGTCTAGTATTCCCATTACCATTTGTTGAAGAGACTTTTTTCCCATTGCTATTCCTTCCTGCTTTGTCGAAGATTAGATGACCATAGAGCTGAGGGTACATTTCTGGGTTCTCTTTTCTATTCCACTGATCTATGTGTCCGTTTTTGTGCCAGTACCATACTGTCTTGATGATTACAGCTTTGTAACATAGCTTGAAGCCTGGCATTGCAATGCCACCAGCTTTGGCTTTCTTTTTCAACATTCCTCTGGCTATTTGGGGTCTTTTCCAGTTCCTTACAAATTTCAGGATTATTTGCTCCAGCTCTGTGAAAAATGTTGATGGTCTTTGATGGGGATTGCCCTGAATGTGTAGATTGCTCTAGGTATGACAGACATTTTAACAATATTTTTTCTTCCAACCCATGAGCATGGGATGTTTTTCCAGTTCTTTGTGTCTTCCTCAATTTCTTTCATAAATCTATAGTTGTCAGAGTACAGATCTTTTATCTCTTCAGTTAGGTTTATTCCTATGTTTCTTATGGGTTTTGGTACAATTGTAAATGGGATCAATTCCTTAATTTCTCCTTCTTCTGTCTCATTGTTTGTGTATACAAATGCACCTGATTTCTGTGCATTGATTTTATATCCCACCACTTTGCTGAAATCCTGTAGGACATCTAACAATTTTGGCATGCAGCCTTTTGGTTTTCCACACAGAGTAACGTGTCATCTGCAAAGAGTTTGACTTCTTTGCCTATTTGGATGCAGAATGGCTAGAATCTAAAAAAGCCAAACTCAGAGAAACAGCGTAGAACAGTGATTACCAGGGAGGGACTGGGCATGGAGGCGGGGGGCGAGGGGGGGGGCAAGAATGGGGGAAATGAGCAAATACTGGTCAAAGGGTACAAACTTCCAGTTATAAGATTAATAAGTTCTGGGGACCTAATGTACAGCATGGTGATTAGAGATAATAACACTAAATCTTAAATGTTCTTGCCACAAAAAAAGAAATGGTAATTAAAAATACTATCTTTAACTATTCCAGAGTAGCCCCAAAATGTTTTCCTTAATGAGGTCAGTTTTGCTGAGCCCCCAGCCTGAATAGCCTATCAGTGGTAAGCTTTCTCCAACCTCTTCCAGAACATTTTGCCATTGCCTCTGGATGGCAGAGAAACATTCCATGGGAAAAGCCACCCTGCATCTCTAACAAGCAAAGGCGGTGCTTTGCAAGTGTGCAGGACCCATCCTTGCATTCTCCTTTGTTCTCTGAGTATAAGCAGATGTTAGGCATTCTTCTCATTATCTTGGGATACTGCATAATATTATTATGGTGTCAGGCTATTAAGAGGCAGCAAATGCCGTTCAACAACAGCCTTAATTGAGGCTTAGAGCTGAATTGTAAGTATGTAACCTTACTTCGGGGTGTTTGCAAATGCTTTCTGGAAACAGTTTAAAAAGATGTTTTCAATTGTTCAAACAGCCGCTTGCCCTGCCAAGATCAAGTAAAGCTTCTTAAGATACAGGCACCATAAACATATTTCTTAAGATTTCAATTTTTTTTTTTTTTTCAGCCAGAAGCACAACAAATCTGTGAGCCAGAAAGCCTCATGCATGCCACTTCCTGGACTGTTGCAGGGAAAAACTAATGAAATGCTGCAAAAGTTGCACTCGGATCTACCGTGATCTCACGGCCACAGAATTCTACTCTTTCTTTGAAGTAACCTTCCTATGATAATAATTATCTGTCCATGAATCTGGACTTGGCGTTGGCTGATCCCTAGAGATGGGGATGCATGCAACAACAGTCCATCTCTAGCAAGGAAGCTCCCGACCCAGAAGGCTGTCCTCATCTTAGCTGACATGCTTGTCACCATACACATGAAGCGACTGGTCTTGAGCTCCTGAGGTGAACTGCAGCTTGCAACTCTTAAACTTTTGGTTGGAGGCACATTATGATTCTGATGTACAGGATACAGGACTGAAAAAACCTGGGTCACTTGAGATTGGTTCCAGGCAGAAACTGTTTACAACAGTCTGAGTTTCCTTTAGAGTAAAGGAAAGCATCAAGGAGAACAGAAACTGAACACTTGGAAAAATACATTCTGGAGTTCAGAAGCATATTATCCAGGCTGTGGATTATGCAGGCCAGGTTTTCCAAAATTGGCTCCCAAAGAACTGACTCCAGTGGGGTTGTTTTTCTTTAACGACTTAACACATGCACAAGAAGGGGGCAAGTTTAACATTTTGCTGCTTGTTGGTGACAATGATCAAAAGTTATATGGGATAATCCAGAGGAATAAAGGATTACAAAATCTCAATTATATATTTCCTGGAATCCAGAATTTGAGATCATTACTATCTTTCCAAGGAAAATGATAACAAAAAGACTGGAGATAGTTTAATAATTCCATATAGTTCAGCAGGAGACAGGGAAGAGGTGAGAAATAAATACCAATAATTATTTGACTGCTCAGTGGGACCTATCAACAACAGTATCTGCCATGGAAATATTACTTACCTAGATAAAGCTGTACTTCCTTGAAAAATAAATCTGTAATTCAAATATTTTAAGTTTAGTTAGGTTTATTACCCAGCTCCATCCTAAAGTCCAGCAATAAGTTTGGTTTAATAAAGTGTACTAAATAGATAAAGTCTAGCCTTGGTGGTTTTCATTTATCTTCATGTCTCATGACCAAATCTGATGTATAATAACAGGATTTTGGTAAGTAAAAGGGGATACCCAACACTCAGCCTACTCCACATTTTCCCTGTTGCATCTTCTCCTGCCGTTAGTATTATTTAGAATTCTGAATTCATTTTTTAAAAATTCTACTGGTGGCACAAGACTGAATTGGGGACAAAAGGCCCCAAAGAAGGCTTAAGTGGCTAAGATGCACTATAGTGAATATAAACAAGGCCAGACCTAGATTCTAGCTCTGCCACTTAATGACTGTGATACTGTGTAAGTTTCTTAATGTCTCCAGACCTTGGATTCCCACAGCTATAAACAGATATAATATTATCTACTTCACAAGAGTGAAGGGGATAGAGACCATTTGTGCATACACTTGCCACAGATCTGGCCACAGAGCATTTTACTTAACGTGCTTTTAACGCTTCCTAGTTGCCAGGCACTATTATAAGTTAAATAAGTTTAAAAACTTGTATTTGAACTATAGATAGTCTGGTTCCAAAGCCAAGAGCCTAAACCACAATGCTGACCAGCCTCAATGTGTACTCAATTTGAGGATTCATGAATAGTAATTGATTATTGCTGCAATTAAAGTTGTATCAGTTAGCTACTGCTATATAACAAATCATCTCAAAGAGTAGTGGCTTAAAACGATAATCTAATATTTCTTACTAGTCTATAGATCAGCTGGCTAGTTCTATTGATCTGGCTCATACTTGGCTAATCTTGGCCAGGCTCACTTGTGAGTCTGTGGACAGCTGACAGGTTGGCTAGAGGCTGACTGGTCTTAGATGGCTTCAAATGAGCTGAATCTTTTACATGTTTCTTTTACAGCCTTTTAGTGGGCTAGCCTGGTCATGTTCTCGTGGTTATGGCAAACATGCAATAGCAGCAAGAGACTGAGTCCAGACTGCATACTTTGCACCACATTTGTTAACATCCCATTAGGGCAAAGCAACTCATGTGGCTGACCACAGAGTCAAGAGTTGAGTCAAAATGTCCCTCCTACAGTAAGAGGAGTAAAAACCTGGGGTTATGAATGCAAAAAATCTACTGTAGAAATACTCAGAGTTATAGGAGCAGCATAATTAAACTAGAAAAATGAAATCTTTCTACAAATATGTATCAAAAACATGCATAAACCTATGAGGAATTAACATGCCTAAAATCGCTCTTTAAGTGAAAGCTTAATAAAATATAATACAAAGTTAAATTATTAACATTTGATTAGAGATCTAATATTTCTTTTTTTTAAATTACATTCAGTTAGCCAGGGATCTAACATTTCTAAGTGATACCATATGTATTTCTACATTTAAATCTTACAATACACCACAGAAATGATAGGGCAGCAAGAGTTTCAGGAGTCATTTTCCCTTTAGTTATTTTTACAACATGGATTATATTAGTGAAAACTGGCAAATTATGTAATAGCATACCTTATGAAGTGAGAACAGACTAGTTATAATGAGAATCAATTTTGCCAATCATAATGATAGCGGCAATGGCTTACAATTCAATTTATAAAATATCCCATCAAAATGAACAATTTAGATCTCATATTCCAGGATTAAAAACCAAGATATGATTATTTTATGGTACTAGATAAAATGCTTTTATTGTTAACATAAGTATAGCTCTAAAATATAGAGAACATTTTGGGGGCACCTGGGTGGCTCAGTGGGTTAAAGCCTCTGCCTTCGGCTCAGGTCATGATCCCAGAGTCCTGGGATCAAGTCCCGTGTTGGGCCCTCTGCTCAGCAGGGAGCCTGCTTCTCCGTCTCTCTGCCTACTTGCGATCTGTCTGTCAAATAATTTAATTAATTAATTAATTAAAATAAAGTATAGAGAACATTTTTATATAGTTGGCATTTACAGACAAGAATAACTTTCATAGTATTTCTCTAATACAGCAAAAGAAGATATGATATCCATTACTCTGCGCATGAGGAAGATTCTTCAACAAGAAATACTTGTATTATGTGGTACAGACATCATTTACAAGCTGTGTAACTTAGATAAATTATTTATCCTCTCTGTACCTCAGTTTTCTCATCTGTAAAATGGGAATGATGATAGTGTTTGTTTTGTTATGAAAATCAAATGATTTAATGTATATTGTAAAATAATTACAACAGCATCTGGAACAGTGAACACTCAATACATATGAGTTTTTATAATCAGCATTATTAAAGCAAGACAGTTTATGATAAAGTTTTAATCTGCTATCTCTTAACACATTCCTTTGATTAAGTAAATTACATGTAGTTTAAACTAACCAAATTGTATTCGCATTTTCCAAAATCTAAAGCTACCAATTTAGGAAATGGTCAGATCGGAGTATCTCGTTTCACAGACAGTGACATCTTCTATGGAGGCAAAACATCATGGCCCAGCTTTAAGGGACAATAAATAACCAAATGAAAGGAAAAAGGAGGGGCACCTGGGTGGCTCAGTCCATTAAGCACCTGCTTCTGCTCAGGTCATGATCTCAGGGTCCTAGGATCGAGACCCACATGGGGTTCTCTGCTCAGCAGAGAGCCTGCTTCTCCCTCTCCCTCTGCCCACTGCTCTGTCTACTTGTACTCTCTATCTCTGTGTCACATAAATTTTAAAAACCTTTAAAAAAAGGAAGCAGAGTTTAGAGAACTGAGTATTGAAATGAGGGAATTTCTGGATACTACATAAATGCCCAGGGCTACATACTCTAGGCTAAGAAGGGAGGTGGTGGTGTTAAGGGAACAGAGTTGAGAAAGGTGAGGGAATCAGCAAGAGCATGGTTTAAGTGGAGACTGCATAGTCCAGGAAGTGCACAATTCCTGCAGTGTCACCTTGAACCATTCAGTTAGGCACCCTTTCAACACCTCCTACCAGAACTTTTCAACCCAATCTACTGGAAGATTTTCTCCAGATGAATCAATCTCCAGATCCTTATGGAAAATAATATTTATAGGACACCCGGGTGGCCCAGTCGGTTAAGCACCTGCCTTCAGTTGAGGCTGTGATCCCAGGGTCCTGGGATCCAGCCCCACATTGGCTCTTTGCTCAGTGGGAAGCCTGTTTCTACCTCTCTCTCTGCCCCTCCCCATGCTTGTGCTCTCTTTCTCTCTCACTCTCTGAAAAATAAATAAAATCTTAAAAAAAAGAAAAGAAAACATTTGCTATAAAATAAACTTTGCTAGAATGCATTTGCAGAGTATAATGAAGGAGGCCTACATACTTTTCTAAGGATGTGTGTGAAGCATGAGAGTACTGTAGAAACTCTTTAGCATAGACTAGACAAGACCAAGAACAAAAATATTCTGAGAATTAGTGTGGCACCGATTTGCTTTAAACAGAAGAGAAAACTTGTCAGCAATTTTTAAAAAAACACTAATGAAATGAAACTTGGCTGTAAGCATTTATTATTGCCTGAAAAACCCTCTCAAGGTTACCTAGAACCAACAAAGTGTTATGTGTTGGAATGTTTCCATTCTCACTGAAAAGGACGGTAAAAGATACCCAGCCTTCAGCTATTGGTTACTTAGCGCAGGGAGCCCCTCACAGTATTTCTTATTTTTAAGAGGACTAGTCTAATTTGGTGACAGTCTGAAATACCAAACATTTTTTATTAAATTATTTCATAGGAACATATGCTAAGATATAGCAAAATGTGCTTTTCCCAGCAGTGGATCTGATACCTACTTTAATTAAGTATAATTTATAATTAGTCTATTGTTTATATGCAAAGACATTAAACTGATATCACTGGAAGTATCCTTTAAAAGTATGTTCTTTCAAGTAATCTCAATGTTCCTCTCTGGGATCTATTTTTACAAACTCATTTGCATAGAGTTTTGAGCAGTGATGGTGTTTGATGGGTTGATTCTTTGCTGGTGTGCTCTAGTAAGAAAGCAAAAGCAAAAAGAAGCTTAGCCCGTGTCTGGTTTATTCTGAATTCCCTTCCAGTGTCTGAGTTGATGAGATTTTACTGCCATAACAGACCTCTGACAGACACTACAGCTGTGATTCTGAATACAGGCAGGAAACAAAAGGTAGTGAGAAGAAGGGTAGGGAAACTCTCAGGACAGAAACAGCAACCAATGCTGAGAGTTCCTAGGAGCTCCAGCTCAGAGTTGAGTCACTCATCTCGGGGAAAGAAAACCTGTAGGCTCCAAACACATAGGAACCATTTCAGTCATTCATTCATATTCTAGAAGCATTTGTGGAAAACTTAATATTCACCAAGTATTGTGCTAAGCCCAAGAGCAAATACCAAGAGCAGGACTCTCAACACCCCTGTCCTGGGCGGGGGGATGGTAATGACAACTCTCAATAGGTGAAGTGATGCTAGTTGCCATAGCAAACCCAACACCCCCAAATCTGTTCTTAATGCAACAGCTGTTCATTTCTGGCTCACGTAACAATATGATACAGGCATTCTGGATGAGTTGGCAGCTCTCCGCCAAAGGGTGACTTAAAGACCTATATACATTCCATCTTATGGTTAAAGCATCTTCAACATCTGGTTACCAAAGTTACACTGAGAACACAAATTGCCAGTATAAGGAATGAAAAAAGGATTATCACCACAGATCCTACAAACATCAAACAAATAATAAATGAACATCATGAAAAACTTTGTGCCGACAAATTCTACAACTTAGACGTAACGAACAAGTTCTTGAAAAATGCACCTTACCAATACGGGGGAAAACTGAAGTTAAAAAATTTGAATAGCCCTGTAGCTGCTGAATAAACTGAACTGATTTAAAATCTTCCCACAAAACAAAATTCCAGGCCCTGATGGTTCTGCTAATGAATTCTATCCAATATTTATGGAAGAGATAATTCTAGTCTTCCACAAACTTTTAAAAAACAGAGGAGGAAATACTTCCTAACTCCTTTTATGAGGCCAGCATAACCCTAATACTAAAACTAAATGAAGAAATTATAACAAAAGGAAATTAAAGAAATTTCCCAGCCAGCTAGAAGGGGATAGGAGCATAGACAATTTTGTGTGAAAAGCTGTCCTATTGGGCCAGGCCTATATATGGAGTTCACTACAGTTGCTCACATTCCTTTAGATATGATTCCATAACATGGCTATACCTAAAGGCAAAAGAGGTGGGGAAATTTAGCATAAGCTAAGTTTCTCCTTTACTTCTTCCTCAAGAAGAAGTGAAACAAAAGCTGGTGATGCTAACAATACAGTGTGACAAATGCTGTAAGGAAAACACATACAGAGTGCTGGTGGAGCACAAAGAAAAGGCTGTGGCTGGAGATATGAATGAATGAATGAGCCAGTAGTTAGCTAATGATATAAATAGGCTCCCTTAAAATCGCCCTGCCTAGTTCCAGATGAGGTAGTAACTGTACTAATGGGAATAATGATTTACAAATCACTAATGCGCCCTGTTGCAGTGTTAACTTGTGGCTAAAACACTGGGTGTGCATTTGCTTTCTGTGGGACTTGGCAGTGAGCCTGGTCTAGAATTAAATGTGGCAGTTCTATGTTAAGCTGGTGGTATTCTTCTGTAGGCACTTAGCCTACCGCCCCCCAAATTCGTTTCACTTTTTGTTTCTTTGAGAGCGTGGGGTGCGTGGGAATAGGCGGGAGTAGGGGGTAAGTCCAGAAATCCATCCTGGTTGAATTTTATGACAAACGCTGTGTGGTCTCCCTGCATACATGAAAAGTTGGTAAACTTGTTTTAAAAGATAGGAAACTTGTCTCATTTAAATGTATGCCACATGCCTGTCCTGCTTGTTAACTCTCTGCCATTTTCTGTAGATCTGGTTTTCTTTATTTGCAATTCTCCAACCTACGAGTCTTCTTGCTTCATTTCCTGACCTACCACAAAATATCCTGTTCCCCTCTGAAGAGCTGAAGGAGAAATAAGCTTTCTGGAGGTTTCTGAGCATGGTTCAAATCCGATTGTCATTGTGAAAATCAAGATAAGGCTTTCCTCCAAACACCAGCAGTACCACTTGGGGAGGAGGGTTGTTACCAAAGTGAAACAACATGAAGAACGTGGCTGTTGAACTAAAATGGAGTGCAATGACATTTCCCGTGTCCTCACACCTCCTTTATAATGTCTTCAGTCACCTGGTTATATCTGCAAGCATAATGAGTAAGGATTTCCCCTGGTCTACCCATCCACCACCACCACCATCACCATCCTCCATATCTATCTGGGCCACATGGCTTCCCTGAGACCCAACAACTACTCTCACAGTACAGCACAATCACAGTGGGTCTTTATGAAGCACTCTATTGAGTCCCATATGGTGGAGAAAAATGCTCTTCCAGCCACCCTTTGAATGTCATCCTGGTGCTGAGTTTGCCTCCATAAGATACCCTATGTTCAAAACCAACAGCTCAGCATTGAACTTCTATTTTCATTATTCCTAATGTATATTAGGTTCCTTTCTATAGCCAAATTTTAAGTTCCTTGGAGTAAGTCATGTCTTATGCTGCTTTGGCACTTTCACAGCCCCACACACAGCCTTGCACATAATAGATTCTCAATAAATATACAGTAATTTGATTTGGGTTAAACAACGGCGCAATCACTAGATACAAAGTAAACATCCTGAGAAAGATAATACCATAAGCCTACTGCATCATCAAACACCTGCTTTTGAATGGTGCTTCTCATTACAGTGTTTGGATTGGGACTGATAATGAGAAGACACAGGAAAACTCAGTACTGAGAAGAAGAGGTGAGCCACTGAGATACACACAGGAAAAGTGCACCCACATGAAAGAAAGGGAATCACAAAGAAATGACATCTGGGGTGTTAGAAGCTCGAAGTTTTACAGCTTCTTCTCAAGTCCTTGGGAACATTTTCTCTTGAGAAAAAAACCTCCAAGCCCCAGCAAAAGGGTCCTGTGGAGAAGAACCAAGACCGTCACTGACAGCCCCAGCTAAGTACCAACTTGTTCATGGGAGTAGCCACTTTGGAAGGATACTTTCCAGTCTCAGTCAGGCCAACAAACTATCCTCACTGAACCCAGCTGAAACAATTCACTTGTGAGTAAAAAATACACGATTGTTGCTTTAAGCCACTAGTAATTTGGGGCAGTTTATTACACAGCAAATACATAACCATAATATATATATAGAAATCAACCTTGCCTCTCCTCACACATTTTACACACATACCACTAACACTACAAAGGAATTTCTGCTAACATAATTACTCCAGGGTGTGTGTGTGTGTGTGTGTGTGTGTGCATGCGCACAATGTGCCATGGGTTCCCACTACATATTGGGTACGACAGACAAACCTGCTGAGGATTGCCCTAAGGAAACCATGTGGAGTGGGTTTCGGTCCCAAGGTTCTGTGCATGCTGATATATTAATCAGATGATATAATAGTGGCTCAGTGTAGTACCTAAATGTCTCATTCCTGTTAAAAGCCTGGGCTTCCTAAAAAGTCAAGCTAATGAGAATGTCAGGCACAGCAGCAATCTTTAGAGGAAGACATATTTAGTTGGGAAATTTCAAATTTCAGGGCATGAACAGCTTTCTTTTGGATTCATACTTACAGCTGACTCTAGACCCTAGATTATAAGCCAAATAACCTATTCTGCAGCTAGACATTTACCTCCCTTACCTTACATGCAGGAGAAAACTGACATTCCCTCATGGTAAGGAGAAAGGGCAGGAGGATGAGGCAACAAGGGTAACAGATATGTGTAGCTATTTCCCCTTTAGACCACCGATGATTCTGGAACTTCAATGTACATACAAACCACCTGAGAATATTGTTAAAATGTAGATTGTCATTCAGCTGGTCTGAGATAGAGCCTAAGCTTTTATATTTGTTACAAAATCCCAGTTGGTGTCAATGCTATTATTCTACAGACCACACCTTCAATAGTAAAAATTTGACCATCATGATTAAGTTAGCCTTCAGTGTCTCTTATGTGTAACTCTCTCCAAAGCCTGAGCCTGCCAAAATAATGTCACCACGCCCATCACCACCTTCTTCAACACCACCATCTCCACTGTCACCACTATCACCTCTACGACCACTACCATCTCCTTCACCACCACTGTTTCCGATAACCCCACTGCATCCATCACCTCTGCTACCATATCAATCTCCATCACCACTATCGTGAACACAACTACTACCTCCTTCACCTCAATACTGCCCATTATAGACCATCAGAATTACTCAAACGATAGATCATTTACTTAGCCAAATAGATTCTTTCTGTGCATCCAAGACATGATTCAACCAATAGATAAGGCCCCTGAAATCAAAGACCATAACCTCCAACGAAACAATAACAATGAAAAGAACTGAAGATTGGTAGTTCATCAAGCACATAATAGCAGGAAATACTAGCTCTTTCTGAAACATGGAGGTCCATCTGATCAAAACAGCTCAAGGACAGCAGATCCAAGAACAAGACAAATCCTAATGAAAATAGCATGGTTGTCAGACACATTTACCAAAATAGTCACCTTCACGTAGCACATTTCAGACTTGCAGAAGAGTTCATATATTTGGAAGGGCAAAAATGTAAGTGGGTAGACTTAGCTTACAGCTGAAAGAGGTAACTCCTCTGTTACATAAAATTAAAAACAGAAAACTGGGGTCTCTATCCTAATCATTCTTTCTTCCCTAAGAAGGTCTCTAGGATGAGCTGCCAAGTGTGCTTAACGTCTGTGTCCACCAAACTCTAATCCCTGGTGAATATAATTTTCATTCTAGAAATGAGAAATCTGCCCAAGCAGTAGCAGTATGAAGTTCAAAACCATCTGCACTGCTAGGTAAAGATGATCTGTATACATGATGTGGGCAGTGGTGATTTCCTCTACTAAGCTTCCGAAACGAGAGAAGCTGGGAAGGCAGCAACTCAGCTCAGTCGATGTGAACCTTCTGGGGTTTCAGAAGTGATTACAACCAAGTTCTCTAATTGCTTGTGTGTTTTATTAAGTAGATCCCATTTGAGTCTAAAATCACATGTGATGTTTAAATGTTATTTCTGTAAACTATACAAAACTATAATTTTCCAGTAAAGAAAAAAAAAGATGCTGTCAAATAAGAAGAGATATGAAATGAGATCGTTTCCCTTATTTGCGAGACAGATGTTATTTTTGGCTCTTCTGTATAATGCATTCCATATTATAGTTTCTTTCTGACCAAACACTAGGAATAGCACATGCTTGCACACAGTGAACCAAAACCATTATCAGGAAAACTTTTTATTAACACTGACAACTTTCCAGGTCCCTGGTGCAGAAACCTCAAGCTGTCGGCTGCAAACAGGGGCCATTATGCCAAGGCAGAATTTTTTTCATCTATCTGACATATTCCTGCAATAGAAATAAAGCTGTACATTTCCTTCAGAATCTGCCCCTGAGGGATGGCAAATGATTTTTTTTCTCTTATCTTTTCCTGTGACAGATTTCATAAGATTTTTCTTTATCATTTTCTTTAGAAAAATGTGAAAGGGGAAGACAGTAAGGATGGCATAAACTTACACAGGAAAAAAAAAAAATCCATTACACCACCTGGCTATTCTACTAGATCTATTTATCTTTAAAAAGTTTGATGCTGCGTGAATATCAGCTGAAACTAATTAGCCTCAGGATAAAAATCTCAATACTGAACTAGGATGACAAGAATGCAACCAAAAATGAATAAAATATCCCAACTGGAAGCAGACAGTACTTTTGCCAACTAATGTGTGCAGAGGGAGAAACAAATGGTTATTATTAGGCTGATATAATTTTCAGTTGGAGGTTCTTCCTCATGATGGAGAATCTAATATTCATTTAAATAATTTGACCTCAGCCAATCGCTAACACTTTCTGGGTTTGCCAAGGTATTTATTTTGTGGAGTTTTTAGGGATGGTGTCTGCCCTTCAACAGCCTGGGGGCACCACCAGCTAAAATAAAGAACAAACAAATATTACTTCATGACAGAAGAGCCTGGATAGGGCGCCTGGGTGGCTCGGTGGGTTAAAGCCTCTGTCTTCGGCTCAGGTCATGATCCCAGGGTCCTGGGATCAAGCCTCGCATTGGGCTCTCTGCTCAGCAGGGAGCCTGCATTCTCTTCTCTCTCTCTCTCTCTCTCTCTCTGCCTGCCTCTCTGCCTACTTGTGATCTCTGTCAAATAAATACATAAAATCTTAAAAAAAAAAAAAGATGAAGAAGAAGAACCTGGATGCATGGAATATACAGATGCTCTCTATAAAGTCTGATATTCTTCACTGTTGCTAACATAGGTGTACACTTGCTGTACGTGGGATTTAGAGGAGACACAGGCTTCCCTGTCTCAAAGAAAAGTGTGTGGAAGTTTGGAGAGATTTCTGCAACCACGTCTGGGTTCCTCTTTCCCACGGAGTGAAAGTGGTTGGTGGTGAGAACCCAACAGGCAGACATTCTCTCTCAAAATCACTGGGAGCACGGCTAATAGTCAAGGGAATTCGTCAAGAGTCAAGACCATTTCCCTTCAGTTCTCCCACACCTTGGGGTCCAGCACCCACCCATTTCCAGCACAAGGGTGGTCACCTTCAAGCAGGGTAGAGTAGGGATATGACCTCCTATTCATTCCATCCTAGAAAAACCTCTGTGTCCTGCCAGGATGTTATGGAGGCTCTTCCACTTTGAGGAGGACAGGCTTCCCTGCTGGAGGTCAGGCCCGTCCTCAGCCCTTAGCCCATTCAGAGGTCATTTACAGCTTCAGTAGACAGTTCTCAAACATACCAGAGGCTTCCTCCCTCAAGTACATGTATTTCTCTTCAACTGCAATTTTTCTCTGAACTCGAGAGCATGCTTGGCCCTTGCAACCAATGAGGTACGAAAGTCGATGAACAAACGTCTCAGCTTTTTAGTTCCTTGGTGAGACAGTTCTTAGTTATGTCTCACTCATGTGCTCAGAAGGTCTGCAATAATATTACCTGCCCACAGATATGATATACCTATTAGTGTCTCTTTAATTTGCTTTCCTCCATTATTTTGGTCTCTGTTCTCACACCCTTACTCCCTTGGGATCACCTCCCAATAAACTAACATCCAAATCCTTATTTCAGTCTGTTTTGGAGGGTAATATGAACCAAGACACCTGCTCTAAGCAGCTCCATGTTATATAAAGTTACTCAGGGTGAGAGTCTCGTATCTAGCTCACACTCAACCACACTGTAAAGTTTCCTACAAATAACAGCAGCATAGTGGCCTATTAAGGTCTGAGAGACTACCTCTAGGCATAATGCTGATTTCCAAGGATTAGAAGCATGTATTCCTAAAACAAATATTCATTGAGGGCATAGTAAATTGGCCTATACCACTTTGTATGCACAACTACTGTGTTATTTTTGGTAGCTCTCAATGGGCCACTGCTAGAGGAAAAGGAGACTGAGTTGCTCCCCCAATCTTTCTAACAGGTTTTGTGAACTAAAATCTCAGACCAAATTCAGCCACATAGACAGACATTTATTTGCAAGGAGGCAGAAAACAGTCAAACAACCTATTCTGTAAGCTCAAAGATTTCTGTCTTTTTCAGAGCACTGCCCACACCTTGCAAGAAACAGTCACTTCAGACTAACAGGATGACATTCTATAGCAGGACAAAGTTAACCTCTGTTGGAGTGAGGCAGCCAAGAACCAGGAACCTGTGCCTGGACACAGGACTCTATAGGAGAACACCATTAAGGTATACTACAACTGGCTCATTTCCTAAGTAATTACCAGCACCAGTTGTACACATCTCTTCCCAATGCCTTGTTCAATGGCATCATGTTGGTCTTGGAGTTACTGTGGCATTTATACCACAGAAATCAGCAAACACTATAAACTTCCCCAAAGAGCCTATTAAATATTTACCAGTACACCAATAGCACCATCCATGAGACCTTACTAATTTCTCATAAGCTAGTCATACAAGAATTGGAAATATCTCAAAAAATCTATACCCCTTCACTTCTCTGGAATACCACTATCTTTCCTAACATTCATTATGCAATTAGTAATGCTTCTAGTATTGATAGGAGATGGCTTATTGAAAGTACCTTTGAAGTGTGACTTTTCTGATTAAATACAAGCAGACTACTCCTGAGGTATATATTTCTGATTAGATCAACTGATCATCTCCACACTGTAGCTTAAAGCAACACTGAGATAGTATCATACACTAACTACTGAAACAGTTGAATGTAAGTTGCAGACATCATACCAGGACGCTTACTATGTACCGGGCACTAAGCAAACCATACCTCTACAAACATCCAGATTTCACTCCTAGGATTTTCCTGAGAAGTCATTCATCCAACAAATATGTTCGAGGAATTACTATTAGTACCTGTAGATAGTGCTATGGGAAATGCAAAGATGAGAAAACAAAGGGTCCTGTCCTGGCAATACCCAATTCCTGTGAAGAACTTCTTAGTCCCACAAAAATAATGACCCGCCTCCACCCTACCCCCCCCCCCAAACTCCTCTAATTTAGCTGCTAGAGGCTGCGGTATAAGAACAGAGAGTACAGAGGGAACTGGGCTCCAAAGGCAGCTCTACCCCCATGGAGCTCAAGGAGCAAAGCAGATCCTGGTGAGCAGTGGGAAGGAAATGGTAGATGGGAAGACAGTGTGAGGCAGGTGAGAAGGAGCTATCACTAAGCTAATGTAGTTTATGAAGAAGCTGAAGAATTATACGATCTGAAGACTTAACCCTTGGGCCAAACACAACTTCCAACACTGCTTTCCTCAAGTTCTTGAAATTGTTACCTTCAGGGCGCCTGGGTGGCTCAGTGGGTTAAGCCGCTGCCTTTGGCTCAGGTCATGATCTCAGGGTCCTGGGATCGAGTCCCGCATCGGGCTCTCTGCTCAGCAGGGAGCCTGCTTCCTCCTCTCTCTCTGCCTGCCTCTCTGCCTACTTGTGTTCTGTCAAATAAATTAAAAAAAAAAAAAAAAGAAAAAAAGAAATTGTTACCTTCAAGTCAAGAAAAATCAGATGGGATGTGTAGGATTCGGGGATACGTCTTTTGGATGGTCGAAGTGGGCAGGCATGTTGGCCTACAGTTTCAAATAAAGGAAATGACGTGTGCAAAATGCAGAGATGTCCAATTTGGTGGATTTTAAGAACACCAGATAAGAGAAAGTCTTAGGTTTTGAGTTCTAGTCTCAGCTTTGTTACTGAATAGCTTTATGACCTTGGGTAAGTCACTAAAATTATACAGCTCTCAGGTTCTTTAAGAAATGGGTGGACTAGGCTTTGCCAGCTCTTACTCAGATACCTATTCTTCCCATCTTCCATACCAGCAGAACTCCTCTTTAGTTTTGGGAAGTGATGTATGCAGCAGAGGAAATTTGCTCTCTGGTGACTTCCTGAGCAGCAGCCCCAGCTTGACTCTCTGCCTCTAGAGTTATTACTTGGGAATTCAGCAGAGCCACTGCATTCATGCTTCTGTCAATGTATAAACAAACTGACCAAATGCAAATCCAAATCTTGCACTATATATCAGTGATTCTAAGAGAATACACCTCCATAGAAGAAGCACATCAGAATGGGGGTAGGGGTCTGCCAACATTCTGAGTATTTTAATCACAGATACTACAAAAAGTAAAGTGAAACAAAAACCATTTGACTGGTAGGAATATTCAAAAGATGAAAGTCAAAAAAGCCCTCTGTGGGGAGCCTGGGTTTCAAGTGGTTAAGGACAGTGAATATGACGATTTCTCAGACTCTTTTTAGATCCAAGAATTCTAAATACAAATCATTTTGTCTAATTAGTTATCAGCCTCTTGGATATGTAGAAATATGAAGTCATGATATGTAGGACTAATAACACAGATGGGGAAGGAAGGGTTAGAAATTAGGGTATCATCCTATCTTAGTGTGATCCAAAGTAGAAAGCAATACATACTTTGATGGTGTTTCAAAGGGCCGGAAATGTGTTAACATATGCAATAGTGACCTTCGCTAATTTTCCTAAGAGCAACCATTTTTTAGAGCATAAAGTGCAGGTGAGAAGCAAAGTATGCAGAATCAAAAGAAAAGCAGCAGTGCCAACCTCGCCTAAATACTATGGCCATATGGGCAGGGCTTTACAGTTTCTAAAGTAATTGTAATTCCTCCCTCAGGCCTCACTCACCCAAGGATTTCTTCTCCAGGAAAAGAAACCATGTGTTTATAAGTACCAGATTTTTAACGGTATATGCAGATAGCTAAGGTTTACACACAATCCTATGCAGTAGAGGCTGCATTCAAATTTCCCAACATGTCATCTGCAGACTTCAATAAAATAAACTGATAAATGCCACCTGTCGCAAGTATACTAATCATTTTATGTTCGGTATTCAGGCCCTCTGACCAGAGATATAGTAGCATGACCACTGGGTTTCCCTGTTATTACCTATGATTGATGGGGGTGGAAGGAAGGAGAACGGAACGCAGAAGAAGGTTCTGGCACAGGAAACCAGGATGCATACGTTTTTGCAAAGAATCACCTTTTGGTTTTACAGGGCAATTTTACTAATTTCTTTAATTATTTTAAATTCTATGTAAATAATTTCCACTTTTATTTTTATTAATTCATTTACACCACCTTCTTTAAGTTTATTTTTCTCAGATATAATTTAATCCTATTTTTTTTAACTTTGGCATTTATATTCAGACGTGTATAAAATTTTTTTTTAACTTGGCATTTTTATTCAGGCATGGATTTTTCTTTAATTTTTCATACCTAGCTTCTTAATTTCAAAAATTAGTTCACTTTTTTTCTTATTTTTCCTAATAATATGATCATAATAAATATTTCGCTGGGTGCTGTCTTGGCTGTACTGATGCCTTTAACACACTGTACTTTTATTATATTGCATTTCTAAATAGTTCTTTATTTCCTCTTTAACTCAGATGTTACAAAGATGTTGGCTTTTATTTTTCTTCAATTAGTACATTTTTTTAAATTTTAAGAAGTATAGTTGGCTTTTGACTTGAAAGGTTACTTTTTTCCTTTTCAGTTTCTAATTTAAACGTAACATGATTAATCAACGTGGCCTATGTGATTTCTATTTAATTTGTAAATATTTTCTAATACAGGATTGATTTTTTTTTAACTGCTTAATGTGTTTTGAAAAAAATGAATGCTGTCCATTGGCTACATATATATAATATGTAAAATTTATTGTGTTAATCAAATCTTTTATATCTTTTAGTATATTTGAATTATGGATGTCTAAAAAAATGTTACAGTTCATTGTGATTGCGGATCTACTTATCCTTTTATTTTCTCTTTGCTTTTGCTCTATATATTTAAGAGCTACATTGTCAGGATTATAAGGATTATACTACTTTAATTATTCTGAAGTGTTCTTCTTCAGTCCTTTTAATAATACCTACTTTGAATTTTCTTTTGCCTCATATCAGTATTGCCAGTATTCTGGTTAGCATTTTCCTTTTATATTTTTTTCCCAATCATTTCATTTCAACATTTGTTGTGGGAGAGGGTAAGACATTTTGTTCTGGGCAGTGTGACCTCTAGCCTGTCTTCTGTGATTTGGCTGAGGAACAGAGAGTGCTATCCCCCTCAGGGCAGGCCTTTAGTCAGCTCCTCATGTAGAGGCTCATGATGTCACCTAGGTGTCAGCCACCAAAGACCCCCACCCCCAACCTCTCCCACTGGCTGTTCCTGCCCAAGGGGACAGATGTAGTGGTTGCTCTTTGCCTGGGAGTGGTAGAGGCAGAAGAGAGGGAGAGTGCAGATGGTCAACAGACCCAACTGCTTCTGCTGCAGAACCCCAATGAATCACCCTGTCAGCTGCCACAAGGAACTTCTTGCCAGACCTCTGAAAGTCACCAGTCTTTTGGCTGGAAGCATCTTTGGGGCCATATCCACCTTTGCAGGAGTTTGCTCCTGCATGGGTTTTGGGCTGTGATTTCATTCTTCAATCTAACCTCAACTATCTTCCATCTTTCTAAAATTCATCAAATGTTTTTTGGCCAACTGCTTGGGAGCATAATTTTAAAAACAAGATTTTTGCCATTTCTGGAGACTTTTGTGGGAGGAAGAGGATATAAGGATTTCCATAACACTTGTTTTGTCTTATCCATTATTTCTTTAGGTCAGATTATCAAAAATAGGACTCTGAGACAAAGCATATGAACATTCTTAGGAACCCTGATACATACTGCCAAATTGTTTTCTACAAGGATTATAATAATTTACACCATCAACAGCAGCTCCTTCATTGGAAATTTTGCTCATTATTTAGAAGATAAAAGAAGTTCAATATCAAGTAGCATGACAGTTAAAGTTTTATAGTTTAAAATTTTATAGTTTTATAAAGGTATAATTGACATACAATAAACCACACATATTTAAAGTATACAATTTGGTAAGTTTTGACATATATGTATATCACATATATGTGTCATTCATACACACACACACACACACACACACACCTATGAAACCATCATCATGATCAAAGAGTTAACACCCAGCAATCCCAAAAGTTTCCTAATATTCCCTGGCAATCCTTCTTTCCTACTCCTGCCTGCCTCACTCTCCCATCGCCAGGTAAACACTGATCTGATTTCTATCACTGTTTATTAACTTACATTTTCTAGAGTTTTATATAAATAGAATCACACACACACACACACACACACACACACACACACATCTTTTTCTTTGGCCTTTCACTCAAGAGTAATTATTTTGAGATTCATTCATATTACTTTACGTGTCAACAGTTTACTCCTCTTTATTGTTGAATAGTGTGTGTGTGTGTGCATATACAGTGTATAAATGTTCACACACACACATACCCTATTGAAGTTGACCTATAGCTCACTGATGCTCTGCTTACCGTTTTAAACTTTTTCCTGAGTGCTTTATTTTTGACAATTTCTATAGTTAAGTCTTCAAATTCACTAATCTTTTCTGTGATATCTAATATGCTATTAATACTATCCAACATATTTCTCATCTCACATATTATAGCTTTCACATGTAGAAGCCTAATTTGACTTTCCTTAAGACATCTTCCCTATCTCTATTTTACTTTTGTACAGGTAGAATATAGTTATAATAATTGTTTTTTATGTCCTTGTCTGATAATTCCAACTTCTGTGTCAGTTTGATTGCTTTTTGCCCATTACAAGTTGTATTTTCCTGATTTTTTGCATGCTTGCAAAAAAATTATTTTTATTTGATTTCAGTCATTGTGACTTTTCCTTTTTTGGTGTTAGATATTTTTATATTCCTTTATTTTTTTTTTAGTTTTATTCAAGGATACCATTAAAGTACAAGGAAACAGTTTGGTCCTTTTGTTCCTGCTTCTAAGACTTGTTAGGCTGGACCAGAACAGTGGTTAACTTAGGGCTAGTTGTTTTCCACCACTGAAATAAGACTTTTCTGAGTATTCTATCCATTTCTACATGAAATCCAGTCTCCTGTTTGAGCACCAGAGACCATTCCTTCTAATGCTTTTGTCTAGTCCTTTTCCAGTCTCAGTTTCCTCATATGTGTGAGCTGGTATCCACTGTTCTTTTATATATTACATTTTTGTTCATTTCAGGTGGAAAAGTAAATCCAGTCCCTTTTACTTCAGCTTAACAGAAGCAAAACTAAACTTTTTTTAGTGTGAGAAGAATTTTTTCAAGTAATGTCACTATTTAACACAGATATAAAGCAAAGCTCCTGTGACTAAAAGTGAGGTAAAGGATTGATGGCCTGAGAAAAAAAATTGATAGCCTGCCCAGACAACTTCTTTCTTGCTGTTCTCAGAAGCCAAATTCTCCCCTGATCCTTAGAGATTCACAAGACCCAATTTAAAAACCACTACATCTGGTCAAACTCCTCCTTTTATAAGCTTGATGCAACTGACACCTAGAATTATTAAGTTACTTGCCCAAGATCACCCTGCTAAAACCTAGGTCATAGGATGAAAGGGAATAATGACTCACAAGAGTAAAGGCCCAAGAATGGCAGCAATATGTCTGCCCCTGTATTTTTAAATTTCCAAAAATCTGTAAGAGTGACCAGAGAAGAAAGACTGGTGAGTTTAAGAAAGGATACAGTGCAAAAGGGTCCTAGTTATGCCTTCCCTTATATACCAAGTTCATTTCCTGAAGCCCTATCTCCTAGGGAAGATTCTCAGTGAGCTTCAGCTCAGCTCACAGATCTTCGGCAAAGGGCAGACTCCTAAAGACTAGAACCCAGATCCCTGAATCACAGGCAAGTGTTCTGTCAAAGTACTGCATTATCTCCCTTCCACTGGTAATATCCTAAAATGCACTGACACCCTCGTTCTTTGCTATGTGTCAAATACTTAAGAAGAGATTATTGACCCAGAACAATGTATTTGTGATTGTTGGCAAAAATTTCCTGTGAGTACAGAAATCTCAATCACACAAAAACAAACACAAACAAACAAACAAAAAAACCAAACCACCAGATTCTGTTTTGCCTTGAATGTCATGTAACAGAGTATGGTGTGATGATGGTGCTTAGAAATCAAGCTAGAAGGAAGAGAGTTCATCAAGTAGGAATGAAAATTCTAGGTCCCCACTGAAAGCAACAAAACAGGAAAAGTATAGGTGCCAAGAGTGTCTAACTTAGACAATGAAATACTAGATGAGTCTCAATTTGCCACTCAATGAATTTCAAATTCCTTGTCTTCAAATAGTATTCATAGAACTTGTCACAGCTTGCTTCCCAGAGAATGTGGAAGCTCTAAGTGGATTTTAAAACAATTTGTAAGTCACTTAAAATTCCTTGGAGATAGGATGATATATAAATATGTGGTACTACTATAACATTAACCACACTTAAATATAGTTAGCCATACTTAAGTATGCTAACCATACTTAAATATTTACAATATTACAATTGAGAGGGATTATCTACAGAATTCTTAGTATCTCTTCCAATTAATTTTCAGAATGACAGAGAAGTTAATTACCCGGAGTCTTGCTATACTGTAATCTTACCATGGTCCAGTAATTAAGATGCATTTAGAACTTTTTCTGTATCAGTGAGAACTAAAAGAATTTCAATACAATATGACTATTCCCACACCACATCACAGACCTCAGAGACAGCACCAGTAAGAAGAGTTAAGAATCTTTCTTGAGGATTCAATCTTGTAACTTTGCCCATTATTAGAGGAAAAAATTACAAGTACTTTGATTCATTTTGTGGTCTAATTGTTATTTTTGATATATTTGTTTGCAAATTTAGTGCTCAGAAGATGGTTTATTTCACCTAAAGCTATGCCTTCAGTTAGGATGTCAAGATATTGTTAGGTGGGTGGTGACTTCATGATTTGAACCGCAGGGCTGCTTACTCTGTACAGATTATGAATGAGGCCTTGAGAACTGTGCTGGGCACAACCTGTTCCATCATGCTTGGCTTCCCTTATTCCCCTTTAGTACTAGAAGGAAACTGTGAGTCAAGAGAGGGAATTTGGGAATATGAGAAATCCAGGCAACGGCAACAGAATTCCTGTAAAGATATGCATACACAGATAATAATAGATCTCTTAGGGATTTTACATTCATGGAACTATATACAAAATGTTACATTCACCTGCATAAATTTATTATAGTTACCCATAAAAATACTTAATGCATTTGTTACATTTGTGTACATTTGTGTATTATTTGTGTACATTTATTGAGCCCCTATTACTAAACATATAATAGGAACTTCTTAAATCAGTCAATCAGAATAATGAAAATATACTTACTGTAATAGCAATACTGGCAATTAAACTAAGATGAATTCCTAATTTTTATTACTTTGAAGAAAGACTATTGTTCATTTTTATCCAACAGAAATGGTCTACTAGTTTCAGAAGACTCCAAAAAAAAAAAAAACCACATAACCTAGTCACAAGCATAATAACCATTAAGTGTGACCTAATGAGCAAAAATTAACTGAATTCCCTACAATGTGTACAGAAACTATTTAATTCTAAAAATCCTGTTCCCAAAATAAGTACAACTTGCAGATGATGTGATTCTGTATTTAGAAAACCATAAAGACTCCACCAAAAGCCTAGTATAAATGATAAGTGAATTAAATAAGGTGACAAGATATAATATCAATATATAGTACATACAATGAAATATTACACAGCCATAAGGATGAGATTGTACCATTTGAGACAATATGGATGAACCTAGAGGGTATTATGTTAAGTGAAATAAGACACTTAGAAAGACCAATACCACATGATTCCACCCATGAATGGAATCCCCCCAAAAATCTGAATCAAAACTATAAATATAGACAATAAATTGATGGCTGCCAGAGGGGAGGAGCATTGGGAGTGGGGCAAAATGAGGGCAGAGGAGTGGGAGATATAGACTTCTAGTTATAAAATAAATAAGTCAGAAAAATAAAAAGCAGAATGTAAGGAATACAGTCAATGATACGGTAATAGTGACATAATGGGGCATATGTGGAATAGAGCATAACATATAAATTTGTAAAATTACTAAATTCCACACCTGAAACTAATGTAACATTAGTTTCAACTGTATCAACTACAGTAAAATTAAAAAATTTAAAAAAAAATTAAAGAAAGCAAACAAACCAATATACAGAAATCTGCTACATTTCCATACACTAATAATGAAAAAGCAGAAAGAGAAATTAAGGAAATAATCCCATTTGCAACTGCACCAAAATCACAAAAAATATCTAAGAATAAATTTAACAAAAGAACTGAAAGACCTGTCCTCTGAAATCTATAAAACAATGATGGAAGTAACTGAAGACAACACAAACAAATGGGAACATGTTCCATGCTGATGGGCTGGAAGAACAAATATTGCTAAAATGTCCATACTATCCAAAGAAATCTACAGATTTAATGTAATCTTGATCAAAATATCAACAACATTCTTCACAAAACTAGAACCAACAATCTTAAAATTTGTATGGATCCACAAGAGACCCCAAATAGCCAAAGCAATCTTGAAAAAGAACAAAACTGGCAATATCACAACCCCAAATATAAAGAGAGATTACCAAGCTGTCATAAGCAAAACAGTATGGTACTGGCACAAAAGTAGACACATAGATCAACGGAACAGAATAGAGAGCCCAGACATGAAAAATATGATCAATTAATCTCTGACAAAGGAGGCAGAAATATGCAATGGGAAAAAGATAGTCTCTTCAACAAATGGTGTTGGGAAAACTTGGACAGCTACACGCAAAAGAATGAAACTATACCGCCTTCTTACATCATACACAAAAATAAACTCGAAATGGATGAAGGACCCAATTGTGAGACCTGAAACCTTAAAAATCCTAGAAGAGAGCATGAGCAGTAATTTCTCTGACACTGGCTATAGCAACATTTATCTAGATAGGTCTCCTGAAGCAAGAGAAATAAAAGCAAAAATAAACTATTGGGACTACATCCAAATAAAGAACTTGTGCACAGTGAAGAAAACCATCAACAAAACTAAAAGACAACCTACTGAGTGGGAGAAAATATTTGCAAAGGACTTATCTGACAAAGGGTTAGTATCTAAAATATATAAAGAATTTATACAACTCAGTACTCAAAAAAATAATAATAATCCAACTAAAAATGGGCAGAAGACATAAACAGACAGTTCTCCAAAGAAGACATCCAGGTGGCCAACAGACACATAACAAGATGTTCAACATCACTCATTATCAGCAAAATGCAAATCAAAACCACAATGAGATATCACCTTAACCCTGTCAGAATGGCAAAAATCAACAACACAAGAAGCAACAAGTGTTGGTGAGGATATGGAGAGAAAGAAATCTCTGTGCACTGTTGGTGGGAATGTAGTCTGGTGGTGCAGTCACTCTGGAAAACAGTATTGAAGATCCTCAAAAAGTTAAAAATAGAATTGCCATATGATCTAGTATTTCCACCACTGGGTATTTACCCAAAGAATGCAAAAACATTCAAAAAGATATATCCATCTCCATGTTTACTGCTGATTAGATAAGTAGCCTAATAATGGAAGCAACCCAAGTGTCCATGGGCAGATGAATAAAGAAGATGTGGTATGGATACATATACATACACAATGAAATACTTAGGCACAAAACACAACAAAACAAAAAGGAAATCTTGCCATTTGCAAAACATGGGTGGACATACAGAATATGTCCATCAGTAGATGAATGGATAAAGAAGATGTGATACACACACACACATGTAAAAACTGTAAAAAAGAAGGAAATCTTAGCATTTGCAACAGCATGGATGGATCTAGAAAACATAATGTTGAGTGAGTTAAGTCAGAGAAGGACAAATACCATATGATTTCACTCATATAAGCAATTTGAGAAACAAAGCAAATAAACAAAGAAAAAAGAAACATAATAAAAACAGACTCAAATATAAAGAACAAACTGGTGGTTGCAGGGAGGTCAAACAGGTGAAGAAGATTAAGAATACATTTATCATGATGAACACTGAGTAATATACAGAATTGTTAACTCACTATACTATACAACTGAAACTAATATAACACTATGTTAACTATCCTGGAATTAAAAAATTTAAAAATCCTGTTCCTAAAACTCAAGCAAAGACTATTGTGTTGCCTTGTCCCCACCATGATAGCTAAACTCTACTTTCTAAGAACAGTGACAGTGAAATGGGGAGAGAAATATTTGTCTAAGAATCAAAAGACCTGCTCTCCAGGTCCAGCTATGTAACTAACTAGCTAAGGGCACTAGTTCTAGTTCCTCCTCTCCATATTTTTGAACTGCTTAAACTGCAAACTGCATACTTGAACATGATAATCCATAAGGTCCCTTCAGGCTATACATTAATTTATTTAGTTTTTTAATTTACTCACACCCTGGCTGTCAAATCAATCAGGTTAATAAAATATAAAATGAGGACCAAATGACAAAAAGAAAATGAAAATATATTAACAATAAAGGTTAAAGTATCATTTCATATTTGACTCTGAGGAATCAAAGAAAAAGCAGAAATGTAAGCTTCACAACTTTTTATTTTTAGAAAGGGAGAAAGTTTCCTTTTTTTGAGGTACAACCTCTTATCACTATAATCCCTGCCACAGTTGAGAAAATAAACCATTACCCTAAGTTCAGAAGATCATCTGCAAGCACAAAATTTCTCTATATATTCTCTGTACTCAGGTAAAGATTAAACATGTGAAGAGCACTGTTTTTCATAGACAATGTGACGTCACCATGAAGTGACTGGGTACCACACAATCAAGGGAAACAGAACACAGAGCCATTAAAAAATATGCAACATGGGGGATTAAGGGGGTAGGAGAAGAATAAATGAAACAAGATGGGATTGGGAGGGAGACAAACCATAAGTGACTCTTAATCTCAGAAAACAAACTGAGGGTTGCTGGGGGGAGGGGGGTTGGGAGAAGGGGGGGTGGTTATGGACATTGGGGAGGATATGTGCTATGGTGAGTGCTGTGAAGTGTGTAAACTTGGCAATTCACAGACCTGTACCCCTGGGGATAAAAATATATTATATGTTTATAAAAAATGATTAAAAATAAATTTAAAAAAAAAGAAATGCAAAAGACTGTAATATCCAGCAATCTTAAAAAGAACAAGGGGAAATTTGTTACCTGACTTCAAGACTTACTATGAAGCTACTATAATCAAGATATTTGCGCCGCAGCAACATCTTCCTAGGAACATCGCCAAAGGCAAGGGAAGCAAGAGCAAAAATGAACTATTGGGATTTCATCAAGATCAAAAGCTTTTGCACAGCAAAGGAAACAGTTAACAAAATCAAAAGACAACTGACAGAATGGGAGAAGATATTTGCAAACGACATATCAGATAAAGGACTAGTGTCCAAAATCTATAAAGAACTTAGCAAACTCAACACCCAAAGAACAAATAATCCAATCAAGAAATCGGCAGAGGACATGAACAGACATTTCTGCAAAGAAGACATCCAGATGGCCAACAGACACATGAAAAAATGCTCCATATCACTCGGCATCAGGGAAATACAAATCAAAACCACAATGAGATATCACCTCACACCAGTCAGAATGGCTAAAATCAACAAGTCAGGAAATGACAGATGCTGGCGAGGATGCAGAGAAAGGGGAACCCTCCTACACTATTGGTGGGAATGCAAGCTGGTGCAACCACTCTGGAAAACAGCATGGAGGTTCCTCAAAATGTTGAAAATAGAACTGCCCTATGACCCAGCAATTGCACTACTGGGTATTTACCCTAAAGATACAAATGTAGTGATCCGAAGTGCACCCAAATGTTTATAGCAGCAATGTCCACAATAGCCAAACTATGGAAAGAACCTAGATGTCCATCAACAGATGAATGGATAAAGAAGAGGTGGTATATATACACAATGGAATACTATGCAGCCATCAAAAGAAATGAAATCTTGCCATTTGCGACAACATGGATGGAACTAGAGCATATCATGCTTAGCGAAATAAGTCAAGCGGAGAAAGACTACTGTCATATGATCTCCCTGATATGAGGAAGTGGTGATGCAACATGGGGGCTTAAGTGGGTAGGAGAAGAATAATGAAACAAGATGGGATTGGGAGGGAGACAAACCATAAGTGACTCTTAATCTCACAAAACAAACTGAGGGTTGCTGGGGGGAGGGGGGTTGGGAGAAGGGGTATGGGGTTATGGACATTGGGGAGGGTATGTGCTTTGGTGAGTGCTGTGAAGTGTGTAAACCTGGTGATTCACAGACCTGTACCCCTGGGGATAAAAATATATGTTTATAAAAAATAAAAAATTAAAAAAAAAACAAAAAACAAACAAAAAAAAGATATTTGCATCGTTGGCATGAAGATAAACAAACAGATCAGTGAACTATAATAGAGAACCAAGACCTCACTTACATGGTCATTTAATTTTTCTAAAAAGGTAACAAAGTGATCAGGAGGGAGACAAACCATAAGAGACTCTTAATCTCACAAAACAAACTGAGGGTTGCCAGGGGGTAGGGAGTGGGTGGATGGGTTATGGACACTGGGGAAGGTATGTGCTATGGTGAGTGCTGTGAAGTGTAAACCTGGCAATTCACAGACCTATACCCCTGGGGCTAATAATACATTATATGTTAATAAAACATTAAAATCTTTTAAAAGGCAAATATATAAATAAATAAATTAATAATAATAATAATAATAATAATAATATTTCAGAGGCCACCCACCTAGCCAGGGACAGCAGAGAGATTAAACAAGAGTTCCTGACCTGAGATCAGAGGCTAGTTTTAGGTAACAGACACTGGGCAGCGAGGGGCACGTGTGCAGAGCTGACTAGGTGTGAATCTGACACAAACTGCAAGGAGCACAGGAGAAGCTGCCATGCGGCTGCACCCGAGGGGTCTCCTGGGGTGTGTGTTAGAGTCCCTTTCACTCCCTCTCAGACTGTGGCCTCAGCTCAGTCTTAACCTGAAGAGGAAAGTGTGACATTCACTTCCTGTTCTGTGCAGAAGACCTTTCCGGTGATGCATCCAGGTGGCAAAAGGATTGGAACATCCACAAGATGACCCTGGATTTGTCAGAGGCTCTGGTTGGAAACACTATAGATTAAGGGTTGAGGAAACATCTGGCTCCAGCAGGGACAGTATGGTCCCGCACAAACCTCAGGCAAAACCCAGGCCTATTATCCTATTGCCCTGAGGAGGTGCCTCTAGGGATGAGGTTACCAAACCAGTACCTACAAAGAACTATTAACAGTCAATTTTGACAACAATTTATAGGAACAGTTCTATTTCCTGGTCTCAGAGAAGAGCCCTGAGGCTCCTCAGAGAATCAATACTCCCTGGTCTTTCCTCTTTTATAAATGGGGCTGGGGGGAAGTATCTAAAAAAGTATGATGGAACAGAGCTTCCAGAAAAAAAAAAAAAAACATGGTATTCAGACACAGTACCCTGAAGAACAACTTTTTTTGAAAGCTCAAAATACCTTGCCTATCAGTGTTCTCCTTGCCCCACCCAAGTTATCCCTAGCCAGTGGGGACAATATTTCTAATAAGCATCCAAAAATCATCAATTACTAATACAGTATCTGTACAGAGTCTTAGAAACAAGAGGAACATTAAGAAAAACGTGAGGCCCCTAGAATAGCAAAATAATTATGCACAACTAGTCCGTGGAAACTCCAGGGAAACAAATTAGGTATCCCAGCTCTTAAATTGGGTCTTTTTCCTTTCATTCAAATTCTTTCGATTAACATTTATAGTGTGCTTATGAAGGCAAAAGAAGAACACACAACCATACTCTGAAAACTTCTGTCTCAAAAGTGACACACATCCTTTCTGCCCACATATCATTAGACAAAGCAAGTTACTGGCCATGACAAAGTTCCTTCCAATGGGATGGATTTCCCTTCCATGGAAAAATCATCAAATGTTTGTGAACAGCAAAACAGTCCTCCACAAGAACCCAGGATAAGCCCTGGCTTCACCCAGATTAATTAAGGAGTTAGGAACTTGGAAGATAAATAGTCCAACAAAAGGGAGGCAAACATAACCTCTTATACTTCTACACAAACTACAGACACTCTGAAGATTCACACACTAATGAGATACGCAGGGCAGAAGAGCTCTCTGGAAGCTCTTTGGGGAGAAAAATGCTTTTTCCATCCTGACAAATTCAAGAACATACATACATAAGCCCCTAACACATGACCTGAAAGTTTTCATGTACACACATATTCAGCCAGATGAGTGTAAGGTTGTAAGGATGAGAGACACATCACCATGAAGTTATCTGCTCTGGCTCTTCCCCAGTGTTCTAGAGGCTAAAGCTAGAATGATCTTTTAAAAACAGAAAACTGGTTGTATATGTCCAACCCTTCAATTTCCCCACGTACAACTTCCTATTGTTTAAAAACACATCAGTGGCTTCCCATTGCTTTCACTCTACAGATAAAAGTTCTAACAGTTCCATACTCTGCTCCAGGCACACTGGTCTTTTCTTTCTTAGGGAAAACTCATTAGCAGTGAATCTCAACCCTGGGAGATAGTGCCTCCAGGGAACATTTGGCAATGTCTGTAGTCCTTTTGGGTTGCTACAAGAGACTGGGCTGCAATTTGCATTCATTGAGTACAGGCTAGAGATGCTCCTAAACATCGAACAACATACAGGAGAGCCTTACAGCGACAAAAAATTATCCAACCCTAAAAGCCATCAATGCCGACATGAGAAATCTTGCTCTAAAGGTCTCTACTTCACAGTTTCCCAAGGTTCCCAGAACTGAGCTCTAGTTGCCCAAACTGGTAATACACGACTTACTGGCATTTACTGGCTTTGATAACACACTACTTACTTTCTTCTCTTCCCTGTCTCACTTCCTCATTTCCCTACTGGGTTTTCCTGAGATCACCTCCCTAATAAGCCACTTGCCTTCAAATCCTTGTTTCAGGGTCTGCTTCTGGCCAAACCCAAACCATAAAATATCCGTCAAACCGTGTATTTCTCAGCAATCAGTCTCCCCTACTCTTCAGCTATGTAATAAAGCCATGGGGCTGGCTAAGGAAACTGGGAAGGAAGCAGGTGCACTGGTTTCTGAAAATGGCAGCAGCTGAGCTGAAACTTCTAAAAAAACACTATGCTACCTGACAAAGGGTCTGATTTGGGAAAAGAAGCTCTTCCCACTCATACCTCCAGAGAGTCACTCAGTTTGAATAGTTACCTGGCCCCCAAGATGATGGAAAGGAGAAAGAACACAAGGATAGGCAACTGAAGACCCAGCATAAATCCTGCCTCTATTGTTGACTGGATCCCTCCCCTAACTGAGTCCTGTGTTTGCCTTGTACTCAGTATCCCCATAAAGGACTTTACTGGGATGGATGATAACTAAGGATTCTTTGAGCTCCAGCATTCTACAATTATAAGAAAAATCTTATATCCCATGCCCCTTCCACCATAACCCAAGAATTCTCTGCTGTATTTGGAAGCTTCTTCCCCTCCAGCCCAAACATGGCCCTTCCAGAGCAGCACTCCATGTTGCAGGCTTCATGCATCCAGATTCTTGCAGTTCAAATGAGCTCTTAAAAATCGGCACAGCTCACTACCACAACTGAACCAGGAAGAAATAGAAAACCTGAATAGACCCATAACCAGTAAGGAGATTGAAGCAGTCATCAAAAATCTCTAAACAACAAAAGCCCAGGGCCAGATGGCTTCCCAGGGGAATTCTACCAAACATTTAAAGAAGACTTAATTCCTATTCTCCTGAAACTGTTCCAAAAAATAGAAATAGAAGGAAAACTTCCAAACTCATTTTATGAGGCATCACCTTGATCCCAAACCCAGACAAGGATGCCATCAAAAAAGAGAATTATAGACCAATACCCTTGATGAACACAGATGCAAAAATTCTCACCAAAATACTAGTCAATAGGATTCAACAGTACATTAAAATGATTATTCACCACGACCAAGTGAGATTTATTCTAGGGCTGCAAGTTTGGTTCAACATCCACAAGTCAGTCAATGTGATACAACACATTAATAAAAGAAAGATCAAGAACCATATGTTACTCTCAATAGATTCTGAAAAAGCACTTGACAAAGTACAGCATCCTTCCTAATCAAAACTCTTCAAAGTGTAGGGTTAGAGGGCACATACCTCAATATTATCAAAGCCATCTATAAAAAACCCACAGCAAATAGCATTCTCAATGGAGAAAAACTGAAAGCTTTTCCGCTAAGGTCAGGAACACGGCAGGGATATCTATTATCACCACTGCTATTCAACATAGTACTAGAAGTCCTAGCCTCAGCAATCAGACAACAAAAAGAAATTAATGGTATCCAAATCGGCAAAGAAATCAAACTACCACTCTTTGCAGACGATATGATACTATATGTGGAAAACCCAAAAGATTACACCCCAAAACTGCTAGAACATGTACAGGAATTTAGTAAAGTGTCAGGATATAAAATCAATGCACAGAAATCAGTTGCATTTCACTACAAGACAGAAGAAAGAGAAATTAAGGAGTCAATCTCATTTACAATTGCACCCAAAACTATAAGATACCTAGGAATAAACCTAACCAAAGGGGCAAAGAATCTATACTCAGAAAACTATAAAGTACTCATGAAAGAAATTGAGGAAGATACAAAGAAATGGAAAAATGTTCCATGCTCCTGGATTGGAATAACAAATATTGTGAAAATGTCTAAAGCAATCTACACATTTAACACAATCCCTATCAAAATACCATCCATTTTTTTCAAAGAAATGGAACAAATAATCCTAAAATTTATATGGAACCAGAAAAGACCCCAAATAGCCAAAGGAATATTGAAAAAGAAAGCCAAAGTTGGTGGCATCACAAGTCCAGACTTCAAGCTCTATTACAAAGCTGTCATCATCAAGACAGTATGGTACTGGCACAAAAACAGACACATAGATCAATGGACCAGAATAGAGAGTGCAGAAATAGACCCTCAACTCTATGGTCAACTAATCTTCGACAAAGCAGGAAAGAATGTCCAATGGAAAAAAGACAGCCTCTTCAATAAATGGTGTTGGGAAAATTGGACAGCCACATGCAGAAAAATGAAATTGGACCATTTCCTTACGCCACACACGAAAATAGACTCAAAATGGATGAAGGACCTCGATGTGAGAAAGGAATCCATCAAAATCCTTGAGAAGAATGCAAGCAGCAACCTCTTCGATCTCAGCCGCAGCAACTTCTTCCTAGGAACATCACCAAAGGCAAGGGAAGCAAGGGCAAAAATGAACTACTGGGACTTCATCAAGATCAAAAGCTTTTGCACAACAAAGGAAATAGTCAGCAAAACCGAAAGACAACTGACATAATGGGAGAAGATATTTGCAAAAGACATATCAGATAAAGGGCTTGTATCCAAAATCTATAAAGAGCTTAGCAAACTCAACACCCAAAGAACAAATAATCCAATCAAGAAATGGGCAGAGGACATGAACAGACATTTCCGCAAAGAAGACATCCAGATGGCCAACAGACACATGAAAAGATGCTCCACATCACTCAGCATCAGGGAAATACAAATTGAAACCACAATGAGATATCACTTCACACCAGTCAGAATGGCTAAAATTAACAAGACAGGAAATGACAGATGCTGGCGAGGATATGGAGAAAAGGGAACCCTCCTACACTGTTGGTGGGAATGCAAGCTGGTGCAACCACTCTGGAAAACAGCATGAAGGTTCCTCAAAAAGTTGAAAATAGAACTACCCTATGACCCAGCAATTGCACTACTGGGTATTTACCCTAAAGATACAAATGTAGTGATCCGAAGTGCACCCGAATGTTTATAGCAACAATGTCTACAATAGCTAAAATATGGAAAGAACCTAGATGTCCATCAACAGATGAATGGATAAAGAAGAGGTGGTATATATACATAATGGAATACTATGCAGCTATCAAAAGAAATGAAATCTTGCCATTTGTGACGACGTGGATGGTACTAGAGGGTATCATGCTTAGTGAAATAAGTCAATCAGAGAAAGGCAACTATCATATTATCTCCCTGATATGAGGAAGTGGAGAAGCAATGTGGGAGGTTTGGGGGGTAGGAAAAGAATAAATGAAACAAGATGGGATCAGAAGGGAGACAAACCATAAGTGACTCTTAATCTCACGAAACAAACTGAGGGTTCTGGGAGGAGGGAGGTCGGGAGAGGGGAGGTGGGGTTATGGACATTGGGGAGGGTATGTGCTGTGGTGAGTGTTGTGAAGTGTGGAAACTTGGCAATTCACAGACCTGTACACCTGGGGATAAAAATACATTATATGTTTATAAAAAAATTTTTAAAAATTAAATTAAAAAAAATTCCACATACAAGTAAAATTAAAAGAAAAAAAAAAGAATAAAAAAAAAAATCGGCACGGCTCAAAGCTTCATTTCCCTGAGGCAAAACAAGGCTCAAAAAAGACTGCTCACTTTCTCAAGTTTCCAGATTTGTAAAATTCACTTTAGACACTTGAACAACTAGGCAACTACACCCAGGTGTCCACTGGTTATATACCAAGTGTGAAGTTTGAAGTGCAAATGGGGAAAAAATTAAAACCCCTTCTTCCCAATTAAAAAAATAGGGATGGAAATTCTGATTGAGAATGACCAAACATATGCTATATAAATGATCAATTTTTGAATAATTAGAAAACAAAAGTCCACATACTTTGAAACTCATGCTACAGATAAGTATGTATTTTCTTAAAATTCCAAAGGTGCTCGAGGATGGCAGAAATAACAAGAATGTTCAGCTCCATGTAATTTACAGTCCCAGTTTTCAAAAGGTTTGTATTATATTCAGAAAAGCTAGGCATGTAATTTCAATAATGCTGCAAGCATCAGTCAGGGCTATAGAATATGAGAAAAGGAATTATTGCCATGTCTAATATGATGAGAAAAATAGCCTACTGTACTTCCTTTTACTTTTGACAAAAACAAAGTTATTTAATAAGAGAAAAACATCAAACATAAATGGTTTTATAAATAAGTTCTTAATACTTTATTGTATTCTAAAGTAACACTCATTTCAATGTATTAAAAAGTAAATAAAACAAAAAGCATGAAAATAAAACTGACTAAAATTCCATACCTAGGGACCAACATTATTTATGTTTCATGTACTTCCTTCCAATTTTTCAGAAATTTTTTCATCAAAATATTTGTTATACTTTAATTTTTTTCTTTTAATTCCAGTATAGTTAGCAGTGTTATATTAGATTCAGGTGTATAACATGAGTCAAAAATTCTATACATTACTCAGTACTCATCATGATAAGTGTACTCTTAATTTCCTTCATGTATTTCAGTCATCCCCCAACACACCTCCCCTCTGGTAATCATCGGTTTGTTTTCTATAGCTAAGATTCCATTGTTTGGTTTGCCTCTTTTTTGTTGTTTTTCATTAGTTTTGCTTCTTAAATTCCATATGAGTGAAATTGTATGGATTTGTTTTTCTCTAATTTCACTTAGCCTTATAGTCTCTATGTCCACCCATGTTTTGCAAATGGCAAGATTTCTTTTTTTCGTTCTTTCTTTTTTTTTTTTTTTTTTTTTTTGGTGACTGAGTATTCCATTGTGTATGTATGTGTATACATACCACATCTTCTTTATTTATTTACCCATGGACACTTGGGTTGCTTCCATTATTTGGCTATTTATCTTATCAGCAGTAAACATGGGGATGGATATATCTTTTTGAATGTTTTTGCATTCTTTGGGTAAAACCCAGTGGTGGAAATAATACTGAATCATATGGCAATTCTATTTTTAACTTTTTGAGGATCTTCAATACTGTTTTCCAAAGTGGCTGCACAACCAGACTACAACCCCACCAACAGTGCACAAGGATTTCTTTCTCTCCATATCCTCACCAACACTTGTTGTTCCTTATTTTTTAAGATATCTAAAGATAGCAAATAGTGACCGTTTTATTCTTTCCTTACTAATTAGGACACCTTTTCTTTTTCTTGTCTGATTCCTGTGGCTAGGACTTCCAGTATTATGTTGAATAAAAGTGGTGAGAGTAACATCCTTGAGTTAGGGGATGTTCCTGAGTTAGGGGAAAATCTCTCAGTTTTCAACATTGAGTATGATGTTAGCTATGGGCTTTTTTAATATACAGCCTTTATATGTCATATATAGTTATGGATTAGCCATGGGTTTTTCATCTATAGCCTTTATACATCATATATAGCTTTTTACGAACATATTCCCCCTCAATCTACTTTGCTCAGTTTTTATCTTGATGTTGTACTTTGTCAAATGCTTTTTCTCCATCTTTTAAAATGATCATATGGTTCTTACCCTTTCTCTTGATATTGATGTATCATTTTGATTGATCTGCAAATATTAAACCACCCTTACATCCCAGGAATAAATCCTACTTGATCATGGTGAATGATTTTTTCAATGCATTGTTGGATTCAGTTTGCTATTATACTGTTGAGGATTTTTGCATCTATGTTCATCAGACATATATATAGATGTAGATATAGATATATAGATACACATGAGTGTATATTATGTGTATATACACACATATATCTACAATATACATACATACATATATATATAGATGTTTTGGTTTTATAATGTCTTTCTCTAGCTCTGGTATCAGTGTAATGCTGACCTCATAGAATCAATTTGGATGCTCTCTTTCCTTTTTTATTTTTTCAAATAGTTTGAGAAGAACAAGTATTAACTCTTCTTTAATTGTTTGGTAGAATTCACTGTGAAGATATCTGGTCCTGGTCTTCTGTTTTGGGGGGAAATTTTTGATAACTGACTCAATTTCATTACTGGTAGTTGGTCTGTTCAAGTTTTCTATTTCTTCCTGATTTAGGTTTGGGAGGTATGTGTTTCTTTTTTTTTTTTTTATAAACATATATTTTTATCCCCAGGGGTACAGGTCTGTGAATCACCAGGTTTACACACTTCACAGCACTCACCAAAGCACATACCCTCCCCAATGTCCATAATCCCACCCCCTTCTCCCAAACCCCCTCCCCCCAGCAACCCTCAGTTTGTTTTGTGAGATTAAGAGTCACTTATGGTTTGTCTCCCTCCCAATCCCATCTTGTTTCATTATTCTTCTCCTACCCACTTAAGCCCCCATGTTGCATCACCACTTCCTCATATCAGGGAGATCATATGATAGTTGTCTTTCTCTGCTTGACTTATTTCACTAAGCATGATATGCTCTAGTTCCATCCATGTTGTCGCAAATGGCAAGATTTCATTTCTTTTGATGGCTGCATAGTATTCCATTGTGTATATATACCACATCTTCTTGATCCATTCATCTGTTGATGGACATGCAAACTCAACACCCAAAGAACAAATAATCCAATCAAGAAATGGGCAGAGGACATGAACAGACATTTCTGCAAAGAAGACATCCAGATGGCCAACAGACACATGAAAAAGTGCTCCATATCACTCGGCATCAGGGAAATACAAATAAAAACCACAATGAGATATCACCTCACACCAATCAGAATGGCTAAAACCAACAAGTCAGGAAATGACAGAATGGCTAAAATCAACAAGTCAGGAAATGACAGATGCTGGCGAGGATGCGGAGAAAGGGGAACCCTCCTACACTGTTGGTGGGAATGCAAGCTGGTGCAGCCACTCTGGAAAACAGCACGGAGGTTCCTCAAAATGTTGAAAATAGAACTTCCCTATGACCCAGCAATTGCACTACTGGGTATTTACCCTAAAGATACAAACGTAGTGATCCAAAGGGGCACGTGCACCCGAATGTTTATAGCAGCATTCACTTTCAATCTGCATGTGCCTTTGGGTCTGAAGTAAGTCTTTAATAGGCAGCATATAGATGTTTTTTTTTTTCTTTTACTTATTTATTTTTTAAAAGATTTTATTTATTTATTTGACAGACAGAGATCACAAGTAGGCAGAGAGAGAGGAGGAAGCAGGCTCCCTGCTGAGCAGAGAGCCTGATGTGGGGCTCGATCCCAGGACCCTGGGATCATAACCTGAGCAGAAGGCAGAGGCTTTAACCCACTGAGCCACACAGGCAGCCTAGATGTCTTCTTTTTTTATCCATTCTGTCACCCCGTATCTTTTGACTGGAGCACTTAGTCTATTTACATTCAAAGTAATTATTGATAGGTATATACTTATTGCCATTTTGTTACTTGCTTTATGGTTGTGTCTGTAGTTCTGTTCCTTTCTTCTCTTACTTTCTTCTCTCATGGTTTGCTGGCTTTGTTTAGTGGTATACTTGGATTCCTTTCTCTTTATTTTTTGCATATCTATGACTGGTTTTTATTTGTGTTTTCCATTAGGTTTGTGTGTAACATCTTATGCATATAGCAGTCTGTATTAAGTTTATGGTCACTTGAGTTTGAACCCAGTCTTTATTCCTCTCCCCTTATGTTTTAGGTATATGGTATCCTGCTTTACATCCTTTTATTTCATAAATCTCTTCATTCATATATATATATATATATATATATATATATATATATATATATATATATATAGTTAATTTTACTGCTTTTGTGATTTCTAATTTACTTACTCCTACTTATGGTCTTTCTTCCCCTTTAATGTTTCTTAGGGGGTTGGTTTAGTAGTGATGAATTCCTTTAACTTCTGTTTGGGAAATTTTTATCTCTCCTTCTATTCTTAATGATAGCCTTGCTGGATAGAGTATTTTTTTTAAAAAGATTTTATTTTATTTATTTGACAGAGAGTGGGAGCACAAGGCAGGAGACAGCAGAAGAGAAGCAGGCTCTCTGCCCAGCCAGGAGCCTGATGTGGGCTCGATCCCAGGACCCTGAGATCTTGACATGAGCTGAAGGCAGCTGGTAACCAACTGACCCACTCAGGCACCCCTGGAATATTCATGACTATAGGTTTTTTCTTTCAGCACTTTAAATATATCATGCTGTGCTCTCTGGCCTACAATGTTTCTGCTGAAAAAGCTGATAGCTTTCTGAGGTTCCCCTTGTATGTAACAGTTTTCTTTTCTCTCCTTGCTTTTAAAATTCTTTTTCACTACCATTATAATTACCATGTGTCTTGGTGTGGACCTGCTTGGGGTGATTTTGTGGAAGATCTCTGTGCCTCCTGGATCTAAATTTCTGTTTCCTTCCTGAGAGTCAGGAAGTCTTCAGCTATTGTTTCTTCAAATAAATTTTCTGCCCCCTTTTCTCTCTCTTTTTCTTCTGGGATTACTATCATGTGCCTATGATGCTTGATGGTGTCACTGAGTTCCCTATTTTCATTTTTTATTCTTTTCTGTCCCTCCTGTTTAGCTTGGTTGCTTTCCATCACTCTGTCTTCCATGTCATTGATCCATTCTTCTGTTTCCTCTAGTCTGTTATTTATTCTCTCTAGTATATTTTTAATTTCATTTATTAATTTGTCTCTGATTGGCTTTTATGTTTTCTGTCTCTGTTAAGGATCTCACTGAGGTCCTGCACTCTCCTTTTTTTTTTTTTTTAAAGGCTTTATTTATTTATTTGACACAGAGAGAGAGGTCACAAGGCGGAGAGGCAGGCAGAGAAAGAGAGGGAAGCAGGCTCCTTGCTGAGCAGAGTGCCCAATATGGGGCTGGATCCCAGGACCTTGAGATCATGACCTAAGCGGACAGCAGAGGCTTAACCCACTGAGCCACCCAGGAGCCCCTTCTCCACTCTTCTTAAGTCCAGTGAGTATCTTTATGACCATTACTTTAAATTCTCTATCAGGCATATTTTCTCCGTTGTGTTTGGCTCTCTTGCTATAAGTTCTTTCATTTGGAACATTCTCTGTCTTCTCATTTTGTCTCTCTGCAAATGTTTCTATGTGTTAGGAAAATCAGCTGGGTCTCCTGCTCTTGCAAATAATGGCATGACAAAGAATTGGTCCTATAGTGTCCTGCAGTGCATTGTTCCCTGTTCACCAGAATCCAGTACTTCAGGGGTGTCTTCTATATGTTGCATGTGCCCTATTCTTGTGGCTGAGCTGTTCTTGCCTTCAGTCCAATTGTCTGCAATGGATCTCTTTGCCTTTGCCTGTTATGGGCAGAGTCTGGTCCCTCTGTTTTTAGTGGGCCAGTATGGGGCCACCTTGGGCTTTTGTTTTGTGTCACACAACACATTTTCTAGAGATATCATAGCACCAACTGCAGGCCATTTTCCTTATCTTGTCCCCTGAGCAGCTTTTGTTGGTGGGCGGGGCCTGCAGTCAGACTGGATGTCTACCCCCAGCCCACAGCTGGCACTGTGGTCTGACATTGTGTTGTCCTCCCTCCTTTCTCCAGCAGAAGTCACTTTGGAGTGGCCCTCTCCCTTCAGGGCTGCTTGCACACTGCCAGGCTTGCAGCACTGCTTTGGATGAGCTCTGGCCAAGGGGTTACTGGAAGGGACAGGACTCACAGTGTTAGCAAGGTTTGCATGGGCCTGCTGTGGGAGGGGGACCTGGAACCAAGGCCTGACTGGAGGGGACATGTCTGCATGTCTTGCTAACTGGGACAAGATGCACTGTTAGCAAGGTAGGTGAGGTGTGTTGTGCTATGCTGGCTCCCACAGGTATCTGTATATCAAGGCTAGTGTGTGGGGTGGGAGGTGGGGGAGGGGCATGGCACCTGCCAAGTCCTTTGTTCCTGGCTGAGTCTCCCAATGATCCCTGCGCCTTCAGCACACTTCTGTGATCAGTAAACAAACTTCCCTCCTGTTTACTCCAGGCCTCTTTCAAACTGCTGTTTCTATGCTATTTTTCTAAGGGGTTATTCATTGTGCTGTCTCTTTAAGGGTAGGGACTTAATTTCTTCTTGCCTTCCTGATTCTCCCAGAGTTGAGCCCACTGATTTTTAAAGTTTTAGGTGTTAAGCTCCAACCAATTGCTGGGCCCCTCCAGTTTTCAAAGCCAAATGTTACGGAGATTTGTCTTCCCCCTTCAGGCTCCCTGGTGTGAGAGTCTGTTTCTTTCCCCTCTCTGTCCAGGGCATCCCTCCCTCCTGTGGACAGTCCTATGTGTCATGTAGCTTTCAACCCCGTCTCCGCTCTTTGTACCCTCTTCAACATGGCCTCTTTTCTACATTTAACTGTGGAGACTCTGTCTACCAGTCTTCAGGTCGTTTTCTGGATTATTTGCGCCAATGTGCGTGTTATCCAATTGTATCCATGGGACATGGTGAGCTTAGGATCCTCCTACTCTGCCATCTTTCCTATTTTTCAGACATTTTAACAAAAATTGAGATTATTGTCTAATACGTGCATAATTCTTTTATCTTTCCCTGCTCACTTCTCACTCTAGCATAAGCACTTAAGCAAACATCCTCATTTATTTAATCATGACATAATACTCCATTTTTCAAGTCTATGAAAAATTGATTTAGCCAAGCCCTCATTGCTGGATGTTTAGGTTGAATCCCAATTTCTCAACTTCTACAGAAATCTCTGACTCTCTAATAGATTCCAAAAAACAACAACAACACAAAATCACGGAGTAGATAAAACATTTTCAAGGTTCAGAGAAGGTTTAAAAGCAATAAAGGCCAGGGACTATTTAATACCTTTCTCATTCACAGTAACATATCAAGCACAGATTAACCTAACCCTTCTGATGCACAGATTTAACTAGAATTGTTCATCCTCAAGACCTTCTGTTGGAGTTATCTCTTTGAACCTGGGTCTCTAGGAAGAATTTAGAATCCTGTTTATAGGAAAGGGATTCCTAGGGTACTGCTAATATTCTATTTCTTAATCTGGGACAGGGTTATATAGGTGTATTCAGTTTGTAAAAATTTATTGAGTTGTACACTTATGATTCATGTACTTTTATGTATGCATTATATTTCAATAAAAATTATGCTTAGAACATAGTTTTTAACGTTTCTTGAAGTCATTAATTATTAATTTATTCAAGGGAGTCCTCAACAGCCATGAAATCGCTGTGGTCTGGGGAATAAAATACTGTGTATATTTGAAAATCATTAAGTGTTTTTTTTTTTTTTAGATGTAAAGAATTATTTCCATCATCTAGGTAAAGTCATTCATTCTAATATGAATGACTCTCAGAGAACATTTTAATTTTATCATAAAATTAAATATTCTGAAATTGGTGAGCTAACAAGTGGGGGAAGAGAACTTTTAGAGAGAAGGGTTTTTCCCTGTCCACACCTCCCCTGGCTCCCTTGTCCAGAGAATAAGGTATATGTCACCAGGCCCCTCAGACTCCAGTTTTGAAGTCTAAAATTCTAAACCCAAGATTACCTGGTACAGGGACGCCTGGGTGGCTCAGTTGGTTAAGCAGCTGCCTTCGGCTCAGGTCATGATCCCAGCGTACTGGGATCGAGTCCCACATCGGGCTCCTTGCTCAGCGGGGAGCCTGCTTCTCCCTCTGCCTCTGCCTGCCATTCTGTCTGCCTGTGCTCGCTCTCTCCCCTTCTCTCTCTCTGATAAATAAATAAAATCTTTAAAAAAAAAAAATTACCTGGTACACCTTTTGGCAAGTTCACTAAGTTTCTGGGGTTAATTTCTCACCTATAAAATGAGACTTGTTTCTCTCTGAGCAAGGCCAATGCATACGGTTGGGAGGGTTGCTCACTGCTCAGGGACACCTGGCTCACGTGTCTAGTGAGGGATGACATCAGTGCTCACCAGGTTATATACATCCACACTAGGGGCTGTATCTACTCAGAAGGAGAAGGACCATTTTCTAATTTAGACAAAGATGCCAAAGGGGCTACCAAAGGTCCTGTTTCTGAGGACCCTCACCTAAACAGTCTGTGATTCAGGCACATGAATCTGCCACCTCACATGTTCTACCTCCCATGCTCCACCTCCCCCATTTTCGGGCCAGGCCCTGTGGATTGACTAGGTTGATCTGTATTATATGTCTAGAGGTCACAAGCAAGCTGGATTCCCACAACCACAGGACATGGATTTGACATTAGACCTAAGGTAAGCCCTGTCAACCTTCTGCTCTGGGCACGATCCCCAGAAACCCCTGGGTTCTAGACATCTGTGACGGCTGACTGTGTGTGTCAACAAAGCTATAACACCCAATGGTTTAGTTCAACACTAGTTTAGATGTTGCTATGGAGGTATTTTTAAGATGTGATTAACATTTACAATCTGTAGACTTTAAAGCAGATTGCTCTCTATAATGTAGGTGGACCTCGTCCAATCTATTGAAGGGCTTAGACTTTAGAATGAAGACTGAGTTTCCCTGAAGAAGAAGAAATTTGGTCTCCAGACAGCAACACATAAAACCCTGCCTGAGTTTTCAGGCTGCTGGCCTGTACTACAGATTTCAGACTTGCTAGCCACCACAATCTCATGAGCCAACTCCTAAATAAATTTCTCTCTCTCTCTGTGTGCGCATGTACATGCGCACGTGCGCGCGCGCGCACACAGACACTCACATCAATAGGATACATTATATATCCTATTGATTCTGTTCTCTGGAGAACATTGACTAATACAGCATCTGAGCACTGTGCCTTCCCACTGCTAAGAAACCCTCATGTTCTCACAAGGCTCTTCAGTAGAAGAAGCAATCAGGAGCACAGTGATTCACGGCGGTCCAAAAAAGCAGAAACCTCCATATGCAGAAACCCAACTTTAGCCCTCACTTGAGTGGACTGACAATGAACCCAAGCTCTGAACAGACCATTTTAAGAAAGTATCAAAACAGAAAAGGTAAAGCCTTAAGAGTCAGGATTTTAAGATGATTTCATCACCATTTTTAATAATTCAGGAACTATTTTACATGCTTGACTTTCCTTGATCTGGCAGTATCTCTCAGGAATATAGTCTTAAACTCACTTCTCATTACATTCTGGTCCGTTGAGATAAATGGAATCAAACCTCGGAGAAGCACACTGTATTCTTCCACCTAAGACTATATGAGGTCAGGGGCATTTCTTTACATACCTGGGCAGTGTGCGTTTTAAATAATCCATGTCATTTAGTTGATATTAAAAGCAAAGTGAACATCTAAAAATAGTTCAAACAAGAACATCTTCCCTTGACTTTCATGAGCAGGCCCAGAGTATGAAATGGCATGTAAAGTCTACCAAAAAAAAAAAAAATCTATTTAGGAATTGCAATCAATCATTTTCTTTTCTCCCCTCCCTGTCCCCCTTAATCTTTCTGGCAGATTAACCTAAAGAACTCTGCCCAACCATCTCATTTCCTGTGTGCACACACCCTGTAGACACATACAAGCAGATCATTATCATCCTGGGAGTGATCATGGACCAAATGTTATTTTCACCTTCTCCAGCTTTGCACAGGCTCATTCTGAAGACTCTGGCTGTCAGTCTGTCCTTCACATCTTGGTGGTATTTTTAGCACCATTTCCTTTCAGGTCTGCCTTTCTTCTGTCAGAATTTCCCTTGCAAAGAGATAGCTTCCTTCTAGCTTTTAAAGTGCAGAGGGAAAATTCTTCAGTCTTAGTAGAGTAGCCTCAGTTATCTGCTGTGTCCGTCAAAGATGATGAAGAAGAGGAGGAGGATGGAGGAGGAGGAGGAGGAGAAAGGGCACTAAAGGAACAAAGATACCTGCAAGTTTCCTGCAGGTGTGATCAGAGTCTTGCTCTTTGTTGAATTCTTGCCTCCTAACATCATGCTTAGCACAGAGCACGTGCTTATTCAGTGTTTGAATAATAGCATAAAGAAAATGCTCATTTTCTTTTACATAAATGTAAAAGAATGAAGTATGCAGAGAGAGGGGGAGAGAAGGAGAAAAAGAGGGAGGGAGGGAAGAAAAATTAACTTAAACCTGGAAATACAAGGAGACAGTAAATAAAACACAGTTTCTAGAGTCAGAAAGATTGATTTGAATCTCATTTCTGGAATTCGCTAGCTGTGTCACCTTGGGCAAGTTTGCTAAGCTTTCTAAGCTCCAATTTCCTCACCAGTAAAATGAGGATTATTATAGCACCTACCTCATTGGGCTGTTCTGAGGACTGAGTGTAGTAATACATGTAAATAACATTTCACAAATATTAATTACTACTATTTCTTCATCAGCAGCATCAAAGTCACAATTACCCATTCATCTTTAAACTGGGTCTCTTCTAGAAATATATTTTTTTAAGATTTTATTTATTTATTTGACAGAGAGATCACAAGTAGGCAGAAGACAGGCAGAGAGAGAGGGGGAAGCAGGCTCTCTGCTGAGCAGAGTGCCCCATATGGGGCTCGATCCCAGGACCCTGAGATCATGACCTGAGCTAAAGGCAGAGGCTTAACCCACTGAGCCACCCAGGCGCCCCCTAGAAATATTTTTATTGGGAAACTAGGGAAAATTTAGAAGTCCATTTTGTGGATGCTTCTAAGTGTTACTCAGGAGGAAATTCACCATGTCAGTTTCGTAAGTTCTGAAATGGTGGAACACATTCAGAACATCTGATGCATTTTGATATTAATCAATTAATTTAACATTTCTTCTGAATGCTCAAGCAGATAAGTGTGAAGCAGATAAATCTTGTGTCACAGTATTAGTCACATTACAGTGAACTTCACTTTCTGGGTTTACCGTGGAATGTTCCCTTACATTGCAGAATACTTGCAACAACCAAACGTGAATAAGCTTAGCAGGTGGGTGCTCACTCACCTGATAAGGCATCACATTTCATTTGCAACAAGGAGGAATTCCCTTTCTGCTGACAAATGCACTTCAGGGACCCACCTGCTGGGTGGGCACTGTCCGTAAGCACTCACTGACCCAGCAAGTTTCCCAAACAGCAGGTAGACTTCAGCCCCAGCCTATTCATCCACATCCTCAAGGAAATGAAGGCGGAGGGATCAAGGAGTTCCTAGGAAAGAGCAGGGGTGGGGAAAAACCAAAAGGAATCATTTAGGGTCTGTGTTTTAATCTCATGTCCATCCACCATTTTTTCCTTCCCACTCACCCTTCCAAAAATAAAATACATAACTTGTTGAAAAAAAAACAAAAACAAAAAACTGATGCTGAATCACAAGCTACTCATACACTTATTTCTTTTAAAAGATTTTACTTATTTATTTGACAGAGAGAGACAGCAAGAGGGAGAACACAAGTGGGAGAGGGAGAGGGAGAAGTAGGCTTTCCACTGAGCAGGAATCCTGGGATCACGACCTGAGCCGAAGGCAGACAGACACTTAACGCCTGAGCCACCCAGGCACCCCTACTCATATACTTATTTTACAAAATCACTACCCAGAGCTATAATTTTTTACAGGCGCTTGACCTTCTTCTATCCTCTCCTTTCCCGTGGAACAAGTCTAATGATATAACTTTTCATGTAGATCAGAACCACGGGCCTAATGATCAAGATTATTTCTTTGTTTTTTAAGATTTTATTTATGTGACACAAAGAGAGAAAGACAGAGGAAACACACAAGCAGGGATAGCAGCAGGCAGAAGGAGAGGGAGAAGGCTCCCCACTGAGCAAGAAGCCCAAATGGGGCTTGATCCCAGGACCCTGGGATCATGACCCGAGCCAAAGGCAGACACCTAACCAGCTGATCCACTCAGAGGCCCCTGATCAAGATTACTTTTTAAGTGAAAGAAAAAAATAATGACCATCTATGTTGTGGTACACAGAGTTTACAAACTGCAGAAAACACACTGTATTTGATTTTGACAAACCTTGCTCTGAATTTGTGATTCCCATCACTCCAATAGTCTCTTTCTTTGAAACTCCAGGAATGAAGATGTGAATGATAGCCGCTCATTTCAACTACACATTAATAATTATCATGACAACAATTGTATTTGACAAGTTAAATTCACAAGCAACTGACTCTATCTCCACTTACAAGAATTTTTTTAAAAATGGTACCCAATAAAGAGCAGCTTAATGGGACAATTTTCCTTTAGATGTAGCCTGACTGGAAAGGAGTTTACAGAGGAAGTCCTGGCCTCAGAAGCTTATGTAAGGCTGAGACACAGTCAGTCAACCTGGAATTCACTAGCTGTAGGTTTCCAGAAAAATGCCCATCCTTCTCCACGGTGCCGGACAGCTTCAGCTTTGGGGTCACAGCTTTAGGGACTTCGTCTGTTCAGGCTGCCATAATAGAAATATCATAGATTGGTGGTTCACAACAATCATTTATTCCTCACAGCTCTAGGAGCTGGAAGTCCAAGATCAAGGATCCAGCAGATTTGGTGTCCAGTGAAAAATTCCTGGTTCATGGATGGCTATCTTCTTTTTGTGTCTTCACATGATGAGAGGATTGAGGAAGCTCTAGGGTGTCTTATATAAGTTCACTAATCCAAATCATGAGGGCTCCACCCTGGGCACTGGGTTTCAACCTGTGAATTCTGGGAGACATGAATATTCAGTCTACTGCAGAGACTGAGTCCCCAGACCTGCAAGTGCTGAGTGAACTTGAGCAGCTCACTAAAACATGTTGTTGCCTCTTCTGTCCATTTGTGAAATAGATACTACCCACCTCAGAGCACTGTTACAAAAACAAATGATTTCATGTGTGAGGGTATCTGATAAACTAGCAATGACAACTTTCAGCCAGAGCAATTTGGGGGAAGGCTCCATGACAGAGGAAGGTTCCAAATTGAGCCTTAAAGAACAGGATCTCAATAGGTAAGAGAAGGGGAACAATGTGGCAGGTAATGATCATGTTGACAACAAAGACAATACAGGTACAAGGGGTGAATTAGACTAATAGGGGCAGGGGAGAGTGCTGGAGTCATGAGAAATAGGTATCTGGTCCTTCTGTCTGAGTGTCCACAAGAATCTTGGGGTCAATATTTTACAGAGTTGCATTATGCATAAAATTTTGATAAAATCTTAAACCACACAAATGTTAGTTTTCCATAAGACATGCATTTTCCTGCCCAATTTTATTGTCAAGCTGTCTTCCTCATAACTATGCAGCCTCTAATCAGTCACTCAAGTTTCAAGTCACTAAACCAAAGGTTCTCAAAGTGTGGTCCCCTGACCCACAGCATCAATCACCTGGTATGGTATGGGAAGCATAAAGGCTCCCTCTCCTCCACAAAGATGTCCATATCTTAATCCCTGAGACCTATGAATATATGTTTCAGAGCAAAAAAGAAATAAGTTTCAGGTGAAGTTCAGGATGCCTATCATTTCACTTTAAAATAAAGAATTATCCATGTGAGGCCAATGTAATCACAAGGATCATTAAATGGGGAAAAGGAGTTAAGAACCAGAGGGAGAACATGGTGAGACTCAACCAGTCATGGCTGGCTTTGAAGATGGAAGACAGCCATGGGTAAAGGAATGCAAGCAGCCTCTAGAAGCTAGAAAATGCAAGGAAACAGATTCTCCCCTTAGGGACCCCCCAAACCCTGCTAGCACCTTGATTTTAGCCTAGTGAGACCCATTTTGGACTTGTGTCCTGTAGAACTATGGAGTAAAAAAACTGTGTTGCTTTAAACCTCTAAAGTCCTAATAATTTGTTACCGCAGCGTCAGAAAACTAATACATCTGGAAAGTTGCTAAAAATGCAAATTCTCTGGCCACAACCCAGACGTACTGAGTCAGAAAATCTGAGGGTGGGGCCCAGAAATCTTCCCTTAAACAAGCCCTTAGGGGTAATTCTGATGAACACTAAAGTTTGAGAGCCACTCACTAGACTAAGCAAACACATTCAGACACAGATCCCCAAGAAAATTCAATCCCGACAATTAATGACTTGAATAACCATGATAAAATCGACTAGTGCCATGCCCTGCCTTAACAAGCATAGAATAGGAAACCCAGCTAAATCATTGTTGATTCAGATTCCTTCTGGGCTCAGGGTCTCACTTGGAACAACAATAATAAACATGCCCTAGTCCAAAACCTACCCAGAAGCTTTTAAAATTCATTTTTGATTCCAAATAGACTTTTATCAAGGGTGGAGTCATTTGCCTATCTCTTACTAAACTTGAGTAGTAGGGGGGAAATGTGGGTGGGTGACTATCCAAGTAAATTGAGGATTTATGATGGCTCGTTCTAGGCAAGAGAGGCATACTTGTTATACTCACAGACATGGAGGGGTGGATTTCTCCATCTTGAGTATAGGTCCTACTCACTCCTCCTACCACAGAACTATTATCTCCATCGACAAGGACCTTATTACCTCCCATGGCAAAGTATTTCATTCAGGGATGGGTCTGATTGTAAGATCTAAATTCCTTTCATCCAGCAGCTGATTTTCTTTAGACCTCATGCTTGATTTCATATTGGCCTATGCTGAATTATTTGAAGTCTCAGGTGCACACTCGCATGCAAGACTGAAATACGGCTAGTTAACAACCTCTACTACATACATTGCCTTGTTTTCTCAGCACTATTAGCCTCTACTGACCTCAAAGGGAGGCATGTGTGTAAGCTAGGCAGGAGGTAGACATGGACCCGGTTAAAGGCAAAGTGCTTTAAAAGCCTTTGATGAAAGGCATTAAGGCTTGAAAGGGTTGTTTCTGAAATACTACACCTCCCTTTTAAGAACTCTTAAGATCTGGAGGGTGATACTCTCTCACCCCAGAAGAATTCAAGCATGAATGTTCTTAGAGCCTCCAATTAAGAGTCCAATTCCACCTCCCCAGATGCTCATTCCCACCAAAATTACCTACTTGAGTTTTTTTTAAAAAACAAATGAAACTATGCTGAATAATCTCAGAGTAAAATAACCATTAGACAGGTGTTGACAAATTAAGGTATAAAAGCCCAATAGCTATACCTAATTCATAGAACTATAAATTAGAAGAAAACCCCCAATCATTCTTGCATTACTTATTAATTAATCCAACTGTTGTGTGCATCTATTATGTGTCAGCCACTGAAACAGGTACTAGGACATAATGATGAACTAGACTGATGCAGTGCCTGCCCTCCTAAGGCTTGGAGACTCCATTTAAACATCAGCTCATCTGTATTCATAAGGTCCTGGAGCATTCAAGGTCAGATGTTTCTATCATTTATAAAGTAATTCAGGGAAATGTGCCTATTAGATTGGAATGTACCTAGATCCTTGAATCAGATGGCTAAGTGATGTAATGTATTATTTTTAGAGAAGGGAGTTAAAAACCCAAGATAAAACAGTCTTTGGATTTTCCACATGCCGCATGTTATATACATAAGAGAATCTCATTCTTATGCATTGTTACATTAGTTTCTTTATGGAAATAATGGATGTCCAAGAGGGGTTAATTTAATAGGATACTTTTTTTTCTTGCTTGCTTTACATCTTGATGTTGATTCCATCTGCACAGAGTTCAAACTTGGTTGCCAATGTCACTGGATAATCAGTAGTAATTGTGAGCCCACAGTATTCCCTGGGATCGATCTCTGCCAACCTCTAGGGCTGGCTCCCCTCAATCCACTTTTAGCAAAAAGTATGAACTACCAATGGCTGCCACAGTACCACCTCTTATCTCTACCCCAGATGCTAGCATCAGCTATGGATTCTCCTATAAAACCAATCCTGGAAGATTAGAAGATGCTTCAAACATACAAACTCTTCTCCAAAAACAAAAGAGCCTCTCTTCTGGATCGGGATACTAGTTGTGACAGAGATCATAAGAAGCACCTTATGGAAGGACACAGTTGTCCCTTTGATGGGAACTCAAAAAGTCAGATCGAAACTAAAAAAAAAAAAAAAAAAAAAAAATTAAGTCTCTGTTCCTTCCACAGAACACCCTTGTAAATTCGAATTTTCAGAGCTTGCCTCAATTCTTAAGTAGTGAGAAACAAAAGTACATTACCCAATATGAAGTGGGACTTTTTATATATATATATTATGTTAAGTTTTCCTTTCAAGAAATATTTCTTTAGAAATTCGAACTTGTGAACTCTTCACAATTGTTTCCTCTCAGACTTCACTTTTGTGGGCCAAGTAATACTGGCCTTTTCACTGGTTTTCCTAAGTACAGCCCCTGCCTCTCCTTGCCCTCTTCCATCTCCTTACCCCCCCCCCCCCAACATTTAGCTTAGATTTCATCTTTCCATTCTGGCTGTAGCTTTTCTTTCTTGGGGTGCAGTGCCTACGTTCAAATACAGCACAGGGGTGAACCCATCTTTCTCTCCCACAATGGTAAGACAATGCTGTTTGGTTTCCAACACCCCTAAACGATGGCCAGAATTTGTTGTTTTTTTGTTGTTTTTTTAAATTTGTTGGGATTTTGCAGCAAGTGTCTTCATTGGCTTCAATGCCCCTTTCCAGATTGTATCTTCTAAGCCAGAACCTATTAATCCACCTAAGTAGTTTATTCTCCCACATATTCAAGATCTTCATCCATTTTGAGCAAGAAAACGGAAAAATGTTAAGATTTTCATCATGTTATTCCTTGAGATGGCAACTAGGCTAGAAGAAACAATGGCTGAAATCTTCACTAAAGCAAGCTGCCCTGTCGTGGGGACACTCAACAGTCCTATGAGGAGGCCCACGGACAGAAAGGAGTCAAAGAGCCCCGCCTTGCCAGCCACGAGAGTAAGCCACCTTGGAAGTAGATTGATAATGCAAAAGGGATTGTAGATTAGGGGCACTTTCTGCAAGGGGCAGAACTGCATGTGAATTTTCACAGGAGTGCCTGGTGGCCCACAGCACTCTCCTCTGACCCTCTCCATCCTCTTGGATGTGGATCCAGATGAGGATCCAGACCCTCTGGCGCTCAGGGGACAGCTGCTCAGGCCCCTCAGCCATTCTGCCCTCAGGTCTTCTTCTCCCACCTGTTCTTGGGTTTCTCTTCCACTCTGCTTGGCCAATCATGTGTTAAGTGTTCCAGATCAGACACTGTCATTTAAATCCTTATCTTCTGGGCATGACTAATTTCAGGTACCAGGAAGAGATACAAAGTCAATTCTGCCAGGGACCGCTTGGCCCATAATACTCAGCACTGCCTAAGAGGACAGCATGGGAGATTTGTCCTCTGGTCAAGACCACAACATTACTGTCTTCATAAAAGATTATCAATTGGATTGTCACCCCATTTTGGGCCTCACTCTCTACTTTAACTCATTCTAATTTCCAAACCAAATGTACCCAACTGTTATAAAGATTAATAAAAGGAAACAGTAATTTTTAAGATATATGAGCTTGTTATATAGACTTATTATAACTAGCCTCTAGTTCTTCAAACTCGTCATGTTTATTTTTTAAGATTTATTTATTTATTTGACAGAGAGAGATCACAAGTAGACAGAGAGGCAGGCGGGGGGGGGGGCGGGAAGCAGGCTCCCTGCTGAGCAGAGAGCCTGATGCAGAACTCGATCCCAGGACCCTGAGATCATGACCTGAGCCGAAGGCAGCGGCTTAACCCACCGAGCCATCCAGGCGCCCCAAACTCATCATGCTAATGAGAAACTTGATTCAGTATCACAAAGATTTCTGCAAAGTGCAATTCTGATATGAAATCACGATACATGCTCTGGAGAAACAAATGCTGTCGTTCCTTTTTCTCTCTTCCCTCTTGTACTTCACTCAAGGGGAAATGGAGCTGAACTCCCACAAGAATCACACAGCCACACTGTGTCAATTTCTAGACACTCACACTGAGTTCAAAATGAGATTTTAAGTGTTTTCAGTAAAGATAAGTAATTTTCTCCTTGGGAGAAAAAGTCAGCCTAGTAAGAAACAAACTGTTTCTGCCTCAGCCATCCCAGAAACCAACAGTTTCCTCAAATCACAAAAATAAGTTCCCCTCCCTGTCTGCTCCTATTGCAAAAAGACATCTTCATTTGTTTATAGGATCACTACTAAACATACTGACTTTTCCACCCATGGTCTGGAAAATAATTCTCCAGGATTTTTATAAACAAGTTGAGTGGAAGAGACTCAAAGTGATCCTCTCTCTAAAGGAAATTATACCCCACCCCCAAACTCTAGCATGCATGAACTCAGTGCCCAAAGAATTCAAGCTAATCCACCCCATTCTCAAGTGGCCGGGTCTGGTGGTCCACATGCATATCCTCCAATCCAAGGGAAAGGGGCACTGTGTCATTAGTGAGGGCTATACAAACTGGAATCCCTTCCATTGATCATATTGCCATTTTGTTTTTAAAAAGGTAACAAGTAACATTTGATGAGTCTCATTTTTTTTTTTTAAAGAAATGTAACCCATTCCCCTTTCCCCAGCATTCCACACTATACTAGTAGCCCGAGGATATCCATCCCAGCCTCATCAACCACTGCTCCCTAAGCCTTCTGCCAGAACCAAGCTAGCTAGCTAGCTATTTAAAAGTAGGCTCCTTGCCCAGCATGGAGCACAACACGGGGCTTGAACTCATGATCCTGAGATCAAGACCTGAGCTAAAATCAAGAGTTGGATGCCTAACTGACTGAGCCACCAGGTGTCCCAGAACTAAGGTATTTTAGCCTCTATCTCCTAACACTTCCCCCTATACAGTTCCTACCTGGGATGTATTCGCTACCTTTGAAATTCGTTCCAACGTTTAAAGTCCAGCCAAATGCTTACCTCCTCCTTAAAACCTTCTTAAACATTCCAGCCAGAAATCTCTACTTCTCAGAAATGTTTACAGACCTTCTATCTTCTTCTACCCTTAATTTGCCATTTTTATATACTAATTTGTTGGATAAGATTATTTGTTTTGAACTTTAGAATAATATCTACCTATCCTAACCTGACATATCTACCTCTGCTAGCCTGAAAGCTTCAAAGGCTAAGTGCGTTGTAAGGAAGATGCCTTAAACTTTTGTGAGTCTCCTATAGTATCTACCACTTATCTTTACACAGAGTGGCTGATTCAATAAAAGTCTGTTGATTATGTTTGAGAAGTAAAGATTCCAGACAAAGAAACCCAAAATATGGGGCACCTGGGTGGCTCAGTCACTAAGTATCTGCCTTCAGCTCAGGTCATGATCCCAGCATCCTGGGATTGAGCCCTGCATCAGGCTCCCTGCTCAGTGGGAAACCTGCTTCTCCCTCTTCCACTGCCCCCTGCTTGTGTTCCTTCTTTCGCTGTGTCTCTGTCAAATAAATAAAATCTTTAAAAAAAAAAAAAGAAAGAAACAAACAAACTATGTTGTCAAACATAGGAACAGATTCCTCTTTAGTAAAACAAAGACCTGATCTACATATTCACACAGCATTCTGAAGACTATTTAAGCCAAATCCCTGGAATTTTGTCTACATCAATTTCATAGACATTGGTAGTCTCCCAGTTAAAACTTCACTTTTAGGGATAATAAAATAAAGACCCAAAATCCAGCCCAAGGTTTTCTGCAGCACTCTAGGTTTGGCATTTCAACTATATCATGCTTGAACCTGAGGATCCTAAGAAATCCTTGAATTTGGGATTCACTTCGTCCAGGTCAACCCAAAGAGGGTAACAGGAAGCAGATCCATCCCTTACCTTCTCCCAATATCCTCAGAACCCAAAGCCAGACCAGTTCTGACTTGCAGATGTTCAAGGATGGTCCGGTCTCAGATATTTATTTCATTAAATGGCTTCTATATTTGTTGCTTCATTGGTCAAATTAATAAATGAATAACCTATATCTATTTAATAGTTGGATAATCAATCAGTGGACACTATGGCTATTACCTAATTTCATCTTTGCTGTTTTAATAAGAAGTAGGGCTTATCTAAAGACTTTCTTTGGACTCTGAGTCCTCAAGACTCAAGTTCTCCAACATCCAGTAAAGATATAAATATATACACATCTACCACACAAATAATATCAATATGTCTATCAATACATATTTATCAACAGAAAGTTACCATCTCTAGGGTTTCTGGGTGGCTCAGTCAGTTAAGCATCTGACTCCTGATATCAGCTCAGGTCTTGATCTCACAATCAATCAACTGTGAATTCAAGCCTCATGTTGGGTGTGGGGGAAAGGAAGGGAAGGGAGGGAGGGAGGGAGGAATGAAGGAAGGAAGGAAAAGAGGAAGGAAGGGAGGTAAGAAGGGAAGGATGGAGAAGAGGAGAAGAGAAGAGAGAAAGGGTGGGGAGGGAGAGAGGAAGAAAGAAAGAAAGGAAAGAAAAAGAAAGAGAAAGAAGGTTATCATCTCCTTTCTTGGGATGAACTATCCATTATTCCTTATTTTTCTTCTTAATAAATTATTAATCTAAGAGATAGTTGTTGACTTTTTAGTGGCATTACTTGACAAAATAATAGCCTGACTATCCTGTTTCCTTAAAAGTACTCAAAAATTGTACCCATGTATGAAATTCAAAGCTTGGGAACCACTGGTTGGAGGAAGTAGACCTAACTTCAGCATCATATCATGTCTCTTGCCCTTTATTCTCATTTGTACTTTTCTTTAAACCACTATTTATGGAGGCCCCCATTGGGTACCTGGCACTGTACAAGGGGTTGAGATTAGAGACATAGAATATAGATGTGGTTATCAGTTTGCCTACGGTCTAAGGAAGAGGCAAGCAGACAAAGAGTTATGCTATAAAAAATCATTGTTTCTGTGCTCCAAACATGTTGAGTTCTAGAAAAGGAACATCTAGCCCTCCAGAGCTCAACCTCTCACCCTTTGGAAGGGTTCTGTCTACATTATTTGCCCATTTTTTTTCTAGGAACCTAAAAACTAGAAGTGGCCTGGTCCCCTCTCAGACTCTGAGATGTTCTCCTTTGTTGCTCAGTCAATAAGTCCCAGGCTCACTGTGACCTTTAAGTCGCTTTCTTCAGCCTCAGTTAACATTCAATAAACCGAAACACATCACCCTTCATGTTCCACAATTCCCCTCTAATTTTAATTGTGGTATGTTGCTCTTGAAATATTTCCCTTATTATAAAACATCACCTTTCCCGAAGGAGATTCCAATCAAGACAAAGAAGAAAACAATTAAAGGGTTATTCAAACAAGAAGTACATGGCAGATCAGAATCACAAATTAGGGTAATCAAAAGGGTCATAAAATTTAATGAGGACAAAAAGGAAAAATGATAAAAGGGCTTCTTGTCTACAGAGAAAGTAAGAACTTCCTTCACTCCAGCTACCAACTTCCACACCCCATACCCTGTGGCTAGGAAGGGTTTTTGGGTTTTGGGGTTTTTGGTTTTTTGGGTGTTTTTGCTTGTTTGTTTGTTTGTTTTTTGGTGACACATCACTTGGACACCTTCTAGCAAGTGAGACGGGATAGGTGCAGTGACATGTGAGTAAGCTGGCTCTCTGAAGAAGAAAAAAATTTGATTTCTAGCATCTACCAGTTTCAATGGGACAAATACTCTTGCTATGGCCAATCTCAAACTACTACTAACAGTTTACCCATCAGAAAACTCCTAAATACTGAACTAGTAGTTCTCATGAGCCCCTGTGATTAGTTCCTGCACCCCACCAGATGAGTGCCATTTGAGAAGTGACTGCTTCAATCCTGGATCCTCATTTAGTAAGAAACAAGGCTAGTTAGTGGGGCGAGGCAAATCCCTGAGTGCAGTGAGAGCCAGCTAGCACATTAGCAAGGGCGCATTTCTTCACTATTGGTACAAACCTGAAGATGGAACCAATGGCATTGGGACCAGAACCAAGGCAAGGTTGAGACTTCAAAGAGGAAATGCCCTTGCCCAGCCAGCCATTGTCCAGTCCCTGGTGGGCAGGGAGGGACTGATTACAGGCAAGCTGACGGCATAAAGGGCCACAGAGAGGAGTTAAAGGATTGAGAGAGAGAGAGAACACTCAGGGGTGGAAAGGAGGTGTCAATAGCACACAAAGGTTCCCCCAAAAAGCAGTCAAATACAAAACAAGCTCATTTCATAACTTCACCTTCAACTGATACGTGTTTGCAGAATTAAATTCCCTGAAAAGTTTCACTTGGTTCCCAAGGAAAATAACCATGAAGATATAGTTTTCTGTCCTGTGGTCTGTCCCCACCCCAGGAACGTGATTGCAGGAATGTGAACTCAAGCTGATAGCTCCTTTCTACACATATGGAACAGCTTTGGGATGGGAAAAGATTTTTTAAAAGACTGAAAAAAAAATCCCTGAAGAGCAACTTGGCTTTTGGTTAATGGGTCTGATGAACAATTTGAGGGAAACGAGAACTGTGTCAAAATGGGAGTTTTTGAAATTCTGATTTGCTCCTTAGAACAGGGCTCTACCATTCAGTAGCCAGAGAGTGGGTTTCCTGGGCCCGTTAAGGCTATTGAATTGATTACTTTAATATAAAAATTTTAATTAATAAGAAATTTTCATCTCAGTGGGATGGATAGATAGATGATAGAGGTGACTATCAAAACACTAGGCTTCCCTCCTCACAGCTCCTATTGGTACCTTCCTCACTCCTGCTCTAGGGAATCCACATCCTCCCATTTAGAATATTGAGAGCTACTGAGATTCTAATCTGAGGCAGATTCAGGCCTATAGAGTGACCAGGTCTGGTGGTATTTTTGCCAGTATCTCTTAGAACCTGTCTGCAGGTCTTCTCACTAGAGGTGGTAATTCATGCACTCGGGGTTCAGGGACAAACAGACACAGAGAAAGAGACACAGAGAAACAAAGACAGAGGTGAGATATATTTACATAAATATCTTTATATTAAGGAACTAACTCACACAATTCAGGGGGCTGTTAAGTCTGAAATTTCTAGGGCAGGCCATGAGGCCAGAAACTCAGCAGGAGTTAACTCTGTAACCCTGAGGCAGAATTCCTTCTTCCCGGGAAACCTCAGTTTCTGCTGAGGCATTCACTGATTAGATGTGGTCCCCCCACATCATCAAGAGTAATCTCCTTTAAAGGAAACTGACTGTAGATATTAATCCCTCCCCAACAATATCTTTACAGCAATATCTAGACTGGTGTTTGACCAAACAACTGGGCACCATAGCGAAGTTGACACATAAAGCTAACCATCATAGGTGGCATCCAAGCTCACATAGTTAGAATTTCTTTTCCACTGCTGCTCTAGAACTCTTGGGTCCCACTGCCAGCATTGTGGCTGTGTTAATGTGGTAGTTACTTCAGTGGCCTACATCAGGTCTGTTCTCTGTGACTCCTAGACAACCCCTACTGTCCTCTGGTCATCTTCTCTCGGATATGTTCTATTGGGAAGGATGACTCTGGCCTCTTTGGAGGCTCAGTCTCTTCAATTTTTTGTTCTAACACCTCACATCTAACAGAGGCAAAATACCATTACCCAGAGTGCCTGTCAGCCCCCTATAAGGACCAATGAGCACATTCCACTTCCTCCATCAAAGGGTAGTGTCCCCTGTTGGTCAGTGTGTAATATGGTCTGTGCCATCCTCGCCCAAACACCCAGATGGACCTTGCCAGTCACAGAGGCAGAGGAAACATGGAAAACCATGCCCTGGCTCTTAAAGATTCTACCTGAAAGTGATACTCATTCCTTTCAGTCACATTTCATTGACCAAAGTATGTTACATGGTCATATGAGCCACAAAGGAGCAGGGAAAGTACCACTCCTCCCCCATGTGCCTGGAAGGAGATCACCTGGTCAATGTTTGGTAACTAGTACTGACCATTACCCCAAGTTCTCTCAGCTCACCTTCAGAGCCGATGGACATGTCTCAAGTGAGTCATCAAATCTTATCTGGATCAGATCACCAGCCCCTTCTCCCCACTTCCCCAGCTGCTTGGGTGTCTCCATTCACCTGGTGCACGCACAACCTCCCTTCTCCATTCTTCCTTTTCTCTGCCTTTCCTACAGTACCCACACTCAGAAATGACCTTCCAAAGTCCATTGCTAGAATTTTAACATGGAAACATGCTTTGCACAGTATTAATAGACAACGTCTACCAAAGAGAATGAAAAATATTTCCCCAAGACTTCCTGATCCAACACCTTGACTCACTCATTGCAAAACACCTGAGACGAGTAGCTGCCTGGTACTTACAGTGTCCATGTGTTTTTAAGGACATAGAGTTAATGATGAGAAAGAATTTTTATGATAAAATATAATATGTAAATAAAAGAATGTTCTGTAATACAGAATACTCTCAATTTTATGAACTAAAATACTCGTATGTGCCATATTAATGCATCAAAAAAACACTTCAAAATAATAGAGCACTTTTTCTGGAAAGTGAAAAGAGAGTTGACAGGTAAGTTCTTAGGTTTTTGAAAGAAGAACGTATGTATATTCTTTTAATTAGGACAACTTTTTAAGTAGTTTTTAAAGGTTTTAAAATCCACAAAGATAGGCACTTTTCATCTTCTCATTGCCTTTTAATTAGTCTCATAGGCAAGAATTTCCCATTACATCTCATTAAACTCTTTTTTACAGTAATATAAATCTGTTCATTCCTGTCTGAGAAACCAAAAAGGTGGGGATGGGGTCAAGAAATATGGTGTCTCTTGGGGCGCCTCAGTGGCTCAGTGGGTTAAAGCCTCTGCCTTCGACTCAGGTCATGATTCAAGGGTCCTGGGATTGAGTCCCACATCGGCCTCTCTGATCAGCAAGGAGCCTGCTTCTCTTCCTCTTTCTGCCTGCCTCTCTGCCTACTTGTGATCTCTGTCTGTCAGATAAATAAATAAATAATCTTTAAAAAAATAATAAGGAAAAAAAAAAGAAAGATGGGGCACCTGGGTGGCTCAGTGGGCTAAAGCCTCTACCATCAGCTCAGGTCATGATCCCAGCATCCTGGGATCGAGCCCCACATCAGGCTCTCTGCTCATAAGAGAGCCTACTTCCGCCTCTCTCTCTGCCTGTCTCTCTGCCTACCTGTGACCTCTGTCAAATAAATAAATAAAATCTTTAAAAAAAAACAAAAAAAGAAAGAAAGAAATATGGTGTCTCCTTAGATCACTGGAACAATGCTGGAAAACCAACCACAGTAACCAACTCAATTCCCCACCCCTTCTGTAGCTACATAGAACCTCTCAAAGGAAGTCTTGGGTCCCCTCCTCCCTGCTGGACTAAGGTCACCTGAACTTGAACTACAGGAAACCTGGAGGTGTGGTGGGGCTGAGGATGGGCAGAGGTCCTGCCTAAAGAGAGGGCATTCCTCCTCTAAGCCTCAACACCATCCCAGGTCCAGGCATGTCAAGTCAAGCCAAGACTCCTCTAGGTAGCGTTCTGGATTTAACCCATCATCTGCAAGTCCTCAGACTAGACAGAGGGTTTGGCTAGTGAACCTGTGCAGGGAGCAGACTTGTGTTGGTTTTAAAACATGAATTTACCACACAGACTTAAAAGGTAGTGTGTGGCCCCCATCAGAGTTTGACGAGAGTCAGAAGGCACAAGGGACAACAGCACATTCATACAGTTACTATAAGCTCTGAAGTATTTTTTTCTTTTCTATATTTATCTAGGAACATAATCCCTCCAGTCTTACCTATCTCCAATGGTCACAAAGAGGGGATATGGAGAAAGACAACTGGGGGTGGGGGGAAGGGAAGAAAATAAGACACACCAGCTTACAATGAATAGTAATAAGAGCAAACACTTACTAAGCACTTACTATGTTCCTCTTTCTAGGCAGTATCTCAATAAATCCTGCAGCAATCTCAAACAGCAGGTGTTATGAGAGCATACATTTTATGGATAAGGGGACAAAAGTTCTGCAAGTTCAAGTGCAATAGTGGAGCATCTTGGTTCAGAATGTGGACTCAGGGCCAGACTGCAAGGGTCTGAATACTGATTCTGCCATTTACAGAGGTGTCTAACCTTGGCACATAACATAACCTCCCTGTGCCTCAGTTTCCTCACTGGCAAAATGGGGACAAGATGTGTACCTTCCCCACCAGGTGATTGTGAGACTAAAAGATACTCCACACAAAGAGCTTAGAAACAGTACGTGACCCATGACAAAAGCTGCAAAGCGTTAGCTCTTAAGTCATTTGCCCAAGGCCACAGAGTTAGGAAATGGCAGTGCCAAGAACTGAAGGTCAAGAGTGTCACTAAAAAGCCCCCAAGCCTGAAATCTATTCCACTCTGGACAATGAGCTCTCCAGCTCCTAACGCACAGTCTCCTCGCCCCTTGTAATACACCCTGGGCATTCTATTTGGAATCTAAAGGATTCCTCTGGGCAGTCATTTAAGCAAACGTTACCACGCAACAATTTCACTTTCACACAGTGTTCTGAAACAGATAGATGCTGAAGTTTTCAGTCACCAGTGTGTCACCAACACACAGCAAATGCTGAGGACTCTCCTTGCGGAGAAGGAAAGCGACACAAAGAAATCTACGCTCACCTCCCCTTGGGCCAAACACCTCACAGTGAAGCTGATTCCCCATCCCTGGCCTGTCTCCACTGGGTCTGAGGATTCAGCTATGGGCCCGCTTGAGTGGGTGCAGCCTGGCCGCCTCCCAAGCCTGTCTGCGGCCCTTCGGGTTGCCCCATCAGCAACAAACATGTCAGATCTGCAGTATCTCGGGGATTCTAGACTTCACCTTGGATTTTGATGTATGTCCAAATAAGAAGCTTAGCTTCAGGAAAAAAAAAAAAAAAAATCAACTCTTCCAGCCGACAGGAAAGCTGAATAAAGGAAGTGCAGGGAGGATGAGCACTCGCCCAGACAAGAACTTCCTTCCTTGGCGGGGGGGCCTAATTACTGGGCTGCCTCAAGTGACATACGGAACAAAAGTGATTCCTCTGTGAGAAGCGATAAACCTCCAGGGGACAACAGCAGAATTTGAGCATAAAGCCCAGCTCCATCAGTGGCCAGCTATATGGCCCCAGGGCAAACTCTTTCAGTTTCTTCATCTGTAAAATGGGGATGATCACCTCCTTCCATCACGCCGCTGAAGAGAGTTAAGTACAGGCCTGGTATGGATGAAAGGCCTCTCGGAATTTTCTGTAATCCAGTCCCTACCGAAATAAGGTCACGTTATTCATGGTTTTTTACTCTCTATATTTTATAATGCTTTGATGTTGAGGACCTGGCTAGTGGAGAGAGAGACTGCCCCTCCAGGGTTAGCTAGTTCCTAGAGATAGCAAACAACTTGACTCTGATGGTTTTTCACATGTAAACCAGCTGACCCAGAGCCCTGGCCCCCATCCACCTCCACCATCTAACTCACACACACTAAGCCAATTTCCCCCTTCCTGTCCTCCATCACCCCAGGGCCGGGTACTAGACAACTGGAGACCACTCCTATAGCCAGAGCCTGCCAAAATTATCCAAACTAACCAATCCTAAGATATTTATCCTTCCCTATAAATGTCGCAAGGTATATCTAATTGGCAAAGGATACTTAGGTATTCTGAGCTCTTAATACTCTCAAAATCAAAGATACTGCTAGAAACCAGCAGCTATTTCTTCAAAGAGGTAGCACAAACTAGACAGCCAACAGAACTACAAATGTGTGAAGCCTCATGTTTGATACTCTCATAAAGACATAGAAGCTCTACTCTTTGACTTTAAAAAACATGTGAACCAGTTATACAAATGACATTCAACTTCCCCAGATGCGAGTTTATTGTATATATTATAAACAGTAGTACATGAAAAACACCACATGAATGTGAGGTACTATCAAAATTCAGAGTAGCAAGAAAGTACCAATAATACAAATAAAAATCAATACAGAGTCAAGCATAACAGCTTAAAGAAAATGAGAATGTTCTAGGTCCAAGTCCAACTCTAAGGTTCATTCCCATGGTATTCCTATGCACCAGGGAAATTTTTCTACGTGGTATTTATTGGCATTCAGCCCTTTTGCCTCTCTGGCTGCTATTGCCTCTTTCTTGAAAGCTCTCTCTGGCCTGAGCCCAGGCCCCTTAGTTGTGGCTATTCCTTCAATGGGCCATAATGTCACCCATATTCCATGAGGCTTGGAGCAAGTCTTCGTTCCACCATCCATCTACTTCAATGTATCACCTAACAGCTGCCCAAATATTCAGTTGATTCTTTCTGAGGGATTGTGTTTCTGAGAACACCATACCATGTGTTCTGGGCCATGTGACCTTACCTGGGCCATGTGACCTTACCTCATCACTGATCATCAGTACATGTTCACAGGGGCCACCAGGGATACTGGTCCAGAAGTCAGTCCTACCTGCCAGTAGTAGGCCAAGCAAGCAGTGCTCTGGGCTGACGTTCACTCTGGACTGTGGATGGAATGTTTGATGAATGCGCAATATGTGACTGGCCTTGCCTCAAGAACTGCAAAGTTATCTGAAGAATTCCCCATTTCCCTTTAGTTGCTAAAAACATGTTTCCAATTTTGTTTACTTACATGTTCAGTGCTTGTTTATTTATTCTTTACAAAGCCCATGACAGGAATGTCTGCTTTGACAGGAACCTCCCAGCAGATAGAGCTTTCTTCATCCCTCACTCCTAAGTTAGCTTGCGATGGAAAGGACTGGGCTTCAGAATCAGATCTGTTTAGGTCTGACTGCTGGTTCTGCCTCTCTCCAGAGGTTAGACCATTGAGCAAGGTGCCTAAACCCCTCTGAGCCTCTTTCCCTTCCAGGAAAACTGTAACAGTCATTTCTACCTCACAAGATTGTTGTAAAGATTAAATGAAATAACATGGGCGGAATCCTTAGCACCATGCCAAGAACACCATAGAGGCTCAAAAAAATATGAAGTCTAGTACTAGCTAACAAACGTTTTAAGTGTTCACTCATAAAAAGGATGCAATGATAAAGTAGTCCTCAAAGAAAGGTAAACTGATGTTAAAAGATAAGGTAATAACTATGGAAAAAAGTCAGGATAGATTAAGTTATACTGCAGTAACAAACAACCCCAATATCTCAATAAAGGTTTATTTCTTGTTTATATTCTGTGTCCATCATAAGCAAATGTGGAAGGGGAGGCTGTGCTCTACTTCACCCTCATTCAGATACACAGGTTAACTGAGGCTCCACTCTTTGGATTATAGCTGGCAGTCTTGACAGATGGAGGAGATGGGAGAATCATACTCCAACTCTTAAATACACCTCAGCACAATTCCATTGGTAAACTGGCTAGAGAGAGTCACCTGGCCATACATAATTTCAGAGAAACAGGGAAGTTTAATGTCCCTGTCCCTGAATGCCCAGAAGTAGAGTAGAACCCAAGACTGATGTTTCCCACAGAAGGTACACATGTATGATGAAGTCATAAAGAAAGGAAAGCATAAGGTTGCCTTGAGCGTTCAAAAGAGCCTTTGAGAGGGAGGTAATTCTTGTAATGAAACTTTAAAAATTAAATTCAACTTGCCAGACAGGCAAAGAACAGGAGGTGTCCCAGACAGTGCAAAAAGTCAGAGACCTGAGAGAGCAGGACACTCTCTGGGACAAGCTATTCAGTGTCAACAGGGGGGGAAATGGGTGATTTGGGAAGAAGTGGAAACTGAGTGCTAGACCAGTGCTAGATCATGTCATGATAAGAAACTTATATTTTATCACATGGGTGATGAGCACCCGGGCATGGCATCAAAGATCCAGGGCAAGAGAGTGATGAAATCAGATTTGCTCACCTATTCAATAAAAAATTCTCATTGAGTTAGATGCTGAAAAAGCATTTAACAAAGTACAGCATCCCTTCCTGATCAAAACCTTCAAAGTGTAGGGTTAGAGAGTACATACCTCAATATTATCAAAGCCATCTATGAAAAACCCACAGCAAATAGCATTCTCAATGGAGAAAAACTGAAAGCTTTTCCGCTAAGGTCAGGAACACGGCAGGGATGTCCATTATCACCACTGCTATTCAACATAGTACTAGAAGTCCTAGCCTCAGAAATCAGACAACAAAAAGAAATTAAAGGCATCCAAATGAGCAAAGAAGAAGCCAAACTATCACTCTTTGCAGATGATATGATACTATATGTGGAAAACCCAAAAGACTACACTCCAAAACTGCTAGAACTTGTACAGGAACTAAGTAAAGTGTCAGGATATCTTTACACCACCAACAAGACAGAAGAAAGAGAAATTAAGGAGTCAATCCCATTTACAATTGCACCCAAAATCATAAGATACCTAGGAATAAACCTAACCAAAGAGGCTAAGAATCTATACTCAGAAAACTATAAAGTACTCATGAAAGAAATTGAGGAAGACACAAAGAAATGAAAAAATGTTCCATGCTCCTGGATTGGAAGAACAAGTATTGTGAAAATGTCCATGCTACCTAATGCAATCTACACATTTAATGCAATCCCCATCAAAATGCCATCCATTTATTTTCAAAGAAATGGAACAAATAATTCTAAAATTTATATGAAACCAGAAAAGACCTCGAATAGCCAAAGGAATATTGAAAAAGAAAGCCAAAGTTGGTGGCATCACAATTCCAGACTTCAAGCTCTATTACAAAGCTGTCATCATCAAGACAGTATGGTACTGGCACAAAAACAGACACTTAGATCAATGGGCCAGAATAGAGAGCGCAGAAATAGACCCTCAACTCTATGGTCAACTAATCTTCGACAAAGCAGGAAAAGAATGTCCAATGGGGGGAAAAAAACGGTCTCTTCAACAAATGGTGTTGGGAAAATTGGACAGCCACATGTAGAAAAATGAAACTTGACCATTTCCTTATATCACACACAAAAATAGATTCCAAATGGACGGAAGACCTCAATGTGAGACAGGAATCCATTAAAACCCTTGAGAAGAACACAGGCAGCAACATCTTCCTAGAAACATTGCAAAGGCAAGGGAAGCAAGGGCAAAAATGAACTACTGGGACTTCATCAAGATCAAAAGCTTTTGCACAACAAAGGAAATAATCAGCAAAACCGAAAGACAACTGACATAATGGGAGAAGATATTTGCAAAAGACATATCAGATAAAGGGCTAGTATCCAAAATCTATAAAGATCTTAGCAAACTCAACACCCAAAGAACAAATAATCCAATCAAGAAATGGGCAGAGGACATGAACAGACATTTCTGCAAAGAAGACATCCAGATGGCCAACAGACACATGAAAAAATGCTCCACATCACTCGGCATCAGGGAAATACAAATCAAAACTACAATAAGATATCACCTCATACCAGTCAGAATGGCTAAAATTAACAAGTCAGGAAATGACAGATGCTGGCGAGGATGCAGAGAAAGGGAAACTCTCCTACACTATTGGTGGGAATGTAAACTGCTGCAACCACTCTGGAAAATAGCATGGAGGTTCCTCAAAAAGCTGAAAATAGAGCTACCCTATGACTCAGCAATTGCACTACTGGGTATTTGCCCTAAAGATACAAATGTAGTGATCTGAAGGGGCGCATGCTCCTGAATGTTTATAGCAGCAATGTCCACAGTAGCTAAACTATGAAAAGAAGCTAGATGTCCATCAACAGATGAATGGATAAAGAAAATGTGGTATATATCTATAATGGAATACTATGCAGCCATCAAAAGAAATAAAACCTTGCCATTTACAATGACGTGGATGGGACTAGAGGGTATTATGCTGAGCGAAATAAGTCAATCGGAGAAAGACAACTATCATATCATCTCCCTGACATGAGTAAGTGGAGAAGCAATGTGGGGGGTTTGGGGGGTAGGAAAAGAATAAATGAAACAAGATGGGATTGGGAGGGAGACAAACCATCAGAGAGACTTAATCTCACAAAACAAACTGGGGTTGCTGGGGGGAGACGGGTCAGGAGAGGGTGGTGGGGTTATGGACACTGGGGACAGTGAGTGCTGTGAAGTGTGTAAACTTGGTGATTCACAGACCTGTACCCTGGGGATAAAAATACATTATATGTTTTTAAAAAAATTTTTTAAATTTAAAAAAATTTTTAAAAATTCTCATTGAGTGCCTGCTAAGAGCAAGGCACTGTTCAAAGAGTTGAGGATATACTGGTCAACAAAGACAAAATTCCTGCCTTCATAGAGTTCAAACCCCAATGTCGGAAAAGGCAGTGTGGCAGCATTATGGGGAATGGATTAGGAGTTGGCTAAGATGAGAAGCAGGGAAACCAAAGAAGAGGTTACTGCAATATTATAGGTGAATAATATCATGGGCCTCAACTATGCATAGCAGCAAGAGTGCTGAGTTGAGAAGAGATAGGAGATATTGAAAGATAATAGATATAGATTATATCTATATCTATATCTATATACATATCATGGAAAACTACGCAGCCATCAAAAAAAAAACCCGAAATCTTGCCATCTGCAATGATGTGGATAGAACTAGAGGGTATTATGCTAAGTAAAAGAAGTCAATCAGAGAAAGATAATTATTGTTTGATCTCTCTGGTATGAGGAATTTAAGAGACAGGGTTGGGGGTTGTGGTGGGTAGGGAGTGAAAAAATGAAACAAGGGCGCCTGGGTGGCTCAGATGGTTATGTGTATGTCTTTGGCTCAGGTCGTGATCCCAGCATCCTAGGATTGAGTCCCACACTGGGCTCCCTGCTCAGCGGGGAGCATGCTCCTCCCTCTCCCTCTGCTGCTCCCCCTGCTTGTGCTCTCTCGCCCTCTCTGTCAAATAAATAATTAAAATCTTAAAAAGAAAGAAATAAAGAAACAAACAAACAAACAAGATGGGATTGGGAGGGAGACAAACCATAAGATTCTTAATCTCATGAAACAAACAGAAGGTTGCTGGGGGGTAGTGGGATAGGGAGAGGGTGGCTGGGTTATGGACACTGGGAAGGGTATGTGCTATGGTGAGTGCTGTGAAATGTGTAAACCTAATGATTCACAGACCTGGACCCCTGGGGAAAATAATATATTATGTATTAATTAAAAAGAAAAAAGAATAGGTCATAGTTAAAAAAAAAAAGAAAAAGACATTGAAAGAATCAACAGAACTGTCTGGGGGCCATGCAATGAAAGAGTAAAGGAGTGGGAGAAATAAAAAATGACTCTGTTCTCCTGCATGTACTAGATAAATGTCAGTGTCATTCACCAAGACTGAGAGCTCAGAAGGAAGACCAGATTAGAAAGAGGAAATAAGTTTTGTCATGAGAGTACTGACCTTTGGGTGGAGTTTTTCCCATAGGAATTTGTGTATCTGGAACTCAAGAGATGGCTATACATTGAAAAAATACATAAAAATATATTGGGGAATAAACAGAAGGGACCAAAAACAATAGGAGAAGATGTAGAGTCATGGTAAGTATAGATGTCTCTCATTCCCAAGAACATGCTAGCATGCTATTGGAGTACTGAAGAAGATACAAACATACAACAACACAATGCACAGGAAAGTGGATAGCACTGAACAACAGAAAGTGGCTGGAGAAAGGCAAACCAATTTCACAAATGAATAGGCTCAACCTCTAGCGTTTGTAAAGAGGCTGACTCACCTTTCAAAAACCACTTAAGAAAATGCCATTGGAAATAAAAAGGAATAACTAAAACAACTAGAAGGAAAGGAGGACAACGATGTTAAAGAAATCTAGAGAGTGTGTCAAAAGTTAGAGAGAAAGAAAATAAGAAAGAAAAGACTAAAGACTTAGATAATCAATCCTAGAGGTCCACCTGCTGACTAATAGGAACTCTAGAAAGAGAATGGAATGAGAGGATAAAGGAAATTACAAGGAAATCATACCCAGAAAATGTCCCAGAACAGAAGAACAAATTCCCAGTTTGAAAGGGCCCTCCAAATACATACACAGGGACCAAATACAGGCCTACATCAAAGCATGTAACAGTAAAATTACAAAACACCTAGGTTATAAACATAAAATGAAAATCTCCGAAGGACATAACCATAGTCCATATACAAAGGAATAGTAATCATAATGGTATCAGAAGGTAGATCATAGACCTAAATGTGAAATTAAAACAGTACAAAATCCAGAAGAATCACAAGAAGAGTATCTTTATGTCATTGAGGCAAAGATTTCCTAAACAGGACACAAAACATAGCAACTATTAAAAACTGAATAAACAAGACTTCTGTAAAACCAAAACAGACTTTTGTAAAAAATAAACTAGACTTTTATAAAACTAAAACCATTAACAAACTAAACAAGCAAGTCATAGCCTATGAGAAGAGAATCTGAATACATGTATCTGAAAAGTGACTTGTATCCAGAATACGGAGAGAACTCCTTCAAATCAATAAAGATAACAAGCTATTTTTTTAATGGGCTTGAATAGACATTTTGCCAAAAAAAAAAAAAAAAAGTATCTAACTGGCTGGTAAATGTATGAAAAAATACTTAATGTGTGATTACTCATTAGGAAAACGCAAATGACAGCTTCAATGAGCTAGCACTACTCACCCACGAGGATGACTAAAGTTTAAAAGGCTGACAATTTCCACGTATCAGGGAAGATATGGAGCAACTGGCAGTCTCCTAGCTGGGAAAAGTGGTTCATCTATTTTGGAACACTGTTGAACTAGCTGGTAGAATCTATAACCTCTATCCAGCAAAACCATTTCCAGGTATTTACTCAAGAGAAATAAAAGTGTGTGTCCTCAAAAAAAACATGAACAGAATGTTCTTAACAGCTTTATTCAGAGCAGCCAAACTCTGAAAACAACCAAAAAGTCCAACAACAGGGAACGGATAGATATTGTGGAATATGACATACTCTATAAATAAACAAATAGCTAATATGCACAACCACATAGCTGTATTTCCAATATTTTATTGAGCAAAAGCAGCAAACACAAAAGAGTCCACATATGAAGTTCGAGAACTAATACAGCTGATGTGTGTGAGAGAAGTCAGGTAAGTGGTCATCTCTAGGGTGGGGGTGAGGTGGTATTGACAGGAAAGGGATACCAAGGAACCTTCTCAGTTGGTGATCTGGATAGCATTACACAGGTAGATACATCCGTAAAAAATCTGTCAAGCTAAACACTTAATATTTATTTTATACTTTCATAAAACATCACATTTTATAAGATTTTGCCCATTTTTTAGAAAAGAAAAACAATGAAGAAAAAAATAGAATGGCATTAGGCTTATCAATTGTAACACAGGAATCTAAAAGACCATGAAGGAATGTCCTCAAAATTCTGAGAGAAAATGGTTTCAAATCTAGAATTCCAGACCCACCCAAACTTTCAATCAAGTGTGAGGGCAAATTAGAAACAATCTCAGATGATGATAAGCAAGCACTCAAAAAAATTTAAGTCCCATGCGTTCTTTCTTTAGAAGTCTTAGAAGATTTCCCCACCAAATATGGAAGGACCCAGTGGATCCAGAGAACAAGGAATGTGACCAGAGTAGGAGGAGAGAGGGCTATGGTGGAAGGTATCGAGGAAAAAGTAAAAGAGAATTGAAATGGAACCAGATATATGTGAGCACTCAGAAAAAAAAAATAATAATGGTTTTGTGACAGATAGAATATTGCATTCAGGAACAAAAGAAGAAATGAACAGCTACATTCAAAAATCAACAAGTGAGAATTAGGAGCAGTTATTGACTCTAGTAGAAATAAAAATGATACTAGGAAGCAAATATCAACAGTCTTCTACCTTGGTCTAAAATGAGTATTAATCAAGTAATAATTGTAAATGCTGATCACTGGTTTAACAAGAACTGTAGCTACCTTAGGAGGATGAGGGAGGGAAGTATAGGGAGATGTAAGAAAGCTAAATCTTCATCAACACTGGAAGAAATTTGTTAATTTCAAGCATTGTCTGAAATTGATAAATGAAGAGTTAGCGATATAAAATATTATGGAGGGGTGCCTGGGTGGCTCAGTGGGATAAAGCCTCTGCCTTCAGCTCAGGTCATGATTCCAGGGTCCTGGGATGGAGCCCCGCATTGGGCTCTCTGCTTAGCAGGGAGCCTGCTTCCCTTCCTCTCTCTCTGCCTGCCTCTCTGCCTACTTGTGATCTCTCTGTCAAATAAATAAATAAAATATTTTTTTAAAAAATTAAAAAATATATTATAGAAATAAGGGGGCAACTACAAAAAGAAACTGCCAAAAGAATTAAAAAGTATCATCTGCCACAATGTAAAAACGGACACAGGATAAAGCTGTGGAAGAGCCGCCTCTTCCACAGCTTTAACATGCGGGTTTGCGCATCTTAAGCCTTTCAAAGCTATTTTTAAATAGAATTTCTAAGAAACAGAGGAGAAAATACAGACAAGTACAAGATTACGCAGGGAGAGGAAGATGAATGAGAAGTGAAGGATACTAAGAATTCTAAGGAACATCAGTGTTTAAAAGGAAAAGGAGGAGGAGCCAGCATGACAGACCCAGGAGGCTAACATCACAGGGCCAGGGAGAGAACCCCACAAAGGGCTCCAGGGAAACCAGGAGCAGCGACTCACTGAGTTTTTACCTGCTGGGGAGTCAATGCAGGGTGGGACTTTTACTGAGCAGCTACACTTGCTTTTTTTTTTTTTTAATCGTGTTATGTTAGTCACCATACAACCACATTATTAGTTTTTGATGTAGTGTTCCAAGATTCATTGTTTATGTATAACACCCAGTGCTCCATGCAGTATGTGCCCTCCTTAATACCCATAACCAGGGTCACTAATTCCCCCACCGTCCTCCCCTCTAAAACCCTCAGTTTGTTTCCCGGAGTCCATAGTCTCTCACGGTCCATCTCCCCCTCCGATAACCCCCCCTTCATTTTTTCTTTCCTTCCCCCAATGTCCTCCATGTTTTTCCTTATGTTCCACAAGTAAGTGAAACCATATAATTGACCATCTCTGCTTGACTTATTTTACTCAGCATAATCCCCTCCAGTCCCATCCATGCTGATGCAAAAGTTGGGTATTTATCCTTTCTGATGGCTGAGTAATATTCCATTGTATATATGGACCACATTTTCTTTATCCATTCATCTGTTGAAGGACATTTTGGCTCTTTCCATGGTTTGGCTATTGTGCACATTGCTGCTATGAACACTGGGCTACATATGGCCCTTCTTTTCACTACATCTATATCTTTGGGGGTAAATACCCACTAATGAAATTGCCAGGTCATAGAGTAGCTCTATTTTTAATTTTTTGAGGAAGTTCCACACTGTTTTGCAAAGTGCACCAACTGGCATTCCCACCAACAGTGTTAAGAGGGTTCCCTGTTCTACACATCCTCCCCAACATTTGTTGTTTCCTGCCTTTTTAATCTTTGCCATTCTAACTGGTGTAAGGTGGTATCTCAGTGTGGTTTTGATTTTAATTTCCCTGATGGCTAATGATGATGAACATTTTTTTCATGTGTCTGTTGTCCATTTTATGTCTTCATTGGAGAAGTGTCTGTTCATGTCTTCTGCCCATTTTTTTACTTGATTATCTGTTTTTTGGGTGTTGAGTATAAGAAGTTCTTTACAAATCTTAGGTATCAGCCCTTAGTCTATAGTGTCCAGATATGGACCCTCAACTCTATAGTCAAATAATCTTCAATAAAGGGTAAAAATATTCAGTATATAAAAAGACAGTCTAAGAAATATAATTAATTGATTAATTAATTATTAAAATAAAAAAGACAGTCTTCAATAAACGGTGCTGGGAAAATTAGGCAGTTATGTATAGAAGAATGAAACTCAACCATTCTCTTATACTATACCCAAAGATAAACTCAAAATGGATGAAAGACTCAACATGAGATAGGAATCCATCAAAATCCTAGAGAAGAACCCAGGTAGTAACCTCTTTGACATCAGCCGTATCAACTCCTTTCAAGACACATCTCCAAAGGCAAGGGATATACTTGCTTCTAACCATGGATCACACTCCTTTATACAGGTTGGCCAAGACCCAGCAGCGGTTCTGGAACTGTTGGGCACCAGGCCACAGGTTTTGTTAGGGCACCACCAGAGCAGGTGAATACACACCAGGCCCTAGGCAAGCAGCTTGAGCCAACAAAGTTCTTCAGAAACTGTTCAAGTGCCCCACACCCTCCCTGACCACCTCCTCTCCCCTGTTCCACAGGCTGTGAACCCAGGCACCTATTTCAACAAAGCGTTTTGGGACTCTCCTTCTCTGGCTCTCTGTGGCTTCCACTGACATGTTCAAATTCCTACTTCTGTTGAGATTCTGTCCTTCCCTTCTTGCACTGGCTCTAACATGCACCAGCTAGGTGACCCCACCTGCTCCCAGGTCCATAAGGCATGCTGCGTCCACCTACAGCCACACATGACAGCACAGCTTATGAAGCAGACACAGCTTCACCTTTCCTGAGATAACACTCACAGATCTTGTCAAGGAGCATTCTCCAGTGAAACTGCTTTCCAGCTAGGTAAGTCGGCCATGGTTTGCTTTGAGATATGCTAATTATCTAACTGGAAACAAAAATCACCAGTTCTTTCGCGTAGGAAGGAGGGTGGTGAGAGAAGCGATGCTAGTCTTCCAAGCTGATCAATGAGTGAGCCAGAAAGTCCTGGAGGTATGAAAAGAAAGAAAGAGCACTCAAGGAAAACACCACCATACACAGCACTTTTGAAGTGAAGGACATCCCAAAGACACGTGTGGCTGTTCCAACCCCAGAGAGGATTCGGACAGACTTGTAATTAATGTGGAGTAGAAAAAGGAATGTCATAGAGCCACTAATGTCAAGGGGAATCTGGTTAAACATAGGCAAGTTATCATCGAAATAATAATGATATATATCAAGCACTTCTATGTGTTGGGCTGCAAACACTACCTACATCAGCTTACTTAATCCCTACAAAACCCTGTGAGGTCAGCATTACTGTTATCCTCCTTCTACAGATGAGAAATTGAGGCAAGGAGAAGATTCATAACTTGGCCCAGGCCTCACAGCCAACAGTGCCGAGGTGGAATCCAAGCAATAATGGCCCAGAAACGCTATGAAGAGCTTCAACTTCAGAGTGAGGAACACAGACCACAAGATCTGGAAGGATTTCCAGGCTGGAAGGCAGTCTAGCCTCTGTGAGAAATAAGTTATAGCGCCTATAACAGAAAAAATGGGAGCCCACTAAGGAAATGAATACCTACACAGGTTCCCACCTTTACAGAGGGTAAAATCCTGACAGGAAATTCTACAGACAGGGATACCAGTATAGACACAGCCACGAGTAAGACTTATGAAGGTCTCACCCTTCCCACAGCTGTGAGAACAGGAGTTCAGCAAACCTTTCCACACTTCAGCAGACAGAGCCCTGGGGTTTTGGTACCAACATCCTGAGAGCTTACTTATCCCAACATAAATCATAGCCTTGAAAAGTACAATGGTATAACATTCAGGGAGAAGGGTTGTAAAATATATACCAACAAACTGAGCCCATCACTTAGGGGACTCTGCATCCATTTTTAAGAAAAATTCTTCATGCAAGTACCCAAATCTGAACATGCAAGTCTGTAGCTAAATTTTACTCCAAGGGCAAAGAGCTTTCCCAATGAAGCAAATGTATCCTTAGATCATTCAGAGAAATAATTCACACAAGAAGAACTGCAGGCTTTGCTGAAAAGGACTCCTGGCATTCGTTCGGCATCAGCATGAGAGACCTCATTTCGAATTCTTCTCAAATCCTGATTGCTTGAAAATCAATCCAAATGTCTCCCTGCCCAGCCCCATTTTCTTCTAGTGAGTTTTACTAAGCAATAAATTCACAAACATACATTCTGAAACTTCAGATGACGCTAGTCAAATTCTCTATACAGTGAATGCTCCAAAGAAATCAACATTATTCTTGCACATTTTTTCATAGGGAGGCCCAGAAAAATCTCCCCACTACTAACCCCCCAACCACCATACCCTGGGCATGAGTCCCAGGAGGGGGTTTTAGCACAATAAGAAATGAAAGCTTGCAGAAATGAGACTTGTGCATTAAAAAGCTCTGAGGCTCCAGCCATGCTGTGTTAGCTTAAGACCTGTAGTTACGTCCAGTCTTCATCCCCAACTCCTAAAAGCACCAGCTACCAGCTTTCTTGCCAAAGGCCCAAAGCAATAAGCTCAAGGTGCTTCCTGGCCCTGACTCGGCTTATGTGTCTACAGTGGTGCAGGAGCAGCTCTGAGCCTTCTCTACGAGTGCTCTGGAAAGCATTATCCTACCCAAAGGGGATGAAAGTCTCTTTGAAAACTCTTCTCCTAGGCTGCTCAGAGATGGAAAAAACAAAAAAACAAAAAACCATAACACATGGGAAGAACCAATATCCCGCAAACTGCTGACTGATATTATCAGTGTATTCTGCTTTTGAAGATACTTTGTTTGTAAAAGAAAAATGCATTCCCATCACTAATGGTCCCTGAAGCAAATCATCTGCCTATGTCTGAGTTTTAGGACCTCAACTACAAAATAAAGAGTTAAATTAACAGACTGCTGAGTTCCCATCCTGTCTAGTAACAACAGCTGTCCAAAGTAGTCCAATATGGACCATCTCCTAGGGTCTACCATTGATACAGACTTTACACACACACACACACACACACACACACACACACACCCCTTCACTGTGCACATAACCTCACATTTACTCATTCATTTGATCAATATTGATTGCCTGCTGGATGCTAAACACTCTTCTAGGCACTGAGGATATAGCAGTAAACCCTGCAAAGCCCTGCTTGCTTGGAGATTACTTGCTAGGGTGGCCAGACACAAAACAGTCAACAAATACAGGTCAGGTAAGAAATGCTATGGAAAAAAAGAGACCACTGGTGGTGGGTAGGGTGTTCTGATACGTGATCGAGAAAGACCCCCTTTGAATATAACATTTGGGCAGAGCTCTGAAAGATACATAGTGAGGGAATGAGCTCTTGGATATTTGTGCCAAGAAGGTTCCGGATGGAAACAACATCATGTGCGAAGGCCCTGAGGGGGAAACATATCGACCTATTCAACATTCCAAGAACTGCAAGGAAATCGGTGGCTGAGAGAGAAGATGTGTAATGATGGGGCTCCCGTTTCCTGAGCTGGGAGAAATTATGAAAGGGACACATTTTGGCTGGTGGGAGATAGAAATCTGGATGTTTCATTTGGGGCATAAGAAATTTGAGAAGGCCTTTAGATATATTATGAAAGCTTGAAATTAATACCACCAGCTTCCAGAATCTTCTTTGGAGAATAATTAAAAATATAATCCCTGGTGGCAAAACTCACATCTTCTACTTGGGAACTGTCCAGAGAATACATGTTGGTTAATGTTTAACAATCTGCCCTGGGGAAGGGGGGATTCCCTAATTTGTTTTGCATTTGCCTAATTCCAAGGTATAAATACCCTCACTGTGGCTAACTTCAAGCTACCAATGTGAAGCCACTGAATGTGGCAAGGGGAGGAGATGGGTACAAATGGCTCCCACACCAGCACAAGCAACAGCCCCAGCATGCTACTGCAGTGACCCCATGCCCTAGCCCCACACATTCTTCAAGAAGAGGAAGAAAGAGGGGAAGCAGGAACAATTTAGATGGCTTTAGGCAGTATCCTTTAAACACCTTTGTCGGCCTTTTGAAAAAAGTTTCTGAGAAATACTGGGGCATCTGCATTATAACTAGCTGCCTTATTACTACAACAAACTGATTGAAGATTTGACATTAATTATCTCTAATGCAAAACGAATTTACTCTCAGATTTCTGTGGCCGGAAGACAGGGGAAGATGGGGTCCCTGGTCCTTCTGATGGTCCCCCAAGTCACTGGTAAAAGGAAGAAAGCTCCATCCTCAATAATTGTTTCAGTTTCTAAGCCCAGTATCCATTTCTGAATCAGTCAGGGGCATACCTGGCTCACTTGCAAATCTGGGATGGCGGGTCGGGGGAAAACTGCTCTAGGCTTTAACCTGCTCCTGGAGAGAACTATTTTCTCAGGGCAATAAGACAGTGGGTTTGTGTTAGCAAACTTGTCCAGTCACCAAATTAAAGATCCTTAGGCAAAACTTGTTTTCCTTTTCCAAAGAACAGGTATTCTTTTTTTTTTAAGATTTTATTTATTTTATTTGACAGAGATCACAAGTAGGCAGAGAGGCAGGCAGAGAGAGAGGGAGGAGGAAGCAGGCTCCCTGCTGAGCAGAAAGCCCGACGTGGGGCTTGATCCCAGGACCCTGGGATCATGACCTGAGCCAAAGGCAGAGGCTTTAACCCACTGAGCCACCCAGGTGCCCCGAAAGAACAGGTATTCTTAACCCTCTCTGTGTTTTTAGAATCAGCTGCGGAAAGTTAAGAGAATTCATGTGTCGGATGGGCACACTCAGAGCTTCAGATCCCATTGGTGGGTTAGACCTGGATGTGGGTATTTTTTTTTTTTTAAAGATTTTATTTATTTATTTGTCAGAGAGAGCAAGCACAGGCAGACAGAGTGGCAGGCAGAGGCAGAGGGAGAAGCAGGCTCCCTGCTGAGCAAGGAGCCCGATGTGGGACTCGATCCCAGAACGCTGGGATCATGACCTGAGCCGAAGGCAGCTGCTTAACCAACTGAGCCACCCAGGCGTCCCTGGATGTGGGTATTTTTTAAATGCTCCCAGATGATTCCAAGTGTAACCAGGGCTAAGAAGCACCATCCTGGAAGCCTGAGCAGTGACTGGTTAGAATCCACCTGATCTGACTGGTTGTTGAGAGAGCACTCACACATAGGGTAGCAGCTCAGGGGGGTACCAGGGGTCCAGTCCTATTTCTGGCATTGGAAAAGGTACTGCAGAGTGTGGGCTCCTGAGGGTCAGGACAGATGATCTTCAAGTTCACTCCTCCTCCCATGGTCTGTCTGTTGCCATTGGGAGCTGCCCCACAGGAGCTCCACATTGGCTCCCACTAAGGAGGCCACGTGGATGGTGTAAGGTCATGTTTGTGTGAGAATGGCAGATAAGGCTGTTGTTGCGGGCAACTGTCCCAGAGCTGGCAAAACTTCTTGATGGAGAATGCCCAAGCAGAATGAGGATGGGCCAAAGACGTGCCCAAAACAAAGCACCCTGTCTGGGATGGAGGTCTTGCAGGGTTGAAGAAAACTCCTAGCCCTTCCCAACTCCCATGTCCTGGTTTTATTGCCACACAAGGATGTGGCAGAACAAAGTGAGAACCCAGCACTCTTCAAAATCCTGACATTTCACCAGAGGATTCCTGACCAAACAGTAAGTCAATAAAAGCTCAATTCAGAAAGCCATTCCAGGGGCACCTGAGTGGCTCAGTGAGTTAAGCCTCTGCCTTCAGCTCAGGTCATAATTCCAGGGTCCTGGGATCGAGCCCCACATCGGGCTCTCTGCTCAGCGGGAAGCCTGCTTCTCCCTCTCTCTCTCTCTGCCTGCCTCTCTGCCTACTTGTGATCTCTCTCTCTCCATCAAATACATAAAGAAAACTTTTTTAAAATTTTTTAAAAAAAGAAAGCCATTCCAAAATCAGGCAATATTTATTTGGCATGAACACTGGCAATTAATCATCAGTTAACCCAATTCATTATGGTGTACGTCTCCCTATTCTCGTTCCTGTCCTGTTGCCCCTGTCCTGTTGCTCACACACAGAGGTCAAACTGGGATCCCAAGGGACAGAGAGGACATGACAGCAAACAATACAGAGTGGTTGGGAGAGGCATGGCATGGGCTGGTGGTCCTGTGGAAGGACCAAGGCCCAGAAAATGACCATTTCCAAGGAGGATGAGGAACATCTTCACTTGGGAGCAGAGCCCCAGCCAAGGGAAAGCCCCCACAGGATATAGGGCCTAATGTGCCTGGAGGGACAGAGCCACTGAGGGAGTCAGAACTGGCTCAGGGCCGGCAGTCTCAGCCTCTGCCTGCTGCATTACACACACTTCCGGCCCATGTCCCACCTCCACATGTGTCTCTGGGGGAGGCTGGAAAGGAGGAAACACTCAACGGCTGGTGGCCACAGAGGCTTTTGATTAAGGGAAGTAAATGGAATGGAAACTTTGTCTTTTCAATCCCTCAAAACAGTTTGAAAAGAAAAAGCCATGAAGCTAGAAGAGAAGCACTAATGTTGGAGACTCCAGCCTGGAAGGCCAGATGGAAGAAGCAAAGTCAATGTGTTCAGCAAGATAACAGGGCAATGCTGCCAAGCTACACAGGGGAGGGAATTCCCTGTTTTTCTCACCTCTTTCCTCACCCAAGAACAGAGTGATGAATTTCATGTAAACGGATGGCAGAATGAGTCAGTTAAATGTACCAGGTCACCCTTTTCCAAATACAATAGCCAGGCTGGAAAATCTGGTCTCTTGCCCATGCTGGTCCTTCTACCTGAGAAGCTCCTTCTTATCCTTCAGGACCCAGCTCGAATGTCACCTCCTCTGGGAGGTGCCCCTAGACTCACCCAGGTAGAACGGATGGCTCCTCTCCTATGTTCCCAAGGCCTTCATCCATACTCTGCATGGATACATTGTCATGTTGTCACCTAAACATGTATGTGTCTCCCCAAGTAAGCTCCCTGGGGTAAGAGCTAGACCTTGCTAATTTGTCTCATCCCCAGGTCCTAATAAATGCTTACTAAGGGAACAGACTGGCGACAGACACAAAGATACCAGGGGAATCCAGAGAGGCCATTGCTCTAAAAAGGAATCTTCATCTATAGAAGACAGAAGAGCTGCCAACCATGAGACAGACTTTTCTATAGGCAACGAGTCATCTTTTCTGGAAGTTTGGAAGAGTTGTCAGCAAGATCTCTGCCAGTCTCCACTGTGTCTCTCTCTATTTATACCCTGGGGCCAGGAGACAGGAGGAGGCTGTCTGAACCCAAGGACAATGGTCTGCAAGCAATACGTCCTATGCATTTATTCTTGGCAAGGATTCCCAGAGATTAGGTTTCCTCCAGAAAGGAGCCACTAGGAGAGGGAAGTTCCAGTTTTTAAATTCTCCTGCTAGTCCCAAAGAAATTGACAGAAACTTTAAATATCTTTTTGGTAGCCCTTAAGTCGAAAAAATTCACCCTTAAGCAAAAAGAGTACCGGCATTGCAAAAGTTACGGACTCAAATTTCAGGTCACTGGAAAAAGAAAAGCAGTCAAGTAAAACCGAAGGGGTCTCTAAGAGAGCAAGAAATTGTGGAGGGAGGTAGAAAATCACCAGTCTATCCGAGTATGTTCACTGCATAATGAGGCAAAAAAAGAGTTCAGTAAATCATTTGGGCTTATCCTTAAGTTCTCTAGAAACAAATACAAACATACACACAAATAGAGTAAAGCCACTATTATTAACCTAACTTGCCAAAACATCAATTTGCTCTTTTTTAGGGAAAGAGGCAAAAGCCCCAGTGACTTAGGGCACATGTTCAGATACCAGACCTGAATGGAATCCCTCCCTCCAGCCTTCCAGCTGCAAGGCCTGGAGCAAGTCACTCAAATTCCCTGAGCTCCAGCGGCTCTAGTAGGGAAATAGGCTGTGGCCAGGCTTCCTGGGGTGCTCTCAGCACAGGGCCAGGCCCACAGAAAGGGCTCAGGTGCTGGTATGCGGCAGTGATGGTAGAAATCTCCAAAGTCCTAAATGTCATCACAGTTAACAAGAAAACAAAAGAATGTCAGGAATTTAGGAAGAAAGGGAAAAGTCAAAGGTATAGGAAAAGTATCCTATACTTTCTTCAATGGCTTCCTGTCTTATTTATCAAATGCATTAGTCTCCCTCTAGAATCCTCAATCTTGAAAAAAAGATCCAATTATGGTCATGGAATTCATAAAAAGGGTCTTAATATATTTGATCAAGCTTTTCAACCAAGTGGTTGAGACCAAAAGAGTTCCTTTTCCGAACATTCAATTACCAGGAAAACCCCACACCCTACGAGCTTAGTTCTAAGCTTGAATTGTTTATTAGTTTCAGGAGGCCTGAGAGGCTGCCTAAATACAGATTTCTTTCTAGAAGTTACATCAGAGAGTTTCCACTTATTAATATCCCCAACAGTCTACAGTAATTGAACACACACCCCAAGAGGAGGCCTTTTTTTTTTTTTTTGGCATTAAAAATGAAGTACCAGTGTCAAGCACCAACTCCAAGTTCAGGGACTTTGTAATAATATAGTCCATCATCAAGGACAGCACCCTGTCACCAGAGGCTTGAAAAACTCGGCAGGACAAGATTGTTCTCAATTTTATTATAGATTTTCAAGGGCTAAAGACCTGACATTTAAACACAAGTGTATGGGGGGGGGGGGTGTGCATGAGTGCACACACACGCACACACACACACACAAGAGCAGGTGTGAGGATTATGAATCATGCCCCACACCTGGCTCTGCCTATCATGTCAAAGATGCTCCCAACTTGTACAAGTCAGTTCATCTTGCCAGAAAGAAGGGGGATAAAAAGGAAAGACTTTAGGGGCGCCTGGGTGGCTCACTGGGTTAAAGCCTCTGCCTTCAGCTCATGTCATGATCCCAGAGTCCTGGGATCAAGCCCCGCATAGGGATCTCTGCTCAACAGGGAGCCTGCTTCCTCCTCTCTCTCTGCCTACTTTTGATCTCTGTCTGTCAAATAAATAAAAAAAAATCTTTTTTTTTTAAAAAAAAAAAGGAAAGACCTTAAAGCACCAATGAAACCCAACTAACTTATTAATAGAATACCATAGACTGAGTAAATTATGAAAAACAGAAATTTATCTCTCATGTTCTAGAGGCTAGGAAGTCTAAGATCAAGGCCCTGGCAGAATCCTGGTTCACAGACAGCCATCCCCTCACTGTGTCTCAGGGGCAAGGGAATTCTTGAAGGGTCTTTCATAAAGGCACTCAACCCATTCAGGAAGGGTGACCTAATCACCTACCAAATGCCCCACCTCCTATTACCATTGCATTGGGGGTTAAGATACTTGTAGATGTATGAAAATTTGTAAGACATGAATTTTGGGTAGGGGGCACAAAACATCTAAAGCAGGTACCAATAATCAAGAAGATGCAAATAAATTCAAATGACACATTTCTACAAATTTCATTTTTATCTGACTTTAGAATAAATAATAAAAGTTGGCATTTAGGTTAGGAATTTTGTTGTTCTTTTCCTTTTTTAAGATTTTATTTATTTATTTGACAGATGGAGATCACAAGTAGGCAGAGAGGCAGGCAGACAGAGGGGTGGGGAAGCAGGCTCCCTGCTGAGCAGAGAGCCCCAATGCTGCAGGGCTCGATCCCAAGACCCTGAGATCATGACCTGAGCCAAAGGCAGAGGTTTTAACCCACTGAGCCACCCAGGCATCCCCTGTTGTTCTTTTCTTTCCCAGTTAAGCTTTAGCATTTGTGTTGGGGGAGGGGGGGAGTGGTAATTACAATATAATTATATTCCATACGCCCCCATTCTCAGATGAAAACATGCCGGATAAAAGAGTTGATAGTGATAGATAATTGGGTGTGTGTGTCTGTATTATAGATCTGCGTAGGTATAGACATACATACGTAGCAAATCAATGCCAGTATTACATGGTATGTTTAAATGTGTATATCTGAGTATATGTTCATGTTTACCTACAATGTGAGGTTGATGTGTATACATTTCTATGGATAAGGAATGTGTGTGTGTGTCTGTATTATAGATCTGCGTGTGTGTGTGTGTATTATAGATCTGCGTATGTATAGACATATGTACGTAGCAAATCAATGCCAGTATTACATGGTATGTTTAAATGTGTATATCTGAGTATATGTTCATGTTTACCTACAATGTGAGGTTGATGTGTATACATTTCTATGGATAAGGAAGTGTATGTGTGGACATATGTACATATACAGGCATTGAACAATTCATGTGTGTGAATGATATATGTGTGTATCCTTGGGGAGCTTCATCCTCACAAAAGAATTTGTCTCAGGAGCCCTGTCTGTAGCTGACATACGGCCTTGTTTTAGGAAACATGTTTTCCATTTATATGGTTTATTATTCCCTGGTTGTTTCCTTCCTCCAGCAAAGACACAACTGAACCTATAGCTCCTTCCCTCCTCTCCACAGATCACCTGCCCTTGCTGGGAAAAGCCAAGTCCCTCCCACTTCTGCAGGGCCAGGACTCACACCATCCTTCTCTGGGAATAGCCCAAGGCAGCCCTAGCCTGGTCCCAGAGGCCAGGAATAGACTGTCTGATAAACTCTCTATCAGTCCCAACTCCTTCCTTCCAAGAGCCTTTTCCTCCCCAAGTAGAAAACAGATTTTGGTGGTCTCACCCAAACGGCCTCTATCAGACATGTAGCATCTGGGTCCAATAACACCTTATAATGAAGGACCTCCTGTTGCGGAGATCAAGTCACATTCCCTCTGGTCATGATAAAAGTCATCGGTCTCCCTAGGTTACAAATTCTCTTAAGAGGGCATGGGTTTAAGCTCTGGCTTTTATATAAATATGGCCCTGCTGCCCTTGAGAAAAGATGGGAAATTCTCTATGTGGTAAGGGGTTTATATCCCTAGATGTGGCCACTGTCCTGATACCAGATGCACATTCTGCCACACCCTGCTTCTCCATCCCTCTTCAGCCTGGCAGACTTCTCCCGAGCACAGAATGTAGACCACCTCCACCATGCCCCACTTTCTTAGTTTCTTGAGAGACAAAGGCAAGAATGAATTTCCTGCCCACAGCACCACCACCCCATTCAAGGCCATGGTAAGAGCATACAGCAGGGTTCCAGGGTTCCCTACTGTCATGCCCTAGGCAGCCAGTCCTCAAAATGCATCCACCACTCCCTCCCCACTCCCACAGCATCTCCCCCAGGACCCTCTCTCCTATCCTCAGTTGTCTAGTCTCAGCCCAGAGGCACTCCCCATGCCCAAGGGAGCCCAATAATCCCAAATTCACCTTCAACTTTCTTCGGGTTCATCAAAAACATACTGGTCTTCTGAGGTCTACATCTCTAGACATGATGGAAGATGGGGTTGTGCAGTTCATTTGTTGACCACCTGATAAGCAGTTGCTAGCTAACAGGTTCTCTCTTATTGAGAAGATCCATAGGAGGTAAGACTGAAGGTGAGGTTCTAAGAGTCCCATGTAAATGGAAGAAGAGCCACTGTGGGAGGAGTGAGATCGGGGTCCTCTTATGCCATCCCACGTAAACAGCCACCAACTCTATAGCCAGCCAAGCCAGAAGGAGGAGCAAATGACACTGGAGAACACTTCTCCAAAAGGAATAGGTTCACTGTTCCTGGTCCTGAACCCCTAACCCCTGACCTCTCTCAGAACCACCCATGGAGCCTCTCTCAGCTCCCACATGGAGGATGGGCCTCTTCGCCCTGCAGGAGGGGAGTCCAGCAGACAAACAGCACTCCAGAGGCCGGGAAGCCTCTGTGTGCTTCCCTAAGGGCACCACGGAAGAGCCAGAATCCATGGAACTGGGAGGCCAAGCAATCAAAAAACACTCTTGGCAGGAATACAAGGGCCAGCGAGAAGCTAGTTTAGATCCTGCCTGGCTGACTTGGGTCTGGAAAGAACAGAGAAAGAATAAGAAAATTATGTAGTGAATTGTCAGAAGGCAGGAAAGACCCAAGGCCTTGGTCTTAATCATGTTCCATGGGAAGTTCTGGCATGGTGCAAGCGTGAAACCTGCCAGATCTTGAGTAATGGGAACAAACAAGGGAGGAAAGAGAGGGGGGCTGAGAGGGACTTGGGGGGAGAGGGAAATCAGGCTGTGTCGAGGTGGTGCCAAACATCTGGGTAAACTGTCAAATGTTTAAGCCAATAGCCAACCATTTTTTCTATAGAATAACAAACATTGAATCTGAAAATGTCTAGGTCGCATCATTGTGATTTTGTTTTATTTTTCATTGTTTGTGCAGATGTTTGAAAGTTCCTTGAGGGCATAACCAAGGCTTATTTTCAGGTACCTCCACCTTCCAGTACTTAGTACATTTCTGGTACCTAGTAGCTACTCTACATGTGTTTAAGAAAGGAAAAGAGGGTAGGCAGAAGGGGAAAAGGACAGGACTACATCCCAAATCTTTAAGATAGAAGAACCATATTATTTTATTGCCAAAACTGGGACAATGCTGAGAAGAGCAGGGGGTGCTAGTACTGGCCCAAGCCAGGTAGTCACCCTACTTAATGGCGAGTTACATATGGAAGAATGAGGCATTAGAAAGAACCACCTTTGTTATTTTCAAAAAACTTTAATTTAGACAGGCTTGGAGTACACAAGAAAGAGCAAGAGGGCCAATGTGGCTGGAGCAGAGGGAGGAAGGAAGAGAATGGGAAAATGAGACAGGAGCAGTCAAGACTTTGGACTTCATTGGAGGTCTGACGAGGTGCCATTGGCATGGGGGAGGGAGAGTTACCTGGGTGAATGACAAGATGTGACTTGGATTTTAAAAGATCTCTATTAGGCTGCAGTATGGAGAACGAATTAAAAGAGGCAAGAGGAGCATCAGGCCACTGCAGCTGTCCCAGTGAGAGGACAGTGGCTCGAGGTAGGAGTGGCTGTTGCAGATGAGGTGGTAAGAAGGGGACAGTCTGGGGACAACTGGTCTAAGTTGAGTCACTGATGCAATGGACATGGGAGGTGAGTTAAGAGAGGCATCAAGGACGACTGCTAGGTTTAGAGGCTGAGCCACCACCTGGGTAGCTGGTAAAGGCCTTTATCCACCTGGGGAACACAGGGGAGGTCATGGCCTTTACAAGTCATCCCAAAACCTCAGCTATTCCCTGTCTCTTACCCCCGTTTACCTCCCCCACAGCTCTTATCACCACCCGGAATTTTATTTGTGGGTTTATTTGGTTAATGACTTGTCTCCCCCACCGATTGACTTTGCCTCGTTCACCAGTATGTCTACCAGAGCACCAAGCATCTAATACATGCCTGATACCTCCTAAAAGGAAAACCAAGAAGAGTTTAAAAAATACTACACTTGAGCCCAAGGACAACATCTGGGACCAGAGAGCTGCAGAACCTTAGACAAGCCACTGGGTCTTTGGCTCTAGGCTCTTACCATTACAGATTTGGAGATGCTCACCAAGTTCCCCTCCAGCTCAAACATTCCAGGACCACAACTGTGTCTTTTGATGCTCCCAGATGAGCTAGAATCAGCAAAACCAGAAAGTGGTATTCACAGCTCTCCAAGAAAACACTTGGAGCAAGAGCTCAGGAGGAAGGTTCCCCCAGTGCCCATGCCTTCCCACCAGTAAGTGAAGAGACAACAACATCACAGGTAGAGTGGCGGTCCCACTCCCCTGGGTCTATAAGCAAGAGCGTAGTACACCACCCTTGTTACCAGCATGAACATCACCCCCATGTATCAGACATGCCCATTTTTCCAGGACCATAGTTTGGGGTCCTACCCTTCTGTAAGTCAGTGTCCCTTTTTGCTTCTTCATGTCTGTTCCCACCATTCAAAGTCTGATGTGTGGTTTACATGCAGTGAGTCAGATCCTTTTGCATGAGAAAGGGCGAAGCCTGCGTCCTCTGACAGTTTACTGCATGATGTTTTCTCCTCCTTCTTCCAGCCCCATGTCCAAGAGGGAACTTCAGAATGAGCCCTGTGAAGGCTGTTGCTCTTCTAATAGCTAAGGAATCTTGGAGTCTCCTCGATTCCACATTTGGCATTTACAGAATCCTACAGTTATGATGACCTTATCTCCCTTCATGCCAACAAGAAAGAGTATGGATAAAGGTAACTGACAGATAATCTAAAACACCATGTTAGTTATTCATTAAAACCTCCTGATCCCCTGGGGATAAAAATATATGTTTATAAAAAAATAAAAAAATAAAACCTCCTAATCTGCTAACAAAAACAAGAATTAGTCCTAAGAATGTCCGAAAACCTCTGCATGTAGGCTTGGTTGGTATCGAGTTGCGCCACTATCCACTGTATCTCCACACAGCCATTGGCCTCATGCCAATGGTTTGTTAGCCCACGCCCAAAGGAAGCCCCCTGCAAACCTAGCCAGGGGCCAGACTAGTGAGTTCAACCATCACGGCCCAGATAAACTACTGGCAAATCCCCTCTGTTTCTCCAAACCTGGGACCCCAAGCCCTGTCCCATGTCCACACATGAGAACTCCTCTGCTCATCCACCCCCATGACTGAACCAGACTTATGGCCACCAGTATCTGGCCACACTCCGCTTGAGCCGCATGCCCGACACAGACCTGTGTCCACTGTGGGCACACGGACACCAGTTTCCTCTGGACTCAAAAGACCCACCCCACCCCCAAACCTTCACGAATTTTTGCATATTTCTCTCCCCATTTTTGCATTTTTCTCCACCTTCCCAATACAAAATTGGAAGCCTGTCTTGGGTCCTCGCTTGCCCTTTTTCAGGCTCATCTGAGTCTAGAGTCTCCTGTCACAGAACTCCTGTTGCAAGGATCCATCGGAAGCATGGTGAGCAGCCACACTGGTGACGGTTTTCTTTGCCAAACACATTCTCTTATTTACTCTGCTACTTCCAAATCTGTTGTTAAAGAGAGACTTGGCCAGGCCCTCTGAATTACTCAGGCTTTGCCCAATTTGAAGAAAAATTAACACACATGGTAGCGACTTCTAAGGTAACTGCTGAATGCACAGATGCCCTCTGGGTCTGGTTTGAACCACCACCGTCTCACCTGAGAAACGGCCTGGTTACGTCTGTCTGCAGATAACAGATAACTGCCCTCTCTGCTATATAGTTTTCCTCCATAATGGTGATCCTGATCATATCATACCTGTGCTCAAAATACTGCAACTTTTCTCCCGCTTGTCTCAAGAAAAGCCAACATCTTCCCAATGATCTAGAAGTCCCTTCAAAATTGGAGGTGTACCCAATTGTTTCTCAAACATACTCCTGCCTCAGGGCCTTTACACTGCTTTTCCTCTGAAATAGTTTCCTCCAGATAACATTGTTCACTCCTACTCCTTCAAATATTTGTTCAAATGGCTTATGCAGACCCTTTACTTTATAATTTCAACTTTCATCGGCCATCCAATCCCCCTTTCCCAGTTTTCCTAAATCAAATTCTAACATACTATATAACCTACTTATTCTTTATTTCTCTCTCCTCTATTAGAATTTAAGCTCCAAGAAGGCAGGAACTTTCATCTATCTTGTCCAGGAATGAATCCTCAGTGCCTAGAAGAGTGCCTGACATGTATTATGGAATGGATAAGGTAATTAATGAATAAGTTCATCAGGATGCCTGGGTGGCTCAGTCAGTTAAGCATCTGACTCTTGATTTCAGCTCAGGTCATGATCCCAGGGTCTTGCGACTGAGCCTCGTGTCGGGCTCCGCAATCAGTGCGGAGCCTGCTTGAGATTCTCTCTCTTGTTCTTCCTCTGCTCCTCCTCACCCACCTCCCTCTCTTAGAAAAAATAAAGAAAGAAGAAGAAGTTCATCAATAAAGAGTATAGACACTGGTCTTACTGCTGAGTTCAAATCTCAGATTCAACTTCTATAAGCTATGTGACGTTGAACACGCTTTAACTTTTTAATACCTCAATTTATCCATCTGTAACAATGGAAGAAAAAAATAACTGCAATGATTTCATAAGACTTTCATGAGAAAATCCATGTACCACGGTGCTTAGAACATAGTAAGAACTCTGTGGATGATATCTATTAGCTTCAGTCTTTGCAGATAAATTAGACTTTGGGAAATAACCAAAAGCCACTTGAACTAAGCATGGTAAATCAAGTAATAGGACCTCTGCTGAAAAGATGGGAAGATAAGACAATATGCACAGTTCTCTTTTATGGCTCATAAACCAGCTCTACAAAATAATTCTGGGGGGAGCAAAAAAGCAACATTCACGTTGTAAGCAATGGTATTCTCTATGTGGCCACTTGGAAGGGCAACACCCACTTGGCTGCCTATGTTCTGACATATTTCCTAATGCCATAGAGTCCCAATAGTAGAAATAGAACTAGAAATAGAAGCCCTTAGAGGTCCTCTGCTATACCTCCCGCTTCCCTCACTCACTTTATGTTGCTTTTCTGCCAGAGAGAGCCAACTGCTCTGAGTATGTGGGTCAAGAACCTCTGGGGAGAGAGTGCCGAAGAGGCTTTATAGAGAGGATGTCACAGAAAGTGATACCCTGAACGAGGCCAAGCTGTAACCTGAGTGTCATGAAGGTCTAGAAATTCAATCTGGGGGAGAGCAAGCAGAGACAGTACAGCTCATTTGCAGAATAGACTTTCTGGGGCCCAGAGGCAGGGAATGGGGAGGAGGAACAGACTCATCCCCAAATGGACTGACCACCAGCCAGCCTGTTAGAGCTCTTGGCCTTCCTCCTCTCCCCCTTCCTCTGGCACCTCAGGAAAGAGGGGTGAGGAGAAAGGGGACGCTCAGGGCAACACCCTCAACCCCACCATCTGAGAAGATACAAACCAGTGGGCTCTTCCATTCCTGTGGTTCCTGCTGTCCACCTCCAAAGCCAAGCATATTCTTCATATTGCAGTAGAGACTGTGCTTCCCTGTTTTACAGACAAACGAGCTGAGACCCAGAGGGAAAGGAATGCAGCTGGCAGACAAATTGGTGGTCCAACCATATCCTCTCAGTCCACCCCAAAGGTCACTGACAAGCAGGTTTACCTGGCAATGATTTTCTGCGTCTCCCTGCCCAGGGTCCTCTGGCTTCAGGAGCATATGCTCAGCCCAGAGGCAGGAAGGCCAGGCAGCCAGGGGGTTATTACCCCAGAAGTGACCCTCAACCTACCAAGGAGAGTCATTTCAGATGTATGCCACAGTTTCTTAGAGGTTGATTTTCCCATCAAGTTCAGAGCCCAAGTTTTAACATAGAGGAACACACATTCATATGTAAGAGAAGAACTAAAGGGTAGGTTTTAACATTTTTGTTCCCCTGTACTCCTTTGGCAATTTGGTAAGGACTGTGGACTCCTCAGGATAATAATTCTTAAGGCACAAAACAAAATCTATAAAGATTATAAAGGACACTAAATATGTTGAAAGACAATTACCAAAATAACTTAAAAATAATTTTGTGATAACGCAGACTGACTTTTGAATAAGAGCTAAAGGAGCAGCTCATAACTACCATCATCTTAAAAGAGTGATGAGCACTAATAGTTTCTGCAACAACTGTTATATGGAAATATGTGTGGGGGCACCTGGGCGGCTCAATTGCTTAAGCATCCAACTCTTGAGCTCAGCCCATGTGTTGATCTCGGGGTCATGAGTTCAAGCCCCACTTTGGGTTCCATGCTGGGTGTGGAACCTACTTGAAAAAACATATGTATGTATAATTTTTGTTGACAAGTCACAGTCACTGCTGATACTACGGTGGTGTGCTGCCTACCTTCATATTGGAGGGAAACAATAAAATGCAGTTATAAGTTAGAAAATAAAGATGTGATTTCTCAAAAATCCAGTTTTCCTGGATTTTCTATATGCACCCTCTGGGCATCTATAAACCCCAGAGAGAAACCCCCTGTGCTCTATGTGAGACTTGCTAACTGGTGACTCAAAACTGGTTCAGTGGCTATTGAGCTCCCGTTCCCTTCCTGAACAATTCAGTCCTAAAGCCATTAGCTGGGGCAAAGCAAGGTACAGTTCTGGGGTGGAGGTGAGGGAAGCCACAGGGGCTCAGAGTAGGGTTTCAGAGTATCAACAGAGTGAGAAGGGCAGCCCTGCTGGGGAGGGGATGGTAGCAGATAGGGGAGATTGGTTGGATATGAATAAATTAACCAAATGAGTAAATACATATATAATGAAAGTGAGGTTCCCGCACTGTTGGGAGAGTTATAAATACAGAAAGGGGGAAGGCAAGCCTGAGCACTGGTGTTGGATTACAATTGGAGACATCTGTGTGAACTCGTGGTTTTCAACAGACGGAGATGTTCATGTGTGTATACACCAACACATACTCATGCACGCGCACATACACACACACACACACACACATACACAGAGCTCTGGCTGTTGAGACAGTCTGGGAGCAGCAATCCCTCCAAGAACGAGGGGCATATTTAGCACTCAGACCTTGACTTCTAAAATAACATTTTCTACCAAAAGGGTCCAGGGCTTCTCAGAGAAATGGCTGATTCTCGGGCTGGAGCACAGAAAGTTAAGGTGACCTGAGAATATCTTACTTTGCCAGAAAGCCAGGAAGCACTCTGAGGATGACAGGGTTTTGGGAAAAGAATGCAGAAGCCAGCCTGAATGTGATCCCAATGGCCAAACCAGGGACAATCTGAGCGTCAAAATATATAAGAATCAAAATTCATTCAATGTAATAGGAAATGATGAGTCTGTATAGATGTAAATAAATAGATGAATCAATGAATGTGTGATGAGGAATGAGATGTTTATACAATTTCAAAATACCTTCCCACAAAATATGTATCAGTTACACAGAGGAAGAGAGTAACTTTATAGGGGGAGGGCCTAGAAGACACCAACTTAATTAAGTGATCAAAGGCAACGACACCAGGAATAGCATAAAGAGGCATCTGTACCACTTGATAAAAGGCAATGAAAAGAACATAACCTAACTGCTGTGGTATGTCTGTCCAAAAAAATGCATAATCTGAATGTAATCATGAGGAAACGTCAGATCTAAATTGAGGGATGTGCTACAAAATAATTGGTCTTTGAATTTCAAAGTGTCATAGTTGATAAAAATCCAAGTGTGTTCCAGACTGAAGGAAGGCTAAGAGATGACAACTAAATCCAGTTCAGGATTCTGAACCAGATCCTGTTGCTCTAAGAACATTATTAGGATTACTGGCAAACCTTGAACAAGGTGTGAGGTTAGATGATAACAAGGTATCAATGTGAATTTCCTGATCCTATTGGTTGTATTGTGGTTACATAGGAAAATGTCCCTTTTCTTTGTAGGAAACACCTTCTTTTTTTTTTTTTTTAAAGATTTTATTTATTTATTTGTCAGAGAGAGAGAGAGAGAGAGAGTGAGAGCGAGCACAGGCAGACAGAGTGGAAGGCAGAGGCAGAGGGAGAAGCAGGCTCCCTGCGGAGCAAGGAGCCCGATGTGGGACTCGATCCCAGGACGCTGGGATCATGACCTGAGCCGAAGGCAGCTGCTTAACCAACTGAGCCACCCAGGCGTCCCTGTAGGAAACACCTTCTAAAATATTCTAGGATGAAAGCATATAGGTAGGAAATTTACTTTCAAAAGTTCGGGGTGCTAGAAGTTCTTTACAGTGACCTTTCAGGGTTTTTTGAGAGTTTGGCATTGTTTCACAATTTAACCAGAGGTGGGAAAGCTGGTTCTATGATCCGTATAGTCCACCACTTATCTGTAGCCAAAACAAGGAACTAAAAATAAGTGAAGTAAAATTGGGGAGCAAGGATTCTGGAAAGAGAGTTGCGACCTTGTATTTAGAAAATCCTGTTCATTTCAGTTGGGTGACACAGAGAGCCATTCCCACCTCCATTCAGGCCTTAGAGGGTGGGTATATCTGCCTGAAAGAGATGAACATTTTGCCATTCAGCGTGATGCATGTGAACCTGCAGAAACTCAGACCTCTTAGCACTGCAACCAGAGCAGAGCATGAAAAGGTTTGAGCACAGCCTGCCCTTCCAGAGCTGGGTGAGCAGAAAATAGAAACCATCTCCCAGGAGCTGTGGACATCATGGAGGACAGCTCCACATGAGCCACCTTAAAAAGATTCAACTCCAAAGTCAAAGTGATCCCAGCAGCAAGAAGCTCAAGGGAAGGGAATGGTCAGTAGGAAGGTGAGCCTGCAAGTCAGGGAGCAACGCAGCAGGCAGTACCTGACACCATTTTAGGAAAAGGGGTCCTAAAACAAAGCACGCCAAGAGAGAGAAAGCCAGCATACATCAACCCCAGAATATAAATGCACTAGTATCAGACGAAAACTACAAAGCACTAGCAGCAGCAAAAATAGAGACAGAAGAGCAAGAAACAACAAGAAAGAGAAATCACAGAACAAAGCTCATTCCACCTTTTCTCACACAAGTTCCCAAGACTGATCAGGTCTGGGGTTGAACGAAAATTGAAATTTTGATTTGCACTGTAATTGTTTAATACCAGAAAGCAAAGCTAAAATACCTGAAAGTGAGCAGACATCTATGGATTGTTCCAGTGACAGGGAAGGAAAGGCCAAAAGAACCCATCTGAAAAGCAATGGTGAGCAAGAGTCATAGAACTCTCTGCTTCTCCCCTAAGAAGTCCAGCTCATGCAATCTGCTGGTTCCACAGGGATTACGCTGTGTATTCATCACAGCACCCGGGAAAGGTGGCCTTTGTGGTAAAGCCTAGTGAAAGGGACCTAAATGCAGGCTCCTCAGTACCAAGTCATGGTACCCGGTGTGCCGGTCTTCCCAGGAACAGGGCATTGCTCTGCACAACTTCATCCCTGGGGAATGAGTAAACAGAGACCAACACAAAAGCCAGTAGGTGGGCAGCAGAAACCAATGGAGAAAATGCAAAGAACAGTTGTAGGGAATTTGTTTTGCATTGTAGTGGCTCCTGGGGAAAACCACAGCCACAGGGAAGATTAGCAATCAGGGATGGGGTGGTTCTTCCAGCACAGAGGCACTGGCAGAGAGGCAGGGGCGGGAAAAACACTGTGAAAGCTCTAAGGCCAACAAAGAAAACACCCACATAGGGGATGTTACAAACCAAGCTCACTGCAGCGATTCTTAACCTTGCTTATACATTAGAATCACCTGTGAGTTTTGTAAAATCCTGATATCTGTGTCCTAACCTCAGAGATCCTAGCATTAGGACTCTTTTTTTTTTTCTTTTTTTAAGGTCCCTAGGTGATTCTAAGGTGCAGTCTAGGTTGAGAATCATAGCAAACGATTTTGTTGCTGAAGTTTGAATAAAGGAAAAAATATTTTATCTCAACTACAAATACCAACTCCAGAAAGGTTTGGCTGAGCATGAATCTCAACCCTGAAAAGTAGCTTGTTTGAAATAGAAACACTAATGAACACTCCGGCACAGCCTCATTTGCTAGGCTTAATTACAGATGTGGATATAGAGACATACATACCCATCTTCCTGGTGCTGGTGGTAAAATATGTATTTAAAAGTGTTTCTCCAGGATGCCTGAGGGGCTCCGTTTAAGTATCTGCCTTCACCTCTGGTCATGATCCCAGGGTCCTGGTATGAGCCCCATATTAGGCTCCCTGTTCAGAGGGATCTGCTTCTCCATCTGCCCTTCCCCCTGCTTGAGCTCTTCCTGGTTCGCTCTCAAATAAATAAAATCTTTAAAAAGAAATAAACTGGGTGCCTGAGTGGCTCAGTTGGTTAAGCATCTACCTTTGGCTCAGGTCATGATTGCAGGGTCCTGGGATAGAGTCCCCCATCAGTCTCCCTGCTCAGCAAGGAGCCTGCTTCTCTCTCTCCCACTCCCCCTGCTTGTGCTCTGTCAAGTAAATAAACAAAATTTTAGAAGAATAATAATTAAAATAAATAAAAATAATAAAATTAAATAAATGTTTAAAATTTTTTTAAAAAGGGGGGGGGGGGTTTCCTGGGCTGCGAGGGTTAAGCCACTGACTCCTGATTTCATCTCAGGGTCCTGAATTCTCAAGCCCCACCCTTGGGGGTGGAGTCCCCTGAAAAATTGTTTTTCCTGTATTTGGAGGAGATGATCATCAGTTCATCTTATCCACAAGTACTCACTTTAGACTCACACTTATTCTTTCTTAGAGAGAAAAACACACATTTACAGGGTAGCTGCAGGGCACTGGGTATGCAAGTCCCAGAAAAGAGCAAAGCCACTGGGCCCTGGGGCTTGAACTGGGTGGGGGAGGCGGGGAGGTTTTTGTTTCCTGAAAACTGTTCTGGAGCCAGACGCACCCACACTACAAAATTTCCATCCACCTACGGACACTAGTGTTTCAATAAAAGCAGCAAATAAACAAGCAGTTAGACAAAGGGTCTTTCTTTGAAGGGACTTTGACATTATTGAACTCCAGCGTCACTTTCAACTTTCATCCCCTGTTTTCAGATTAGTCTTAATATTTGCCCATTACTCACTGTAAAAGAAAAGGCCCAGCTCCCCGCATCAAGAGGCGGCACACACTTCCCGACGCCTTCGCTCCCAGCTCCTGACTTTCCGCAACTACCCCGCCGACCTGACACAAGCCAAGGCTTCAAAACAAGGCACTCCCGCGCGGGCTCCGCTGGAGAACACACCCAAGCTAGCCCATTGGACGAGGAGAAGCACATGACCCAATGGCCCCCACCCAACAGCCAATCAGCTGCCAGACCCGCCGTGTGCGTCATCTCCGCAGAGACCCGACGAGCCTCGTCGCTGAGTCCGTCCTAGATCAGCCAGCCCTCGAGTGGATCCTGTTAGTGAGCGAGAGCAAGACGGGAAGCATTGCCCAGACAAGTCCAGCCTAAACTCCCGTCCTGCGAACGCATAGGCTTACTCAACACCGCCCGTTTGCCGTCACTGAGCCTCTGGGTGGTTTGTTTTATTTTGTGGCAGAAGGGAGATGATCCGAGTGCCCAAACGAAAAACTGGATGGCAGTCATGTCAGTGAGGTGAAAACGAGTGGGCGAAGACTAGACTACAGGACCCCTGCGGGCCCGGACTGAGGCCGGGTGGTTACCACTGTATCGCTTTTACACAGCCCAGCCATAGCCACCGGTACTCAATCACGTGTGCCGCATGAAGGAAACATCTGCTTGAAACAGATCCTATGCTGTAATGCTTCTCGGAATGGTCCTGAAATCATTAACCTCCAAACTTTCAAAAAAATATAACTGACCCACTACTCTCATTTATTACTTTTTTCTCTCTCTCTTCGGCCGCCGCAGGAGCTGCCTCTACTATCATTTATTTACCCTCTTCCTTTCCAAGTCAAAATCCTCAGCCAGCACACATAAACCATGGTTTATGGTTTAAAAAGGATTTCTGTAAAAGGCTTTCCCCCAAAGCGCGGATGACTCTTTGCCCCATCACATAAAGCCATTTCTTTCCAGCTGCCAGGCTGCTTCTGCAAGAGCCCAGCCAGTTACAGTAGCTGGTGTAAAAGCTAATCTTAGAAAGCACACATCACTTCTCCAACCCCGTAATTAAGACCAGAAATCTAACTGAGACATTCATGAAACTGGGGTTTCCAAGTGCCAGCTTTGCCTTAAAGTTCTGCAGAATGGGCCAGATTGGGGGAGGGCTGCCCAGAACAATCTGATGGGCAGGGGAATGGGATAATGGGCTCTCGGATGTCCAAGGAACCATGGGAGCAGGCCCCAGCCGGTATATTCCAAATCCCCCTCTTCGTCTAGTCAATGGTGCAGAACTTCTCTGTCCACCTTTGATCATTATTAAGTGCCCGGGCCAACCAACTATTAGCAAATCCATAGAAGAACAGATTCCTATGGGCAAGGATAGCAATTTTGTTGGTTTTTAGATGAACATTTCCAGAGGCTAGTCGTCAATGAGAAGGGTTTTAACTTCTCAGTAGGATATTTCTATTCCACCCAATTTATCTTTCACAGAAGGGACCAGTTTCAACCAACTGTTGGCAGTCCTGATACTTGGATTCAAGTCAGAGAGGATTATTAAACTTATTTACACAGTGCTTATTACTGAGTTCTGATTTATTAATGGGCTTATTTCTACACAGCCATAATAAAGACTTGGAAACTAAGGCCTCTTCTTCCCAAAATGCGGACATATGCATATGCCTTACCTCTGTCTCCAGGCCTTGCGTTTATCTGGACAAAGTGCTGATCTTGGCAGGTCACCCTTGAATACACTTTAGGAGTCTGTGTCTTTGATAGAGCCAGCAGGATAAAACCACCCTCTCCACATATGTCTTCAATGGCTGAGATACTCTTTTCCCACCACTTCCCACTGTGGGGACTTTTTCAATCTGTTTAATAGTAGGGAGGAGCCAGGTTGCTATTTTGGGTTTAACCATGAAATATTTATTGAGTTCTAACTTACTGGGAGCTATTTGAAACCCCGGAGACTTTGGATTGTATCATTTTTTATAAAAATGGGCCCGGAAATTGATCAGGTAATGAGAGGAGGTAAAAGAAAAGTCACCCTGATGGGAAGGATCGGCAGGCCAGGGGGCCTGGTTATCAGCACCCAGAGGACAGGAAGGGCAACATTTGAGCATTTCATTCACTTTTATAGGCCCAGAGTGTAAAAACCGAACAGTACCTTACAAGTCAGGTATTGTCAACTTTCCGTTTTATAGGAGGAAACTGAGGCCCAGGGTGCTTAAGTAACAAACCCAGGTCCCAAACCTAATCAGAATCGATTTATTTTACTCTTTTTAAAATTCCAGCAAATGACCATGAATACCATTTACAAAGATAGTGTTTGGTGTTGTACTTACACACAAGCTAGAGTTCAACATCTTGAATGTTCCTGTCTCCTGCAGGCCAAATTCAACACACTCTTATCAGTAACATTTTTCATTAAACATTAGCTCTCAAAGGCGGAGAATCGTGATTTACAGCGGGGGATCTCAACTTCAGCACCATGGACATTTAAGTGTGGATAATTCTTTGTTAGAGTGAAAGTGAGAGTATGCATTATAAAACATTTTGAGCTATCCCTGGCCTCTACCCGGTGGACACGAGTAGCCTTATAGTTTGGTTCTCCAGACATTGCCAAATGTCCTCTGGGGAGCTAAATCACCCCAGTCTGGAGCCACTGATTTTAAGTAAAATTAATATGACACCTGTTCCAGGCTCTATAAGCATCACTGAACTTTATAATATATATCCATTAATGGTGAGGAAAGTAGAAAGACCTAGAGATTTATAGAAAAAGACCTGATACCATCGTTGTATTATCCAGTACCTACAACCGTACCTGGCACAAAAAACTTCTCTTTCATCTTCTTAGAAATTAATGTGATTAATAATTGACATTTATTATTACTAATAAATGTTAATTTATTAATAAATATCTTCTGAATGCTTCAAGTTTACATTAAAAAAATTTCTTTCATTTATCCTACCCCTCATGTACAGCTGGACTTCTTTTCCTAATGGCCATTGCAGCATGGCTATTTATTTATTTATTTATTTATTTTAAAGATTTTATTTAGCACTTGACAAAGGGAGACAGAGTGAGAGAGGGAACACAAGCAAGGGGAGTGGGAGAGGGAGAAGCAGGCCTCCTGCCAAGCAGGAAGCCTGATGTGGGGCTCGTTTCCAGGACCAGGACCCTAGGATCACGAACTGAGGCCAAGGCAGACACTTAATATTAATGTAATTTGTAATATTGCATGGCAGTTATTTTTTAAAAATCTACATTGAACTCAAAAGTTTTGCATAGCCAAAGAAGTCATCAGCAAGATAAAAAAAAAAAAATGGCAACCTCAATGGGAGAAGATATTTGCAAATGACACATCTGATAAGCAGTCAATGTCTGAAACATATAAAGAACTCACAGGAGTCAACACCAGAAAAATTACCTGATTAAAATGGGCAGAAGACCTGAATAGGTGTTTTTCCAAAGAAGATACACAGATGGTCAACAGACACAGGAAAATGTGTTCAATGTCCCTAATCATCAGGGAAATGCAAATCAAAGCCACAATGAGTGATCATCTTGCATCTGTCAGAATGGCTAGTATTAAAAAAAACAAGAAATTAAAAGTATCGGCGAGGATACAGAGAAAAGGGAAACCTCATTCACTATTGGTGGGAACGTAAACTGGTGCAGCCACAGTGGGAAACTCTGTGGATAGTCCACAAAAAACTTAATATAGAAGTACCACACAATTCCATCGCTGGACATTTACCCAAGGAAAACAAAAACATATATGTGTACCCCTATGTGTACTGCAATGTGATTTACAATGGCCAATTTATGGAAGCAACACAAATGTCCATCGATAGATGAATAGATAAAGAAAATGTATATTTTCTTTACAATATATTTATATTTACAATAAAATATTGTTGTAATATTTGTAATATGTAATATTAATGTAATATTGTAATATGTAATATTATAATATTAATGTAATTTGTAATATTGCATATATTTACGATGAAATATTATTCAACGATAAAAAAGAATGAAATCTTGCCATTCATGACAACATGGGTGGACCTAGAGGTATTATGCTAAGTAAAATAAGCCACACAGAGAAGGACAAGTACTATGTGAATTCACTTTTATATGGAATCTAAAAAACAAATCAAATCAAAAGACAGAAACAGACTCAGAGAGAACAAACTGAGAGGTTACTAAAGGGGAAAGAAGTGAGGAGATGAGCAAAATGAGTGAAGGAGGTTAAGAGATACAAACCTCCAGTTGTACGATAAATGTCATGGGAATGAAAAACTGGGAATGTGAGCAATAATACTGTAATACGCTTATCGTGGGAGGCATTTTGTAATGTATGTAATTGTTGAATCAATCTGCTGTACTCCTGAAAATAATATTACATATTGACTATACCTCAATGAAACAATTTCTTTATTTTAAAAATCATAGCCAGAAGACTATACAAAGTACACAAAAGTGGAATAAAAACTATTTCCCCAAATAACAATTCAAAAAACAAAAACAAAAACAAAAACAAAACCAAAAAAGTCTTCATTCACATTTGATCCTTTACCAAATTAAAACTCATTCAAGATGAGCTTGTGTTAGTGTTAGCTCAGTCAGATGGATTTCAGTTGGAGACGAAAGTGGTTAATGTGGGGTGCAGAGGGAGGTTAGGACCTTGGCAATTCAGAACACCAGCTTCAGTTCATTTATTATTTTTAAAATTTTATTTATGCATTTGACAGAGAAAGCACAAGCAGGGGGAAAGGCAGAGGCAGAAACAGAAGCAGAAGCAGACTCCCCACTGAGCTGGGGGCCGATATGGGACTTGAACCCAGGATGCTGAAATCATGATGGGAGCGAAAGCAGCTGCTTAACCATCTGAGCCACCCCGGGGGGGGGGGGGCAGCTTCATTTCATTTAAACTCACAGTTTGAAACAATTCCAAAGTCCTAGGAAATGTAGCTATTTGTAACTTTGTGAAGGTTCCAGTCTGCAGCTGGTAAAAAGAGCCCAGACAGCTGTCCAGAGGCCACCGCTGGACTCCGCTCCATTGCTCTCTTCTCACTGAAGACACACACAAAGCGACTCTGACAAGTGATTTTTAAAAATTTGTTTCAATGTGAAAAATGCCATCTATCAGGTGAGAGATAAGACTTTTGGGGAAATTCGGAAAGGTGGCTAACTACAGTTCATAATGTGAGGGCAAGCACGGAAATCTGAATTAAGAGATTCATGGAAATATCTTCATGGAAATCTGAATTAAGAGAAAATCGATGGGCACCTGGGTGGCTCAGTGGGTTAAGCCTCTGCCTTCCACTCAGGTCATGATCTCAGGGTCCTGGGATCGAGCCCCAGGGAGCCTGCTTCCCCCTCCCTCTCTGCCTGCCTCTCTGCCTACTTGTGATCTCTCTCTGTCAAATAAATAGAATCTCTAAAAAAAAAAAAAAAAAAAAAAAAAGAAAGAAAGAAAATCGAGACTTTGTAGATTGTCTTACTTTCATTTTATTCTCAAATTTGGGGAATCAGAAAGTACTGGAGTATCATCCTCTGGATTCTCAGGGATCTATTGTAAACTCTTGCTTACTCAGGAGCTCATGGGGTGGTGTCCAATGAGTAAGGGTCCAGAGTGAAGGGCTTTGAGCACCCGGAAATTTAATTTAATTAATTTCAGTCCTGGGGGAGTGGGGGAAGGCTCCTACCATGGTTAGTCCACTCTAGAGTGGTAGGTATGTAAGAGAGATGTCTGTTCTGCGGAGTCAGTGGCTAGCGTGACCCCAAGCTCTTCTGCTCCTCTTCCCTCTCCTTTCCCACCACTGAGGTCCCAAGAACCCAACCCATCAATGCCTTGGGCTTTGCAATTTCCCCTCTCACATTCTTTCCCTAAAACCGAGAGGAATAAATCATCTGTAGGTCTTATTTCAAAGGGCTAAAGAGTGGATTGCCTGTTTCACTGCCCTCTCAGCAGCTCTAAATCTCTGACTAACCCTGGGTCCCACATAAGCCGGCAGGAAGGTACTCATATTTAGTTCTACAACCAATCACCAAGCCGGAGAGAACCCCCACAACTGTCCTTCTTCAGAAAGACTCACTGTCCCACCGTGTGCCACCCGCTTTATATATTGTCTTATTTATACTTTGTAGCAGCTCTCTTGATTACAACATGGCAAAGTGCATTTTCTAAATGAGGAAACCAAAGCTGGAAGTTATATAACTTATCTGAGGTTGCACCAACGTTAAGTGATCTGGCTGGGGTAGAATGAAGACTGTCCTGAGCTCTCCTGAGAGCAAGGGATATTCAAGACCCAAGAAAGATGCACAGTTTCAAACAAATCCAAATAAGAATTTGAGCCTCTCCTGCCTACTTATTCCTGGGGCAGACCCGGCAAATTCCACCAGAGCTGTGTCTCTCTACACCACCTGCCATATTGATACCCAGGCTATCTGTGCCACCCTGAGAACGTCCTTGAAAGTGGCTATGAGCATTGATGCCCCCTGGATCCAGACTTTCCACCATGCCCAATCGAAGACCTCCCAAGATTCAGTGCAGCCAGGATCTCACCAAAAGCCCCACATCCCAACCTAACTCCTCAGGCCAGAGACTGTAGGATCTTTCTTGGAGTTGGGGACAAATGGGCCGCCCTAGTTTGACTGCAGGCCCAGAGCCTCATTCATGCGTTTCCCATGGCTGCTAATACCAAATCACCACAAACTGAGATTTGTGTGGACAGTAGAGGAGATTTAGGTTAGACAATCTAAAGAACTTGCCCAAACAATAAGGATTGGGTTAGACCATTAGATTAAATTTCCCAGATATAAAAAGAATGAAGTACTAGTCAACTACAGATACCGAAACATTATTTTAAAGCAACTTATTGGAGTAATTTTGTTTCTGTTGAATCTAATTTTAAAAATGGCTTGTAAAAAAAAAAAAAAAAGAATGAGACACTGACATGAATGATTAAATTGTCTTTCCTTGGAAGCTTTCATAACACAGACCTAGTAGCGAATGTTGTTCACAAATTAAAAAAAAAAAAAAAAAAAAAAGATGATCTGTGTCTTCTTCACTAGAGCTGTCATATCACTCACCCTTGCCACCCCAGAGCTCCAGGTGCCCAGAATGGGGGCAAGGGTGGGGGGTGAGCTGCCACCAGTGCCCCGAGGGAACCAAACCCCAGAGTCAGCTCCCAACCTGTGGTTCTCAAACTTTAGTGGATATCAGAATCACCCATAAGAGGGCTTATTAAAATAGAAAGGGCTGGCCCCAGACCCATGTCTCTGACTCTAGTCGGTATGTCCGTAGGTCACCTTGGTGGGATCTGAGAATTTACATTCCTAACGAACTTCTGGATGCTGCTGCTGCTGCTGCTGCTGCTGCTGCTGCTGGGGACCACACTCTGCAATGAGTCAGTGTACACTATTTTGGGCCCCCATCTCCTAGACATAGGAGGACTGAGAAGGGATCTGGGCTTCCTCCCACCCCGTGGAACGCTCTGGGGTCTACAGGACGGTCAAATGCACCTTCCCCGTCATTTCTAAGGACATCCTCTCAAGATCTTGCTGGGAACGTGGTCTTTCACACAAAAAGCACTAGCCCTCTTCCCCTGCCACAGCTTAGATGAGGTCTTTTCTGAAAAGACACTGATCTTGCATGGCTGGGGAAGCTGTGAGCTGCCTATTTACCAACCCGCCACCGCCTTGGCACTGATGTCTGCTTAACCTCTGCTCAGCCGCCGCCTCCCGAGGATTTTCTTGTCCCACCCTTGGCCAGCTTCATGTTCTTCAAGTTCAGTCCTGAGAAACCTCTTATTTACCAGTTTGAGGAATTTGGGTTTCTTTCCTGCACGTGCCACTTCTGGATTCCCCGCCTCCCTTGTTCTCCATCCCACGGCAGCTGTGGGCGGGAGGACAAGGCCGGGCTGAACTAGCGGTCCGGGCAGGGATGTGTATTTCATCACCACAGTGAACTGTTGGCATGTGAGGATGATAAAAATCAGTTTGTTTCGTTACTGTTTTTTTAAATCTCTGCAGACAATGCCCTCCCCTCCTTAACCCTTATGGTCTGCACCTGGGACAGTTGGCCCCCACCTGCCCCTACCTGGGTACACCAAGGCACCAGCTTGCTATTCTAAAAGCTTTTACGTTGAGCATTGTTCTTAAAAGGACCATTATCACAGTGTTCCCTGGGAGCAAGAGTCAGAGTGGAGATGCCAGTTCCCTGTAGTCCTAGCAAATTTCATGCTACCTCCCCTTTCCACCACCTCCACCATCAGCCTCCACAGCCCATCAGCCTCAGTGCCCCAAAGTCACTCTTCTTCATGCCTGGTTGCTGTTGTTCCCTTCTCTCCTCAGCCCACCACCCACCCAGACCTGCCCAACCTCCTGCTATGTGGCCAAACGATCTGCCAAACTCATCAACCCTAAGAGCTTCATGGAAAGGTAGAACTGATCCCAGACCTTGCTGCACTGAAAACAGCAGGACTCAGGGAGAGGGGTGGCCCTCTGTGAAAGATCACGTTGGTAATGGTGGCAATGAAGCAATCTGAGGCTTTAAGAAGGGTCATTATGGAAAAGGTAGCCTCTGGCCAGGACCTCTAGGATCATCCTGTGTTTGTGAATTCTGAATGTCCTGCGGCACCAGCCTTCTCTTAATAACCATACAAAATGGCCTGAGGCCCCACCCCATGGGAATACAGTGCCTTCCTCCAGATTCCCAAGGGAGGGCATGGTGGGGAGGACTTGAGGTCTCCTAGCCCCCTCCACTTCAAGTCTGCCTCCAAGGGACTTCTCACTCTGCACTCACCATCTCGTCTCTGGCATTGTGGTTTCCTCTGTGCACCTGTATGCAGTCTCCTCCTGGAACGCTCCCCCTTCCCCCAATCCTTTCCCCAAAAGAATGGAGAATCACTGTCCTGAATAATCCTGCTTTCACTGAACTGTGGGAAAAACAACAGAAAACAGTTTAAAATGGAATATTAGTCCTCAGTGTTCTTAAAGTCGCTGTTCTATCCCGGCCACTCTCACCCCCTCCAGCTGCATCTTTCCTTGCTCGTGTCTCCCCGTTTTTCAGGCTCCAGATGTCTGTTCCTCCCTCTACCCTCAAACTGCCAAGGGAAAACGGAAATTTCTGTTACTTTATTAAACAGACATGTTTAAGTCTGAACCACCCCTTTCAAGGGACTTCGCAGCCTCTTTTACTCATCTGCCTAATAGGGTTTCCTTAACAAAAACCCGCCCCTGGCATGAAATCCTGTTGCTCACCGGGAAGCTGCAACAGTCATTTCTCTTCCGAAAGAGCAATTTTTCCTTCCCTGTTACGCAGGCAATTTCCTCTTCTGCCTACAGGCCTCACTTTGATTCCTAAACCATAAGCTTTTTTTTGGGCCAATTCCGTTTTTTCAATTACTTATATCTTTTTTTTTTCATAATTTTGTATGTTATTGAAAACAAAGAACATGATCCCATCACTCTTCCGGGCATTTTCATTTTCAAATGCTCCATTTTAGTCTCTCTCCACCCATGCATATTTTAAGACATCTATGTTTTCCTCATCTGCTTTTTGATTATACGTACTATGACTTTCCCTGTCTTCGTTGCTATTTTTTAATAGCTGCAGAACATTCCATTGGATTATTGCCCCACAGCTTAGCTACACTTTCCCCATCACAAAAGCAGGGATCTTTGTCTGTCTTGATCACCAATGTATCCCAAACAGTGGGAAATAGTGTCTAGCTTGTAATAGGATCTCAGTAAATACCTGTTGAATTGAATGAATGAATGAATGAATGAACAAATGAATGAATGAGACAGATTGTTTCTAATTTCTTATTGCTATAGGCAGGATGCAATAAACATCTTCATGCATTCCACATTTTTCTCTAGCTTATGCTTTCCTTGATGTAATTATTTTCCTGGTATTAAAAACTACAGTGGCGGGCGCCTGGGTGGCTCAGTGGGTTAAGCCGCTGCCTTCGGCTCAGGTCATGATCTCAGGGTCCTGGGATCGAGTCCCGCATCGGGCTCTCTGCTCAGCAGGGAGCCTGCTTCCTCCCCTCTCTCTCTCTCTGCCTGCCTCTCTGCCTACTTGTGATCTCTCTCTGTCAAATAAATAAATAAAATATTTAAAAAAAAAAAAAAAAAAAAAAAAAAACTACAGTGGCAACAGTTTTAATAAAAACTGCTTTTAAGAGTTAATAAAACCAGCAGCAGCAGTCATTCTAATAGCTCACGTTTACTGAGCAGTTACTACATGCCAGGCTCGTGCTAAGCACTTTACACCCAAAAAATCACTAACTCCCCGCAACATCCCTCTGAGAAAAGTACAAATTACCCTCATTTTACAGATGAAAAAGCAAGGGACTGTTATTCGTCCAAGATCACATAGCTTGTAGAGCAGAGATGGGATTTGAACGAAGGTCTATCCCACTCCACATTTTGAGCTCGTAACTATGACTTAAAAAATCAAAGGGAATAAATGAACTTATGAGTCATGGTATTTACAACCATGCTTTCAGAAAGCACCGTGGCCATTTAGACACATCTTATTTTAAGGTATATCACCTTATAAGGTGCATGTACTCGGGTTTTATTTTTTACTCCATATGACAACCTTTACCTTTCAATTGTAATATTTAGTTCACTGACATTTACTGTAATAATGGACTTATTTGTATTTAAATATCAACCTTACTATTTGTTCAAACTGTTCTGTGTTCCTCTTTTTTTCTTGCCTTCATCCAGTTTTGTTTTGTCTTTTTATTTTTTTACTTTTATTTTTTTAAAGATTTTATTTATTTGTTTGATATATATAGAGAGAGATCACAAGCAGGCAGAGAGAGAGGGAAGCAGGCTCCCCACTAAGCGAAGAGCTCAATTCAGGGCTTGATTCCTGGACCCTGAGATCATGACCCAAGCCGAAGGCAGAGGCTTAACCCACAGAGCCACCTTGGTGCCCCAGTTTTACTTTTTCAATTCCACCTTCCCTTTCTATTAGCTGGGTAAGTATATATTCTTTTATTCTTTTTGGAGGTTATCAGGAAGGAGTCTTTATTATAAAATCTTCTGGCACTCAATAAATACAACTATTGGCACATATTTTGCTAGACACTCATTAATCAACCTACATTAAGTCATCTCCCAGAGCCATCTTCTCCACACATGGCACTGTGGGTCATAGACTCATTTCCCCCAGAGCAAGACAGCAGAATTCCCTCTGTATAGGCAGTACCAAATTCTGGCTATAAAATATTAAGTCATTCCTATTGTCCTCAAAGGCGTTCACTCCAGTACAAACAAGCAGGCAACTCATTCGATACCCCCAAATCAGATGGCCATCGGTGTAAGACACAACCTGAGCATGGGCTGATGGCAGCGATGGCCTCAAACCCAGCCTCTGCCACGGAGAAAGCCTAGTCTGCCTCATGCAGTCCTCACAAGCCCCGGAAGTCTCTCTTTGGGGACTGGAACCATCTCCCAATGATCTGACCCAAAATGTCATTCATCCTTGCAGAGGTTACCTACCTCTAACATGATATGATAACCCTTTAATTATACATTCGAACAGAGGGCATCCACATATCCCTTATTCTTGGCTTTGGAGGATGGTTTTTTATTTACATTTGACATGTTCTCAAAACTTTAAAATGCAACCATGCTGCAAAGGGCTGAAGCAAAATGGGCTTAAAAATAGCCTAAGAGGGGCACCTGGGTGGCTCGGTGGGTTAAAGCCTCTGCCTTCAGCTCAGGTCATGATCCCAGGATCCTGGGATCAAGCCCCACATTGGGATCTCTGCTCAGCAGGGAGCCTGCTTCCTCCTCTCTCTCTCCCTCTCTGCCTCCTTCTCTGCCTACTTGTGATCTGTCTGTCAAATAAATAAATAAAATCTTAAAAAAAAAAAAAGCCTAAGACCTTCCGCCTCCCTCCACCCTGCAGCTCATAGACCCAGAGTTTGCCTTGGGGTGCCAATGGTCTGAGACCCCAGGGAAATGATGCACGCACCTCAGTAGTAAATTTGTCTAAGAATTCCCTAAAACTTAACTCCGTGTGACCACAGACACAAATAATGAGAATGGAAAGTATCTTTCGCCAAGGAAGTAAGCTATTTCTTTTCCTTTAAAGTATGATTTTGAATCTGTTAACAAAGTTTTGCCATCTTGTCTGGAGTCAGAAAGGTCAGTTGGTGGTTAAGCCCAAGTGAACGGTCCATCATGAAATAAACAGAGCACGACCCAGGGCTACGTGCAATGTTATGCTTCTACCTTCTTCCTGGAATCTCAGAGGTTGTGCAAATGGAATACAAAAATGGACATAACAGCACAAAATAATACCGGGGGTGAAATCTGCTTACTTGAAGACTCAGAGAAATAAAACACACTTTAACTGTGGATCTGCCCATCTCTGCTCCCTGTTCCCTGATGGCCATCCCTTCCCCCAGAAAGAAAAACTTGTAGTTTCTCTTTCTTTCTTTCCATGAGACTTTTGTTTCTAAAGCCCTTTCTCCCTCTCTGTGTCTCTCTTATATACACACAGAAAATGAAACTTAGGATGTTAGAACTGGATAAGAGAGCTGAAAAATCAGCCAAGCCAGAGCTTTTCCAACTTCTTTTAAATCAAAGAATTTGACTATTGATTAAAACCTATTTGTAAGCTATTAGCTACGATAGTAATAATCCTGTGTAACAAACCAATCGCTAAAATAGAATGCTTTTAACATTTATTCTCAAGCCTACAGATCAGCAGGTTGAAGATAAGCTGGTGTAGGTGGACCTTAGGCTATGGGTCAGTTTTGGGTCTGCCATATGCATCTCTCATTCTTTCTAGACCAGTTGCTACCTCTGGGCCCATTTGCCTAGTAAATGGAAGAACGCAAAAGGCAAGACAAATCTGGCAAGCACATTTAAAACCTCAATTCATGTCACCTCCTCCCCCATTCCATTGGTCACAGTAAATCAGATGGCCAAGCCCAAAATCAGCAGGAGAGGAAAGTGTGGTCTGTTCCAAGGAAGACAAGGGAGGGAGTGATTACTGACTGACCAATAATCCAATCTATCACAGAAATCAAATATATAAAATAGACATTGGTGATTCTTTGCTAATTGAGTGAGAAATGAAGGGAGACTAGACCCCATGCCCTTCCCCACCCCCAAGGCCCCAGCGAGTCCTCTGGCAACCCTGGGGGCCTCAAAGAACATGACATACGTTTTGACGCAAACTCACTTACTTTGCAGATAAGAAAACTGAGATGCATATACTTACAACTTGTCTACCCTCTGAGAAGTATCAGGCAGGAGGCCGCTGGTGAGAGGACCTCTCCTATGAGGTTTCACATGTGATGACAACGGGTCATTTTCCAGTCTCTAGTCATAGTTACAGAGATTATAACAGCTACACAGTTTACAATTTGTGTAAATTGCTTGCAGGTGGAGAAAATGCTCACACAACAGGTAGCCTAGTAAATAAGAAAAAGAAGGAAAGGCAAACACAGTTCTGACTACCACATCTCAGACTACTCATTTCACCCTGCAGAACTCAAAACCAACTCCTTCTTCTCCTGGCTACCCATACATGAATGACATAGGGTAGAGCAGTGGCAGACAAAATGAGAGAATACGGTTGAGTTAAATTCTAAAGGTATCTTTGATGAAGACAATTCTCAAATTAAAGAATAAAAATGGTATCATAATTATACGTTGGTAAATGAAGGCTTCAGAAGCCAGAGTGTTAGATGAGGCTTGAAGCTTTCCCAAGACTAACTCTGAGCACTGGAGTGTGCTGGTTGGCCACCAAAGAGACCGGTAGGTCTGGCTAGAAGCTTTAGCAGGAATCGGTGCCAGAAACAGAGAGTAGGCTGAATGCCACGAAAAGAGCCATTTAAATTGTTTTTTAAATTTTTATTTATTTATTTGACAGAGATCACAAGTAATCAGAGAAGCAGGCAGAGAGAGAAGAGGAAGCAGGCCTCCTTCTGAGCAGAGAGCTCAATGTGGGGCTCGATCCCAGGACCCCAGGACCACAACCTGAGCCGAATGCAGAGGCCCAACCCACTGAGTCACTCAGGTGCCCCAAAAAAAGCCATTTAAGGAGACTTCATGGTGGGGGGGGGGGTCAGAGTCACACCACAATCCCAAAGAGGGACAGGTGTTTCCAGCCTGACACAGATTCTGATTGCCAAGTCAAGGAGTGGTGTAAGAGAACGAAAGCCCCCCACACTTAGGCGGCCAAAAAGCCCAGCTTCTGGGGATGAGGCAAAATGGCCAGGCTATTCCATGACCTGAGAGTGTAAAGGACTCTGTGATCCAGTGTCCAGCGGCTCCTCAGCATGGCTGTCATTATCCTTGCCTCTCCGAGCTTCAGATGTTAAAGCTGAGTGTCATGCACACGCCACTCTGTGTTCTGAAGCTTTTACTCCATCTAAGCAGCATGGAGCTCCCACTGTGGTGGTGATCATGCCCTGTGTCGCAGGAACTAAACAATGTCCCCATGCTTCTTCCCTCTCTGGCTCCGAACTCCGGCAGGCAACGAGAAGATCTGTGTGGACTCTGGAAGTCAGCATGAGGCGGCGACTGTTATGCTCTGGAGGTCGGATTAGGGCACCAGGCAGAGCAGCGGCCTGCACATACTGGCTCAGACCCCCTGGCTCACCTTGGTGGGGTAGGCACTGGCTGGGTCTACAGCATCTCCACTGCCCACTGGGTCTCCTGCAGCTTCTGAGTCCTGGGCCAGGTGCATGCGTGCCTCTGTGACAATGGGTGTCCACTTGTCCTGCAGGCCACCTGTGTTGTCAAGACCAGAGTCAGATGCAAGTTCCAGTTTGTTCTTGCTCTCCCCCCACGTCACATCCAACTTTCCACCCCACGTGCAGACCCTGTTGAGCTATAGAAGCTTCAGGCCCAACATCAGACACAGAGGCAACAGCCTTGCATAGACTTTTCCACTAGCTCTCCTCTTAGGTAAGCCTAATCTTTATATAAAACCCCTTACTCTATGTCACCCAGAGGAGCTCTGCTTTCTTCACCAAATGCCGACTGATACGAGCAGCTACTCCCATTGGCTCAGCAAATGCACACAAAGATCCTTCTGTCCTGGCTTCCGGTGTCGTTCCTCTGAGCAGAACACTGGTACTTCCTCCAAGCTTTTGCTTTCTTGATTGAACTCTTTCTCCACCAAATGCTCATCTCCACCACCTCTACGGCCCTCCAAATGACTGACAGGGCTGCTGCCACCCCATCCCCACCAGCACCATTGTCATGGTCCCCATCCCCACCACCACCCCCATCCCCACCGCCAGCACCCCCTTCCCACAGCCTTGCCACCACCAGCATAACCGTCACCCCTCTGCCATCTCCTGTAACTTGCACAGCCCAACAATCATTTAGGTATGATGATTCTACTTGACAAATGAGGAACTGAGGCCCAGAGAGATTAAGTCAATTGTCAGCAGCTAGGGAGAGGCTTAAATGCAGGTTGAACTCCCAATCCCTTCTTCCTTCATGGGCACTCTGCAGCCTCAGAAACCACAGGTGACAGAGCAAAAGAGGTTGGTGAAGAAAGAGGTCAGTGAAGAAAACAGAGGAGGCAAAACTGTGCTGAACGAGAGGGGAATGGCAGAGGAAGGCGTGGATTCCGACAAGACCCTCAGAGCTGAGCTGAGGTGGGTGGGGAACCAACCACCTGGGGTGGCAGCTCTGACCCAAAGCCAGCCTGGGGTTCAGAGACCAAGTGGCTCTGCTTCTGCAGACCTTAAGGCCAGCGCCCCAAAGGAAAGCTTGCTCATGGCATGAAGGTCAGCGATCCAGAGGACAGAAATCCTACCAGGCCTTCAAAGGAAGGGCCGGTAAGCTCAAAGGGGTGAGGGTCTGAACTGACCATGGGAAGCACCAGCAAAGCCCACTCTATGCTCTAGCTAGAACGGTTCTCAGCCTTCGCTGCACACTGGAAGCATCTGGAAAGTTTTACACTTACTAATCCCTAAGCTCCACACTCAAAACCTCGATTATCTTTTTAATGTTTCCCCAGTTCACCTTCAAGTGCAAGAAGAAGCATTGCATTAAGCCAGTACAACACTAGACTCCTGGTTTTCTTCCATTTCAGACCCAGAATTCCATCACACTCCAGTGGGACTTAGGTGGGCTCTTGAATTAAGTGGCTCTAGGGGCTAGATGGTGGTAAAGCAGAAGAGAGAAAAGGATCCTCCCCAGAATGGAGAAAAAAAAAAAAAAAGAGGCTAATTTTAATTTTTTTTAAGATTTTATCTATTTATTTGACAGAGAGAGATCACAAGTAGGCAGAGAAGCAGGCAGAGAGAGAGGAGGAAGCAGGCTCCCCGCTGAGCAGAGAGCCCGATGTGGGGCTGGATCCCAGAACCCTGGGATCATGACCCGAGCCGAAGGCAGAGGCTTTAACCCACTGAGCCACCCAGGCGCCCCAAAAGAGGCTAATTTCAGACAAAAAACTTAACCTGCTTCTAATCTGGGGTTGAAACAAGTAGAGAATCATCTACACATTGAAGCAGTAAGGAAAGGAACATAATCTGAAGGAGACCCCTGCAGCTGGAGTAAGGCGCTGCCCTTGTCCTCTGCCTCAAGGTGAAGCTCACTTATTTTCTACAATATCCAAAGACTTAACTGAACACGAGAAACCAACAAAAGCAATTGTTAACATCTAACCAACTCTTATTATGTGCCCCGCACTGTGCCAAGTTCTTTACATGTAGTAACTCTTAATTCTCAAAGCAATCCTATGTGGTGGATGTTAACATCTCCCCCATCATACAGATGAAGAAACTGAGGCACAGAGAGGCAGAAGAACTTGCCCAAGTTCACCCAAGTATCAGACTGGGATGGAGTCCTCGGAACGTGCCTTCACACTCTCAACACCACACTGCATAGCATCTCAATCCCCACGGGCCCTGGGGTAGATACTATCATCCCTACTTTACAGGTGGGGAGACTGAGGTTAAGCAACTTTCTCAAGCTGCCATATTCCCCCCCAGCTCAGCCTGGCTTTGGAACTTCTTCAAGTAAAATACACCAGAGCAGCTTAGGGACAGTTTGACCCAGAGGCAGAGAGATAGTTCTAAATGCCCATCTCCTCACCAGCACCACTCCATCCTTCACACTCAGAAGCTACGCACGCAGTATCTTTCAAAATAACTGCAGTTTTAAAAAATCTACCCAAGACCCAAACCAGCATTGGCATGTACGCCGTGTCTGCAAATGGCACATAAACAGAAGGAAAGGGTGAATCCAGCTGCGCTCTAGGTTGGGCAAAACATCTCAGATTATTTGTTTCAAACATTTTGCAATTGGCAAGACCCAAACCACATTTTTCCAAGCATTCCCTTCTCCGCCCCAGCCCCACCCCCACTGCCCCGCTTTACATCGTAAGCCCATGTGTATTTCCCAAAAAATGTAATCCATATGTCTCTGATCCATTTACACTTAACTCATCAAATTGTAGTTTGCTAGGAGTTTTTTGCTGCCCATGAAGCCTTCTGAGACTGTCTGTGAGGCCTTCAAAAGGCTCTTTCAGACTCTTTCCTTAGAAATAGGAAGCTACATTAAGCTAATGGCAAATGGAATTGGAAATGTTGGCAATAGGAGGGAAGACCCTCCGTGACCAGAAAGTTTCTTATTTTCCACTCGGCGGAAGAGCAAGGAGAATCCCCCTGAGGTGGTATATCAAGGTCCTAGGAACTCACTCTGGTTGGATCGCCAAGGCCAAGGTTGGGTCCTATTTTGTTTTCAGCCACAGTCACAGTCCCTTTGTTGCCACAGCCCCTAGAGTGTCTCTGGAATGTAATGGAGAGCCAGCAGCACGTCCCTGACCCGGGTCACTGATGATCCTGATGGTATCAACGACTTTGGTGGAACTAAATCCTGTATACTGGGTTTCTACCTTGGCAGTCAAAGATCTTACAAGGTCTGTTTTTCTATCTGCCTTAAAAACACACACACACACACACACACACAGACAACAGACCAAACACTTCTCAAAACAAACCATTACATCTGATATGGTTTAACTCATCCATGTTTTTTGGCTTTAGCAAAAGGTTCTAGTTTGGGGTTTGTGTTTTTTTTAATTGCTTAAGTTCAGCTCACTTATGTCCTTTGGGAAAACTGATCTATGTAAATGTGATTTAACTAAAGGGGTTTGAGCCACTCACATGTGTTTTACATTTTCTAATCATCCTGAGCTCTGTACATAGTGAGCAGACTGAAAAATGATGGTGGTCTCATTTCAACATCAATTTTTAGCCATTCTATCTCCCAAGAATGCCGAATGATGCCTGGAGAGACTCTCACTTCCTATTTCCAGACAATCAGAAGTTGGTATTTATGAAAACCCTGGACGTATGTGAAGTTGATTGGATGGGCAGAAGACCCATAAGAAGACAGCAATTCTTTAAGACATCTCCATTCTTAAAATCAGCCAAAACTTTAGCAGAGATTCATTTTAAATATTCTATTCCCTGATTAAATCCAACAAAACTTTAAGAAATGCCTACTGTATTAGTTTTCCTATTGTTGCATAACAAATTACCACAACTTCAGTGGCTTAAAACAACATACATTTACTATCTCAGAGTTTCCATGGGTCAGGAGTCTGTACATGGCTCAAATGCGTCTCTGCTAAGGCTCTCATAAGGTTGCAATTAAGGTGTCAGCTGAGCTACATTCCCATCCGGAGGCTTGACTGAAGAGAAATCTACTTCCAAGTCCCTTTGACTTGTTGGCAGAATTCACTTCCTTACGGCTCCATGGCTGAGCTCCCCATATTTTTGATAGCTGTTGGCCATGAACTGCTCTCAACTCCTAGAGACCACCCTCACTCAGGCCCTTGCATTGTGGTCCCATGTTCTTAAAATGTGGATGCTTGCTTCTTCAAAGCCAGTGGAAGAATCTTTTCCTTTGGGAAGGTCTAGGCCGGTTGAAAGACCTTTTCACCGAGTTAAGGCAGGCCCACCAGTATACTCTTTATTAGGGTTAACCCCAAATCGACTGATACGGAAACTTCATTATACCTGCAAAATCCTTTTTCTTAGCCATATAATGTAACCTAATCAGGGGTGTGACATCCTTCATATTCATAGGTCCCATTCACATTCAAGGAGGGGGAATTACATAAGGTGCGTATACCTGGGAGGTGGGAAGCTTAGGGGCCTAAGGAATCTTAGAGTTCTGCACACCCATACAAAAGTATGGTGCTACCTAAGTTATGAACCCTGCCTTCATGAAACTCAAGACAAGTGCCATGGATATGCAACAAGAAATGAACTACTTCTTGGGATGTGTTCTGTACTAGAGGTGTGTTCAGTGTTTAGAAACAGCACAAATGTGGCCACACAGAACCTGGGATTAGTGAGATAAATAGGAGATTTGTGAGATAAATAGGCAGCAAGTGTGGGGAAAGGGAGATGAAGTGGGATCAGCTTGAAAGAATATGGGGTGATTAACATTGCCAGAAATCTGATTTTGGTAACAGTTAAGTAAATGTGCTGAGCCTTTTTATTTGCTTTATTTTGACTTATCTTCTTGAAATAAAAAGAAAATGAATTGCTTTATTTATTTTCATAAATATTCTATTTATTTATGTATTTATTTGAGAAAGAGAGAACAAGAGAGTGAGAGAAGCACAAGCAGGGGAAGGGGTAGAGGGAGAGAGAAGCAGACTCCCTGCTGAGCAGAGAACCTGATGTGGGGCTCGATCCCAGGACCCTGAGATCATGACCTGGGCCGAAGGCAGACGCTAAACTGACTGAGCCACACAAGCACCCCAAAATGAATTGCTTTAAAGCCTGGCCGATGGACCACATGTATGTGTGTGTGTGTGAGATATACTAGCCATGACTCACCTGTTTACAACAACTATGAAAATATCACCAAGGGGGAAAGTGTATCATAAATTAACACTCTAGCTATTATGGACTGAATGTTTGCATACCCTCAAAATTCATATATTGAAATGCTATTCGTCAGCATGACAGTATTTGGAGGGGGGTCTTTGAGAGGTAATGAAGTCACAAGGGTGGAGGCCTCATGGTGGGATCAGTGCCTTTATGAAAGGAAACGTGAGAGAAATGATCTCTCTGCCATGCAAGGATACAGTAAGAAGGCTGCTGTCTGTAAACCAGGAAGAGGGCCCTTGCTGGAACCCAACTGAGCCGCCACTCCAACCTGACTTGCAACCTGCAGACCTGTGAAAAACAAAGGTTTATTGTTTAAGCCACCAACTCATCTTGTTCTGGCAGCCTGCACCCACTAAGGTAGCAGCACTACAAGAAAATAACTCCTCAGTCTCCTTGGGAATGGATAGACCCTTTACAATCAGAAGCACCCCTTGAATTGGTATTTCATCCCAGGAAGGTGTGATAAGTCCACCCCTACAAACTTAGCCACAGGAAGAGCCAAGGTAATTCCTGCATCCCGGAGCACAAAGACAGCAACCAAGGCTGGACGCAAAGTCAGGCCAATGCCAGTGCCTGAGCGGACACATGCTGACCTGCTCCCCCACATCCTGGCACTTTCATAACCTGCAACAGGATTCACTTTTGAAGCTGGGAGCCTCTGATTCTTCCACCACAATGTAGAAACACAGGCCAGAAAGGAAATGCCTCTAAAAAACACATGTCTCCATGTCAACCTCAGAATACCCCTTGAGCCACTAGGAAGATGATTACGTTCGTTCGAAGATGGTTACATAACCATAGTGCAGGTGGTTGGGTCCATGGATTTCATGTCCATTGTCAAGTCCACCCCTGGCATACCTCCTGGTGACTCAGACCTGCTCAGGTTGGTCTGCCTCTCTGTGGGCCTCTGAGAAGCCCCATGGCAGAGGGAGCGCTTGAGATAGAACATGAGGAAGCCTGTGCTCCTGTTCCATTTAATTCGCTCTTTCATTTACCTGGGATTGTTGGAGGACAAGTTTTCCAGGTATTTGGATAGATGGGTTTTCCAGACAACTGGAAAACTTGCTAGCTACAAGATGTTTGCACTTTATTATTCAAACACTGGAAATTATCCTAAGATATGGGCACATATTAAGAACATGGGCCCTGGGGCCAAGTTGCCTGGGTTTGAATCCCAGCTCCACCACACGCTCACTGTGTGACACTGGGTAAGGGAACTGACTTCTCTGTGTCTCTGGGGACTGTTCCTACTTCCTAAAATAGTGGTGAGGGTTAAATAAGTCAACTAGATAAAACACTCATGTACCTGGCACATAATAATCATCTCAGTAAGTATTACTGTTGTTACTATTAAAGCAAATGTAAAATAGAAAAGATAAGGGAGGCTGTTTTTCTCAGGGTCATTTCCATAAACTCCAAACAAAATACTGCGTATATATTTACATAGGATATACTCTATATTACTTTACACCCACTCCCACTAAATCTATATAAATACACATATATATATATATACACATGCACATATACATGTATACAATACATATGTATATTATATACTCATATATAAATATATATAAACACACGCGCATATATACATACATATAAATACATACATATAAATATACACATATACATACATATAAATATAAAAACATGCCTCTGTGACCCTCTGAAATATATTAGGAAGATGACATTTACCCCAAATGACCTCAGAAAGTGGTTTTTAATGCCCTGCATTTGTCTTTTTAAAACATCCTTGCCTCCTATCATTGGTCTCATTGTTGGCCACAGTCATGTCTTGTTAACTGTCTCTGTCTCTGAGGTCTTCTTCTGCGCTTCTATAACTGGGAAACCAGATTACAAAGCTTGTTATAACTGTGAGTAGAATAAGAGCACAGAGATCTGAATACCATTGAGCTTGCTTCCTGGATCTTGAACATATTCTAACTCTGTGGTTTTCAGCCACCTTCACGGGTCCCTTCTCTGTGAGCACATCTCAGGGACCCTCATGGTAGAGGAATGGGACTGGCAAGAGGGATGTTTACCCAGAAGGGCTCCAAGTCCTCCACTCCCACTTCAACCAAAGATGCTCTGACAGAGGTTTTATGTAATGGAGTTCTGCATATAGAGCCATTTGAAGAAAAGCTTCCGCTTCTAAGTCAATAAACACAGTGATAGCTACTGTTCTTCAGTCATGTTTTTCAGATAGGTGACATCTGGACATACACTCTTTTCTGTATGTTTAAATATCTCAAATATTAAAAAAAAAAAGAGTCACAAGCCAAACCATCACTGGGAATTAAACACAACAAGAATTCATACTTGATAAATGAGACTAGACATCTACAGAAAGCATTCTCCACTAAGCCACCATACATATGATTTGTAAAAAAAAAAAAAAAAAAAAAAAAATTAATGATATTAAGCTAACCTCATGTCTCTTTGGAGACCTGCCAAGTGAAAAGTAAATAAATGTAGAATGAGTTATAATTTTGAAAATTCGTAAACTGTTAACGATGGATACATATTGATAGGAGTGAGTTGCATGGTGGGGAAAAGAAGGATGGTTCACAAGGGTTTGTCAGTGTTTTTCCAGAACTCACCAAGAGAGAGTCCAATAGCCGATGCCATGTTTCTACCCAGAAAAATCCTTAGAGTGAAGATGGGCTCATTTGCGTGGCTTAAATGACCTTTCCACAACATCAAACTCCCTCTTGTTCAAATTCTATGTCTACTAACTGTAGCAAGTAGGACTGTTTTGGCTGTAAAAAATGTAAAACACAAAAGGGACTTTTAAAAGTTTAAACAAGATCAAAATATATCTCTCTCACAGTCTGAAGGTAGTTAGCCCAGGGCAGACACAGCACTCTACAATTTCAGGGATCCAAGCTTCTTCTACATATTGCTCTGCCTTGAGTAGCTTCCATTTTCAAGACTCCTTCTGATCCAAAATGGCTGCTAGAGCTCTAGATACTATGACTGTGTTTCAGACAACTGAAAGGAGGAAGAAGAGGAGAAGGAAATTCGCCTTCCTTTCAGAAGACTTTTTCAAGTTTCATATACCCCTTCTGTTTACATCATATTGGTCATGACTTACTAATATGGCCACACTTAGTTGCACAGAAGGCTGGGAAATGTAGTCTTTATTTCAGACAATTCCGTGCCCAGCCAAATCTGTCATTTCATCACTATGAAAGGAGTGAAAACAGATATTGGATGATAAAAAATGTTTCTACCATGCCAACTCACCTCCTGATTTCTATTCTGACTTCCTAAGCAGACTTACTCAACAGAAATAGTGCTATCCCCATTATCCACTCCTTCCCCAGTTACATTTTTAAAAATTAATTTTCAAGTCAATGTAATGCTACAAACATTTGCTAAGTACCAATTATGAGTCATACAATGGAATATTATTCAGCAATAAAAAGAAACAAATTATTAATATATGGAACAACTTCAATGAATCTCAAAATGATTATGCTGATTGAAAACAGCCAGACCACAAAAAATAGAGTACATGTTACATGATTTCGTGTATATAAAATTCTAGAAAATGCAAACTAATCTAGAGTAATGGAAAGCACAAACTTGATTGTTTGGGAACAGTGGGAGGAAGGAAAGAAGAATTATAAAGGAAGCATCGGGAGCAATGGACATGTTCATTATCTTGAGTGTGGTGATGGTTTCATGAGTATATATATATATATATATATATATATACCCAAACTTATCAAATGGAAAATTTTTACAATATGCAGTTGATTCTGTATCACTTATACTTCAATAAAGCTATTATATAATTTTTTAAAAAAGAACTTATTACATGTCTGGCACCATGTTAGTCACTGAGGCTACAAAATAAGCTATGAGTTCTGTCACAAAGCAGCTCATAGTCAGTAAATTGTTCTGGTGAATAAAATAGGTTTACGGGTGTAGATGGTTTAGTTCTCAACAAATGGACTAAAGCAAGGCATTCAGTCTCTAACTGAGGACCAGATCCTAGCCCATGGGTCCAGTCAACCCCCAAAACCCAACTTGAAGCCCATTAATTTTAACCACTTGATATTGAGAAGCCACATACATGTACACACCATTCTTTAAATCTATTTCTACATATGGCTATGAATACATGTGGGGAATAGCATTAATATTTTTAAAATCCCAGAATTAATTGTATATTCTCCACTTTTCGAAATGAAATTCAAAGACATGCTCTCTTTACTTTTCACATCTGTGTTGCAGAGCCAAGAAGGATCAACAAAGACAAGAAGTTGGCACAAGTGAATCTTTAGAAGGAATAGTTTAGCAAGACAGCTGTTTGGTACTACTATTTCCAATGACCAGGGCTGTTCCTGTTTTGACATCTCTTGGTTATAGCCTTGTAACATGGGTAACATTGCAAAAGTGCAGTATTAAGCCCTGGAAGTGTCAGATGTTGGCTCAAGGGCAAATACTATAGATCAAACTCTTTATTCTATTTTCTCCTCAGTTTTGCACCCCCTAGTTCCTAGGGCTTATGAAAGTTTATAGGACATTTCCTTGGAACTGGAAGCTATTGCTACTACCTTTTTCACTCTGTATTAATACCATAATGATGGTTACATGTCAATATACATTTGTCCAAATCTATAGATTACACACTACCAAGAATGAACTGTAAACTGTAGAGCCTGTATGTACGTACAGCAATTAAAACAAATGTATCACTCTAATAGCAGATGTTGGTAATGGGGGAACTATGCACATTTTGGGATGAGGGTGCATGCAAAATCTCTGCACCTTCCTGTCTTTTTTTTGTGTGTGTGAACCTAAAAGTGGTCTAAAAAGGAGATATTACTGCTCAACATACTGACTTTTTATTTACAATAATCAAGGTGTTCCTATACAGTAGGTAGGAGTGTATATAGGCATGTTCTTCTGGACAGTAATTTGGCAAGATATATAATGAGCCTTTTGAAAAGTTCCTGACAATGTACACATAAAATATTTCCAAAAGACTATACAGTGAAGTGTTAACTGCTTAAAAAAAAAAAATCATTAGGGTCATCTGGGTGGCTCAGTCAGTTAAGTGTCTGCCTTAGGCTCAGGTCATGATCCCAGGGTCCTGGAATCAAGCCTCACGTCAGGGTCCCTGCTCTGTGGGGAGCCTGCTCCTCCCTCTGTGTGAGCTCTTTCTATCTCATTCTCTCTCATTCTCTCTCTCTCTCTAATAAATAAATAAATGAAATCTTTTTAAAAAATCATTCATTCCTGAATAGATAGCTTCTTATGAAGTAACAAAATTAGATCAATTCAAAATCCATTCCAAAGAAAGAAAAATATTTTCCATCACCCACGAAGACTTTCCCAGTACAGCTCTGTGGCCTAAACAGCTCTGAGCAGGGAGTGTCATTCAGAATTGTATCAAATGCTGCCCACAACCCAAAACACCCTCACCCTTTACCCTTATCCACCACTACCACTCCTGTATCATTGACCCCTTTAGATTCAGATGCTGAGGCTGAGAAAGCAAAAATCCCAATGGCTCACATTGCCCAAAGAGACTTGGAGGACCGGGGGCACCTGGGTGGCTCAGTGGGTTAAAGCCTCTGCCTTCGGCTCAGGTCATGATCTCAGGGTCCTGGGTTTGAGACCTGCATCAAGCTCTCTGCTCGGCGAGGAGCCTGCTTCCCCTTTCTGTCTCAGCCTGCCTCTCTGCCTACTTGTGATCTCTGTCAAATAAATAAATAAAATTTTAAAAAGAGAGAGAGAGAGACTTGGAGGACCAGTGTCAGGTAACCCCGTGGGGTTAGTATGCATGATCACCATGGACCCGGGGCGGGGTGTGGGGGGTGCAACAAAGGCCACTGTGAGACACATGAGGTAATGACAGTAAACATTGGTTATGGGAACTTAATTCTTGAGAACCCAGTACATCATATTGTAGCAAACTAATCAGGAGTGAAGTGATGAATTATTCCACACAAAATCATAAAATCGTTATTCTTTTCAAATGTTGATGTGTTTTTAGGGATCCATGATTCAAAGCACTGCTTTCACTTTTATTTAATCTCCTAATAAAAGCAGACTTGCTGTCCTCATTAAGCTCAATTTATTGGCACTTGGAGCATATCGACTTACTAGTCTATGATTGCCCTAATTTCACTGTAAGTTCCAAAGCCAAGGAACGCCACTGATGAAAATCATCCCTCCCTAAAACTCCCTTTCTGACTGGGCACCTCTGTGCATTGAAAACACATTCTCAATGTTAACCAGGAGGGATTTTCCTAGTTCTTATCATGTTAATCTTGTGGTCTTAACTTTTTTACTGGAAGTCCATTTCTTCCATAATTTCTTTCCTGAAATCCCTTTGAGCCTGGCATGAAGACGCTTCATCAACGAGAAGGCCCAGCGCAGATGTGGAAGGAGAGAGAAATCAGTGACAATCTTCAACATTTGTTCTCTAATGACAAGCAGTCTGACCCTCCTGAATAGAACATCTGAATCAACTACCCACTTCTGAAGTTGATGGGAATCATTCTGCCTGAAACAGAAGTCCCTCATTATAATATGGTTTTCATGAGCAGACTTTTTAGGGCAGGGGGAGGTTTGGGACAGGGAGATGTCAAAAATGGCCATGAAAACCTGACATTGTAAAGCCTACACAACACTCATAGTTGCAATCTGGCCTCATTCCCAATTCCCAGTATGTCTCAGAGGCACTTACCACATCACCCAGTGACTCTCTCAAACACATCTACTTTGGACTTGCTTTGCCCTTGGACAAGTCACTCCTCACCTGAGTCTCATTTCTCATCCATACCAAGTAAAGCCTTGACTAGGGGCCCTCTACTGTCCATTATAAACATCTATTCTGTTCTGGAATCCAGTCCGTGAATTACCTTGATTTTCCCCTAGTGGTCACGCTTTGTCTTGATACCTTAATTCTTCATGACATCACTATCTTAAGACTCTTCAAGGAAGTCTATTCTGAACTTTTTAAATACCACATCCAAAATGCTGAGAGAGAAGCTTTGCAGGAGCATGGTAAGGATGGTCCATGGAGGACAGCTGGTGAAAGCCTACGATCTGCTGAATGGACCTTCTGAACACCATCTACGCAGACTGGCCTGGAGCTGGGAGTTGATTTTGCCCCTCGGGGTACATTTGGCAAAGTCTGGAGACATTTTTGTCATAACTGGGGACAGAAAGGGGCTCCCTTTATCCTCTAGTAGGTAGAGGGCAGAGATGCTGCTAAACATCCCGCAATGCACAGGACAGCCCCAGACAACCAAGAATTACCCAGCCCAAAGTGTCGTCGCCCGGAACTTGAGAACCCTGGTGCAGTCCACAGAATCAGCACCACGAGGCAGCCAACTCCCCAGAGTCAGCTGTGTGCATCTCTTTCCAGTTCCCTATTCATAAGTGAACTTGAGCAGCTTGAAATTGGCCATGGGGGGCGTATTTACATCGCGGACATCAGCACATGCTACAAAGCAAGGCGATTCTATTTCTTCATTTCAGAGAGCCAGCTATTAAGTAGCTGCCGACACACCGCAACTCAGAACTGACACCTAATATAACCTATCCCAAACTCAAAGGTGCTTTCAGCAAGAAGGCTGCATTGTGGCAAAACCAGAGATGACTTTACATACAGGCAAGAAGTCTGACCTCAGAGCACCTCCATAAGAACAACAAAGAAAGAAGCAGCAGTCCGAGGAACATGGGAAGCAGGTATCAGGAGCCTCTCCTGTCTTCTTTTGCTTGCTTATTCATACACACCCTGCCTTCTTCCAGAAAGTATTTGAGGGGACAGTTTAGGAAATACACAAGATGCTTGTTTATTAAAATCCTCCCAGGAAGTGCTTGATGGAATAATAATAATCCAAGACATTTAATCTCAAAAACTTGACATACAAAAATAAAGATCAACACACAGCAGGTACAAAGCCTGAGGAGCTAGCAAGTCAGTTTTTCCGTACCTGGCCTGGTAAACGGAGAGGTGCACTTCCTGGTGGGTCTTGCAAGTCGGCAAAGCTGGGCTCCACTAGATCCCCCCCCCCGCCCCGAGAAACTGTGGGGCCAGCACTGCGGTTCTTAAAGGGCTTCGTGCCGATATTGGGCGCCCTAGAGAGACTCAAGCCACATCGGAGGGAAACCCTTTCCAGAATTTGCTCCTCCTTTCTGTCTTGATATTTGCCTCTGGTTGCTATGACAAAATCTGGCGTTGGAATTTTTCTGGGAACAAATAGGAAATAGTTGTGGGAGGAGATTCAAGACGCTACGCACATCTAGGTTTGCTTATAAACATTCATGGTAAAATAAAGCATTGACTCATTGACTCCCCTCGAAGAAAACCCCCAGATATTTTTTTAATCCCCAGTCAACATCTCTTTGTTCCAGAGGTGACCACCTAGAAGCTATTTGCTCTAGACAAGGTCACAGATGAACAAACAGGGTAGAGAACTGACCAGGGGAGCTTGGTTGGTCACTCAGTGCCAAGACACCCTCTGCTTTTAGTCTGTTTGATTTCTGGAGCAGAAAGTGCTAACACCACACAGTGGAAATTTCCCATTTGCTAGAGCTGATTATCTTGTCCTGCCTCACTGAAGAGAAAAACAGGGCTGCAGCCATTCAAATTCTGCCCCCAAGGGTCTGGGAGATCTTAGGAGAGCCTTCAGGCCTATGGCATGCCTTGGACCCAGAAGGGCTGGGTGTCTCTTTGTTTTTGTCTATATTTATCAAAGTCTTCTGTATCTAAAATTCTGTTTCTGGAGGCACCTGGGTGGCTCAGTCAATTAAGTATCTGCCTTCGGCTCATGTGATGATCTCAGGGTCCTGGGATTGAGCCCCACATTGGGCTCCTTGCTCAGCCTGCTGCTCCTCTCTCTGCCTGCTGCTCCGCATACTTGTGCTCTCTCTCTCTTTGTCAAATAAATTAAAAAAATATTTTTTAAAAATAAAGTAATTGTTTCTGAATCTCCACTTTTGACCCAAGCCCAATTAACCTCTCTGTTCACATCCACCAACTTGTCTTCTGGATGCAGCTTTATAGGTGAGAAGCAGCAGCTGCCATCCTAGGGAGTGCTTTGAAGAGCGTGTGGAAGCCCACTCTCCCCTCCATGGGCTGCTCAGTGTGACTAGGCGTCCACAGTTTGGAGGCTGGTGTCAAACACAACGGATGTGGGGAGATGTGTTGAAAAAACAGCATACTGATCCTTTAAATGACCAGCAGGCCCCAGCCTATCTTTCCCATCACATCCCCTAATGCTCCCCAGGGAACATCCTGCACTCCGGTCAGGCTCATATCCCACCATCTCTTCCATCTACCATAGATGCCTCAAATAGTGATTAACATACAGCATTTTTTAATCTCTCAGAATTTCTTGAAAAAGAAAATAGATCTGTTTGGAGAAAATATTTAAGTAAGCCAGCTGGGGAGGACAGGCGAGATCTCTAGGGTTGTTCAGAGAGCAAACAGTGGTCATTGAACTACTATTCATAAAATAAGTTAGGAAGAAAAAGGCAATCGCTAATGGTAGGTTGGGCCCGTGTGGGAGGGGACTGAGAGTGGTAACTCCAAGACTAGCTAGTGCTTAGCTCTACCTAGTTACTCAATCTCTCTATAGGCATCACTCATTTAACTCTTACAACAACCCTAAGAAGGAATTAGTAAAATTATTCCCATTTCACAGATGCGGAAACAAAGGCCCAGAGTGGTTTGAGAAGTTGCCCAAGGTGATTTGGCTAGTGAACAGTGGAGCTAGTGAGCAGTCTGATGCTAGAATCTGCTTTGAACCACTCTACGCAACTGCCTCAGTGAGTAAGCTTCTGGGCCCAGTTGAGGAAGGACGACAAAGCAGAAAGCTACAGGGATTTCATCAAATATAAGAAGGTGCCAGTGTCAGACACACCATTATTTTATGTTATTGCTAGGAGATGGCTATGACATTATTTTATATAATACTATGACACATCATAGTAGTAAGACAGATTCTTGCTCGGAGATATCCAATATTCACTTTTGAAAAAGGTGCATCTCGGATCCAAAGCCGAGTATTGGAGGGGGATTATAAACCTGTTTCCTGGAGAATTTGTAATGAGATATTCTCCATCTCTCCTTGAAATCTGCAGTGAAGTCTCCATTTCTCATTAATGCTATTGTGTGTACAGACTCTTGCGGGGAGGTGGTGGCAGGGAAGATTGGTAGAAGTACTGTGTGTGTGCACGCACAAGCGTGCACGTGTGCGCCCCGTGCGTGCAGGCACCGGTGAACAGATGCAGGGCAAAGACAATTTTAGCAAGTTCAGAATTACCCTACATTTAATGACACAAAGAAAATATAGCTTCATTATTTTCTATAATTGCTCTAATCTTTTTCCTGAGCCCTTAGCTATACTACACAGGGACAGAAAATTAAACATCATCCAATCCAATAATTTACACAGTCTCCCAGATATTTTCGATTGTGCGGTTTTCCTTCCCCATTTTCTCTTTTCTTTCCACCATGGCCCCCTAAGGAATGGTTTACTTTACCTGGTAGCATGAAAGGGGAGGGAGATCCTTGACCTCCATGATTCACATGCACAGGTCCCTGTACCATCCTCTGGGTCCTCCCTAAAGACCTTGATGTTGAAGTCGGTGGCTGGTAGAATCTGTTCTGTGCTCTTGGCAGGGCTTTGCTGCCTGAGCTCCACTTAGGTCCTCACAGGTGGCACAGCTACCTTTTCCATTTGATCTTTATCCTGGGAGTCCCCAGCGTGGGAACACCCTGCTAAGTTCATAACTGGATTTACTCATAGCCCTCACAGTACTCTTGTTCAATGAGTCCTTCTGTCACCACCCACTATGTTGAAGTCTGCATATTAAATAAGCTAGCGCCATCTTGGATCTACTGCTGATTGCCTAAGAGGCACACCTGTTGGCCATTACTTGTGCCCAGGAGATGGTAATCACCTGAAGGGGGAACACAAACGTTAGATAGACATGCATTTAGTATTGACTGAATTAATAAATAGCTTTATCACCTACTGAACATGTTAGCATGGGCATTAGTCCTAGTTCTAGTAAATATTAAGCCATTGATCTTCCCCAAGGGAGAGAAGGGGACACATGCAGCATGGGTATGTGCTGTTCAGGTGAGATATTCCTCTGGCTGACTCCCCCAGGATAACCTGAGCCAGTAGGGGGAAGCATGGCATATGCATGTGTGTGTGTGTGTGTGTGTGTGTGTGTGTGTGTTGGGAGTCTGTCCAGAACTTTGGGTTGTCATGGGCTAAAGAGCTGATACTGAAATCTTATCCATGTCCAGAAGTCTGGATGTACCCACCAACTGCTCCAGACAGAGCCCCAGGCCATGTGTCTCCCCTTCTGTAGACTAGAGCCACCAAACGTGGAGAAGCCTGTCCAGGCCAGAGAGTAGCCCTTCACCTCTTTCTCCACAATCCCGTTCTTCCTCTTCCCAGAACATCTACCATCTGTTACCTCAACTGACCCTCTCCCTCTGTTCAATGAGTGGAGTGTTTGAATTTCATATTTTCAAAAAAAAAAAAAAAAATCCTCAGAAGGCAAAAAAAACAAACAAACAAACAAACAAACAAAGTGTAAAAATGAGCTCTGAAGAGAGAAGAGGAGGACACAGAGGAGAAGCATCGCTCCCCTCTCCCAGGAAAGACAGTCCCCTGGACCTCACACTTCTGGCTCTTCCCTGGCTCTGCCCCTTTCCTGCCTGAGTGGTCCCAAGCCCACTTCTGGAACCTTCCTGAGCAGGTTCTCTCCAGGGTCAGTCACATCTCCAATGCATACACAACTTGACTTACAGCTTTTAAATATTTAGATGTGCTGTGTGAGCCTTCATTTTTACCTGCTGGGCCCCACAAAAGTGAGGGGAGGACGTGGGGAAGAGAGGGATGGGTGACTCTCTACATCAAAAAAGACCAAAATTGATTCTCTGCTGTGTGGCACTTAGAAAGCACATAGTGCACATTCAAATATGTGCTGAAAGAGAAAGGAAGGAAGAAGAGAAGGACCAGGCAAGGAGAGGGAAAGGGAAGGGTTTGAGTTAAACCATTCACACTTCAGGAGTTTGTTTTACAGAGTCAGAAAGAACAGACATCAAAGCCCGTCTCTACCATCCCACTTGTGTGTCCTTGGGTAGTAGGCTATTCAACATCTCCAAATCTCATTTCCTCATCTAGAAAACGGGGTGACCATGCCTATGAAAAAGAGAAAACAGATAAATATGAACCACTTACATTATTCTCATCGTCATCAATTTTTATTATATACTCCATCTCCTTAATCCTATTTAGCTTATAAGTCATATTCTGAGCACCAATTTGTTTCGAACAATCTCAGGAAGGCTACTGTTACTGAGGTGCACAACACTGAGGGGAGCTGTTTCATGTTCCCCACATCAGCCCCACCAGCAGCCTCAAATGCTCCCCAACCACCATGGCAGACACTGCCGGTGGCCCGTCCATATCTCCTGGCACAGACCCTTTCAACACTCACCAGCTTGATTTCCAATTGCCAGCACCAGCACTTCTTTGCATAACGGCATCCCCAGTCCTCCAGGGACCACATTGCCACTTGAATGGCAGGACAGAAGTACCAGAGAATTAATGTTCAAGAAGCAGATTTCAACCAATGTCAGGTGGGAGTGAGTATCAAGCTCTCTCACTCTTACAGGAAGGTAACTCCAGGGTGCACAGTCTATATTGAATCCCAGTAGGTAGGATTACATTATAGATGCCCTCAGTGGTGACTTGCTGGGTAAGGAATCGTTTGGTTACTACACAAATATGCATGAGCCTGGTCATGCCAGTTTCTATAGTGACTGTTCCTTCTAACTGGTCGGTGCTCATGTCTTAGTCCTTGTTAAATATTTTTTTTTTTTTTTTTAATTTTTTTAAGATTTTATTTACTTATTTGACACAGAGAGATCACAAGTAGTCAGAGAGGCAGGCAGAGAGAGAGGAAGGGAAGCAGGCTCCCCGCTGAGCAGAGAGCCCGATGCGGGACTCAATCCCAGGACCCCGAGATCATGACCTGAGCCGAAGGCAGCGGCTCAACCCACTGAGCCACCCAGGCGCCCCCCTTGTTAAATATTTTTAAAACCACCTCTTCACATTTAACCAATAAGTTGCTCCCACAAGTGCTTCTTGAAAAATATCAGTAGTTAAAACTAGACCTAGCAGCACTTCACCTGATAAACTAATAAATACGTATTGTTTCCCCCTTCCTACAACACAGCATTTAAATTCAATAGTTGAGTGGAAGAGAATAGATGATAAAAGATTATTCAATGCTTCTACCCACAACCAAAAGCCAGCAAACAGCACTGGTTTTATTTTATTTTTTTAATTTTCCCATATGTTTAAATGAGGACCATGACCCCACATAGTCTATTGAGTAGGGCATCTGCTGTTATGTACTTGTGTACTTGGCAATGACCTCAGGGCTTGACTAAATATGCTGTCTCAGCGTTTTTATTTATTATCTCCTAATCCCTTGGATGGTGACACATTCTGAGATTCTATCAAATATAGTAAGATCTCAATATGAATGTAATATAACAAAAAAGATCACCTAGATCTGGAGTGGGTAAATGCCAACCCAAACAGTGGCTAAACAAGGCAGCTGTTTGCAATTAGGTTCAATTAACACATTTTAAACATGGCAGTGCTTGGGAACCTCTTTGAAGTGTCTTGCTGGTGAAGGTTTTTCTTGAAAGGGGTTTCCGAGCAGGAACCAGTCAAAGCTCACAGCTAAACAACTCAGCTTCCCATTTTGACTTCAGTCCCTTGCAGAGTTCACAGTTTTAGAGTTCATTTTCCCCAGTTATGTGTAGAAATATTTCCAACATGTACTGAAATGTCTGGAAAGGCATCTTTCCTGAAAAGAACATTTTAAAGCCAGGAAGAGAGGGGAAAGCAAGGGCAGAGCTCCTCTGTTCCCAGCTGCCTTCTGTCCAACTGCCAATCTCTACTAGAAACATAAATTGCAAAACATTTATTTATGTAATAAATGCATCAGAGCATTGTCTACCCTGAAATAGAAGCTCACGAGGGCAAGAACTTTGTCTCATTCATTGCCATATCCCTAGCATCTAGACTGATGCACAGCAGGGCTACAGTAGATATTCGTTGAATGAAGGCAGGGGGTGGATGTTTACTGAGTGAATAAACAAATGTATGAATGAAATAATAAAGTGAATTATCTACATACATATGTTTGGAAAACACAAACGGAAGTCCCTAACTCACATGTGTGTGACACAAAGGCACCACACATACACTGGAAAAGGGAGAGAATTGTCTTAATTCTCCTAATTATTTTGCTAGTACTGCCTATTTGGGGATAATTTGGGACATAAATCTCAGCTTCACAGGGCACCTGGCAGGCTCAGTCAGTAGAGCTTACAATGCTTGATCTCAGGGGTGTGGGTTCAAGCCCCACATTGGACATAGAGATTACTTTAAAATAAAATATTTTTTTAAAAATCTCAGTTTTATTTTTCACATCTGACATAAAGCTAAGGAACCATGACTGGCTTATTTATTAAGTAAGCAATTAATACGTATTTGAGGACTAGTGAGTGAAAAAGCTAAATGATGCTTGGTTCTGTGGTCTTGGACCAGAAGAGACCTGACGTCTAAGTGCCTCACTCCTTGTGTATTTCCTGAGTCTTGTTCACTGACCTTCCTGCATGACCTTATTGCAGACAGAGGGCCCAGCCACACAAGAGAGCTTTGGAAGAAGAGGCAGGGAGACATCCTCCCTGCCTCTAGTTCTGTCTCTGAGATGGACCGGTCTGTGGCTTTGTTCCAGGTGAGGCCAACAAGAGGCGGTGGGAGGTCTGCTTAGGAGTACGGGTTCTACAGCTGGGCTGCCCACAAAAAATGCAGATTCCTGGCTCTTAGCCCCCACAGCTCTGACTCATAGTGGATCTGGAATTTCACCCGGGGGTATGCACTGTAACTTCCTCTCCGGGAATGCTGACATAGATAAGCTGTTAGGAAAACGGGTTAGAAGGAAAGCATTCTGGAAGAAGAAAAGTTCCATCCCGAGTGCCTCCAAGAAATAACTCCATGTCCAGCTGGTGGATGCCATCCTCAGGCATCGCTTCAGGGACATTCTCAAACATTCTCTATAAAGACCACCACTTACTTTAATGTAAAAGAGAAAGACATAATACATATTCTTTCTTTCCTTGCTGTTGTGGTGGATCTCACACACGCACACATACACATTTCATTAACCATAGCGTTTTAGCTCCTGAAAAGGCTGAAAACTAAAGAAAGAGCTCTTGCACATAGTTTGAGAAACCATCCACTTCTTCTCAGAACCACTTTTCCCTTCAAGGAAATTTAGAGGTTTGCTATCACAGAAACAAACCAAAATAATAACAACAACAACAATAACTAGAAAATAATAGTTGGGAATATCCATGCCAAAGAAGATCAAGGAGGAGGAGCACAGGTGTTGGGCTCTATCTAGGTGCAGAAGAGATCTAGAAACTGCCTACGCGACAATCTCTCAGGACAGAAGGGAAGGCTGGACCAGAGCTGGACTTCAGTCAAGTCCTGGAATGACAAGTTCCTGCAACCTGATAATTTAGAGACTTACAACGTATCTGTCCACACAAAAACAAATTTCAGAGTCAGTGGTGTACTCCTTGAAGACAGCTTAGAAACCTGGGAAATTTGAGACAAATGGCCTGTTAGTGTAAAGGAGCTCAATGGTCTAAATCCTCCATTTATCTTGCCTGCATGAAAGGCTTCCTCTGTAAACAGAAGAGCGAGACCACACTGCCTTGTAGTAAGATATGCTCGGCTTGTTTAAAAGGGGGCATTATTTTCCACTGGGCATGTGGTTTCTCCATGATTTCACACACACACTGTGCACAGAGCAGGAAACTTTTTTGACTGGCTCTTGGGCTTAGCCTTTTTGTACTACCTTGGGAAGCTGAACCACACACTAGGTGGGATGTGTCTACAGTCTCAATGGGTCAGACCTCCATCTCTCACGGGCCAGCAATACCTCTCCCCTTCCCACTGCCTTCCCACCCTGCAACCAACCATCTCCCTGGATAGACAAGGGTACTTATGTTTTACTTGATACTAAATATAGTTTTAAAAAACTAAGTGGTAATTGTATTAAGCATGTATTGTGTTATGATAATTATATAACATGAGATCCAAATCATTTCTGTGGACTACCAACCATGAGGCTCATGGCAAAGACCTTGTGCCTATATGATGAATACAGGTGACTTCTCATTAAAGTCAGGAGGGAAGAGAAGATGCCACATTGCATGCAGGCTAGTTTATGCTGTGGCAGCAAACACTATCCAAATCTCAAAGGCCAACAAAAGGCGTCTTTCTCATTCCAGCACATCTTGATCTGTGTAACCAGAAACGTTGGAGAAAAGAAGAGAGCACTATCTCACAGCAGCAATTGTGCACTGGGTCTGGAGGTGACACAGCTCACCTCCATACGTATGTTCTTAACCAGAACTAATCATGGGGGCCCAACCACCAGTCACCCAATGACAAGGGGGCCAGGAAGTAAAATCCTCCTGCGTGCCTGGAAGTCAAAGAGTCAGAAAGATCTGGAGAATAGCACTAGTGACCACCAAGAGAGGAGGGAGGAAAGGAGAAGAATCCGGCATCTGAGTGCTACTGGGGAAGACATGCTGAAAAAAATCTCACCTTCTGTCGCTGACTGTACCCTCATCCCGACTCAGCAACACCTCCCACTGCCTATAAAATCCTGCAAATTTTATAATTAAAAAATACAAAGATTTGTTTAATCCCAATTTTTTTTATGTTTTCATTTGCCATGCATGAAATAGGCATTCTTATAAATGACTTTTATAAACAAAGTTAATCAGGTCTTTCTGGAACATTATTGGTTATGTGTAGAAGAAACATTTAAAAATGTCATTACCTTTCACTCTATAATTCTACATAGAAATGAATATTTAGGAAATAAGCAGAAATGCAGATAAAGATTTATGTAGAAGGATATTTTCTTAACCAACTGAGCCACCCAGATGCCCAAGATTTATGTAAAAGGATATTTCCTTAATAGCATTATTATTAATGTTCCAAACTAGAAGGAGCAGAAACATCCAATGGTCAAAGGGCAGCTGGGTGGTTTAGTCAATTGAGCGTCGACTTGATTTCCACTCCAGACATGGTCTCAGGGTCTTGAGATCAAGACCCGCATAGGGCTCTCTGCTCAGTGGGGAGTCTGCTTGAGATTCCTCTCTTCCGCACCCACCTACCCAACGCTCCCCACCCCCGCTCACAGGTGCTCTCTCTCTCTAAAATAAATAAATTTTATTATTTTTTTTTAAAGAGAGTTTAGTCAAATAAATTCTACTGCATCCATAAGCTAGAAAAATGGATAGCTATTAGAAGAAATGGCTCAGCAGGCTGATGTCCACACAATGGACATTCTGACATTCAGAGTCACAGTTATGCGCATGATCTAGAAATATGAAATACCTACATGAGGTAATGATAACAGGACAACTCAGAACTTGATAATACACACATTAAAATTATATATGAAATAAATAAGACCTATCTTAAATTCAGAAGGGATGCTGGAATATACATGATATTTCAAGAGTTTGAGCTTTTCAGATCTGTGCCCCGATGTTTTGTTCAATGCTTGTTTATTTGATGAAGGAGAAAAACAAGCAGAGCAAGGAGAAAAGTTAGAGTGAGGCGGGGGGAAGAAGGAGAGAAAGAGGGAAGAAAGGAAGAGGAAACAGAAAGTTGAAGTAGAAGGAGCACAGAGGGAGAGGAGGATGGATGAGGCTCGCTGAGTTCAACATCCTGGGCTCCATCCCTGGCAAAGTCCTGAGGTCACTCCTCTGTGAGCTACACAAAAAAACAAAAAGCTACATCCCCCTGAAGGATGTTTGTTGTTCATTAAATATACAGAACGTGTAGAAGAGACCTTTAGTACCTCCACCTCACACTCACAGACATTTCCCACACAGGAGAAGTAGCTTTGGCATCTAAGCAGTGTGGCCACCTAGAAGGTTCTCCAACTACCCCATTGGCTGGGTGTTCCTAGAGTACATGGTACTTGGTTTGGCCAGTTCCCAGTTGGTAGCATTGATGAGCAAGGCTGAGTGATAAGTCTGGGTCTGGGCTTCATCTAATTTCTTATGTTCCATCCTTGAGGACAAAACAGAGGACCTAGAAGTTAGTGTTAGAAGTTCTCGAACAAGCATGAAACTTTTTTGCAACTCAGTAGGCTACCAACAACCACACACCAGCAAAATGGATTTGATCTAAGACTGACAGTGTCAAGTGTTAGTGAGGATGTAGATGAATGGGAACCCTCAATCACTGCTGGTGTAAAATGTTATAGCCACTCTGGAAAATGGTTTGGCTGCTTTTAATTAATTACACTCGTAGGTACATATACTTAAAACAAATACATGCATATACCCACAGAAAGACCTACACAAGAATGTTCATGGTGACCTTCATTATAATATTTCACATTTGTTCCATCCTTCTCCTTTCTGTGGGATGATGGACTTACCAAGATATGGTTTTCTCATGGTCAAGCTGGGGCACAAGAAAGCAGAAGACACTTGCCATGCTTCTTGAAGTTCCACCTAGAACTGATACATGGCACCTCTGTCCTCCTTCTGTTGGCCAAAGCAAGACATGTGGCAAAGCATTTACTGAGCATTTACTGCAGGTCTGACTCTTGTAGAGCATTTGCACCTTTTCAACAATGCAGTGAGGTGGGCACAAGTAGTAACCTCTCTTATAGATGAAGAAAGGGATACCTTGGGAAGTGAAGCAAGTTTCCAAGGTTACAAGACCAGCAAAGAGCAAGGAGTTGAGTGCACAGTCAGGCTCCAAAGCCCCTCACCCTGAGCCAGGTTAGGAGATCTAGATATGGGTTGTTCTCAACTTGCACAGCCATCACTAAAGCCTGTGGGGTGAGTTGGAGCATAAATTTTTAAGTGGCTTGGGAAAAAAATCACTTAACCTATCTGGTTTTCAATTTCTTCTCCCATAAAATGAGAATTATATTGGATCTCTACGCTCATTCCAGGTATAAATTTAACACCAAGATTCTGTGAACCCAATGGAACATTTACAACAGCTGTAAAGGGCTAAATTGCTAATCACTGAAAGTGAGCCCGCAAACTACCGGATTGCGGTATGGGCAACTGTATTCTGGAGGGTCACAGTGAAATGGTGAAATCTCTTTATGTAGAACAATACCAATGTAATTCTCATTTTTTTAAAATATTGAATTTTGGGTTGTGCTCAATTCTAAAAGCACTAGGAAAAAAAAAGGAATTCATTGTAAGATTAAATTCCTGCTGTGAAGTGTGTAAGCCTGGTGATTCACAGACCTGTACCCCTGGGGATAAAAATATATGTTTATAAAAAATTAAAAATTAAAAAAAAATTCCTCTGTTAATGCAGGATTTACTTTAGTTTCCGTGGAAGTGTAGCTGGGCTGCTGGCAGTGGGTCTTGTCCTCTACACCTTCTCCATGGGCAAAAAAAAAAAAAGCCAGAATGGGGTTGATACCCAGGAGGGCTGTGTCTGGGTGTTCAGTCAGGCAAATTCCATCCCAGTAAGAGTAATAGTAAGCATTAAAATTACCTCACATCTATGATTTCTTAAAATAACCAAACATTTTTTGAGTATTTTTTAAAAACATGCTTCTCTTGTCTCCCTAAATGGACTTACAGACTCAGAAATCAGAGAGCTTCTTCTGGATTACACCTCCATGATCACTTTGTACGGTCCTGTCACCATCAAACAGGATGGATGGATGGATGGATGGATGGATGGACAGACAGGTGAACACGTACTGTACCTCTGTTAAAAATGCTCTTTCTGTCCCACTCTACCTCCTTTCTCCTAAATCCCAATCACACGCTGGTTCTCAGATCAAGCATTGCTTCAAAGAAGGCTTCCCTGAGCCCCAGTCTAGGGTGGCAGCTTCCTGCATGGTCCTTTCACAGAGCCATGTTCCTTTCTTCAGAGCACAAATCTGGGGTGTATTTATACATTCATCCATATAAGCAGATGTTTAATGTCGATCTCCTCTTCAAGGTTGTAAGTTCCATGAGAGCAGAAACAATATGTGAGCTAAGAGAGATAGATTATAGATAGACAAATGATAGATAGTGATATATATAGAGAGATGATAGATAGATAGATAGATGCATGATAGACAGACACACATATATGAACAAAGAGATGAATGGAGAGGTGAATGTGTGGATAGTGGGCTATGAGCTTGGAACTTGATTATAAAGACATTTCTATGGTAACCACAGAATGGCAGTATTTAAGCAAAGCAGAAACCCTCAAAGTTAAATGGTACTCACACAATGAAGGAATCTTAGAGTTCTGAGGGTCCTTTGGTTCAGTTTTCCAGATAATGTGGGAATCTGCACAGTAATGAGATTTGACCTCTGAACAGAGTGTATATTTTCAGTGAGGCTTTCTTTTTGGAGTAGGTATTTTTAATTCCTTGGAAAACATCATTTGCTTGGTACCCTGAAACCCTGAGATGCTTAATTTAGCTCACATTAGTGTACATCTCATTCTAAAGGATTATTTTACTCATGCTTTTTCAATTAATCAATTTCTAGATCTGCCTAGATCAATGTAATGCAATAGATATATACGTGTGTCTGTGTGTATACACACAAATTATGTGTGAAATCCATCAGTGAAATCATTTGAAGGACACCAAAGCATTTTCTTCTATTCAATGAAGAATATTTTAAACTTGAAAATTTCTAACCCCCAATTGTTGTTTTGTGAGTCCATGTTTTTAATCTAAACTTCCTGAAAACAAGACACACCTACAAAGATACCTCCAGTACCAGATTTTACCAAGAAATGATTCCTCAGAAAAATGACTGTGGAGCATTTTCTCATAAAATAGAATAATATATGGGCATTAAGCTGGCTCCCGCTAGTACATTCCAGGAGCCACATGGAGATGACCACCGGGTTCCTCCCTTCTTCCACTTCCTTCTCAGGTTGGTGCAAGTCATGTTGAGATTCTGCCCTCATGCAGTCTCAACTCACAGCCGGACCCCGCCCACTAATTACTATGGTCTTTGTCCACGCCTATGCAGACAGCTTGCCTGGCTTCTGGAAGATTCATCCCTACCCTATGTCCTTAGGGTATTAGCTCATCAGCTGTTCCCCAACCTGATGCCAGCCAGTCACGGGTAAGAGGAAAGGAAAATCACATGGCAGACCCCAGCAGTTGCTCTCACTCATCTTTGCTAGCAGAATCCTCACTGTTAGGAAGCATTATATCCAGTTGCAAAGGCTGACTCATGGTTGGTTTACTTGCCAGGCACAGCCCTCTTCCACTTTGCCAATGATGTGACGAGGACGGTCATGTGAACCAGTTCAACGCAATGAGATGTGAAGAGAAGCCTGCTGGGGGTGTGCTAGAAGAGAGTTTCCTCCCTGATAAAATGATTGAGGGCTCTTCTTGGAGCCCATTTCTTCTTTCTTTTCTCTCCATTTCCCCATCTCTTTCTTCTCATTTGGGGCACCACCATGTGAGGACATGTCTTTTGGAATTGTGACATCCATCTTGCACTGTGAAAGGAGGTATCGCCAATACATGGATAAGAGCAGAATGCAGAGAGCAAACATTAGGTCTTGAATGACATCATGAAGCCACTGCAGAAATCTTGGGACCTTGTACAGAAGGTAAGCGAACAATAAATTTCTTTATAGTTTAAGCCATTGTTACTTAAGTTCTCACCTACTTGTAACTGATGTAATGTAAAATGCATTCCTTTTTTAAAGATTTTATTCATTTATTTGAGAGAGACAGACAGACAGAGACAGAGAGAGAGCACAAGCTGGGGGGGGGAAGGAGCAGAGGGAGAGGGAGAAGCAGACTCTCCGCTGAGCAGGGAGCCTGACTTGGGACTTGATCCTAGGACCCTGGAATTATGACCGGAGCTAAAGGCAGATGCTTAACTGGCTGAGCCACCCAGGAACCCTGGCAAATGCATTCCTGACACAAGTCATAATGTAGTCAGTATCTTGTATCAGCACGGCACTTCCCTTTCTTCAAAATCCTTTCACATCCATTACCTCTTTTAATCCTGCCAACATTCCTGAGACTGAGTGCAGGGAGTCAGAGTCCAAAGTCCCTCAAACTGAATGGGGAGTTAGAAGATCCTAGATCCTTGTTCTTGCACAGCCATCACAGAAACCTGTGGAGTGAGTTGATGAAGAGTTAGTGGAGCTACTCTTATCCCTCATTTTATAAATTTATAGAAATGAAGATTTAAAAAGAATTAGTCCCATGGAAGGAAGGAAGGACGTGAGTAAGGGAGGAAGAAAGAACAGGACTGAAACTGACTTGAGAAACTTTGCTTTAGTCTAAGTGATAGCAAACTATGGTCCATGGGCCAAATAAATAGTGGGCAAACAAAGAGTATTTTTTGCATTTTTAAGTGACTGGGGAAAAAATTGCAAAAACAATAATGTTATTAAACACAGTCATGCTCATTTGTTTATACACTATCTACGATTGTTTCAATGCTTAATGTTTAATGAAGAACTGCATCATTGTGATGGGCTATATGGCTGCCAAAGCCTAAAATATTTACTACCTGGCCCTTAACAGAAAAAGTCTGCTGACCCCTGTGCTAGCCCTATCAAGCCCACTCCAGAAAACTCAGTCCCAATAAAAACCACATAGAGTAGTCAGGACACCATATTTTACACACTCGCATTGTGATCTGAGGTTTTGTTTGCTGTTTGTCATTTTTTTCATCATCTGAGTATAACTTACTGACAGCTTCATAATCCCCAGACTACCCAGATAGGTGCAGGGAAATGTCTTGCCTAACTGCTAATTAATCAGTCTGGTTTAAATTCTCCCTTCAGTAAACACCAGAACACATCTGTTTAAAACGATGTTTTGATGAAACAGCCCGTCCATCATAAAGCAAAAACTAACATCCTAGGCATGCCACACTGCAATAGTTTCTCTACTCTGAGAGTGGCCATCGCATGAATACAAATGAATCATGCTAAATATGGTGTAAAACATACAAAAGCCTTCCTCTGCAGAGAGATTACAGGCAACCATATTATGCAAACCAAGATTATCCAAACCAGAAAAAGCGGGTCTAAAACAAATACATCATTTTACTTAATTTTTTTGCTTTGATCATGGTGACATAATATTTAATGAATAACTCATTCCACTGGGTGAGAAAATATATATACAAACACCGAATTAGGGTACCTAGGATATATTTTGTACTTGTTAAAATTAGTTGAACCTGAAATTCCATGAATCTTGGAGAAGTATTTTTTTTTTAAAGATTTATTTATTTATTTGACAGAGAGAGATCACAAGCAGGCAGAGAGAGGGGGAAGCAAGCTCCCCACTGAGCGGAGAGCCCTATGTGGGGCCTGATCCCAGGACCCTAGGATCATGACCCGAGCCAAAGGCAGAGGCTTTAACCCACCAAGCCACCCAGGCGCCCCAAGAAGAATATCTTTAAACCACTTAATTGTCAAGATTTTTTTTTTTCAAGATTTTTTTAAGTTGGCATCTTTAAGCACATAAATGCTAGGAATTGGCAGTCTACTAAAATTCATCTGAAAATAAATTTTTTCTCATTTTTGTGGCTTTGGTTTAAACCACTTCATAGAACCCCCCAAACATGCCTCAAAAGATACAATGCCAGGTTTATTCCAGACAATGTGATTATGCTAACATGGTTTTGCCAGAGTTTACAAATCTTTGCATTGTTCTAAAGCAGAACCAACATACTGGTTTGTAAAGATTCCTTTAAGAGTTTTTATTAAAATTGTACCCACTCACTATTAAAAGTTTTTTTGTTTTGTTTTGTTTTTGTTTTTTAGGGCTTCAGAGCTCCTGGCTCTCTGTCACCTAGGGAACTCAATGTTTTGAGTTTATCTGCTCCCCCTGCTGCCTGGTTCCGAAGTAATTAGCAGGTTCTTGGAGCTGGGCTGACATCTCATGTGATAGAAGAAGTCTACAAGCTAAGAAGTAAACATAAACAGTTGTGTTCATTCCAGCAGTGTTCAAACCTTAAGGCCGAAGGAAAATTGCTGTATCAAAAAGGAACAAACTCCAAGGGAGAGGTTCTCCCAGCATTCGAGCAAAGAACCAAAGGGCTACATCCAGTAGGCCCAAACAACCAAAAGAAAGGAGACGGTAAAATGCACAGATTTTTAAAGATACGATGGTTGAAAAAGTCCTCTTTCTTTCCTAGACAAAAGCTTTATTTTAATAACTGCACATTGTCTGGAAGAATTGATTAATAAGAATCCCGTAATTGTGTTACCAGGGGAGTGGGGGGCTTGAAGACGGCATGTGAGGAAGAATTGCTTATCACTGAAGTTACCTTTGCACCTTTTGAAAGACAGAACATGTGCATGTATCCTTTCATCAAGTTACTGCTTTCATTAATTTTTAAGATTCCATATTATGCACCAAACACATGTGAATAGACCCAAGTTACTAAAAGTATGCAATGCAAGTTAGGACTTCTCATGGAGTTCTTCCTGTTTTCCCAGCACTTAATACCATTTATGTGTTGGGTTCTAGGGATGCAAAACGGAAAGATGTGATTACTGCCCTTGCAGAACATTTAATCTAATGGAGCGGGAATTGCATACAAGCATTTGTGTGTGGCACAAGGTGCAGTAGGAACAGAGGAAGGATACCCAATAAATACAGGAATGGATACCCCCACATGAATGTGACCACCACCTAGCGGTTCCCTGGAGACCCCATGCACTTGTTCCAGGAATTCTACTGTTGTTCAGCATAAGGAGTTCCTCTTTCGGACCCAGTTTTCAAGCTGTATTAGTTCTCGATCGCCATAACAATGCCATGTAACAACCACAAAAATCCCAGAAGCATAAAATAAGAAGTATTTATTGCTCATCTGTCTGGAGTGGTCAGTGAGGCAGCTCTGCTGATCTTGACTAAGCTCATGTACACGTCTAGGGGTGGAGGTGTGATCATCGGATGATCAAAAAATCAGGTTCTTGGAGTGAGAAATCGGTTACACTTTTTTTCTTAAGTGACCATGTGGGACCACCAACAAAGAGAAGGTGACAGTTGCCTGAAGCAATGGAAGAAGGCTTTTCTCATTCCATTTACCGGGAGGGAAGAGATGGAGTATTCAATGCTTATCACTGATGCACTCTTAGCAGTCGGTGTGCAACAGCAAACACAAGGGAAAAACCAGAGTACAGTACCAGTGCTGTTAAATATACATTGCAGCATAGCTAAAACTACGCACACATTCTTGGTACATATTGGTATATAGGATCTCATACACACGTTAGCTACCATGCCCTCACACAAGTAGTGGCGCACACTCTCTCACACACAGATACATTTATCACCAACAGTTATACGCTCGCTGCATACTCAATTCCTGAAGGCTCTATATAAGGTAGATTGCTATATCATCAGAGCTACCACTCTTTATGAAAGCACATGCTAAAAGATCACATCCACTGTAATCTTGCTGCAACCCTCAGAATGATCACACATTCACTGGCGCGGCTGTAATGAATGGAGCCGCCCTACTCTGTTCCACGAGTCTCTCATCCTTCATCAGGTGAGCCCCAGCACGTTTGCCTGATAACGGCACAATCCGAAAGAGTAAGTAAGTGAGAATATGTCAGCCTCTGGGGTCCTAAGCTCAGAAAGGGGGAGATGTTCACTGTCATCACATTCTGCTGGCCAGAACAAGTCACTGTGTCAGTTCAGATTCAAGGGATGCGGAGATGGCGCTACCTGGTTAGTAAAAGCATTTGCAAAGTCACACAGCAAAGCACATGAACCCAGAGAGGCAAGAGGAAGAATGGAGGCCCTTGTTGCAAGGTACCCCAAGCCATACAAAATTTCAGTCTCCAAATTACCCTTTCTCAATTTTAACCCATCTCTTTCACCAGAATTTATTTCACATGGCTTGGCCTTTACCCAGAACTAAACCCATCCTCAAAATCCAGATAACTGCCACTACTGAACATAGGGGCATTAGCTCATGCCTTTTTATGTCCCTTGACAATTGCCCACACAAGTCCTTATGAAGCCAAGTGCCTGCACAGCTCTTTGTTAAATGAATGAAGAAACACATTCACAAAGCATAAAAGTGTTTTTAAGCAATAGCTGTGTCTTAGAATACGCAGATAATCTCCTCAGGGGGCCATTTAAGACACATGCCACATTCTGATAAACTAGTGTTCTTGTGTTTGCATAAAACATTAATCCACTACATTTAGGTCATATTCCTACCATTCAATATTGTAAAGCAGATATTTTATTACATTTACCTTACTTTTACCTTTTGTTTTTACTCATGTTTCTAAAAGGCACTTCCCAATCTTTCACCCATTATTTTTCTAATAGTGAATAGTGAAGTCACTCTACAAATATGCTGTTTCCTAACCTCATGACGGGTATATTATGGGCTGATCTTTCATTGGCTACAGAATGACTGGCTAGGATTATCCACGACCTACCCTACAGGATTGTTCTGGGAAGCTGTATGATGGATTCCTTGAAGAGTGGTCTGCAAATGTGCTTTTGTAATATTAATTCTTTACATTTCTAGAGCTGACTTTCTCTCAAGGAACTCCAAGCGCCTCACATATGGCAGGCCAGATCCTCTTGGAGTGTAAATTACGCCCCAGGAGTAAGTGAATTACTTGGAGGGAGGCATTAACTCTTTCAGGTCACCAGGGTTCCACTTAGAGCACAGCGGGAGGGCAGTAATTCATCAAGTAGTATCCCGGAGGCCAGAAAGTATCCATGCAATATAAATCATTCCCAGGGAGTAATTTGTGATCTCGGAAAATCTAGCTTATTATCTCATCTATTCACACAGTGTCCAGTGAGGGAGCGAAGGAGTAAGAAGAGAAAAACAGGCAGGGCTACGGATGCTAGAAGTTTCCCACAGCTCATCCAGGGCAGTGGTCCAACTTGAATTGCCTGATCATTGACATAATTTCCTCCTAATTAGTAGCTTCAGGATTGGGGGCTCTCACCTTGACATTTCTGCTAATCAGGGGTGGGTACACAGGGGAGGCAAGTGTGCTGCCCACCACACAGACTGAGAAGCCCCAGCTGCCTCCGCCTGGTCTCAGCCCTGCTACTGACCCATGAGGGATATGTGGATAGTTGCTTGAAACATCTAAAGACCAGAATTCACACTTGCATTTACTAATTGCTTCTCATAAACCCATAAACATTGATGAGTATTCATTAGTTAATTACTTCATTTTCCCCGCACTGAGAAAATGTGAAGTCAACAATGGTAGGGAAGAGAAGCTGTCCATATGGTTTTGTTGCCAGAGTTGGAAATGGCCAAAGAGCTCATCTATTTTCGGTAGAAAAAGATTGAATTCAATCTGGATTGAAGTCTTTATGATGTAATTAATACATGGCCAAGAGGTCCCTTGAAATATTTTGGCTTGAAGGTCGAAATATGGAGTTTTTGCCCCAGAGTCAACTCTTTTATGGCAGTATCTTTAACCATCACCCATGTTTTCTACTCTTTAGAAGACTCTGGAAGCTCTTCTGCAGGCACTAGATGGCCTACAAAAGAATTAGGATGAAGGTATCTTGATTCCCTCTCAAAGCTTTCTCTTACACTCACACACACACACACACACACACACACACACACACACACACACAACATATCTCTGTGCCTTTGTGATGAGATCCTGGGTAGCTGCTGTCTGAAAGCTAATCACAGGAATAAAATGGCCTTTTAAGGAGGAAAAAAAATCTACTTAGTGTTCCACTTTGCCTGGGAAATCTGCTATGCTCTAAAAGGCTGCAATCGACCTCTTTTCAAAATTCTGTCCCCATTCAGGCTGACATCAACCTCTGCCGTCAATAAAGATTTCAACTGATTTCTCCATATTTTGACTCATTTTTTGCCTCAGTGAAATATACTAAATCATAATCTGAAAGAAAGGTGATACAACATACCTCCATGACCACCCCCCACTGTTGTCATGCACACCTAAGAATACACACACACACACACACACACACACATACATATGAAATAATTTGATCCCACATTTTTTCAGAGGGTAAGGGTATGTCACTCACTCCAAGAGTGGTCTTGGTTAAGTCACTTACTCACTCCCTGCCTCAGTTTTCTGGTCAAATGAGGAGATTAGACTAGAAGCCTCAGGGCCCTTTCAGCTTTGGTGTTTCATAACTCTAGAGCTAGCTGATCCATGTTCAAGTTACAACTTTAGCCAAAGCTGGATCCAGTCAACTACAGCCTTTAGGTAAAACCCTGCCTACTACCTGCTTTTGGATGATCTATGAGCTAAGAATGACTTATATTCTTAAACGGTTGGAGGGAATAAATCAAAAGAATAGTATTTCATGACAGGTGAAAATCACACAAAAATTCAAATTTCAGTGTCTATAAAGTAATTATGGACACACACAACTCTGCACATGCATTTACATATTATCAGCATCTGCTTTTGTCATATAAGGGAAGAGTTGAGTGATGGCAACAGAAACTGTACTGGGGACTACAAAGCCAAAAATATTTACTGTCTTTACTGAAAATGCTGACTCTTTACAAAAAAAGTTTGCCACTCCTAGATCTAAGCCATTAGACCATCTGCATAGTAACAAAGTCTGCCATAACCCTCTTACCTGATTCAAGTTTTAGTTCTGGAAAACAGGAGTGTCAGAAAGTAATCTCAAGAACCAAGAATAAAATTAATGGATAATTAGTCAACCAGATCCTTATCAAAGACACTGCCAGAAATCATTGATAAACCTACCATGTCAACGTCAGAGTTGATTTCTTATGAGAAATGCTTTACTCCAAAGAATTTGTCTCTTACTACTACTTGGCAAAAGGCCATTACTGTCCATTTTTCCCCTTTCTTGTCTTCTTTTCTCTTTCTTAGAAGTAGTCTGAAGTATAGCAAATTCATCTTTCCTTTATGAGGAATAGTATCATTGGTGAAAATGACTGCAAAAGGGCAATCTCGCATGAAACAAATCCCTCCCCAATAAAGTGGTGATTTTGAAAAGGAAATTGCCTTGCTCGAGTGATGGATTCTGTTTCAGCCATCATGACCCATGTTACGAGGGAGTCCTGGGATCCCGGGCCTGGCCCTTATAGGCAAAGCAAAGCGGCTGCACAGCCTCACTGGGAGCTCCCTCAGGATGTTCTGTGAATGGCCAAAGGCTGACCCATTGCTCCACCGCCCCCTAAGGGCTGCAGGGCTGAGCACAGAGTCTCCGGAGAGCCTTCCACCTAGCCTGGAATGCCCTCTTGCCACCACTCCCCCCCCCACACACTTCCTTTCCCCAAGAAAGGTCTAGTTTGCGGTCCAAATGTGGTAATAGTTGTGGCCTCAGCCTCATGGTACCCTGTATTACTTTTTATCATTTGGTTTGTGTTTTCTCTTCCCCAGGACTGTAAGATCCCACAGTACAGACAGCATCCATCATTGAGAATCTTTCAGTTCGAGCTCTACGCCAGATTCCAATGAAAATGATGACAATGCAATGGGAAATTAGGAGGGTTTTGAACCTTTTCTCTCAAAGAGGAGATGGGATGCTTGAACAATATTTGCTTCTCTCTTTCTGATCCTCAGGCAGGTTTTTTCTGGATGAAAGGCTGAGATCTAGGGCCAGTGTGAGGATTCTTAGCAGTGTGTTGTTGTGACTTTATCAGGGGACAATTGACCTACTCAGAGCAAAAGTGGGGCTGCAGACTATTCTCTTTGGGCTTTGCTGAGGAACAGCTTCATAACAAACTTAGCTTTGTTTCCTAAAAAAAAAAGGAGAAGATGGGGGGAGGGGTGACACCTGAGTGGATCAGTCTGTTAAGCATCCAACTCTTGATTTTGGCTCTGGTTGTAATCTCAGGTTCCTGGGATTGAGCCCCATATGAGGCTCCCTGCTCAGCAGGGAGTCGGCTTGTCTCCCTTTCCCTCTGCACCTCCCCCTGCTCATGCTCTCTCTCTCTCAAATAAATAAATATTTTTTAAAAAAAGAAAGAAAAGGGAGAAGATGGAGCCATGGAGGGGTCCCTACTTTCAGCAGCTGCGGGCTTTGAGATTGTGACATCCAGTCATCCTCCTGTCCCTAAGACATCAAATGCCTTCTTCATGGCAGTCACTTTAGAAGAAATTTTGTTTTTTATTGTCTGTCAAGCCCTGAGTCTGAAGAGATTTAGTCAATACTAATTATAGTACATTTAAATGCTGGTCTTTGTACTAGAAGATTCTAACAACATTGGACCTTTTCCCCTTTTCTGCAGCCATCTGAATGTCGTAATCATGCAAATAAATATTCTTCCCAAACTAGAAGTATTTGCTTTAACTCTAAATTCAATTTTACATTTTCCTTTATACCACAATTTCAAGATAATCAGTAGTATTCCAAAAGAAATGTAATACTTTGGAAGCATCGTAGTCCTAGGAGGGTCTAGGACTCTCAAAATAGATAAATCTCTCAGTTTTGCTCTCAGAAAGAATGACAAAATGATTATAATCATGGGAAAAAATAAAGTTAATTGATACCTCATCCCCAGGTGTACTTAGAACAACTTAGGAAACATTTAAAAAAAAAAAAATACCAACTTCTGGGCTCTACTGCCTAAGAGAGTCTCAATGAATTGCCCAAGAATAGGTCCAACACATGAGTATGTTTTCATAATTGTCCCAGGGTTTGACTGGCCATGGGAAGATCAGACATGAGCACCTCATACATACCCCTATGTATACAAGAGCATTTGTCACCGTACTGTGACGACTTGTATGCGTGCCTCCTCCTCTTATAGCTGGTAAGTGCATGGAGACCAGGAGTTGAATCTTTTTCATCCTTGAGTCTTACAGTAGACAGAGCTTTGTTAATTTCCAAGAGGCTACCATTAATACAGTTCCTTCTGTTGGCACAAATCCTGTGGAAAGAAAGCAAGTATGAACCCCGGGAAGTTTCTTAAGCAAAGGTCACCAGGCTCGGTACCATGTGACCCCAACAGCATGGCCATAGGTGACTAGCCCAGAAGTACCTGACCAAGATCTACTGATCTACAGGGTGTCCAGCAACCAAATGGAGGCCTGGTACAAACGCAGAGTTCAACCCTAGCATCTGGTTAGTGCCCAGTGTGGCCAATTAGATTCTTTCACTAAAGGAGTTAAAATGTGAGATCAGCAGAGAGCTGAGCAGTTGATAGCAGGATCAGAAGCCAAGAGACAATCAAAGAAAAGCAGAGAGAGAGAGAGAGAGAGAGAGAGGAGCTGAATCACCTTGGCGGCTAAGCCTGCTAGTAGGGATCGCAGATGGCTGCTGCTCAGGGGGCAACAAGATAACCCAGCCACAGAGCTGTATCCTGAATGACCTTCCAGTTCCTGAACTTCAATCCAGTTTTCGTGAGGCCTGGCTAGGTGGCCTTTCCGGAAGGCTTTTCGGAGACACGTGGCTGAGTGGTGGAGATTCCGGTCAGCTTTCCTTCCACAGCGAACTCCCATTACTAGGGGTAAACTCAGAGGTAACTGTTCTTTGCAAGCCCTAAAAGCCCAGTCAGCGCAATTCCAGGGTCTAGCGCCTAACAAGTGCTAAATCATTGCAGGAGCTTGGACAGCATGACCATCCTAAGTGAAAAACCTTCTGAAAATGAAGAAATCATTCATGGGAGGGACACTGACTAGGGTTGCCTTTGAATTCCCAAAACAATGCTAAACTATGAATATAAGCCTAAATATGTTAAGCTTATCCTGCCCTCCCTTTTCCAAATCCATCTACACGTCTACCATAAATCCAGCAAAGAAGGAGATGTCATGTTCTGCAGAACTACAGTGATCATCTTAACTTCAGCTAAGGTGTGTTTGGATGACTTGATTTTTCATTCTGCTTCGCTTAAATCACGGTAGCATTACTAAGAACAATTTTCTTCCCACACTAGCTTTACTGACAAACCTCCAAAGGTAGCTGATCTTTGACTTTCAAAAAGTTTAATAATACATGATCTTCTCCCCACATTGCCACACACATTTCCCCTGTCTATTGTCTGTATTAGCTACTTGAAGAACACACTCTCCCCAACAACCAGATGACTCATACAATTAGAGGTACATGGACGTAAACTGAGCCTGTTTATGCTTTCCCTGGCCCCAACTCATAAAATAAAAGAGGTCTCCCTGAATTCAGGTCCCAATGGCTTCCGAAAAGCAGACTTCAGCTGAGTGAACACATACCTTATTTAGTACATTGTTTTAAAGGCAGAGTTAATTTCACGTGCTGTGTGAATGAGATGTATTTACGGGGAGAGTCAGGCACAGGGGGTGTGTAAGGACTTGCCCTCCTCGTGTCCTCTACAAAAGAAGGCTCTGGCTGCTTCTGGTGGTAAGCTAACCAACAAAAGGAATGCTTCAAAGGTCTCACAGAGATCAGGAAAGGGAGCTGGGTCTTCAGCTCCCTGGAAACTCAGCATCCAATGGAGTGCTTGCTTAAGTTTCCCATCCACATTTTGCAAAATCAGGATAAAAGAAGGTTTAGCCCAACCTCCTTTGACCTGTTCCTGATAAAATGATCTTACCCCTCTGGAATTGGGATTTTGAATGTATGTGCCTACCCCACGTCTGATATTATATTACAACAGCATGAAAATGGAGCCTAGGACTGAGGAGCCGGCCAGCCTCAGAAGCCTTCTTCATTGCCTGCCATGTAATACATGATATGCAAAGCCTCTGACTTCAGCCAGCAGGTATTTGGAGACCGTGTTGGCCCTAGCATGGGGACTAAACTAATGTGTGTTTAGGTCAGAAAGCGAATCAGAAAAGCCACTGGAGGGCACGTCACAGAGTGAGAGTCCTATAAATTCATCCCTACTCTCAGCGTCCCCTGGCAAACACTCTGCCTCCTAGGCTAGGCCCCCGCACATCTCTCCTTCGTAGTGTGAGGGGGACTCCGGCAAGCCGCTCCTCTCCTCCCCACTGCCCTCTGCCCTGCAGAAACGCGACAGGGCTAGACACCCGGGAAGGAAGGAAAGCCTTCGACAGGCGCGAGGAAAGCCCAGTGTAACCCTCCACCTGACGGAGCGCCCTCCATCATAGCGCGGGGCGCTGGGGCAAAGCCTGGCGCCGACACCGCGGTCAAGTTCAGATTGCCCCCTTCGGTTGGTCTGCGCGGAGCTCCACACATTCCTTCGGATCTACCCGGCAAGGAGGAGACGCGAACCCGGCAGCGTCTCCACGCGCTGAGCGCTCTCCCTGCACCCCGGGGAGGAGCGCCTCGCGTCACCCACTCGCACCCCGAGTCCCCTCCTCGGGAGCGCGGGCGCCTCCTCACTGCTCTCCTTTCCCTCCTTCACAACCGCTTCCCGACCCCTCCCCTCTCGGGGCCCCGCGCTTCCCCTCCCCCACCCCGGCCCCCCGGCCCGGGCTCTCAAGGACCAGCCTGCGCTCCTGGCGCCCTCATGTCTTCACGGGACTCCCCGCGCCGGTTGACGTGGTGTCTCGATCGGATTTCCAGGCCAGACCTCAGCTCCGGCAGCAGCATCAGCCCGGCCCATCTCGTGCTCCCAGGCGCTGCGCCCCGAGAAGGCGCAGAGCGCGGCAGCAGCAGCTGAGCCGCCCGCCGCGCCCCGGGCCCGCGCAGCCCCGGCCAAGAGCGCGGCGCGCGCAGCCGAGTCACCCCACAACGCAAGGCAGCGGCGGCTGCTCGGACCTCGGTTTCTGGGGGTGCAGGGCATCCGCGGGGGAGCTGTCGGCATCCCTCGCTCTTCTCGAGGCGGCGGCGGGAGTCTTGGCCACCGCCTCCTGCGCACCCTCGCTGCCCCAAGATTGCGAATTAGTGCCCCTAACCAGTTGGGCGGGGCTTTGCGCTCCTGCCCTCGGCCCGGATGGGGCTCCTGGCTGGGACTCGGGGTTCCTGGAGTTAATGTCCAACTGGGGGTCTGCGGAGACCGGATCCGAGGTAAGTGGGAGAGCGGGCCGGGGTGGAACAGGGGGGTGGCGCCTGAGTCGCCGGCGGCCGCGGCGGCCTGCAGGGCGCGGGAGACAGAGGGGGTGCGGCTGGACCCCAGAGCAGGCGGTGAGATCGGAAAGAAAAGACTAGATCGAACCGAGGCACCGGGAGGGTAGAGGAGAAAGAGAAGTTGGACGCGAGAGGGGCTGGCCTTGCCGAGACGCCGGTTGCCTTCTCCACGTGGGCAAGGATATCTGGTGCCCCGATGCCTGTGGACCCCAGAATGTCCGAGAGGTTCAGTTTCCCTCCCTGGCTCCTCGGGCCTCTCTTCGGTCAAGTCCTGGGACGGGCAGGTTTGGGGTCATCTTTGAACACACCGCGACCAGAAAGTGCCTTCTCTGGACGTGCAACTGCAGAGATCTCATTGCGGGCATGTAACTACTATTGAGCTTGTTGGGGTATGTTCCGAGGAAAAGCGCACACCCGGGGAGGGACTTCTGAAAGGTGCTGAGAGCCTAAAAACTGTGGGCTCACGTCCTCCGGGCGCCGTCTTGCAAAGCTATGTTCCTCGCCCTTTTCGAACCCGGTCGCTTGCACTTTCCTAATGCCCGCAACCTCAGAAAACCATGCCCGTCGAGGTTAAGAGAGGGACTGCCTGGACAGTCCACGACTTGGGTCTTCACCTCGAGCAGGTTATTAAAACTCCTCAAAGTCTCCGCGCTAGGCCATCGAAGTGATCACTTTAATGACCTCTTTTGTCCTGTAACTCTGTGCCACCTCCCCATTAACACCCTCCGCCACTACCTTGCACCACCTCTGGGCTGACTGCGCCGTGGTTTGGTTTACCAGCCCCACCCGGTGAAAACGAACCCTCGCTGGGGAGGGGAATGGACTTTCACCGGAACCCCCAGCCTCCTGGCACCTCCCTAGTTTTGGCTGTAGCAAACCCGCCCGCAGAGCCGACGTGCGCGCCCCGGGGAGGGGGGAGAGGGTCTGCCCAACCCCTTGCTCCCAACATTTTTGCTCATTGGCGGGGACAAACACAACTCTTCCGGCCTCTGACGCCGGTGTGCTAGAGCGTGCTCGACTCTTGCACAGTATTTTGAAAATACGCTTAAGTATTCCGAGGAAGAAATGCAGCTTTCAACTCCATGCACGCGCCTCTTCCTGCAAAGCCCTCGAAGTGGGAGCTGCTGGGCTTCTGCCCTGCCGGGACCAACTGTCACCCTCACTGTTCAGCCACACATTCGCTTTTGGGGTGTTGGGGGACAGTATCGCCTTTTCAACAAGTGTCAGGTGTTCAGGGGGCCCGCAACGTTCCCAGCCCAGTCTTGCAAGGGGTTCGGATGCCCCGGGACCTAGAACCTGGTCTTTGGACCCTTACCAGACAGACCTTTCCCCCAGAGCTGCGTGCAGAAAATGTCCACTTTTTATTTACCCTGGTCTTGGGCCCAGCAGTTACGGGGAAATAAGTCCTCCGTCAGGCTAGGACACGAGGCACAGTGAAGAAAAGCAGTACATCCTTCAGGAACTTCTGTCCCTATCCCAAAAGAAAACCCCCGAGTTACAGCACGCCCCCCACCACCACGCCTCCCCTTTCTCTCCCTGAGACCTGAATCTTGAAGGCAAAGCCCAAACAAACCACCCATCCTGCCAGACAGAGGAAGGTGCGGGGGCACTGGCGGGGGCGCTCACCCCGGGGGAAGCTGTCATGGTGACGCGGGAATTGGGGGAGGGGGAAAGTCTAAAAGCAGGTTACCGAGAAACCAGATCAGGTGAGGTGGGAAGGGAAAAACCGAGAGAGGATGGAGGGTAGGAACCTGAAAAGCAGGCAAGCTGGTGAGCACATCCGGAAGTTCTGGGGGGTAATGTGGATTTGGGGAGGATGGGGGGGCCGGGGGTGCTTGTTCACGGATTTCATACTTAAAATGACGCAGCCTCTCGCCCGCGTGGGCGCCACGAGACTCGGACGGTTTCTGGTGCCCCCTGGTGCTGGGAACCCAGAAGCGCCCCACCGTGAGCGGCGGCTTCTGCGGGCACTGGGGCCCTCTGGGGCGCCCTTTCCCCCCGCTGCGGGCTTGGGGACCGCCGGGTGCGGGCGCCCGCAAAGCGTCCCTTTTGCCCTGCGGGGCGCACTGGTCCCGGGCGCATGGGGGGAGCAGGCTGTGGGGTACAAGAATGGGTGCGGGGGCACCTGGCGGAGCCGACTTCGGGAGGAGAGCGTGGTCACCGCACGTGGCAGCGCGCTAAGCAATTCGCGCGCGTAGCAAAGGCGGCGGGTTGCAGCAGAAACGCGTCCTGCAGCTGTGCTTTGAGAAAGCGATAAAAAGACAAACCGGGAAGTGGCGGGGGGTTGGAGGGGGGCGCCCAGATGGGCCCTGGGAAAAGCTTCCCTGTAGACAGACCACTGTGTGTGCTCAGCTCCCAAACCCCCTCCTTCCTCCGCCCAGCAAATACCGGGAACTGAAGAGCGGCTCCGAGTGGGGCCGGGCCCGGCGGTGCTCGCAGAGAGGAATGCGCCCTCCCTGCCGCGGGGGAGGTGGGGGAGCGCTTTCCGGGCCTGCGCTGCACCCGGCCGCGGGCGGGAACGGGAGCCGGGAGCCTCCTCTGGCGAAGCGGAGACTTTTCCACTGTTTCCTCTTTTGCCAGCTTCTCCACACTTCTAATTGAGGATCCCCACGTCCAATTTAAAAAGCTCTCCTCGGCCAAGCAGGAAAAAAAAGGAAAAACCCTCTTAATGCGGAAGGGAAATCTGGTGCCTCGGTCGCTTCCTGCTGGCGGGCACCGCGATTTGGAATGGCGCATTAACCCCGGGGCTCCCTGCCTCTCAGGGCCGCCAGCCATTTCGCACGCACCCTAGAGCTGGCACCGCGGCGAGGGGGCGGGAGGCCTGGTGTCCCCTCCAGTTCTCTCCCGTGCGCTCCTTTTGCACGGCCTCGGTGCAGTGTTCCCTGGGCCTAGGCGCCCGAATCTAGAGCCTCTGCTTTTTCCCGGGTTTGTAAACCTGCCCGCGGGGCTAGAGGGGCCGGGAGCTAGCTGCAGGTTGCCCGGAGTTCCCAGTTCCTGCAAATACCCCGAGGCCCACAGCTGCGTAGCTAACAGACGCCCGAGGGTTGGAAAATACGCTCGTCTCCGCAGCGGTGGGAGGTGGCGGCCGAATTAAACGCTTCCCCGGGTGGCCTGTGAGGGAATCTAGGCGGGAGTTCTGGGTGGAGATGGGGGTAGGGCTGGGGGACGGGAGGCGGTGAGCCTGGGAAGTCCCCGAAAGATGCCGAGCCCAAGTTTTTGCGTTTACCTGCACACTGTCTTACTCCTTCCTGGAGAAAGTTCAAGGAGATTTTCCTTAGAATCGTATATGAAGGAGGAGGCATAATTAACTACTTGAATCCCGTAGGTTCCACTTAATTTCCTTGAAAACTGGAACACGGGCATTGGGAAGACACGAGGAAACACCACACCCCGAAGTGCCTGGGTCTCCTCCACCCCCTGATTGGGTGGGGCCTGGCGCTGAGTTGACAGTGCCTTTTCGCCCCCGCCCGCGGCTACGCTGGTGTAGGCCGCCTTTCTGGGGGTGTTGAGGGCTGAGGAGCTAAACGGAACCCCCTCGCTGAGAGAACTGAGCCCCAACTCCGCACCCTTTGGTGGTCTAGGCCTTCCCCTGCCCGCGCTGCAGGGTACCATCCTCCTGGATACCCAGCGTGGGGAGCTCGAGACTCCTCTGAGCCGGGAGAGGGGACTGAGGATCAGAATCTCGCAAAACTACAAAAGTGAAATAGAGGGTGTTCCGGTATAGAAGGAAACATTAAAATTGTCAAGGCAAATGCAAACCCTACCTAACAGCAATGCTAAAGCAGTTATTGGGCGCTTATTGTATGCTCTCCTAGGTCTTTCATACGTTAATGTTCCTAACCTGGAGAGGTGGAAGTAGTATTTTAAACCTAGCTGATGCTTTGGGAAGTAACGTAACGCAGGTGTTCCCACACAGGCCAGAAGTCCCCAAGTCCCTACTACTCCTTCAGGGACAGAAAACTTCTATAAATAAGTGGGAGGAATGAAGCGCGCGGGCGGGGTGAGGGGTGCCACAAAGCCTGCCCCAGCGAGCTGACCGCAACATCTGGACCCCGGATAAAGGGTCCTTGATTTTATTCGTAAAATGAAACGCTGACCGCTTGCTTGGCTCGAAGGTTGGTTCCCGGGACCTCTGGGAGCTGCGGGAAGGTGGGAGAGCCCCGAACCGGGCGGAGGACGCAGGGTGACGGCTGTCCCCTCGTCCCTTGAGGGAATGGGGCCGTGGGGACACCAGTACGGGTTTCGTCGTGTTAGCCAGATATTGTGGTGCCGTCGTGTTGGTACCTGCCGGGGCACCGGCCCGGCAGGGAACTCTGACCCCTGGGATCCGCTGGCAGGAGTGAAGGGCGGTAGTAGGTTGGAGGCGGAGACCTAGCCGCGCCTGGGACGCCCCCGGGACCGGGGAGTGAGTTGGGGACTTGGAAGGAGGGCGCGGGATGCCCAGGGAAGCGCTGGGCTGCAGCCGTCCCGGAGGAGGGCGGTGACGAGTTTGGAGCGGGGCCCTGGGACCCGCGGGGATGCCGCGCCCTGGGCTTCCCGGCCTAACGCGCCTCCGCCGGTCCTCTCCCCCGCCCGTGCAGGTGCCGCCGCCGGACGGGACTCTAAGATGAAGTTATGGGATGTCGTGGCTGTCTGCCTGGTGCTGCTCCACACCGCGTCCGCCTTCCCGTTGCCCGCCGGTAAGAGGCCTCCCGAGGCGCCCGCCGAAGACCGCTCCCCCGGCCGCCGCCGCGCACCCTTCGCGCTGAGCCGTGACTGTAAGAACCGTTCCCTCCCCGCGTAGGGGGGGCCGCCGGCGGACCCCCACGCACCCCCACCCGCCGCCCGCACACACCCCAAGCCAGCCGGGACGGCGGGACGGCCTCCCACGCCCGCGCGGTAGCCCCCCTCCCAGGGTGTGCCTGTCGCCTGCTGCCCCAAAGCCCTGACGCCCCGTCCGTATGGGACACGTGCTGGTTTGTTTAGCCCAGAGGGTATCACATTTTTTTGCTACCCGTTTAGCATTCGGATGAACATTTCCCCCCAATCACTACCAGCACCGCAGGAAAAGACACAGTTGTCCCCTTTTCTCCGCTTCCCTAACAGACACACGCACTCCCGGTTTGTTTTGTTTTTTCCTTTCTTATCCGTTTGGGTGTGCCTGGCTGTGCTGAATTCTGGAAACAGTTGTATTTCCATCCTGAACTGCCCTTGCAAGGGAAGAGGCTGAGGTTTTCCAAAACCAAGCCCGAGTCAGAGAAAACACAGAAGGGCCTCGATTTCCAGAACAAGTATCTGGGCAGTGTCAAATCTGTTCAGAAAAGTTCCGGTTCTAGAAAGGCTTAAGGGTAAATAGTGCTAGCTAGGACTAGGGGGAAAAGCTGTAGTTGGCTCTACACGTGACGATACTAAGTTTTAAGAAAAGAACATACAAATAAATAAATAAAAATCTGTGATTTACCTCTCAAAAATATTTTAGATAGACCTCTATTAGGGCATGTCAACTATGATTTGATATAATTTGTCCTAGGCTCTTCAGTTTATCTGTTGCATCAAACAGGGTATGTGCATACATTATAAGTTAAAGGTTATGGGGGAAGTATGTAGAAAATTTGACACAACCCCCCAAAAAGCAATAGTGAGCTGTAGCCCAGATATCACCCTAGCCACTATGGCCTTCCATTATCCCACTAACTGTTTTCCACTTAAAACAAACTTAAGTCCTAGGCACAGGAGAAGCAACCCTGAAAGTCAGCTGTGAATCCCCCAAACCTAGTGGCCTTGAGCTGAAAATGCAGTGCAGGAAATGTGATGTTTATTTTATGCTTAATTACAACAATAAAAGCCTCTTCTTCTAGAAGTCCCAAGAAAGAGGAAATAGTGCATTTTCTAAACTGAATTAAGACTTCAAGAGTGACTTAAGGCTAGCAAAAGAACATGGTTGATGTCTTGAAATTAAAGTAACTGTTTTAAGAGTTTCTGTCAATTAGTTATATAAATTTATTTTTAAAGGTTTCGTTTTCAGCCATGAATATCCACCTTAGTGTACATAAAAGTTTCTCTAATAGAAACCTAAATTTAAAATGCCCCTTAGTATCATTGTCTTCAGAATAGTACCCATGAGAGCTGAGTAAGTGGCTTTTCATTCACTCTAACAGCCTAGGCCAAAGGAACAGGAACACAGTGTTAGACAATACTTCTCTAATCAGAAAGCTCAGGAGAAATATGACTGTGCCTGATTATGAAGCTGATTAATTCATGGAAATCTAACTACTTAGGCTACCTGTCTACCTAGGCTTATTTAATACTGGCTCTTGATTCTGGCTCCACTTTCTCTTTTTTTAAAAAAGATTTTATTTATGATAGAGAAAGAGAATGAGCGGGGGAGGAGCAGAGGGAGAGGAAGAGGGAGAAGCAGACTCCCCACTCAGCAAGGAGCCGGACCTGGGGCTCAATCCCAGGGTCATGACCTGAGCCTGAGGCAGAGGCTTAACCCGCTGAACCACCCAGGCGCCCCTGGTTCTGACTCTACTTTTTTTTTTTTTTTTTTAGGATTTTATTTATTTATTTGACAGAAAGAGAGAGATCACAAGTAGGCAGAAAGGCAGGCAGAGAGAGGGGGAAGCAGGCTCCCTGCTGAGCAGAGAGCTTGATTCAGGGCTTTGATTCCAGGACCCTGGGATCATAAGCCGAGCTGAAGGCAGAGGCTTTAACCCACTGAGCCACCTAGGTGCCCCATCTGGCTCTGCTTTTAACTAATTCTGACTTTGGCCAACCTACATACGTACTTTACAACTCCGTGAACAGTTTACAACCTTACAGTAAGGGGAGGCCTTTCTACTCCAAAACACCGGTGGCTATAAGACTTGGTCCCCTGGCCTTCATGGTCCTGCCCTCACTGTCCTCTGGGAAAAGACTCAGAAGGACAGAGCCCGTGCTCACTGGAATCACCCAGGGATCCTTAATGGAACACTGATGCTGGGCCTCACCCTGAGAGCTTCAGATTTAATTGGTTTCTGGTGTGGCTTGGGCATTGGGAGATTTAGATGTTCCCAGGTAACTCTAATGTGTAGTCAGGGTTGAAACATTTTGTTTGATAATACCCTAAGAAAATCTGTGCCCCATGTAAGATAGAACCAGTGACAAAGCAAGCACGGTAGCATTAATCCTACTGATGAGGGCAAGGTGGCGGTATACAAGGGACAGGTGGGAGAAGGGAGATTACTTCCCTTTTCCAGAACTGATGCTAAGTCATCAATGGCCAAGATTCCTACTACTCTGTTTACATTTGAACTAGCAGAACACACCCAATTCCATTTTATCTGCTAGAAGACCCAATAGATCCTAGAGGACACTTGAAACAGAAACGTTCCCAAAGAGAAACTGAGCTGCGTTCTAAGCCAAGTTGACTGCTTTCCAGGTATGTTCAGTTCGGTAGCAAGCCGTTAGTGCAGGGAAGGCAGAGGAATGACAGCGTGCAGACTTCGAAGGCTCAACCAGGGTCAGCAGACTCCCGTCACGGTGCTGACATTTATATCCTGCACACTGTACACCGTGCAACTGGTTAACGTTTATGGACAAAAACATTAAGTCACGAGTTGCGTTGGGAAAATGGTCCCTCCACTTTTCAAATGCCTGTACTTAGTGATTGAGCAAAGTTGCTTTTGTGCCACCTTAAGCACCCTGTGCTATTTGAAGGGGGCTAGCCTCATACCCTCACCCCTGAGGTTGCAGATGTCCTGCTGCTTCTAGTGTAAACAAAACAGCCAGAATTCTGTTCCTAGCATTTTCACAGGGTGAACTACCCACATAGAATGCATAACTGGCTCACTTGCTTGCCTACAGGTTCACTATAAAGTAAATGTGGCTGCTTCCTGTGGCAACTGTGAACTTGTCTAAACTCAAGGACTTGTGGCTTTCCCTTTGGGGCATCCAAGGACATCTTTTTCCCTTTAGTGATCTTTTTTCTTGTATTTTGCTTTTTGCCAACATCTTCTCCAAAGGGTGATTAGAGCAGGCTGGGAGGAACCCAGAAGGTGAAATTTACAGACCTCATAGCATTGTAGAGCTGACAGTTAACTCCTTCCCCTCCTCATGGTAAAGCAGCTGGCACAGAGTGTAAGAGCTCCACAAAGGTGGGAGGCAGGTCGGCTGAACCTGGACCAGAGTTTCCCCAATCATGGAGACACAGAGCAGAGCATTCGGTTTGACTGCTTAGGGGAAAACACTTTAGGTGGGAGGAAGGTCTTCATCTAGCGACTAAAAGCCTATTGCACAAGGTTGTCTGAATTTTTTAAAGGTTAGTTCATCTTAGTTGTACGTCAGATCTTGGCCCTAGATGTCAGCTCTAAATGCGTTTCACAAGCAAAAGCATAAAGTGCATGTGGTTTTAAAATTTGCAATCTGAAAGCATGTATTCATTCAACAAATAGTTCATGTGTGCCCGTGGGGGCCAGGCACTGTCCTAGGTGCTGGGAGGTCTTTGGTACACATAATAGGCAAAAGTCTCTGCCTACACGGAACATACTATCTAGTGGAAGTATGTCCAGCAGTGGTACAATCCAGTAGTACTATGAACCAGAACTAAACGTGAACAGCCTTGGACCAGGAAGGCAGACTTCTTATGTGACCAGAGGCCAACTAGAAGAAAGATTGGGCATTCTTAAATTATAATTGCAGGTAATACACAACTTACTGTAATACAATGAGACTATTTTCCCCCAGTTGGGTAGCATATCATGAAATTTCCTATGGAAACAATTTTATCAATCAAGTTATCCAGTTCCCAGGCCAGCCCACACAAATCTAGGTGTAAACCATAATATAACTGAAATACAGTTCACAGTATTATTAGGCTAGAGCCTCTTCCCGGGGTGCCAGTTCCCATAAGTTGCAGAAAGAGGGCACAGAGCAAGAAATCAGGGAGTCCCAACAAGCGAGATTTCCAGTTCCCACCATTGGATCAGAAGAGGGTTTGGGTCCCAGCCTTGGCACACAACCAGCTCTTACTTAATCTCTCAAATCTCAGTTTCCTCACCTGGAAAACAGGGTTGTTATTCCAGCTTTTTCCTGGGGTTGCTCTGAGGGTTAAAGGAGAAAATGCTTTGTAAAGCCCGTGCCTGATAAGTAAACCCTGCTGTTGTTAGGGGCATCTTCCTTCTTCCAACAGCCTGATGAAAGCCTTTCTGCCACCTTTTCCTTCAGCCTCTGCCAAGACGTTGCTCTAAATGGTGGGATTTCAAGCAGCACAACATAGTGTGGACAGTGAAAGAAATGCAAGCCTTACAAGGAGGCAAATTGGGGCCCCAAAGTCTGTCATTTGGTAAACACTTGGTCAGGCCAACCTTGCCTGGGATTCTGCTCCCCAGGTCAGGCCCCTGGCTCTTCCCAGGTTTCACAGCTCCTTCCCTTGCCCATTTTCTTGAGCCCATGGAGTTCCTGTGGAATTTTCCCCACCAGCTTCCCATGGGCATGTTAGGGAGACCCTCTTCCCCCACTGGGGAGAAGGGAGCCAAGGCAGGCAGACCCATATGTGTAAGTGATAGGGGAGTGTGGGTTGTAGACCACCTGTACTGAGTATTTCTGCTTTAAGTGATCCCTGGTGGATATTTAATTTAAGATGCTTAATTTAAGATGTTTTGGAAACGCAGCAAAACCCTTCTGGTGAACTTTACTAAATGTTCAGCCTGTTGTTATCCAGCAAAGGAAGTTTCTAGAAGCTAGTTCAGTGTTAAGCTTTCCAATCTAATGTTATGTTATGAGATGTAGAACTTGGAATGAATAAGCACCATTTACCTATTGCTTCTCCTTTCCTATGTGAATGAGCAGTGCTATGATAAAGTAAATATATAAGCTGGAAGAGGACTCAGCCCTTTGAGATGAGACTTTGAAATCAAGAAATTTCATGTCTGACCCTTTTAGGAGGAATGGATTCCTCACTTGAGATCTGAGACCAGCATCTCACTCTGGCCCCAGTCTGGAGACCAATATTACACTGTTGCTGTTTAGAGAAATCTATTTCAGGCTTAATTTGGATTGGCCGGTCTTAGGACCTTCGGCTGATCTGACAGCCTAAGAATTATGCTGAAAAGACTCTACTTTTCTGTGATATAAAAATAAAGACAGCCCACCCACCCACCCCCCCCCCCCCCCCCCCGGCAACATCCCTTTCATCTTTGTTCGTTTAGTACTTAATGGTCCATTGCACCTTCATTCAATTAAAACACTTATTCTTTAATTAATCACTTGAGCTCAATCAAGAAGCAAGTATTAAGTATCTTCCATGTACTAGGTGCTGTGTGGCATCAAAAAGACAAAATGGTGAACTTAAACAGCTTATGGTCTGGTTGTAAACTATGGAGAAGCAGATGGGTGGGTGGGCGGATTGTCAGACAGACCGATATGTCTATCAAGGGGCTTATATTAGCTGAGGTCATGGTAAGAATTCTTAGCAATGAGGTCACTGGGATTTGGAGATCACAGCAGGAAAGGATTCAGGGAAGAGGGAGGATTTGAGCTGGTACTTGAAAGATGGGTATTAGGAAGAGAAGGGAAAGGGGAAAAGACACATTCCAGACTAGGGAGAAGCATGGGCAAATTTATGACCATGATATGGGGCAGGGCAGGTGGTAACCCCAAGGAGGAGGCCAGACCTCCTGTCCAGAGCTGAGGACAGGTGGCGGGAAGTGGTATGAAATTTAGGGGATCTCCGCAGGTGATCCCCAGATGATGAGATGCTATAAATCTGGGACAAGGAGGGGTTTGCTGTGTTTGATGGCAGCGGAGGGCTGCGGGAGCATCTTGAGCTGGCAGGTGGCTGTGGCTGTGGGCTCTCGCTGCAAAGCCGTCTCACTGTAAAAGCTACTCAGGCACACGAGCTGCTTGGGAGTGGAGTCTGTAGCATTAGGCATATTTTTCATTTTGAGGTATTGTGTTCTCATGTTTTAAAAGGGCACAAAAAAGGGCATGTTCTAGGCACAGGCACCGTTGAATCAAGGTATTAATCCTCAAGGAAGTCAATAACTACAAATAAAAACTGATTATTAAAATTATTGTCATAGCACCTTTTGGCTATCCAGAGGGTTGACTCCGTTTTTTAAACGGATAAGTTTTGTAGCTTGTCCAAAAATTGAGTACGTTTGAGCTCTACTGGATGGGAGGAGATACTTGTATCCCATTTTACAGATGAAGGAATGGGACCTCGAGCATTGTTCAAGGTCACGAAACTAGTAGGTGGTGAAGCCAGAGTTCAGACTTCTGGCCTCAAAGCCAGTATTTCTTGGCTTTACACAGACTGTGCTCCCATATTAGTAGATTAAGAAAACACAAACATTGGCTTGCTAAAAATACATTCACTAACCCTGAAACACAGATTTTTCAAGAAAGTCCAAAGAGTCAGCTAATAGAAGGAGGAAATATTAAATTTTTTAAGCCCTTAAATTTTTATTTATTTATTTATTTGACAGAGAGAGAGAGAGAGAGCACAAGCAGGGTGAGTGGCAGGCAGAGGGAAAAGCAGACTCCCCATTGAGCAAGAAGTCCCAAGAGGGACTCAATCCTGGGACCCTGGGATCATGACCTGAGCTGGTCATGTGCTGACCTGGCTGACGCTTAACCCTCGGAGGAACTCAGACACCCCTAAGGTCTTTTTTCATTTCCATTTGGGTGGCAGTGGGCTTAGGCTCCTATTTTTAGTGGCTACTTTGAAGTCCGGATCAGCAGCTTTTAAGGAGGAAACATGAATTTCTGTACATATGCCAATACCACCAATGCCTGTAGCTGTGAGAAGAGGCTTCCTAACATGTGGGGACAAGTGAGTTCTGCTCATATGTTTTGTAGGCTGACAGAATTTGGGAGGCCTTCCGGGAGGTACTTTTTCTCAGAGCAGTCCTGTTCAGCCCTGGGGAAGGAGACACTGACATGGGAAATCCAGGGTCAATGCATAAGGGCCAGAGTCACCCCCACGGTGGGAGCAGGAGTGAGTTTGCACAGGGAGATCTGGGGTCACTATTGGGAATCTACCAGTTAGCTCAGGAGAGGCAAACCCACTTTTTGCATGGCTTTAATAAGGTCATGGAGGTGGAAAGCCACGGTTTTAAAAGTCTTCAATCTTTTTTGTCTGTAAATCTGCAGAAAGAATGTTGAAAAACTATTGCACACTTCTAAGAGGATACCTAAAATTTTGAATCACAAGTTTAATAGTCGTACGAGATGTAATTTCCAGCCCATTAGAGAACTGTAGGTGGGCTTCACATATATTTGTCGTGAAATCTTCGAGCTGCAAATTTAGTTTCTTCAATTCATGGGAAACTAGCAAACGAATTAGCCCAGATAAATGGACTTTTTGGTCGGAAAAGATAAGACTTCATTTCTAGTTCAAAGACACATGTGAATATACATCCATGACAACCATCACAATTCTGGATCCTAATTACACGATGAAGATATGGTTGGGTAGGTGGACAGGCAGTCGGGGGGAAGCCCAGAGCCTTGCCGTGAGTGTCTGGCCAGAATGAAATATGCAACCACCCACTTCAGCATATCTTGGTTTATTCATATGGGACTTCATAGTACATGGTTCATAGTACAATAAATACCACGTGTCCTTCACCAAGACTGACCTCTTGTTAGCATTTTGCTTCATTTTTGTCCCCTGATCCACTTGAGAATTGGTTGCAAACATAACATCAAATGCTTCTGTACCATCTAAGAACAAGGATATTACCTTACATTACAACAGTTCAATGATCAGTCTCAGGTAGTTTAACAATATTGTTATCCAATACACAATCCATATTCGTATTTCCCCAGCTGTGACAATAATATCCTATGTGTTTTTTCCCCTGAATCAAGAATCACAAATTGCATTTGATGATTATGTTTCTTCTTTGGAGGAAAGATTTTATTTATTTATTTGAGAGAGACAGAGACAGAGATAACAACAGAGATAGTGAAAGAGAACACAAGCAAGGAGGAGAGGGAGAAGCAGGCTCCCCGATGAGCAGGGAGCCCCATCTGGGACTCAGTCCTGGGATTGAGGTTCAGGATCCTGGGATCCAATCCTGGGATCCAGGTTCAGGACCTGAGCCAAAGGCATACCCCTAACCGAATGAGGCACCCAGATGCCCCATTGATCACCTTTCTTTATTTTCCTTGAGAATAGCTCCAAGCCTTTTCTTCCCATGACGCTGAAAGTTCTGCAGAGTTCAGGCTGTCTTCCTGCTCTTTTGTAGACTTGCCCTTCGATTGGGATTTGTGTGACTTTTTCCATGTTACGAGATTCAGGTAAAAATCCTCAGAATACTGAGTTCCTGATGATGTGTCCTACATCAGGAGCCACCAATACCGGTTTTTCCTCCAGAGCCACGCATGCCTGCATGGTCCCAGTGTGGCCTCACAGTAAAATGAGTGAGATGGGCAAGAAGCACCCCTCTCTCACTGAGGTGGAAGGCTGATTTTATAAATGCAATCATTTTTGAATGATCTGTATAGCTGATTCCATGAAGAGTCTTTGAGAGGCCAGTAAATTCTTTCACGTGGGGGGGGGGGGTTGCATAGCAAGTCCCTCCTCACATTTGACCGTAGGAATCCAGTTCAAATGACAGGGAACACTTTTCTTTTACCCCCTGTATTTTCCTCTCCTTTTGCTGGTCCTCTGCTTGCCCAAGTCCCTCAGACCTTCAGCGTTCCTCTTAGCCACCAGCTCAGTGGGCCCCTGGGAGGGTCTGAGGGAATGAGAACACAGAGCCCCGGAGCATTGTGGGGCCTCTGGCCTCACGCAGGGCTTTGTGGGAGGGGAGAAGCAAAGGTTCCTTTGCTCCCAGGGTCCTTTTGGAGTTTCCCCTCAGAACCCACTTGCCTCAACACCGCAAGGGATTCTTTTCCCAAGTGGCTATTTGAGTGCTTAATTTTACTGGGTAACTTTCTCACCTTCCCGTAAGGTTTTCATAAATGCAATCACAGAGCTCATGGGGTGCGCTCGTTAGCATGGGGGTGTTTACTGCAGACCGTGAAGTGCTTTTAGCTCACGCCAGGTGTTCACGGATTAGTTAACAAATGGACACCCTGTGGGGTGTGTTTGTGACTTAAAAGCAAGAGGATGGACATTTTCCTTCCAGGGGAGCCATGCTGTATTACTGTAAAATTATTAACATAACTATAATGAAAGCGTGGACCACATAGGTGGAAATCAGAGCCGGGCAATCAGAATCTGATGGCAAAATGAGTACACTGTCTGTCTCTTCCTCGGTAAGGTTTCGGGGCTATTTGTCTTCCTGGAATAATTTCCATTACCCTCATGGCAGGTTTCCTTAGTTAAGTTGTGGGATAAAAGTTCAAGACTGTATATCTAATACTCGTGTGAGATGTTGGTCAAAGTAGCTGGAGATGGTAAAAAATGGCATTTTGATGAGCAAAGTGGCTTCTAAGAGTATACTCAAGGGTCCTTTTTCTTGAAGGTTTATTCTGAAATGGTTTGCATACTAGTTGGGTCTTTTTCTTCTGCATTGAGAGGATCCAGAAAGGCTTTTTTTAAACAACAAAACACTGGTGTTTTTACAAAGCGAATACTTTTCAAATAAACCCATGTCATGCCTTCCTGTCAACAAACCACGGGTCATGCAGAGGATGCACTATAGCTCTGGCAATGGTCACAGTGACTTAGTAAACCGCCTCAATTGGTGAGTTACTCTTAGGGAACTAGACGCCATAGACCCCTCTTGAAGTTAACTCAGGAGTACCCAAGGACTAGGCCGGTCTATCTAATCTGGGAGAGTACTTTGTCTAAAATAGGAAAACGATGGTGATCGTTACATAATGTGACACGTATCTGCATTCTGGTGCTTAGTGACCCATAGGCTTTTTATTTTTAATTAATTCAAATAAGTGGCAAAATTAACACATAAGTAGGAGCAGATGACAAAACTCTGTAGAATTTTTCGGAGAACTAGAACATGGTCGCGGAATAACACCACACATTTCAGAGGTCGCTGAAGGTCAAATAGAACCAGAGTCAACTTGCAAGCTTGCAAGCCAGGCTGGACCCGTGAATCATTTGGTAGCAGTGACAGTGGGGGATTCGAACCTTGGAATCATAAGCTGGGTATGACCCAAGCATGCTCGAAGCGGCGAAAACAGAAATGGATAAAATAGAGATTTTGAAGAGAATGGCAAGTTTAGCTTCAACTTCCCGTCGATGGAGACGGAAGGCTGACAGCGTGTTGGTGGAGTATGTCCTCTCCGAGGCCATCAGCTTCATCCCTTCCTTTACAGATGGAGACTGAGGTGTAAGGATGCATCCCCCTAGAAACCCCGAGAACCCCCTAGAACCTAGGGTATCTTGAGACTCAGCACCCTTTCTACACTTCTTTTCACCTCTCCTGCATGGGCAGAGGAAGATGTTGAGTTGAGAGACATGCCGTGGTGATTATTTCAGATGTAACCAACGCACTGAGCCAAGAGGAAAACTGAAAAGGTCAAGAACTGCGAGACCTTAAAATACCTCCCAGGGGCTTTCAGGGGCCCTGGGCAGAACGCCACTGGGGTGACAGCCAGAGAGGGCCTCTCCCTGACAGAGGCCACCCAAAATGAATGTTTTCAGCAACCCCCCCCGCCCCCGCGCCCCCAGGACGGAGGCCATCCCCATCTCAGGCCGTTAGCACTGGGGAGGGCCCCAGAGAAGGTCCGGTGGAGCTCAGGAGGACTCAGTGACTGGCCCAAGGTCCTCAGATGGTCAGGAACTGACCCCAGACTGGAATTCGAGGCTGTGTTCTCTCTAGCTCTGCCCTGAGAGCCTCGTCGTTTGGTGCCAGAGTGAGTTTGAGGAGCTTCCGGAGATGGGGCCTCTCTGTCGGAATCTGCCGCCACCCTTGGCTGCTGGTTTTCCGGTTTTAACTGGGAAATTGCCAGCTCTGCCTTAGAGTGATATGCAAGACCCAGGGTACAGGAGGTGGCCCTGAACAGCATGGCTGTTCCCTTGCCGGAGACGACTTACTGTATTCCGTGGCCCGCAGGAGCCCGAGTTTAGCATCTACTTCACGTAACTCAGTTTGTGCTGAATTTTCCAACAGAATGTCTGTTTCTCACTGAATTTGGTGAATGTGTACAGGTGAAATCAGCGTATCTTCAACTTGTTCCAGAGTAAATTACCACATGCCCTGAGACTGAAAAAGCTGCATAGTAGTAAGCTTTTTTTTTTTTTTTGTACTTAGAAACAGATATAGCATGGAACCTTAGATTAAGTTTGAACTTTAAACCAAGAGACCACATTTATGAGTCACGTGGCCTTTCTTTTCATCTTCTCTGAGCCTCAGTTTCCCAATCTGTGAAGTGAAAATAATACCCATTCCCTAGTTAGCCTTGCAGGGATGTTGTGGGGCTTAAAGTTGATGTTGTAGGAAAAGAGGCATCCGTCTCTCCTTTATAGCGGTAATATTTTATGTGCATCAAGGAAGCTGTTATTTTAAAACATAGAATGATGAAATTTTGCAATGCGAGGAATTTTTAAGTTTTTTAATACTTACAATATTTCAGTACTTAAGTATTAGTAAAGAAAAATCACGTTTATATTTTATTGAAAAGTAAAAATAATGTATTCCAAAGAATGACATGGGCTGGGAATTTTCTGGAGAAGCTCTATCAGTCAGGCTGATTCTTTTCATATAAACATGCATGTGCACACGTGTATGCACACATGTATGTACATATGTGTGTGTATATAGATAGAACTTGTGTTCTGCATGTGGGTACTCTACAGAGCAGGCAGGACTGTATCTGGGGTACAGGCACGTAAAGATATCCGATTAAATACTCCCACCCCCAGGTTTTCCCCTCGCCTCCTGTCTGTGGACAGCCTTTTCGGGGAGGCTCTCCCTGTGAGGACAGGCTGCCCAGCACCTCAGCAGCCCGGATGTAGCCTCCCATGACCTTACCTCCCCCAGCCACCTCCCCCAGCGTGTACCCACTGGCACGGGGCACTACCTGGAATAAGACCTGTGTGGCCTTGGCTTATGCAGTAACTCACCCGTGGGCCTCAGTGTGTTAACCCTTGCTCTTCTGGTACATAGCAGCTGGCTATCTTACAGTGGAGTACAGACGCTAGTCTTCCCCCAGAACAAGAAACAGACTTTTCTCCCAGGCCCCTGCATCCTTGAGGCTGACTCTGGCCTGGAAGACTGTTCCTCTAAGAGAGGCTACTGTGGGTACCAGGATCTAGCCCTATCCCCCTCCCCCTTTTATTTTCTGGAACTCTCAGAGCCTCAGGGACCTTCCCTCTGTCCCCAGAGCCCACTCGCACGCTGGGGGAGGAGTCTTCTCCTTGTGCTGCCTCCCTTTGGGGCCCATGGGTTGAAGACAAGCTGAAGGCTGGCTTAGACACCCCCCCCCACCCCACTCAACAGCCTGGCTGGGGCAGAGAGGCAGACAATGTGATATGAATATAAAAGGACCCCTTTGATTAAACTGTACTGTTCTTAAGAGAAATCTAGTATTTAGGAGACTGTTTTGTCCATGGGATGCCTGCTTAACTAAGATAATGTTTTGAATATGTACTTTTTACTTAGGCTATTACAAGAAGTACTCTGTGTCCTTACATTGTTCCTATAAAAACTCAATTACCTTTACAAAATGGTCAGTATCCCAGTCCTTTGTTCCTGAGGTGACTTTACTGTCTTTCCCCATAATCAAGAGAGGCAAGGTCTCTGCTGTGAACGGTTTGTTCCCAGAAATATTCCCCCAGTACAAGGTTTCATTTGTTTAAATAGCACTGTTTATACAAAGGACACATCAAAGTTAAAATATTTTAAAGAGAATAATGCCAAAATATCTGGTTGCATACTGAAGGGTCACTTTAAATGCATTTGAGTATATTGATTTTTTCAAAAACTTTAGCTTTTAGACATGATTTTCCAAGACATATCCTCCAAGCAGGTCTGGGAAAAGAGCAAGTGTTTGACCTATTTTTTTAAAATGATGCTCCTCTTTTGTGGTTTGCAAGTATTTTACTATCAAAGTTACTACTCACGAGGGCTGTTTGTATAGCTGACATTTTGCCAAGCCCTTTATAGGATGCAGAAGAAAGTGATATGCCATTAAGTTTTAATTTAGGGAACTAATCCAAACCCTAATCCCCTACATTCCCCTCAGCTCCATGAATTCTTGGAAGATAGAGGCAGCTTTGGGTTGGCCGGAGCCCGGGGTTCGAGGCCTCTGCAGAATTTCTAAGAACAGACTCAGTGAAGTGAAGAGCTCCTCGTGCACCCGAAATGCCTCGTGTTGATAAATTAAGGCGCCTCTCCATAAGGGAACTCAGTCAGCATCAAGAGGCCTGGAATGAGGAATCTAGTTGGAAGAGACAGGCCTATTTGCTCTGTGGTTTGGAAAATCTAATGTGGGTCGGCGGCAATGTCGCCACCCACCTGACCCATCTTGGAAAATAGAACGTTACCCTTTTCTGGTTTCCAAAATTCATATCCATGTAAAACTTGCAAACTAAATATTTATTTATTTATTTATGCTTTATTTTTTAAGGAGAAGAAAGGAAAAAGGGAAGAAGGAAAGAAAAAAATACCCTCTGGGCTCAATGAGAATCATTTGGAGCCTAAAACTGGGGCTTCGATAAATATTTCCACATTACCCACCAGAAGGAAAAGTTCTTACCAGCTATATCCTTCGGTTTTACATCAAGCATTTATTGACTGCTTCCCAGGTTCCTGGAAGCCTTTTGATTCAGGATTAATAATCCGTTTACCACCTTACCCTAAAGCATAAGTGGCTGGTGCATTCTCTTCGCTATACTCTTCACCTTGAAAAGCCAATTGGAATTTTAAATAAAGGAACTAAACGTTCTCATAACAAAGTATAAGTATGTTGCAAACATCATTTAGGGCTGCTTATGCGAAAAATGTATTTGCAATTTATGTGAATTCAAATTTAGCAGGGTGCTCTGTATTTTACCTGCAAGCAAAATCAATGGACAGAGCCATGTAGTCAAAATGTCATAAAAAGGTGGGAAAATGATTTTGGGGGAACTTTGAAAGGATCAGGCAATAAATAAGAACAAATACTGATTCAAATTGTTATTATAACTCCTGTAATATAAAAGCATGTAATTTATCATTGCATAAATTAATGAGTCCCTAAACCAGTTTAAGTTGAACTTTTATAACTCGAATGTTTTCCTATGTGTTTATATTAAGATTTTAGTAAGGTTTCATCCTGATTTCTGAATAATCTTCAGTTCTTAATCAATTTTGGCTTTCTATGCCCCAGGTTCTTAAGTTACTGATCTATTCAAGAATTCTTGAATAGAGTTGGGGGGGGGGTCCCCTTCACGTGAGTCCTTTTGTCATACAAAGGGTCTTTTGGGGGAACATGAAGACTTTTGCAGAACTTTGATTAATCGCCTCTAAAATATCAATTTTAGAAGTTCAGATTTCTATACAAGAATGGTTTTTTGAAACTGAGCACATCTAATTTCCTCTTCAGAGCTTATTATTGGAAAAAAATTACAAATAGCATAAGGAGCTCATTCTTCAAGCCATTCATTTCTTTATACAGAGTGATTTAAAGGTTTTTGTATTTTAAAGGTTCTTAAGTTCAGTTAGAAAGGGGTTCCAAGGAAATGATTAATCAGAGCTCCTCCCACACCAGTCCTCCCAGAGAGAGCCCCTTAAAAGCCCTGTGGGGAGTCAGACCTTGAGAGACTTGCCTGCTGCAGGAAGCAGGCCAGCTAGATATTTCACTCTCAGGTGGAAAATGACAGTGTCACTCAGGGCATGGCTGCTTCCCATGTGACATCATGGGCTGTTTACCTGAGAGCTGTTTATTTCATGATGGTGTGGTTCTTAACCGAAGTCTAAGCGTCCCCTTGAAAAATTAAGGACTCCTTCTTCTCCCCTTATGAAGTGCCCTATTTCATTCAAAATTTATGGTGGGCTTCCAGGGACAAGATCCTATTTTAAGTGCTTGGGGGTCCATGGGGGAACAAGCCAAGCAAAGGTCCCTCCTCCCGGAGTTGATTTTCTATCAGAGAAGACAGACAACAAATAAAAAACTTAAGAAATCAGTTCTATAATACGCTGAAAGATAGTATTATGGTAGAGGGTGGGGAAGCAAGGCAGGGAGGTCAGGGTTGGACTTGGTGGTGGTGACATTTGAGCAAAGACCTGAAGGGTTGTGGGAGTGAGCCACTGCGCGCTGTGCAGGAACAGTGTTACAGGCAGAGAAGGAACAGACAGCACAACGGCCCCGAGCTCCTGCTTGTGTCTGATCTGTGATACTCAACCCAGGGTGCTTTTGCCCCCAGGGACATTTGGCAATGTCTAGGAAAGGTGGGGGGATATCACTGGCATCTCCTGGCTAGAGGCCAGGAATGACGCTTACCAACCTACAGTGTGGGGAACAGCCTCCCGCGGCAAAGAAAGATCCTTCCCAAAATGTCAGTGGGGCTAATGTTGAGAAACCCTAAGTGTGAGAAGTGGCGAGGAGGCCTGGAAAATTGGAGGAGAGGCAGTAAGGGAAAAGAGAAGTAGAAGAGATCAGAGGTGACCAAGGCTGGAGGAGAAGGAATGGCTAGGCCAGCGAGGGCCTTAGGCCAGCCTGGACTTTGACTGTTACTCCAAGAGAAATGGGGAGCCATTGGAGGGTCTGGAGCAGAGCAGACATGACCCACATTAACAGCTATGGCTGCTGAGTGGAAAATAGGTTGAAGGAGGGTAAGGCTGGAAAGAGGGAGCTGAAGGCGGCTGCGGTAATCCCAACAGAGACAATGGGCCCAGACCAGGGTGGGAGCAGCTTCGTGACTTCCAGGCAGCAGGACTTTCCAAAGCCAAATCCCAGATATCAGACAATGAGGTATTCTGGGGGTTCCACACAATCTGCACTCTTCATTACTATGTATCCTAGATTATATGTTCTATATAATCTAGATAGATCAGTGTTCATCAATAGACTTATCAATTAATCAAGCAATTGGTATAGTTAAATTGCTTTAGCTGGATTTTGTTTTACACACAGGATTCCTGATATGTGTTTTAACAATCAGTCCATGACAGGGGCCCCTGGGTGGCTCAGTCTGTTGAGTGTCTGCCTTTGGCTCAGGTTGTGATCCCAAGGTCCTGGGATCAAGCCCCGCATCGGGCTTGTTACTTAGTAGGGAGACTGCTTCTCTCTCTCCCTCTGTCTGCTGTGCTCCCCACTTGTGCTCTCTCTTTCTCTGCCAAGTAAATAAATAAATAAATCTTTTTTTTTTTTAAATCCACGGCAAAACAATTTGGTAGGAGTCAGGCACAAAGTAATCCTTCTCTGCTTTACCGTGGTCTCAGCAAAATACATTCACTCTTGCCAATGACTACTTTGAGGTGTCTTTTTCTGAGCCACAGATACCCCTAAACATGCTAAGTTACCTTTAATGGGGATGAGGGGAGCATAAGAGTTCTAGGCCCTAATAATGAGGGGTTTAAGTGGCTTTCTTCTTTTAGAAATGCATTAAATTGTTCAAACAGCTCCTCACCTCTTATTTGATCAGCCAAAGCAGATGCTGCAACAGAGCAGAAAACTCTAAGAGACTGGGAATCCTTGCTCTAACCCCAAGTTCTCCAACTTCTGAGAAGAGCTGCCTCCTCATTCCATCGGAGAGCCCCTATTCCAGCTCTGATTCTCAGCCAAGAAAAATGGCCTTCAAGGAGCCACCTGCTCCCAGCAACTGCAACACAGACTGGTTAAAAAATGGCAGATGTTGGGGCACCTGGGTGGCTGAGTCATTAAGCGTCTGCCTTAGGCTCAGGTCATGATCCCAGCATCCTGGGATGGAGTCGCGCATCGAGCTCCTTGCTCTGCAAGGAGCCTGCTTCCCCCTCTCCCTCTGTCTCCAGCTCAGCGTATTCGTGTTCTATCTAACAAATGGATAAATAACAATCTTAAAAAAAAATAGAAAATTAAAAAAAGAAAAGACAGATGTTATTCAAATGGAAGATGTGCTTCTGAGGACTTGTTTTCTGCAAGGAAGTATGTCTATCCCCACATGCCAGTTCCCTCATCCATTCATCCATTCATTTATTTTAGTCTCCTCTTTTAACTGGATACTTTCCCTTCTGAGGGTGCATTTTCACCTCTGCTCCCGGTAGGGGTTGGGGGGGGAGGTTGCACTGGTTACTTAGCCTGACCCAGCTGCTGGTTCCACTGGGCGTCCCTGCTAGGCTAACTGTGGAGGCACTTTCCAGGAGAAGCCCACTTGAAACGAGCCTTGTCATCTCCTTGTCGTCTCATGTGACCTTTTCTGTTTTCTTGCTGAACAGCAAACGTGCCAGAAGATTATTCTGATCAGTTTGACGACGTCATGGATTTTATTCAGGCCACCATCCGAAGGCTGAAGAGGTCGCCCGAGAAGCAAGTGGCCATGCCACCCCGGAGAGAGCGGAATCGCCAGGCGGCGGCCGGCAGCCCGGAAGGTTCCAGGGGGAAAGGGCGGCGAGGACAGCGGGGCAGAAACCGGGGCTGTGTCTTGACGGCGATACATTTAAACGTCACTGACCTGGGTTTGGGCTACGAAACCAAGGAGGAACTGATTTTTCGGTACTGCAGTGGTTCCTGTGACGCGGCCGAGACCATGTACGACAAAATATTAAAGAACTTATCCAAAAATAGGAGGCTGGTGAGTGACAAAGTCGGGCAGGCTTGCTGCAGACCCATCGCCTACGATGACGACCTATCGTTTCTAGATGACAACCTGGTTTACCATATTCTAAGAAAGCATTCCGCTAAAAGGTGTGGGTGTGTCTGACTCCGGCTCCAGAGACTGCTGTGTATTGCATTCCTGCTACAGTGCAAAGAAAGGGACCAAGGTTCCCAGGAAAAGTTAGCCCCGAATGGAAGATGAGGACCAAGGAGGCGGAGGCGGAGGACGGAGGAGGAGGAGGAAGAGGAGGAGGAAGAGGAAGGCAGCCGTTGGGGGAGCCTGGTGGAGGGAGATTCAGCTACAGAGAACTGGACGGGAGAGGAAACAGCCATCTGGACTCTCCCTGCCGGCAGCTAATGTCGCCGGCAGCCGATGTCACCAGCAGCTTAGGGCTGGGGTCCCTGGTTGGGTGTTTCCCATCATCAGACACAGCCCACCACGGCTGGCCCCGGGCACAGTTGCGGATGCACTTGAAACCAGACCAGTGTATCTCCTGTGGTTTATTTTCACACATCTGGAGACACCTGGGAAACGGTCATCCTGGTGTCATTCCTTGTCACGACGTTTTACTGCTGAAAGCAAGAAAGGCTTATTTTTCTGTCACTCAGCGGAAACATACCCCGGAGAGGAGGAAGAAAAAACAAAACAACACAACGCAACACCAAAAGCAAAGACACAAGAGATCGTTCCCTTTGAATTTGAAAGTTGAAGCCTGAGGTTTCCTAAAGCCAGCATGGTTTGCCAACGGTCAGTCGGTCATGGATTTGGAACCTGGTGTGTGGGGCAGGAAGAAGTTGGCTAGGAACCAAAAAGGCTGTCCTCATGACTAAAAACAAACCCAAAGGTATTTCCTTGATGACCTTGGAAACAGGAAACCAGTTGTGGTTTTCGGCAGCATTCTTGCAGGAGAGCAAGTGGGGAAGGCCCCCCAGCCGCCCCGGGGGCAGGGGGACCCGCTGGGCCTGCCGGTTTACAAAGAGACAGAGGTTACATACCCCCCAGCTCCGTTTAAGCATGGTCACCAGTGACCAGAGAAGCTACTCGATGCAATGCATCTGTTTCAGATACAGAAATATAGAGAAGATATTTATTGAGATTTAAGTTATTGTTATTTATTACCGTTCACTAATGAGTTGCTCTTTTCTCCCCTTATTTATTAAAGTTTCTTTTCAAGGTGCCAAAGCATATGTGGTCGCAAAATGCAAAGAAAAGTGACAAAGGAAATTTTGATTGGGAACAAGGGTCCATGCTTTTCAAAGTATTAAAAAGTTTCTCAGTAGGCAAAAATCACTTACTTTACCTTTTTAAGAAAAGCCCTCCCTCATCTCCCCCCCAACCCCATCTCAGCCTCTTCCCTATTTTTATTTTTGAGAAAAGGAATGCGGCAGAAGGAGCGCTTCGGTTCGGCCCCCTCTCGGGAGCGGTGGGCAAAGACCCGGGGGCTCTGGTTTTACGTCCTCGCTGTTCTGTCGCTGAGCAGGTCTGCCACACGCTCCCCTTTCTGTTGTATGTAAGCCCTTACTCCCTTCCGCGTGTATCTATCTATGACATGCATAACCGTGTATATGAAAGGTTAAATCCCTTTTAGTAAGTAGTCCTGGAGTCAGTGTTGACCTAAAAGTAAGATACAAATCCTGTCAGCCGGCCATGGTCTGTCCCGACTCTTCCCCTGTCCTTCCATCCACCACTGTCTTCTTAGAGAAACGTGCTCACGCCCAGGGTAGCCAGGGAGCACGTGGCCCGCCTTCCAGAAGCGGGATCTATCTGGGTGCCGTAAAAGCCCCTTGGCTGTCCCCTGGGGGGTAACGGTCGCTGTCCCTGTCAGAAGGAGGTGGCCCAGAAGGGAGGATATCTGACCCAGCCGCATACACACACCCAGTCTCATGCCCACAGAATGTCCTACCTGTACGATGAAAGCCTTTGGAGGGGCGGGGGCATAAGGCTGGAACAACCAGCTCCTCACACGAGTCCCGGATGTGGGATTGTCTGGCAGCTGACGAGGCACGAGGAGCTGGGCCCTATATTAAGAGTTTGTTGCATGTTTCATAAAAGGGATTTTTATCAAGGAAATCATCTATCACTATCCGAGTGGCTAATAGCCCAAAAGTATGACAGATTTAGCAATTAAGTGACCTATGGCCTCCCTCAAACAATCATGTGAATTTTGCAAAGTAACCAAGAGGCACCATTTAGCAGACATCCCTTCCCCCACGCCCCCAAAGACCCAAGTTCACCATCATTCTGTCCCTGTCTTTTCTGTTCCCCTTGCACAACTTGGAGATAAAGTAAAAGGACCCCCCTGCCCCTGGGACCAGAGTGGGGACCTCGTCGAAGAGCAGCTTGCTTCAAACAGTGACAGACCCAGCCGTCTGGTCATTTGTGAAGCACAGTGTGACGTAGCCCCAGGACCGTCTGTCTGGTTCAGACAATCCTGGCAGATTTGGTGGCTGGCGTCCCCAGGGGTCAGCCTCAGTTCCCCCCCGCCCCCCGCTGCCCCGATTCCCATGAAAAGTCCTTGTTCACAGGGGCTCTAGGACACAGTGGATGTGGACAGCTCGTTCCCAGCATCACCACAAGCAAGTTTTAACTGAAGCTAATCACTCTACCAAATCCACAAAAAGGGTAAAGTTTGTGATTTTTCTGTATCATTGCGATTACCATCTGATCTGGTAGGGAGTGCACTTCTTTGGAAGTTCTGACTTCTCTGATCTGTCTCAGTCATTTGTGTTATACAACCAAAGTTCTCTACAGACTTTATTTTTGTACAATATCATTTTGTAACTTTTTACAAATAAAAACTCATTTCTATTGCTCCCTGTCCTTCTGTCTTTCCTCCTGTGCCCGGGGACCACAGCTAGCCCAGGCGGCCATCCCAAGCATTTAGGATCAGCCGGGCCCTGGACCTGAAGCCTGCCCCTGCCTTCACCACCACACAGCCCACAGTTCCGTCAATGGCCTTGCCCGTCCGCTGCTCACACCCGATCCCCACCCAAGGGAGAACAAACTTGAAACAATGTCCCTCACTTTTTCCACCCATACTTCCGGTGTGCCGACCCTCTGCCAGGTGCTATTCAAGGCACTTGTCATCCCAAAGTGTCCAAAACCAAAAAGCTTTGCCCTCGTGTAGTTGATATTTTATTTTAGTGGAGACAGACCGTATTCAAAAAAGTAAAAATATGTAGTGGTCCAGGCAATAATAAATGCTATGCAGAATACAAAGAGGCTATTATAATAGAGGGGAAATGGGCCCTGCTTTAATTAGAGGTGAAACTGAGGCAGGATTGAAGAAACAGAGCGTGCCAACAAATGAGCATCTTGGCTTCTTCCCTGAACCAGGCAAACACTTGGATGGAGCCACTGCTCTGCACGACTTTGGGGGACACCATTCATGTCTTTTCTGTATGACAGTCCTTGGAGTCGGTGCAAATGGTGGCCTTGAGCCGAGTGTATTCTGGTAGCAAGAAGAACACACCAAAGAGAGGAAATGCCAGTGCCCTGGGTTGGGAAGGAGAACATGCTTCCTCCTCGGATGACACACTCCCTGTGTTATGTCACAGGCAGCCTTGTGACTATGAAAAGGTAGCCCTGTGTGGTGTTTTAAACCCAAAACAAAACTCGGACACTCTGAAAACTCATTCCAAGTGTCTGCCAGCTGAGGTTTTCCAACAGACAGCCTTCAAAGCAGTGCCAGGCTTTGCCCAAAATGCCCTTTCCTTCCTGACGCTCCTGACCCCCTGCACTGAGTCCACAGCATCTGGGGGGGGAACCCTCTGTGGGGCCTGTGACCGGAGTCCTTCTGCCAGGGCTGTGCTGGGGCCAGCCATGCTTTCTGTCAGCCAGATTCTGATACAAAGTTAGTGACTTGCAGAGGGAATGCAAAGATTATAAACTCTTGGCTGCCTTCTGTTCCCTTTTTAGAGCCATTTCCCCAAAGTAGGCTTCCGGCATTGCTAATGGGATGATATGCTCCTCAAAAACAAATGGAGAATGGGGTAGTTCTCTGATCAAATAAGTTTGGAAAACATTGAGTTAAATAGCATCAAACAGTATTTTCAGTTTAAAAAAGAGAAGTGCAGAACTTATCAGAACCTTGATTAGACCAACAAGCATTGTGACAATCTAGGATGGTTGTGGTGTGCAGTGCTCCCTAGGTGGGTGGGGCCAAGCAACTGCCTGCTGCCTTGTTTTCTTGGCATGACACCTATGCACCATCCCTTGGAACTACTGCCTGATCTATAAGCATCAGGATGAGCAGAGAGGGGTTAGAGATTGGGAGGCAGCTCCCACAGAAAGGACACCCCACCGCATACACACCCCTACACACACACACACACACACACACACACACACACGCACATGGGTACTGTGGTTTTCTGCTCAGCATGATTAACCAGCGGTCAGCTTTGGAAATTTCCTTTCTAAAGGGAGAATGTGAAAATGAATTTCTCCCACATAAGGGAGAATGTGTTGAAAGCTGGGAAATTCCTACCAATAAAAAAGAGAACTTTCACCATGCTTACTGAAAATCCTCATCAGGCTCGAATTATTCTGAATCACGAGTGCGGTCTTGGGCTGATTCCCCCGTGCAGTACTCCTCTAAGGGAAAGCTGCTTCTGTGGAGCTTCAGGCTCCTAATTCTTGCTGCCGAGAACTCTGGGAGAACTGGATAAGGAGTGCCCCCACCACGATCTGATGGTTCCCCGGGGCTTGTGCCCACGAGTTCGGCCCAGGCCAGTTTTCTCCTCCGTGGCCTGTGCTGAGCAAGGCAAAGGTTTACAAGAACGTTTTAAAGAATCAATCTGCTCTTGAGGTAAAGGCACAAAATCAGAATTTCATGAACCTAAGTCTTAAAAACCAAAAGCACCACCGCCGTTCACATGCAGAGTCCTGCTTGAGTCACGGCTGATTTGCGATCTGACCCCAGAACCGTGGGGGGGGGAGGGAACCCAGAACTTCACACCATCCACCTCAGAGCACAGTGGCAGGAAGGGGACCTAGGTGTCAGCCACGGGCTCTGGGGCTTTTTTCCATCAGGTTATGAAAGGTCTGAATCCGGAGTGTCTTCTTGGGACACATCTTGGGTAACAGAACTGTTGCTGTGACCCCACACAATAGTTAACTTTGGTCTCATCACGTCCCTGAATGAAATTAAAACCAAATACTGCCAAGTCATCCCTGAAAATAAGTAAAAGGAAATAAAGGGAAAGCACCCATTTGCTCATGGGTGACCACGAAAGCACTGCCACATCCTGGCCCCCGGACTGGTTAGGGGAGCAGGGAGGAGAATGCAGACCGGGCAGGTGCACAGCGAGCGTGGGAACGCCCCGGTGAGAGGAAGATGAGCCAGGGCCAGTCGCAGAGCCGGATCGCTAGACCATCTGAATTTCAGATAGACATATCACAACTTCTCAGTATCACTATGTCTTGTGTAAGATTTGGGACATGCGATATTTGGGACAAAACTACATTAAAATGGTTACTTGTTGTTTATCTGAAACGCAGCTGGGCACCCTGTATTTTAATTTGCTAACTAATGCTGGCAAGAAATAGTGACATTTGAGCTGAGCCTTGAGGGTGAGCAGGAATCTGTCAGGTGGATGAGGACAAAGGGTGGGGGTGGGCTGAGGGACAGACGGTCCAGGCTGAAGGAACAGTGCGGCCCAGAAGGACGGAAGGGCCCTGTGCGTTCCAGGAGCAGTGAGCACAGCAACGGGCTCAGGCTGACCTAGCCATGAGGCACAGCAGACAACTTGGCTAGGAGCCACCAGATTTTTAGAGGTCCTTTCCTTCTTTCTTTCTTTTAAAAGATTTTATTTATTTATTTGACAGGCAGAGATCACAAGTAGGCAGAGAGGCAGGCAGAGAGAGAGGGAGGAAGCAGGCTCCCGCTGAGCAGAGAGCCCGAAGTGGGGCTCGATCCCAGGACTCTGGGATCATGAACTGAGCTGAAGGCAGAGACTTTAACCCACTGAGCCACCCAAGCACCCCTAGAGGTCCTTTCAATTAAATATCAATTTTAATACTTTTTTAAATCAGAAGAAAAATGGAATAAAATTGACTATATCATAAGAAATCCAGTCTGGATTCTATTCCTCTTTATAAAGCCATGTGATCATATAATTTTTAATATTGCCCATAGAGAGGGGGCCCACAAAGGCAAAAGTAACCCAGCCCTGGCTGCGGGCAAGTAACAGCCTTGCCACGCTCTCTACCTGCAGTTTCCTTCCGAGCTTCCCTCTCTCGCCTGTCATGGAAGCCAAGCTCATCATGAACATCATGACCAACACTCGATCAGAACTTGCTACACATATTGTCTCATTAGATGTTCACATCAACAACACCACCACAAACCCTCTTCCCACGCTTCAAGTTCAGGCGTCTTCTCAAGATAATTTGCATTCGCACCCCACTTAGGAAGACAAACCTAAGGGCAGGCCACCCACATTCTAAGATTCATTCACCTCCTTTGAGAAAACAAGTGAGGCAGGCGGCTCAGAGCACCCTGGCAACTGGGGGACAGCGACAGAGGGAAGAAGTGGTCAGACAGAAGGCAAGAAAGAGGGAAGAGTTAAGGCGCTAAGAAATCCGAGAGCCATGACAAACAAGGAGGAGATTTTCAAACCCGCGGAGTACATTGTTTTAACTAGAGAAATTCTTTAAAGTGCTGTACGTAAGGAATTTGAACCCACTTCCAGCTCTGTGTCTGGGTTTCATTCATTCAATTAATTATTTAGCATCTACCTCCTACCAGGGAAGAGTATAAAGATAAAAGCATATAAAGATAAAGCCCTCAAGGGGCCCCCAAGATCTGAGGGACAGAAACAGTATAAAATACATGATGAAGACAGTGATAAAGACAACACAGCATTCTGGGAGAGTCGAGGATGAACTATAAATCCAGCGGAGGCTGGGGGGGGGGGGGGAAAGGTATCGGGAGAGCTTCCTGGAGGTGGCCACTTGCATGTCCTATTGTAAGGTAAGTAGGAATTTTCCAGACTGAAGTTGGGGAAGAGAAGTCATTCCACACAGAAGGGACTTGAGAGCTCAGCCAACAGGAGTAGAAATACTCTGGTGTCATCTTTGCTTGGAGGGTGGAGATGGGTCAAGGCCAGAGCTTTGGAAAGCAGGACTAATGAGCTTTATTGGGCAAGAGAGGGAAGGAAACAGTGAGGCTGAGGGGGGTGAGAGGTGGGGGAACAGGGAGCTCTTCCTCTGCTGGGCTCCAGCTCCACATCCACCCTTAGGGAAGGATCACTTCTGCCCTCCACGCCTGACCTCACCCTTTCAGATCCTCTGCTGCATCACAATTGCTGGGCTGGAAGATACTCCACGCGGCTCTTTTTTAAAAGACTTATTTATTTGTTTGTTTGTTTATTTATTTATTTGAGAGTGAGAGAGCAAGAACAGGGTGAGAGGCAGAGGGAGAGGGTGAGCAGACTCCCCACTGAGCAGGGAGCCTGATGCGGGGCTTGATCCCAGGACCCTGAGATCATGACCTGAGCCAAAGGCAGATGTTTAACCGACTGAGCCACCCAGGTGCCCCCACTCCAAGAGGTTCTGATACATACTACACACACAAAAAATCAGCCATCATGGTCTTCAGTAGTGCTGTTCACCAAATAATCACATACCGTTCCACTCCTGGCTATATGGTAAGATCACACATTTGCGTTCTTTTGTGATTGACTAACACCAGTGACGGACCAAAGAGCATGAGCAGAAGTGGTTGTTTCTTCTGAGCCTGATATTTAATTGCTGTTATGTGACCCTCAAGAGTCTCTTTTCCTATAGGACGGAAACCAGAAACATTCTAGATGGTGGCTGTTCTGTCAACCTGGATTGACTCTGATGAATGGAGCCACTCTGCCAACCCATGACAGACATGTGGGTGAAAGAGAAAGCACCCGTTGTAATCTGAGCCACTGAGATGTGGAGGTTGTTCATTACTGCGGCATATCTTAGTCTATTCTGACAGAGGCCAGTTTTTATTATGATGAGCCATATTGTGGTCCATGAAGACAAAGAGAGCTGTCAGCCGATGGGGGAGAGTGATGAGTGTAAAGGCTCAAAGAGATGGGGGAGTAGTAGGGAATTAAGTGGAGGAGGTAACCAACTGCTCAATCATGTGGAGTCTTTGGGGGCATTGTAGGGATTTAGGATTTTATTCTGAATCAGGCAGGAAGCCATGAGGAGGATTTTAGAAGACAGGTGACAGAAAGGATTTGGTTTGTGATGTTAAAGGACTCCTCTAGCTGCTTTGTCAAGTACAGACTGTTGAAGGGCAAAGGCAGGTGCAGGGAGACCAGAGAGGTCACCACGCTAATGCACGTGGGTGAGGGTGGAAACTTGGACCAGCGTCAGCAATGGTGGTGCCCACAAGACTCGCTCAAGGTCTGGGAGTGAGGGGCTAGGGGGGCAGGAGTGAAGGTGTGATCAGAATGGTACCAAGTCTGAAACCAAAGCTGTGGCATCTCTAGAAGGCCAGGCTGCACAGGTCTCATGCAAGGGGCCTCATTCAGGTCTCACTATGGAGCCTTTCTGCTGGGAAGGCCACCAGGTGAGAAGTCAGATGCTCCCTCCTGACATCTAACTCTGGGTAAAACAGGAGCCAGTGCAGGGGCTGGGCTCTGAGGGAGTCTGCCAGGCTCTGAGGTCTGGAATGCCATTAAAAGTGTGCATGCCAGGCCAGTTGGCTCATGGTCAGGATGAATCTGCCACTGCTCCCTCTGACAATGTTTAGCATGAAATAAAAAGTATGGCTTTCAAATGACACCACAAGGAAGATTCTTGAGCAAATATGGCCAAGGCTGCTCTGCAGAATGTTCTCAGAGGCTGGGATTCCATCCGCCTCCAGCCCTCTTGTTTCCATCTGGTCCTTCCCAGCCCTGCACTGAGGTCTAGCTGGACAACTGCATTGGCCTCCTCACAGGTCCCCCGCCTTCCAACCCTTCCCCTCCAATTCCACTCATGGCTGCCAAATCAATCTTCCACATCTCGCTCTCCTACTCAAGCTTTCTCTACCTTTCTCCTGCCCAACAAATCCCTCAGACTGCCAATCAGAGCCTCCACAATTTGTTTCAAACAAATCTTTTCTCTAGTTGTCATGTTTATGTTCCCCAAATCTTCCTGTTTAACCTAACCTCTACCCTTCAGTCGCTATGGATGACCTACAGAACCTCAAAATACACACTGAGCTTTCTACACTTACCACAGCTGGACCCTGCCCAAATCTTTCCCTCTGCTGGGAATAAGATCCTTCTCTTCAGCGCTCCAGCTGGTGTCCATCACCTACTTCATTGTGGTCCTGCGGCTGAACTTCTTACATGTGGCTCAAGCTGATGGCACGGGCCCCCTTTCTCATGGATATCAGTGCACTGGTCTCATGTTCTCTGCTAGGTTGAAGGTTCCTTGAATGGAGGGGCCACATCTGGCTCATCTTTGAATCCTGAAAAGCCCTGAGCACGTGCTATCACATGTAGCAGAAAATCAACTCAGGCTGCCTTAAACAATGAAAGGGAATTGATTAGCTCACCTGGAAAGTTCTGAGGTGGATCTGGTTCAAAACAAGCTAGAATGAGGTGTTCAATTAACATCATGAGGGAGAGCCCCCAGTCAACTATTTTGCGATTTTCCATTAGGTTGGCCTCATTTTTAGACTGTCCATCCCCCACGTGGTGGCAAAGATGTCCAGTGGAAGTTACAGGCTTAGGTCCCACTCGCTTAATTCCATCAAGGACCTTGGAGGAGATTCTGAATGACCACCTAGAGCCAGATGTCAGTGTCTCAACCAATAGCTATGGCCAGAGGGGTGGATAATTCTGTTCCGGCCTTGGGCATGTGTTCACGTTGGGTGTCAGCTGGTAGGCCAACCTGACTAACCTGCATGAGCTAAGTACATGGGAGGTCAGATGCTGTGAAGAGATATGGGTGCTGTGACCTAAAGAAGGAATGGGGGATGCTGAGAAGCCAAAAACAACAGATGTCCACGACAGTCATTTTCTGTGATAGTGCATTCCAGCAAACAATTTGGCACCTCTTTTCTCAGATTGATTTTGACAACCATCTGCTCAAAGAAATTAAGGTTTCCATCTTGGCTTATTTGTTTGGCCATAACAGCAAGTTCATATAACAATTCAAACAGAACAACAGGGAGTAGGGGCGTCAGTTAGAACGTAACTGAGAGAAATAGAAGTATTGGTACTTCAATCTTTTTTACAAAAAAAAAAAAAAAAGGAATATTGGATGGGTAGACGGATGGAGGAAGGAAAGAAGGAAGGAAGAAGGAAGGAAGGAAGGAAGGAAGGAAGGAAGGAAGGAAGGAAGGAAAGAAGACTGTTTTATTTATTTGATTGTGCCATTGTCAGATTAACACCCTGTTAAAGGGGCCTGGGTGGCTCAGTCAGTTAAGCAACTCTTGATTTCCACTCAGGGCATGATCTCAGGGTTATGAGATCGAGCCCTACATTGGCTCCCCCACTCAGTGGGGAGTCTTCTTGAAATTTCCTCTCCCTCTCCCTTTGCCCTTCCCCTGCTTGCTCTCTCTTTGTAATAAATAAATAAATCCTTCTAAAAATCCTGTTATAATGGGCCCCATTAAAAAGACAGTTCAAAGAATTTCAATTAATAGAACACCCTATTGCAGTGGTTTAAATAGGGGATTACTTATCTCACACAATTGTTTATGGATGTGTACATGGTGTGTGCCACAGGAATAATTTTTGCAGGCAGATCTATCAATGGTTGTTAACATTAGTGGGCATATGCTTAAGGAGAAAAAGATACTTAGATTTTTCTCAAAGTATCTCTCCCAAGGTATTTATTAATTATAAAGGGAAAAACAGTAAATTTACATTGGAGAAACTCAGCAAACACCATGTTAACTAAGGGATCAGGGCTAAGATCACCAGTAACAAGAAATATTGATATTGTGTTCCCAGATACAAATGAGAAGAACACAATATCACTTCTTTTATTTTTGCCAAAATTGCAAAACCTCTGTGTAGCCTTGAGAAAACATCAAACTCAAATCGAAGAACTGTCTACAAAATAATGTTCACAAGTGTCAGGTACGAGAGAGAGAAAAGGAAAGATGGAAGAATGGTCCCAGCCTGGAGTAGATGAAGGAGACGTGACAATTAAATTGACGTGGGACCTCAGATTGGATCCTCCATAAGTGAGAAAACGGGAAATCCCTCTTCATAAGGTCTACAGTTTTGTTAACAGTATTGTGCTGATGTTAATTTCCCAGGTTTGATCGTTATACCTGGTTATAGAAGATGGAAGCATTAGCGGAAGCTGGGTGAGGGGCATAACGGAGCACTCCTCTTATGATTTTGACAACTTTTCTATCAGTCTAAAATTATTTAAAGGTTAAAGTTGAAAAAGAAAACCATGGCGTTGGTTAAAGTTGAAAAAGAAAACCATGGCGTTGGTTCTGAGTAAACTTAGAAACCAGTTGTTACCACAGTGCAAAGATGTATAGGGTTAGTGCCCAAATCATATGTACAGGCAAGCATCTTAGAGTTTGGAGGAAGGAGGACACAGTGTGACCTTGATACTTTTGACATCTCCAGCTTCAGGCAAGTTGCATGGCTTCTGCTAGACTTTGAAAGCATGGACCAATGGGTAAAAGGACTTCCATGGGGAACCCCGACAGAGCAAAGACAAAGAAGTGTGAATGAATGTCCATGGCACGTTCTGAAGGCTGCTCAAACTTCTTCCCAGGCAAAGAAATGGACTTTGGGCTCTGGTCTGGAACTAGCATTCTGGAATTTCAGGCCGGGTGCAGGAGTGGAAGGGCATGGGATTGGCTGTGGAACATGGGAAATCTGGAACATAAAGGTGGCATCTTCAGAGAAATTGGTTATGGAAGCAATGGATTCATTTCTGTGTTCAAAAAGACACTTCAGGGGTGCCTGGGTGGCTCAGTGGGTTGGGCCTCTGCCTTTGGCTTGGGTTGTGGTCTCGGGGTCCTAGCATCGAGCCCCAAGTCAGACTCTCTGCCCAGCGGGGAGCCTGTTTCCCCTCTCTCTCTGCCTGCCTCTCTGCCTACTTGTAATTTCTCTCTCTGTCAAACAAATAAACAAAATCTTAAAAAAAAAAAAAAAAAAAAAAGACACATCAATCCATTGAGCACAGACCTGCCCCAGGGTCTCCCGAGAGCAGCGGAGACCCGGCCAGGAGAAAACTCTCTGCTGACCACCTCACTACCACCAGTGCCTTTGGCCTGGCTGTGCAGTATGGCCAGCAAGCCCAGCTCTTCCTCATCCCTCCTCCTGTCATCACACATCACTTCTCCTCTCATCCCCCCATGCCTTCCCAGCTCAAATATCCCATGACCCAGTAAAGACCTTCCAGCCTTCCCACCAAAATGCACCACCATGTGCAAAAATGCAGGAGCTGGGAGGAAAGGCAAAGACCCTTCGACATCTCCCAGGGACTCATCCACTGTTTCTAGATAGAGACTTCTACCTCCTCTCCCCACCAGGCAAGTTAGGAACACTATTTCTAGCAATCAGTTGGAGGCATTTCCATTTCCTGTGAGTATCTGGAAGGTGGGCCTCTTCCCTAGATGATCAGATTCTATTCTACCCAATGAGAAGAGGATGAGTGCTTCCTACACACACTGTGGTGACCAAAACACAGCCTCTGCCTTCAAGATGCTCCTAGCCTACTGGGAAAGACGGTCAAGGTAAAACCACAGGAGGTGCCAAAGACAACGGGAGTCCAAAGGAGGTAACGCCCTATGGAAAGTAGGGGTTGGAGAACTGAGAGCTAGACCCCAAGTAAGGAAGCCTCGTGGCTCCATCATGCAGCCGCACTTTCTCCCTACAAGACACCCTAGTGTCTACCATCTTCACGAGGACTGTCAGGATCCTTGGCTGGTGGGGCTTCCCTGTTATTGGGTGCTGACTCCGTAGCAAACCCTGCAGACCAGTTCAGCTGAGCCTCACATGCTCACTCACTGTCTTTGCGTTCCCCACAACGGAAGGCTTCCTTACAACTGCCTGTTCCTCCCAGGCTCTAAAGCATGGCCCCCAAATCTTCCTGAATGCCTTTGCTCTGAGCCTTGGTGTTCACTCACTGCCTTGGCCTCAGGGCCCCGCCCAGAGCATGGACCGCACACCTCACCGCCCAGCTCTCTGAGCCATGTGGACAAGAACGCTTCTGCCCTGTCCCCAGCCACCCACCTTCCCTGGCACTTGGTTGGTCCTCTTCTTACTCCTGCTGTTGTTTGGGAGCATTTCCCCCTTCGTTTTCTCCCTTCTCCATCCAAATCCAGTATTTGAAGTCTGTGTTCACAGACATCAGCTTGGGATCGACTGTTAGATGATTGTTTTCTATAAGGGCAAACTCATCCCTCAGGAATTGATGGATGACGCTTTCGAAGCTCATCCACATTGTAGCAGGTAAGAGAACTTCATTCCTTCTTATGGCTTCTAGTCCCTTGTTTGTAGATGCCATCGTCTGCTCATCCATTCATCTGCTAATGGACATTTGGGTGGTTTCTGCTTTGGGGCTATTACGAATGATACTACCGTCAACATTTGGGTGCAGGTTTTGGTGTGGCTATATGTTTGTTTCTCTTGGGTGTGCACTTCAGTGTGGAATCATTGGGAGGCAGTTGATGCCAAACTTCATGAGAGACCACCAAACCAGGCTCCCCAAGGTGAAGACTTTTGAGGGTTGCATCAGAAAGCCCATTGCAAGAACGCCTGGGTGGCTCAGTGGGTTAAAACCTCTGCTTTCGGCTCAGGTCATGATCTCAGGATCCTGGGATCAAGCCCCGCATCAGGCTCTCCGCTCAGCAGGGAGCCTGCTTCCTCCTCTGTCTTTGCCTGCCTCTCTGCCTACTTGGGATCTCTGTCTGTCAAATAAATAAATAAAATCTTAAAAAAAAAAAAAAAAGCCCACTGCAGCAACAGTATGGAGTATGGCTTGGACTGGATCTGTGTAGAAGCAGGGAGACTGGTTAGGCAGTAGTTGCAAGAGGCCAGGAGAAAGACTTGGGGCAACGCCTGAATCAAGGCAATAACGCGTAGGATGGGAAGGAGAGAAGACAAGTATGATGAATGGAAAGAAAATCCTGCCGGCGCGGACACAAATTAGATTTCAGGGCAGGGGGGTTTGGTGGGATTGTGACTCACTTCCAGGTTTATGTTTGTATGATGGGACCGATGGAGGGGCTGGCACTGGTGGGCACAGGAAGTACTGATGCATGGTCACGCATCCTCTACGTTGGCTGTAGAGTATTTAGGCTGCCTGGGGGACATGAAGGTGAATAAAAGATCATCTCCCAAGCTCAGGAGAGAAGGGAAGGGGATAGAGAATTAAAGGTTGTCACCACTGACATCACTGGGTGCATGAGATCCCAGGGATAAGGGCAGAAGCAGGAAAAGCCGCGCCTGGAGACAGAGCTCTGCCCGCCCCATAAATGGCCCCAACCTACCACTACCACTGTGCCTTCCCCAGTCCACGGAGACACTTCCCGCTTGTTTTCTTGTTCTCAACAGTGATTTAACCTAAGCTAGCCAGAATTCAGTTTTCTAGCCCATAGACTGCCTTCCTGTGCACCCCCTCCCCCACACATGTACTCACATCAGAAGATATTTCAAAGAATATGTACATGTCTCAAGTTCTTTGCCATCCTGACTATCTCATTCACTCAGCTGAATTCCTCATTTTCAATCGCTGGTGAATATATAACCACAAAACTTGTGGAGGAGAGAAAGCTCTGTCTTTTCCTTGAAAGAAAGGATGTGCCCCTCAAAATGGAATTTTGTGGCAGCAGGAGCAGAGCAGAGCTCACACAGATGCAGATGCAGCCAGTGTCCTTGCAAGGAACGGCAGGCAGCCTTGACCTAGGGACTTGGTGCCCTTGGGCTTTGGTGGCAGGGTTGATTCAGATTCTCACCCTGAGAGAAGTGTCTCTCACTCCCCAGTTAGACATTCGATTCCTCTGACTCCACTTGGTTCTCGGCATCTGCCTGCCGCAAGCAGGGAACAAGCTGGTCCAGCCAGTGTGGGATTCTGAATCTCGCCGTGGGGATTTCACACTGGAAAGGAGCTATTCCAGCTTCTGCTTTCATCTCAGCCGTGGGAGTTTGGGGAGTGTCGTTCCGCCCCTGGGCTCGCCCTTGATCTGTGGACAAAATGTAGTGACCCAGCCTGTGGGCTAAGACTCAGCCCTTGGACCTGGTCAAGGGCCCTGACTCCCACCTGCCTAAGAGGACGCTGTGGAGCAGACAGCCCTCCCCAGAACAACTGGGGCTCTACTCTTTCTTTCTTTCTTTTTTCTTTCTTTCTTTCTTTCTTTTTAAGCTTGGTGTCTCTCCTTTGAGCACCTGTCACCTCTTTCTGCAACCGTTCCTCTTTGCTCCTGAGTCTGCTACGAAATTTTAATCTACCTGTTAACAATGAAAAAACCATTCTCAATTTCTATTTTCTAGTTTAACTTTTTCGTGTGGGTCTTTTCAGACTTCAACTTCTGGACTGGGGGAAAGCATACTCATAAAATCACAGGGTTCACAGCCCAGTTAGCTTCCTTAAAGGACTACTTCTGGATGCGTTCTGTGAAGCCACAGTTTAGAAAAACAGAACCCCCAAATGGCTTTGGAAATGAAACCATCTTCAGGTCAGCAATCAGACTAACTTGTAAACATTTTCTCCCATTTATTTCAGTTTCCCCATCCAAAGGCAGAGATGGGTGGGAAAAACATAGAGTGTGCGGCAACATGTTGGTGCTGCTGGGGGGAGGGGAGCCACTGGGCCCCCGCTGGCCAGTGCATTTTCCCCCACTCCAAACCCCTCCCGCATGAGCAGGTAGGCACAAGCCATAACGCCCATGGGACATGAGGACTCACAGGAAACCAGGAGGCAGCCAACAAGACTGCTGCTAAAATGTAATCCACCTTAGCTTACAAAACTGCTCCCCTTTTAACCACACCCACAGGGCCCACTGGGCCCTTCTGACAACCCCCCAATACTTCTTCTACCCAAAGTCTGGCCCTTTCTGACAGTGCTCTTCTCAGCTTTGCTGCTTTAGCCTACCTTTGCTATGAAGACTAATAGTGCTAACGGAGTGCCTTCTGTTTTCTCTGTATCCTGTAGGTGCTGCCTCATTCAATCCTGAACAAAGTTAGGAAGAGACAATGAGCAACCAACCACTTTTTATAGCCAAAACCCCCACAGCTTAGAGAGACGCCGATGAGCCTAGTTAGGGTCACCCGGTTGCTAAGGAGCAGAGCCAGGGCTGAAGCCCGGATGAGGCGGACGAGCACACTCTCCCCGTCTCGCCCTCTGACATTGGGCAGCTTCAGCGGACAGATGGAGAGGTGGGGGACGGACGACACAACCACCAACTGAGCAAGGAAGCCAAGAAAGCAGAACTTTTCTTTGCTCACATCTGTGAGCTTAGGTATTTCTGGCCAGTGTTTTCCTTACCAGAAATGGAGCTGCCCCCGTGTTTATTTGTCAGAGGGACGGGGTAGTACAGTAGGAAAAACATCCACCCAAGAACCAGAAGCTCAGGGACTCAGGCGCTTGCGTTTGGAAGCTTGTGTGGGTATAAATGTCCCACAGGCTCTGCTCTGTCAAGTGAAGATAAACCGTGTTTGCTCTCCTTTCCTCTCAAGGCTGTTATGAGGATCATTGAGGTGATCGAAGTGAAAATTATAAAATGGTCTACAAATCACATATAAATGTATTTTTTTATATTGATGTATTTCCACCTGGTAGAAGAACATTTTGGGGTCATTGAATCCAATCCTCAGCTCTGCTTTTGGACATGACATTTAATTTCTCTTGGCCTCAGTTTCCCCATCTGTAAAATATGGCCATGGGGTTCACTGAACCCTAAGCTTCTTTTTAGCTCTGACCCAGGGCAGATTAATGACTCTTTCTGATTCCTACCGTGCTGTCCAACTGGCCCCTGGTGACCAGGAGAACCCAGAGGTGCGGTTCCCTCACACAGAGCCATCTGTCCTCTCAACTAAGAGGAGTCTGGATATGAAACAGCAGAGGTGTCTCCAAGAATGTTCGACTGCAGAAAATGGCAGAATTAAATTCATAGAGGAATAACAAAGTTTATCCCCTCCACAATGTTTATCAGTGGACATTATGTGCCACAAGTTATGCTAGGAATAAGACTGGGTAGAAGGAACAGTCTAGAGCAGGAGACAGACTTTAAACAAACACTTTCCCAGGTAATTATTTAATTGGAGGCATGACATACACTAGGACATAGAGTAAGACTGTTGATCAGGAAATTATATAACAGGGCAGAGGCATCTCAGAAGGATTTCCCAAAGAAGTGGCATTTCCAACTACTCGAAGGATCTGGATTTAGCAAGGCATGGGAAGGGGTTGAGAAGAGGTTAGAGGATATTCTAGGCAGAAGGAATATCCAGTGCCAAGGTCTTTTTTTTTTTTTTTTAACTTTTTTTTTTAAAGATTTTATTATCTATTTGACACAGAGAGAAAGATCACAAGCAGGCAGAGAGGCAGACAGAGAGAGAGGGGGAAGCAGGCTCCCTGCTGAGCAGAGAGCCCGATGCGGGGCTGGATCCCACGACCTTGGGATCATGACCCGAGCTGAAGGCAGAGACTTTAAACCACTGAGCCACCCAGGTGCCCTAGTGCCAAGGTATTTTATTTTTTTTTTTTAAGATTTTATTTATTTATTTGACAGAGAGAAATTACAAGTACACTGAGAGGCAGGCAGAGAGAGAGAGAGAAGGAAGCAGGCTCCCTGCTGAGCAGAGAGCCCGATGCGGGACTCGATCCCAGGACCCTAAGATCATGACCTGAGCCAAAGGCAGCGGCTTAACCCACTGAGCCACCCAGGCGCCCCACAAGGTCTTTTAAAGAGGAAAGTTCTTGATCTACTTGAGTTGCTGAAAATAAGTCGATTTGGCTGTGATGCTGCTAGTGATGGGAACGGTGGCATGACATGAGGTTCCAGATATAGACAGGAACAGATCATGCAGGATCTTATAGGTCAACATGAAGAATCTGGGCTTTATCCTGAGAGCACAAAGATGCCACTGGAAGGTTTTAAGCTGGAGGATATGTTCTGAGTGATGGTCCAGAAAGATCATGGAGGCAGCAGTGGTGTACTGGAGGGAATGTCTGGGTGGGCGACCCAAACCAGTCAAGGGCTAGAGCAGTGGTCATAGGCAAGAGCAGACAGTGGCTGGGACTATGATGGTGGCCATGGAGACAGAGAAACATGGAAGGAGTTGAGAGATAATCAAGAGATGGAACTCAGGTCATGGTCATTGATGGGGGAAAGTGGAGGAGAAAGAGGTAAGTAACTTACATATGCTACGCATTCTAATCCACTGGGATGGTGGGGACCATGCCCTCTAGTTTCCAGATAAAGAAAGTCTCTGAGAGGCTGAGAGACTTGTCCAGATACAAGAGCTGGAAAATCAGGTTCCCAGAACTCTCAGCTCTTACATCATAATTATTTCAGGGTTGGAAAGGCTTCCCAAGTGACTCATTCTAGGTGCTATCATTACTTCACAGAAAACTCAAGGAAGGTCTGATTTCATGTGTCTTGAATGCCAAGTGCATCACGGCAAAGGCCATATGATGAGAAGGAACCAGTGAGCAAGTGACATCATGGGCCAAATACAGTCGCTCCTCGAACGTGCACTGCAGACGCCTTACACAATTCCCTAATTATAGTTCCTGAGGAAGCACTGCACAATAGCGCGCTGTACAGAAGCCAGTGGATAACTGTCGGTGGCCAGACGGCCCTTTTAACCGGAGTTGATATTTGGAAGATCCCATGTAACAAGCTCAATGAAGTTTTTGTGGTGGAGCTTTTGGCTGAACAGGTCATAAATCTTTCATGTCCCAGAGAAAGGCCTGTCCATCTTGGGAGCGAACAGGCTCTTCCATATTCCAGAATTAAAAGTCCGCCTGACCTTAAAGCCTCCTCTCCTCGTGTCTCAGTGAAAGGGAACAAAGAAGTCACAAAGTTCACGTAAATATGTGTATATCCTACACGCAATGCAGACTTCACATACCGCTGCTTCTCCAACTGTACTGACCCAACATGGTTTGGCCAAGACAAATATTGAGCTCTTTCCAAACACTCTGGTTTTAATGACTATGGTTAAATAACTTCCCTAAAGCCTCCAGATCATAAGAGGCAGCGTTTGCAAACCGAGTCCCTCCAAGCTCAGGGTCACGCTGTCTCGTAACCAATCTGAGCCTCCGATTCCTCGTGCACAATGAGGACAGCGCCCTCACAGCTCAGTGGTGACAGCTAACACCTGGAAAGTGTCTCACAAGTGGGCTCACGGCAAGAGCTCAGCAAATGGTCTCTACCAATTCCAATAGAGTGGCAACAGAGTACATGAAACATCTCAAAATAGAACTGAAGTGAATATAAATTATACCAATAGCACACTCTGATTTATTCAGAATGACCGTGACTGACATTTGAGCGTCACACATGCATCTGAGCTCTTAGGTGACATAAAGGAAGAACACATTTCGCATTCAATGGCTGAAATGTTACGGGTCGCATCTGCCATGCTCTGCTCTCCTGCATGACTCATTCAGGTTTCCTCAAGTACTTCGAGGTCTTGCTATGCTTTCGATCCTTGAAAGCAGCACGCGTTTTGGAAAATGCACTTAATAATGCGAGCGATGCTTCCTGCCTCGCCTGGATTTTGCCTCCCTTCGCTTGATAAACATGTGTTCCTCTTACTGAACTGATTCAGGCCAGACACGCAGCTTGATGCTGGCACAGCTCACAAGCGGGAGGTATGGCCACTGGCATCACGCAGCTCACGTTCAGGGGGGGTCGAAGGCCTGGAGCCCCGCTTCAGATGTGGGGGATGGAGAGCCATAAAAGCAGTAAATCCCATGTGTCAGGGAGAAAGGCCTGGGAAGCTGCTGCCTGAGCTCCAGAGGGAGAAGTATTCCACAAGGAAGTGAGCTTGTTTGCTGGGGCTGGGAGAAACATGTGAGGAGGAGAAGGGAGTGTTGTGGGTCCGTGGCCAACTGAACCCCACAACGATGGAGTCCCATGGAGTGTTCCAGTTCAGATGGACGCAGGGCAGAGGCAAAGCTGGCTGCCTTGCCGCTGACACCGACCCGGCCAGGGTGGCTTCCTCTCCCACCTCACCCCTCTCTCCTTGGTGATCACTTTCTATCACCCTATCCTTAGCTCCTGCCACCCAGAAATTTTTCTCCAGATGGGAGGCCTGGCAATCAGCTCCCCTCCCTTGTGTAATCAAATATGTCACCCTGAAGATATACTCAGACTCTCTGGCTGGGGCTCGGCCCTCCCGGTGACAGCGCAGCACAAAGCAGCCAGCCAGGCGGCCCGGAGCCCCGCTGGTTTCTAATTAAAATGGAGCAAGTGTTTCTTTAGACACAGACCAAGTTCTTAGAGGAGAAACAACAGGTTCCTCTGAGCTTGGCCTTCAGGGCTCACACAGATGGGCTGTTTGCGAAGGGCAGGCGAGGAGGCTGGTTTTGAAAGTCCAAACGGGTGTGTTGTTACTATTATCAATTATGTGAACCATATTTGCCACCTGACGCTGACTACAAAGAACCTGAATATGTCTCTGGAGCGGCATTCAGTCGATGGGGGCAGAAACCGCAGGGTTTTAATGTGTCGGAGCTGCAAAAATAAAAAATAATTTCCTGTCTCCCTTACGTTATAAAAATTTACCTAATCCTCTCCATATTGATTGCATTCGGCACCATACTATGGAAATGTTAACATTTCTGAAAATAAAACAGATTTTATAATTAAAAGTTTAAAAACAAAATTCCAAAGCGATTTGGGAGTGACCATAGTCCCTGCTCCGAGAGGCAAGATTGCGTGGTTCAACCCTGAGACCACAGAGTTCATCGCCTAAAGGCAGGAGTATTGTTCAAACTACTGAATGGCCATTTCAGCGGCACAGGGCAAGGACTAACCAGCAAACGGATGCAAGGTTTAGCGCTGGAGCAGGGAGGCAGAGACCCTGGATAGCAGATGGGACCTCTCTCAAGCCAGGTAGTAGGGAAATAGGTTGGGGGAGGAGGGTGTGCTTTTGGAGAATGCTAAGCTTAGAAGAGCTATTTACCAGTAGAATAGGAAGATCTCACCAGTTTAGCAACTGGTTCAGCGACACACTCACTAAATCCTGGCCCTGTCCAAAGGGAACAGGCAAAAACCTAAAGGAGGGAATAAGCTGGCAGAGGGGTTGAGGCCCCAAAGGGGCAACCGTGACTTGGTTCTTGCTAATTGCTGCTAGACCTTCTGATTTCTCAAGAGAAGCTAAAAATCTGTATTTCATTACCGTAGGGAACACACATTAAAAAAATAAAGCCATGTAAGCCAAACCAAACAGGTCAGCAAGTAACCATTTTGTGACCTGTGATTGACAGTGGCCCAGGGCAACAGGCCTATTTGTATCCATGGCCTCCATAGAAATGCAAACCCACCAAGTTGCTCCAAAAGCCAAAATCTCTCTCTACCCTTGAAGCTCCTGCCCTGGTTCAGGCCATCTCATGCCTCCCATGCGTCCCCACGACAGAGGTCTTCCCACTGCACTACAGACCCTCCTCTAAACCCGCCATCTCTAAGGTGCCTGAGTGGCTCAGTTAAGTGTCAGCTCTTGACTGTGGCTCAGGTCCTGATCTCGGGGTTGGGAGACTGACCCCATGTGAGGCTCTGCATTGTGCAGCAGGTGGGGCTCTGTGTAAGGCACTGAGCCTGCTTAAGATTCTCTCTCTCCCTCTGCCCTTACCTCATCACCCTCTCCCCACCCCCACACCCCCACACCCCCCGGCGCATGTGTGCTCTCTCTCTCTTTTAAAAACCAAACCAAAACAAACCCTATCATGTCCTATTGTAACGACTTCTCTGTCTCACCCAGAGGTTCTGTCTTTTTATTGCTGAGTCTATAGAGCCTCACATGCAGGCTGGCGCCCAGAAGTCACAGAAAGGGAAAGAAGAGAGGAAGGAAAGAGGTTTTTGCTCTGCTATTTCCAGTCCCTTTACTATTTTTTTAAAAGATTTTATTTACTTATTTTAGAGATAGGGAGTGTGTGCATGCATGCCTGTGAGCTGGGGGAGGGGCAGAAGGAAAGGGAGAAAGAGAATCTCAAGCAGACCCAGCTGAGCATGGAGCCTGATGTGGGACTTGATCTCATGACTCTGAGATCATGACCTGAGCTGAAACAAGGAGTCATTTGCTTAACTGACTAATCCACCCAGGCACTCCCTGTCCTTTTACAAGCAGTAGCACCTAATGTTGATATGTGGGATGGCGACCCAGCTTTATTTAACTTGGAAGATGCTTATCCAATCAAAGAAGAAATAAATAAGAATTTGACATTGAAGTATTTTAGATCATAACAGAAAGCCCGAAATTGAAAGGTGCAGCAAAGGCATCTGTAATAGTCATGGTGACCATGTGAACTCTTTCTTTTAAGTTCAACTACAGAAGGATTTTTTAATCATGAAAACATAGCACCAATTCCTTAATCATTTTTTAGAAAATTGAATTTAAAGTTTAGATAGGTAGCCTATAGCCATTTCTCCAATAATATTTCATTCCTGAAATATATATATTTTTCAGCTCTCAGGAGCTGCTCTGAAAATGAGATAGTCCTCATTTCCCATCAATGTGAAAGTCTTAACCCAACGGAACTGTATACTTCAAACGGCTAAGATTTTAGATTTAATATTATGTGCTTTTTGCTATAATAAAATAATTTTAAAAATAAATATATTTTAAAAAACAGAGGTGGTCTTCAGCCCACTTTCCTTCTTAAGAGGTCCTTAATATGGAGAAAGCAGGCATCAACACAAGGAAAAGAAGTAGAAGGAGAGCCACTGAGATGGAGCCCATACTCCTCAGCTGTACTGAGGGGAGAATTGTTCATTTCCCTCTAGTTGTTATGATCTCATTCTTCAGGGGTGTTCATTCATTCAGTACGCCTTTACTGAGTGCTATTACTGAGGCTCTGGGGGTATCCTTAAAGAATAGTCTATGCCCTTCACTTACTCAAAATCCCGATTCTAGTGAATGTGCTGCCAATATACTTGGAGTTTGAGATGAAGTAGGTGCCTGCTAAGGCCCAGCCTGTCCACAATTCATCAATCCTTAGCAACATTCACATGCCTGGTCACGAGGTCAGGTGGCCCTTGGGGAGCCCACGCCTGCCTGTAGCTAGAGATACCTACCGCTTTCTTATTCAATTTTAGGTAAGAACGCATAAATATCTCCTCACGAGCTTCCTCCTTGCCATCCTGCTCTGACTACAAGAGGTCCTGTAGTTCCCCAGGCAACAAGACAAAAGCTGAAGGCAAAATGAATGGTGAAGGCATCTGTTCATGCTTAGAGGGCAAGAAAATGTAAATGTAATCTGCCACCATGTTTTCTCTGAGCCCTGAGCCTTCTGCTTTCTGCACCCCTGGAAATTCACCAAGTAGCAGATTTCTTCTCAGGCTGGTTCCTGAGCAAAGCACTTGTCCATACAACCTTAGCTTTCCCAGTAGACTGGTGGGAGTTAGATTGAAGCATATTAAACACAAAAGACAGCTTAGAATCAAGAACACTCATTTTATAAATAGGAAACCCCAAGAGCTGGTCAATTTCCCAAGCTCACAGCAATTTATTGGTCAGTTTGAACCAGAACTCAGATCTCCTGACTCCTCCCATAATTTAAGCTACCTCTACTAAGAGAATTGGAGTAGACTATTAAGCTAGAGCTGGTTCAGTTTTATGATGCTGATCATATAAAAGTTTTAAAAGTCTTTCATGTTCATTTTCAATGTCTTTTTGGTAACTTTTTGGTAACTCTCTGGATTAAGATAATGACGGCAACACCTATATCCAATCAGGGATTTTATACAGAAACGCAGGAGAGAAGCCCCCCACCCTGGTGACTGGACCATGTTCTAGTCTCGGGTCTAGTTCCATGGGAGCTTGGGGACCCAGATTTCAGCTCACTTGTCCAGTCAGTGGAATGATCTCCATGTCTCTATATCTTCACATGTGAAATGATTTATTGCAAAACTCTAGTGAGATTACTGTGAAAATCAGAAGGTAGCATAAGCTGTTCATGAGTTTAAGATAGAACACTTTTCAATAATGATGGGTCAGTCTAGTTTCATGCCTTGAACGAATGTGCCACTCTGGTAGAGGATGCTGATGATGAGGGAGGTGGTGTGTGCAGGTGGGGAGGCGGGGGGGTGGGGATGGCAGGGGAGATACACCAGAAATCTCTGTACCCTCCTCTCAGTTTTGTTGTGAACCTAAAACTGTTCTACAAATAAAAGTATATCAAATAAAAATTTTTTATTATTTTTTAAAAGATTTTATTTATTTACTTGAGAGAGAGACAGTGAGAGAGAGCATAAGAGGGGAGAAGGTCAGAAAGAAGCAGACTCCCCATGGTGCAGGGAGCCCGATGTGGGACTCGACCCCAGGACTCTGGGATCGTGACCTGAGCTGAAGGCAGTCGCTTAACCAACTGAGCCATCCAGGTGCCCTCAAATAAAATTTTTTAAGAAGATAGAACATCTCTAATCCACAGTTCCTCTATTATTATACAGTACCTTTCCTCTTAACTCAGAATACGGGGGGCTCCATTTTATGGGCAGAAAGACAGAGAATCAAGAGGTTGTAGTGGGGCCAAGAGAGGAACACTGCTTGAGGCTGCCCACATAGGACTGCCAGCCTCTCAACTCAGCCACATCTTCTTCAGGGTCTTGAGGGCCCCTGAGGCACCAAGTTCCCCAGATCTCTTTAAGCTCCGAATCAGAAGGAACACAACTACTCTCTGTTGTCATGAGAAGTGTTTCACGGAGTAGTGTTCATGACTTCCTGCTTCAGAGTCACTTTGGGACACTTGTCACAAATGCAGAATCATGGGCCCTGCCCCAGGGTCTTAGGGAAGCTGAATGACTGGGAGTAGGGCCCAGGACTTGGTATTTCTAGTAATCGTCCCCAGATGACTGATGCAGCCTGCTATATTAGACTCAGTTTCTGCTGGTATTGGATCACCCTTTTATGTCGAGACCGTACACCGGAAGGCTGAATCCATAGCGTGTCTTAACCCAGAAAGCCTCCCTCCGGGCAACATTCTTTCAGCAACTTGTAAGGCACCACAAGCTGTCAGAAAGGGCGGTATGGACAAGGACATCACTGAGGGCATTTTGGATTTCTGAAGGGCGAAGGGGCCAACCCCCATTCCCCAAAGAATGAATCTTCAGCAAATGCCTGAGTGAGAGGTTAGCAATGCAGCCATGGCCACAATTATGTACAGACAGAGGCTGCCCGACTGCATGACTTACACCCCAGTCATGGCTTTGACTTTTGTGGGATCTCTGGTCTGACATTTTCTAAGACCAGATCACTTGCTCTATATCTCGGGTTGGCAGGATATTTAGGAACAGGGCCCATAATATGCCACCTGGGGGCTATAGAAACTCTCGATCCCAGAGTCACCTCGGGCATACCTGCTACTTTAAGCCTCACTTAAGTCCCTGTACTTCGGTTTCTTTAGAGGCAGAACAGAAACTCTCTCACTGCCCTGCCTCTAAGGGGCACTGGCAGGAGAAAGGGGTGGGATTTGCAGAGAGCCGAGTAGGACAGAGGACCCACCTTCAGATGCCCCTGGGATTTAGCGCTACCCTTGGCTGAAAATCAAAATGGTTCCTCCTGCTGCGGCTCATGTTCTGGGTCTTGCCAAGCCACAGACCCAGGGGGTAGAACTGAAGGGAAGCCAGCTGCTCCTTCCTATCCTATCCAAGGCCTTCCGGCATTTTGGTAGTCGGCCTTCCACAGCTCCACTCCCTCAGCACACTCCATTTCCTCAGCCCTACTTCCCCACTCGGCGCGTGAGGTCAGGGCAGTCCCCTGCCAATGCTGTTGGGACCTACCTGAGGCTCAGTCCGCTGCCACCAAGGCAGCCGGTTGGTATGCCCTTCCTTCCTGCCTTCTACATTTCCCTCTCAGGCCGTCCCAAGATGTTTCTTCATTTCATCTTTACTCCTTTGGAAGCAGCCTTGGAATTGTTGGTATTTCTTTTAAAAAGAGCAAAGAGAGAGAAAGATCAGGGAGACTAGATTGGAGAGCGACCTACGCTTAAAATCCTCATCGTCTAAAGTCTTTTGTGAGGCTTCTGTTTGGATTCTCCAATGACTCTTTTTCAAAAAAAACAATCTAAATTTTAAGTAACAATCAGTGAAAAAACTCCAATATGACCAATGATGGTTCAGAGAGTTAGCAAGAGAAAATGAAAAAACTGGTTTCAGTTTCTCTGGACTGTATTTGAAAGACATGGGTAAAGAAATCAGATCTAGTTCTAGAAACCAAAGGGGGATAGAAGGCAAACCAAGAGGAGAAAAGATTAGTCTAGAATTGCTGGCAAATCCATTTTTGTTAGGCCAAATATATGTCATGGTAGAGTGACGTATTGGCCTTTCGTATAATCATAATAACTGCTACTTACTAAGCATTTACTGTTGTCTTGGCCATTAGTTAAGTCTTTCTCTTATATTATTTCATTTAATCCTGACAACAACTTCACAAGGTATATATTGATTTCTCAGTTCTATAGATGGGGGCATTAAGGCTCAAAGAAGTGAAATAGCTTGCTCAAGGTATACATGGAAGAGCTAGGATCCCAGCCTAGGTCTGTCTCATTCTAGTCAGTGACCTCCAAGAGTAGTAGAGCTGAAGAAACACTGGGTTGCTATCAAAGATCTTTGTTATGGTCCCAACTCTACCATTAACTAATGGTTTGTTCTGGCACAAGTGGCTGACCCTCGGGGCTCTAATTTTCTCAACCGTAAACTATGGGACTCAGCAGCAGATGTGCTCGAATGCTCTTTCCATGCCTACCAATCTTGAATAACACCTTCTCTCTTGCACATTATTCCGGCAGCACTCTGCTGCTTTCTCTGGGTTTTAGGATTCATAGTTGGTCATAGCTGTAACTTAAGGGATGCTTAACCCGTGATCTTGTTGACCTCCAAATTACAACATTGTTTTTATAAGTAAAAGATCCAACCTACCTGACCAGTGTCTGCTTCGCCATAGCCCACGTTCCTGACACAGCTGCCAAGGCACACTGCAGCAAAGGCGAGGGAATGCTTGTCAGACAGAGCCAGACATAAAAGCAATAACATTTGCTTGTGTTGTTCTGTCTTCTCATTATTTACAATCCTGTGATCTTCAGTAAAGGGGAAAAATTGAAAGCTAATGACACATAAACTAAAAGAATAATATTGACTGTTGTTGACTGTTTATAATGAGAAAGATCTTGGAAGATGTGAGTAAATCAAGGCACGGATGTTAGAAACACACATCTGGTCCTAAGCAGCTTCACAAATCTCACCTCCAAGCCACATATAATCAGTCAACAGAGAGAGCCAAGAAGCACAATACTCCGGGCTTCAGCCAGCCTTGGACCACTGAAATAAAGAGCATGGTCACTGGGCAGAGCAACAGGAGAAAGGCTAAAGGGATGTCTCATAGTCTGTTCTCTAACTTCCAGGTGGGGTTAACTGTTGGTGGGCATTGAACACGTAAGGTCTGGATTTCAAAAGTAGGGTTGTGCGTTTTTGAGATAAAGAAATATATCTGCAACATGTTCTTCAGGACTTACTTATTTCAGGCCAAAATACACATATGCCACAATACAGCATTTCCAAGAAGTACCTCAAGGCCAGAATCTCTGAAAAGCTGGTCTTCTCGTGCTAGGGCACCTCTGAATATAGCAGCAGTGATGAGAACATTTGTGTAGTCGTTGTTTGCAAAGTGCTCTCACACTTTGATCCTTCTAAACATCCCAGAGTAACCGAGGTTCCAGAAGCCTTATGTAACTTGCCTGACCTGGCATTTGAACCCAGGTCTCCTGACTCCAGAGCTTTTCTCTACCGTATGTATTTCTGAATAATAAGATTTTTTTCCACAAAGGGAAAACATTTTCTTCTTTTAAAAATAAAATAAGGGAAATAAAATAAATAAGGGAAATAAAAATGACTCTGTACTTAGGAGGCAAGACTGCTGCTGGCTGCTTGTCATGGCTGACTTGCTATATTTCATAAACATGAAGTAGTAGGGTCAAAGGGAAGACCAAATGGTACCCAATGAAGTGAACACAATCTTTTTCAATGCCGGGGAGAAGCAAGGGCAAATGAGAAAAAAGCAACATCAAAATAGCCTATGAGAAATGCGAAAGACAACTTTCCCATTTTTCTAAATTTAGATAGGTTTCAGATATTGTCACTGCCAGCACCATAAGGGTCATTTTGCCAAACAAGCCAAGACAAGGTAGATCAGCGTTCAGATTGGTTCCATGAGAAGCTGAGTCAACCAGGACCAGAGTCCACCTAAGACAATCTTAGCCAAATCTTGGGTAACTTTCACATTAGATGACAACCTCTCAAACACACAGATCAAATTTTCCTTGGGAATAGAGCATCCTAGCTGCCGCCCAATGATTCTTAATTATGGAGCTGATATGGATTTGTGCTTTTTTCCTAAGACTATGTCCTTTATATTACTAAGATCCTAATAATAAATAACCACAAGTGACCAACTATATTAGCATTTCATAATTTGCAAAACTCTTACACACACACACACGCACATTCTTTCTCTTTCATTTGAAACATCAAATACACCTCTGGATTTAGTGAGGGTAATCAATATTGCCATTCTACTGATGAAAAAACTGAGGTTCACTGTTTATATGACTTCTCTAAACTCACAAAATTACTAACTAGTGAAGGAGAAACACAAACCCCAAACTTCTGACTTTATAGTTCATGCTACTTCCAAGATACCAGCCATACCACTGATTAAGACTCCTGATTAATGTAGTAAATATTCTTCTCTCATATGTTTATCTTTTGCCATGGCTGATCAACTTCAAAGATCTGAGAGCAGCACCAGACATCTGGTCACATCAGCTCTGTCAGGCAGATCTGAGGAGAGAATCCAGTTGTCAGCCACCCACGCTTTAAAATGACTTATAAACAGCAAAACCATCAGCCATAGATGTCTCAGAATAAACAAGGCTATGAGGAAGACTTACTCATAAGCTTAGAATGTCATGGGTACTTTGGATAGGAGGCTATAAAGCTGGATGTCTGCTTGTCTATCCAGATGATGAGGGATAAGATCAAGTGTGGAAGCCATAGCAATGTAGCAACTCAGGGAACCACGTCCAGCTGAGCCAACCTGAGGGGGAAATGGAGGAGGGGCAGCAGCTCCGCTGACTCAAAGCAACTGAAGGAAAAATGTTACTACTATTTCCTTTAGCTATGATCTCTGGGTTTGTCCCAAGTGGTTCCTGACAGTCTTCTCATCCTATAAAATAAAATCTGTCCCCTCACCCCTAGCTCATCAAGAAAAATGAAGTGACCTCACCAAAGACAAATTCTTAATGAATCCACCCTCAGAAGATTGAACAGAAGGTTTCTCTGGAAACTAGTGGCTAGATACTCAAAATGTAAGATGAATTAGCTGCATTAGCTGCATTAGACACTGTGTTAGTTGTCGACTGCTGTGTAACAAGTTACCCCAAAATTTAGTGGCTTAAAACAACTATAATAACTCAAGTCCATGCCGAGAGTTGGACCTGGGGAGCAGGGGAGGGAGGTGGAAGACAACAAGATTCGGAACTTTGATGTTGGATCTGGAAAGTCTTGTGATTTTATTTTCCCTTTTCCTGAGCACTTAGTGAGTTGTGATATGCAGCCTTGAAGAGTTCACATGGACCCAAGTGTTCCTTACATCTTGTCACAAGGGGTATTCATTCTCTAGGGCTGCCTTAAATTATCACAGACTGGGGGTTTAAAACAACAGAAATTTAGTTTCTCACAGGTCTGGAGGCTAAGTCTAAAATCAAAGTGTCATGAGGACCATATCCCCTCTGAGGGCTCTAAGAAGAATCTTGCCTTGTCTTGGCCTATCCTCTGGTGATTGCCCAACAACCCTTAGAGTTCCATGACTTGTAGCTACATCACTCCAAAACCGGCCTCCATTTCACATAGTCTTTTTTTGCTCTGTGTCTTCACATGACCTTCTTATAAGGACACCAGCCATTAGATTTAGGGCCCACCCTAATCCACTATGACCTCATTTTAATGTAACTCTATCTGCAGAGACCCTATTTCCAAATAAGGTTCTAGGAGGGCATGAATTTTGGGGGGACACTATTCAGCCCATTATACTAGGAATAGCTCCCAGGATCATCTCTGTCCTCTCCAGTTGGGCATTCACTGTTAAGGTAACTACCAAGATTACAAAAATTTTGCTATCTATCAAATATGAATCATTACTTTTGGCCCCCATAATCCTGTTTTCATAACCAATTCTAAGGATCCTACATACAAAAAGAAACTTTAGGCATAGAAATAAAGCAAAGCAGCACTGCTTATGACATGAAGTTTGAAAACAACCTATGTTTCCAATAATAAAAGAATGGTTAAGTATAGAAAATATATCTGTATAATAAACTACTAAGTAGTCCCTAAATTTATATATGAGCCTTGTAGTAATATAGAAAATTTACATGTTTATTTAACAAGTGAAGACTATACCAGATTTTAAATAAATATTATAGTTATGCTTTAAGAAGAGCAAATAATTCTCAAAATTGTACATAAAGTTTAAAAATTGGAAAACGATTCACTAAAGTATTAGCACTGTCTGCATTTAAATGATTTCTTATCTTTTAGGTCATTTCAATTCTATATTTCTGAGTAACAAACAACCCCATAACTTATTGCTTAAAATGAAAATAATCACTTTTTGTTCTCCTTAGGTGTGTTTCAGGCAGGGCTCCATGCAACAGCTGCTGATGTGATGGGACTGGGACAGAAGGATCTGCTTCCCAAGACGGCTCAACAACACGCCGGTGCTGGCTCTCAGCTGGGCGCTCAACCGGGCTTCTCTCTCAAGCTCAGCTCCGTTCTCCCCCAAGTGGTCTCTCCATGGGGCTGCTGAAGCTTCCTCCCAGCATGGCAGCCCAGTTTGAAGAACAAGTTATCTGAGAGAAACGAAGTAGAAACTGCAGGTCTCTTAATGGCTGGGCCTTGGAACTAGCACAGCGCCCCTTCTGCCATGTTCTGTGGGTCAAGTCATCACAGAGCCTGCTCAGATTTCAGTGGTGGGGCTCTTCCTAATGGGAAGAATGTCTTGAGGAACTTGTGGCCATCTGTAATTTGCCATTTTATGTCAACATCTTCCAGACTTTTCTTTAAAGAGTATTACTACAAGTGGGGGGCAGGTGAAGTACCTTTAAAATGATTTTATTTTAAAATCTGAAGACCCCTCATATAAACTCTGATAATTCATAAAATGACTTAAAATAGCAAATTTCTCTACTCTTAGCCCTCAAAGCCTCTTCTCCACCTATATACCCCTAGACACAAACACACACACACACATACACGCGCACACACACACACACACACACACACACGCATAAAGATCTCCCATCTTTAAGCACGTCCTACCCCCGGTCAGTTCTTTGTTGAGGGTGTTGAGTAAATTCGTGTCACGGTCATGGAGGCTTGTGGTATAGTCCATTCCAGGTAGAAACTTTTCAAAAGGCATTTAACAGCCCTCTCCCACTTCCTGACCTACTCACACACAAGAAGACCAATGAATGAACAAAGCATGTCACCTGTAAAGGGCCACTGACCCGGGTTGGATGTACACATCTAAGCAGGCATCTCGTTACCCTCCTTATCTCCTACCGCATCGGATTCATTGGTTATGAAGCACTGAAGGGCTCACAGATGCCTGAAATAGTAATATCGACCCTAAAAGCTTTTCTCAAATTGGCTCAAATCTCATAATATTCACTCTTAGATCACATAAAGAAGCACTTGCCTTTGGATGCTGCCTTCAGGGAATCATAAAGCTGATCTCTTTAACTGCTAAGGGACAGAAGGCTAATTATCTTTAAAGAACCAAAATTAAGGTCTGACTACAAAGCAGTAAGATCAACTGCCTAAGATTCCATGGAAGCCAGTGTGTTAGTGGTCTGGGTTTAGTTTGTTCTGTTTGGTATTTTGTGCATATGTGAATGTGTATGACAGTCATGTTCTTATTTTCATAACTGGATGGCCCAATTTTATACAGTCCTCTTGAGAGATGAGGGGGCTGCTAGCAACACCCAGTAATCCAGAATTTTAACTAATGCTGTGGATCCTCCCTACAGAAAGACATACATGAGCCTAAGCAAAGTGTGCTGCACACTCTGGGGCATTCTCAGACACCCTTCTTGGGTTAAGAACCTCCACGCTAGAGATACCTCAGATCTTTGGTGATTCAGTGATTCGGGATAGGAGGTGAGTGCCTGAGGATGTCATGATGGCTTAGAGCTTATTAGGCCATGCCAGGTGCAACACAGGCAACTGTTTACAATCCTGTTTCCTTCTTAAGCCATCACAATAGTCACCTATGAATAAACCCCAACAGAGAAAGGCCAAGCAACCTAGATACAGCCCCAACTTCTGTACTAATGATCCTCCTTCCCACTGGTGAGGCAGAAACACTTTTGCATACCTCATTCCTTTTCCATCCTCACCCTTCTGTATTTCTCTTTCCCTCTAATATTTAATGAGCACCTTTTTAAAACAAACATTTAAAATAAATTTTTTATAAACATATAATGTATTATTAGCCCCAAGGGTAGAGGTCTGTGAATCACCAGGTTTACACCCTTCACAGCACTCACCATAGCACATACCCTCCCAATGTCCATAACCCCACCACCCTCTCCTACCCCCCTCCTCTCAACCCCCTCAGTTTATTTTGTGAGATTAAGAGTTTCTTATGGTTTGTCTCCCTCCCGATCCCATCTTGTTGCATTTATTCTTTTCCTGCCCCCAAACCCCCCACATTGCATATCCACTTCTTCGTATCAGGGAGATCATATGATACTTGTAAGGAGCACCTTTTTAACCCCTTTCTTGGGGCAAGGGGCTAGGAATACAAATGTGGATAAAATATGGCTCCTCTTACTCATTAAACAAATTCACTGAACATTCACAGAACCCAATGTGCTTTGGTTTTCACAATCTACATCCCAGTAGGGGAAACACACTCCAGCCCACAAGCCACACACACATACACTTACAATGAATATATAAGGCCATAGCATAAGGATAGGTAAGCAACCAGGGGGCAGAGGAGGGAGGAAGTAATTGTCCACTAGGGTGGGTCATGGAAGGCTGCTCAGGAAAGGCGACATTGACCTCCGTATTCAAAAACAAACAGGCAGACAAGGAAGGAAGAAGGGACAGTATGTGCAGAGGCACCTGCAAAGCACCTGGTACTTCCCAGGTTCCGAGTTGCTGAGAGTTATTGAGAAGCTTGTGCAAGATCAGCAGGAGTTAAAGCTGGAAAGACAGGGAGAAGCCAAATGTAGACAACCTAACCACCACACGAATGGATTCATAGTACTGACATAGACTCCAGAAGGCTCTTCCCAGAGAGATGAAATGATGGGTTTTAGTTTTAGAAAGCTAAGTCTGATGACAGAATAAAAGATGGATTTGATGAGGACCAAATGAAAAACAGGGAGGTTAGTTGGGAGGGAGGCTCCTGGGAAGTCCTGGTGAGGGATAAAAGAGGGACTAAACACTAAGCAGGGGCAGCAGGGAATGAGATGAAGTTCAAGTTCAGAAGACAGTCAGCAGATGGCATGGATGGAAACCGGCAAATGATTACATGAGGTGGGAGGGGGATAAGGGAGGAGTCATTATTAGGACTTCTGGGTCCCTTATTTGAGCAAACAGAAATGCAGTTGACCGAGATAGGGAGTATAGGGTTGTATGGGGTAAGATAATGAGGCCCGAGGGGCATGGGGAGTGTGAGGACCTGGGGAATACCAACTGGCGACTCTATCCTGGTGATGGGCCGACAGGTCCAATAAGCACTATTCATCTAGTCCTGGTTCTGAGGTCCTAACTCACCAAAATTGATATGGAAGTCCCATGAGTCTTTAGCCAATCTTATGTGGAAAAATAACTTTGTATAAAATTCTCAAGTGAGATAGATCATCTCAAGCATGAAAAGGGCCACTTGTGTTGTGGGTAACAATGAGAAAATCGTCTTCGTGCTAAATCTGTCTTTCTCTCCCCTGACATCATAGCAGGCTCCGCCAAGACCACTATGATCAAGTTTTTATTCCTCCCTCCAACACTTCACAACAACTTTTGGCTGTGCGAGACGAATACTTCCATATGGTGCAATGTTTATGTTAAGACAGGAAAAAATATGAAATGCTTTCAGTAGATTTTATCCAAGAAACAGTAAATTTACAAATCCTAAGCACTTGGAACAAAATATTGGTCTGTAATTGATTCTGGATGAAGTGTACAACAGGAATAGGAAACTTGGGGTAGTTTGTTAATTACTGATGCCTAGAAATCTTGGGTGTCTTCATATAGCCCTCCCTAACTTTAATCTCAGACAGACTGACTTCTTGAATCTCTTTTGTCTTGTCTGTAAAATGGGTTTAGCAATTTTACCTACTCATGGGGTTTTTGTGAAGATTAAATGAGCTATTACAGGAGGTAAAGAACTCAGAATAGTAGCCATCAGATGGTAGGCACATAACAAATGTTACGTGAGAAATAATGAGGGGAAGGAACAGAATGAAGATGGGGGTAGAAGAGAAAAAGGACAGAGAGTAGATTTTTAAAATTTATTTATTATTTATAGAGGAATTATTTATTTATTATTTATTTATTTTTAGTTATTTATAGAGGAATGCCCACTGTCACCCACCTCAGAACTGCAGAGGCAGGAAGGCTGTGTACCTATAATTTGGGTAAAAAAGATTTTTTGGGGGGAGGGGGTAGGTATACGAGGACTGCAACTTTCCAACACACATTTTTCATCATCATTCATTTTTAGAATTATATAATTCACTAGGACAAAGGAGAGCAAGAGGGAAAAAGGCAAGAGGATTAAAAAATTCCTGAATTTTCTAGTGGGGACTATTTGACATGCAGTATTACCCCAGGTCTGTGTGAAAGCAGTCCACAGAATTTTATTCTATTGACTCATTATTACTTTGGACAGACTGCCAACTTTTGTTTTAGTTTTCTAGTCACAAAAGCACAAGGGTCTTTTAGAATGATTTTTAATGTCTTCTAATTATAGGCACAAAGCATTTCCATACTTTCCCACTTTAATAGTGATAAAAATCAGGCAACGTAGATATCATTAGCTCTATTTTAAAAAGGGAAATGGTATATATTCATTACGTGCCAGGTAATATACTAAACACTATCCAAGGAGTGTCTCATCGAATCCTGTAACAAACCTAGGACAGTGGTGCTATCATCATCGGAGACTGGAAGAGAGAAGTTTAATAACTCCCAAGGGGACCTGACAGTAAAGACCAGAGACAAGATTTGAACCCACATGGGTCTGACTTCAAAGCCTATTTCCTACATCCTAACCACTATATTCTGCTGCTTAAAGATAATCAGATACATGTTCTTTCCTAGTATGGCAATGCTTTTAGCCTGAACTCAGCCTAATTAATTATAATCATGTAAACAACTTGTGAAATTACACAGAAATATTAAACTTTTTGATGTCTATCTCCATATTATGCTCCTAGAGTTGGTCAAGACACATGTCCATTTCTGTACATCTCCCGCCCTCAACGTTGTAAGAATCTGTATAAGACCAATAACAGTTGAATAAAGTTTCCAAATACCTAAACTACTTGGTAATAAGCTAAGAATCTGTTTCTTATTTATTTATAATACAGACTCATAGTTGTAGTTAAAAAAATGTAAGCACAAGTTTAGTGGAGGGTAGCTACCAATCTTTTGAATGGTTCAATAACGCAAACTACAAAAGTTGTTCATAAAAATGTGCTTTTTATTTCATTAAAAAAAAACCAACAACAACCTGTCCAATATCACTCCCCCTTCATGCAAACAGCTCTCATGTGAGAGTCTTTAAATTTTACGCTTTTTCCATTCTGGCTCATTCTTTGCTTCCTCATCATCAGATTCAACTTGGGCAAACATGGTTTTGGGCTGAGTCCTAAAAGAAAGTTAATGAAAAGAGGAAAAATTTAGTCAGCAAGTGTTTATTAGATTAGACTTTGCTACTTTCATCAAGTGGAAGCACGTCTGGGGAATCAACTACATCTCAATCATTAAATATCAATCATTAAACTTCTGGCAAAGAAAAGGATAACAAAAATTTACTTTTGTTCATCCAAAGAGTCAAAGAGTCTCTTAAAGATTTCCCTCTGTGGCAGACCATGTATGCTGTCCTTTTCTTAAATAAAATGAAAATACATCAAATTCAGTATAATCTTATATATTCATAACCACCCTCTACTTCAAACTCAAACTGGGACTTTTTGGGAGTCCACGTTACAGTTACCACGCAAGAACACACATGATCTTTATTTACAGCTCTCTGCGTTGTTCCTAGACTTAAGTAGTCCAAATACATGTGATTATGGTACATATGAACAGGAGAATTTGAGATAATCGCTTTCTTATTTAATGAGTCTAAAATAATTGATAGCATATAGAGTAACTTGAGCACTGCCAACAAAAATGAAACAACCAAACAAACAGATGGGACATTCTCTCCACCCCAACACCCAGTTCAGTGAATGGAAATGTCAAAACTCAAGCATTCTAGGATACATCACTGGCTACCGCTGTTGTTAATACTGGCACATGGTACCTCAAGCAATCTTTGTGTTAGGATGCTTTGGGCTTTGTAAACACACCTGGTTCAGTGACTTTTTTTTAATACACCATTCACATGGAAAATAATTTCAAGAATATGTGAAATGATTATAATTGATGCTCCTTTCAGTTATGCTACTATTGAATCCCTTTTGAAAACAGCTCTATAGGGGCACCTGGGTGGCTTAGTGGGTTAAGCCTCTGCCTTTGGCTCAGGTCATGATCTCAGGGTCCTGGGATGGAGCCCCGCATCGGGTTCTCTGCTCAGCAGGGAGCCTGCTTCCCCTTCTCTCTCTGCCTGCCTCTCTGCCTACTTGTGATCTCTGTCAAATAAATAAATAAGATCTTTAAAAAACCCAGCTCTATCACATTACAAAGAAATATTTTTAGAAAGCTTTTTTTATTTCTTATTTTTTTTGGTTTCAGGAGTAGAATTTAGTAATTCATCACTTACATTCACTAGTGTGCTCCTTAATGCCCATCACCCATTTAGCCCATCCCGCCATGCCTCTCCATTAACTCTGTTTGTTCTCTACTGTTGAGAGTCTCTTATGGTTTAACCTCTCCTTTTTTTCCTCTCCCATAGGTTCATCTGTTTTGTTTCTTAAATGCCACATATGAGTGAAATCATATGGTATTTGTCTTTCTCTGACTAGCTTAGGTCACTAGGCATAATACTCTCTAGTTCTATCCATGTTATTGCAAATGGCAAGATTTCATTCTTTTTGATGGCTGAGTAATATTCCATTGTTTATGTATGTATGTATGTGTATGTATATGTATGCGTGTTTGTGTATATGTATGTATATGTGTATGTTCATATGTATATAGCACATGTTCTTTAGCCATTCATCAGTCAATGGACATTTGGGCTCTTTTCATAGTTTGGCTATTGTCAATAATGCTGCTGTGAGCATCAGGGTACATGTATGTGTCCCTGTGAATCTGTATTTTTGTATGTTTTGGGTAAATACCTAGTAGTGCAACTGCTAGATTATAGTAGTTCTGTTTTTAACTTTTTGAGGAACCTTCTCTGTTACTGTTTTCCAGAATGGCTGCATACATTACGAGGAAATATTAAAGCACTGTATCTGAAGATGATATATTTTTGCTTATATCTTCATCTTTAATTCAGTTCATTATATCAAGGTAATTCCAGAATGTTAAAATAATGACAATAACCATTCCTTTTCTTTGACAAGTGAAAACAGGGTTAAAACCTATGTTACTTGTTGCTGTCTCTTTATTATTCTGGGAAGAAATATATACTATCCACATTCATGCTGATGTTGTTCTGAAGCAGAAGCCATCATTCTGCGTCATTCTGGAATTCTGGAATTCCTCATGCCTGTCTCTCTAATGATCCACACACCTACCGGGAGTCCAAGGTGCCCCCATACACAATCCAGTCAGTTGAAATTCTTGTCACTTCAAGACACTGCTATGACATCTATAAACAGGTCACAGCCCTAACATTTCCAAAAACAGTTGCAGATTTTCATAGGTCATGAGTTGCTGAGTTACTAGAAAGCAGCCCCCCCACCCCTAGGCCGGCTCTCTAACATGTGACAGTAGGGCAACTGGTGTTCATTACATATTTCATCGTCCAGCAAAGATGTGGACCACTGAGGTACAGACAAGACCTATATGGGAACAAATGTGGTTTAAAAACTATTTGAAAAGAGAAGAAAATAACATGGTCTGGTAACCATATCTGGCAATAAGACAACAACTCATCAATTTTAGTTGGAATAAGACTTAAGTACTAAGAATTGGTGTTTTTTGGATATTAAAAAAAATTAAATGACAGATCACAGGAAGAACAAAACCTAAATCTTAAAAAGGCTATTCATTTAAGTAATTGCTCTCATATTCTACCTACTTTCCAAAGTATTTTTTACAAGTTGGTGGCTAACTTGAAGAACATAGAATGAATGGAACTATTTCACAGGGGGGCAGAAAGGGAGTAATGACTGTAAAGAGGCATGGGGAATGTTTTGGGGGGATGGAAATATTCCACGATCTTGACTGAAGTGATTACACAGGTGTATACATTTGTCAAGACTTGAAATGGGTGCATTTTGTATCTTATTATACATATTATACTTCAGTAAAATGGCCCTATAAAGAAAATCAAAACCAATGAGTAGAAGGAAAGGGTAAACATAACAATACAACACTCAACTTCCTAGTAGCCCAGAAAAAGACAAAGAAAAAGGAAATATATTAGTTTTCAAAGGAGATACCTCTTCCCCCAGCACTAAATTAAATTAAGCAAAATTCACTGATTAAACTTTTACATCAGGATCACTTAGACTGTTGTGCTGAATTACCAGACCACAGCAGTTTCCTTTGTCCTCTCCAGGTATCTTAACTTAGGGGATATGAATTTGTTTGGAAGGTAGAATGGTCTCTTTGAGGAATTCCATACAATTTAGTATTTTAAATTCCAGTTTTTGAACTAATAACAATGTTGCCAGAAAAAGAATCATATTATGTATATGCAACATCAAATCATGACATTTAGCTTTCAAACAGCCAGGCTGTCCTTCCCCCAAGGAGAAGCTCCTGTCCAGATTTTCCCAGCAGTACTTGTTTACCACTTTGTCTTTCATTTTATTGGCCAGGTAGGGAACACCTGCATGGAAGAAGTAGGCTCCTTTCAAAAAATGGTGCTGGCAAAATTGTACCAAAAGCAATAAATAGAACTGGACCCTCACCTTATTCCATATGCAAAAATTAACTTAAAATGGATCAAAGACGTAAACTTAGAGCAAAAACTATAAAATACTACAGAAAAGCTTTATGACATTGGATGCAGTAATGATTTCTTTGATAAGACAACAAAAGCATAAGCACACACAAAAAAAAACCCCAGGTAAACTGAACTATATAAAAATAAAACCTGTGCATCAGTAGATACAATCAACAGACTGAAAAGGCAGCCTATGAAAGGGGAGAAAATGTTTGCTAATTATATATTTATAAGGGATTACTACCTAGAATATATAAAGAACTCCTAAACTCAACAATAACAATAAAAACAACAATAACAACGAAACCCCAAACAACACAGTTAAAAACAGGGCAAAGGACTTCAACAGATATTTCTCCAAAGAAGATAGCAAAAGACTTAACAGGCACATAAAAAGATGCCCAAAATCGCTAAGCACTAGGAAAATCCAGACCAAAACCACAGTGAGGTAACACCTCACACCCAGCAGGATGGCTACTATCAAACAAAAGACAAACAAACCAAACCTAGAAAATACCAAGTATTGACCAGGATGTGGAGAAACTGGAACCCTTGAACAGTGATGGTAGGAATGTAAAATGGTGCAGCCTCTATGGAAAACAACACAGTAGATCCTCAAAAAATTAAAAATAAAATTACCATGTGGTCGAGCAATTCCACTTCAGGAAATATACCCCCATACTTTGAAAGTGGGGTCTGAAATATTTGTGCGCCCATGTTCGGTGCACCATTATCAGAACAGTCAGAACGTAGGAGCAACCTAAGTGTCATGGATAGAAGACTAGATAGAAAACAAAATGTGATGATATGTACAATGAAATTTATTCAGCCTTAAAAAGGAAAGAAACTCTGGCAAATGCCACAAAGATGAACCTTAAGGACATTATGCTAAGTGAAATAGGCAAGTCACAAAAAGACCTATACTGTGTCATTCCATTTATATGCGGGACCGAGACAGTCATATCCATGAGACAGAAAGCAGAATGGTGGTTGCCAGGGACTGGATAGAGGGGAAAGGAAGAGCCCTTGTTTAGTGACTATAGAATTTTAGTTTGGCAAGATGAGAAGAGTTCTGTAGACTGGTGTACTTAACACTATGGAAATGTATACTTAAAAATGGCTAAGAGGGTAAGTTTTAGGTTATGTATATTTACCAACATTAAAAACATTTGTTTTGATTAAAAAAAGAAGAACCAGACTCTTGGGTTTGGGAATAAGGAATAATGAACCTGCTTTTAGAATAAACAGGAAGCACCCTGGAGAAGGCCTCAGCCTCCAGTCTGGGGCCCAGCCTAGAGCAGTGCTTCTCAAACCATCTGTGGTGCACGGCCAGGCTTTGTTTTCTAATTTCCAAACCCTTGCAGATAAGTACCATATTTCTAGAAAAATAAAAAGACTGCAAAGTGCAAATCCAAATTTTAATTCGATTCCAAAAATGTATCAAATTGCTCTACAAATTCCTACACTTCCCCTCATGAGTACTGCTTGGGAGAGTGCACTGAGCAGCACCTGTGGGAACACCTGCCCCCCTCCGCAGCTGGGGACAGAAAGCAGTAAAGCAGGGCTCTGAAACCAGGCTGTGGAGGAAGAGTCTGTCTTCTTCTTTTATTTTAAGATTTCTTTCTTTTTTTTTTTTTTTTTAATTTATTTGACAGAGAGTACAAGTAGGCAGAGCAGTAGGCAGAGGGAGAAGCAGACTCCCTGCTGAGCAGGGAGTCCGATGTGGGGCTGGATCCCAGGACCCTGGGATCATGACCCAAGCTGAAGGCAGTCGCTTAACAGACTGAGCCACCCAGGCGCCCCTTTTTAAGATTTCATTCATTTATTTGACAGAGATCACAAGTAGGCAGAGAAGCAGGCAGAGAGAGGAGGACGCAGGCTCCCTGCTGAGCAGAGAGCCCGATATGGGGCTCGATCCCGGGACCCTGGGATCACGAGCAAGCCGAGGGCAGAGGCCTCAACCCACCAAGCCACCCAGGCGCCCCAAGTTGATGTCTTCTTAACATCAACTCTGACACAGGATGAGTTTCCTTCAACTGGAGGGAAGTACTTCTCACCTTGGGAGAAGCCCACCCTAGATAATGGCACTGAAGACTGAGTAAAGGACTGAGTTTGAGGCAGCGCTCTCACAGGCCCACCCCTGAAAGAGCAGTCCTTAATCCCTGGGAGTGAGGCATGAGCAGGTGGGGGGAGATGTGGCCCAGAGACAGAAGTTTCCCTTGTTCCAATCCGTCCTGTCCCCAATACCAACATTCTCACAGCACCATGCGCATAAGAGCTCTATGTTATTTGCTGAACTAAGACTAGGTTCTTCAAAAAAAAGTATTTGACTTGAGTACATCTCTATTTAGTCTAGAGAATGCATTATAGAAGCAAAGTGAGACAATTACAGCCTTAAATCTTGAAGCTATTCTTTCTTTTCAGCAACTGTTATCTTTAAATTTATTTCCAGCAGTTATTCTTTTGAAAAAATTTGGAAACTCCTATATGACAAAGAACCCCTCACTGCCCCCCCAAATTCAGTTCAGATTATCTAGGGCATTTAAAATGGGTTTCTGCAGTCACTACTTTTTAAGACAACGAGAAACAGAGATGATTAGGAAGAGTTAGGAACAGAACCAAAAGATTTCTTCCCTGGGGGATAGCCTAATTTGCCCTTGACATAGAAAACTACTATAAAAATAAATCAACAATGCCAAGCAGAAGTAAAATGACACATGCAAAAAAAAAAAAAAAATGCTAATGGATTTGAAAACACTTAAAAGTTGCTCCAGAAGCCCCTGCTTTTAAAACCAATAGGAAACCAACAAATAAACAAGAACAACAACAACAAAAAAAACTTCAAGTCTCTATTAACATTGTTCCTGGCCACAAAAGTGGATTCCTTTCTGAGCTGCTTAAAGAAACAGAATTTGTAGCTGATTTTAATATAGACTTTGTTGGGTGCTCCTATGAGTAAGAGAAAACCAAACCAAACCAAATGGGCACTAAACACATGGCAAGAACTCAGGAAATATACATAGAAATAAAAATTGAGCAAGAAATATAACCCACCACCTTAAGAAAGCATTACCATTTCTGACCCATTCCTGTATCTTCTATTTAATCAGCTCGTCTAGGATTCTATACCTTGTTTCTCAAGAGACAGGAAGTTGCCAACTCAAACTTCTAGCCTCATGGAAGATTTGTGTCAGCTGCCCCTAAACAAAAGCCTATAAAAAGACTGATTTGAAGGAAAAGGTGGTAAGGGGAACATTCCATTCAGCCAAGGGTATAATCAAGGCAGCTGCTCAACAGGTCAGTAGGGCCCTGGTAAACCTTATTGAGAACCAGCAGAGTAACCCACATGATTGAAATCAGCTTTATCCAGACTATCTAACTTACTGGTTGATGGCCCACACTAACCCATTTTTCTAAATGTTAACTGAAAACTTAAACTTAACAGAAAGCTGTTTTCCTGTTTGATTAACTCACTTGGTGAACAGTAAACATTTCTCACTTGACTACATACATCAATTTGTTTACTAGAGTTACCAAGAAAAGGAGAACAGATTATGTATCAACATAATTATTGTTATGAACCATTCAATAAACTAATCAGAGAAGGGCTGAAAGTTTTTTTGTTTCATTTTGTTTTAGCTTCAGTAAACTCTGCATTTGCTAATAATTAACATTTCATGAAGCAAAGATAAAAGCTTAAGCAAATGTCTTTCTCAAATCTATCAATTCTTATGAGATGATACTATGTGCTGAATAATTTTCCCCTTGGGACATTTTTTAAATGGAATTCTCACACATATCTGGACAAAGCAAGTTTTTCCCAGCAACTGTGTGTTAGCGGAAAAATGTCAGAAGCCCAACAAAAACTGAGTCCCACCTTCAGTGTTTCTATCCAGGGGAATCTGGTGTAGAATAGTCAGTAATAAATAAAGATTCCTCCTGCAATATTCTATGAGGACATTTCTGGGGTGCACTGCTGGTGTGAGATATTCAAACTGTCAGCAGAGCGGTCTTCTCTCTTCTGACTGAGCTCTAACCTAGGACTTTTACACTCCCTTTCCAGAAGAATCTCAGAATGTTTTCAGCTGCATTGGAAAGTACACAGATCATGTTCTTTTTAATTAGGGATATTCTTCTGATATGATTCATTTAAAAAGCATAAAGCCAGTTCCAGGGTCACAGAATGAGTATGAGGAGAAATCACTTATAATATTCAGTCATCAGTATGTGAGTATAAACCACAAGCTTTTTTGGCTCAGGGCCCATTGTTTATTATGAAGGAAAACCTCAAAGCCAAAGTCAATTATAGCCATGACTTGACAATCTGACACACTTGTTAACCCTGTTAGAATGAATACGGTCCAGATGAACTGTGACCCAGTCATCACAATTGCAGAATTATTAAGATTAAATAAGGGGCTTGACCAAAAGATTCCACTTGAAATGGGCCCTTCTTTCTGGTGAGGAGCTAATCAAAGATACATTTTTTTTAAATATTAGGGATGAATAAGAAGATGAGATGCAACATGCCGTTTCTATTTTCTTCAAAAAATGAACACATAATATTTTGGGAAAATAGATAAACATCTCTCGGACTCATTAAAGAGGGCACACTAACTCATAATGCTGGTGTGTGAGTTCAAAGCCTAGATGAAGGTAGGGAAAAGGGACAAACATGAAACCTGTGGAAATGGGAAACAGAAAGAGAAAACAGAGGAAAAAAAAACAAAAAAACCCTCTAAAATCACCACTATCCGCCTTATCACCAAATGGTTAAACAAATTAAAGGAAAAAATCTTTGAAGAGTGCACAGGCCTAAGGCTGTCCAGGTGTCATGGCGCCCTCTTTCAACTGTAGAGCTGGGCCTTACTTTACCACAGACAGGCTATCCTCACACATGGGGAAACAGGCCCGGGCCACATCAGCGAAGCACAGGGCAGGAGCAACACCCTGGAACTTCTGGTTCTTAGTCTAGTGCTTGCCTCTGCCATTCTGGCTTACACAGTTGTCTTTTCAGCTTCACTAGTACTCAATTTTTTTTTTTCATATCTGCCATGAGTTGCTTTGTGATGAGAAGCAGTACACTGTAGTCGTCAAGGGCAGAAGCTTGACCCGGAAGCCAGACAGCCTGCACTCAGATCCCAATTCTGCCACCTGCTACCTATATGGCTTTGGTCAGCTTATAAGCCTCAATCTGCCTCAATCTCCTCATCTGTAAAATGGGGACAATAATACCGCTTCCTTCACAGCACTGTTGAGAAGATTAAATGAATAATATATATACAGTTCTCAAACAGGGCTGGCATACTGTAAGTATAATAAAAGTATCATTTTTATTATTATACCCTTTGCTTCTGCTATCATGGATTGCTCATCTCATACAAAATGTTTTCAAAAAGTTATATGTAGAATAATACATTTAGCAAAATAATTTATATATTAAATACATGACAGCACCTTGCTATTTTAAAAAAAAAACAGGGAAATTACTTGGTTGTGCAAATAATCTGTTTCTTCAGCATAAATCTCTATAATTGGAATAATATATTCTGTACATTTTAAAGGGGTAAATCATTTGTGGTTTATTTGTGGTTTACTTTAGTAAACAAAAATAGTTTTACAAAATAGGTTTACAAAATAGTCACCTGGGAAACTTCTTAAGATGCAGATTTCCAGCCGCAAGCTCACAGAGTCTAGCTGAGTGTGAGGAGCGGTCTAGAAACCTGCATCTTTAACCCCCCTTCTCCCACCCTTGACTCTGACACAAGGCAGTCCACAGAACCGCTCTGAGAAATGCTGGCCTCTACACAGGGATATGCTGGACGGGGACAATCAGTCACCTAAATATAACTCAGGGAAAAAGTTACACTTTCCTCTGTGGGTTTATGTCTCTTCTTGGCAAAAACAATATACAAACCTTTACTCGCTCAAAGAACGACCTCTTTAAATACTGCCTACTGACCCAACATGGTTTTAAACAGATCCTTTACAGATGGGAACGATATTTCAGCACACACACCTACATCCAGGTATCCCGTATCTGACAAGACATGCACACTGAAAACTACACGGATGGAACTAGCGAGAATGGCAGCTTCTCTGGCAGGAAAAGTGACCACGGCTGACAGAGCTGTCAGGATGGCAGGCTGCTGGCCTGGGGCCAGGCTCTCACACACGTCCATCTCGGTGTGATGTGTAAGCTAATAGCATTCTGGATCTATATCCTGCCCGCCCTCCAGCCGGCTCCTCTTCCCTCCCGGCACAGCCACTTCTTTTAACCAGAAACTGTAATTGAATCTGCCCACGTGTGGCTGCACGAGGGGCCTCTGTGATCCTGCTGGGTTTTAAAACTTCTATGGCCCTCACACTGCTGGTGCCAGGAATGAAACTCGAGGCCTCCATCGGCACAGGTAAAGTGTTTAAAGACCGTTCGTTATCATCACTGGAGAAAGAAGGTGGATACGTGTCATGTGCCAGCACGGAGATTTATGGAATGCCTAATGGGGCTTTTCTGTGATAAAGTGAGATACAGTCAATCTTCATTTCATCACTGACAGAAGTCAATTGCAGTGAAGAAAAACAACCAGACACACATTCTCAATTACAGTGACCTTTACGGAAAGATCCTTTTAAATATTAGCTTCCCTTCGGAGACTCTGCCACTTGGCAGTAAACAGTATACTCCAGCAGGTGAACACAGGAGAAATAGCAGCACAGCCCTGGCTAACGAGTCACATGCCGCAGACAGTGCCATGAACTTAGTATGCAAGAAGTGGAAGGTGACCAAATGGGCTGGAAGGAGACGGGAGGAAAATATCCACCGTGGAAGGGTATAGATATTAAGAGAGAGCGCAGCCCTCTGAAGAGCTCACTGGATGAGGGACGGCGGGAGCTGAAGTCCAGTGCTGCTGCAGTCACTCTGGACGGCAAGCTTCAGCCTCCTCACATGTGGGGTAAAAGACAGGACAGTGCCTGTTCTCCCCACCCGGCAGAGCTAAGATTTAAGCAAGCACATTATTCAACTGTAAATATAATTCAACTACCTATAATGCCGGAAAATATCATCCGTTAATGCTCACCAAAAAAAACCAAAAGAACTTCCGCTTCAAGCAATTCTATTTAAAGAAAGCTGAAAATCTGGGTGCATGAATCCCCAGGAAAATATTAATTACTAAGCAGACACAGAAGACTTGGAAAATCCAAACAGAATATTTACCATGAGGGGATGGAAAAGAGAGAAACCAAGAAATTACTCTTTTACCTTCTCCTCCACAAAAGCACCGGGCTGTGACAGTTTCACAGGTGAACTCTATCAAATCTTTACAACGTAGATAGGTTTAATGGTATTCAAAACAGTTTGAGAGTATATACAGAAAAGCGTACAAGATTTTTCTGAAGCCAGTCTGACACACGACAAAGAATAAACCATAACTATGTAAGGGTCATGCCAAAGATGCAAGGACAATTCAATATGAGGAAAGCCAATAATATACTTCATCATACTCATTGATCAAAGTAGAAAAGTCACAGGGTCACTTTCGTGAAATACAATAAATGAATGTAATAAAATTCAGCATCTATTTCAGATGAACATGCCTCTGTTCTTTGTATGGTGTTTTCTTTGCATGGAGTGCTCTTCCCTTGGATATCCACACGGCTCACTCCTTCACTTAAGTAAAAAATCACATAGCAGAGGTTTTTACCCCAATCACCGTATCTAAAAAATAGTAACCTTTTCTTTCCCTGGTTACTCTACATCCACTTATCCCTATTTTAGTTTTATTCTTTGCACTAGCTATCATCTAAAATTTAGGGACTTATTTACTGTATCTGGCAACCCGAATATAAGCTCCATAAAAACTATATCCCCATAATCTAGAACAGTACCTGACCCATAGTGTTCAATAAATCATTATTGAATAAATAGAAGAGAAAGATATGGATTCATCTGTAACATCTTGTATGCACGAGTTCTCAAAAATTATGCTTTATGGAGAAGTATTATCAAACAATGACATCATTAAACAATTGAGCAATGTGATATTGCCAATATTTGACTTTTTTTCACCTACAAAAGGGCAATTACTTGATTTAACCTAATGGAGTCACTCCTTTAAAGTTCAAATTAAGAAAAAGATGTGCGGTATCATGACATTATTTAATACCGTGCCAGCAGTATTAGTAAATACAATTAGATAACTAGTACAAAAACTGGGCAACATTTACTTATGATAAAAACTCTCAAAAAAGTGTGGCTAGAGGGAACATACCTCAGCATTATAATACCTGTATGTGAAAAATCCATAACTAACATCACATTTAGTGCTAAAAACCGAAAGTTTCTCTCTAAGATCAGGAATAAGAAAAGGATGTCTACTCTTTGCCACTTTTATTCAACACAGTACTAGAAGTCTTAGCCACAATAATAAGACAAGAAAAAGAAATGAGGCACCCATACTGATAAAGAAGTTAAACCATTACCGTTGGCAGATGACATGGTCCCATACATAAAAAAAGCCTTAAGACTCCAACAAAAACTATTAGAAGTAATAAATGTATTCAGTAAAGCTGCAGAATTTGGAAGTTAATACCCAGAAATCAGTAGTGTTTCAATACACTAATAATAGGGTAGCAGAAAGATAAATTAAGAAAACAACATGATTGTACCAAAAAGAATAAAATGCCTAGAAATAAAGTTTACCAAAGAGGCGAAAGACTGTACTCCAAAAAACTATAAAACACTGATGAAAGAAACTGAAGACACAAACAAATGGAAAGATATTCCATGCTAATGGATTGGAAGAACAAACATTATTAAAATGTCTATATTACCCAAAGCAATTCAATACAACCCCATATCAAAATACCAACAACATTTTTCACAAATCTAGAACAAATAATCTTAAAATTTGTATGGAACCACAAAAGACCCCAAACTTCCAAAGCAATCTCAAGAAAAAAGAACAAAACTGAGAGTATCACAATACCAGATTTTAAGACATACTACAAAGCTAGAGTAATCAAAACAATATGTTACTGATACAAAAACAGACACATAGTTTAATAGCAGAATAGAGAGCGCAGAAATAAGCCCAAACTTATGGGCTTGATTATAATTATCAATCATAGATTGATTAATGCTTAATCAATCTATGACAAAGGAGGCAAGACTATACAATGGGGAAAACCCAGTGTCTCCAACAAATGGTGCTGAGAAAGCTGGACAGTTACATCCAATAAAGGGAAACTGGACCCATTTCTCACACCATACACACAAAAAACCCTCAAATGGATTAAAGACCTAAATGTGAGACCTGAAAAGCCAAAGATTCTAAAAGAGAATATAGGCAGTAATTTCTCTGACATCGGCCTGTACAAACATTTTTCTAAATGTGTTTCCTGAGGCAAGGGAAACAAAAGCAAAAATAAATGAGTGGGACTACATGGAAATAAAAAGCTTCTGCACACCAAAGTAAACCATTAACAAAACGACAACCTACTGAATAGAAGATACTTGCAAATGACAGATCCAATAAGAGGTTAATACTCAGAATACATAAAGAACTTATATAATTCAACACCAACTGCTTCCCCCTAGCAATCTGATTAAAGAACAGGCAGAGGACCCAAACAGACATTTTTCCAAAGAAGACATACAGATGGCCAACAGACTAATCATCAGGGAAATGCAGCTCAAACCGCAATGAGATATCACCTCATGCTTGTCAGAATGACTAAACTCAAACACACAAGAAACAATAAGTGCTGGCATGGACGTAGAGAAAAAGAAAACCTCATACACTATTGGTGGGAATGTTAACTGGTACAGCCACTGTGTAAAACAGTATGGAGGCTCCTCAAAAAATTAAAAATAGAAATGCCACGTGATCTGGTAATTCCACTATTGGGTACTTTACCCAAAGAAACAAAAACAATAATTTGAAAAGATATATGCATCCCTATGTTTACTGCAGCATTAATTACAACAGTCAACATATGAAGCAATCTAAATATCTATCATTGGACAAATGAATAGGAAAGACGTGACACACACATATACACAGTGAAATATTACACAGCCATAAAAAAGGATAAGTTCATGGCATTTGAGATAACATGAATGGACGTGGATGGTATTATGCTAAGTGAACTAAGTTAGTCAGAGAAAGACAAACACTGTAGGATTGCATTCACCAGTGGACTCTAAAAAAGCCCAACAAACAAACAAACAAAACCCTACAATGAATAAAGAAATAAAAAACAGAATTTGACCTATAAATAACAAAAAACTATAAATATAGTTTCTTTATAAATATAGAGAACAAACTGAAGGTTGCTACAGGGGAGGGGGTTGGGGGTTGAGGGAGACAGAGGCTTCCAGTTATTGAATGAATATGTCACAGGAATAAAAGGCACAGCATGAGGAATATAGTCAATGATATTGTAACAGTGACATAACAGGACCGAGGGCTGCTACACTTATGATGAACACAGCATAATGTATAAACTTATAAAATCACTAAGCTGCACACCTGAAAGTAATGTAACATTGTGCGTCCTCTAAACCCAAATAAAAAAAAGTTTTTAATTAAAATTAAAGTAAATTAAAATAATTAGAAAGAATAAGGTAAATGTATCATTATTTGCATAGGATATAATTTTCTGCCTGGAAACTACAAGTAAACTGAGTGGAAAATTATTGAAAACAAGAGGAAAACAGGGTAAACATAGCTGTATATAAAGCAACTACCTACATATGCATTAATAATACACATTTATGTTGCCACACAGCACTTCCATACACACAGGAGTTATAAACTCAGCAGAAGAAAAGGTTCTATTTACGACAGCACAAAAAGACAAAATAACTGGAAACAAAATTAAAAGAAAATGTGAAAGATCTATATAAAGAAAACTTTAAAATACTACTGAGAGACAGAGATGTGACTGAATAGAAAGACATACCCTGCTCTTGGTTTATTTATTTATTTTTTTAAACAGTTTTTTTAAAAAGATTTTATTTATTTATTTGACAGAGAGAGAAATCACAAGTAGGCAGAGAGGTAGGCAGAAAGAGGGGGAAGCAGGCTCCCCGCTGAGCAGAGAGCCTGATGCGGGGCTCAATCCCAGGGCCCTGAGATCATGACCTGAACTGAAGGCAGAGGCTTTAACCCACTGAGTCATCCAGGCGCTCCCTTGCTCTTGGTTTTAAAAAACCAATATTGTAAAACTCAGTCTAAGTTAATATATACATTGATTCAATTCCAATACAAATAGCACCAAGAATTGGGGGGTGAGCTGTTTACTAGATAGCTTAAAGTCATGGAAACCTGCAGAATGGAAAAGTTTTACTAAGAAGAAAGAGAACAGGCAGCCCAACAACAATGAAAACAGTCTGATACTACTACTTGAACAGACCAAATAACAGAACACAACAGAGAGCCCAGAAGTGGGCTCAAATTCAAATGGAAGTGCGTGTGTATAACCATGTGGTTTCAATTCAATGAGGAAAACTAGATTATCCAATTAAAAAGTGTTACAGCAACTGGCTAACCAACTGGCTAACCAACAGGAAACAATCAAATTAGAGCTCTACTGTGGTAGGCTGAAATATCCACCCAAAATCCCTGGATGCTGTGAATACAACCTTATTTGGAAAAAAAGGTCTTTGCAGATATGACTAAGGATTTTAAGATGAGGAGATAATCCTGGATTATCTCGGGTGGGCCCCAGATGATGTCATGGGTATCCTTATAAGAGAGAAGAGGAGACTCACACGAAGCAAAAGTCAAAGAGAGAACTGAGAAGAGCCTGGGGTCACAGTGGCTCCGAGCCAAGCTTGCAGGCACAATCTGGAAGCTAGCAGAGGCCTGGAACAGATTTCCCCCAGAGCCCCTGTATGGAGTGTGGCCCCTATGACACCTTTATTTCAGACTTCTGGCCCCCAGAACTGTGAGAGAATTCATTTCTGCCTTTCAGGCCACATGCTTGTGGTAATTTGTTCCAGTGGCCACAGGAAACGAAGATACCTTTCTCACTCCCTTTACTAAAATAATTTCAGGTGAATAAAAGATTTAACACTAAAAAAATAAAAAAGAAGGTATTAATGGAAAGATTGGAGAATCTGAAGAACTATCTTGAATACAGAGGCCTTCCTAACTAAAACAAAACCCAAGAAAGAAAAAATTCCTAAATCTGACTACATTAAAATACATTTGATAGCAATCTGCTCCAAATAGGTCTGTGTATGTTTACATGCAAAGTAAATGACTGAGGTATTTCCATAAATACTGAAATAATACTGCTGATTATTGGGTGATATTAACAATATATAATTTAAATGAAGGTGTCAAAGACCTTACTTACCACGGAAGAAAATGAGACACTGAGAAGATAACTTTTAGAACCTACTGGATAGTAAGTCCTTGCTAGAATCCAGGCCAGGAAGCTGGCCTTAGAACTTCAAGGTTATTGTTCTAATTTCTAACAACTAATTATTTTGATGAAGGATCTAACTTTAATATCATATGTCATTTACATGTCTGAGATTTTAAGGAATATATGCACAGTGAAAAAAATCCAGCAGCAGTGCTCATGGGCAGACTAAGAACTTGGAAGGCCCCTTTCACTTCACGCTGCTCTCCCCACCCCGCCCCCTTCCCCACTCCTTTGTTCTCCTACTTAAAAGATACCCAACACCTACATTTCTTGTATTTCTTCCCAGGGGGAGTTCATGTATAAATGATCAGATATGTGAGTAGGTACATTCACTGTGTAAAAACACAGGTATACAGAGAGCATGTTTTGCAAGCTGGTTTCTATTTTTGCTTATTGGTTTTTTATTTAAGGAGACTGGGACACATTCATCCATATATACCTAGCTCATTCTTTATATTTTCTTGTTACCTTTAATTAAATGGATACACTGTACTTTTCTAAAACAGTATCTCACTGAAGGACACTTACATTGTTTCCCATCTTTTGCTTTCATAAACAATACTGAACTTAATATCTTTGGACATACATATTTACCCACATGTGCAAAACTTCTGGAAATAGAATTGCCAAGTCAAAGGCTATTTGCATTTTAAATTTGTATAGATAGTGCCAAATTTTTCTCCAAATGATGCTCACTATGTTTAGCACATCTTAAAACATGGCTCTGTTTCCTCTTCTTTCCTCAGCTCATTTTTTTGCCTGTTTCTAAACAAATTTCCTTAAGTATAAAAAACCCCTAATAGTAATAGAAAATAATGACTCCATTAAAAACAGAAGTGTCAACAGAGGCATAATCTATAAGCTTATCTGACTGCCAATGATGTGTTGACATACATTAGCTTACACACACACAAATTCTATACAAAAGAGGGCTAAATGCACACTAGTTAGCTGGCCAGCCTTAATATGACCCTCTTAGCTGTTGTAATATTATCCAACTAATTGTTCAGAGATGTTCCATCTGTACCATCTGGTTATTAGTACACACTATGAACAACCGCCCCTGACAGTATGGAGTCAAGTCTGTTCCTCTACACGGACAGCAGAGGAGGCAGCACTCCCCACCAGAGGCCCGCAAATCTCTTCAGCATTTTTGTGTGGGGTACTTTCATTCACAACAGCAGCAGCTCTCTCTCTTTGTCAGAGGGCTGTCAGCAGGTTGCTGAAGCCCTGAAAAGCTGAAAGTACCTGGGAATACCGCCCCCTGGCCCCATGTCCAGCCATTAGCAAGGATCAACAGAAACTGGAGTGTGAGGACTCCAGTCACCATGCCTCTGACCTGGGTCTCCAGGGTTACCCTGCAGACTGAGCTAAAAGGGAGCTGGTCCCTGAAACCTTGCTTGATACACCCTTACTTGGCCTCATTATACTTCTCTACTCCTATTGGTTTTCTCTATGGGTGCGTCCTAATAAGCATCCTAATAATAAAGTATCCTAAAAGCACCTTTATATGAATCTTTGTCTCAGTACCTACTTCTAAGGAACCCAAGCTAAAACAGTGTGTTTTTCTTTTATGCAAATAGCTCATAATGATTAGCAGACAGAGCACTGATACTGGTATAACATGTCTGTTGAGTTGGTTCATAAGTGATTTTTTCCCAGCATATTAATGTTCTGAAAAGTGATCAGGTTCCAGCTTTCTCAAAATTTAAGAGAAAACTTTAATAATATATAAAGACATCCAATAAAAACCTAAAACACACCTCCAATGATATAAAAATACATATGCACAAATTTATTTACTGTAGCACTGTTAGAAATTACAAAATACTGGGACAACCTAAATGTCTACTCATAAGAGAGTGGTTGGATCAACTATACTTCCCTGCAATGGGGTACTATGCAGTAGTGAAAAAGAACGAGAAGGAGCTCTATGAACTGATGTAGAATGATTTCTAGGGCATAATCCTAAGTGAAAAAAGCAAAGCCCCAAAGGGTATTTATATTATGCTCTCCTTCAGAATAGCATATTATATTATGCTTCTCCTTTAGAAAGGAGAGGGTAGAAGAAAATACAAATCTGTTCACTTGTGCAAAAGACCTATGGGAGAGGTAGACCAGAAACTAAAGAGATAGACTACCTGCGGGAGTGAGTGGGGAAGGGACCAAGAGAAGTGGGGCATGGAAATGCGGGAACAGAGAGGAAGAACAAGTCTTTTTTAAGGCCCTGACTCCTAACACTAGAGTATTATTTTGCACACCCTACACAAACCTCCAAAATAAATAGAACATAGGGGAAACCCCAAAAAGGAATGCACACTAACAAATAACCCTAGCTGCATTTCAAACAAATTCTAGAACCACCCTGACAGGAGTGGAGAAGAAAATATCTCACCCAAGTAACTGTGAAAACCAGTCTCTTGACCAAATACTATAAGGCCAAAAGGACAAAAAAAAAAAAAAACAATAACCAAAAAAAAATCCAAAAAACCCCAAAACAACAACAAAAAAACTACATGAATGTGGTTAAAGAAATCCTAGTTGGGGAAATGTTTCTTACAGGTGTATGGGTAGGCAATTTTGAAACTACTTTATATGTAAACTAGCAGTGAATAAATAAGTGAATATATTGTCAGTAATGAAAGCTTGGTTTTTCATTATTGGAGAAAGAAGTTAAAAATACAGGAAGGAGAAAGGTAAAATGAAACCAGGAGGATAGGACTGAAATCAGAGGCATCACTATAAACTCATAGTTTTTAAAATATGAATACAGATATATATGCGTGTGTGTATGTATGTATGTACATATGTGTATGTGTGTTGAAGCACAGGTTAGTATACATATATATTTTTTCAAGTTTTGTCAGCTAAGAAGACCTAAAGGAGGAACTAGAAGCAATGACGCTTGGGTAGCAATAGGGACATCTAGCACCAATGTCTTGGTTTCTAAATATGTTCTCAAACAAAAGAAGCCTAGACTCCTTGAAGAAGTAGTTGATTCCAGGCCTGGAGGAAGAAAACCAAAGATGACTCTGGCACATTATATGGTATCGGAAAGCAAGGAAGTGCTCAAAATAAAACGAAACAAAAAATTCTACAACATGACCCTTCTCTAGTGTAAATGTGCCTGGTTTGGAGGCTTTAAGAACCACTACATGTTCACCCATGTTGAGCCACCTGAGGGAATCCGCTAAGGAGGGCTCTACCCCGCCGACGTGCATGCTCCTCACGGACACAGTTCTGAAGCTGAAAAGCAGTCCGTGATGACAGACCTACAAGCTGCTCCTCTTCATCTGCTTTTAAACCCTCTTCAACTGAGGTAACGCATGCAGGGAGTGCTCTTCCTCCTTCTCCTCAGAGGTAGGATGGACTTCCCATAATGGGTTTACACTAGGTCATAACTGATGGAATTGACCTACTTTAAAAATGCACCATTCTAGAGTCCGAAGATACAAACAAATAGCTAGGTTCAGGACTATGAGTACTTGGCTTATTTTTCAGGCTCAAGAATAAAACAAGAGGGGCGCCTAGGTGGCTCAGTGGGTTAAAGCCTCTGCCTTCGGCTCGGGTCATGATCCCAGCGTCCTAGGATCCAGCCCCGCATCAGGCTCTCTGCTCAGCGGGGAGCCTGCTCCCCACCCACCGCCTGCCTCTCTGCCTACTTGTGATCTCTGTCTGTCAAGTGAATAAATTTAAAAATCTTTTTAAAAAGAATAAAACAAGAAATAGAGAGTTAGAACCTCAAAGTAGTGTTGTTATATTCTTTCCAATTCATTCAACATAATATATTTTTTTCTGTTTTCAAAGGCTGTTTCCTTACTTAGAATATGCTGGAGAAACCCAATACGGGTTGTCTTCAGCTGCTTTAGCATGCCGCAGAATGGCTTCCCGGGGATTGCTGTCATCAGTTTTGTCCAAAGCAATGTTCTTCACAATGTATGACGACAGAGTGCCCCCGTGGGTTCCAACCCGGCCGCCACGACCTGTTTCCAAGGAAAAAATACAGATCAGAACTGGAATGAGCCTGACAGTATAGATGCATACTACCTTGTATGCCCTGTACTTATCTGAAAAGGTTGAGAATTCCTCAATGCTGGCTTCCAAGGTGGCAGGTGACATGAGAAACAGAGTGAGGCCAGAGCTTCAGGTTTACCCAATTTTTGTCATTCCCTACGCGATCAAGGTTTGGAGCGCTCTGGGGCTTCTTCAGATCCCAGCCTGAAGCACACAAATCTCAAGGGGACTTTGGTATCATCTCTTCGGGTTTCATTTATGGATCATCACAACCAAAGTAGGAAATCACAAAACTTTAACTTTCCCAGAACATTTTTAAATTTTTTTTTAAGATTTTTATTTATTTATTTGACAGAGAGAAATCACAAGTAGGCAGAGCAGCAGGCAGAGAGAGAGAGGAGGAAGCAGGCTCCCCGCTGAGCAGAGGGCTTGATGTGGGGCTGGATCCCAGAACCCTGAGACCATGACCTGAGCTGAAGGTAGAGGCTTTAACCCACTGAGCCACCCAAGAACCCCTCCCATAACATTTTTACATAGAGATTTTTTTAAAGTATGTCTTAGCTGTTTCATCTACATAGTGATACCAATGCAAGGAAGAATTATAAATACTTGGCCATGTGTACGCCTTGAAAAGATTCCTTAGGTGTGAACATCTGAAATTCAATTAATAAAAATAACCAATACTGGGGCACCTGGGTGGCTCAGTCAGTCAAGCGGCTGACTCTTGATTTCTGCTCAGTTCAGGATCTCAGGATTCTGGCGTGGAGCACTGAGGCGGGCTCCCCGCTCAGCAGGGAGTCTGCTGCAGGACTCTCTCCCTCTGCCCCTCCCCACCACTTGCATGCACACATACACGCTCTCTCTTTTTCTCTCTCTAATAAATAAACAAATCTTAAAAAAAAAAAATTAACCCGTTTTCATTAGGTGCCTATTATAGCTTTAAACAAATATATCTTAGGGCTTGCCATCTCCCAAGTACCTTGTAGGAGAAAAAACAAGTTGAATTCCCCGATTCACGTTATTTTATGGTACTGGAACTGCTCTCATAGACAAAAGCTCTGTAAGGGCAGGGATTTGCACCCTGCTGGATCTCCAACAGCTAGTCTGGTGCCTGGTATTCAAAAAAATGTATGACTTTCATTTTGAAGACCTTATTAATTTATCTGTCAGAGAAAGACAGAGCATAAGCAGGGGGAGCAGGAAATAGAAGGAGAGGAAGAAGCCGACTTCCCACTGAGCAGAGAGCACGACATGGGGCTCCATCCCAGGACTTTGGAATCATGACCTAAGCTGAAGGCACATGCTTAACCCAGTGAGCCACCCAGGTACCCATAAAATCTATGACATTTTAGGAAGATTTGAAAAAAAACCCAAAACTACACATGAAGAGCCATATTGTGCTGTATGATTAATTCTATAAATCAAGATAAGAGGAGACTAAAAAAGGCAGGAAATAATTAGTTGTGACATAATTTGTATGGCCAGTAAATGTTACAGTACTTACAGAACTATTATAGTACTGAGGTGGTTGGGGAGCTCTTTAGGAAGAGACGGATCCAATCTGAGAAAGCTCTGAAGGCAGTGGTCATTTTCAGAATGAGCAGAATGGTTTCAGAACAAAAGTAAAGAAAGAGGACAATTCAATGGGCATTTGTGGGCAGGAGTGACCTGACGGTAGTATCAGAAGATCGGAGGTGGGACGCCTGTGTGGCTCAGTTGGTTAAGCAGCTGCCTTCGGCTCAGGTCATGATCCCAGCATCCTGGGATCGAGTCCCACATCGAGCTCCTTGCTCTGCAGGGAGCCTGCTTCTCCCTCTGACTCTGCCTTCCACTCTGTCTGCCTGTGCTTGCTCTCGCTCTCTCTCTGACAAATAAATAAATAAAATCTTAAAAAAAAAAAAAAAAAAGAAGAAGATTGGAGGAGGAGGGAAGGGAGGCGGGATGTTCTAGAGCGCATTAGCGTCAGAATGCAGGGAATGGCTCTCTGGAAATGCAAACGCGGGGTGGGGAGCTTATAAGATTTGGGGGCAGTAGCAGTGTGAAAGCCTGAGGAGCTGGGAATAAAGGCTATGTAGAAAGTGGATGGAGGCAAGGTGGGAAGGAAAGAGAGTGACTTGAGATACGGTGTCTAGTTAGAAAGGCTTTTCAATAATCCAGGTAAGAATATTATTTAGGAACTTTGATTTAGAATGGTGGCAGAGAAAAAAAAGTTAAGAGAGATATGTAAAATGTTTTCAAGGCTCAAGGCGGAAAGGGCAGCCAAAAACAGATGGAGGCCCAGAACTGAGGTTCAGGATGAATGAACAAGTCAAAAGCTATAGGCTTAGGAGCCTAGGAAGACAGAAACCGCACAAGTGGTAACAAGTAAAATGAGATTCCAGTAAGTGTATGTGTTCTATGATAGCAATGCTGCTTTGCTTGCTTCTGGTACCTACTTTCTTTCTTTCCTTTTTTTGGGGGGGGTGGGGTTGGGAGGGGTACCTACTTTCTTCAAATTTCTAAAGACTTCTATCCAACCTCTAGGGTTGGGCAGCTCCATTTTAACATAAAACTAAATGATGGCCACTTCTCCCTTATGTGAAACCTAATCCAGCCCGGATTCTGGTCAAAGTGCTCAAATGTTGTGTACGAAGCCAACACTGACAGCAGTAGTTTCAACATTGGGTTCCGGGAACCCTAGAGTTCCACCAAGATCACCTAAAAGGGCTTAAGTCAGAGACCGAGCAGAAAGGGGCCTAACCTTCTCTCTGTTAGCACTGCAGCTCCATTTTTATAAGTTTTATGCACCAGGATTCTGCATCCTTTAAGCAAAAAGTTCTGATGCTAAAAAGAAAATGTTTGAAAACCACCATGTAGTAAAATCTCTCTAGAGACGAAGCAGCAATCGGGAGCAAAGCATCTTCCCACTTCTCTCTCAGCAAACCCTGCCCCCCCCCCGCCCCCCACCCCCCTGTAGGTCACCAGCTGGATCAATCACGGTCACCTGGGCCTGCCACAGGAGGTTCGGGTTTATGCGACTTCAGGGGATCCAGTCTGTCCTTCTCCAGCTGTTTCCTTGTACTCCGCTGGCGGGGTTCACGGAACATAGGCAGGGCATGAGCTACGAGAAGTCACATTTGAAAATTTTTATTATAATAATAACCCTTCCATCCAAAAACATAGCTGAAGCATGACTAACTTGAAGATGAAATGGAAGTCATAATGACAGCCTTCCTCTAATAATAAAAGACAGTCTTACTGTAACCAATTAGCTAATTTTGTTTGAGACCAGACTCATTGTTCACCTCTCCTGGCAACTAATGGCACTCAGGAAATACTGTCAAACACTGTCACGGAAACACTGGTGAGGCTCCCCATCGCCCAAACCATGGGTAGCAGTTAAACTTAATTTCTGTGGTTTTGAAATGAAAACACTTAATGGGACTGCTGCTTATTTTTTTTCTTACAGGACCCAAATGTGAATGAGGCCAGCAGCTCGCCTGTCAGCCCTGAAGTCTCCTCAGACTCCTCAAAAAACCTCTGGAATCACTTCACACGTTTCTGAAATGTGACCACCTCTCAGGAGGAGTTGACAACACTGAGTAACCGGAAGGGAGGAGCACTTCTCCCACTGAAACTGGGGTAAAGGTTGCCCTGAATGCGGGGGGGTGTCTGGATCTCCGGGCATGATGACTTGATGAAGACTTTTCCCTACTTCTATATGGTGGACGAAATAAAAGGGTAAGACCCAGAGTAGTATTTGTCCAATTGCTACTGGTTGTTTACTCAATGTCAGAATTAAATCTTATAAAAGAGTCTATGAATGTAAAAGGAAAATAGTGATATTCTGCTGGAGAGCAAGAAGGTGACTGGGGGTAAAATTAAATTATGATCTTTTTCTTAACCAAAAACTGTTTCAAAATATTTTCTTTGGATCCTTACATGAGGAGTACAACCTCCTTTAAAAAGAGAAAACCTTTATCCAGAGGAGTAGAGCAGAGAAGGAAAAGGATTAAGAGGGGCTCAAAGGGAATTTATAATATGAATGATAGAAATGTCTCCAATACTTCAAAAACTCTTCTAGTATCCCCCTCTCCCTAGCACCTGCTGGGGCCAGGACCATCTCACTCACCAGTAAAACTCTCCTGCCTTGAGTTAGGGGAGCTGAGAAACACAGCCACCCTGTCACTCTGTTGGGCAACACGACACAACAGTATTTTTAGGAGGGGGAAAAATAGCTTTTCACTTCAAACGACTGGAGGAATTTAAGTAGGCCGCATGTAATTACATGAGCTAGACTGGTTGTGACACCGACTTTAACACTTCTACTCTTGCAAAAAGTGTCACGGGATCTCCTTACTGATCATAAGCTCCAAGGGACTTGGTCTTACAGGAGACCCACTACCAGGGAGAAAAACCCAGCAGTACAGCGCCCCCTGGGCTTGAGACGGAGACCCTGGTGAGGTCCACAGGGCATCTGCTCATCCCAACTGCTACTTCTTCCAAGATGTCCCTCCAGCCTCTAGCTGTGACAGGTCTGAGGCTCTGGCCCTGGGCAACACACATCTGCCAGGTTGACAAATGTGAGAGAAGCTGCTTATTCTGGTAAGATTTCTGGGTAGTTCCTTTTGTATCTAAATGTCTCCAGATCTATTGTCACAGAGTCTCAGAGGGAGCTGAAGGAGACCTTTCACCCAGTCTCCCCCCCTCTCCTGATAAGGTTCAGTTGTTCAACATCACACTGCATGCCACTGGTAGAACTGGACAAATCCAGGTCTCCTGATTCCAAGACCAGCACTCATTCTTGTTTATTCTTAGAACAGATTGTTATTCTTTAAAAGGCTGCTTTGGAGTAATGCATTAGGCTCAAATAGGCTTTTCCCTTTTGGGCTGAAAGTTACATGAAATTACGCTGTCTCTGTGATGAGTCACAGAAGCTACAGCGGTTAGCTGTTACATGACTCGCAGCCCTGTCCACATAGTATTTTGTAATATACACCCAGACTCCGAAGACTTTTTCTGTCTCTAAAGCCATGAGAGCAACACCACACTACAGCAGAAGGGAGAAAGATGATGGAGAGACCACGCTAACAACTTACGGGTGATGATGTAGTCCTGGGTTAGAGTCTCGGCTTGTTTCGCCTTCCGCTGGGTTTTAACCACACACAATTTTGCTCCCCTGGGGCGGGTAAAAGCACATTATTTTCTTTACTTGGTCTTATAAACAGAAAGTCATGTCAAAAGCACTAGATACTTTCAGGAATACACTCTGTGCACACCATCTCGCCAAGTCCTTGACTTTCTAAGGGATGGTCAACAGAAGGGGCCTTGGTGATAAGGGCTTAAATTTATGGGAAAGCAAGTCTGTCAGTCAGGGGTTAGTACTGAGTGAAAGGGTTGGAGAGGTAACTGGGCAACAGAACACTAGTTTAAGAAATCTATAGAAAGAACTTAAAATTTAAGATCTTAGAGAGATATAAATAAAATTTAAAAACCTTTTTACCGGGACGGTCACACGGTTCAAATTTTAGTTTCTGTCTCAGATGAAAGCAACCTGGGTGGTCTACATCCCAAGTGGCATTTGTCCACATCTCAAATGTAAGAGTACAAGTGTCTGGAACTGAGTCGGCTTGGCAGTGTTGCCATGGGGCAACTGCCCAAGAATGTGCGGGAAAACCAAAAGTCCGATTAGAACATTTCACTTCTCCTTAGCAATATGAGTGATCCCTCTCAGGAGGAGCAAATACAAATAAAAAAGTTTCTTCAAGATTCCAAACATAGTAGTTTCCAAATAGGGGCTAGCAAATGGGGCTCACTGTTTTCTCAAGTGAAACAGACACTCTCATTCTAATTACATTAGCATTTTTAATTTCTTTACTTATTAAAAAACAAACAAAATCCTATTTGTTCTTAAATACAATGAAAACTTTATTTGAGAGGGCAAGGGTTCCAAAGCTAGTCCACAAAGTTCCAAGGGAAGACAGGACTGTGTTTCTATTCAGATCCAAATTATAACAATGAACATTCATTAATAGAGGAGGAGTTTCCTTTCCTCAAAAAGGATGTGAGACCGCACAACAGGTTTATGGGGGGACCCCAGTGAATTTAGCACGTGCAGTTTAATACTAGCTAACCAAGGCTTACTCCAGAAAAAGAGCTAATCAAGTAGTGTACCTTAAGAGAGAAACAAAACCATCGTCATTTGGGGTGGTGACAAGTGTTCATCTTTGTGCCCAAAGAAAATGAAAATAATCTGAGGAACAGAGGGAGCCTCCAGTGAAGTTTTCAGACTTCTGAAACACACAGGGATGTTTAAGTCTAGCCTTTGGGGCGGGCATAGGGTTGAAAAGGAAATAATTTGTGCTGTCCCTTTCCGCTGGTGGAGAACAACCCCCAAAATCCAAACCACTACCTGATAAAAGCCCAGACAGACAGGGAACAAAACAGACTAGCTGTTCCCACTTCCTTTAAGTGGTTAGTTCTCTGCTTTGTTAATCCCTTACATGTATCACTGCTAATGCCATGTCCAGGGAAGTATGCAAAGTGGGCAAGACTTTTCCCCCTTTGCACTCAGCATTTCAGCTAAAGAACTGCAAATCCCCAGGAAACTTTCACTTTGAATTCTGTCTGGATCAAGGGCAATACCCAAATCCTCTTTAAAGTACAATACCAGGAGTCTGAGGCTTTACCGCAGTGCCAGCTGCATTTCCTAAAAGGGTGGATCCCCATCAAAGGGGGAAATAAATAAAAGCAGGGCGGGAAAGGAAGCCCTCCCCCCAGGTGCTGTCATCCATCTAAAACAGGCCATGCTTATGAAATACCTCTGGCTCTTGTTGGGGTCGTAATAGACTTTAGCCAATCCATTTCCAGTTCCTACCATGATCTGGTTCAGCTTTGGATGCCATAGGCAGCGGACAACACTCTGAAAAGGAAAGGCATGGGAATCAACTAAAGAAGCCAAATAAAGATGGGAAAAATCCTATTTTGGTGGCTAGTTTGCTAAAAGTGGGCATCATCCTGATGGCTACCTGTAATTTTTAGGACATTCTCCCTCTAAACGAGAAGGCTGTGTCCCTGAGTTAGGTTCTATTCCATCACTTGTTATAAGTGTGATACCCTTTAAAAATGAAAAAGATGGGGCACCTGGGTGGCTCAGTGGGTTAAAGCTTCTGCCTTTGGCTCGGGTCATGATCTCAGGGTCCTGGGATCGAGCCCCACATTGGGCTCTCTGCTCAGCAGGGAGCCTGCTTCCCCCCTCTCTGCCTGCCTTTCTGCCTACTTGTGATCTCTGTCTGTCAAATAAATAAATAAAATCTTTTTAAAAAATGAAAAAGATGTTCCTTCCTGACACCCCTCCTCTCTTTTCCTGACAACCTAGCAACCGTAGAGGTAGGCTTCCCCAGCTCCTTGGCCATGTGAGCCTGGCATCTTGGAACGCTAAGCCCACATAACTCAGTTCCGCTTACCACTGAAGCAGATTTAGATCTCAGTGTTTCATGCTTTTATACACACAATACGTCCCTCTGGACAGCAGATTGAAGCCAGGTGCTTATTGTTTTTAGTTCACCAAGATCCAAATCTCATAAAGCTTTTTCAGGAACAACATATATTTGCAGGCATTGAATAATACCTCCCTATCTATGAGATAAACCAGCAGGATGATAGCAGAAGTAAAACAGAGATACAGCATACAAAGACTTGACATTAACCTGAATGAAAAACTATTTAAGAGAAGGTTAGCTGGAAGTTATGATCCTTTGAATTCATTACTGGTAAGGAAAACAAGTGGTGCTCTGGGGTCAAAAAGAATGAGTTCTCAGTGAGAATGACAACCTGTTTTTAATTTGTGTCTGCAGTAAGCGGGCCGGAAGTGGGAGGTTTAGCAGGGACAAAATGGTGGGGCGGGGGGGCGGGTAGATAAAGCTCAAATTGCTACGCAGAGACACCTTGGGCCAGGTTCTGCAGGTCTCACTCTGATAGAACAAGCAATGCGGGGAGCCTGGGTGGCTCAGTGGGTTAAGCCTCTGCCTTCGGCTCAGGTCATGATCTCAGGGTTCCGGGATCGAGCCCCACATCGGGCTCTCTGCTCAGCAGTGAGCCTGCTTCCCCCTCTCTCTGCCTGCCTCTCTGACTACTTGTGATCTCTCTCTCTCTCTGTCAAATAAATAAATAAAATCTTAAAAAAAAAAAAAAAGAACAAGCAAAGCATGAAAACACCAATTCAAGATTTATTAAGGACCATCATGTGCCACGCAATGTACAAGGACTAAAGAAAAAAGGGTACGATTAGATACTGCTATTTTGGGTTCTGAGAGCAAAATGAAAATCACGAAAATTCTGGGCTTCCAAATCTATCTCAGGCTGAATTTCTCTGGTTTCTTCTCCCTAATCATCCCATTCTTGTTAAGACGGAGTATCTGTGCATCTCCTCAATCGCTTTTGATAGAAATTCTGGCTCCCACCTGACTGGCGAGAAGTATGCATATCATTATATGGCCCCAGACCCTTCTCTGAGATTCCTGAGGAACTCAAGAGGAAACCTAAGAGTCTGCAGATCTTCTCATTCTTGTCTGACAATGCTCTACAAGAGCAGTTCCTAAGCTCTGCAGCACGGAAGACAGCCGAGATGCTCTACAGAGAAAATAAAACCAGAGTGGCTGTGTTTTCCCAGTTTGCGGGGAGGGGTAAAATTGGGTTAAAAGGGCAAGTTTTTATAATTTTAGGTGTTCTTTCCACAGTTTTTTCTTAAATCTATGGTGCCCGCTACCCAGTGTCCACGAGCAAGCACTAAAAGATGATAAAACATAACATAGTAGAGTGGTTATTAATAAAAATCCTTGGGACGCCTGGGTGGTTCAGTGGATTGAGCAGCTGCCTTCGGCTCAGGTCATGATTCCAGCGTCCTGGGATCGAGTCCCACATAGGGCTCCTTGCTCAGCAGGGAGCCTGCTTCTCCCTCTCCCTCTGCCTCTGCCTGCCGTTCTGTCTGCCTGTGCCTGTGCTCGCTCCCCGCCCCTCTGATAAATAAATAAAATCTTTAAAAAATTTTTTAAAAATTAAAAAATAAAATAAAATAAAAATCCTTGAGAACAGTGTATCATATACAGCTTGGCTTTTGGGGGTGGGTTGTCATTTCCTTCATATGCTTGTGAAACCTACTTTGTAATGCACAAGCAGAGAAGACACATTTTATCTTATAAGACTGTGCTTGGCTGGTAAGATGGAATTAAGTGTATCAACAATTCAAGGTCTACAAAGCACAGCCTGATTTACAGGTGCTCTGCCATTGAGATTCATTTGAGAATCATGCCTTGGCCACTGGAAATTTCCAAATGGTCATGGCGAGGTATAAGGAAACATGAGAAGAGTCACAAACTTAACCTTATAAAACCCAATCTAGAATAAGTTCATCCAGGCCGATACTCATCTCCTTCAAATCAATGCTTACATGTCATGATGCCAAGAGTGCCGCATTTAAAATTGTACCCCACAACTTCCCTTACTGTTTTTTTTTCACTTTAACCAAAGAAAGTATCACCTTTTAACATAATATATAATTTTATCTTTAATTATGCTTATTATCTGCTCCCCTGATGTGAACATAATTTTCACATAGGCAGAGATCTTGGCGTGTTTTAGGTGGCAATGTATCCCAAATGCCTATATTAGTGTGTGGTGTTCAATAAATGTTTGCTGATGGAATGAATCAAGGGTCAGAGTTCACCCAAGTCTAACTGGACTGCTTTGCTATGCGGAGTTAGAGACAAGTGAAAGTTCAAGTTAAAATCATTACAATCTATGGAGAATAATTTTATTTCTCTAGATCATTATCATACTCAAGTATCCTACAGATAAAGTAGAGCTCATTCCTTCCTAATGTGGTCCTAAAAAGAGGGATATGCATGAACCAGAGAGTGAGAGACAATAGTAAGAGGGGCTTTCAAGGGCTTCAGAAATTCCAGCCAACTACAAAGGGCCCCAGGACAATCTCCAGGACATAGTATTAAAGATATTTCACTTCCTTGGTTCTCTAGAGGTCTGGCTAAGCAGTCTAAGATTACTGGTTCTCAAATATGTTTTCAAGTGAGCAGGGTGCAGAATTGGAAAGGATCCACAATGTAGGATGTGGTAAATTCCAAGACACCCAGCCAAACAGGCAGTTTCCAGGGGCAGCAGGTTACTGTTACTCTCTCCCTCTACTCTGAGGGTGTAAATGTTAGAGAGAGGCAATTGCCCAGGCCAACAGACCAAGACTGGATTGCTTTCTAGGTAGTCCAAGCTCAGGCCACCGCACCTCTATTCCTGTTCACGTCCTTCCCCCTCTGGAGTTCTTAGACACACACGTGGCTGGTCAGCATAAAGCTCACTTACCCTCCTTTTACATGGAAGCAGGGAGAATGCAGATAAGACCCCTTGAACTAAACAGTCATTCCAGAGCTCCATCCACTGTGGCAATGAGTCACCAAGGCAGCCAATGAGGGCTCCGTGAGCCGTCTAACTTAGGCAAAGGATACTTAAGGCTCAATTACCCTAAGACTGGTTATTAATCAAATACTACAGGGATTCCGAAACATGGAATGAAGAAACAGAATTCAAAGTCAAAGGTGGGTGGGCCTTTTTTGTTTATTAATATTTACTGTGTGTGTTTAGCTAACCTTTGTAAACTTTGCAGCTAATGCAGCTCCACACTTTGTCCTGTCAAGGAAATGCATCTTATAGCAGAGAGTTGGACATGTGCCAAACCAAACAATCCCCCAGACAGCAGCGCGGGGCAGCCAGCAGAGCCGCCACGCTGCTAACTCGTCGAACATACATACCGGGCTTTACTTAACAACAATGGGACACGTGCCTGCTAGAAACCCAAGGAACTATCAGAGGACATACGAGCTATAACTACTTAGGTAGAGGGCCTCCCCTCCGTCAACCACCCACCAGAGCCTCCCTTCCCCGCTCTGGTCTTCGGGAGGTGCTTCTGTGGCCGAGGGGCTGACACAGTCGGACCCACCCACAGGCTTCGGAGGGTCCCCAGCACATCTGAGTGGCGGGACCAGAGAGGAAAATGACACAAGAGCTACCCAGATCCTAGAGAAAGCCTTCACACTGTACCCCGAGATTCAAACGGCAGGAGCCCACTGTCGTGGGAAGGACTAGATTCTGAGATTAGTCGCATGTTTTAATAAACTGATTTGCTGCACTGACTTGGTAAGACATTTTATTCTTACGCTAATCTACTTCAAAACAATGTGGATCCACTAATGGCTTCCCCTAGCTAATTAGGCTGACCTCTGTTTTAGCACAAAATTAGGTGTAGCCTTGTAAACCAAAGCCTACCTTCATCTTTTCGTTATAATTTGGCAGTGCAGAGTAACCACAATCTGCCCCAAAGGTACTTAGCTCTAGCAGCAGCCACAAAGAGACGGGAATGGGGCTGGAGATCATAAGCAAGATGACAAGAAGGAATTACAAGACTTTAATGTACTTAACACCAAGATCTTTCTTCTCTGCAGAGACCAAAGAAAAAGCAGGGGTGTGGGCTGGGGAAGAAGAGAGCGCTGTGTACAAACAGCAGTGTCACTATTCCGAAACAGGAATTTGGGGATTACCCCTTAGCAAAAGTAAAAAGGCCATGAAAACTTCCAAATAATTTATTTCTGTGGTTTTTACGGTTTACTTTGAGTGAAATCATGGAAGCAAATAAAGAGAGGAGAAGGAAGCGAATGAGAGAAATGAATTTATATTTTAGGGCATGGTGGGAAGCGAACTACTAAGTATCTGGAATTTTATATTATCAAAAGTAACTGAATCCTTGCAACAATACTACAAAATTAGTAATGCTATCCTCATTTCATAAGAACAAGAAACTGAGGCGTAAAGGAGGGTGGGGAACTTTCCCAAGGCCCTGCAGCTTGTACAGAAAGGAGCTGGGATCAGTGGGGAGGTTTTCCCAATTCCAGTGCTCCTTCCCTGATATTACTTAATTATGCAAAGTCCTATTTTAGAAGATGGGGAGGAAGGGGTGTGGGAGATCTGAAATCATTTCCAAACCCACCTAAGCCAGAAGTAGAAATCTTAGCAAGTTTATATTAAAAGGCAGATGGTTTAACTAAAATCATAAAGGAAAGGCTCACCACTAACCAGGTCATAAATGTTACTATAAAGAAATCAATGCCTGTATAGTATCTTAGGCGTCTGTAATGCAAATACCCAAACACCACCGTTATTCTACTCTACATGCTAAAAGAAGCCTAACATCCTTCATAATTTTATATCTTAAACATGATTATGATGAAACACCATTTCCTGATCCTTCCCAGCTGCTGAGCCACACTATAAACCAAACTCCATCTGGTTTTTTTATGTTTGGTTTTTGTCACATAGTACAAGAATGGATAAGCTAGCTAGTGATTCCTTGGGAGAACCAGCACTTTTCAGAATTTTCAAATAAGGAGCCTTACACCTGTTTGTGAAGGAGACAGTCACAGTTTTGCAGATCTATATGGAGGCAACCTCATGGTCATGGACATCCTCAGGAATATCCACTGCGTTTGAATGGCTGTGTGTGTGCTGATTCCCAAGGCTAAGGTCACAGATCAAGATACGAGGTCCAAAATAAATAAAAACAAGGCAGATGAAAATGGAAAAATGCAGGAGCAAAAACTCTCTTCAAATTTTCACAAGCCCAGAAAGAACTGCTTTCTACATTAAAACACTGAGCCGGGAAGGTAGAAGAGTAAGACGAGAATTCTTTATACCTTTGTAGGCTATTTGTCCTGTCCTGCCAAAGCCATGATTTCCCCAAATTTGGGGTATTCTGCAGCACGCATGGACCATGAGGCTTGGCTTCATCCCTCTGAAGTTCAGGAGGAAAACCTGGCGAGTAAGTCTCAATCTCCAATAAATAAAACTCCTCAACACCCACCTGATCTCCATGGAGACATCCCTCAAATGGAAAAATTAAAGACAGACATCTTCTCAGTTCCTCTTCCTAAATACACATCTATCCTTTCTTCTTCCTCCACACCTCCTCCAACTCCCAAGGAAGTTCTACCATAGGGCCAGACATGAAGCAACTGTCACTCTTTGCTTGAGATCTCAGTCTTGCCCCTTTCCTGCCCCAAGTAATTTTCTGATAAACCAGATAGCAGCTTAATGGTGAAAAGAAAAAAAAATGCCGTACCATTTTTATAAATGTAGGGTCTGCTGCAGAAAAACCAAACAAGGAAAAGTGTTGCTCTTTACCTGCCACAAATATCTGATACAGATGTACAGATTATGACTTTTAAAAGCTAGCACCTAATTATCAAATTAATTCCCATCAAAGCCATGGAAAATTCATTTATTAAAATCTTTTCCTTTATAGCCTATGCTCTAAAATTAAGGTAACTGCTAAAGCAGCAAAAATCTGAAACCTGGTAGTTGTCCTTGGCACTAAATGAATCACATCTGTATCTGATAATAAAAATGCCTAAAGAATTTCATCACAAGAAAAAGTTCTCAGAGTAAATGGAAGGTCTCTTGAGTAAGAAAATTAAATACAATTTTCTTCATCTAATTCAAAACACTAAACATTAGTTTGCTCCAATTCACTTATTTGAGAAGAATTTACAAAGGCAAAGAAAGCACAAATAATGACTGAAGAAAATCTGGTAATTATTCTTATTAACGGAAGTCTGGGAGCCGGAAACAAACAGGCAGCTGGAAGCTGGAGTCTACAGGATCAGTGACACTGGCGGTGGATTCTACAAGGCAAATATCCCAGAGGCCCCATGCCACAACGATCCACATAGAAGCAGCACTTACTGGAGGCACAGTCCCAAAATTCTAGCAGAGCTTCCCACTGGTGGGCACACGATGCGCTGCAGGGAATTCCTCAGGCCTGAGATCTCCTCAGGTCTAAGATAGGCATAAGGTACTAGAGCCTTCAGCAAATCAGTTAACAGCAAAGAGTTAACAGCAAATCAGTTAAACAGACCTTATCTGTTTACACATTATCATCATGAGCACCTGGTTGAGAAAAAGCTTGGGAAACACTACCTAAGGCCACATCTCTCTCGGCTAATCTACACAGACCCAGGCCTCTTTACTCTTTTTCATTCATCAAGTTAAAGATGGCCAAGGCCATACATGAAAAAGCCACAGCTAACATCATACTCAATGGTGAAAAGCTGAGAGCTTTTCTGCTAAGATCAGGAACAAGACAAAGATGTCCACTCTTGCCACTTTTACTCAACATAGTACTGGAAGTCCTGGCTAAAGCAATCAGACAATACATACATACATGGCAGGCACATTGGTAAAGAAGTAGTAAAACTTTCACTATTTGCAGATCACATGATACTGTATATAGAAAATCCTAAAGACTCGCCCAAAAAACTAGTAGAATAAATAAATTCAGTAAGGTCACAGGAAACAAAACCTATATAGAGAAACCCACTGCATTTCTATACATCAATAATAAAGTGGCAGAAAGAGAAATTAAGAAAACAAACCCATTTATAATTGTACCAAAAATAATAAAATGCCTAGGAATAAACTTAATCGAAGAGATGAAAGATCTTTACTCTGAAAAGTATAAAACACTAATGAAAGAAATTGAAGATGACACAAACAAATGGAAAGACATTCCATACTAATGGATTGGAAGAACAAACATTGTTAAAATGCCCATACTACCTAAAGCAATCTCCTGATTCAATGCAAATCCTATCAAAATTCCAACAGTATTCTTCACAGAATTAGAACAAATAATCTTAAAATGAGTATAGAACCACAAAAGACCTCAAATAGTCAAAGCAATCTTGAAAAAGAAGAACAAAATGGGAGGTATCACAATCCCAGATACCAAGATGTACTACCAAGCTGCACTAATCAAAATAGTATGGTACTGGTACAAAAACAGACATAGATCAACAGAACATAATAGAGTGTCCAGGAATAAATCCACAATTATATGGTCAAATAATCTTCAACAAAAGCGTCAAGAATATGCAATGGGAAAAAGTTTCTTCAACAAATGGTGATGGGAAAACTGGACAGTTACATGAAAAAAAAAGAAAAGCAACTGGACCCCTTTCTCACACAATATACAAAATTAAACTCAAAACAGATTAAAGACCTAAATTTAAGATCTGAAACCATAAAAATCCTAGAAGATCTGAAACCATAAAATCATAGGCAGCAATTTCTCTGATATTGGCCATAGCAACATTTTTCAAGACAGGCCTCCCATCTAGGAGGCAAGGGAAACTAAAGCAAAAAGAAACTATTAAGACTATATTAAAGGGGCGCCTGGGTGGCTCAGTGGGTTAAAGCCTCTGCCTTCCGCTCAGGTCATGATCCCAGGATCCTGGGATTGAGTCCCGCTTCGGGCTCTCTGCTCAGCAGGGAGCCTGCTTCCTCCTCTCTTGCCTGACTCTCTGGCTACTTGTGATCTCTGTCTGTCAAATAAATAAATAAAATCTTTAAAAAAAAAAGACTATATTAAAATAAAAAGCTTTTATACAACAAAGGAAACTATCAACAAAACTAAATGACAACCTACTGAATGGGAGAAGATATTTGCCAATGACATATTGGATAAAGTTTTAGTATCCAAAATATATAAAGTACGTATATAACTCAACACCCAAAAAACAAACAATCTGATTAAAGAATGGGCAGAAAACCTGAATAGACATTTTGCAAAAGAAGACATACAGATGGCCAGTAGACATATGAAAAGATGCTTAACATCACTCATCATCAGGGAAATGAAAACCAAAACCACAATGAGGTACCACCTCACACCTCTCAGAATGACTAAAATCAAACAAACAAGAAACAACAAATGTTGGCGAGGAAGCAGAGAAAAACATACCCTTGTACAGTGTTGGTGGGAATACAAACTGGTACAGCCCCTGTGGAAAACAGTAGGGGAAATCCTCAAAAAATTAAAAATATAATTGCTATAGCATCCAGTAATTCTACTACTGAGTATTCACCAAAAGAATACAAAAATACCAATTCAAAAAGATATGTGCCCCCTAGCGTACTGCATCATTATTTACAACAGCCAAATTACAGAAGCAACCCAAGTGCCCACCAATAGATGAATGGATGAAGAAGTGGTATATATATATATATATATATATATATACACAACAGACTATTACTCAGACATTAAAAAAAATAATAATAATATCTTGCCATTTCCAACAACAAAGATGGATCTAGAGGGTATAATTCTAAGTAAAATATGTCAGTCAGACAAAGGCAAATACCATAACCACACTCATATGTGAAACTGATCGAACGAAACAAAGAAGCAAAGAAAAAAAAGGACAACCCAAAAAACAGACTCTTAAGTATAGAGAACTGATGCTTACCAGTGGGGAGGTGGGTTGGAGGATGAGTGAAATAAATAAAGGGGATATAAGTACACTTATAATTATGAATACTGAGTAATGTTAAGAATTGTTGAGTTACTATATTGTACATCTGAAGAATATTTAATATAACACTGTATGTTAACTACACTGGACTTCAAATTTTAAGAAAAATAGATATGCGCATAAAGATAATAACCATAAATCCTTTGTTTATATGAGTAAACAAAGCACAAGTAGATAAAGCCATTAAATCCCTATACAAGGTAAGAAATACACGTCATTAAATCTTGGAAATCATCAGCTATGTAAAACCAACCAAACCAAACCAAACAAGAAAAGTTGAACCTTCAAAAATGAACTATATAGGGGCACCTGGGTGGCTCAGCCATTAGGCCACTGCCTTCGGCTCAGGTCATGATCCCAGGGTCTTGGGATCGAGCCCCATATCAGGCTCCTTGCTCAGCGGGAAGCCTGCTTCTCCCTCTCCCACTTCCCCTGCTAGTGTTCCCTCTCTTGCTGTTCACTGTGTCTCTCTGTCAAATAAATAAAATCTTTTAAAAAAATGAACTATATAGGATATGTAAAGCACTATTTATCTTAATACGGTATGGTAAAAATGTTTTACAAATCATACTCTTTTACTTAGCCCTTTGGGGGGGTCTCACAACCCCTCCTCACACATGACAAAGCATTATATCATTCCAAAAAAAGAAAAAAAAAACCACTATCTTGGGATATGTGTTAATTATAGACCTCTTTCTTCCCTACACTATATATAATTGTCTGGCCAGAGATCCGACAGAACAGCTGGAAAACTTGTTACTAAAGATCGTTCATCAAATTCAGGTTGGGAGAGGAAAAATTGTCACAGAATGTCTTACAAGACATAAAGTCCTTCACTGGTCTGCTATCAGCAGGACATAATACGGTGCTGGGGTTAAACAACAGAGCACCAGTCATCATTGCACTGTATGGTTTCACACTGTATAAAGAAGAGTGTGCAATTCTGAACAGCTTCAAAAATCTATAAAATCAAGTTCTCCTTTTCTATATTTTCTATATTTCTACATTTTATAAAGGAGTCAAGTACGTTTCTCCTTCAGGGTTGCATTATCTAGTGGCTAATTCTTCATCCAGCTTAACCATTCATGGCAATCATATCTATACAAGGACTTACAAATAAATTTAAATACCAATTAAAAGAACATCAAGCACAAGAGTGTAGAGAAGAGAAAAAATGTTTCTATTTAACCAAAAGGGTAATAGTGACTTTTGCTATTGTTTTTGCAGGTCCAGAAATGGAAGCAAAACAGTAAACCAAAATCATTTCTTTGAAATCGCTAATACCAATAAGTAGTAGATGTCTTTAAATATAGCACAATACAGCGTAAATGTCTCTAGAAAATGAGTAAATTATTGAACTGAATGAGCTCTCCTTTTGGTCCTCATTCTTTTGCTTTCATTGATTTATGAAGCCTAGAGCAGCATGTGACTGGCACTTCATCTCGACGTAACTCTCAAAATAAGATCTTTTCAAATAGATGATCAAAGAGATAATGACAGGAAGGACATCTCACCATAGGTTTTGAATGAATTCCTACAGCAAGCATTATTTCAAGGAAAAGAATGGCTGAAAAGAGAGGATCAGAGATAACAGAAATGTTGAGACAATATGACCCACAAGGAAGTGTTAAAAAAACAAAACAAAACAAAAAAAAACTAAGTTTGGTTCTCGTAGACAAGAAAGACTGAACAGAAACTTTGTAATAGAGGAAACAGAGGATGCTGACCAGCTGTTCTCCAACTCCATGAGGACTCCCGTAAAGGATGTGGGCTCTAAGCTTAAGAATGTGAGGCTCAAGTACAGGAAAAAAATAAAAAAAAGATCTGATAGTAAGGGATTTTAACAAAAGGAATGAACTCTTTGGAAGGGTTGTAAAATCTGTTAAAATTAACTCTAAATTTCACATAGAAGAATTAAGGCATAGTTCTCAGGTAGGCAAGGAGATGGACTCCGGAAGATAATATTGAGAAACTAAACAAAGTAGGCTTGATGCCAGATGGCAGCTGATTAAGCAAAAGCCAGTAGCTTTGCCTGTGGCAGTTACATCAAGGAAACACACCACCATAGTAAGAGAAGTGACTCACACCAGGATCAATGACATTATTTTACTTCCTACAATATAAATGTCCCTGCAAATGTGCAGGGATATTAGAAGCTTCCTTCTAGGCACATCTGCTGCAATCTGTACTATTCCGTTATGTATTTTCCATTACCATTGCAATTTTTTTTCAAGGAAGGAAGGAACGAAGGAAGTTAAGGGAAACAGGAAGTTAAGGAAAACAGGAGGGAGAAAGGAAGGAAGGACTGGTTTTAGGCGAGACAGAGGAAACAGTCCACTCAGTCTGGCCTTCCGAATGCAGTTATATAATACAGAAGGCATAGAGCACCTATTTGAGGACTCTGAAAAGTAAACAGTAGTAGTAGGTAGATTGGGGAATTAGTCCAGAATTCAGAACATCACTGAAACAGAAGACTTTACTATTTCCCTTATTCCAGTACTTCCTACTACTCCGCCCCAAAATCTTTGATGCACAAAATATCAAAACTTTGAAAAAGACAGTGCAGTTTCCCTTTTGCTTTAAGCTTTAGTACACCTTGGCACAGCCTTGTTACTCATCCCATTTTTATTTAAAATACTGATATTTTATTCATCATGGATTTTTTGTATTTTCATTTTTTATAATGTTGTGTTAAAATGTCATTTAGCTTTTACTGAGATTTTTGGTACCTCCTTAAATTTTGTGCTTGAGCCTGACCCTAGACCTGGATGGACCTATCTCAATGTATGTCTCCCTTTATTACATAAAATTAAGCCCCAAATGGACCACTAGACCTAAATACAAAACATAAAACTTATAGAAGAAAATATGAGTGACCTGGGGTCAGTCAAGGAGTTCTAAGATATGACACCAAAACTACACTTTATAAAAGAAAAAAAAAACCTGTAATTCGGACTGTATCAGATTCAAAATCTTTTGTTTCATTAAGCCACTATTAAGAAAAAAATAAGCAACTAACTAGGAGAAAATATTTGCAGATATCCTAAAAAGAACTTATCCTAAAAAGAACTTGGTGTCTAGAATATATAGAGGATTCTCAAAACTTAACAGTAAGAAAACAAACAACCTGACTTAAAAATGGGCAAAAATACTTAACAGGTGCTTCACCAAAGAGAGTAACAGCGGACAAAGAGCACATGAAGATATTCACCATCATTAGCCAGTTAGAAAAATGCAAATTATAACCTGATGAGAGACCATTCCACACCTATTAGAATGTATAAAATAAAAAGTGTCCACAACACAAACTGTTGTTAAGGATACAGAGCAAATGGAAAACAAATACACCATTGGTGGAAATGCAAAATGGTACTGTTACTCTGAAGAATGGCTTGGTATTTTCTTATAAAAATCATCACTGGGGCACCTGGGTGGCTCAGTAGGTTAAAGCCTCTGCCTTCGGCTCAGGTCATGATCCCAGGGTCCTGGGATCGAGCCCCACATCGGGCTCTCTGCTCAGTGGGGAGCCTGCTTCCTCCTCTCTCTCTGCCTGCCTCTCTGCATACTTGTTATCTCTGTCTGTCAAATAAATTAAAAAAAAAAAACTTAATAAAGTTTAAAAAAAATCATCACATACTCACTGTATGACCCAACAAGCCTACTCTTAGGTATTTACTCTACAGAAACAAAGGTTTCTGTTCACACAAAAACTTATATGTGAATGCCGATGGCAGCTGTATCTATAATCTCCAAAAAGTGGAAACAATCAAACGTCCTGTAAAGATAAACTGGGCTATGTCCACACAGTAGAATACTACTCAGCAATAAAATGTAACAAACTCTTGATACACACCATAACCTGGATGAGTCTCAAAAGCATTCTGCTAAAAGAAGCTGGTCTAACTGAACATAATAGTAATAATAATAATTATTATTATAAAGAAGTTGATCTAAAAAGGTTACATGCTGTATGAGTCCATTTAGAACACATTCTTGAAAAGCCATCACTACAGTGGAGACCAGTGAATGGTAGGAGTTGGGAAGGGGGGTGCAGGGGAAGAGGTGAGAGAGCAGCTACAGTGGGACAGCACAAAGGAGTTTGGGGGGGGTGACAGAACTATTCTGTATCCTGATTGTACTGACGGCAGCTACACAAATCCATACATGCACTAAAAGTCACAGAACTGTACACTTTTTATTTTTTTATTTTTAAAAATTTTTTAAATTTATTCTTTATTTTATTTTTTTAAATTTATTATTTATTTATTTTCAGCATAACAGTATTCATTATTTTTTCACCACACCCAGTGCTCCTGCAATCCGTGCCCTCTATAATACCCACCACCTGGTACCCCGACCTCCCACCACCCGCCACTTCAAACCCCTCAGATTGTTTTTCAGAGTCCATAGTCTCTCATGATTCACCTCCCCTTCCAATATACCCCAACTTCTTTCTCCTCTCTAACTCCCCATGTCCTCCATGCTATTTGTTATGCTCCACAAATAAGTGAAACCATATGATAATTGACTCTGCTTGACTTATTTCACTCAGCATAATCTCTTCCAGTCCCGTCCTTGTTGCTACAAAAGTTGGGTATTCATCCTTACTGATGGAGGCATTATACTCCCTAGTGTATATGCACCACATCTTCCTTACCCATTTGTCCGTTGAAGGGCATCTTGGTTCTTTCTGCAGTTTGGTGACCATGGCCATTGCTGCTATAAATATTGGGGTACAGATGGCCCTTCTTTTCACTACATCTGTATCTTTGGGGTAAATACCCAGGAGTGCAATTGCAGGGTCATACGGAAGTTCTATTTTTAATTTCTTGAGGAATCTCCACACTGTTCTCCAAAGTGGCTGCACCAACTTGCATTCCCACCAACAGTGGAAGAGGGTTCCCCTTTCTCCACATCCCCTCCAACACATGTTGTTTCCTGTCTTGCTAATTTGGGCCATTCTGACTGGTGTAAGGTGATATCTCAATGTGGTTTTAATTTTAATCTCCCTGATGGCTAGTGATGATGAACATTTTTTCATGTGTCTGATAGCCATTTGTATGTCTTGATTGGAGAAGTGTCTGTTCATATCTTTGCCCATTTTTTGATATGATTGTCTGTTTTGTGTGTGTTGAGTTGGGGAGTTCATTATAGATCCTAGATATCAACCTTTTCTCTATACTGTCATTTGCAAATATCTTCTCCCATTCCGTGGGTTGCCTCTTTGGTTTTTTTTTTGTTTTTTTTTTTTTGACTGTTTCCTTTGCTGACACATAAACCAGTGGAACAGAGTAGAGAGCCCAGATATGGACCCTCAACTCTATGGTCAATTAATTTTCAACAAAACAGGAAAAAATATACAGTGGAAAAAAGACAGTCTCTTCAATAAATGGTGCTGGGAAAACTGGAAAGCTTTATGTAGAAGAATGAAACTTACTTAAGAGAATGAAACCATTCTCCTATACCATACACAAAGAGAAACTCAAAATGGATAAAAGACCTCAACGTGAGACCGGAATCCATCAGAATCCTAGAGGGGAACACAGGCAGTAATCTCTTCGATATCAGCCACAGCAACTTCTTTCAAGATATGTCTCCAAAGGCAAAGCAAAAATAAACTTTTGGGACTTCATCAAAATCAAAAGCTTCTGCACAGCTAAATTTATTTATTGATTGATTTTTTTAAGACTTTATTTATTTACTTGTCAGAGAGACAGAGAGAACATAGGCATGCAGAGGCATAGGGAGAAGCAGGCTCACCGAGGAGCAAGGAGCCCAATGTGGGACTCAATCCTGGGGGGCCAGGACCATGAACTGAGCTGAAGAGCTGAAGGCAGCTGCCCAAGGCGTCCCTGTACATTTTTTAAAAAAATACATTTTACTGTATCATTAAAAAAAAAAAAAAAGAATCAGCACTAAACTAGTTCATATCATTTTCCTTACTTAAAACATTTAGATTTGATAAAGCAGATATTACCATGAAATCAGTGGTTTCTTTTCTATTTTCATGTGCCTACAGATGAGCACTCAACTGTATTCCTCAAATCCTGAGAACTTGTCCTGAAACACCCATAACATGATAATGAGAAGTAATTTAATCAAGTAATACCAGCCCCCATCCCTCCCCCCACCCCCAAACATTGTGAAGCTAACAGCTAACTTAGCAGGGGACTCCAGTTGAGGTCCAGGTACCATTTAAATTGAAGTCTGGTAAGTATGCTGCTTACTTCACGAAATCCCAAGAAAGAATTTAGTAATCCAAACCATGAAAGCAGCAATAATGCAATACTGTTTTTCATCACAGCCGAATGACATATCTTTTCTTTGGTGATTAAAGAAAAATACGCCTACAGAAAGCAGTAGTGGCTGATCACTGTGTGATCATCTTGACAGTAAAACACTGTCCTAATAGCCATCCTGGAAGCTCTTGACCCTGAAAAGGCAGTGCTAGAGAAAGAACCATGTTAACTGCTGCACGGCAGATTAGCACTGGCAGTACAAGAACTGCATTATCTTCTACTTACTCCTGTCTGTGTTTGTTTGTTTAATTCAATAGCCAACATGTAGTACATCATTAGTTTTTGATTTAGTGTTCAATGATTCATTAGTTGCATATAACACCCAGTACTCACTCATCACATCATGTGCCCTCCTTAAGCCCCATCACCCAGTTACCCAACCCTGCCATACCTACCACCCTTTCTACAACTTTCAGTTTGTTTCCCAGAGTCAAGAGTCTCTCATGGTTTGTCTCCCTCTCTGATTTCTTCCCATTCGTTTTTCCCTCCCTTCTGCTAGGATCCTCTGCACTATTTCTTCCACTCCACATAGAGTAAAATCATATGATCATTGTCTTTCCCTGACTGACTTATTTCACTGAGCATAATCCCCTCCAGTTCTGTCCTTGTTGATGTAAATGGTGGGTATTCATCCTTTCTGATGGCTGAGTAATATTCCATTACATATATGAACCACATCTTCTCTAACCAGTCATCTGTTGAAGGACATCTCAGCTCTTTCCACAGTTTGGCTACTGGGGACATTGCTGCTATGAACATTGGGATGCAGTGTCCCTTCTTTTCACTACATCTGTATCTTTGATGTAACTACTCAGTAGTGCAATTGCTGAGTTGTAGGGTAGCTCTATTTTAAACTTCTTGATGAACCTCCATACTGTTTTCCAGAGTGGCTCCACCAGCTTGCATTCTCACCAATAGTGTAAGAGGGTTCCCCTTTCCCTGCATCCTCACCATTTGTGGTCCCCTGTTTTGTTCATTTTAGCCATTCTAATTGGTGCAAGGTGGTATCTCATTGTGGTACTAATTTATAGTTCCCTGATGCCAAGTGATGTGGAATATTTTTTCATGTGTCTGTTGGGCATTTGGATGTCTTCTTTGAAGAAGTGTCTTTAGATGTCTTCTGCCCATTTCTTGACTGGATTACTTGTTTTCTGGGTGGGGTGTTGAGTTTGATAAATTCTTTTTAGAAAAAGGATACCAGCCCTTTATCTGTTATGTCATTTGCAAATATCTTCTCCCATTCTGTAGGTTGCCTTTTAGTTTTGTTGACTGTTTCCTTTGCTGTGCAGAAGCTTTTTTAAAAATATATTTTATTTATTTATTATTTGAGAGAGAGAATGAGAGAGAGACAGCATGAGAGAGGGGGAGGGTTAGAGGGAGAAGCAGACTCCCTGCAGAGTAGGGAGCCCAATGAGAGACTCGATCCCGGGACTCCCAAGATCATGACCTGAGCCGAAAGCCGTCGCTTAACCAACTGAGCCACCCAGGTGCCCCAGAAGCCTTTTCTCTTGATGAAGTCCCAATAGTTCATTTTTGCTTTTGTTTCCCTTGCCTTCAGAGATGTGTCTTGCAAGAAGTTGCTGCGGCCAAGGTCAAAGAGGTTACTCTCTTTGTTACCTAGGATTTTGATGGATTCCTGTCTCACATTGAGGTCTTTCATCCATTTTAAATTTATCTTTGTGTATGGTGTGAGACAATGGTCCAGTTTCATTCTTCTGCGTGTGGCTGTCCAATTTTCCTAATACCATTTATTGAAGAGACTGTCTTTTTTTCCCATTGGAAATTGTTTCCTGCTTTGTCAAAGATTAGTTGATCATAGAATCGAGGGTCCATTTCTGGGCTCTCTGATTCTGTTCCATTGAACGATGTGTTTGTTTCTGGGCCAATAGCAGCAGTCTTGATGATCACAGTTTTATAACAGAACTTGAAGTCAGGCATTGTGATGTCCCAGCTTTGGTTTTCTTTTTCAATATTCCCCTGGCTATTTGGGGTCTTTTATGGTTTCATACATATTTTAGGATTGTTTGCCGTCCCTATCAAAATACCATTGACATTTTTCACAGAGCTAGAACAAACAATTCTCTGAAGTTTTTCATCAAATATTCATACATCTCAGAAGACCAGGAAACAACAAGTGCTCCTGTACCCTGCCTTTCTGTTCCCAACGAGTAAATGTTCTAAATACCTACATTGAATATACTGTTTTATCACTTGGCTATGGGGAAAATATACCTATTTTAGTAAGTACAAATAGGTTAATCAGTATCCATCTAGAATCTTCATTGTTTAATCCTCCCAAGAAAGTGAATTACAGCAAAACTTCATTAAGCTGATGGTGCTTTAGCCAAGATAATATAGAATTCAAAGCAACTGCTGTTCCCTAGTTAACCAGCTGCCTGATTGCTCTTCCATAAAAATCAGATAGTGGAAAGCTAAACTCGAAGTCCATTTCTTCCATCCCCTGTGCTTCATATTAAGAAGGTTTCACTACATTTTAGAAGGCAGACAAATGCCAAATATAGTCTTTCTTTCGGGTTTATTTTCAGTTGGCATTTGCACTGCCAATAGCTCAAGTTCCCTCTGTGTCCTGTTCCTTGTACAACCCTGACTGGGCAAAGACACTGCTGGACTCCTTTATATCCAGAAAACTTTTAAAGAGGTGGAACCCTGTATCAGTGAGACAGATCATTAGTCTATTCCCAGGATGATACAGAACAGGTGAGTTCCTCAATTCTCCAGAGACAAGCTTTCACAAGCACAGCTTCATTAATTTGTTTCAAGTGAATTTCCAGAGTTGTTCTATTTAGACTCATACGTAAGAACAAAGACACTTTCCAAAACCAATTCTGAGGATGTCTGGAATATCCATTAATTTGAATGACCTTTCTGCTCTTACATATGTACAAGTAATGAAGAATGATTGTAGTCTTAATGGTCAGCATGCCCCTTATACTCATAAATTAAGATAAACAGCCAGTTTGGTGAAGAGTCTACTATTTATGGCCTATTATACCCATTTCTTCTTTCCCTTCATTCTCTTTGGATTTAAAATATCAATATACTCTCATAATAAAAACACAAAAACTTTTTATGTGAAATGAAAGTGGTGATATTTTTCATTGTATGCTATATGCCATTCTTTAGATTAACAAATAGAGCCATTTTCTTGAACATCAAAATGTATTAATTTAAATGTCATATTTGAGAATAATCTATGGGTGTTATGATTAGATATTTACTTTCTTAATGATCTTTTCTATGGTGTCAATTTTTTGGATTTAATATGTACTACTTTTATAATCAGAAAAATACAATTAAAATACCAAAAGCAGACTAGCTGAAAAATGAATGAATGAATAAAATAAAGCAGTCTGGTTGAAAATATCCAAGCAAATTTCCCTTCCCTTCCCATCAGCAGCCTTATACCAGATCAGTTGTACTAGATATGCAGCTCTGTTTTATATATATATAGGTTTGATTTTTTTTTCTATTCCTCACTTTGTTCAGTCAGTGTATGCAGAAATAAAGGTTCCTCACCAAAGTAAGCTAACAAAGAAATCGAAGAGTCACATAGGATCAGGGTGAGATTTCTGGCTTTTTTCCTTTCTACTTTTTTTCCTCTTTACCCAAGGGTACACCAGCTATTTCTTTTAAATATTGCCAAAAGCAGCTGAGAGAGGCCACCATCCTAAATAACACCAGGTCAAAAACTTTAGTACATTATGCTTGGGTTAAAGAGTATATATGTTAATATGCTAGTGTAATTGCATAAACCATGTCTTCTGATTTACATTAGTGAAAAAGAAAATTCTGTTAGTCATTTTATAACAAATTATAGTTTGATGAAAAATTACTAAGCTAATGATAGTCCATAACGTTATTTCAGGACCTCTCCTGAATAACTGGAAGTTTAAAAAGGCCTGAAAATGTTCTGTTTCTTCTAAACATAAATCTTTTTTCCAGATTTTTTTTTTATTGACATATAATGTATTATTTGCCCCAGGGGTACAGGTCTGTGAATTGCCAGGTTTACACACCTCACAGCACTCACCATAGCACATACCTTCCCCAATGTCCATAACCCAACCACCCTCTCTCTACTCCCCTCCCGCCGGCAACCCTCAGTTTGTTTTGTGAGATTAAGAGTCTCTTATGCTTTGTCTCCCTCCTGATCCCATCTTGTTTCATTTATTCTTTTATTCTTCCTAGCCCCCAAACCCCTGACATTGCCTCTAAACTTCCTCATATCAGGGAGATCATATGATAATTGTCATTCTCTGATTGACTTATTTCGCTCAGCATAATACCCTATAGTTCCAGCCACATCATCGCAACTGGCAAGATTTCATTTCTTTTGATGGCTGCATAGTATTCCATTGTGAATATATACCACCTCTTCTTGATCCATTCATCTGTTGATGGACATCTAGGTTCTTTCCATAGTTTGGCTATTGTGGACATTGCTGCTATAAACATTCAGGTGTACGTGTCCCTTCAGATCACTACATTTGTATCTTTAGGCTAAATACCCAGTAGTGCGATTGCTGGGTCACAGGGTAGCTCTATTTTCAACTTTTTTAGTAACATCCATGCTGTTTTCCAGAGTGGTTGCACCAGCTTGCATTCCCACCAACAGTGTAGGAGGGTTCCCCTTTTTCCGCATCCTCACCAGCATCTGTCATTTCCTGACTTGTTAATTTTAGCTATTCTGACTGGTGTGAGGTGGTATCTCATTGTGGTTTCGATTAAACATAAATTTTTTAAATTGATATATCATTTCCAAATTATATTTCATCCATTCTTTCTCTCTCATACTTTCTCTCCCATACTTTCATCACATAAAATAAGTAATGGTTAGCCTTTTATGCAATATACAAAAGCTTAGGGTCCCATCTTACACAAGAACTAAAGTGAGTTTGTAAACTCACTAAATTCAAGTTATATTCTGAAATTTATCTTAGAAAAGAGGCTAAGCACACTACTCAAATCATAAAAAAGTTAGATGACAATGAGAAATATGCTGTTTTTTTCACTTGAGGGAACACTTGAGGGACTATAAAGAAACATCTAAAAATAATACCAGCAGAATTATAAAATGTGTATGAACATTATACAATAAAAATGGTACATGTTAAAGAAACATTTGTTATCTCCTAGTGAAGTCTCTACATCGAAGAGAAAAAAAATTTTCAGAGCATATAACAATACAGAGAATAGAATTAAAACCATTGTTTCCTTTAAATTTGTTTCAAAAATAAGTAGGGAAAATACAAATAATTGTATTTTTAAAAGCTATTTATTGTGAAGCTTGTAGTAGAGTTTTTAGTTATTAGGCAACTGTAGAGTTGTTAATCTCCTTGACTGAAAACAATGTTTGGCTCCATATACATGTGGAGCTTGGCATTCTTAAATATAGCCACCTAGGGGTTTATTTCGTTTTAGAAGAGAGTGTGAGAATACAATCCCTCATACTTTGCTGAAGTAAATGGACTCATCTAGGATAAACCTAAAGCCACCGTTGTCTGTGTCTAGTCAAGCAAGCACACCACTAAATGCTGATAGGAATGAGACGTTGCGAAGAGAAATGGACAAAGTGACCTCATTCCATAGAACTAAAAACCAGAAGAAATCACCTGGAGTCGTAACAACTTTGAAGAAACACATTTTCTAAACATTTGTTTGGAGCTCCAAGTCTTCAGTATAGCGATTCTACAAGTATGATCTAGGCATCGATGCTATAGCTAGGATATTCTAGCGACAAAGAGAACTGGAGATTGTACAATTCATGATACAAATAAGAGGAGTTTTAACCGCCCCCCCAAAAAAACCCCAAACAAACAAACAAAAAGAATGAGATGTTGCCATTTATGTAAATTGAAAGTCAACACAGTAAATACCTTACAGCAGCAGAGTACGGTATTTCCAAAAGAGATGACTATTCTGGTTTTTAGTGACAAAAATACAATAGAATTAGAGATATTTTTGGTCCTTCAAGCAAAATGTCCACTATCTTTACCCATTCCAAAGAGCACATTTATTCTCTTATATTCCAAGTCTTCAAACTTTAGATCAGACGGGCATTTTATTTTATGTTTTAAAGATTTTATTTATGTATTTGACAGACAGAAATCACAAGTAAGCAGAGAGGCAGGCAGAGAGAGAGGAGTAAACAGGCTGCTTGCAAAGCAGAGAGTCCAATGTGGGGCTCGATCCTAGGACCCCGGGATCATAACCTGAGCCGAAGGCAGAGGCCTTAACCCACTGAGCCACACAGGCACCCCCAGAGGGGCCTTTTAAAGTTCTTTTACCATACCATTCCACTATGTAAACAAAAACAATGCTGTCTGATAGTAACAACAACAAAAATACAATCAAACGGATCCTAAATCAATTATTTAAAAAGCTGATTTGAAGTGCTGTAGCACTTTTGTTCCTATTTGAAGTTTTCTCTTCATCTATTAATACGGATCTCAAAATCTGTTTTCTGACTTTTCTAAGACAATTCAATAGGAGGTATATTCCATTGACTTAATGACCATTCTTTGTTTGCTTCTCTTCATTTGCTCATCCCTTAAAAGTCTGGGTTTCCTACAGCCCACGTGTTCCATCCTTTGTGCCCTTTCCTTGATCAAACTAATCAGTAACCAACATTTCAACTATAAACTGTAAATATTTCCCCCCCCAAACTGAGTCTTCTTTCCTTAAGGACCAAACTCACTTACCTATCTGTCTACTCTCTTCACCCAGAGGCTCTGCAGGTATTTCAACAACAATGCACTGAATTTCTTCCAAAATCTGCTTTTTCCTTTTCTTTTTTTTTTTTAATCTCGGGGAACACTGGCCCAGTCTCCCAAGTAATAAACCTCAGCCTCCATACACGACACCAAATCTTGTAAATCTACCCTTTGCACTTCAATAAAACTATCTGTTCTAAAGACTAAATCGGGCTGTGCCATTCCTTTGCTTTAACAAACACACAAACAAAAAACAGAAGATAAAGTCACCTGCTTATTCTGATATACAAGATCAGTTTACTTAGATACTCCTCGCCTGCCTCACTCTCCAAAGACATACAGAAATCATTACATTCACTTGCCAAGTATACCATGCACACATTCAACAACTATGTGTCAGGCACCCTTCTAAGCACTGAGGAGATCACGGTGAACACGATAGAGTTTCTGCTCTAGGGGGCTTACATCCCGATGCAAGAAAACAGACAACAAACATATAACAGATGCAATGGCAGTAAATACTATGGAGCAAAAGACCTAGCTAGAAAAGCAACTCAGAGCAACACAGCAGACAGCACGTTCTATACACTACAAAAACACAGGGGTTCTTAAAAGTGCAATCATACATCCCTTAAGTTATTCAGGTTTCAATTTTAATTATAATTAAAAACCACGAGTAATACTGACATGTATAATCATTGAGAGGCATAACAGAACACAGCTTACTTCTGGAACAACCGATTATAATAATTTTATTTTTTGAGATTAAAGTTGATAGAGTCAAGAATGTTTTTCTTTGATTCTAGTGTTTTAGTTGGCTCTTGGATGTACCCCCAAAAAATTATTAGTAGTGCTGGTACATTTCAAATTAGGTCATGAGATTAGAATCTATAAAACTTAAGTACTCATCTAGAATCGGTCTCATTGTTAATTCATTGTCTTTAACTAACTATACCAGGGTTTCAAATTTAGGGCCTACAAATTAAGAGTACATGGTAATACTAGAACATTAGAGACAGGAGCTTTTGACTAGTGATTTAAAAACAGTTGTTCAATTGTCTGAATCATTTAAGTACATAATATATTAAGTACATAATATATTTAAGTACATAAAGAAATGGAGAAGTCTACATAAGGGCACTGTTTAAGACACAGGGCATTACTAAAGGCTTTGACAGTGAGCCAAAGAAATTGTGCACAGACATTAATAGGTCTGTTTCATACTCAGAAAATAACAATGATTTACCTTACCTTCTAAATACTAATAGATACTTTAAAAGACTATAAAGGAATTCGGATTTTCTCCGGGAAACTTCACTCTTACCGTGTTATATCCAGCTCCAGTCTCGGGACAGGAATGGATGAATCAGTGGAACAGTGCATGCAAGCATGCTGGTTTGGGTTTGTATTTTTTTTAATATTTTATTTATTCATTTGACAGACAGAGTTCACAAGTAGGCAGAGAAATAGACAGAGAGAGAGGAGGATGCAGGCTTCCTGCTGAGCAGAGAGACCGATGCAGGGATCCTGAGATCCTGACCTGAGCTGAAGGCAGAGGCTTTAACCCACTGAGCCACCCAGGCGCCCCCAAGCATGCTGGTGTTTTATAAATATGTAAAGAAAACTAATGGACTTTTTTAGAGGCAGAAGTTAACTGTGAAATGTTTTAAACTTCCCAATAACTAAACAGAAATTAAGCTCAGTGGAAGCTGAGTCTTACCTCAATGACAACTCTGACAAGCAGAATTCTGTCAAAGTTTTCAAGGTTTAGGGAACAATGCTACAATTCATCACTTTCTGAGGGCATAACTTTCACTTCTGCCCACGATCCCTGAATCCTCACAAACACGCTCCCTTTGGGGCACTCCTTTCTGGATCCTACATGGTGATCAGCTTCTGCTGTCCTCCAAATCGTTGGCAGAGGGGCAAACGTCCACGGTCCAGCCGAAATTCTGAAGTGTGGGCCCATGGGAAATACTGGGTCAGAGGAAGGGACAGCATTGATCAGCCAGTTGGCATTACATTATGAATTCCTGTGTTGGTGAAAAAAGCAGCTACCATTGCACCGTAAGGGCCAGGACTTATGTTCTATTTAAAAACTAAAACCAAAACAAAAGATGACTAAGAGGCAAACTTCATTCGCAAGGCTGAGGAGAGAAGAATTTACATACCGCATCCGTGATGTCTATTTCGTACACCCTTTGGAAAGTCCTGCGCTCAAAGAAAACAAGCTTGCCGCTGCCACGTCCCCTTTGCACAGATGTCCCGGTGACTACAAGTTTGTCATCCGGACTGAAACAGCAGTCCGTCCTACAGACAAGAACAGTGCATTAGCATAAGCTACAGCAGTGAGTTAAATAAAACATAAACACCACCACTGTAATCTTATTGAGGGCTCAACGTAAGTCAAGCGCGTATCTTAGTTCACTTAATCTTCACAATAATCCTATGAGGTAGATATTACTATCCCCATTTTACTGATGAGGAAATTGAGGCAGAGAGAGATTAAAGAAACCTTGCCCAAGATCACAAAAGTAAGTGGCGCAGCTGGGATGTGAACTCAGGCAGTCTGATTCCAGAATCTGTGCTTTTTTAACTTCTACACACCCTATTTTTTAATGTAAAGGAAGTGTGGGAAAAAGTCAAGATAGACCTTGACGGTGATATAGACAAACAGACATGGTATGACTAATGTCTAAGAAGTGATAATTTTGTCCAGTTTTGGAATTATTTTTTACCACCACTAGCCACCATCCCCAAATAATTTGAGTTTTGTCAAGTCAAGGACCATGAAATGAGGAGCAGGTTGAACTGCTGGAACCTAATTGATGGCTATGATTCAAGAGCCCTTGTTATTAGAGATCTGGCCACCTGATTGTGAATAATCTAAGACATGATCCAAAGAAGTTATGTAGTTAGTATAGCTTGCAGCAGGCATAAGAGCTCAAAAAATTCTCATCAGCTATAAATTCATGTTTGTTTGTCCATCTGTTTGTTTTAACAGATAACTGCCATGGGCAACGGACCGCGCTAGAATTAATGCTCTGCTATGACACAGTTTCCTCCGTTTGACGCTTCCATCCCCTTCACGCTTTCCCTGTTGGTCATTATTTAACACAGATGTGAGATTTTATTTCTAAAAAAAATAGAAAGTTTTATTTAGGCACCAATTGTAGGACTTAAAAGTTCAAATCCCACCTCAGTTGCCTTAGAAAAACCTTTAAGTGCTTCCATTGTCAACTTAACAGAATGGAGGTAATGGTGTTCAGCTACCTAGAGCAAGGTACTCTGACCAAGCGAAGTATACTGAATTACTGACGGGGATGATGGTAAGAAAAAATTGAGAGAATGACACATAATAATGCTCAGGAACTATGGAAGGTTGCTTTGATGGAATGGGGCTCAAATTTTAAAAGACAACAAATATGTAGGCCTACCTTCTCATTTATACATATTAAGAGAACAATTCAATCTCTTAAAATATTTTTACTATCCCAAGTATACACACAGAGAGACACATGAACGTATATCATTTCCACTTCAAAAAAGTTTTATGGCCTGAAGAATGTGCAAATGAAAGGGAAAAACAAAATGCATCTTTCAAAAAACAAATTTCAAATACTCTTCTTGTCCCTTTTTAAGACATAGGACATAAATTAAAGTGACAAAATTTTTTCTCTATTCTCTTATGTTTATAGTTATTTAAAATATGCTACTTACATTGGGAACATGGTAGGAAGACCCGAGGCTGAAAAAAGTGGCTTATTAAATTGTCGGATGTCCCATAATTTCAATGTATCATCACCTGATAGAGGAATGGAACAGAAAAAAAAGCAAATTATGCAAAGAAATTTGTTCTAAGTTTAGACTTTGCTAAACTTAGTGTATAACTACAGGAAGGAAAGAAGTAAGGAAAGGGAAAGAAAGGTGCACATAAGTGCATTTTACTGTGTTAACTGGGGAGTTTGAAAGTAGTGGATGTGAGAACAGTAGAAAGATTTATGATAATGAACTGGCCTCCTAGAAATAAATTTTCAAACTGATGCAGCATCTGTAGGCTAGAAGAGCCCTGGAGACTCTGCTCTAAGGAGTGATTTTACAGCAGCTGGCAGTTCCCCTATGGTATAGTTGAACATAACCTGACTTCTTAAGAAGAAATTAATTTAATAACCATCAGGACTGAAAACAGATTCACAATAGATTCCTTCTCCCACTGGGGTGTAGATGAAGCTATCCATTAACATGAATGAGAGTGAGCCCCGGGATTCCCTTCCCTCCAGTATGACTCCACCGTGGCTATCATTCTTCACTTTGCCGGGGAGTACAGCTTTTCCAAAAGCTCTTTAAAGTGTAATCAATATTCTTCTAAGAATCACTTTTTTTATATTTCTGAAGGGCTACTAACTAATATTCCTGGCCATAATGAAAGCCAAAACTCATATAAGTGATGTCTTTGCTGTTCTTTTCTCCCTGGTGTCCACAGCTGAGACCTGCCTCAACCCCTGGGGTCCAATAAAGAATCAGTATCAGGTGCAAGTGAGGTGAGTGAAAATTTCAATAAAAATCTCCATTCTCTCCCAAGTGACCCTTCCTTTGAAAACCCAACTTTTGGCAGGTGCACTAATCCACAACTGGCCGGACTGGGGACCTGCTTAAAATGGAAGGACTTTGTAAGACTCACCTTTTTTTTTTCTTTTGGTCTTAAAAAAAGATTACATATCCTCATAATTCTCAAATAATAAGAAAACATTAATCTGCATTAAACAGTTTAGCTAACCTGACAGGTTCTGGTGCTAGATAGAATACCTTGCAACACCTAGGGACTCTGCTGACTAGAATTCCATCTGCCATATTCTATACATCCAGGAAGAAAAATGATAGAATGGAGCATACATGTTGTGTTGGTGATCTGTTACCCAACAGCTATTACAGGATGGAAGGGGAAGGCAAGAATTATCACCAAAATGGCTTTGACTGAAATGAGTTTAGTCCTATACTTCTAGTAATTATCAACTGGTTTGGGGCTGGCCTGTTTTAGAATCCTCTGAGAAGAATTTTCAAACTATGCTTCCCTCTTGCTCTTCTCTCGTCCCCCCACTCCACGTTGGAGATTTGGGTACACCATTCTAAAGCTGTAAGGGTAACTGTGAAAAAAAATTTTTTTTCTTGAAGATTTTATTTATTTATTTATTTATTTGACAGACAGAGATCACAAGTAGGCAGAGAGTCAGGCACAGAGAGAGGAGGAAGCAGGCTCCCTGCTGAGCAGAGAGCCCGATTTGGGGCTCAATCCCAGGACCCCGGAATCATGACCTGAGCCGAAGGCAGAGTCTCTAACCCACTGAGCCACCCAGGCGCCCCAATGTGAGAATTTCTAAGTGAAACATTTATCATTTGAAAAACTTCCTCAGAAGATTCAGGTACACACTCGAGGTAAGAACCATTATTTATAAGTAAAGAGTATATACAGTCTTAATTAAGAGTCCTCTCAGGACTCAAATAGGTTAGAACGATGGACCAAAATTCATACTTTATACAGACTCCCCCCACCTTTTCCATATAGACCAACATAGAAAATACATGTGCTTTGATGTTTTACAATTATGTAAGTGATGGCAGTTTGGATATAACAGACAAGGCTTCCTCAGAAGAAAGAGAATCTGATGCCGTTCCCAAGGTACACAGACATGGAAAGGCTGAACTGAATGAGAGCCGGGCCAGATCTCTCCATCTCTCCCTCACTCCCACTACCCTCTACACCAGAGCGCATTCTCTCAGGAAAGGAACTCTTCTGTAATGTTCACAGTTTAGACCCAGCACCTGGCACAATGCTTGCTCAGAGTAGTTGCTCAACATAGAGCAGTTGAGTGAGTGAATGACCAAATGTAGTGTTGCTAGATTAACATGGCCTACAGACTAAAGACTAAATCCTTTATGTGATATTTAAAGCCCTCTGTAATGGCTCCTACTCCACTGTTTCTTCTCCCTCCCCACAAATGGGCCTACAGGAAGATTCTCAGTCACATCCCACACTTCCTATAATGGGAATATGAAAAATATGAATAAAAATTACAAATGAATGTATCATTTTTTAAATAAAAAATATGATTGTAGGGTTGCCTGGCTGGCTCAGTCAGCTCGTAAGCTGCCCTTTCTATTCTCTTGTATCAACACTTGGTTCATTGATGTGAGAAGATTCAGCAAGAAAAAACCCATATTCAACCATATGAATGTGGTTAAATAGAGAACTATGAAGTTATTTAAAAACTAACACTGAAGTACACAATTTTTTTTAACTGAATTGAGGTACAGTGTTCAAACTGGAAAAAAAAAAAAACGGTGAGCCAAGAGAAGACTCTAAATTATAAAACAATATAGGAAGAATATTGAACATCATCTATAAAATTCCGTTAAGTTAGAGGCAAAGGTCATCCTTGGAGGCTCAAACTCTGATGGAATTTGAAGCTAAAATAAAAATTTAAGCAAAAAGCATATATTTTCTAAATTTTACTTAATATCTTTTAAGAAAACAATATTGCCAAGTTAGAAATGCATTTTAATGAAAAAAAAAAAAGACTGGCAAAGGTACATTAACAAAAGGACAGATAGCTTTACTGTTAGGATATTAAAGTAACATTTGTTAATTATGATCATTTTTAAACAAAGAGACACATCCAAAAGAAAGTTTTTAACCTACCTCCACGAGAGGCAAGGACATTACCATCATAGGAAAAAGTCACACAAGAAGTGTCTGTGCCTGGGTCATGAGCCTGTTTATAGTGGAATTTGGGATGAACCTGTTTGAAAAACAAGCAAAGTGTTAATATCTCATCGGAATTCAAATGAGAACGTTTTTGTAGCAGGGGTATTTTACCTTATCATCTAGAAAACGATATAATATGAATTTTACTTGAATATAGTTTTCTTTATTCTGGAAAATAATTCAAAAGGTTTCTTAAAACATCCATTTGCTTTAAAAATAAAAAAGAGATTAAGTCCCATTTTTTCAGACTGTCTTAGCAAGTTCTGAGCAACCCAAGATTGGCACAGTATTTAGTTCTCAGAGTATAAAGTCATTGGGACCATTCCCTATGGTAAATACAAATAAAATAAAATTGAAAATTTGAATAAAAATTACAAATGAACGTATCATTTTTTAAATAAAAAATATCATTGTAGGGTTGCCTGGGTGGCTCAGTCAGTAAAGCATGGGACTCACGATCTCAGCATTGTGAGTTCAAGCCTCATTGTATTCCTAGTATATGCCAGACACCGTGCATGTGGTTGTAGGTCTTGAACTCTCTTTAACGTGCCTGTAGGGTTATGTTGCTGTGGAGCGGAAGAGGGGGAGAGCCAACCCTGATACAATGCTAATCGTACCCTATGCACCGTACCCTTTACTGTCCCATCTACTCAATTCTCTCAATCACTCTACAAGTTAGGTTCTACTATTATCATCTGCATTTTACAGATTAGGAAACAGAACCACAAAGACTTACGTACCTGAGGTAAGGTCACATAGCTCGTAAGTGGTACAGCTCAGCGTTTGAACCGAAAGGCCACTCTCACACTCTACATGATCCTCCTTCTCTAGTCATGTATGTTAGTAGTCTTTTTACTTCCAGTGTTGCTTCTTCATAGTTAATGACTTATAAAGGTAACTCTACTAAACTAATCTTGTCACTCAGTTATGATTCAGTAACCAGCACAGGCAAAAACTAGGGAGTCAATTAGCTCCACCAGGCTAGGTAATTCCAGTGACTGGACAAGGGACACGGCTGGTGACACAGCATGGAGGTCTCTCCTGGGAGCCACAGGGATAGGAATACAAGTGACTCCATCTCGTTCAGTCTTACATCAACCCTAACAAGAATGAGTCACAAAATGGAGCTCATGTCCATTAGCCTCACATCAACAGCCCCGATCCCCTGTCTGTGAGCTTCTACCTAAAAGCTTCCAGTAATGAGGAGCACCTCATTATCTCACAAAAGCAGGCTGGGTTTTGTTTTCATTTTTGTTTTTAATAATTTGTATATCTTGAGTTTAATTTGTCCTCTCTCTTCCTCTGATAGTCTTAGAAATTTGTATTAAACATGTTGCTCATGTTTCCACCTTTCACAGATACAAATAATTTACTGATTCAACTTCTCCTTTAATTGGGCATCAACTGTATGACAGACACCAGGTTAAACAGGGAAACACAAATGTGCCAAGAAAAACACAGCTTTTCTCCTCAGAGAGTTGACAGTCCCCTGAAGGAATACGGGTAAGCGTAAGTGACAAATGGTACGACAGGGACATGAGGAGTAATAAGTGAGCACTGAAGAGAGATGCCTAATCCAAACCTGAGAACAGGGGGAGGGGGGCAGAAAGAAATCCTGAGACCCAGTGGATGAAAGCATGAGTTAGCAGATGACTGAGGAGGACGCAGAGGTAACAATGAATATTCCAGTCACAGGGTACTATGTTGTAGTAGGAAGAATTCCGACCCCCATGACCTCCATTTCCTGGTGTCATGTCACTCTACATGGCAAAGGGGACGCTGCAGGTATAACTAAGGTTACTAACTAGTTAACCTTCAAACAAGGAGATCATCCTGGATTACCCAGGTGGGGCAGAAGTAGTCACATGAGACGGGGAAAGCAGAACTTTCTCCTGGCTGAGGACAGAAGAAAAAGCTGCGGAGACACGACAGAGAGTAAATAAGAGACTGGAAGTGTTGGACATGCCACTGTTGACTCTAAAGATGTGTCGGGGACATGGGCATCTGAATGCTGCCAGTTACCAGTGCATCTGAAGGAGGACCCTGAGCCCCCGAGGAGAGCCACCACCTTGGCCAACAGTTTGATTTTAGCTTGATGAGACCCTAAGAAGAGAACTCACCACAGCATGCCAGACATCTTACCTACAGAAACTGTGAAATAATAAATTGGGTGACTATTTTTTTTTAAGGCACTAAATAATGTAATTGGTTAAGAAACAATGGAAAGCTAAAGCGCATAAAGCTAGCTGCAGTCGAAGAACTAAAAGAAGCTAACCACGGCTGGAGGGAAAGGAGAGGTGGGGGGATGGTGCGAGCAGGGCCTCAATCACAGTGAGCTTTACAGGCCATGTTAAGGGCTTGGATTTTATCCTGAAGGCAAAAGGGAGCTGCTTAATGGTGATTACTCAGAGGAGAACGTGACGAGGTTTGCTTATTTTAAAAAGATCATTCTGGGCACATGCGGAGGATACTCTGGGAGTATTTTGATCCTCAGAGAAATGAAACTCTGCTACCAAACTCAATTAGGAAAATCTGCCACTTGGTCACGTTTTATCAAGTTATCAACTACTAAATTCTAAATAGAACTTCTGGGGGTGCCTGGGTGGCTCAGTTGTTAAGTGTCTGCCTTCAGCTGAGGTCATGATCCCAGGGTCCTGGGATCAAGCCCTGCATTGGGCTCCCTGCTCGGCGAGAAGCCTGCTTCTCCCTCTCCCACTCCCCCTGCTTGTGTGTTTCTCTTGCTGTGTTTCTCTCTGTTCAATAAATAAATAAAATCTTCAAAAATAAAAAAAAATAGAACTTCTGAAAGATACCGTATTGGTAGCAGCTAACCAAAAAGTCTGTACTAACATTTGGCCTCTCAGTGAAATTAACTTAGTTTTTTGTTTATTTGTTTCAAATGTTTTGTTTATTTTTAATGCTCATTAATATATATACACAACCACATAGAAGGAAAACCAGTCATTTCAGGACCGGTAAGGCAGTGCAGGATAGTAAAACTGGGCCAGGACCAGGAGACAGAAAATCTAGACTTCGTTCAATAAAAACTAGCAGTGAGGCTGGGGACAAATTAGTCTCTCCAGATCACTAGTCTGCCCGCTGTAAAATAAATGGATTGCACCAGATGACTTGTAGGGTCATTGGCAGCTCTGTGATTCTTAAGGAAAAAACAAAAACGAGTATATATAATATTTTATACTTCAACAAACTGATCAGTATGTACTTTTTATTATTAATAGGACAAAACAGATTTTGAATGCCAACATTTGAACACATAAATATACACATACACATAGACGTGTGTATATAAACATATAGCAGTAAATTGGGATAAAGAACCTTAAAAGGTATAGAATCCAAAGGAACCATATCATATAAACTTCAGCGTGAGCCCCAGGGCAAGCAGGTTTCTCCCTGTGATTGTCTAATTCTCATCCTTGATGCTCAGAGAAGGGTGAGATGAGGCTGCGAATCCGCTGTTCCCTAGATGGGTCTTGCTTCCACTTTTCACTGCCCTGAGAGAGGCTCTAGGGTTTAAAGGCATACAGCCACCTGGTACTCGAGCAAAGAGAAAGCACTGTTTCAGAACTTAAGATTCTAAGGGATCTAACCGGCAAGATGGAACTGTAAGACAGGAACTGACGGGAATAAGGGATTGTGACAACAGGTCATTTCGCCTTAATCTAGTAAGAAAGAACTTTACCAAATACTCATCTGCCCCACTTTTATGTCTCCTCTTTTAGGTACTACTTTATTTAAAGGGTCACTATATTAGAGGGTGGGTGTTTTGAAATTTTTATAATTCACTATTTATAGGGCAAAATGTGTGAATATACACCACAAAACAACCCCCCCCTCATCTTTCTGACTCCCGTGGTTCCTGCTGCCATAGTAATTCACATGTCAGTGCAACAGTCTTTTAGAGCAACAAACGGCTGCATATTAAAAATTAAGATTTCAAGAGAGATTGCACTCAAAATAATCTAAGTCATTTCCTCTTTTAAAAGCAAAATGTCCTCACTTCCGATGAACAGTTCACAGATTTCATGTCAAAAGTGCTCTCCAATTATTAACTTCACTTTAACCAATAACAAAAGTTTATTCTAATGAAATAAAATGAGAGCCAGAGGTGATCTTAAACTTGCATAAAATAGATGACAAACACAGTTATGCTCTGGAAACAGCGTCAACCCGACTAAAAACACTTCTGGCATAACTTGGGAAATCTAAAACCGCGACTTCTCCTTTAACTGATTTTACGATCATCCCAAGCAAAGAACATCGTTCTTCAGGGAAGCTGAGATTATTAACTCCTTTATATAGGTTTCCTATTCTTAGGAGGGCCTTGGGTTATGATTTCGAGAGTATCAAGTCTCAGATTCATAGTGATGGAAAACACAAGCACAAATGCTGGCGTTTTAAGGGCCCTCTCCTGAGATCGTACCATACAAACTCCAATTGGTAAAACTGTCCCTCAATCCTTTCTTAGCAGATGGCCAGGAGCCTCTGGCAGCACAGAACACGTTACCTCACAAGCAAGATCAGTCCATTTCTGGGTGGCTCTAACTGGGAACACTTTTTTTAAACTGGGTCCAAGACTCCTTCCTAGAATTCCAATATCTACATATGACTCCTGGTCCCGTCTTCCATGGCTGTGCTGACTAATTCCAGCTTTTCTTCTCCAAAACCGTCTGCCAAATTCTCATAGAAAAATATGACATCTTCCACAAAGTCTTAGATATACCATTCCCCAAATCCTAAACATAATCCAAACATTCTGAGTTGTAACCGATGGTCACTGATTTCACACCCCCGGGCTGCCTAGATCCCAGGATCTTCATTGTTCTAGTGTGTGTCAATCAATGCAAGAGGAGTGACAGCCCTCAAAATGATCAAAATATGTTTTGTAACTAATAGAGACAGTGGAATAAACTATTTTAAATGAGGGAATTTAAATGAATTGCTGGGCTGAAAATAGAGGAAAATTTAACGGAAAGAATATTGGTCCTACAGCCAAGCTGATTTCACCTAAATTTTCAGTCTGTTACATTTTAGTTTGACCCTGGCCAAACTGCTTAATCTTTCTGTTTCTCAGTTTGTTAATTTTTAAAATAACATACTGTACACATCTTCCCACCCCTCCCCTTCTCCTCAACTCCCAAAGACACGGAGTTACGTTTGACTTTCTAATCCCTGCCTTAGGTCAATACCACACATTCATTAACTCTGCAGTAGGTACCTCTTTTCAGAAAATTGCGGGCACACAACTGTGTTACCAGAATACAAATCCCAAAAGCAAGATGAAGCAAATGCAGGGCTCCCTAACTGAGGAAGGGTACTAACATTTGACTGTCCTCTCAAATCTGTTTCTAGGACCCCCTCAATAGATAAAAAATTTCTTTCTCCTTGGGAACCTAGTTTCAATAACCAAGCAACTCTACATTTGCAATCACACGTTAGAGTTACCTATTACACCAGGATAAAAATACGCCAGGATTTTTTTAAATGGCAAGAGTAAGAACAGAATAAATACTGGTCTAGACTGAACACAATTCACTCCCGTCTCTCTGATTCTGTAGTAAGGAGAATGAAGAGAATATGTACAAAACAACAGAAACTGTCATATCACCATGATTTACCATTCCCTCCTGCCACGAAGCCTTCATTTTAGTGAGCAGAAAGGGACAGTAACACCTCTCCAACTGATGCTGTGGTACTCAGATTAATACAGTGTGTGAAAATACGACACCATAATAAAAAGCACAGACGATGCAGCCAGACTGATGAGTTCAAATCCAGGCTTCACCACTTACCATCTGAACGATCTTGGGTGAACTAATTTCCCTATGCCCCCCTCTGCCATCTATTAAATGAGAATAATAATAATATCCACGTCAGCTATTGGGAAAATCTGATGAATTGATGCAAGCACAGCACAAGTCTTTGCAACACAACTTGGCTGTTCTTTTCATCAAGATGTGCTGTTTTCTTCTCAAACCCTGGGTTCTGGGTATGGACATGTGACTTGTTTGGGCATACAGGTCATGCAGCCGTGAAAATGTGCCTGTCACATCTCCCAGGTAAAAACCGTAACTGACTGCCATGCCCCCTGCCTCTGTGACTCATCCAGGCTTTCCAAGGACCGCTCCCAGCCAATCTGCATGAAACTTTGACACTGTGCTACAGTCTAAGAGTTTTTCTGCACAGCCCTCTTTTTTTTTTTTCTTTTATTAAAACAGTTTTATTGAGATATAACTCACATACCATGGAATTTGTCTACCTTAAGTATGCAGTTCACTGATTTTAGTATTTCCGGAGAGTTGGCCAGCCATAATTTTAGTACGTTCCATCACCCCCAGAAAGAAACCCTACTCACATTGGCAATCACTGCCCATTTCCCTCCGAACTCCTCTGCCCCAAGCAACTGCTACTGAAGCTTGTCTCTGTGTATTTGTCTATCTGCACATTTCATCTAAATGAAATTACACAATGAGCTATCTTTTGTGACCGGCTTCTTTCACTTATGTTTCTGAGGTTCATCCACAGTGTAGATATGTATCAGTAGTTCATTTCTTTTTATTACCAAGTAAAATATTCCACTGTATAAATGTATCACATTCTATTTATTCACTCATCCGCAGATGAACATTTAATGCTTCTTTCTTTCCTTTCACAGAGGTGTGACCCACATCATGCTCTCTTTCCAGACTTCACAGACTCCCTACCCATTACCCCCTTCAGGCCTGTCCCCAGTAAATCCCACATGTTTAATCCTGATCTTGGTGTCTGTCTTCAGAGGACCCAGACTAACACAAGTGCTGCTATGAGGAATCCAACAACATCAGGGTGAGATAGGAATGTGGGCTGGCTCATTAAAAGACATGGGAGGCACAATGCCTACAGAAATAATGGTGTTGGCTGGCTACTGCTAAGTTGTACTGATACCCCACAGAGGGATAATGAGAAATTGAAGGCCATTAACAGTTGGAGACGATGTGGGAGAGCCAGAGGGCTGACTTCAGTACTTCTTGAAGAGGCCCTCATCTCCTGCAGTGGAAGAACGGACAGAGTTGAGCAACAGACAAAAGTGATCTGGTAGTTAGATTTATAGAGCTCTGGGGACATTTAAATGCTCAACCAAGGCAGGTCCGTTGTTCTAAGGTCAGGGTTCTAGCTGGGAAAACCTGAGACCTGAAACATAAAGATAGGATATCTGGATGGATGTCCGTAGAACGCTGGATCTGCAGATGCCCTTGGAACACTCATAGCTTAGAGGGGTGGGCCACTCTTGCCCTAGGAAGAGCTAGAACTTCATTTGTGTTGGAAAATGCTACAACCGGCCCCTCCCCCATTAGGAACTTCCCCTACCTCCTCCTCCTCCTGGCTTCTAGACTAATAACTAGAGTTGAATCCCAGGACGACTCAGCTGGGGCAGGGTGGGAGGTGTGGGGGGCTGTTGCAGTGGCTGAAAGGAGGAAAGAGATTACCCACCAAGAGAAGAATTCAAGAATTAGCTAGCAGCTGCTGGGACAAATTAGCTAGCAGCTACTGGAAGGAGCCATGACATGTCTTGAGTTTAAAGTGTGATGATGTCTAATCAATGGGGCTTTGATGTAAGACTAGATAAGCAGGATTCCTTGATTTTGGCATGGGGAGGTGAGGATTTTTGGAAAAGGAACCCAGGATATGGGGCAAACAAGCTGCTAGGGGCCTAGAAGCTGCTGGAGGCCTAGAAAAGTGATGGCCAATGTTGAGTAAAATAAAAACACCCTGATTGTCCCAGCAGAGGAAATAAAAAGGCCTAGGGAAGTGGGCATACTGGAATGGATACATTATGTCAGGCCGGAGAAAACAGATTATTTTTCATGGGAGAGGCCAGAAGAATCACCATTTACAGGGAACATCAGCAAGCACAGGGGAGAGAGCCAGCATCCCTGAGACGTTCAATGGCAGCTCTCCTCTGCAGCCCAGGGCTAATGTCACAGAGCTAGACCATTAAAATTAACAGGGGTGATGAGGCCCAAATTAATAACAGCCAGGTTGTAGTGCTTAATTACTAGAAGTCAAAAGGTTGCAATTACTATAACCAAAGCATAATGACTGGCAAAGTCAGAGAGGCAGGCAAGAGGGCTTGACGTGCAGGGAGTTATGGAGAAGGTTGACAGAACACAGCATTCCTAGGGACAGAAGGGATGGGCAGACAACAAAGGTATGCTTGATCTCTACCATCAAAAAGAGAGATGAACGGAGGAGGGGGAGGCTGAAACTGGTCACCTCAAAAAAAGTAATGATCCCTTTTTCTAGTCCCATATCTAAGCCTATTTTCAGATCAGGAGCCTACCGACTATAGAGGTAGCCAGATTCCTAAGAAAAAGGACAGTGCTACTCAGTGGAGCAATAATTCTCCTAGTCCTTCCACAAAGGAACTGCTGACTACAGACTTAATGGAGCAGTAGTCCCAATTGTAGCTCCTGTGATCAATGACGGGTCATAGCTAGAGCAGGTTAATAAAGCCTTATGGTGATTCTGGCAAAAGGACTTCGCACTAGCCTGGCCAACGCTTTCTTAGAACTGTGCTGCTGTCTGAGATTCTTCCTAGCCAAAGCCAAATCCCCCCTTCCCTCCCTCTTTCCTTCATAGGAGTCGGACCTGTGTCACCATCTGGTACTCTCTAGCCTCCTCGTCTGGCTCCCCCACTCACTTTTCCCCTTGTAGGAGTTTTGGCAATAGATCTCTTATACATCTAAGGCTGCCTTAGCATCTGCTTCTTGGAGAAGCCTAACCGAAGACACTAGCAAACAAGACACAAGCAGAAAACTGTAAAGGCATATACATTGGGACTTGTTCTCTTGCTGGTTTTGGAACCCAGTCATCCTGTAAAAAAGCACGGACTAGCTTCCTGGATGATCAGAGACATGCCCAGTCACCCCCAAAGCACCAGCTGACATCCTGCCAACAGCTAGACATGTGAGGACATCCTAGACCGTCCAGCTGTTAGTTAACAGTAGATGCAACAGGAACACAAGAGAAATCAGCCCCACCATTTCAGACCAGAAGTATTGCCCAACTGATCCACAGAATAGTGAGAAACAAGAAATGTCTGTTGTTGGAGTTACTAAGTTTTAGAGTAGTTTGTCAGGCTAGCAAAAGGTAACTAATATAACATAAAGGATGTGGACAGTACCTGACAGATAGTAAACATCACATGTGTTTGGCATTATTTTAAGTCAGATGATACTACAGGAGCATAACTTTTTTTTTTTAAGATTTTTTTAAAAATTTATTTATTTGACAGAGAGAGATCACAAGTAGGCAGAGAGGCAGGCAGAGAGAGAGAGAGGAGGAAGCAGACTCCCTGCTGAGCAGAGAGCCCGACGCAGGACTCGATCCCAGGACCCTGAGATCATGACCTGAGCCAAAGGCAGCAGCTTAACCCATTGAGCCACCCAGGCGCCCAGGAGCATAACTTTTTAAAGAAGGTTGATTCCCTACCTCAGCATGCTACCAAATAATATCCATCATAAGCCAGTCCTGAAATCCAGTATTTAAAATTTATTCAACTTTATCATGTGTTGTACTTTACATGATCACTGTGCTCCTCTTTTGCCTTTCTGCATCTGCCTGTAAGAGCAAGAATTCTCTCTAGCAATGTTTCTTAATCCTTGCTGCGGTCACTGGGAATCGTCCCTGTCTCTAGATAGTTGTAGTCTAGTTCCAACCAGTTGCAGCCATTCTTGTATAGAATCTTGGGACACCGAATAAGAGGATTCCAGCAGACAATATTGCAGTGAGAGAAGAGAATGCTTAGGAACAGCTCATTCTTCGAGGATTTGAAAGGGAGGACTGTGTTTAAGTTGCTTTTCCTTATTGTACTAGATAAAAGCTCTTTCCCCACATTTCCAATCCTTCCTTTCAAGAAGGTCAGCCTCAGATTCCTTCTTTCCCAGACACATCTGAACTCCAAGAACGCCAATGAGTTTTAGAACAGTATAATATGTTATACATCACATATCATGGTGCTTGTAAGAGGAACAGACTTAATAAATACAGCAAATGAAACTCAGAACTTTTGAGGATGTTTCAAGGGAATAATATATTTCATACTAAGTTGACAATTTTCCAAGTTTCTAACTTTTTTTTAAGAAGATAATTATGCTCCAGCCAAGATGTTTTTTCCCTTCCCTCATTCCTTCCTTCTTTCCCGCCCTCCCTTCCTCTGAATTTAAAGCCAAAAGACAGTAATAATCTGACAAAGGTTTCTGAAAAGTCTATTCATCATCCCCCATAAAATAAAAGTGTGAAAATGAAACTTTCAGAATCCACATTTACAGTGGGAACCACATTTACCGAGGACCTATTATACACACAACAATGAGATACATAAATGAAGAGACCACATGGAATGTTCTTCAAACGATTTGCAAGTTGGAAAAGGGAGAGACACACATTGATCTCTTATTCTTTCATAAAACATTTACTGCGTCAACTACAAGCCAGGTTTAGAGGGCACGAAAATGACTAGGATCCGGCCTCTGCCTTTAATGGGGAAACTTACAAGCAAGAGAAAGACAGAGACAGAATGGGCGAGTATGAACATTTATGAGCGGGGCTGAACTCTCTCTCCAGCAGGGTTCTCCGCGCTTAGTCCAGGCTCACTCTTGCAACCACTGTGATTTCAGAAAACAGGTATGACTTAGCATTTATTTTCCAACTATGTTTGGCAAAGAGATAGCCAGCCTTCATTCATAACTGGACAATGTTGCAATTCCATGCCTGTTGGGTCATCTGAAGCCAGGTGACTGCAGTGTGTGACTACCTAGGGCTCTATCTGATAACCAGCTGGAAGCTGCAGCTGCAGGAGAAAGCTCAGCCACTGAGCTGTGTGAGTCACAGGCTGCATATGACGCCACTGCTCTGGAATCTTCTGGCTCCCCGTGTGCTTGCAACTTGAAATTCAAGGTGTTTACTTTAGTCTATAAAACAAACCCCTTATGGCTAAGGCACAAGTTACCTTCACATTAATCTCCCTTCCTATAAACCCTAGCTGAATCAATTGGTACACCAGTTAGGCACTCTAGATTTATGCCTCTGAAAGCTGGGTGGAAAAAAATGTTAAAGCCCTACAGAAAACCCAAGCTTTTGGAATCTGCAGGAGTAAAATGAAACTCTGGACTTTGAGATTCCAAGTTCAATCTTCAGACATCATATAGGATCATTTAAAGATGGGGGTGTTATCTGATTAAAACATTTAAATATCTGATATATTTTACTGTTCCGATTTTAAGCAAAGTATACTTTTTACTGGGGAAAAAAAAAATGAGATGATATTCTGTAGGTTTCCAAATGAGGATATCACCTAAATCACCAAGAAAAATGATTTAAGAAAAAAAGTCCTTCCAGAAACAGCCTAAAAGCAGGTTTCCCAGAAGATGTTTTGTGCAACATCACCCTCTCCAGGGGTGGGTGGGTGTGGGGGTGGGGGCCAAAGAAGCCTGGGAAAATAGAGTTTATTTAAAAACCATGCCCTTGTCTTGAAAATTCACAATGCACATTAGTGTATTAAAAGACAGAGTCTTTTAAATAGCAGTCCTAGAATAACTCAACCTCTCTAACATTTCTGATGCTTATTTGACCATGGCACTTTTTAAATACACATAGTACTTACTAACACTGAGAGAACTAACATTCTCTGGACTTTAATTGGGGAAATACAGTATCTAGAACAAGAGTTAGTAAACTTTTTCTAGAAAAGGCCACATAGTAAATATTTTATGCTTTGAGGACTACAGTTTCTGTTGTAATTATTGGTTTCTGCTGTTGTAGCATGAAAGCAGCCATAGATAATACATAAACAAATGGATGAGGCTGTGTTCCAATAAAACTTTATCTAAAGAAGAGATGGCAGGCTGGATTTGATCCACAGTTTGCTGGCCTCTGACCTAGAGAGAATAAAAATCTCAGGAAAAGGCAACCACTGCTCCATAAACTAAAGGCTTTCTTGTGATTCAGTAAGAATTTAATTTGTAACACCTATGGTGGTGTCAATAACAACAGGTATGTTTATTGAACATGCTGCTACTTGGTGCAGTAAAACATACACTTTCTAATTTCATCCTTAGAACAAGCCTCCTGAGATGTATGTAATCACCTCACTTCATAGACAAGAAAACTGAGGCTAGCAAGGTGACTTACTGAAAGACATATGACTAGTATATTGTTATAGCAAAAATTCAAACCCTGATTCTAACTCCAGAAAGTGTACTCTTCACTAAATCATCTCTTTTAATTTATATCTTCATATATTTTTATATTTATGTATTGAAGTGTATGTATGTATATATATATATATATATATGTATGCTATTGTGTTTTACCAGGCTTCTTTTGGATTTGTACAGATTATTATAATAAGGGTCCTAAATGATTGTATCTCCTTGTACCCCAAAAAAACACAGTGCAGGGAGGGGGGATGGAGAGTAGATAACATGAAATAACTTTTCTCCTTCAAAATACATAATACATTATTTAAACACTATTAAGGATTTTGCGGGGGGGAATTCTATTACAAATTCCATCTAAAGCAGAAACAAGCCATCTTTAATCTATAAAGGGGGAATAAAAATTTTATCCCAGTCATTTTCACCTCCACTCTAGCCCCAGTCAGTGGGATCTGGTACATGATAATAACAGCTAACATTGACTGGGAGTTTACTGTGGACTAGAAACTGTCCTAAGTGCATGCTATGTATTAACCCCTTGAACCTTCCAATGGCCTTATGAGATAAATATTATTATTATCCCCACTTTCCAGAAGGACGGCGCAGTAAGGAAGGTTAGTTGCCCAAGCCATATGATCACTAAATAGGAGCCACGATTTGAACTCAGGCACCCGGCTTCAGTGCCTACTCTCCTATCCACCACCATACACGTACATACTCACAGCTCTTCTGACTTGAGCAACAAAGGCCTGGACTTTGCTTTTTTGTGCAGCAACTTCGCTCTTTCCTCAAGAGGCCAGTCCTCCCCCGCCAACCCGTAACCACCAAAGAAATTTGCAAGTGGAAAGTGGGCAAGTAGAACTAGAGAGTGCAGCGTAGTAGGTGAGCACTATACCAGCTTGTGGAAACAAATAAAACCACTGTCACAGCTAAACCCAATTCTAGATCACTAGTTAAGCAACCCCTAAGCCAACGTTCTTTACTTGCGAAGATCACACAACGAGTCCTTAAAGTAATTTAAAACTCGGTAAATAACACAAGTTACAACTGGCAAGGAGCAAATCCCGCTTATTGCTGTGAATCTCCTTAGCTGCCCTTTGGATGATGTTACCTTCCCCTCCACCTTTACTCTTAAGTATGGGGTAAGGGGGTGAGGGTCTTAGAGCGTTTATATCACACAAGAAACACAAATGTGAACACAAGTGCAGCCTTCCATTCAGCTTTTTAATTGAAGAGGAACTTGAAAGCCACTACGCCAACACCGGAAGCACAGTGCTGTGGAATGACCTGCCTAGACAGGAGGGAAAGCCCAGCGGTCCCCCCTTTGAAGTCCAGCTGCCTGAGATTCACTGGCGGCCAACCTTCAAAGGGAGCCGATGCTTCCTTCCCTCGGCCTGGCCGCCAAGCTTCCCGGGCAGCTGGGCAGATTTAGCCACTCTCTGCCCAGCTGTCTGTGAACTCTGGCAGCCAGTTCAAGTGAGGGATAGAGAGGTGGCAGAGAAGGAAGGGTGAGGAAGAGGGAGTGGCGGGGGGAGGAGGGTGGCGAGGCCCAGTGGCGCCAGGGCAAAGAGGATGCTGGGTTTCTTTGGAACCAACCTTATCGTGTCAGTCAAAAGACCAAGCTTCCAGGAGAGCACAATCCAGCTCGACCACAAAGCGACCAGAAAGTGTTCAAATCCCTTCAAAAGCTAAGTGACTCTCGAATGTACTCTTCTAAAGATGGAAAGATGGCCCAGTTGCTGCAGAAAATAGTCCAATCTCTCTGTAAGGATGTAGGGGACAAAGCTAAGATCAAGCATCAAAAATGCACAACAATCCTTTACTAATTTTGATTTTCCAGCAGCAGGAGTTTATGCTTCTTGGGGACTTTTGGGGTTGTTTGCAGAGTTTGTTGTGGCAACCCTTCTGTTCCCCTGGCAGCCAGTAACTAAAACCACTTATCTGTTTCTGCGCCTGTGCAGCAGATGCTCGAAGAGGACTGGCTCATTTAACGTAAACATTACCAATGTGTTGTTATATTTATCCTCCAAAACAATATGGTTGGAAGAGAGGATAGTGCGTGTTATCAACTACAGGTGCAAAAGGGACACTGAACAGTTCTGTGAGTGACAACAAACTTTCAAAAGAAGTCCACCTAAGAACAAGACCTTAAATTTGGAAAAGTGGGAGGTTGTGGAAGTGACAAAGTGTAGGAGAAAGGAAAGAACTCAAGAGTCATGAACAAGGAGTCAACCATCAGACCTACATTTCAGACGGAGTTCTCCGGCAGTTCCGTGGAGACAGCGAGGGAGATTGGCAGCAAGGAGAAAAATGATAATAAAGTCACAAAATCTTTCCTCTAGTTTTGTACACTTTGGTCAGGAAAAGAATGAACAGATGAACCTGTACCAGGCACCAAGGCAATATGAGGAAAAGACCTCGATATTCAGATAACTCTCTTAAGTCATTAGCTACAAATGCCTTCTCCTCCTGCTCTTTAAGTCTTTTTAAAACTATATGACACAGTAGCCAGCTTCAAGTACAGTGGTGTCAGAAACATACAACCCAAAACTTATTATCTAACTTTAAAAAAGTGTAATACTGAGTCTATAGAAGCAGGATGGGTTAATATATGTGAAAATTAATGCAATGGTTTATTCACTCATTCTACAAACATCTATGGAGTCCTTGCTGTGTACAAGACACTATGCCAGGTGTTGTAGATGAGTCACAGATTGGTAAAATGGTTCCTTACTCTCAAGGAGATCTGTCTAGAAGTGGAAGAAAACATAAAACAAATATTTGCAATTCTTTGTGTAATAAATAAGCACAGTATCCACAAACTATATAATAAGCCCAAGAATAATGGTCAACTCTGCCATGGTATCAAAATGGTGACAGGCTGGGAGTAGAGGAGAGAGAAATCAGGTAAAACCTGGTTAGGATGCTTGACACCTGTCTTTGAAGGATAAGTAGGAGATCACTAGCAGTACAAGTGAAAGCTATTCCACTAGGGGACTCAGAATATAAAAGATTCTGAACCGTGAAACAGCACACTGCTTTTGGAACCACAGGTGGGACTTAAGGACAGACCAATAGCACATTAGCCTGGAGAGCTAGAGGTTAAATCATTAGGGCCCTCAGATATCCTCCTGTGGAGTTTGAATTTGTACCCAAGGGCAATGTTGAGCTTCTGAGGACTTTAAGGAGAGACACGTAATATGATCATATCTGTATTTTAAAAGATCATTCTGCAGAAGTGGGAAAGATAAACTAGAAAAGGGAAGACTGGGGGAACGGAGTGAAGTTAGTGAACACCCACGGTGGTCCAGGTGAGAGCTGGTGAGGGCTTGAAGCTGGGGAATGGAGGACTATGCCTGAGAACAAGTGAAGTTGTAGTGGGCAATTTTGGCATAGTTTTGGTGAATCTGTGTGGCTGAGCAACATGAATATAGTCTCTTCTGGGTCGATACCTGATGGAAAAAAGAAGGAAGAGTTGGAAAAGGCTTTTGTTAAATCAAGTAAATAAAAAGCAGAGGAGCTTGAGCATTTGAGGAGCCAATAGGAATGAAAAGGGTGAAAATTCAGGAAAGGGAGCAACTGATCAAGGAAGGAGTCATGATCAAGCGCGCAGGCAGAAGGGTTATGAGGCGTTGGAAGACAGACCTCTTCCAAGGAGCTGCAAGGAAGGAGGCTGAAGACAAGCAGGTATCAACCTAGAGACATTCACCTACATCAGGCGGCAACGTCTGACAGAGGTCTAGCCCATTTTCCTTATTCTTCCATGTAGAGAAGGAGAGAGAACCGAGCAGGTGGTGGGAATCACAAGGTAGACTGGAGATCTGACTGAGTTTGAAAATCCCCACGGAGGTGAAATGACAAGAGAGAAATGGACAGGAAAAGGGAAGGGGTTACCAAAGGCCGGGGGTGCCCAGAAGAAGGCTGTATCATCGATCTGGAATATACCGATCTGCAGAACTACGGGTTTGATCATACTGGACTTCGAGCCAGAACAGAGCAGCAATGAACCATACTACCGGAGGTGCCGGATAGAAAATGGAAAATAGAGCCCAGTTTAAATCTTGGTGAAACGTGTACTGCAGAATGGGAGATGATATTCACAAATGACACTACAGACAAAGAGCTGATATCCAAGATCTATAAAGAACTCCTCAAACTCAACACACACAAAACAGATAATCACGTCAAAAATGGGCAGAAGACATGAACAGACACTTCTCCAAAGAAGATGTGCAAATGGCTAACAAACACATGAAAAAATGCTCATCAGCATTAGTCATCGGGGAGATTCAAATCAAAACCACATTGAGATACCACCTTACACCAGGTAGAATGGCCAAAATCAACAAGACGGTAAACAACATGTGTTGGAGTGGATGTGGAGAAAGGTGAATCCTCTTAGACTGTTGGTGGGAATGCAAGTTGGTCCAGCTACTTTGGAAAACAGTGTGGAGATTCCTTACGAAATTAAAAATAGAGCTTCCCTATGACCCTGCAATTGTACTACTGGGTATTTACCCCAAAGATACAGATGTAGTGAAAAGAAGGGACATCTCTACCCCAATGTTCATAGCAGCAATGGCCACAGCCGTCAAACTGTGGAAAGAGCCAAGATGCCCCTCAACAGATAAGTGGATAAAGAAGATATAGCCCATATATACTATGGAATACTATGCCTCCATCAGAAAGGATGAATACCCAACATTTGTATCAACATGGATAGGATGGGAAGGGATTATGCTGAGTGAAAGAAGTCAAGCAGAGAGAGTCAATTATCATATGGTTTCACTTACTTGTGGAGCATAAGGAATAACACGGAGGACATTGGGAGATGGAGAGAAGTAAGTTGGTGGAAATTGGAAGGAAAGACAAACCATGAGAGACTGGGGACTCTGAGAAACAAACTGAGGGTTTTGGAGTGGAGAGGGGTAGGGGTTGCAGTAAGCCTGGTGGTGGGTATTATGGAGAGCACGTATTGCATAGAGTACTGGGTGTGGTGCATAAACAATGAATTATGGAACACTGAAAAAAAAAATAAAATAAATAATAAATTTGGATTTGAAGACACTATGGTTTCAATGGAAGGGAGACCAAACCATTGCTGTTGTTCCATATCCACAGTCAATTGGTTTCTCAATTCATATATTCAATTATGGAGTTCCTACTGTAAATGAGGCACTGTCCTAGGCCCCCTGAGGAATAAGATAACTACCACAGGGCCCTGGAGCCCCCAAGACCACCAATCTTGCAAAGGAGACAAAAAAGTATACAACTATGAGTAACTAAGAATGAAACCACTTTCATGGTTTCAAGATATAATAATCACTATAAAAATTACATGTATTAATAAGCACTTACTATGTGCCATTCCCAGGGTAACCTCTTTATTTATTTTATTTTATCTTCATAAAACCTCCCATTTTACAGATGAGGAGGCAGGTTATATCCTTAGAAGTGGGATTTAAATCTACAAAGTCTGACTCTAGAGCTTGACCTCTTATATATTCCTGTTTTAAAATACTTTGGGGAAGCAAGGAAGGGGACAATTATTTCTCTCTTGGCAGACCCATCTGAACTGCGCCTTGATGGAAGACTGGTTTTCCATGGCTGGAAGAGATACTAAGGCTGAGGAAACTGCCTAGTTGAAGGTATGGAGGAAGTTCAAAATACATGGCATGTTCTGGAAACAGTTTGATCAGAAAACAGAAATGTAGGGGTGCCTGGGTGGCTCAGTAGGTTAAAGCCTCTGCCTTCAGCTCGGGTCATGATCCCAGGGTCCTGGATCAAGCCCCACATCGGGCTCTCTGCTTGGCAGGGAGCCTGCTTCCTCCTCTCTCTCTGCCTACCTCTCTGCCTACTTGTGATCTCTGTCTGTCAAATAAATAAATAAAATCTTTAAAAACAAAAAACAAAACAAAACAAAAAAACAGAAATGTAGACCATAAGGCAGAGAAGACTTATTGGGATCAGATTATCAAGGGCCTTAACTGACAGGGTAAACCTGCACATCCTACCAGATGGTCCTGCTGCACTGGCCCAGGTTACAAGACTGGACTCCAATAAATATCTTGTCCCCAGGGCCACATTAGCAGACTGATTCTCAGCCTTTCTCACTATCATGCCAACTTTAAGTCCAGAACCACCAAATCAGTTCAAGAAATGACACAGGTAAAGGATCCATCCAGAGATAAAAAGACTCCCCCCCCCCTTTCAAAACTAAAGATAAATAGCCAGTTAACACCTTTATAAAAACAAAGCATGTTCTGCTGATTGATGTTCTGAAAGCCCTCAAGGAAGTTCTGCTAAATCAAGTGTTGCTGTTTCAGGACAGTTTAAAAAAAAAAAGGGTGGGTAGTTGTGTAGCAGAGGGAGTTACAAAGGACAGTGTCTTCTCCTCTTCAAAATAAGGAGCAAAACATATGAGATAGTATGTGAGGGGACAAATTCTGGTGCATGGTTTTGCCCCTAAATGTCTGCTCTCCTCTCCATACCTACTGCCCAAGAGCTCACAAACGCACTCCAATAGCTTCAATAACCTGTCATGCAAATGATCCCCAAATTTCGACCCCACTGTGTTCCAGAACTTTCTCTCAAGCAAAGCCCTTAACATGTAATGATACTAGACGTTACCACTCAGATTTACTATTATTTCTCCCAATAATTATTCCTAGAACTGAACTCAATACATTTTACCCCCAAACCTGCTCCCAGTCCTGACTTTTTAAAATTTTAGTTAACCTTCTATAATTTTTTAGTCACTAAGCATAATCTTTGACCCTTACCAGACATCCCTTGATATAATACATCTCTCACATCCAGTGCCGCCTTTTAGTAACCACTATGATGGCTGACAACCCCTGAGTGTTCCCATAAATACTGACAATTATATAATAAGTAATATCGGGCTAAATATATACTAACTTCATAGTTTACAAACCACTTTTATGTGTACTATCACATTCTTGGTCACAACAACCCAGTGAGACAACTAGGAAAGATAGTTTTTGTTATACCCACTCTCTAGATAGAAAAACCACACAGGATCAGAAAGATTAATGACCCTGCTCAAGATCACAAGTGCCACTTCCCATTATGCTCTTCAGCTTCATCGCAATTACTATAATAATTCAAGGTAAGGAAAGATCTTTCTTCCATCTCAACCATCTTATATACCCTCGCCAAATTAACTGTTCTCATAAAACTTTGTTGGTCGTGTTACTTCCATATGCGCAGACCTTTAGAAAACGACAATGCAAAATAAGAAAGAAAATACGCAAGTTAATAGGTTAAGTAAAGAAAGTAAGTAAATTCATGAATGAATGAGTGAATGAACGAATGAATGTCTAAAACCAAGCACGATGATACTCACGTTCTTCCACGATCTGGACCCAACCTAGCTTCTTGGTCCTACTTCCTAATCCTAGCAGCAATCCTTTGCTCTAGATAAACTCAAATTGTCACTGTTACTTAGCAAGACTTCCATTTCCTACTTTACACTGTTGCCAATGCTGTTCTTTATCTAGAGAGCTTGCCTCTCTCCTCTCTGCCTGCCCTAGTTAACCTGTCAAAATCCAGGTACCTTTCACAACATGAGCTTTTCTAATACACACACAAGAACTTTTTTAAAGTTTTTCTTTTTAAGATTTTACTTATTTATTTGACAGAGATCACAAGTAGCCAGAGAAGCAGGGAGACCGAGAGGAGGAAGCAGGCTCCACGCTGAGCAGAGAGCCCTGTGGGATGCAGGGCTCAATCCCAGGACCCTGGGATCATGACCTGAGCCAAAGGCAGAGTCTTTAACCCACTGAGCCACCCAGGTGCCCCACAAGAACTTTTTATCTTTTTAAAGTTTTAATTTGATTTAATTTTTATAAAGTTGGGTACAGGAATATGCTTTTCAGGGAGTTTATCACTGAAGAGTCACAGTTTAGTTTTATGTCATTTCTAAGTGATTTCTAAATATCATTTCAAAAATCATTTAGAGGCCGCTGACAATGTTAACAATGAAAAAGAAATCAATGTCTTAAAAGGAAAACTCAATAGGATCACTGCAAGTTAGAAGAGATAAAAATTATAAACGTCTGTGAAAATCCTTGATCCAAATTGCCATTTTTATATATGAAATAAAATCTTCATATTTGAAAGTTTCAGTTCCTTTTTCTTTCATAAAGAAGACACATGCATTTTAGCTATAATTTAAAACCCTATGAATAGTGAACTACAAAGAAAGGGGAAGTACTCAACCTTATAGTGTTGTTTTGTTCAAAGCCGAAGAAATATATCAAACCACTCTTTTTTCCATAAACTGTGGATAACAAATAATGGATGAAGAGTACCAACCATGTCTGTTGGTGTTTTCTTTTATAGTTACTCCTTACAGTTAAGCTACCAACAGATTACCACTAAAAGAATAGCTCTCTTTCTCTGGAAAATATTTCTCTGTTTTTTAAAAAAAGTTATTAATTAGTTCAAGTCAATACTGGGATTAATCACTATGTTTCGAGTTTATGGCATCATACTTTACAGCGGAGTAGCTTCATAAATTTAGATTAAAATAGCAGAGAACTCAGCATGCCTGAAAGACATGATCTTTTCAGAATAGAACCCAAGGGCTCTTCACAGATTGCAGAAATTACCACCACCTTAGTCAAGCAAGAAAAGATACTGAAAACAGCATTTATTAGGTATATCCTCTCAAAATAAACATTTTTCATTTGATGTTCCCATATATCTACTGATGAACCTTTTTTTAACATGGGGCAAATTTCTTGGTGGGGAGAAAAATGGAACATTAATTTGCTTCATTAAGACAACTATTTTTAAAAATATTTTTGAAAACTCTCTTTTATATATACATTTCAGCCTGTCCATATTTATCAAGTGCCTCCCTTGTCTGAGGCACTCAAAGCTAAAATATAATACTTCATGAGGAAAAGTGTTGGCATTTAGCATTTTATGTCACACAGTGAATATGTAGACATTTAGGTATAGTTGATATAGGACAGTGTGAACTAGGAAAAAATGTCCAAATAAGCTCAAAAGTATCACAAGACACAACACAGAATAAAAGACACTGAATTTATTCTACTGGTCAAAAATGTTTTTTAAATAAATTTCAGTTGTTCCTAAGTTTGTTTTACCACGGAATATAGGAAGGAATAGGAAGGCTGAAAATAGCGCAGATAATCAAAAAGCAGTGCTGCTGTTTTTCCTTTACAAACACTAGGCTACACAAAAGAGCAAGCATCAGCTCTGATTTCAGATCTTGTGAAAAATTTTACAAAGTTCAAGAAGGCAGCCTTTTGCTAGATATATCTGGTAACAGTCTGTGTAGTATCATGATAGTCACACATTATATAAAATGCAATGGTAAAGACCTCACTGTTTCATGATCGTTCCTAAAATTGTTTAACAGCAACAACCACAGAAACAAAGCTCTAGCGTTTCTATAAGGAATGCCAGAAAGGGAATTATTTCTCATGCCGCCTTCTCATTTGGGTAGAGATTAAAATATTTTAGAAAATCTAAAAATTATTTCCCAAAATGCCCAAGGAAGTCATAAAACTTGAAGTGTGACAATTCTGTTGGAAGAATAATATTCATTTCCTGAAGAACAGTCTAATCTTTTATCTAAATCCTACATTTGGTAGATGTAAGAACTATCATTACAAATTCAAAATATCTCTGAGTTTCCTAATTAATTAGCAAGATTTCATTCTCTTTAGGAAAACATATTGCTTACTTATTAGTCGCCAAAAAACAAACATTAAAAATGCTTATGTATAATTCTGGTCAGTTTTTGACTGTTTTTATACTTTGAAATAGATCATAATCTTATGTAGGTCAGTGGACCAAGTAATAGTATTTATGCAATAAGTATTAGTTGGGATTAGTTAGGATGCTGGGTCATTTTCTCTATAAACATCTGATGAAATTAATTAGAAACTGATATAAGAAAGTGAAGACAAAAAAATCTACAGGATCAGTTTTTAATTGATCTCTCTCTATGCTCTTTTTTTTCCTATGTCACTCTCTCTGTATTCCTTAGGTAAGCAAAAAATGCCTTTTCGGTGTCAGTACTTTGTGAGTCAGTACAAAATACATGTTCACTGTGTATTTCTAAGCATTATGCCTCCAACAGGGTTCTCTTTTCCGATTCTAATTATACTCCCCCACTTCCTAGTTGTCGTGAATGGTAAGTGTCTTATTTCGACAGTTTCACGCTGGAAATACTCTCTTTTAGACCATCTTAAATGGGACCCCTTAAATACTTATATAGGATTATAATCTTCTGCTCACTTTCAACGGTCTTGGGACTCCATTTTAAACCTTGGCAACAGAGATCAAGATTATAATGTCAAATATAAATAATAATAAGACAAAGAATATAATTCTTATTTTCTAAACAAAGAATTTAGTTAACTATTATTTTCAGTAACAAAACAAGAAAGAAATGGAGGAAGAAAGGAAAGAGAAAACTGTACTAAGCATTTGGGAAGAAAAACTAGACTTAGTATAGAGAAGAAGAGAATAGTAGGAAAGGTAATACTGGGAGGTGGGGGTAACAGCGGGTTAGGGAACTAAAATGTGAAATAAATCATCACCAGTTAACTGATCTTGAAACAAATACCTCCTAACACTACATAACTATAGGCAGTTGATACAAATAAAGAAATACTTACTCTACAAGTAAACAGGTACCAAATTTTTAGCAAACATGATTTCAAAACTCTAACAGTTATATTTATACCAAATATTGTATTGAGAGTATCTAGAAAATTTAAAGTAACCTTTAATTACACTTCCACCACCACTAACCTTCTCTGGCCATAGAATACGCTTTTCGAAAACAGCTGATATCAAAAAGTGTTTGCCGTACTAAATCCATTTGCAAAAACATTTTCAGTGATTGATGCCTACAGTAGAAAAGTGAACCTGCTGTTTACACATAACTGGAACTGGGCAGTACTGGGCAGGGGAATCTGGAAGAGAAATTCTAAGTATAAGAAAGTATGCTGTGAATCAGAGAAATAAAAGAGGAAAGGCTAAAGGTCATGTTCTTCAGTGGTTTGTGGTGGTGTGGAACTGAGGAAAAACAGTTCAAAGACCCACAGAAATTTTGTTGTAATGAATAGAGCACTGGGAAACTAGTGAATTGACAATTACGCTAACTCAGTGAGGCAGGCTCTATTTAGGGAGTAGCCTGCAAACACTCTCTTACTCTGCCGTCCTCTGGTTAATGAAAGGTAACTCGACAGAGAATTTGAAAGATGCTACCCTATACCTCCTTTTAGTCAAGTGAGCATAAACTTCTGTACTTATAAACTGTCTCGTATTTCTAGCTTAAATCAGTGACTGAAGAAAAGTTCCAATTCCTCAAGGAGACTGATACTTGTTCCTTTAAGTTTCTCCTTTAAATGGTGATTTTTCATTTCATATGGTATTTCAAATTGGGAAGGACAATTTAAAATTTACTGAAGTCAAGAATAAGTGCTGCTTTAAGATCAAAAGGTAAGCTAATACAGAGAGCAAGTATCTGTTCAGAGTTTAAACCCAAAGTGTGACCTACTTTTAAGACTCTATAGCCTAGAGGAGAAAGTCTTTAGATCTAAATGTCAGCATGTTCTTTTAAAATTATTATTGTGATTATTTTTAACTCCATCATTCTCTCAAGGAAAAAAACCACACAATACAGTCTATTTATCAAAGACTAGTGAATGCCACATCAGAAAGGCTAAGGCATAGCTATAGAGGAATTATCAGGGAACTACAAAATGTATCAACGCAGGCAGCTACCATCAGGAAATGTCCACTCCATATTCTAAACAGCATTAACAATTCAAGTAACAGGTTTTTGGTGTTAATTAATGGGGTAGGAAGACATTTTTAGAATTCTTTTCCCTAATAAGTGAAGACAACTCAGTGAAATATTCATTTTTTCAAGAGCATGTCATTACAATCTTAACTCTCTGTAGGCATTCTATAAGGAATGAAAATTAACTCTGGATTTCAGAGAAATAAAATAATCAATGACACGTGCAAATGTCCATGGGGACTCAAAGAAAACCATGATATAGTGCCTGAAAGTAGTGCCTTTGAAATCACAAAGACCTGGGTCTCTCAGCTTTAGTATTTCTAATTGTACACAACAGGCAAGTTATTTAAATTTTTTTAAGCCTTAGTTTTCTCACCTGTAAAATGAGAAAACAGCACAAATTTCAGTGAGTTGTGGCAAGAATTAGATGCAATAATAAACGTGAAGTGCTCGCACACACCTCCAGTACCCAGAAAATTATCAACAAACCATATTATTATATTAGCATAATAGGCAATTGGAAAGGAGATGAATATTGAGAAATAGATACAATATTATTAATTCTCAGAATATGCTAACCAGAAGTCAAAAGTATATGGAAATCAAAGAAGCAAAGCACTTCATCATCATGATCACCATCAAAGAGGACAGTGGAACCCAAGCCAAAGAGTCACTGCCCTCAAGGAACTTATAATCCAAAACAGGTGACACTGGCATCAACTAAAATGTAAGAGGCCAGAGCCACTGACAAAGAAATATACAACACACCCAGAGCAGAAAAAGCTTAAGAGCTACAAACATGGAGGAACTAAGACTAACAACATTCATGAATTATTAAGGTCCACAGATGAGCATTCCTAGATTTTCAAATTAGGCAGGAAAAGTATTTAGAGGGTAATTTTTTAACTTCTTTCTGTCTCGCTAGCCGCCCCAATGAGCACTGTGGCTTTCCTTTAATAGGCTGCTAACAGACAACAATAAAACTTTGAAGAAGGTTTTGATGAGCCTTCAGAGATGGATAATGATGTCCACATCCACTGGGAAAGAACCACGATCATAATGATTAAAATCACTGAGTCTTAATCACAAGATCAGAAAGTGTGAAGTTTGTCAGGAAAATTTTTTCAGGTTTTTTCCATCATACTGGTATAATAATTCTTTAAGGAAAGCTTACTCCAATAGGCAACAAGGGAAAGAATTTAAAGGCTCAACACAATGATGCTGTTGTTCATTATTTAAATGAGTAACTCTCAGGGGTTGTTTTTATGTTCTCCATTTCTTCCGAATGTTCTAACTTACTCATCTCTTGGGCGGTCAGTGAATAGCTTAATTTTGTTCATCTGGCTTATAAAAATCCATTTAATTAAGTTAGATACATTTTTTCTTTTAAGCAGTATGTATATCAAATTATTTTAGAAATATTTAAAGATAATTAAGTGAAGCTAATATTTTAGTCTTGCTCTCAAAGTAACAAATTCATTTCCTTCTTAAGTTGGGGTGGCAGTTATTACTTTTAAGTAAATCGGCTAAAAACTGAAAGGCTGTATAGATTCCAAAAACTGCCAAAAACAGAGTTGATTCATTTATTTATTTGACAGACAGATCACAAGTAGGCAGAGAGGCAGGCAGAGAGGCAGGCAGAAAGAGAGAGAGAGGAGGAAGCAGGCTCCCTGCTGAGCAGAAAGGCGGACTTGGGGCTCCATCCCAGGATCCTGAGATCCCGACCTGAGCCCAAGGCAGAGGCTTTAACCCACTAAGCCACCCAAGCGCCCCCAGATTTGATTCAATAACATTATCAATTCACAAAATCTGATCTCAGATCTTAGCATTGGTGTGAACTTTCTCCTATAGGACACCTACTACAGAGGTCAACAAAGAGAAAACATAATGGAGACACAAAGAAGGTGTCATACAAAAATTAAGCAGAAAAAGGAACAAAAATAAACTTCTGAGCTGATCAGAGAATCAAAATAATAACAGTAGCTAACAATAGCTAATATAATACATACACACACACTCATTTAGTCCTCCTAATAAGTTGAGGGGAAGTATGGTTATTATCCCCATTTTGTTTTGTTTTGTTTGTTTGTCTGTTTTTAATTTTTATTTTTTATAAACGTATATTTTTATCCCCAGGAGTACAGGTCTGTGAATCACCAGGTTTACACACTTCTCAGCATTATCCCCATTTTATAAGTGGAGAAACTATTCAGATAAGTGGCAGAGCCTGAATTTGAATCCAGGCAAATCTGCAGATTATACTGTTAACCTTTACACTATAATGACTCTCAAACTCAACTTAACAGATCAATATAACACATATAAGAGACCATTAAATATGAAATATACATGCCTCAAAATAACTCTTGCTACATAAACTCATTTTAGTGTCCTAATAGGATAAGAAATATAGAGGCTGTTTAAAGTTCTATCAATCACAGGGAAAAGTATTAAGTCCATTAAAATCATAGGCTGAAGGGTTCTCTCTTACCTCTGATATTTTAGCTAACATCTAAACATGTGTAGATCTGTAACATTACCAGTTAAGAGTTCTCAACCGTACGAGAAAATGAATTCACTGAAATTACAGAAAATGCATCCTACAGTTGCTGGGGAAACTGTAGAACCAGGCTCAAAAACTGTGTGGGAACAAGGCAGGTCTGGCAGAGTCAGGATGCCAGCCAGATTCAGAATCCAGAGCAAGTGAGGAAGGCACCATGGCCACTTCAGAATGTTGGATGTGACACCATCAGCATTGCTGGTACCACTGAAAATGGTAGCCTCTGCTCTTACTCCCATGCCTGGATGAATTCTCCCCTCTCACCAGCTCCTGATTCAAAGCCCAGAGCAGGTGAACTTGATTGCTCAAGCCTAGCCTGAAAACCTGCATTCTAGAAACACAAACAAGGCTGAGAAAGCCAGCATATGGCATTTTTAGCTTTAGGTGTAAGAGCTGTGCTCTGCTTCCCACTAATACTCATTTCATGGCATCAGGAGACATGACTGTCCTCCAGAGGGCCACCCTCAGAAGGTAAATAATTTATATGCACATATACTTCTTTAACATATTCTTATGTTAAGCTTTACTAATCCTCAGGGATGTCAAAAAGCAAAATATTATTTCTCCATTTATTAAACAGAACTTCCTGCTGCCCTGTATAACTATCTCTTTCAAAATTTTCAAAATCTACTAACCTTGGCACTTTGAGACTTGTATATGGAGAGAAAAAGAGTTGGATGAGTTGACTTTGCCACGTTGACACTAAGGCTGTTCCAAAATCATTTTTAAGATTAAAATGCAAGTTTTAGAAGCACCTGGATGGCTCAGTGGATAAACCATCAGCCTTCGGCTCAGGTCATGATCTCAAGGTCCTGGGATCGAGTCCCACATCAGGCACCCTGTTCAGAGGGGAATCTGCTTCTCCTTCTCCCTCTGACCCTTGCCCCTGCTCATGCTCTCACTTGCTCGCTCTCTCTCAAATGAATAAATAAAAAATCTTTTTTAAAAAGTTAATGCAGGTTTTAAACTCATTATTTTTTAAAAATTTTTTAAATATTTTATTTATTTATTTGAGAAAGTGAGTGACAGAATGAGATGGGGGAGAATCAGAGAGAGAATCAAACTCCCTGCTCAGTGGGAATTCCAAAGCAGGACTCAATCCTGGGACTCTGGAATCATGACCTGAGCCAAAGCAGACACCCAACTGACTGAGCCACTCAGATGCCCTAAACTCATTATTTTAAAATAATTCTAATTTACAAAAAAATTACAAAGAGTTCCCACATACCCATTACCCAGCCTCCCCAACACTAACATCTAAAATAACCATGGTACAATTATTTAAAAAAACAAGAAATTAACATTTACAGAATTCTACTAAATTATCTATAGACCTAATTCCAATTTCACCAGTTTTCCCACTATGTCTGGTCCAGACTGAACACAGGACCCCACGTTGCATTTAGCGGTCATGTCACGAGTCTCCTCCAATCTAGGATAGGTGATTTTGATTCTTGTGGAGAGTACTGATCAGTTATTTTCCACACCATCCCTCAGTTTGGATCTGTCTGCTGTTTTCTCATTATTAGACTGAAATCAAACATTTTCAGCAGGAACACGACAGGCCCTGTAGGGTGGAGCAGTTTACTTCCAAGGCCGGCTCTGAAGCAGCAGCGGCACAAGGTCTAGCAGCGCCGTGGTCCTCTGCTCTGCAGCATCGCGAGCTTTCCCAGCCCCCATCAAAGTCAGTGCACAGGGACACGGAGAAGACACATCTCTTACAAGGCTCACGGTGCCACCTCTCCCAAGTACATGCATCCAGAAGGGATTTTTTTTTTTTAAGATTTTATTATTTGTCAGAGAGAGTGAGCACAGGCAGACAGAGAGGCAGGCAGAGGCAGAGGGAGAAGCAGGCTCCCTGCTGAGCAAGGAGCCCGACGTGAGACTCGATCCCAGGACACTGGGATCATAACCTGAGCCGAAGGCAGCCGCTTAAACAACCGAGCCACCCAGACGTCCCTCCAGAAGGGATTTTTGATCTAAAGCTGAGTAAGACAGGCAGGGAGTTGGTCAGGATCCTAGTTAAACATGGGACAGAGATCCTAAGAGAAGTGGTTTATAGGTAGAGAAGGCACAGGGTCAAGGCATGGAAATTCAACTAGCAGAAACAAGGAAATTAGGGGCGCCTGGGTGGCTCAGTCGGTTAAACATCTGCCTTTGGCTCAGGTCATGATCCCAGGATCCTGGGATCGAGTCCTGCATCAGGTTCCCTGCTCAGAGGGGAGTCTGCTTCTCTTTTTCTCTGTGGCTCACCCTGCTTGTGCACTGGCTCTCTCTCTCTCTCTGACAAATAAATAGATAAAATCTTAAAAAAAAAAAAAAAGAAAGAAAGAAAGAAAGAAAAGAAAAGAAACAAGGAAATTAGGCTGGGAGATCATGGGTAAAAGAATCCAATCTCAGTGAGGTTTCAGAAATAGAAGCCCAGCCCTAGGGCAAAAGGGGCACTTTTTAGTCAAAATTGGGGCAAAGGGGTAATGTGCACGGATATAAGCCCCAAGAATTAATAAATTAACTAATGCATTTATTCCACTGAGTTGGATACGGAATTGAGGCTTTGCGAATAAACACAACCCAAAGTGAACCCCTTACAGCATCCTCTCCTTCCTCTACTTCCTCAGGCGAATCTCCCTGCCTCGATGGCACCATCCCAGCTCCTCAGCCTGGCCAGTCACTCATCCTGCCTCCTCTGGCACATTCAGCGTTCCTGCTCAAAATGTTTGATTTCAGTCTAATAATGAGAAAACAGCAGACAGATCCAAACTGAGGGATGGTGTGGAAAATAACTGATCAGTACTCTCCACAAGAATCAAAATCACCTATCCTAGATTGGAGGCGACTCGGGACATGACCGCTAAATGCAACATTTAGATCAAAAATCCCTTCTGGAGGGACAGCTCTACCTATTCTTTCCTACATGACCTCAGATAAACTGCTGAGTCTCAGTTAACTCATCCTTAAAATGGAGATATCAATATTAAGCCATAATCTGTATAGCAGTCTGTGTGTGTCTGTCCTATATTCTAAATATCTCTCAAATCCACTTCTTGGGTTGATCTCCATTCTCACCTCTCACTGGGCCTGGACTCACCTAGCACCTCTTCAATGAGCCCCTGGCCTCCACATGCACAACAAAGTGATTCTTCAAAAACAACTCTGATCATATCCCTCTCCTGAACACAGCCATTTCCTGAAAGGGAAAAAAAACCAGGCCTTCCTCTGGACCTCACCCCACCCCAGTGCCACCAAGTGGTGCATGGCAAATCACTGTGTGGGGTAAGGAGAGATTTGTTTGAAAAAGCATATTCGATTTCCTACTGTTTCTGTAACAGAGTATAGAAAGTAAAGCTTAACAAAGTCTTCTTAACTAACTGCAAAACACAGAATATGTATTGGTTTTAAGATACTGAAAAATACTCTCCTGTAAGATAAAACAGAGGCACTCGGTCCAAGTCTATCTTTGTGAATGGGAAAGCCCCAGACAAACAAGCAATCAGTGTCAAACTCAAACACATCCATGCACACACAACTATGTCAGTTTCAGGGTTATACCAGAGGGTCACTTCCTAATTTAGGGTTTAGGCTTACAGTATAGTTGTTTTTTTTTTTTTTTAACTTTTTGGCTTATCATATCTATTTAAAAGTACTAATTTTTCAATATAAAAAATAATAACTATCATGTATCTTGCTATAACTTCTAACTAGTGTTTCAGTGAAATGTCTAAAATATCTCTCCCTCCTTGAGATACAGATTTTATGTGTGGGAAAACATTCAAGCCCCATGCAAATATCTTTAGCATCTCCATATGTTTTAGCTCATAGCACTTGGAAAGTCTGCTCTGCTACTAAATGGTTTATAGGCAAATCTTCCTAGGTTTAAAAATAAAATAGCAAAATGTCATCTGGCTACTAGATCTAGTCAATGACAAAGAATTCCATTTAAGTTATGGCCATTTAATCTTAGTAAAATGTCTTAATTTTATGCTATTTCTATCATCTTGATTCACTATCTCAGTAATAAAATACAGACAGCATAAATATAGTACAGTGAATTATTTCCTTTAATAAACATGGACACCACACATTTTTACCAAGGGAAATAGATATAAAATTTAGAAGCACTTCTTATGCAGTCAATTTAGGTGATAGCATTTGGAAAATACAGCTGTACGGAAAGACTATAGTAGTCACTCCTTGTCTAATTATCTGAGTCCAAACTGAGCTCCTTTCCTCTTCCAGCCTTATTCCATTTTGATCCTTGTTAACTGTGATAAAAAGACCCATGAATTTCCTTTGTACTATCCCCCTGACTTCTCTCTTCTCTCCTGGATCCACTCCCCACTTACCCAGCCCCGTGGAGCCTTTCTAGGCAGACAGACAGAAGTTGGTTCTTTTCTTATTGGAACCAGATCATTTATCAATTTTACCCTTGATAATATGCATTTCCTGGCTTTTGAACAACATACAGAGAATATGCTTCAGTTGGGTAGATGAATGGGTTCCCACTCTCCTAGACTCGAGATTGTGGTTAGAAGTACAGATTCTGGAGCCAGACTGCCTGGAGTCGAATCGCAGCTCTACCTATTCTCTCCTGCATGACCTCAGATATACTGCTGAATCTCAGTTAACTCATCCTTAAAATGGAGATATCAATATTAAGCCATAATCTGTATAGCAAGCAATGAGATTGAAAGCATTTATAAAAATTGCTGGTACAAAGTAGTGGACAATGTTAGCTCCTATTTTAATAATTATTACTATTATTACTATCACTACCACCACCACAATTACTAATGTTGAGGTAGGTAGCAGTGAGAAGGAAATGAATTCTCCGGTAAAGTTCTATAGGTCACAACAGAACAAAGCTAACGGACTTCTTTGGGCAAATAGTGGGGGTTTTTTTCCCCAAGATTTTATTTACTTATTCATTTGAGAGAGTGAAACACCATTAGCAGTGGGAGCTGCAGAAGGAAAGGGAGAAGCAGGCTCCCCACTGAGCAGAGAGCCCCATGTGGGGCTCGATCCCAGGACTCTGGGATCATGACCTGAGCCAAAGCGGATGCTTAACTGACTGAGCCACCTAAGTGCCTGTGGGCATATAGTCTTGATATAGTTCTCCTAACAACCTAACCAGACTATGAACATGAGTGACTAAATAAAAAAAGGCACACTTATTGACCTTCACCTAAGGACGAGGTACTGGTGCTTTGTACTTTCACAAAGGCTATCTCATTTGATCTGTATAACCAGACAAAGATGAAGTTTATTATTCGGATAAGTAAACTGAAGCTTGGGAGGCAAAGTACTCTTTTTGTCCTACCAAACCTACCTACAGGGAACATAAAGAAGAGTGCAGAAAGATAAGCTCATTTGGGCTAACCTAGAATATTCACAATACTGGCTAATATTATACTGTTTCTATTAAAAACTATACAAGTTCCAAACAATTTAAACCAGTGAACTTTTAGAATACAATCAACCTATTTGTCTACTATTATGAGTTTTATTTCCTAAGTATTAATTGAGCATAGATTTTTACAACAAAGATTTATATCATTCCAGAGCAGAACCTGTGTCTTTTCTTTAAAACTCCCAAAGCATCTAGTTCACTATTTGGTAATACCTAATTTTATATAATCAAGGATAGTGATGAAGATTGCAATCACCATACTTGGTAGAACACATTCTGAATTTCACTATAGAAAGCTCTGGGAATAATACAGAATCCCTTTAAAAATGAAGTGTGAAGATGGGGTAGGGGTTGGATGAATTCAGCTATAGCAAGACAGATTTTAGGTGGTACAAGGAAATAGCATTAAATGGTAGTGAATCTCATAGAAAACTATTTTTTAAATTCTCCTACAATGCCAAGCCAAAAGTCTTGATTTAGCACTGATTGTCTTTTTACCTCCATAACACTTGCTAATTATCTCTTTAATACAGAAAAAAATTCAGACACAGAGCCTTGGCTGACAATAGTATCTAGCAAGTATTTATGATTGTTTTGTTTTTAATGCAATTTTAATAATTGCTATGTTCTATTAATAGCAACATTGGCTTTTTGCTTTTGGTGGTGTTACAATGTTTCCTATAGGAAGGGAGAATGAGGAGTGATTACTTCATGGGCACTGGGTGTTTTTACAGCATGATGAAAAAGTTTTGAAACTAGAGGAAGCTGGTGGTTGCACAACACTGAGAACACCCTAAACAGCACAAAATTACATATTTTAAAATGAAAAATAAAAATAAAATGGTTGTATGTTATGTGCATTTTACCTCAATTTAAAAAGTATTTATAATTGTAAAATTAAAAAACCCACAGCGAATATCATCATCAATGGGGAAAAGCTAAAAGCCTTCCCTTTGAGATCAGGAACACGACAAGGATGTCCACTCTCACCACCATTGTTCAACATAGTACTAGAAATCCTAGCAACAGCAATCAGACAACCAAAAAAAAATAAGAGGTATTCAAATTGGCAAAGAAGACGTCAAACTCTTTCTCTTCACAGATGACAAGATACTTTACATGGTAAACCTAAAAGACTCCACCCTCAAACTACTAGAACTCAAACAGCAATTCAGTATTGTGACAGGATACAAAGTCAGTGCACAGAAATCAGTTGCTTTCTTATATACTAACAAAGAAAATATAGAAAGGGAAATTAGAGAAGCAATTCCATTTATTATAGTACCAAGAATCAGAAGATACCTGGGAATAAACCAAAGAGGTAAAAGATCTGTACTCAAGGAACTACAGAACACTCATAAAAGAAACTGAAGAAGCACAAAAAGATGGAAGAGCATTCCCTGCTCCTGGATTGGAAGAATAAATACTGTTAAATTGTGTATGCTTCACAGAGCAATCTATACTTTCAATGCCATTCCAATCAAAATACCAACAGTCTCCAAAGGCAAAGGAAACAAAAGCGAAGATGAACTTTTGGGACTTCATCAAGATCAAAAGCTTCTGCACAGCAAAGAAAACAGTCAACAAAACAAAGAGGCAACCCAAGGAATGGGAGAAGATATTTGCAAATAACAGTACAGACAAAAGGTTGATATCCAGGATCTATAAAGAACTCCTCAAACTCAACACACACAAAACAGACAATCATATCAAAAAATGGGCAGAAGATATGAACAGACACTTCTCCAATCAAGACATACAAATGGCTGTCAGACACATGAAAAAATGTTCATCATCACTAGCCATCAGGGAGATTCAAATTAAAACCACATTGAGATACCACCTTATACCAGTTAGAATGGCCAAAATTAGCAAGACAGGGAACAACATGTGTTGGAGAGGATGTGAAGAAAGGGGAATCCTCTTACACTGTTGGTGGGAATGCAAGTTGGTGCAGCCACTTTGGAAAACAGTGTGGAGATTCCTCAAGAAATTAAAAATAGAGCTTCCCTATGACCCTGCAATTGCACTCCTGGGTATTTACCCCAAAGATACAGATGTGAAAAGAAGGGCCATCTGTACCCCAATGTTTATAGCAGCAATGGCCACGGTTGCCAAACTGTGGAAAGAACCAAGATGCTCTTCAACGGACAAATGGATAAGGAAGATATGGTCCATATACACTATGGAGTATTACGCCTCCATCAGAAAGGATGAATATCCAACTTTTGTAGCAACATGGACGGGACTGGAAGAGATTATGCTGACTGAAATAAGTCAAGCAGAGAGAGTCAATTATCATATGATTTCACTTATTTGTGGAGCATAAGAAATAGCATGGAGGACAAGGGGAGATGGAGAGGAAAAGGGGGTTGAGGGAAATTGGAAGGGGAGATGAACCATGAGAGATTATGGACTCTAAAAAACAATCTGAGGGGTTTGAATTGGCGGAGGGGTGGGAGGTTGGGGTAACAGGTGGTGGGTATTATAGAGGGCACAGATTGTATGGAGCACTGGGTGTGGTGCAAAAACAACGAATACTGTTACACTGAAAAGAAATAAAATTAAATTAAATTAGTTTAAAAAAAAAATACCAACAGCATTTTTGAAAGTGCTGGAACAAACAATCCTAAAATTTGTATGGAACCAGAAGAGACCCAGAATCGCTAAGGAAATGTTGAAAAAGAGAAACAAAGCTGGGGGCATCACGTTGCCTGATTCCAAGATTTACTACAAAGCTATGGTCACCATGACAGCATGGTACTGGCACAAAAACAGACACACAGACCAGTGGAACAGAGTAAAGAGCCAAGATATGGACACTCAACTCTATGGTCAAATAATTTTCAACTAAAGGAAAAAATTTACTGTGGGAAAAAAGACAGTCTCTTCAATACGTGGTACTGGGAAAATTGGACAGCCATATGTAGAAGAATGAAACTTGACCATTCTCTTACACCATACACAAAGATAAACTCAAAATGGATAAAAGACCTCAATGTGAGGCAGGAATCTATCAAAGTCCTAGAGGAGAATACAGGCAGTAACCTCTTTACCATCGGCCACAGCAACTTCTTTCAAGACATGTCCCCAAATGCAAAGGAAACAAAAGTGAAACTGAAATATTGGGACTTCATCAAGATCAAAAGCTCCTGAACAGCAAAGGAAAGTCAACGAAAGAGGCAACCAATGGAATGGGAGAAGATATTCACAAATGATACTACAGACAAAAGGCTGATATCCAAGATCTATAAAGAACTCCTCAAACTCAACACACACAAAACAGATAATCACGTCAAAAAATGGGCAGAAGACACGAACAGACACTTCTCCAAAGAAGACATACAAATGGCTAACAGACACATGAAAAAATGTTCATCATTTTTAGCCATCAGGGAGATTCAAATCAAAACCACACTGAGATACCACCTTCCACCAGGTAGAATGGCCAAAATCAACAAGACAGTAAACAACATGTGCTGGAGAGAATGTGGAGAAAGGGGAACCCTCTTACACTGTTGGTGGGAATGCAAGTTGGTGCAGCCACTTTGGAAAACAGTGTGGAGATTCCTCAAGAAATTAAAAATAGAGCTACTCTATGACCCTGAAACTGCACTACTGGGTATTTACCCCAAAGATCAGATGTAGTGAAAAGAAGGGCCATCTATACCCCAATGTTCATAGCAGCAATGGCCACAATTGCCAAACTGTGGAAAAATCAGTGTTTTAAAATTAAGCAAATAACAAGATAGTGTAGAGAGATGAGAAAAGTTATGGGAATAGTATGCAAACAAATGAAGCTTGAGAAACACACTTAACTAATGAAACTGGACTAGATGAGCATGGTTGGGATTTCTGGGGGTAAACCACAGGAATCTCAAAGCTAGAGCCCCAGACAAACTAATTTTGGTAGCTTTTCAAGATGCCAGCAACCTAGTACAGTCTAACGACTAGTGATTTCTGGTAGCATAGCAGATGTCCTGAAGGACTGAGGCAAAAATCCCAAGGCAGAGAAAGCATCTACTGCATTCATCCACCTCCTGTTCTAAATCTCAGCAGCTCCCCTTCCTCTCTCACCATTTGAAGGGACTGCTGTGTTCATGATGCCCGCTAGGCACTCAGTGCCCCAAGCCATTTCTTCTTCATCATCAGTCAGAGCTTCTGTTTTTGCAGTTTTGTGTGTGTGTGTGTGTGTGTGTGTGTGTTTTAAGATTTTATTTATTTATTTGTCGGAGAGAGAGAGGGCATTAGCAGGGAGACCAGGCAGAGGGAGAAGCAGGCTCCCCATTGAGCAGGGAACCTGATGCAGGACTTGAACCCAGGACCCTGTGATCATGACCTGAGCGGAAGGCAGACACTTAAGCGACTGAGCCATCCAGGTGTCCCATAGAACTTTGGTTTTTTAAATGCAGGTTTTAATTATATCCTGAAAGGATTGATAACCACAAGGTCACTGTAAAGATCAAATTATATCTAGGACATGCTTCAGAAGTATTTTGTGAACTCTGGATTCTAACTCATTAGTGGTTCATAAAATCAATTTAATAGATTATTATAAGTACAATGAAATAAAGTGAAATGAAAACAATTGGGAGTGCATTGTACATTGCAAGATCAGGAACTGTTTTGGAAAACTTCTATTTAAATTGCACGGGTGTGTATATGTATGTTGGGGTGTGTCAGTCTGTGCAAAGATACTTGTGGAGTCAGTCAACAATGAAAATGTAACTTATTGTGGGCAAAAAGAAAGTAGTTTTACAAAACAAGTAAGTGCTTTCTCTTTGTGTTATATGATCAGATTGAGACCATAAGAACTGTTTTTGGAATAAAACAGGGTTATTATAGGATATACACAGCAATTGGTGACTTCACCACCTATCTCATGAGGATTAGCGTTATCCGCCCAAAGTAAAACTTTTACAGCAAAAAGTAAACATTTTTATCAGACAGCTGTGAGAATAATGCTTTATATAATTAACTATAAATAAGTTGGGGCAATAACTTTAAAAATACTTCTGAATTAAGACTGGACCCTTACATTACTTTGTAGAAGAGAATTAAAAGACACAAAACTTTGATACGGAACAAAACTGGTAAATATGTTAAATATTCCAAAGTGTTGAGGGTTACCAGAATCTGGAAATGCCCTGTAATTTGGATATCATACATAAAAATAAGTTTCTGAGTTCTATGAAATATGGTAAATTATTATAGCTTGTATAATTAGTAGAAGAAGGATACTTCTTTAAAAAACAAAACAAAAACACAGAACAGGGATGTTCACTGTTAACACAACGTGTTTTAGAGCTCAAGCCATTACTGGTTATATCCCTTCTCCAGTTGCACTGAATCAAAGAGTAGGTTAAAAGAGAATGCACACAGCCCAGAGAACGCTTTCACATTTTTGGCTCAGACATTACTTTGTGTATATAAAATCCCTACTAGTGGCTCTATTGAGTGAACATTTAACATTTCCTATGTTGTTTATAATGATTAAAACAGTAATGTTTGGCCTCTTCAGCTTACAAAATAAATCATAGATGTCTTGAAGCTGAGGAACATAGCTCAGGAAATATCCCTCCTAGAGAGGAATCCCTTATATAGGCTTTCTAGAGGCTATAGTCACCCTGCAGAGATCCACCATTTTAAATGACCTAACAGCCCTATCTAGACAACTGCAAAGGAATTTACTCATGCTACAGAAGATGCAAAAAACTCTTTTTTTTTTTTTAAAGATTCAGGGATTATTTTAAGTATCTGACTCTTTTTTTTTTTTTTAGATTTTATTTATTTATTTGACAGAGATCTCAAGTAGGCAAAAAGACAAGCAGAGGGGCACCTGGGTGGCTCAGTGGGTTAAGCCGCTGCCTTCGGCTCAGGTCATGATCTCAGGGTCCTGGGATTGAGTCCCACATCGGGCTCTCTGCTCAGCGGGGTCCTGCTTCCCTTCCTCTCTCTGTGATCTCTTCCCTTCCTCTCTCCTACTGTGATCTCTCTCTGTCAAATAAATAAATAACATCTTTAAAAAAAAAAAAAAGAATTAAAAAGACAAGCAGAGAAAGAGGAGGAAACAGGCTCCCTGCTGAGCAGAGCCCGACATGGGGCTCAATCCCAAGACCCTGGGATCATGACCTGAGCTGAAGACAGAGGCTTAATTCACTGAGCCACCCAGCGCAGTACCTGACTCTTGATTATCAGCTCAAGTCATGATCTCAGGGTCCGGAGACTGAGTCTCACATAGGGTTCCTCACTGGGCATGGGCCTGCTTAAGATTCTCTCTCCCTCTCCTTCTGCACCCCCCATCCATCATGCTCACTCACTCTCTCTAGGAAGAAGGAAGGGAGGAAGGAAGGATGGAAGGAAAGAAAGAAAGAAAGAAAGAGAGAGAAAGAAAGAAAGAAAAGAAAGAGGAAGCACTTACTCCACATTACCAAATGATGTAAGATAACCCTAAAAGTAAAACAAACTATTTAAAATTACCTAAAATAACACAAAATCAAAACAGATTTTCATGTAATCCAAATTCTCAACCCCAAACACCCTACTTAGCATTAAAAAATCAGACAGCATGGGGCACCTGGGTGGCTCAATGGGTTAAAGCTTCTGCCTTTGGCTCAGGTCATGATCCCAGGGTCCTGGGATCAAGCCCCGCATGGGGCTCTCTGCTCAGCAGGGAGCCTACTTCCCTTCCTCTCTCTCTCTGCCTACTTATGATCTCTGTCTGTCAAATAAATAAATAAAATCTTTTAAAAAAACCTGAAAGAATGAAAAGGAATGATCCCAAAGATACAGATGTTAGTAAAAAGAAGGGGCACATGCACCCCAACATTCACAGCAGCAACAACCACAATAGCCAAACCATGGAAGGAACTGAGATGCCCTTCAATGGACGAATGGATAAAGAAGATGTGGTCCATATATACAATGGAATATGACTCAGCCATCAAAAAGGATGAATACCCACCATCTGCATTGACATGGATGATCAAATGTGTGGTTTTCTAAAAAGATTTTGGAGGGGATGTGGAGAAAGGGAAACCCTCTTACACTGTTGGTGGGAATGCAAGTTGGTGCAGCCTCTTTGGAGAACAGTGTGGAGAATCCTCAAGAAATTAAAAATAGAACTTCCCTAGGACCCTGCAAATGCACTCCTGGGTATTTACCCCAAAGATACAGATGTTGTGAAAAGAAGGGCCATCTGTACCCCAATGTTTATAGAAGCAATGGCCATGGTCACCAAAATGTGGAAAGGACCAAGATGCCCTTCAACAGACAAATGGATAAGGAAAATGTGGTCCATATACACTATGGAGTATTATGCCTCCATCAGAAAGATTGAATACCCAACTTTTGTAGCAACATGGACAGGACTGGAAGAGATTATGCTGACTGAAATAAGTCAAGCAGAGAGAGTCAATTATCATATGGTTTCACTTATTTGTGGAGCATAACAAAAAGCATGGAGGACATGGGGAGTTAGAGAGGAGAAGGTAGTTGGGGGAAATTGGAAGGGGAGGTGAACCATGAGAGACTATGGACTCTGAAAAACAATCTGAGGGGTTTGAATTGGCGCGGGGAGGTTGGGGTACCAGGTAGTGGGTATTATAGAGGGCACGGATTGCATGGAGCACTGGATGTGGTGAAAAAATAATGAATACTGTTATGCTGAAAATAAATTTTAAAAAAAGATTTTATTTATCTATTTGACAGAGATCACAAGCAGGCAGAGAGGCAGGCATAGAGGGCAGAGGGAGAGGGGGAAGCAGGCTCCCCTGTGTAGAGAGCCCAAAGTGGGGCTCAATCCCAAGACCCCAGGATCACAACCCAAGCCGAAGGCAGGGCCTTACTTAACCCACTGAGCCACCCAGGCGCCCCTGATCAAATGTGTTTTACAGAGTCATTTCTCAAATTAAATGCTCTATTATTATACCAGCTGTTAAATAAAAAATTCAACCAAGCAAACTTTAAAGATGTAATTGGCTTTATTAATTGATGCATGAAATGGGCAGCATCCCTTCTAGCAAGTAGAGGGGAGCTCCATGGGGCTACAGAAAAGAAAGGGTTTTTAAAGATAGAGAGGGGGTGGACAAAAGGAAATTATTAGCAAAGAATCCACTATTTTAGGCAAAGTTGTCCTCCTAAGGGAAACAGAAAGGGTCTCTCGGTAATTTTCCTAGTGCTGACCAGAAAATTCCCTTGTTGACTAGTTAAAGGTTATATTCCTGGAGGGTTGAAACTAGAGATGGGTTAGGTATTAAGTGTTGGTTTACTGACTTGGGGCCTTAACCTAAGTGATACCATTTTAGGCCTATGGTTTTCTTTATAACATAGTGCACAACTCTTTAAAAAGGTGTAATTCAAAATGCTATGAAAAAAAATTACCTTTACATTAAATTTTACCCATTTGTCAATCTAGCTTCAAAAAAAGTCTCCAAAATCCAAACAATTACCTCTACCACTATCACCCTGGTCCAAGAAATTACCTGGAAATCTGCAACAGCCAGCCCCCAGTCACCTTACTTCTACCTTTCTCCCCATAAAGAGTTATTCTCCATGCTAAGTGGCATGGAGTTTGGGGTTGCCAAAGGGGATGTGGGGTGGTGGTGGTGAGAATGGGTGAAATAGACGGAGAGGATTAAGAGGTACAAACTTCCAGTTATAAAATAAACAACTGTCACAGAGGTGAAAAATACAGCACAGGAAATATACTCAATAACATTGTCTGGTGACAGATGGTAACTACACTTAACATGGTGAGTGTTTAGTAATGTATAGAACTGTTGGGTGTTATATGTAACTAATGAATCATTGAACACTGCATCAAACACTAATGATGTAGTATACAGTGGTTAACTGAATATAACAACAACAACAAAAAAAAAACCACTTGCTGAATCATTATGTTGTACACCTGAAAATAATATAATGATACTTCAATTAAAAAAAAAAAAAAGTGGCCAGAGTGACTCTTCTAAGAATACAACTTGGATCAAGTCATTCTTCTAGAATCCGTCTAACAGCTTCCTATTATCCTAGAAGAATATTCAAACTCCTTGACAGAGCCTCTGAGGCCCCCTGACCTGACAGCCTCCCACCCCAACCTTTTCCCACGTCTCATTCACTCTTCCCTAGGAAGGAAGGTAGTACTTTAATGTGACCTGTGATTGTGGTAAGAAGTAACTAACAGCACTTGGCTTAGCTCTTCCCTTTTCCTTCTTGGGTGTAAACTGACCTTAAGGAGTAATTCTCCTCCCCTTTTCCATGCCCAAAGTCTTCCTGAGACATACCTAGCCAGGTTCAGTGTTGGACAGGACCCAGGTGGGCAATACTGTCCAATGCTAGGAGTTAGATAGCAGGCACTTCTGGCTGTTATCCTCCTCTACCATCTGTGGCAAAGGCGGATTTGGGGCTTTATCTATCGTGCTTTGATGATTAGTCTTATTTATTTCTTTGCTTAGAACTCATGTAGGGAAGAGGGGTGCTAAATTATTAGGGCTACTAAAATACCCAACTCACTGAAACAAACACATATGCTGGGCTCACACACCTTACAAGTGAGTACAGAAGTGAATCTAGAAATGCTTATCTCTGGGTGGAGTAGTTATATATAACTCATGTTTTTCATATGCTTTTCTATTTCAAGTATTTTTACAAAAACTTCAGGTTACTTTTATAATCAGAGAAAAAAATAGCCCAAATTAACCTTCTTTGGGAACCATTACATAGGGGAAAGGTTGGCACCAGTTCTCAGAGGAAATCACGAGCTACGTGTTGGACACATGTCTAATGAAACTCAAAACAGAGTTACATAAGAACTGTCTCTAATCATGACTACATGCCATGTAGATAAAAATGTCTTACGTCTTTACAGGTATTTTATAATTACTGTTACATTTTGAGTAAATTCAAGTCACCAAACAGTGACAAAAAGTATTATCATTCTCTTGAATCTGTATAGCCCCTGTGGTCTATACATTCAGTGTAAAGAAAATGTAAGATTATACTAACTGCTTACTTACAATATTTATATATTTGACTCCATAACAGCAGCTCTTAATCACATTTTTTAAAAGATTTTATTTATTTATTTGAGAGAGACAGAGAGAAAGATCATGAGCACATGAGCGGGGTGGGGAGGGTAGAGGTAGAGGGACAAGCAGACTCCCTGCTGAGCAGGGAGCCGGAGATCTCGATCCCACGACCCCAAGACCCCAAGACTGTGACCTGAGCCCGTGATACACTCAAGCAACAGAGACACTGGGGCACCTCTCTTATTCACGTATTTTACACTGGGGATTTTGGCTAACCAATTTCCATTTTTTTCTGTTCTAATGATCAATACACATCCACAGATATTCATAGAAGTTTCTACTCCTACCACATTTAGAGAAAATTCTAATTCTTCCAGTTTTACTAATAAGGTAAATTGCTTTAAGAATATTTATAGTCTTACAAGAAAAATACTTACCTTAATTCAATTTTAATTTTTCTCCTGGCTTCCCTGGGCAACTTTGATCAGTATATGATCATCTAAACCTAAGAATGTTTTCACACATTATTTTCATGTGTTATATTTTCTTCTGTATGTTAATCCATCAAGGCAGTGCATAAGTTTGGTCTTTTTCAGGATGCTGTGCAAAATTAGAATATGAAAGCAAGGATGTTTGGAATAAAATCTAAATATTGAGGGTATAGGTAAATTAAGTCCTTGAAATTTAATTCAGCAACTACTTACTACATCCCTCCTACATGTGTTCCCTACCCAGTGGATCCAATGTTAAAGAAGAAAGGGAAAAAAAAAACCCTGTCTCCAAAAAGCATGTAACAATGACCTGTAAATTTTTTTGTCCTTAGCCAATTTATTTTTTTTTAAGATTTTATTTATTTATTTGATAGAGAGAGAGAAAGAGCACAAGCACTGGGGGTGGCAGAGGGAGAAGCAGGCTCCCCGCAAAGCAGGGAGCCAGATGTAGGGCTCAATCCCAGGACCCTGGAATCGTGACCTGAGTGGAAGGCAGACACTTAACCAACTGAGCCACCCAGGCACCCCTGTCCTTAGCCAATTTAAATAGGGAAGAAGATTACCTGCTTTATCTCTTCCTTCATTCCAGTGGCAAGAGAATTCAGGGTTTAAAGTTCCACTACAGGTGCAGTTTTGAAAAGTTTATGACCCATTTTAATAATATGTCACTTTTTAAACAGCTTTATCAAAATACAACCTAATACCATAAAATTTATCCATCATCATTGTATGATTCAACGCTTTTTAGTAAATTTGCAGAGCTGTGCAACCATCATCATACTCTAGCTTTAGAATCTCTCCACCAGCACCACTCCTGTGTCACCCATGCAGTACCGCTGCATAGTGATTAAGAGCACAGGTCCTAGTGCAGACTGCGGGGCTCCATGATTTGACAAGCCTCCAGCAAGCCAGTAAACCTTTCTCTGCTGGGTTTCAGTTTTCTCATCTAAAAATGTAGCTAATTGTAGCACCTCATAGTACAGTTCTGAGGGTCACATGAATTAACACATATATACTTAGAACAGTGGTTGGCACAAGGTATCCAGTAATTCATTAGCTATTATTAATATCATGTGCTTTGGGGCACCTGGGTGGCTCAGTGGGTTAAAGCCTCTGCCTTTGGCTCAGGTCATGATCCCAGGGTCCTGGGATCGAGCCCCGCATCGGGCTCTCTGCCCGGTGGGGAGCCTGCTTCCCCTTCTCTCCCTGCCTGCTGCTCTGCCTGCTTGTGATCGCTCTCTCTGTGTGTCAAATAAATAAATAAAATCTTTGAAAAATATATCATATACTTTAAAAATGTATTTTTTGGAAAAAATAGACTGAAAATACTTTCAACACAAATAACATCACTCCATACTGACAGCTGAAACAACCTGTAACAACACATTTTATTTGATAATAAAAAAGCCTGATTAACAGTAATAAAAAATTTAAAAACAAGAATAATGGTAACTGAAAACAAAACCACCTCAAGATAAAACTTCGGACGATCTAATAGCATTCATTCACTGACTCAACAAATATTTAGGGGGAGTACATACTAAATGTCATGCCATGCTCTTTTTAGGGATGGGAAAATAGCAAATAAGACGAAGGCCCTGACCCTACGAAGCTTAGGTTAGGGGGAGACAAACCAAATGAGCAGACAACTGAAAAATAAAATAATTACCCAGTTGTAAATGTTCTAAGGACAAGAGTATACTTTAGGCAGTGAGACAGAGACAGAGGGTCAAGGGCACTACTCTAGACGGAAATCAAGCCTTGCTCTAGAACTAGCCTTCTTAATGCATATTCTCTACTATTACACTGCTTTGTGGTTCTCTGAGATGACATTTCGCCAGAGGTCAGAATAAGAAATTAGCTGCCAGAGCCAAAGCAATAAGCCATGACAAAGGCCTACAAGCACCAAGGGTAACAAGTACAAAGGCTCCACAGTGGGACAAGGCTTAGTAGCATTTGAGGAATGGAAAGCGGCCAGCTAGTCTGGAGTTTAATGAGCATAAAGAAGGTAAGATGGACACCTGGATGGTTCAGTCAGTTGAGTTTCCGACACTTGATTTTTGTTCAGGTCATGATCTCAGGGTCCTGAGTTGGAGCCTCGTGTTGGGCTCCCTGCTCAGTGGGGAGTCTGCTTTTCGCCCTCTCTTTCTGCCCCTCCCCCTGTTTGCACATGCTCTCTCTTTTTCTCACTCTCTCTCTCTCAAATAAATAAATAAGTCTTACGGAAGAAGAGGAGGAAGAAGAAGAGGGGAAGGAAAAGGAGGAGGAGGAAGATGGCAGGTGAGGTTGAAGATAGGCAGACACTAAATGCTTGTACCATTTCACTATTTCAACCTTCCCTGTCCAACTGCTTGCAGTAACATTAGGTCACTAATGGACATTTCTGGGGGGATTCACCATCACCATGGGCCAAACTGAGGCAAAGCATTCTTCACTTATTAAAATGATGAGATTTTAAAATGGAAGATTATTTCTTAAAAAAAAAAAAACATTCGACAGGGCTTATTGCCCTGGATAAATAATCTTCTGGCCCACCGTTCAGGAGCAGCCTGCAGGGAACAGCATCTGTTCTGGCTTCCAAAGAATGAAACACCCACCCGCAGTGGGGGGCTCGCAGGAGAAGCGCACAGGGCAGAGCGGTCAGTTTTAAGAAAGGCAACAAGGCAGGAGAGGATGATCAGGAGGGAACAAAGCATAATTAAGTCTGATTTTTTTAAGAAGTTTTTCTATTTATGGAGAAAGTCGTGGGAGATATTCAAAGGCTGGTTAAAGATAAACTGAGAGGCTGTAGGTGTCAGTCAGAGGAAATATGAACTATATTCAGTATGTGGTGAGCACCGAAGCGGTGTGCGTTGCATTTAATGAGATTTAAACTGGAACTGGGTATACCAGAGGGAATGGGCAGAGAAGGGTGAGGATACCCAGAAACACAGGCTGGAGATGATGTAAGTCTGAAGTAGAAGGAAGGCAAAGGAGGTGAAATGGAGGGGGCGGATGTGCGGGCCACTAAAGCATAGTATAATTAAGTTTTACACCGGTTATGGGAAAGAGAAATTTTAAAAAAAAAGGAAAAGGGAAATTAGTAGGAGAAGAAGTTGTTTCAAACAGTAATACTGTCAATAAGGAGAAGAAAGACTGAAAAAAGAGGAAAAAGGAGAAAAAGCTGAATTTGGTGCTTGGAAAGTCTTCTATTTTATTCTTCAAAATACTCAGATTACATAATATCTTATGATGCGTCCTCAAAATATCAATTTTCCAGCTTCTCCAGGGCACTTGAAAGCACACTGCGTCAGGTCACTATTTTGTTCACTGTGGTATGTGCCGACCACCCAGATTAGGGCTTGGACCAGAGAAGATGTTCAATAATTTTTGTGGAATCAACGATGTGATCTTTCTGCCGCCTTCCATCTATCGGCCCCTCTTGCTCTTTGTTTTCTTCTCTACTGACCCAAGAACCCCCCCCCGAACAACTATCTTACCAACATCCTTAATTACATGCCCCATTATCCTTCTGTTACATGTTTCCTCTTCTTCTCTCTCTGAGATTTCTTAGTATCTTCTCTATAAGCCTGGTGCCTGGGAAGTTCACGACCCATAGCTTAACACGAGTCTTTTTCATTCATTGTAATGAGTATTCGATAAGGCCTTCCTATCTGGAAAATTATGGCTTTTCAGTTCTGATTTTTTTTTTTTTTTGAGAGGGAAGAGTAACTAATTCTTATCTAATTCCATCCTCCCTCTTCTAAATTTTCTTTTTCTAGACTTTTCAAGTCAAAATTGACCCTTTTAAAAGACTATCATTCTCAGTGTTTTATTCTCCTTTCTAGTAGATTTCTTTGGCTCTATCTTTCAACACTCCTATGGATGCCCACCCCCTAATATTATCCATTTACTTTCCAAGAGCTCCTGCTTGAACTCTAGATGTCCAAAATTTTTTGTAGTATTCTGCTTAGTTTCTTGGTTGTAATATTTTCTCTTTTCTCTCTGGAATATTAATTATAGGATTGTTTTTCTTCAAATTTTCTTCTCTTTTCTACATTGCCTCTCTCCCCCCCTCTGAGTTAGTCTGTTTGCTTTAATTTCTGTCTTTCATATTAAAACATTTTTATATCAAATGTCTGGTAACCCTCCTCTGTCCATTCATATAGGAGTAAGGTGCTAAGAAGCTGATTAGAAACACTACGTCAGGCTAGACAGTAAATATTTTAGGCTTTAAGGGCCATAGAGTCTGTTGCAGCAACTCTGCTACTGCAATGCAAAAACCACCCCAGGCAATATGAAAATGAATGAATGAGGCTGCTCTGATAAAATTTTATGACTATGAAATCTGAATTCACATAATTTTCATGCCATGAAATATTGTTCATATTTTGATTTTTTAAAAGATTTTATTTATTCATTTGAAAGAGACACAGCGAGAGAGGGAACACAAGTAGGGGGAGTGTGAGAGGGAGGAGCAGGGAGCCCAGATGCAGGGCTCGATCCCAGGACACGGAACCCAGGACACCGGTATCATGACCTGAGCCCAAGGTAGACACTTAATGACTGAGCCACCCAAGTGCCCCAATACTTTGACTTTTTTAAACGTTGTGTATCATTGAAGTAGGCAGAATAATGCCCCCCAAAGACTTCCACATCTTAGTTCCTTAAATCTGTGACTAAGTTATTTTACACAGCAAAAGGGGAATTAAGGTTTCAGACTGAATTAATATTGCGAAAATGGATCTTAAAATAGAGACAATTCCAGATTACTGAGTCGATCCAATCTAATCGCAAGGGTCTTTAAAAGTGAAAGAGGGAAACAGAAGAGAAGGTCACCATGTCGTGATGTGAAAGGACTCCACTCACTGTTGCTGGCCTTGAAGACGGAGGAAAGGGGCCATGAGCCAAGGAATGTGGGTGACTCTTACTAGCTGGAAAAGGCAAGAAAACAGATGTTCTCCTGAAGCCTCCAGAAAGGAACACAGCCCTTAACTACCTTACTTTGGGTCCAGTGAGACCTCTAACCCACAAAAGTGTAAGATAATAAATTCATGTTGTTTTAAATCACTAAGTTTGTGATAATTTCTTACATGAGACAACGATACAACCATTTAAAAATGTAAAAGCCCTTCTGGGCTCGCAGGCCATAGGAAACCAGCTGGTGGGCTATATTTGGCACACGAGCTGTATTTTGCTAAGCTGTGGTACCGGCCCTTGAACCAACTGCCTGAGACGAAATCTCAATTCTGCCACTTACTGACTATAATCTTTGATAGGCAACTCAACCTCTTTGTGTCTTATCTCCCCCTTTGCAAAGTGATGATAGTAATAGTAATTGCATCACAGGAATGCGATAAGGATTAAATGAATATTACACAGAAAGTGTTTAAAATACCACCTACCCCACAGGAAGCACCAGTAATTGCTATTTTAGTAACAATGGGGAGCGGGGAGAAACACACCTCCAACATGAGGATATTCCCCTTATCGCAGCTTCACCTGGAATACAGTCTCTAACACCCAAAAGTAATTCTTTGGTGTTCTGTCAGGGTGAGGGAAGAAGAGGGAAGAACAGTGATATGGTTGCACATGACAGAGAAGGGACCCAAAGGATAAGTCGGTTGGACTTTTACTGGCTGCTCCCACCACTGCTAAGGTTTCCACTTTCTCTCCTTGGCTAAGTCAGTTACCATTCCTGCATCTGGTTTCCAGCTTCCAGAAGTGTCTTGAGTTCTCTTTTCTGCTGTCATCTCCCCTCTAATTCTCTTCATCCAAGCTCTTAAAAATGCCCTCTCTGTCATTTTAGCAGTGTTTCAGGAGAGAGCAGAGTGGAATGTGTTTAATTGACCCTGTTTAACTGAAAGTCTTAAAATGCAATTGCTCTATTATTCCTGACCTCAAAAAACAAGGACAATAATCACTTACATTTAAAAGAAAATCTTTTGGGGCGCCTGGGTGGCTCAGTGGGTTAAGCCGCTGCCTTCGGCTCAGGTCCTGATCTCAGGGTGCTGGGATCGAGTCCCACATCGGGCTCTCTGCTCAGCGGGGAGCCTGCTTCCCTCTGTCTCTCTCTGCCTGCCTCTCCATCTACTTGTGATTTCTCTCTGTCAAATAAATAAATAAAATCTTTAAAAAAAAAAAAAATAAAAAAATAAAAAATAAAAGAAAATCTTTTAACCTAACTTTTTCAAAAGCCAGTATTTTCTCATTTAAAAAATGTTGTTTCCAACAGTATACAACATTTTCTAAAAGCATTATAAGTAAAACTTTAAAGCTCTCATTAAAATAATTGACAAATTAGAACTTAACTTCAGGGCCTGCAAGTAATTTTGTGCAGGTCTGATGATTATTTGTGTTGTGAGTCAATGACATACTTTTTTGAAAAGTAAACTTCGAAAAATATGCGTGTTAAAAACACTACAGAACAATCTGTATGTCACATGTTTTCTCCCAAGTGTTTATTTAAAAAGGTAATTACAGTTCATACGTCTACTCAGGCCCACTAGCCAGTGGGTACATAACATTCTCATTAATTGATGGTGACTGTACTTTTATACATTGAATGACAGCTGTAGCAGGGATCTACATTCTCATCTTTCTAAGCCACACCTTTAGTCACCAAGAAATCTGGGAAACTCACGACATGTTCACAGTGAGAGTTCAGCAGCATCCTGAGATCCAACCACTCTACAAAAATTGTAAGCTGATTAGAAGCTAAAGAGGACAAGGAGAAAGAAGACCAATAGTTACCAAGAACCTGTTACGTGCAAGTCCCATTCTGGGTACTTTTAATATATTACCTAACATATTCCTCAAAATAATCTGATGAGATGGCGATCATGCCCTCATTTCCTGAATCAGGAAAACGATGTATAGAATGCTCAGGAAAAATACACTACACACACACACACACACACACACACACACATATGTGTATATATATATATATATATATGTCCAAAGAATGTGCTATGTGTTTTTATATGAACAGAAGAAATTGCTAGATACTCATGAGACCATACAACATTGGAATATTTTAAAAGTCAGAAATTGGGCTTGAGAGCCATGAAAATAGTTTTTAAAAATCTACCTATGTTAATACAGATCATATATTCATACATATACATATACATTCATACATATACATATACCATATATACATATATATATATATTTTATTTTATATATATAAAATACAAGGCACAGCAGATAGTCTCCAATACTGAGGAATGATTTCTGTGAGACTTCAAGCAACGTAAAGGTACCTAGGGACTCAAGTGCCACCCCTCCCACAAAACATGCTTTTTATTCTGCTTTATTTTCCTTGTGGTAGTGGTAGTTGCCATTATCTGAAATTAGCTTGATGGCAATTTTAAAAGAAAAGATTCAAAACATTTTGAGAAATAACAATCTCAAAAGAACCTTTCAATGTGACTACTTTGATACAGAATAGCCCTTGTTATGCTGGTTAGTAAAATAATAGCATTATTAGTCTGTAATCCCAACTGATTCCCTTGGTTATCTAAATTCCATACCTCTGAGAGGTCCTAACTATGTGTATACTCTGACCCTCTAAGCCTTCCTTAACTCTTCCATATTCTGGACACTCACCAGGTAGCATCTGGTTATAAATTATCTTATAGATTATTCTCTTTTTTACAAACTACCTAATGAGTTTAAATTTCTCTTGTTTCATTCTCAGTGAGGTGGTAGGTATTCCAAAATACCAGGTGAAATGCTCCTAATGTAGACAGCTAACTAGCTAGCTAGATATAGATACAGAGATATGGAGAAAAGTATAGAAGAATACATGCCAGGTAATTTACAAGCATTTGGGGGTAAGGACAGAATAATGAGAACAAAGAAGTTATTAATAAAAATAAATAAATTCTTTGAAAAGTGTCTCTTTCACATGGGTAATATTATGATCCTATTTAAATAAAGAAATTAGAGGTCTACCTATTCACTTACAGGTAAAAAAAAGCAAATTGCAAATTCTCTCTCTATATAAAAACAAGACCTTTTAAGGCTTGTTTATACAAAAATAAAGGGAAAGGTGAAAAAGGACATAAATCAGCTTAAGCTCAACATGGGTTACCTGACAGTGACTGAAGACATTTAGAGATCTGTAGTGCGCTAGATCTAAGCTGCTCCTTGAAACTTTATTTCCCACAGTTTCTCTCCTTTCTACCTGTTCTCTTACACACTGGGGCTTCATTTGCCCAGAAACTTATTATCTCCCAACGTCATTACTAGTTTCTACCCAAGCCCTTCTCTGATCCATACCAACCACTCTCTAGGGCAGCTGATAGTATGGGCGCTGGTCAGCCACTGAGCTGAAGAAATGCGTCTCTGTAAAATCTCTTAGGCTTAAAGTTTTCCTGATAGGGGGCGGCAGTATGTGGTCATTTTCTCCAAAGGCACAGCCCCAGAATCTGGGCAGGAAACGCAGGCAAAAGGAGAAGTAAGAGGCAATCAGGTGGTGAGTGGATCAAGCTGCTGCTGACAGTCCCCTACTGCCAAATGGAACAACTTCGGATACTATTCCCTCCTATCACCTGTGTCTAGGGAAGGCAAAAATAAATAAATAAATAGGATGGTCCCCATTTTCCTGCCAAAATCTTAGTTTATAAATACTGATTGCAATACATGCAAATACAGCGTGTTCTTTTAGTAAAGGGTCTAGCATATCGTAGATTCTTAACAGATATTAAAGAACAGTAACACTGCTTTGAAAAAATATGTCCAAAGAATGGGCTATGTGTTTTTTAAATGAACAGAAGAAATTGTTAGATACTCATGAGACCATACAACGCTGGAATATTTTAAAAGTCAAGAAATTAGGCTTGAGAGCCATGAAAATAGTTTTTAAATAAATAGTTTTAAAACAGTTTATCTACCTATGTTAATACAGATTGTATATTCATACATCATTAAGGATATACCCCAAATTACCTCAGTCTACTTCTCCCCTATCTCTTCTATCTCTATTTCATTGTGGTTTCATATAAATAGAAGGGTTTTTTTTTTTTTATGTTGCTATTTTTAAATGTCTTCCCAGAAACAAACTGACAACCTTATTATGTTACCCTTGCAGAATACATTCATTCATTCCTTCATTCAACAAACCATTGTTGAAGATCTACTGTATATTAGGTACTGATCTTTGCTCTGGGAATCCAACAGGGAGCAAAATAGACAATAATCTTTCTCTATGGAGCCAATATCCTACTGGAAGTAAGCAGCCAATGAACAAGTATGGAAGATACACAGTGGAGTATGTAAGATGCTGATCAGCATGAGAGAAGAAAATAAGAGGGATAGAAGAGTGCCACTGGTGGGGAGAAGGCTGCAATTTTTTGTAGCCGAGAAGAGAAAATGTGAGCAAAGGACTCAAAGAGGTGAAGGGGAAAAGCCACGTGAGCACATAGGAGAAGCACCGTGCAGGCTGAGCAGGCCTCTGCACACATGGAACCTGAGTCAGAGAGCACACTGTTACCTCCCCACGTCACCTCCCACTGCTCTGCATCTCCCTCACCTTACTCCAACCACACACTGGCTTTCTTGCCACTGCTCGGATGTACACTGGTGAATGGGGGCTGAGGGACTAAGGAAGCACTGCAGACCTGTAGACGCTCCTCTGAAAAGCTCTTCCCTCAAATGGACAGACGGGCCATCATCCATGACTTCTGAAAGGGGTGTTGGGCAAACAAACACTCCTCTGGAGCAGCACTTTCCAACCAGTGACGGGAATGTTCTTGAACGTGCTGTTCAGTAAGGAGCACATAACTAGACACATGTGGCCTCTTGGTACTTGAAAAGTGCCACGTGACTAAGGAACTGAAATTTTAATTGCAAATTTTAATTAATTTAAATTGAAACAGTCAAATGTGGCTAGTGGCGACAATACCGGCCAACGTAATTCTAGAGCAGAGGTAGGTCTTGAGAACACAGGAATTTATCACTAATAGAAAAATAGACACCTTACTTCTAAAAAATAAATATTTCATTTAATTTGCTAATTCTCTAATGAGAATTCTATGATTAAGTAGGGCAATTATGATAGTTTTACTTGTCACAAAACACACACATGTATTAATCACTATTTACCATGTAATTCTCCAGCTACTACACAGAAAAACGACTGCTATTAGGTAGGTTTTGTTTCGTTTTTTTTTTTTTTTATCTCAGCTTTAGTGTTTCCCTGCAGATAATTTATTATTGCTGAAGTAATAATAAGAAATTTGGTAAAATTCTGTCCTTAAAACCAGCTATATTTCCCGCTAGCAAGTTTTTCTTCTCCATTTGATTTGTCTTTAGGTGACAGATATACATGCAAATGTAAAAATGTGAATAAAAATAAACAGGATGTTATATAATATGCTATAACTTCATGTACTACTAAATTCTAAGAAAACAGAACAAAGACTATAATTAGGAAAAATAGCTTAAAAGATGGGGGGGAGTAAATTGACATTTAAAAAGCTTTATTTTTTACAAAAATGGAAATAGAAGGTACTCATTATCTTAGGAGATATGCAAAGCCAATCTTTAAAAACTATACTCAACTTTATAAGAATATATGGGTTCTAAGAGAAAGGCACACATATATGCACATACTAAGACACCACTATTAAAGCTACACAAGAAAACTTCATGTCTTAGAATTTTTATATTTAATCCAACAGCACCCAGAGACGATGAAAGCCAGTTACTGAAAAATTTATTGCTTGGTTAAAACTCAGTTTACAATTCAAAGAATTTTTAAAATCTCTGTGCTGTTATGAAGCTTTATAGGGTTTACAATGGAGATGAAAACAGAAATAAAAAGATCTGACAAACAGAAAATGCCAAAGATATTTCCAGCATTATCAACATGGATTCCTTTTTCCCTATCATTACTTTTTACCTCACTCTAAGACAAATGATTTTAACCCATCTGCCTAAAAGACAACAATGTCTCCTAGGGTGTCTTTCAAAATGTAAATGTATGATGGGTAATTTTATTTGAAAGACTATTTTTATAATTTTTAAACTAGAACTAGAATATAAACTCCAAAGGGCAGGAGTTTTTTATAATCTGCAGGATTCCCAGTGTCTACAATAGTGCCTATCATATAGTAGAGTTACTTAATAAATTCTTTTTTTTAAAGATTTTATTTATTTATTTGACAGACAGAGATCATAAGCAGGCGGGGGGGGGGGGGTGGGGGGAAAAAGGCTCCCCGCTGAGCAGAGAGCCTAATGCGGGGCTTGACCCACAACCCTGGGACTATGACCGGAGCCAAAGGCAGAGGGGTTTTAACCCACTGAGCCACCCAGGTGCCCCAATAAATTCTAACAAATTACTAAATTAATCATTTTATCAGGATCTTTAATTAAAATAAAGATAACCAAATACTATTACAACATTAGTGTAGATTTGCACTTTAACATTGGTAAAATAGAATCATTCCACTTATCAAAAAATCTTGTTTGTACCATTTCTACATAGAACAAAACCCTTTCTAAAGTTTATTTGATTCTCAGAATCCAAAGACTTTCATATTCACTATTTCGCAGAATTGTTTACATAGAATTCTGCGATCCCTTCCAATTCAAAAATTTATTTATTCTAATAATGGTCTAAAACTGTAAAAGGAAATCTGAAACCCGAATATTCAAATGGAACATCATGGAATGTCAAAACAAAATATTATTTAAATTACTACAAAAATAATTGCAAAACAACTGATGAACCATCCTACACATATGGTTTTCTTAAATCTTTTAAAGGGTATTTTCTAGTATTCTGCTTAGTCTTGTTTTACACTACTATCAAATCCTTCGCTTTCAAAATCAAGTATACTGAGACACCAAATAATAAAACTGCACTGTGCTTTTTAAATTTTATACTAAAAGATCTACTCTATTTTATTTTATTTTTTTTTTTTTTATTTTTTTTTTTTTTTAAAGATTTTATTTATTTATTTGACAGAGAGAGATCACAAGCAGGCAGAGAGGCAGGCAGAGAGAGAGGAGGAAGCAGGCTCCCTGCTGAGCAGAGAGCCCGATGCGGGACTCGATCCCAGGACCCTGAGATCATGACCTGAGCCGAAGGCAGTGGCTTAACCCACTGAGCCACCCAGGCGCCCGATCTACTCTATTTTAAAAACAACATCTCAAACACATTGGAAAATACTGAATTGGAATGTTTGCTAAAATGCTGTTTACTGCAACGTCCCAATGTTTTATCAACTAACACTGAAGTTTAAATTAGGGCTAAACTCAGGAAACTGACCTTCATAATATTTTAACATGATGTTTGTCTTTATAAGGTGGTTTTCTTCTAAGAAAAGCGGACTTTAATGTCCTAGACTTACAGTCAAATTTCGGTCCCAGATCTGTATGCTTCCATTCTGGCAGGCAGCTGCGATGAGGTTTCCATCTCTACTATAAGTGCACGTGGTGGGAATTACTTTTTTACCCTGCATCGTCCGTGGTTTAAACACACTTCTTTGCTTCCTTGGATTTTCAACTTCCCATGTCCTCACAGTCCTAAAAACAATAAAGAGATTTTCATTTACAAAAAAGAAAGGAGTTTAAAATTCAGAAGAGCTCATAAAAACTGCTTCACCTCTTAAGCATATAAATCTAATAATTATTTTTAAAATAAAATGTGTTCTGTAAAACATTCTCCAATTACAAATGAAGTTACTCACTGCAATAAAGTGAACCATCTGAATCATGTTGTCTTCAAATCAAACAGCAAGTAGCAAATTCTACTTCAAATCTATCAGCGTTGTAAGTTCTGACCCTCTATAACATTGGCCTCCAAACAACTCCGACTATATACTCTGATCAGTAAAACTATTGAATATACACCTCCTATATACACACATTAATTTCTAAATTAGTTACATGTGTTAATGCACTGTTATATAATACACACCAGAAAACACACTGAAAAAATAAGTCACGAAAGAATGATGTCCCCCTCTAGGGCGCAGGCAAAGATTTCATGCCTCCGGGGGAGAAGCAGAAACAAAATTGTCTGCCCCTGAGTTTTCAACGAGTAACAAAAAAGAGCAGGCTAGGACTGGGGGAGATACAGAGTACCCGCCTGCTCACATCACAGGCAAAGGAACACTGCCATTAAGGAAAGCTAAAACAAGATCCTTATGACCCAGGATGGGGTGGGTGGGGGGGGACCATAAAATACAGAAAACCAAAGATGAGTTCAGCAAATTCTTGGCAGAAACTATCCAGGCCAAAGCACTATGGAACAACATCTCTAAAATTCTAAAAGAAAAAAAAAAGTCAATCTAATATTCTATAGGCAGCAAAAATATATTTCAAAAATAAGGTAAATACTTTTTCAGATGAATGAAAGCTGAGATAATTCATTTCCTTCAGACATGTACTAAAAGAAATGTTAAAGGAAATTCTTCAAGAAGAACAAATACAATGCAAATGGAAATCTGAATCTACACAAAGAAATGAAAAGTGCCAGAAATGGTAAAAATGAAGATTAATTTAAAAGACATTTTAAAAAATGTTTAAATCTCTTTGAAAGATAAATGGCTGAAGTAAAACAATGTATTATAAGATTTATAGCATATGTTCAAGTAAAATCTATGTCAACAATAGCACAAAGGTTAGGAGGAAGACACAGTAGTATAGTTTTATACTATACTGGAGATGGTGGAATATTATTTGAAGAGAGATTCTGATGGAAATGAAATAAAAACAGGAAGGGATAATGAAGAAGAACTATGGGATAAACATAAACCAAAGAGCACAATGGTAGGTTTAATCCAGTCTCATAAATCATTGCATTAATTAGAAATCATCTAAAAACTCTAATTGAAAGGCAAAAATTGTCAGACTGGATTAGGTAAAAGCAAGACCCAGCTGATTACACAAAAATGGGGGCACCTGGGTGGCTCAGTCAGTTAAGCATCCAACTCTTGGTTTCCACTCAGGTCATGATCTCAGGGTTCTGGGATCGAGTCCCATGATGGGCTCCATGATCAGTGCGGAGTTTGCTTGTCCCTCTCCCTCCACCTCTACCCCTATCCCCAGCTCATGTGCGTGCATACTTTCCCTCTCTCTAAAATAAATTAATTCTAAAAAATAAAAACAAAATAGAATTTTTAAAAAAATATACACAAATGTTTAAATATAAAGACTTAGATAGGTTAACAGTAAAAAGATGGGGGGGAAATGTGCCAGGTGAACATAATCAAAAGAAAGCTGGAGTAACCAACCATATTAATGTCTGCAAAGTGGACTTCAGAACAAGGAACAAAACGAGAGACAAAGAGCAAACTTACATAATGCTAAAGAGCCCAACAATCAAGAAGACATAACAATCCTAAATGCATATGCCACTAATAACAGAGGTTCATAATAGGAAAGCAAACTTAATAGAAATAAAATTAAATAAAGCAAACCCATATTTATATTTGTATACTTCAACACTCTTCTCTCAGTGACTGATAGAACAAGTATCCCCCTCCTTGCCCACCTCCAAAATTAGTAAGGATACAGAAGACCTCAAAAACAATGCCAAACAATTGAGCTAATTGACATTTATTTAACACTTCACCCAACTACAACTGAATGTGCCTTCTTTTCAAGTACACACTGAACATACTCTAGGTCATAAAGCAAATATTAACACACTAAAAATGACCAAAATCACACAAAACATGTACACTGTCAAAAAATAAAATTAAGCAATTAGTAACAGAAATGTATCTGAAAATATATCTTTTCCAAAACATTAAGAAATTAAGAAATAGAATTCTAAATAATCCATGGGTCAAAGAAAAAAAATCACAAAGGATAGCAGAAAAAACTCTGAATCCAATAAATATTAAAATATATATCAAAATTTATGGTATTCAGTTAAAACAAACAAATAAACAAAAAACAGAAGGAAAATACAGCATTAATTATATATAATAGGAAAAAAAAAAAAAAGGCTGGAATCAACAACCTAAGATTCAACCTTAAGAAACTAGATAAAAGAGGGGCACCTGGGTGTCCCAGTCAGTTAAGTGTCTGACTCTTGATTTCCACTCAGGTCATGATCTCAGGGTCATGGGATCATGCCCTGCTCTGCACAGGGCATGGAACCTACTTTAGATTCTCTCTCTCCCTCTCCCTCTGCCACTTCCGCAACTTGTGTAAGCTCTCTCTCTAACTCTCAAATAAATACATGTTTTTTAAAAGAAACTAGAAAAAAAGAAAGAAAATTCAATCTAAAGCAGGTAGAAGGATGGAGATAATAAAAATGAGAATACAAATGAATAAAAAAGAAAACAGAAAAAGAACAGAGAAAACAAAAGCTGGTTCCTTAAGAAGATCAACAAAATTAATAAACCTCTAACTGGTTTGATGAAAAAAAGCAAAAATTGGAGACAATATCAAATATCAACATTTGAAAAGGAAGATAGGATGACATCACCATAAAGTGTAACAACATTAAAACATTAAAATTCATCCATGCATGAATTTCACCTAAATTTGATAATTTAGGTGAAATGGAGAAATGTCCTTAAAGGACACTAACTACCAAAGTTCACTCAATAAGAAATAAATAACTGGAATATTCTTCATGATTAAAAGCCTGAATATATAGTTAAAAATCTTTCCATTAAGAAAAATCTAGATAGCTTCACTGTTGAATTCTACCAAACATTTAAGAAAGAAATAATACCAACTCTATACAAACTCTTCCAGAAAATAGAAGAGGAAACACTTGCCAGCACTCCTCATTGTATAAGGCCAGCTCTATCCTGATGCCAAAACCAAAGTCACTACAAGAAAAGAAAACTATGGTTCCATATCCTAATAAACACAGAAACGTAAGTCCTTAACAAAATATCAGTAAATTGTTCAAACTAGTACTGTATAAATATAATAATACACTATGACTGAGAGTATTTAAACCAGGAATGAGGGGCACCTGGGTGTCTCAGTGAATTAAAGCCTCTGCCTTCGGCTCAGTCATAATCCCAGGATCCTGGGATCGAGCCCTGCATGGGGCTCTGTGCTCAGCAGGGAGCCTGCTTCCTCCTCTGCCTGCCTCTCTGCCTACTTGTGATCTCTGTCTGTCAAATAAATAAAATCTTAAAAAAAAAAAAAACAGGAATGAAAGAACTGAAAGGAATGAAAATTAATACATCACGTCAACAGACAATAGAAGATATATGATCATCTCAATCCATGCAAAATAAACATTTTTTAAAAATCCAACATTGACTCATGATAAGAACTCTCCACATACTAGGAATAGGATGGAATTTCCTCAGCCTGATTGAGGACATCTATGAAAAACTTACAAGTAATATACTTGTTAATGAAGAAAGGCTGAACGCTTTCCTCTTATGGTTAAGAACAAAGCAATGATACCAAACTCTCACCAGGTCTTTATAACTGGAGTAACCATTCAGTGCAATAAGGCAAATAAAAGAAATTCAAAGCTTACAGACCAGAAGAAAAAATAAAACTGTCTTTATTAAGAGACGACATGTCTGGGGTGCCTGGGTGACTCAATCAGTTGAGCATCTGACTCTTGGTTTCAACTCAGATCATGATCTCAGGGCTGTCGGATGAGCCCCCATGTTGGGTCTGCACTCATTGCAGAGTCTGCTTGAGATTCTTGCCCCCTCTGTCTTCTCCTCCCCAGCAATCTCTCTCAAATAAATAAATAAATAAAATCTTTAAAAGAGGAGAGACCATCTGATCATATATATATATATATATATATATGTGTGTATATATATATATATATATATATATATCCCAAGAATCTATAAAAATGCTACTAAAACTAATAGCGAATTTAGTGAGGTCACAGGATACAAAATAATCGATTTTATTTCCATAGACTAGCAACAATTGAATGTTGAAATTATGAAAATAATACCATTAATAGTGGTATGAGTAAACATGGCATCTCAAAAGATGTATAGTATCTGTACACTGAAAACCATAAAATATTTCTGAGAGAAATGAAAAAAGACCTAAGTATATGAGAAGATATACTGCATTCATGGGTTGGAAGAGTCAATAATTTAAGATTACAATTCTCTCCTAATTAATCTTTAGATTCAACACAATTTCAATCCAAGATCCAGCAGGGGTTGTTTTTCATTTTGGTTTTTTTTTTTTTTTATAGAAACTGGATAAGGTAATTCTAAAACTTCTATGAAAATGCGGACAACTTGGACTGTCTATACAATTTTGAAAAAGAAAAAAATTAGGGAATTCAGTCTACCCAAGTTCCCATATTACCTTCTAACTCCCACATTATAACACTAATCACATAAGTTGTAATTACACATATTAACATCTACTCCTACAAAAAGAGCTACTTGAGAGCAAGGGCTCTCTTTCTCTCTTATCTTTGTATGCCTAGAGTCTGCACCATCTCTTAAACCTAACAGGAACACAGTACCTACTGGGTCTTCAACAAATGTTTGTAAAGAATAAAAGAAATTCACTGCCTATCTAAGCATTTTAAAAATCAACTTAATTGAGGTATAACCAACATACACGAAATAAAATTGATTTTTAAATGTATAGATTTCAGACAGATTTCTCAGCAAGTATTTATGATTTATTCCAAATGAGGGTTTGGGGATTTTTAAAATAACTTCTGCTTATCTTCCACCTAAGCTTTGTTTGAGAACTTACTCAATTGCTTAATATTACCAAACCCTAGTTGTAAGAGCTGTCAAACCCATGCCTGACATAAGATTGCACTGACTGCATTTTAGGAACTATTGGTTAGCAAAATGTAAGTTCCAGTAAGAGTTCAGAAACAGTACACACAGAGACAATTGAAAGGCACCTTGGAATCCCAGGATTTAAAGCAACATAGTGGAGCCAGAAGACCTAATTTCAGAGTTGTGAGATACTCGGACACTAGAGCCACAAACCAACTCTGGAGTATCTATCTCTCGACTTCTCTTACTGAGTGACAGATAGATGACAGAGAAATAGAAAGGAAAAGAGAGGGGGAGAGAAAGAGAGGAAGGAAGGAAAGTTTATTGGGGAATAACATACAATGAAATTCATCTGTTTAAAAGTACAGTTCTGTGAGTTTTGAGAAATGCATAGTTATATCACTCCGAAAAGTTTTCTTTGTATTACCTCTTTGTAAACTACCCCTCTTCTCCCTCTTCTTCCCAGCTTTAACCCCTGGCAACCACTGACCTGTTTTGTATCCCTAGAGTTATGATTTTTCCACTATTGCATAATGGGAATAATACTGCATGTAGCTTCTGAGTCTGGCTTCTTTAACTCAGCATAATGTATTTGCGTTTTATAATGTCTCATTAGTCCATTCCTTTTTGCTAATGAGTAACATTCCACATATGGATATACTACATTTTGTTTATCCACTTACCAAATAAAGGTTATTGGGTTGTTTCCAATTTGAGGTGATTATGAATAAATCCACTATAAACATTCATGTATATAGTTTTTTATTGTTTCTTTGTTTTAATGAAAATAAGTTTTCATATATCTTGAAATATGTTTCTTTCATCTCTCTTCATCTACCTAGAAAGGGGATTATTGATAATATGGGAAGTAAATGTTTAACTGTAAAAGAAACTGCAAAACTTTTCCAAAGTAGCTATTTCATTTTGCATTTCCACTAGCAGTATATGAGAGTTCTAACTACCCCCTCAAAAATATGATCAGTTGGGGTTTTTTTGAAAATCATTCTAACAGGTAGGTTTTGGTATTTTGATTTTAATTTACATTTCCTTTATGATTAATAATGTTCAGGGTCAATCCATTTCTCTTCTTTGGTGATGTGTGTCTTCAAATTTTTTGCCCATTGAAAACTTCTGTTGTTTATTTCCTTATTATTGTATTTTGAGAGTCCTTTAGATATTATATATGCAAGTTCTTTACCAGATATGTGTTTAGCAAATATTTTCCAAGTCTATGGCTTGCCTTTTTAATTTTTTTAAGACTTTACTTATTTATTAGAGAGAGAGAAGGAGAGCGAGCATGAGCAGGAGGTAGGGCAGAGGGAGAAGCAGACTCCCCACTGAGCAGAGAGCCTGATTTCAGGCTCAATGCCAGAACCCTGAGATCACGACCTGAGCTGAAGGCAGAAGCTTAATGACTGAGCCACCCAGGTGCCCCAATTTTTTAAATATTCTTTCAAATAGCAGATGTTTTAGATTTTGTTAAAGTCCTTTTTATCAAATTTCATTATAACATATTAAAGAAATCTTCACTTATCCAAGGTCATAGAAATTCTCCTGTTTTCTTCTAGAAATTTTATTTACTTATTTGTTTATTTATTTATTTTTATTACATTATGTCACCATACAGTACGTCATTAGTTTTTGATGTAGTGTTCCAAGATTCACAGTTTGCGTATTAACACCCAGTGCTCCATGCAATACATGCCCTGCTTAATATTTTTTTTTTAAAGATTTTATTTATTTATTTGACAGAGAGAAATCACAAGTAGATGGAGAGGCAGGCAGAGAGAGAGAGGGAAGCAGGCTCTCCGCTGAGCAGAGAGCCCGATGCGGGACTCGATCCCAGGACTCTGAGATCATGACCTGAGCTGAAGGCAGCGGCTTAACCCACTGAGCCACCCAGGCGCCCCTTAATATTTATTTTTTAAGAGATTTTATTTATTTATAGAGAAACAGAAAACAAGCAGGGGGAGCAACAGGCAGAAGGAAAGGGTGAAGCAGGCTGAGCAGAGAGCCCAACGTGGGACTCAATCGCAGGACCCAGGGATCATGACTTGAATAGAAACCAAGAGTTGGATGCTTAATAGACTGAGCCACCCAGGCGCCTCTTCTTCTAGAAATTTTATACTTCAAAGTTTTACAACCAGGTCTATGATCTATCTAGATTAGTTTTTATATCTGGTACAAAGCTGAAGTTCATTTACATATATAAATATATAGATAGATAGGTAGATAGATAGATAGATATCCCAATTGTTCCAGCACCATTTATACCTGAGAATTATAAAACCTTATTCCCTACTGAATGTATTCTGTATAGCTTACTTGTATCTGATCTCCATTCACTATGCTTCCCATAGTTGAGAAACCTCATGTGTCTCTTCTTTCTACCCTTGGCTTGACAACAATAGTATAGATAAACTATGATGATTTCTCTTTTTTTAATAACTGAACATCTCCAAAAGTCAGATACTACTTTAAAATTTGATATAAAAGGCCCCACACAAGTAAAAAATATCATTATCATTATCTGGCTCGTTTCAAGTTCTTCATCACTAAAAACTGGGATAATAATACCAACAATAAGAGACTTAAATGAGATCAGGGATGTAAACGTGTCTGGGACAGTACTTGGAACACAGTAGGCACTCAATAAATATCAGGTTCCTTTCTGCTCTTCCTCTTAGACTATAAATAAAATATTAAAGCTAATAAAACTAACACCTAAGTATGTTCCATTTATTTCAGTGGTATATTAACAGGTTGAGCAGAAAGGGAAAAAAAGCAGTTAACCTAGCAGATAGATGTGTGAAACATAATTTACACAGCATCTGATAGTAACTAATTACACTGTGGCTTTATGGCTTTGATTCTCTGAATCTATGCCTTAAAAAAAAAAAAAAAAAGATGATGCTAAAGTGCTAGGCCATTAGGTATCTGTCTAAACATTTTATGCTGAAGAACACATATTTTAAAACTTGGAGTGAGATCTGGTCTTGTAAAATTAAAACTGTGCTTCATAAAAAAGATTTTAAAATAGAAGAAGGACCTGCCAAAGCCTTTCTAGACATACAACGAAAACACCCAGGAGACAAGAAAAAGACACAGGTGGGGTCATTACATTGCCCCAGGCACAAATGCTTTCTGTCTTAAAATTTTTAGTTCTTTCCAGATACAAGTTCTGAACTTTCTGGCATTGACTACATAAATGTATCACAGCATTTGGCAGAAGTCAAGGGAAGCATTAATTTTGCATGGAAATCACTTAAGAGATCTTCGTTTAATTTTTCTCGAAAGACTACACAAGCAACGCGAGTGATGTAAAAGCATGAAACTTGCTGGCTCTCTTGGCAAAGTCAACAAGAATGACCTTCTTTTCAAAAATGCCCAAAAATGAAAGCACTGAAATTCTAGAAATAGGAAAAATGTTCTAGCTTCTATATAAACCCACAATAATCTTCGCAAACACACATAATTCACATACACACACAGCAACTGCAATAAGAATACAATTGCATTCAGAAGAAATATATTTGGTGTAGACTAAGGGATAAATGCCACAATAAATTAAATAAGCACTTGTACACTTATATTTATGGCCAATTGATTTGCAACAAAGATGCCAAAACAATTCAGGGAAAAAGAACTGTTTTGAAAAAGTCTTTTCAAAAAATGCTGCTGAGGCAACTGGATATCCATAATCAAAAAGGTGAACGTGGACCTTTACTTCAGATCATACAGAAATTAGTTCAAAATAGATCACAGACATGAATTTAAAACTCTTAAAACATGATATTAGATTAAAAATGATTTCTTAGATACTACATCAAAAGCACAAATAATAAAAGGAAAAAAAGATAAGCTGGATGGCATTAAAAATGTATGTGCGTCAACAGATACTATGAAGAAGGTTTGAAGCTAAGTCACAGATTTGGAAAAAGTATTTATAAATCATATACCTGACAAGGGACAAGGATCTAGAATATTTAAAAAACGTTTACAATTCAATAAAGAGAAAAGTGATAAACTTTTTAAATAAGCAAAGACATGAATACATATTTCACTAAAGAATATATACGGGGGCGCCTGAGCGGCTCAGTTAGTTAAGTGGCTGCCTTCGGCTCAGGTCATGATCCCAGGGTTCTGAAATCGAGCCCCACATCAAGCTCCTTGCTCGTCAGGGAGCCTGCTTCTCCCTCTCCCTCTGTCTGCCTGCCTGCCACTGCCCCTGCTTGTGTTCTCTCTCTCTCTGTGTCAAATAAATAAATAAATAAATAAATTTTAAAAAAAGAATATATACAAACACCCAATAAGCACATGAAAAGATGTTTGACATTAAGGAAATACAAATCAAAATCACAATGAGATACCAATTTATACCCACTAGTGAGCTATAATCAAAAAGATAGATAATAAGTGTTGGTGAGAAAGGAAAGAAACTGGAATCCTCATACATCACTGGTAGGAGTGTAAAATGGTAAAACCTATTCAGAAAACAATTTGGCAGTTGTGTAAAATACTGAACATAGATTTACCACATGACTCAGCAATTCCACTCCTATATATCCATGCAAGAGAACTGAAAACATACCCCATGCAACATAGAAGCAATATGAATGTTCATAGAAGCAATATGCTTAACAACCAAAACTGGAAACCCAATGTCCACCAATTGATGAAAGGATAAGTAAAATGTGAAATACAATGGAAAACTACTTACCAATAAAAAGTAACAAAGCATTGACACATATTAATTTGACATTCCTGAGACTGCCATAACAAATTACACACTGGGAGACTTAAAACAACAAAAATTTATTCTTTTTGAAAACCAGTAGTCCACTCCTTCTGGAAGCTCTAGAGGACAAGTCTTCCTTGCCTCTTCCAGCTTCTCAGGTCTATGAGCATTGGTCCTCTTCACTCACAACCACACTGCTCCATCTCTCCCTTTATCTTTACATGATCTTCCCCTCTGCGTGTCTTCTACTTTTCTGTCTCATAAAGATACCTGTCATTAGATTTAAGGCCCACCTGAATAATCAGGATGATCTCATCTCAAGATCCTTAACAATTACATCTCTGAAGATCCCTCTTCCAAGCAAAGTAATATTCACAGGTTCTAGTAATTTGACATAGAAACATCTTTGACCGGGGGGTGGAGGGGGGGGGCTCCGATTCAACCCACTACATACTATAATATGGACGAACCTAAAAACACATTATACCAAATGAAAGAAGCTAGATACCATAGGTCAAATATTACATGACTCCATTTATCTGAAAGCAGATTAGTGGTTGCCTAGGGCTAGATATAGGAAAAGGGAATGACCAAACATAACTTCTTTTTAGGGTAATTAAGATGTTATAAATTGGACTGTTCTTATGGTTGCACAACTCTATAAATATATTAAAAATAATTTCCCAACCCTCTTCTAGTTTCATCTAGAATCAGTATAGCTAAAAGTCTCATTAAATTCCTAAAATGAGGGATGCCTGGGTGGCTCAGTTGGTTGGACAACTGCCTTCGGCTCAGGTCATGATCCTGGAGTCCTGGGATCGAGTCCCGCATCGGGCTCCCAGCTCCACGGGGAGTCTACTTCTCTCTCCTCGCTCATGCTCTCTCTCACTGTCTCTCTCTCAAATAAATAAGTAAAATCTTAAAAAAAAAAATCCTAAAATAATCATCAATAAACATGCCTGAAGACCACTCTAAGAAAACTCAGAGGAGAAAGTTGACCAGATGGAATTAAGAGACTTTCAATTTAAAATATATACCAATATTTCTTATTAGTTAAAATTTACTCCATAATCTTATAAGCCAAATTACTTAACGGAGGAGAAAAACTCATGAAGCACCACCCAGAGAAAAGAAAGAGGAGCTCAACTGGAAAGATCTGGAAAAGATTCCACAGAGGTATGTTTGTTGGGAAGAGTTGAGATTCTGCAAGTGAAATTTCTGAAATTTGGGTGGATGAACAGGAGATCCTAATAGCTGGCACAGAAAATACAAAGATAAGGTGGCTCGCAGAAACAGTTATTCAAGGAACAACAGGTAGTTTGCTTTGACAAAAGGAGGAGGTGCCCAGTGGGCTTAAGTGGAAGATGAGACTGTCACAGGCACTGGTAATCACAAGATTATAAAGGGTATCCTGTAAGACACACTGGGATTAGGGGCTTTATGGTCTAGGAAACTCTGAAGCCACTAAACAGAGGAGTGAGTTACGTTATTCAACCACATCTGTGTTTTAGAAAACCACTTGTGCGGCAGTGGGCAAGGCTGCTTGGAGGGAACAGGTCTGTCCTGGGTAGCCCAGGTGAGAGACGATCAAGGCCTGGGCTAAGGCAAGGGGTGTAGAAGGTGTAAAGGAAAACTCTGAAGAGGGCTGGGGGGAGGGGTGCCACTCATTCAGTGAGGCAGAGTTGTGGAAGGTGTGGTATAAAACAGAAAATAATATTAAAGGATGTAAGAGCAAGATAAAGTTGAAATACTTCTGTGACAGCCAGGTGGAGAATCTTGTACAGGGCACGTGAAAGGATCACCATCAGGAGTCATTAGAATGTAAACAGAGATACAAGTGTGGGAGCAGGCAGACTCCCATGAAACAGATTCTGAAGCAACAGGCAGCAAAAAGGAAGGCATGAAGCAGGAGACAAGACAGTAAGAGAGGCAGAAGAGGATGGTATTAGAAAAGCTGAAGGATAGAGTTCAAAAGAAAGGTATGATCAAGAGTGTCAATTCCAGAGATGCTGAGTAAAAGGAGGAGTGAAAAGCCTCCATTAGAATTAACAGGTAAAGGTCATAGATGAGGTCTGCAGGAGCAATTTCGGTAAAACGATGGGGGCAGTCAGAATGCAATGGAAATTAGGCGTGGGGATGATAAGGGAAAAACAGCTGGTGAAGAGTGCTCCTACGTAAAATGTTATTTAAATACAGGTAAGAATCAATAAAACCGGGGGGCCTGGGTGGCTCAGTGGGTTAAAGCCTCTGCCTTCGGCTCAGGTAATGATCCCAGGGTCATGGGATCGAGCCCCGCACCAGGCTGTCTGCTCAGCAGGAAGCCTGCTTCCTCCTCTCTCTGCCTGCCTCTCTGCCTACTTGTGATCTCTGTCTGTGAAATAAATAAATAAATTAAATCTTAAAAAAAAAAAAAAAAGAATCAATAAAACCTGGCCAGGATAAAAAGAAATAGCACTGAGGAAGAGAGGCTGAGGAGACAATACAACACTTGATTTGGCTCCTAAATGAGAAGGGGTTGTAGGGTAGATTTGAGAGAAGGCATTTATGGCAGAAGAAATACCATGAGCGAAGGCCTTGAAAGGAATGGTGCACGGTCTGATTATAGTGGCAGTGTGTGTATGAGGGTGAAGTTGGGAAGGGAGGGAGGACTGCACACGTATCTAGAGATGAGGATGGGAAGACTAGACAGCAAACCCAGTTAGGAACACCAGTAAGGGGTCAACACCAATAAGGGGTTTAGGACCATGCAGGCCGCTGGAACTCTCCTTCCGGGCAAGCATGGTGCCCCAAAGTCGGCCTGGACTGGTTCTCTAATAACAGGGCTTGATCCGTGGCTGCAAAGTATAGAGCCAAGGAGGAATGAAGACACTGTTGCTGACAAATGTCCCGAACAATGGAGAATGATACCATTATTAACAAAAATGGGGAACTGAAGAAGATACCAAAAAATGAAATTATGTAAGTAAAGATCCAGTGTTCCTAATAGTATATATTTCTGACCAACTGGAAATGAACTTAAAGAGGTCACTGACGGATACCAACTCTCTTAAAGAGGGCGCTGAGAATAGACAGAAGAATTCTTCAACTTTCCGATTGCATTTCTTTTTTTTTTTTTTAAGATTTTATTTATTTATTTGACAGAGAGAGATCACAAGTAGGCAGAGAGGCAGGCAGAGAGAAAGAGGAGGAAGCAGGCTCCCCGCCGAGCAGAGAGCCCGATGCAGGACTCGAACCCAGGACCCTGAGATCATGACCTGAGCTGCAGGCAGCGGCTTAACCCACTGATCCACCCAGGTGCCCCCCGATTGCATTTCTATATACTTGATTTGGAAGCAGAAAATTCACAATGACCCCACCTGAGGCATAAAGCAAGTCATTCAGTGCTAGCCCAGTAATCAATCACTCTTACAACAAGCATCACAAAAAGAAATCACACGTAGATTTGGCCTTAAAATGTGAAGAAAAATGAAATGTGTCTATATTTACAGCTGACTGTTTTTAATTTATGGTAAAAAATAATTACTACCTCCTGTCTGACACTAGCAAGACAGAATGCAATGGGTGGAGGTGGAGAGATAGGGAGGAAGAGGAGAAATAATGAGATGTGGTAGCCAGCCCAGGATAAAGCAGATATGACAAATTCCACAGAAATCTGCCTCCACCCACCCTTTACCCATGTACTGCCAGGGCACAATTGTATTTCTGGACCAACTTCTCCCTGGACATTAGCAGGTGGAAGCAGGCTTTCCAACAAGCCACTGAAAAATGAAGCCATTCTTCTTCATGATTACAGCCATTACTCCTTATTTTTAAAAATGCCTCTGAAATACAATACACACACAAAGTGTTCACTCAACCAACCAAGTCTGAAAGCAGCAGACTGCACATCTGCAAAACAGATTCTAAAGATAAGATTTTATGTGCCAAAGAGTGATTCAGTGCAAATTTGAAAATGAGATAAATATTCTTCTTTTGAAAGAGAATGGTTTCTTTCCTGCCTGAAAAGTTAAACAATGCTTAATCAAGTTGTAGAGCTAAGTAGTGAAGTCAATGTTACTTTAGGAGTTTACACTAAAAATAGTGAACCTTTAAAATAGTTCTAACAAATAATCTGTAACAGAACTCTTGTACTTGGAGGATTATTTCCAGAAATTACAAATGCCAAAAAGTGTCTAATAATTTAGAACACTGAACTAATAATATGAATAAAAGCTGAGTTTGGACTAATAACCATGATAGCTCACATTTACATGCTTCGAATGAAGTAAGCACCGTTGTAAGTACTTCATCATCTAATCTTCACAACTCTATTATGAAGAAGCTATTATTATAATCTGTATTTTGGAGAGCAAAACTAAAGCATAGAAAGATTAGTAATAATTCAGGTCAATATTCAGATAAGCAGAATAATCTACTGCCAACTCATGTTTCATAGACTGGTCTACAAGAACCCATGAACAAAGGGTAAGGTCACAACAGTTTTGGATTGATACTGATGGTGCAAGAAATACTTTTGCTTAAGAAAGAATACTGTCAAGTTTCCGTATCTATAAAACTAATTCAAAATAAAGCTATTTTCTATATTTTGCATCCTTTATGAACAAGCAGTGATTTGGAAGTCTCATTATTGTAAAGTATGTTACAGAAATAGAGTACTATTTAACAAGATAAATTCCAACTTTTCTCTTCCAATGAAGTGAATCAATGAGAAAACATTTTCAAAGCATAGAAGGTAAAGAATTCCATTTATTTTAATTGCCTCTGTGCCCCAACCCTCACTTTTCCATCCACCCTCACCAAGGCCTATGGCACATTTGTTCATAAGCCAGGCATTTTCCTCCTCAATAAGCTCTGCGAGACACTTAAAAAATACCTTTAGTGGGATAAAATTTTCTGTGTGTAGAGGAGAAGGAACAGCATGTAGAAGAATCAGCAGCATCCGATACACAGAGTTCAAACGGGGAAATAAACAAGGTGAACCAGGAAAAGTTTTAAAACTCACCACACAGTTTAAAACCTTGCACAGAGGCTATGAACTACTAGGATCAACAGAGCAGGGGAAACCACCCATATAGCATTTTCCCTTCAGAAACAAGAGAAACAATTGCGAGAAAATGGTCAAGAAGTGCTCTATAGAAGGACAGCCCATGCTGAAAGCAGAGGCTGAAACTGTCAACTCTCCAAATGCTCTCCAGCCTTTATGGCTACATAAAGAGACAAAGTAAAGAGATGTTCCCTGTCTACATCATTACCACTATATATAACGATATTCATAAAAGCTAAACACGAATTCTGTTTATATTATACCAGCCCACTATGCTAAGAGCTTTTTAACTCATTTCAAACTCAACATTGGGGGCACCTGGGAGACTCAGTGGGTTAAAGCCTCTGCCTTCAGCTCGGGTCATGATCCCAGAGTCCTGGGATGGAGCGTCACATCGGGCTCTCTGCTCGGCGGGGAGCATACTTCCCTTCCTCTCTCTCTGCCTGCCCCTCTGCCTACTTGTGATCTCTGTCTGCCAAACAAATAAATAAATTTTTAATAAATAAATAAATAAATAAATAAACTCAACATTGAAGTGGATACCTTTATCATTCTCATTTCATGCATAAGGTGTGAAAAGTTGTGTGATTTGACCATGATCACACAGTCACTGAAAGAGTTAGGATTCCAATCCAGGTCAACCTTATAGAGGTGCTAGAGGAAAACTGTGTGTAGACTTCTGGTTGAATAATTACTGTATAAAATTGGACCAGACACTATTAAGTAAATAGAATTATTCCAGAGTTCTATGGCTTGATGTCTGATATAGCAACTTTGAAAAAAAAAAAAAATACTGTTAGCCTAGCTTTCCAAAACACTCATTACATGTCTCTGTAAAACATTAAAAGGTTAGGGGTGCCTGGATGGCTCAATCGGTTAAGTGTCTAACTCTTGATTTCAGCTCAGGTCATGATCTCAGGGTAGTTAGATTGAGCCCCATGTTGGGCTCTGCACTGGACATGGCGCCTTGCTTAAGATTCTCTCTCTCTCCCTCGGCCCCTCCCTCCCCCACTTGCCTACATGTGCTTCCTCTCTCTCTCTTTCTCTCTCTCTCTCAAAAAAAAAAATTAAATTAAAAGGTTTGATTTCATTGTTTGACTTTCACCTACCACTACAGTTAATTACTTGTCAACACAAAGCTTAAATTTACTCTAGGAGAAATGAGGACCAGAATATAACTGTAAAAATGACCCATCCTATAATTGAAAAGACCATCAAAGGTTAAATATCCTATAAGGCAGATACTGCTTTAGTACATTTAAATAAACAAAAGTTTTCATAAACTTTGTACATCCCCAGGAGTTGTCTAAAGTACTGTGAGATCCAAGACCTGGAATCTAATGAAATATCTCCTTTCATGGAGCGCCTGGGTGGCTCAGTTAGTTAAGCGGTGGGATAGAGCCCTACAATGGGCTCCCTGATCTATGGGAAGTCTACCTCTCCTTCTGACCCTCCTCCTGTTCATGTATCTGTAGTCTCTCCCTCTCTCAAACAAAATAAATAAAATCTTGAAGAAAGAAAGAAATACCTCCTGTAGTGAAATATCAGTTTATTGCCTTGGACTCTCTGCTGCCCAACTTTAGATATACAGATATAGATATACAGATAGTGCTTTGAGGGTTTTTTTTTTTTTTCTTTTTCGAGGGGAGTAGGGGAGAGAAAGGTACTGAGTTGCCTGAAAGAGTATTTACTTGTCTTTTTGCAGAAAATGTCTGTAGTTGCCTCCTAGATCATCAAAGAGATACAACAAAGGTTAAGAATGCAGCTCTAGGTAATCTAAAATTTACACTGGCCCAAGCAAAACCTTTAGAGAGCTGACAGTATTTTTAGACTGCATTTCTTTGACCCTCTCTTAGGATGTCTTCTCCAGAATTACATTTCTGGGTGCGTGACTTATACTGTCAGGTGCAACAAAAAATAGTAACAGGAATACAGTAGAGAAAAATGATTAAGAGTGAGGACAATGAAGTCAGATTTGCCTATTTTTAAATCCTCTCTCCTCACTTACTATGTGCTCCTGTACAAGTCACTTAACCTGTCAGAACTTCAGCTTCCCAATCCGAAAATAATACTTCACAAAGTTATTTTAAGGAATTGAATGACAAAATATACATAAAAAGCACTCAGTGCAGTGCCTTGTACACAGTATATGACCAATTATTATAAATTTATGACAGTGTTTAGTATAAGGATGTTATCTATATATATCAACCATTGTCCTTTATATGAGGATCTCTGGGAAACAATTATCTTTTACACACTCTTGAAAGGAAAAGCTCTAAATTTTCATCTTGGGTATCCTGGGACTCTTTTAACTGAGCATGTTCACATATTTGCTCTGGCCACTAGCAAGTTTAGAGCTGAATCTACAACCTAACTTCGCCTACTAGGGACAAAAACCTTCTACTAATAATCTTTTGTGAACTAGCTTTATCCCTTCACCTTAATTTTCCCATGGCCTGCATATTGCATTTTTTTATAATGTTGTGTTACTATTACTATTTTGAGTTTCTTCAAATTCTTTTTTGTAATGAGACAAGATCCATAAAAATAAACAAATTCACAAACCAGCAGAAAAAATAAATAGTGCTTGTTTTTGAACTGGTGATAACTTTGGTTAAAAAAAAAAAAAAATTCACTTTGCCTAATTCATGGGTATACTGGCTACCAAGTCAGAAGAAAAATTTAATTCTTTGGACTTCCAAAAATAGAACCTGCCCCATATTAGTTTAGACTCTCAAAGGAAAGCTGAACCAAGAGTCATCAGTCAAAAAGTAAAACAAGTCCCTGCAATGACGAAGAGAGTTTAACACAAAAAGTGACAAAGTCATGGGGGAGTAGAGCAATATGCTATTCCTTTGAGGTGAATACTTATGTGTTCTGAAAGTTAAATAGCTTCTAGAATTCAATGAGGGATATTCCAAAAAGAAGGTACAAATTCACAGAAATGGGATAAATTGCATCTATTTCTGGGAAAAACAAAAACAAGTTTCCTGGTTTTAGCTTTACCAAACCCACAGCAATGGCAGGTAATACTCAGGCTGACTTAAAGGTCTCTTTATTTTCTGACCCAGATGAATGGAAATGTGCCATAGCTGTCGTGTGGTAAGCAGATGAGACACCAAAGGGGCTGAGCGTTGGCCAAAGACAAAGGAGGAAAAAATTCAAAATGTAAGCCAAAGAAGCTTTCCATAACTGCTTGGCAATACAGTGTCTAAATAAACTATCTTAATTTGATGCACATGTGGTGAGTGGAAAATTAAAAACAGGGCAGTAAAAACCAAAAATATTTAGTGAATTTGTTAAATAGATAAAATTATAAGGCAGTTTCACTGTTACACATGTTGATATCCAGATTATCTGAATTCCGACTGAGACTTTAATTCCATATACCATTAAAAAGTTCTATATTGTCTTGGGCAAATGACAGAAAAGATACTAATTTTTCAGATGCAAATGTTTTTACAATAAGAAAACTATGACCTCTAAAGAATCTATAAGAGAATAAAATCCAATAATTTTTAAGTACATTATCGGACATTCTTAAGACAGCAAAATTTAAGTGGTGTGTTAAGGAAATACAGAAGAGAAGATACAATGAAGAGAAAGTAGAGATGATATTCTAAAGAAAAATGTACTTAATATGTTTGATAGACTTCTTGTTTGTGAAAGCTGCTGTCTATAATAAAAATTCCATTGTGGGTGCCCAATCTATTGAAAGCTGTAAGAAAGAAAACGATACCATGTTGGATAATGCACCATAATGCATAAAAGTTAATACACTGAAATTCAAATTTCCTTCAGACAATAATCAAATCTCTGACTACTCTAAATTTAATTTTTCCAAAATTATTGTCAGAGTTAGATATTTTTTGTCCATTTTCTTTTCTTTCCTCTTTCAGAAGTGAATATATTTAAAATTTTCCTTCATTTCTTTTCTTTTCCTTCCAGTTAGTCAAAAAGATAGGCCAAGTACTGCTATAAGTGCTAGAAATACAGCACTGAATAAAACAAACATCCACTTCCTTGTGAAGCTGTTATCCTAGTCACACACACTAATGCATTTGTTCCTTCATTTCAATATCTCTTTGTGGTATGCCTTCAAGGGACAAAGAAACACACTAGGAAGTAGAGAAACAATTTAATAGCAAATCAGGGTTAAGACTCTACAAGAAAAGTAGAACTTCAAATATGATATTTAAATGAAAATACAATATGTGGAAGAGACATGGGTCAGATTCAGGTCAGGGTCCACCTGTGGGAGCATCTCCTCACTTCTCCAGGCTTAATTTATCATTTTTCTATGTATCTACAGGGTTGAGTCTGTTACACTTCTTGTATGAAACATGTCCTATCATGTGTTTTATACTGCACATTTTTCTCACCAACATTAGACTGTGAACTCTGTGAGGACAAAGTCCAGTTCTATACAACTTTGTGTTGCTAGCACTAAGAGCTATGCAGTGCAAATGAGTTCAAATAAATTTACTGAATTTATAGCCTTTAGTTACGCAAAATGTTATATCTAAATCATTAAATTTAAATCACACACACAGGATGGGGAAGATGGCAACAGAGTAGGAGTAGGACTCTAGGCTTGCCTTGTCCCATGAATACAACTAGATAACCATCAAATCATCCTAAATATATCAGAAAGTGACAAGAAGACTGGAAGAACAGACGCCACAAATAAAGGTAGAGAAGAGGCCACACCAAAGAAGGTAGGAAGGGCAGAGAAGGAATTGGAGAGAGAACCAGATGGTGGCCACTGCAGTGGGGAAGGAGTCACAGGCATGGAGAAGGGCAGGAAACAAACGAGGACAAAGCAGTGCACATAGTGAACACGAATCCCCATAGCAATTGGCTTGGAAAGAAAGAGAGCCCAAATTTCATGAGTTCTTGCAACCAATGGGGCTTAAAGCCTGGAGTTTTAAAGGTTAGCATGCTTGGCTCTAGGAGAGCTCAGAGGGTACTAGGACTGCTCTTGAGGAAAAGGCAGGCAAAAAACCTAGGAACATGCAGTGTGGAAACAGTGATCTGAAGAGTACCTGGGCCATAAAATGGGAGGTTCTTTGCTCTCTCAGAGCATGTTCCGGAGAGGCAGCATGCATGGAGATGCCTCTGAGAACAAAGGAACGGGTCATTTCCCTCCCCTGATCCTCAACATAAGCACAGGGGCACCTGTAAGAACCAGATTGGTGCTGAAATTTGCTATTTAACTTGTTTACACCAAATCCTGCCCCCATACTCCTGTGGAACCACCCCTCCCAGTAATGCTTGCCTCAGTCCCAGTGTGGTGGGCTTCCTCCTCCTCCAGAAGACAAGCCCCAAGCACTAGTGTTCTGGAGCTTTAGTTCTTATGGAGGTAGCAACAGGTTTCATTTCACAAACAGTCAGAGCACCACACCTAGTAAAACCATGTCACATTCAAGCCAGGGACCAAATACTGTCCACAAAAGGCAAAGACAGTCTCTACAGACACCTGGCCTAAAGGATAAAGTGGCCAGGACAAAACAGCAGAGCACACACAGCACACACTGGGGCATTCTCGGAAGCATCAGACCCTGGGGAATAGCAGACAACACAGGAAGAGCACTACAGGACTTTCATAAGGGCATCACCCACACAAAAAGAGACACAGCTGACTTTCCTAACACAGAGAAACAGGCACAGAGGCTTAAACAAAATGAGAAGACAGAGAAATTTATCCCAAATGAAAAAATAGCATGAGGCCCTGGAAAGAGAGCTAAGCAAAACAGATATAAGTAACATGCCTGATAGAGAATTTAAAGTAAAGATCTTAAGGGTACTCACTGGACTTGAAAAAAGAGTGAAAGACATGAAAGAGACCTTTAACACAGAGATAAGGAATGACATAGCAGAGACAAAAGATTCAATAAATGAAGTAAGAAAGAACCTAGATGGAAAGAACAACAGGATGAAACAAACAGAGGAATGAATTATTGATCTAAAAGACAGAGTAATGGAGTAATGGAAAGTAATCAACCAGGACAAAGAAGAGAAAGAAAATTATTAAAAACAAGAACAGACTTTGAAAACTCAGTGATTCCATCATACAATGACATTCGTATTTTGGAGTCCTAAAAGAAGAAGGAGGCAGAAGACTTATTTGAAGAAATAACAGCAGAAAACTTCTGTAATCTGTGGAAGGAAGCAGATATCCACATCAAAGAGGCACAAAGAATTCCCATCAAAATCAACAAAAGTGGACCCTCACCAAGACATATTTAAGTTAAATTAACAAAAAACAGTGAAAAAGAAAAAAAAAATCTTAAAAGCAGCAAGAAAAAAAAGAAGACAGTAACTTACTAGGGAAAACCCACAAGGCTAGCAGGAAATTTTTCAGCAGAAACTCTTCAAGTAGGAAGAAAGTGGCATGATATATTCAAAGTACTGCATGGGAAAAATCTGCAACCAAAAATACTCTGTCCACCAAGGCTACCAGAATAGAAGGAGAAATAAAAAGTTTTCCAGACAAATAAAAACTGAACAGGGAGAAGTAAAGAATGGGTTCAAACATAAATGACAAACAATTTAATAAAGTCCACTATTTGCAGATGTTATATATAAACCTAATGGTAACCATATATCAAAAATCATTAATAAATATGTAAGAATAAAAGGAAAGAAATCAAAATATATTACTAAAGAATTACATCAGGAAGTCATGAAAGAGGGAAAGACAAATAATCTGAGACACTCATCAGAAACAACCACAAAACAAACAATAAAATGACACTAAATACATATCTATTAATAATTACTTTGAATTTAAATGGACTAAGCACTCCAAAGACATACGGTGACAAAATGGATTAAAAAAAAAAAAAAAAGACCAAAAAAACTCACAAGCCGTCCATATGCTACCTACGAGGCACTCATTTCAGACAGAAAGTGAGGGGATGGAGAAACACCTATCATGCAAATTGATGCCAAAAGAAAGATGCAAGCAATAGCTATATCAGACAAAACAGACTTCAAAACAAAAATGGTAAAGAGACAAAGAAGGACACTTTATAATAACACAAAGAGGACAATCCAACAAGAAGATATAATAATTATAAATACTTATGCATGCAACATAAAAGTGTCCAAATACATTAAATAGTTAATTACAAACATAAAGCAACTAATTGATAGTAATACAGTAATAGTAGGGGACTTTAAGACCCCACTTACATAAATGGACAGGTCACCTAACAGGAAATCAACAAGGAAACAATGGCTTTGAATGACACACTGGAACAGATGGATTTAACAGATGTATTCAGAACATTCCATCCTAAAACAGAATACACATTCTTTTCAAGTGCACACATAACATTCTCCAGAATAGATCACATATTAGTCCACAAAACAAGCCTCAACAAATTCAGGAAGATCAAAGTCATACAATGTAACTTTTCTGACCATAAGGCTATGAAACTAGAAATCAAACACAAGAAAAAAATCTGGAAAGACCATAGATATATGGAGGTTAAATAACACGTACTAAACAGTGAATGGGTCAGCCAGGAAATAAAAGAAGAAATTAAAAATTACAAAATTTCTGGAATACAGCAAAAACAGTTCTAAGAGGGAAGTTTAAAGCAATAAAGGCCTTGCATCTCAAGAAGCAAGAAAAATCTCAAATAAACAACATAACCTTACACCTAAAGGAGCTAGGAAAAGAACAAACAAAAAACCTAAAACCAGCAGGAAGAAGTAAATAATAAAGATCACAGCAGAAATAAATGACATTGAAACTTAAAAAAAGAAAAATCAATGAAACCAGGAGCTGGCTCTCTGAAAAAAATCATTAAAACTGATAAACCTTTAGCCAGACTTACCAAGAAAAGAAAAGAAAAAAAGGATTCAAATAAATAAAATCACAAATGAGAGAGGAGAAATAACAACCAACACCACAGAAATGTAAACAATTATAAGATAATATTATGGAAAACAATATGCCAAAAAATTGGGATAACCTAGAAGAAACAGATAAATTCCTATAAACATAAACTACCAAAACTGAAATAGGAAGAAATAGAAAATTTGAACAGATTGATTACCAGCAAAGAAACTGAATCAGTAATTTAAAAAACTCCCAACAGGTGGCTCAGCCAGTTAAGCATCTGACTTTGGCTCAGGTCATGATCCCAGGGTCCTGGAATGGAGTTCCACCTTGGGCTCCTTGTTCAGTGGGGAGCCTGTGTCTCCCTCTGCCTCTCCCCTCCCCCTGCTTGAGCTCGTGCTCTCTCTCTCTCTCTCAAAATAAGTAAATAAAATTAAAAAACAAAAAACCTCCCAACAAACAAAAGTTTAGTACAAGATGGCTTTACAGGCAAATTCTTCCAAACATTTAATGGAAAGTTAACATTTTTTCTTCTCAAACTATCCCAAAAAATAGAAAAGGAAGGAAAACTTCCAAACTCATTCTATGGGGGCCAGCATTACCCTATACCAAAACCAGATGAAGACACCACTAAAAAACAGAACTACAGGTTCATATCCCTGATGAGCAAAGATCCAAAAATCCTCAATAAAATACTAGCAAGCTAAATCCAACAATACATTATAAAAAAAGTATTTACCACAATCAAATGGGATTTATTTCTGGGATGCAAGGGTGGTTCAATATTCACAAATCAATCAACATGACACATCACAGCAATATGAGAAAGGATTAAAAACTATATGATCATTTCAATATACACAGAAAAAGCATTTGCCAAGTACAACATTCATTCATGATAAAAAAAAAAAGTAGGATTAGAGTGAACATACCTCAACATAATAAAGGCCATATATGAAAAACTCACAGCTAACATCATCCTTAATGGGGAAAAAAACTGAGAGCTTTCCCAGTAAGATTAGGAACAAGACAAAGATGTCCACACTCACCACTTTTATTCAACATAGAGCAATCAAATAAGAAAAAAAGAAAGAAATGGCATCCAAATTGGTAAATAAGAAGTAAAACTTTCATTTTTTACAGATGACATGATACTACATATAGGAAACCCTAAAGACTCATCAAAAAACTGTGAGAACTGATAAACAAATTCCGTGAAGTCCCAGGATACAAAATCAATGTAAAGAAATGCATTGTATTTCTATAAACCAAAAGAGAAGCAGTAGAAAGTGAAATTAAGAAAACAATCCCATTTACAATTGTACCAAAAATAAGATACGTAGAAATAAACCTAACCAAAGAGATGAAAGACATGTACTCTGAAAACTGTAACTCTGATGAAAGAAAGTAAAGATGACACAAGGAAATAGACATTCCATGTTCCTGGATTAGAAGAATATTGTTAAAATCTCAAGACTACCCAAAGCAATCTACACATTTAATGCAATCTCTGTCAGTATATATATAGATAGATAGATAGGATGGATATTATCCAGCCATAATAAAGAATGAAATCTTGTCATTTGCAATGACATCGATGGAGCTGGAAAGTACAATGCTAAGCGAAACAAGTCAAAGACAAATATCATCTAATTTAATATGCAGAATTTAAGAAACAAAACAAACGAGCAAAGGGGGGAAAAGAAAGAAAGAGACAAACCAAGAAAGAGACTCTCATAGAGAATAAACTGATGGTTACCAGAAGGGAGAGCAGTGGGGAGACGGCTTAAATAGGTGATGGGGATTAAGGAATGCACTAGTCGTGATGAGCACTGGGTGATGTATGGAACTGTTGAATCACTGTATTATACATCTGAAACGAATTTAACACTGTATGGTAACTAACTGGAATTAAAGATAAAACATTTTTTTAAAAAGAAAAAATAGACAAACTAATTAGTATAAACTGACTGACAATAAAACTTGTTTTTCCAATACCCCCAAACACACACACATACACACACACTCTCACTTATTTTGATCTTCAATAAAACTAAAAACTGTAAGTTACAGAGCCAAGAAACCAGTAAGTTATTAAAATTTCATAACTACAGTATAATTCCAACTGAATGGTTAACTACTGTAAGACGGCTTCCACATGTTGATTACACTGTTACTCTGCAACTTTCTCACACTCATATGGTCTCCAATAACAGTGGGTTTGTTACACTTAGAGTTATAAAATAAAATGATAATGCTCTGGTACAGACCCCAAAAAAAGGCAAAGGAAAAATCCTAAAATGTTGACTTGTTTATAATTATTCGTCATTACCTTCATTAGTTCTCTGTACTCAGCCTATTTCACTATTAATGTTACTTCCCTTAATTGCACCTCTCCACACCTCTATCCTTCTTCATCAACACCTTTTTCATGTTTTCCATGCAGCCTTGTTTTTTGTCTCTGCTACTTTTCTGCAACTAAATTCTATGAAGCCAGCAATAACTCACCGGCTGCCAAATGTAATAGTTACATCCATCTTTGACCTATCTTTTCCTTGAAGTCCTGTGTCAGGCTCAGCTCGGAGTCTGCTTGGTATTCTCTCTCTCCCCTGCCTTCTGCCCCTTCCCACCATGTACAATCAATCCATCAATAAAATCTTTTGTAAAAATTAAAAAAAAAATAGGGAACCTGGGGGGCTCAGTTGGTTAAGCCACTGCCTTCGGCTCAGGTCATGATCCCAGAGTTCCAGGATCCAGCTCCACAGGGAGTCTGCTTCTTCCTCTGACTTCCCCCCTCCCTCTCATGCTCTCTCTCTCTCTCTTAAATAAATAAATAACATATTTTTTTTTTAAAGTTAAAAAAATAAAATCTGCCGTTCCTCAGAGTTCTATGCTTTAACCTAAACCCTATGGCTAAAACCACCACCTATGCGACGACTGACTCTCAGGTCTGTTTACTATTCACTTATCTATTGTCTGAGCTGCAACTCCACATTTTGCAATACCAGTCAGACATATGGTTCTTCTGCAGGCACCCAGAACTAGCCATGTCAAAAACAGAATGTAATATCCTCCCCCTCAGACTGGCTCCCCCTCTTACCATCCCTGTCTCACTTCAAAGAATCGGTATTAATGCCCCTACTGGAGGAAGTCATCTCATTCATCTCTGACTCCTTCTTGTCCATCCCCACACCCACAATGCACATATGGTTCCTTCTGTCTAAAACATCATCCTTTCTGGGGCACCTGGGTGGCTCAGTCATTAAGCGTCTGCCTTCGACTCAGGTCATGATCCCAAGGTCTTGGGATGGAGCCCTGCATCTCAGGGTCCCTGCTCAGCGGGGAGTCTGCTTCTCTCTCTCCCTCTGCCTGCCACTCCCCCTGCTTGTGCGTTCTCTCTGTCTCTAATAAATAAATTTTTAAAAAGCTTTTTAAAAAGCTTTAAAAAAATAAAACATCATCTTGTCTCATGGCTGCTTTCTCTCCTTTTCTGTTCTCAACTAAGATGTCATGTCCTTAGAGAAGTCTGCAGCAGCATGTCTCACCATTCGACCCCGTCTGCCTGCTTCAAAGGACTGACTACAAGTCACAAATCTGAATTCATTGCTTTCTCCTCCACTACACCCAGAGCTATCTTACTCACTAGTGTCCCCTAGAGCCGCCTAGTTCAGGATGTGACAGTTGGTACCAATTACGGATGTTGAATGAATGAATACCTGATCAGATGTTAAGTTCTTTTTTTTTTTTTTTTAAAGATTTTATTTATCTATTTGACAGAGAGAAATCACAAGTAGATGGAGAGGCAGGCAGAGAGAGAGAGAGAGGGAAGCAGGCTCCCTGCTGAGCAGAGAGCCCGATGCGGGACTCGATCCCAGGACCCTGAGATCATGACCTGAGCCGAAGGCAGCGGCTTAACCCACTGAGCCACCCAGGCGCCCCTAGATGTTAAGTTCTGATGGACCCCATTCTGAATCATGTCTCACATCTGTTCCCAATTTTCCACCAAACTGACGCCAAAGCTCTGGATTGGTTACTACCTATTGTCTACACTCTAGAACTAGCTTTTTGATAGAGTTCCCTGTCTTTAGCCTGTCTTTACCCAGTCATAACAATGATGTTTTTTTCCTGAAAAAAAAAAAAAATATTTTGATAATGACACTCTACTGAGGAAAAGCCTCTGAGGTTTCAGAAGGCAACAGAAAAAAATCCCAGCTGCTAATGGCATAGCACCCAATGGCCTAGCGCCCAATGGCCTTCCTAAAATCATTATAGTCTAAACTCAATTTTCTAGTCTCTAGTCAGTTACTGTGGCCCCTTATGTTAGATACACTGGAGGGTGGGAAAGTATTGCTGGGTAGATAGAGGAAGACAGCTCTGAGACTAAGACACTCTAGAGTTGAGAACTAACTAATAAAGACCTATATCCTGCCTTAGAGATTATCAGGAAGAGGGACCACAAGTAATGTGAGAAAGAGGTTGGTATGAGAAATGAAGAGAACAGTGGTGTGGCTGGAAAATAGTGTAAAATGAGATAAAGTCAGTGAAGCATGCAGGTACCAGATTATATAAAGTCTTACAGCCTGGATTCTATTCCAAATTGATAACGCACTGAAGAATTTTAAGCAGGGGAAGGCATAATCTGATTTATCTTATAAATTTTGTGTAGAGATCTGATTCTTTCATTCACACATTCCTTCACTCAGCAATTACTTAGTAACTGTCTGCTATGTACCAGATACCATTCTGATCACTATGGATACAGTGATAAACAAAACAGGTCAAAGCCTTTGCCCTCATTAAGCTTTCATTCTAGAGTATTCTGTGAAGACAAATAGGAAGTAAGGGCTTCAGTTAAGAGACCACTGCAGAGTCCACATGACAGATTATGATGGCTTGGACAAGGTATGTTACAGTAAAGAGGGAGAGAAATGAACAAATATAGGTTCTATTTTAGAGGTGCAAAAGATAGGACTAGAAAGGGTAAAGGAAAGAGAAATCGGGAATGATGCTCACATCTCTGGTCTGTACAACTGCACTGATGGGTGTAATGTGATTTCCGAAATAGAGAAAAACAGAAATGCCTGTCTGGGGAAGGAAACCAAGAATTCTATTTTGGTCATATAGGAGGAGGTACCCTAGACATATGAAGAAGAGTTATCCAGTGGACTGCTAGGAGCCTGAAAGTTCAGAGGGCAGAACCAGAGAGGTAAAACTAGGAGTTCAGCAGAGAGATGGGTTTTAGGAAGAGCGTATAAATGAGGAGAGCCTCAGGATCAAACCCTGACACATTCTACCTTTGAGAGGTTAAGCAAAGGAGGAAAAGAAAAACTGAGAAGTGATTAGTAAGGTAGGGGGAAATGTGTAGTGTCACTGTGGCAAGCCATGGAGGTATGCTACTAGAATCTCCCGTCAAGAAAGTACCTGCCATTCAAGTGTAAGGAGTTCAGTTAACTGACAACCCCAGCTCTATTAAGCCTCAGAATGTGCTTGGTTTTGGAGCCAAAGTCATAATCTTCCCAGGCCGCCCAGCTGATCACTGAGCACACTATGCGTGGTAGGATCTGGCCAGGTCTGCCTAACTCTTCTAACGAGTAACCTCTGCTCCAGAGTTCCCAGTAGAGTTGCCAGAGACTCAGTAGTATCTGCAGCACGGTCTGAGGGTTTGCCCTGCCCAATCCCACTTTCTCCCCTCTTTTCCTTCCATAGCTCTTAAGGTCATGGTCTGAAGATTTGCCCTGTCCACTCTTGCCTCCTTCCTCTTCTCCGTCACAGGCAAGCCCCTCCCCCTAGTAAGCCTCTTGCATGTCTCTCTCCATCTCAGCACTTGCATCCTGGAAAACCACATTCCACAGTGACAAAAACCAAGAAGAAAGAGTGTTTCAAAGGGCAAATGATCCACTCTGATGAGGGTTGCTGGGAAGTCAAGTAGGGAAAGGAGAAAGAACCATGAGTGAATTTGGCTAAATGAAGGTCATTGAGAATACTGAAGAGGACATTTCGGTGGGGCAGTATGAATCAAAGCTGAATTGGAATGGGCTGTGGGGTGAATGACAAATGACAGAGGAACTCATAGAGACTACAAACAACTAATTCACTCTAGAAGTTTTGCTTATAGAACTCCCAGCTATAGTAAGTGCTCTGAAAGAGTGATACTAGGATTTCAGAAAGTATAACTGGGAAACCTAATGTATACTGGAGAGGGTATCTCTGAGAAAATAAAGTTTACCAGAAGAGTGGAAATAAGAACACTGCAGAAAGAGGAAAGAGCAGGTGCTAAAGCCAAGGCATAGGAAAAAGTTTGAGTAATTAGAGGACCAGAAAACCAGTTGTTATGGCTGAAATAAAGAGAGCCAGGATCAGTTATGCAAGGCCATGTGGAATGTGAGAAAATTCTGGATTTTAGCCTAAAGCCTAGAAGTTTTAAGTGGGGGTTAAAGTTAACATGACCTGATTTACGATTTTGTGAAAATATCACCATTTCTAGTTGGGGGGAAACAGAAGTGAAAGATCTGTTGAGGGCGCCTTGTTAAGCGTCGGCCTGCAGGCTCTGGTCATGATCCCAGAGTCCTGGGAAGGAGTACCTCCTCCGGGCCCCTGCTCAGTGGGGAGTCTGCTTCCCCCTCTGCCTTTCACCCGGCTTGTGCTCTCTCTTGCTCTCACTCTCGCTCTCTCTCAGATAAATAAACAAAACCTTGGAAAAAAAGAAAAAGAAAAAGAAAAGAAAGATCTATTGAGAGCCAGTGGTGACTTGAACTTGGGTAGCTGAATTCATTCACCCATTCATTCATTCAAATATTTAATAAAGGAGAGAAGCAATTGATTCAGTATGCATTTTCAGAGATAGAATCGACAGGACTGGCAAAAACAGGGTTAAGAAAAAGGAAGCTATCATAACTTGACAACTCCTAGGGCTTTGGCTCAATCAACTCAGCAAAACTGGTGATGAGGCCCAAATGAGGTGCACCAACACCCAAAGGGCCCCACAGACCATAGGCAGCCCCTTTTCTTGGTGGTACACCAACAAACCACACCCCAACATTCATAACACCAAAAAATATAACTGTGTAACACAACTGAACTAAATAACACAGGCTAACACAGAATGTTTCTCCTTCAATGCTCAACTACCTCACTTTATGCCTGAGGGAATGGATTGCCTTCTAGAGTTGGAATCTGCTCATACATATTAATGCTGCTCTCTTGACCTTCACATACAATTTTACACATATTTCAGGAATAGTCCGTAAGCCCTCAGTCCAGAAATTTATTCATGGGCAATTTCTGAGGCTCTTCTTACTGGCTTCTCTTCTGGGCTTTTCCTGAAAATTATAAATCCTTGCTTATTAATATGAGCTAGTCCCTTCTTTTCTCCTTTTATTTAAGACCATCATTAAACTCCATAAACCAGACCTTAAAACTCCTTGGCCTTTTGTTTTTCATTGTAGAGAACATTCTTTTTGCTCCTGTAGCTCTGACCAAGCACTATTTAGAAATTTTGGTTTTGACTGTTAGTGTGCAATTTTAAATGTTGCTTTTGCCTAGGTTCATACTCAAAGTCAAGCATTAAAATCCACATATTTATCAAGCAACACCTACTTGCTAGGTACTGTGAGGAGTACTAAGAAGCAAAAGATGGGGGTGCCTGGGTGGTTCAATGGGTTAAGCCTCTCTTGGGCTCGGGTCACAATCCCAGGGAATCAAGTCCCGCATCGGGCTCTCTGCTCAGTAGAGAGCCTGCTTCCCCCCACCCCACCCTGCCTGCCTCTCTGCCTACTTGTGATCTCTGTCAAATAAATAAATAAAATCTTAAAAAAAAAAAAAAAAAAAAGCAAAAGATGATTAACACAAGACCCCAGTCCTAAAAGAATTAACAAAAATTGGTGAGTTCAGGACTTCACTGTCCTTTCACGGTACCCAGCGAAAGTCAAATTCATCTGTGAGGATGCTCAGGTATGCTACCCAAGTGGGAAACTAGAACCAGGGAACAACTGGGCGAAGACTTCACAGAAGAGAGGGCATGTGAAAAACATCTTGAAAGACTGAGAGTTCAATAAAACTCCAATATGAAAAGGAATAAAGAACATTCTAAGTAAAGGGAACAACTTGTGCTTAGGAACAAGAGGCCACGTTCCTAAAACCGAAGGACATTCTTCAGAACTCACTTGATTTCACAGCAGCTTCTGATCCTGATGATCATTCTCTTTCCTTGACACATTCTCTTAGTTTGGTGACACTGCCCTCTCTTTGTATTCCTCCTAATCTCTCTGGTCCGTCTTCCCCGGTGTGCTTTGAAGGTTTCTCTTTGTCTCTTCTATACTGTTCTTTCCATAAAGTTCAGTACCAGGCTGTTTTTTTTTTTTTTCCTACAAATGAAAAGTCCCCTGCCTGTTAGAGCTCATCTCTCTCCCATGGCTTCAATTACCGTATATTCATGACTCTCAAAGCTGTGTCTCCAGAACACATAGTTCCAGAGGCTGAGAGCCAAACAACTACTGTCTTCTGGACACTTCTTTAAAAATGTCACAAGTGCCTCCAAACTTAATACTTCCAAAATGAAAATGTCTTGCTCCCAAAGCTCCTTCTCCTCTTAGGATCCCCCCCACCTCAGAGAACCAGCCAGCCAGTTGTCCGAACCAAAAACCTGGACACTGTCCTTGACTTCTCTCTCCCTTATGCTCATCATATATTCAGTTCTTTTTTTTTTTTAAGATTTTATTTATTTATTTGACAGACAGAGATCACAAGTAGGCAGAGAGGCAGAGAGAGAGAGAGAGGAGGAAGCAGGCTCCCTGCTGAGCAGAGAGCCTGATGCAGGACTCGAGCCCAGGACCCTGAGATCATGACCTGAGCCGAAGGCAGCGGCTTAACCCACTGAGCCACCCAGGTGCCCCATATATTCAGTTCTTAATTCTGTCAACTTTGCCTTTTGTTTGAATTCGTATACTTCTCTTCATCCCAGCAGCTGCCGTCCTCATTTATGGTCCTATCACCTCTTGCATACATTCTTGCAAAACCCTCCTAACCGGACTCCCTTGTCCCTAGTCCTGCTGCCTCCAACCTATCCTCCACGGGACAGTATGTCTTACAGTATCTGGCATGATCTAGTTCCTAGCTATATTCTGGACTTACCTCTTGCCCCTAGCCCCTACACATTCTGTATTTCGAGTCATAGTCAACCATTTATCTTCCCTTTAGGTCTTTCTACATACATTTCCCATGCATAATATGCCATTTCTGTTCTTTTTCTCTTTTTCTCTTTTTTAAAACTAATTCCCACTCTTCCTTTAGATCTAAAATTATACACTATTTCCTCAGGGGAGCCACTGATCCCTCAACTGCTTCCTCTTTTTTTTTTTTTTTTCTTCTTCTTCTTTTTTTTTTAATGGGGCCCTTTTGTTAGCATTTTTCTTATGAGGTATAATTGGCAAGTGAGACTGTAATATCAAATATACAACATAATTAGAAATACATATATGTTGTGAAAGAATTCCCACTGTGAGTTAATTAACACATGTATCATCTCACATATTTAATTTGTATGTATGTGAGAACACAAGTTCTACACTCTTAGCAAGTTGCAATTACACAGTACAGTATTATCAGCTATAGTCCCTATGATATATGTTAGATCCCCAGACCTCACTCATAACTGGAAATTTGTACCATCTTACCAAACTCTACCTATTTACTCTAACTCCCAGCCCCTGGCAACCACTTTTCTACCCTCTTTTTCTTTGAGATCACGTTTTTTTTTAAGATCCCACATGTAAGTGATAGCATGCAGTATTTGTCTTCCTCCATCTGGCTTGTTTCACTCAGTAACATTCTCCAGGTTCGTCCACGTTGTTATAAATGACAAGACTTCCTTGTCTTTTAAGGCTGGAAAATACTCCTCTGTATGTGTGTGTACATGTGTGTGTATCTCACATTTTCTTTAGCCATTCATCCATCAATGGACACTTAGGTTGTTTCTGTGCCTTGACTATTGTGAATAATTCTGCATTGAACATGGGAATATCTTCAAGACAAAGGTTACATCTCCTTTGAGTATCACGGGGCATGAGATTGCAGGATCATATGGTAGTTCTGTTTTTAATTTCTTGAGGCACCTCCACACTGTTTCCCATAGTGGCTGTACCAGTTTAATTTCCATCAACAGTACACAAGGGTCTCTCCCCTCCACATTCTCGCCAGCATTTATTATCTCTTAGCTTTTCGACAGACACTCTGACAGGTATGAGGTGATATCTTATTATGGTTTTGATTTCTATTTCCCTGATGATTAGCTATACTGGGTACCTTTACTGAACCTGCCTAACTGCTTTCTGTTACATGTTCATATCACAGGTATCCTTATGCCACTATTTTAGTTTGTTTTTTGTTAATCAGTATCTTCCTAGACCGTACATTCATAAAAGCCCTGGACACAGTGCTGATGCATACTTCAAAGGCTCAAAAATATTTGTGTTATGACTAAACAAATGATAAGGAAATCCTCAACACACTTCATCAAAACACTAAGCACACGTAAGATTAAAAAATGGGTTCAGGATGACAGGGGACTTCCTGTGGTTACCCTTCTAATAAAGTCAACAGAACAGATAATATATAAAATACTATTATAAATGGACAGCAAAGATAATAAAAAAAGGATTAACTGAAAAAGCACAATTCAACAAACACTTAAGGTAGTCAATAACAATGGAAATAAATTGCTTTTGTCTTTGACTCACTAATTTTGAAGAATTGTCATTCAGGACAATTTTCTGAGAAAGCAACAACTGAGCAAAAAGTGAGCTGATGTCTAAGCTTTGTTTTTTCTCAAAGAAACATGTTCTAAGACCAATCACTGAACCCAAATGAGACCCTGCTGCATAACTAACCCAAATTCAGGGGCTTAAAATAATAAACGTTTTTCACTCTTCACTCTCCAGGTCAGCTAACAATTAATTCCACCTTGGCTGTGCTCTCTTATGATTATGCAACAGTCTTACAGGTTAGCTAAGACTGGCTTATCTAGAATGGCCACCCTCACATATATTATGGTTGGCTGGCTCTTGAATGGGGTGAAAGGCATGATGGGGACACATCCAGCAGACTACGCCAAGCTAATTCTCACAGCAGCTAGACAGGTGTCCATGAGCAGAAATGCACAAGGCCTCTTGAGACTTAGCTTTGTAACTGACACACCATCACCACTGCTACATCTATTAGCCAAAGCAAGTTCTAAGCCCAGCCCAGATTCAAGAAGCAAGTAAACAGATGCTATCTCTGCAGAGTCACACTACAAAGGGCATAGATACAGGGAGGGAAAAATCAAGGCCATTCTTTGCAATCAGTATCTCCAACACTATTTGGCCCTACACATGCATCTACTCCTAAGCAGTACAGTTCAGTACTGAGATTCATGATGATGATTCTGATTCAGCAAGGAGTTAAATAACAGAATCTTATCGGCCAAGAGGCATACTGCAAAATGTTTTCCACAATCAGGACAAAGGTTAAAAGATTTGCACTAAATAACTCACTTCATTGTGATGTCATTCCCCACTGATCTCAGAGAATAGTGTTTTAACACTATTAATTCATTGTGGGGGCCATCAAGGGGTTCGAAAAAGTAACAGGATGGTCCATTGTATCACTGGTGAAAGGATTCAATTAAAATAAACAAAGGCTAAGCCCACATCAGATCTTTTTAATGTACAGAAAAACTCGTACTTATATAATTCAGGAAAAGGACTAGGCTATGAACTCACTCCTAAACACCTGCCGCACAGAGATAACATGCCGCACATTCATGGAATCACTCTGTAACCCTTGTACCAAAGGAAGGAGCTAGGTAAGTGGGTAAGTGGAGCTAAATGGGGAGTTCCCCTGGAAAATACACATAAATCTGGCAAACTCCTAGAAAGAAAATTAGATGAAAATGGATAAAGACTTTCATGTGTGCAAACTGTTACTAGTAGGGTATTTTTCAGCAACCACAAAAACTATGCTGGGCTTGAATAGGTAAACAGAAACCAGCCCAAATTACAGATAAGCTTAAAAGCATGCAGATCTTCAAATCCAAGTGATATTACTGGGTGCACTTGATCCTTGGACTATGTGGCCTAGTTTTGCTGGATGACCCTCTAATTTCTGAAAAGTGCTACAGGATCCTCTTGACAACGACCTCTCCTAACTCCTGCATGGGAACTCATAGCATTTCCGATGTGGATTTTAGAGACAAAGATAGAACACTGAGACCTGCCAAGGCTGAAAAGGATATCACTTTCAAAGGTTAAAAAAATCCCCCCCCTTTTTTCTGATGACTACCCAATTACACAAGCCAGGCATGATAACTGGGAGCAGTGAAAAAAGTCTTCTTACAGGCATGGACAAAACTGCATGTTCAAACTCAATAAAAAACATATGAGGCACAGCAATAAAATTCATCTTTTGGGGAATGCACATGAAGTAGTTAATTTACCATGGGAAAAAAAATTTTTTAATATAAAATAGAAAACTCAGAATCTAATTCTATTATTAGTACTTCTTATCAGGGCCTATTCTGTGATATTTAAACAGAATAGCTTTTCATTTTTTTAATTTTACATAAGAGCATCAAGTTTTACAAGAGATTTATTCTTAAAATTCTGTAGGCAGAACAAAATTTTGTAAAGTGAAACCCATTTTTCCTCTGGGAGCTATTATAAAATCCAACATGTGTATCTATATATAAGCATGCTCCTGAGACCGTGGATTTGGGTTATATTTTTGTGTACTGGAATAAAAGCTGTAGTGTGATGTCCACTTGTACAACAATGTTCATTTTCCACCTGCTCCGTTGACACAGGCTCCAAGCATCTCCTGTCAGTACCCAGTAATGGCAATGTTTTAGTCCTCTTGTTTGTCATTAAAAAAAAAAAAAAAAAAAAAGTTTTAATCTTATATCTAGAGAAGAAAAGTGAGGCACGAATCCAAAAACGGAGTACTTGTTCAACCTGTGGGTTCTTTCAGTATCTTAGCTGTTGAAAGTATTTGCCATTGCTTATTACTACAGAGACAGTTTAAAAAAAAAAAAACAGCTATTTTTGGAAAAGTCACAGTGAACTAGTATCATTTGCTTTTGGAGACCCCAGATTCTGTCATCATTTTCCAAGAAGACTTAGAGAAGCCTTATAGTAATGTTCCCCAAACAGGTCTCCTTCCCAGAATTCTTACGTAATCAGTTTCGGATCTCTTCATTCTATTATACATCTGTTAGAGTTTTATACAATAACAGCCTGAGGATGATTCTGACAGTTCTTAGCTGAACTAAAAACCCCAGGTGAACTGTAAATTAGATCTCTACATTAACAGAATACTCAGTACAGCAGCCAACTTCAAAAAATACTCCCTGTACCCCTCTCTGAGCACCTAAATTATACCAGGCAAAACTAGACTAATCTTGGATAATCACATATCTATGATTATTAATCACTGGTCAAACAATCAGGTGCCCAAAGTCATGCACCTAGCAAGAACCGTAAGAATTTGCATTAGTGAATAAATAAGCATGAACTATAAAGAATGTCAATTGTGCGCAAAAAGTGATGTTTCCGAAGTAAAACTGCAAAGTTTACCTTAAAAAACTTTAAATATTACTTCTATTATAACTGCTACATAAACACTTATTTGTACTATGAAGGAAAGGTATTCTAAGCAAACATAATCACAACCAAGTTCACTATGTTTATCCCAATTCGGGGGTTAAAAGACAGAAACTTTCATCTCAAATCTTCAAAAACAAAAGCAAAAAAAAAAGATTCAACAAAATTTTACTAAATAAAAATAATTAACAATATACTACTATGCTTAATTAAACCATACAGTTATGATAAACTATTGTTTACAACATGAGAAAGCACATTAACGCACTGCCACAAATATTTAATGATATAGAACTTAATTACATAATTTCATTAATATGAAGGATCAGTGGTATGAAACCTATTATTATTTCAACTTTAATGTATCATTTTAAAATTCAATAAGTAAAAAAGAGCACATTAGTGGTTGCCATGGACTGAGGGAAAGGGAAAATGGGGAGTAATTGCCAAAGGGTATGGGCTTTCATTTTGGGACAATAAATGTTCTAAAACTTAGATAATTGGTTGCACAAGTCTGTGAATATACTAAAAACCACTAACTTATACACTTTATTTTTTTTTAAAGATTTTATTTATTTCTTTGACAGAGAGAGATCACAAGTAGGCAGAGAAGCAGGAAGAGAGAGAGAGAGGAGGAAGCAGGCTCCCTGCTGAGCAGAGAGCCCAATGCGGGACTCGATCCCAGAACCCTGAGATCATGACCTGAGCCGAAGGCAGCAGCTTAACCCACTGAGCCACCCAGGCGCCCTAACTTATACACTTTAAAAGGGTAAATTTTATGGTACATGAATTGTATCTTGAAATTATTGTAAAGGGTAAGGCTAAATATTTTTATTACCTATATGAATTTCTAAAAAGAAAATATTTATTCCAGGGTAATATTCAAATCGTCTACCTATAAACTGCTTTGTCTATTTTCTAGGAATTACCTTCCTGAAGGGTTAGTTACTCTAATGCTCTAAGTATCCACAGGCTACCAACAATGCTTCAAAACACAGAAGTGGCACTAACTATTGAAGATTTTGATTCTTGATGGACCCTTTAAAAACAAAAAGGTTTGAATTCCAATGGGCTACATAATATAAAGACACCTGTTTTCCTGGGAATTAACAGTTGTAAATACAGACAACATAAGCAATTTCACACATCAAGCTGATGTGTAATAAAATAAATCTACCCAAGGTTCTTCTTTCAACAAGATAACAGACTCTAACGATAAATGACTACAGCTCATCTTGTTAAGATCAAAAGGGAATGACTTTTACAACAAAATATGCCTACCAGCTAAGTTATTTCACCAGCTCAGTTACTAATGGCACAAAAGCAGTCTTGCATGAAGCAGCAAAAGGAAGAAAGAAGGGATTCTTAAAGATCTGATTTGTTGAGGTTGTAAATTGCTTTGTAACTTTCATTTATTAGACTTTAGAGTTTGTATCTCTGAAATATGCTGACAAACAACACGATAAATTTTTCCTTAACTTATAAGCTCTCGGCAGATATTTCTTATCCAGCTAAACTACAGTTATATTAACAGTTCTTATTGCCATCCTGTAACGTATCAGAGTCAATCAGCCACAATTGGGACATCAGGAAAGAGCAAGATCTGTGAGATCACCTCCTATGCCATCACATAAAATGTCACATAAAACAGTTTATTTTTATGAGGATGTTATTTCTAAATGGCTATAAAATGGTTTATTTTGTATTTAAATTTTAACTACATAAGTTACTGCTAATGTTTATGCATAAAAACCTGAGCTGCACTTAAGTTGAAATAAAACAAACTCAATCAGAAAAATGTCAACATCAATAGAAAAAATTTTTTTCCAAACCATAATTCAGAAATATGATAATGAAAAAAGCAAGGAGTTATTGGTGAAATCTATAACTAACAGTACAGATACAAATTCATCCTTTTTTATATCATAAAGTTTATCATAAGATCGCACACAGTTGTCATACCAACTGGAGCCTCCGAATTGCATCCCAAGAGAGGAAAAGGAAATGTTTTTCGAACTCCAGTCTAAAAAAGCTAAGCTTCCTCCAAAACTATCTAACATGCCACATCTGGGCGATGGAGAAAATAAGCTTCAAAGCCAGTAAGTAACTTGCAGATTTCAAACACAAGGCTTCTGACTTTTATAGAATGTCACTTTAAAGAACAAAGAAAATTTTCCACTTAATTACACAAAATTTGAATATGCATTTGATGTCATCTACTCATATGTAGACCTCAGGACCCTGAGTATATCTTGGGTTCCTGTATAAGGGGTACCTAAGGAGCTTCCCCTATCCTACTCCTTCAAATGCCTGTCTCTCTTCCTTATCACTCTTCCTCCAACCTTAATTTTCTAAATCCATGGGTTCTTTTTTTCTTTTCCACAAGAACACATGAAATAATTTTCATATATGTAAATAGCAAGTACACTTCAAACGACAGATGCTATCTTTATGTTAAATAAACAGAGAGAACCTTTCTAGTTTACTGCTAACAAAGCAGTATGTCATAATATAAACTATAATAAAATGAATTCTACCCACAACAGGATTAAGCTTTGCTACTACAATGAGACCTGCTTTATAAAAATAACCCTCATAATGATATGACCTATTGCTGAGACCCTCCTACAGCAGATCCTGTCCTTGTTGGGGACAAAACAAGTCTTAGCACCATGCCAACATGACAGCTGCCAACAATGAATTCTTCCTGGTTCTGGGGAACCGTCACTCCATTTCTCCACCAAGGTAGCTAACCCTATCTGTGGTGACTGTGTTTCTTATACAAATATTTTACACAACTTTAATTAAGCAGTTGTTTTAGCATAGTGGATGCCATCTCTGTCATAATGGTAAGGAAGTCTTTATTTCTTTAAAAGATTTATAGCCTGACCAAAACAATCTTCTCAGTTTTCTCTATTATTTACTTCTACTTGTCTAAAACTTTGAGGGGCTACAGAGAATACAGGAAAGTACAAAATATCCCTGCTTTCATGGCACTTAAAGTAATATTTAAAGAGATAATATTAATAGAATTTAAAATAATTAGAAAACATTTACCAGATGGAAATAAAGTCTATAGTACCAACTGCTACAGACTCCATTTCCTAATGATCTTTCTCCTATAATACCCATGAGGTGAGACAAGGTGAGTTTACACTAACCAATCACAGGCATCCTTCTTAGCAGATCCCTCCACCCCCAGCAGTATGTGTAGTAATCCACTGTCTCATGGAATTAAAGCAAGTATATGGTGGATACAGTAACAGTGAACATACCCTTGAGCCTGCCAATCTTAGGTGCTGTGTACCGCATGGCTGGCTCAGCCAAAGCCAGTGTCTGACTACATAAACTACTTTGAGTTGTGTGTGTGCGTGTGTGTGTGGGGGGGGGTTGTTTTTTGTTTTCTCAAGATTGACTTCTTCTTTTTTTTTTTCTCAAGACTTTATTTATTTGACAGACAGAGATCACAAGTAGGCAGAGAAGCAGGCAGAGAGAGAAAGGAGAAAGCAGACTCCCTGCTGAGCGGAGAGCCCGATGCGGGGCTCGATCCCAGGACCCTGGGAACATAACCCAAGCCGAAGGCAGAGACTTTAACCCACTGTGTCACCCAGGTGCCCTCAAGACTGACTTTTATAAGCTCTGGTCATGTACTAAAATAAATAGTAAGTAAGTAGCTGACAGGGTATCTTGGAAAGGTCCAGTGACTTTGATTGCTACAAAGCTTCTAACATGTAGACCTAGCTCCTAATTTTTATAATCAACTATTAATGTATCTGAGACTGGTTCATTTATAATTTCAGACAAGCAGTAGCCTACTTTGAATAAATTACCAGAGGAATCGGCAATAACTAAGAAAGACAAACTTATGTTCAGTCAAAGGGCACATGTTTTAAAGATCTGAAACAGCACAAAAGATAAGAAGGAAAGATATCAGTCCGATAGAGACAGATAGATAATAGCTCCTACCTGGCTTACCAAACAGATTCATATTTGACTTTAAGCTGGGCTTTGTAGGGAGAGGGTTTAAGTAGAAAGAGAATGATTTATTAAATGGTTTTGAAGAATATCTGGCTGTGACCTTCACAACATTTACATCAAAAATAAATGTAGTGCCTGTACCTTCCTACCTTCAGTTATATAAACTCATAATTCAAGCCACTTTGGGAACATTCAGTTATTAACATATTTTCTTGGTTTTAAATTCTCCCCATAATTATTTTTGCTTCTACTGGCAAACGGAAGTATCACAATTTTCTTCTGCTTTCAAAAATTAAGTATTAAAGGGGAACCTGGGTGGCTCAGTGGGTTAAGCCTCTGCCTTCGTTTCAGGTCATGATCTCAGGGTCCTGGGATCGAGCCCCGCATTGGGCTCTCTGCTCAGCAGGGAGCCTGCTTTCCCCCTCTGTCTCTGCCTGCCTCTCTGCCTACTTGTGATCTCTCTCTCTGTCAAATAAATAAATAGTATCTTTAAAAAAATTAAGTATTTAAAAAACCTATAAAAAAGTTATTTTCTAGAAGTTATGAGCATAAGTATAAAAACAATGAAACTTTCATCAGTCAAAACAAAATGAAATATATAACTGTAACTAAAAGAAGTGAAATTGTTTAATGTAAGAAAAACAAAATAGAGTATTATTACAGGACAACCAGAGCCAACCCATAATCTCCCAAGACTTTCAAAAAGCCTTTTATATTTTTATTTATTAAGGCATTCCTGGCAATCAAATTTAAGACCCAAATAAATCACTATTTCATGTAACTTTAAAGGAGTATGCTCTAGATTAATACTTGTCTCTGAGAGAGATGAGGGAAGAGAAGGAGGAAGGAAAGCAGGAAGGGAGAAGACAGACAGGGAGAAGGAAGTGGAGTGGAGAGAGAAGAGAACATGAGAAAGGGGAAGAAGAAATGAGAAGTAATAAAGAGATTTCATATAAACTAAGAGAAGAGTTCAATGTATCTTGTTTATTTATTTTTTTGAAGATTTTATTCATTTATTTGACACAGAGAGAGAGAGATCACAAGTAGGCAGAGAGGCAGGCAGAGAGAGAGGAGGAAGCAGGCTCCCTGCCGAGCAGAGAACCCGATGCGGGGACTCGATCCCAGGACCCTGAGATCATGACCTGAACCAAAGGCAGACGCTTAACTCACTGAGCCACCCAGGCACCCCCAATATATCTTCTTTTAAAAAGAATAAGAATATATTTCATTATGAGAATAAATAATGGGGGAAGATGAATTATTAATATTCTAGCTCGGGGGTAGGGGTGGGAGCAGGTAGAGACAAGAACAACAACAAGCAACAGAACTGGGCCTACTGACCCAAGAATGAGATCTCTGTGGAGCCGCCTGCTTTTCTCGAGGAAGGAAAACTTGATCTCTATGAGTAATATAAATGGCTGGAAGAAAATGCAAACAGGGAAAGACACTCTCACCGAGTAGATAGTTATTAATCAAAGAAAATATTCTGAGTTCAAGACAAAAAAATATTGAGGTTAACAGATACAAACATGGCAACTACATGCAATTCGGCAAATTTAAAAAGTAAAACAGCAAAGTAAGTGTGAAAATTTAGACAGATTATATCATAGTAAGTATTCCTAAATAAATGCCTGATCTTGCTTTGAAATTTGACATTTGGAAGGGCTTTCTTTGCATCTAAAAAATGACTGGAATTCTTATAGAATGTTACTACTACTAATGGAACTTAAATAGCCAAGGCAGTTGACATTTCTAGAGTGAGACAAAGTGGTCATGCTAGTTCTTACAGGAATTATAATATTCTTTAATATTACTAAGAAATTAATATAATTATAAATTAATATACATAATATATCTCAAAAAATTCTAAGTGGAAATCTATACTAGTTCACAAAATGCAAATCTAAGTAATTCATTTTTTATTATATATATAGGCAACTCTTATGGAATATTACCTGATGTACAGATTAGTTATGGATTGTATGTTGCTTTAATAAAATATTTAGAATTACCAAGAACCAGAAGGAAATCCTTATTAGATGTGCCTAACATGTGAAACTATATAGTTACCAAAGGCTCACCACTGACCCCACCACAACTTTGAAACTTTCCTCCTTCCACTAAGACTATGGCACCTCCTACCTTTAGCCAAAGTGTATCCCCAGAACAAGGCAATGATTTCAGATTTCTACACAAAAAAGTGATTGAGGAAGAGGAGGAAAAAAGGAAGGATCTTTTAATTGTCCACTCTGTCTTGCTATGAGAATTAAATGAGTTAATACCCACAAAGTGTTTACAAGAGTGCATCTGGCACACAGCACGCATTTAGTAACACTCTTTCCCTCACACAAAAACAGAGTTTTACAAAAGTCCTAGTCTCCATAAACTATCTAGGAAGAATAAATAGCCTATATTTGGTAACCCTTTGGTTGATGTATTCAGGGTCAGTTCCTCGCCAATGCTCTTCAAGGCCAATCGGCATTAATCACAACAGCTACTTGGGTGGTCATTAACAACAGTGATTTTGTGAAGCTTTTTAAAAAATGAAACTTCATAAAAGTCAAGCACCCGTTTGGCTGTTTTGAAACAACAGCTAACTTCTTTTCATGTTGGCTGCTCATACACTTCATTCCATAATACAAGTACCACCAGATAAAGCCTATTCAATTAGTCGAACTTTTCTTTGGGAAGTTACTCAGGTTATGTCTAAAAAGAAAATCTCAATCATTTGATTTCAAATACATAATTCCACTGCAGAAAGGAAATAAATATATTAAAATCCAGTGAAATCCCTTGATAATATACCCTTCCTTAACACTAACTTGGATATAAAACAATTGGTGGTTAGCGTCCATCCTCCGTATCAGGCTCACACAGCCATTTCATCAATCTTACAATAACATAACTGTGTTTAATGCCATCCCACACTTTACTCCAACTGAATACTTGTGATTCTATTTACAGCATTATGGTAGACTTTACCCTATCAGAAATTGACACAAAATACTCTTAAGTTTGAATGCCACATAAACGAATTTACACTTTGACTCTCAAGTTTAGTTAGTATTATCTGAAAATGCGTTACATTGTTCCTGCTCTCCAAAACTGACCAGCCCACCCTTCCTATTTTCCCTTAATTGCTACTGTAATTTCTCACAGTCTTAGGATATCTGCCTGCATAAAACAGATACTAACAGGTATTTTTTAATTTAAATTTCAGTTAGTTAACATATAGCGTATTTTTCGTTTCAGGGACAAAATTTAATGATTCATCACTTGCATGTAATACCCAGTGCTCATTCCATCAAGTGCCCTCCTTAATGCCCATCACCCCCAGTGACCCCACCTCCCACAACCTCCCCTCCAGCAACCCTCAGTCTGTTAAGAGTCTCTTACAGTTTGCCTCCTTCTCTGTTTTTATCTTATTTTGGTTTTCCTTCCCTTACCCTATGCTCATCTGTTTTGTTTATTAAATTCCACATATGAGTGAAATTATATGGTATTTGTCTTTCTCTGACTGATTTATTTCACTTAGCATAATATATCTAGTTCCATCCACACTGTTGTAAATGGCAAGATTTCATTCTTGTTGATGGCTGAATAATATTCCTGTCTCGTGTGTGTGTGTGTGTGTGTGTGTATGTGTGTGTGTGTGTGTGTGTGAAACACATCTTCTTTATCTATTCCTCCATTGATGGGCATCCAGGCTCTTTCCATATTTTGGCCATTGTGCATCTTGCTGTTCTAAGCACTGGGATGCATGTGACCCTTTGAATCACTATTTTTTAATCATTTGGATAAATATTTAGAGGAGTGCAACTGCTGGGTTGTAGTGTAGTTCTACTTTAAACTTTTTTTTTTTAAAGATTTTATTTATTTATTTGACAGACAGAGATCACAAGTAGGCAGAGAGGCAGGCAGAGAGAGAGAGAGAGGAGGAAGCAGGCTCCCTGCCGAGCAGAGAGCCCGATGCAGGACTCGATCCCAGGACCCTGAGATCATGACCTGAGCCGAAGGCAGCAGCTTAACCCACTGAGCCACCCAGGCGCCCTACTTTAAACTTTTTGAGGAACTTCCAAACTGTTTTCCAGAGTGGCTGCACCAGTTTGCATTCCCACCAACAGGATGTTAATGGGTATTTTTAAAAGATATTAAAATCTGACTAAAATTATAAAATGAATTAAAGGGTCATTAAAAAGAACATTCTAGGGGGTGGGATTATGGACATTGGGGAGGGTATGTGCTTTGGTGAGTGCTGTGAAGTGTGTAAACCTGGTGATTCACAGACCTGTACCCCTGGGGATAAAAATATATGTTTATAAAAAAAATTAAAAATTAAAAAAAAAAAGAACATTCTGGGGTGCCTGGGTAGCTCAGTCATTAAGCGACTGCCTTCAGCTCAGATCCTGATCCTGGAGTTCCAGGATCGAGTCCCACATCAGGCTCTCTGCTTGGCGGGAAGCCTGCTTCTCCCTCCCCCACTCCCCCGGCTTGTGTTCCCTCTCTCTGTGTGTCTCTTTTTGTCAAAGAACAAAGAAAGAACATTCTATTGAAAAATGTTAATAAAGCATTAATGTGAATAAAGCATTTGGAATGTCACGCATTGAAGAGTTTAAGATTAAGAACCTTTAAAAGAAAATGTCATTTATGGATAAAGACTATATAATGCTGTTTATTATTTCAAAGGTATAATCTAAATAGTTTGATTATAAGTGCTAGAAGAGAAACAAAATTTTTTTTTTAGTTTCCAGAATCAGTAAACTAATTAGTTTTTCCAATAATTTTCACGTCCAAAACAGATAAAAGTAAGGAAATCCGTCTGGGATAGTCCACCCAGTTCTCTGATCTGTCATATTATGGGACATAAAATGGATGGTAGTAACTATCAGAGAATTGGTCAAATCCTGTAATTCAAAGAACTGGTACCCCAAAAAAATTATTTAGAAAGTGAGACTCTTTTTTTTCCAAACACTTTTCTGCATCTAAATGTGGACACTGACAGTAAATATTATTTTTTAAGAAACACAAAGAAAACCCAAAATACGGAATAAGTTACAGGCATATTAATATTCAACATACTATTTACAATAAAGAAAACTAGGTAACAGAATGTATTGGTAAATTATGGTACTTAACACTTAATTATTATGCCACAACTAAAAACTATAGTAATAAAATGTACCCAGGGGTGCCTGAGTGGCACAGTTAGTTAAGCATCTGCCTTTGGCTCAGGTTGTGATCCCAGGGCCCTAGAATCGACTCCCACATCAGGCTCCCTGCTCAGTGGGGAGTCTGCTTCTCCCTCTCCCTCTGCTCCTCCCCATTTGTGCACCTGCTCACTTGCTCTGTCAAATAAATAAATAAAAATCTTCAAAAAAAAAAAAAAGTACCTCACAGTAGGAAAAAGGTCTTGATACAAGGTTATATAGCTTTTGGTATAAAGTTAAGGGGGAAAAAGTAAGATTTTGTATAAGCTATAATAATAACTATATTCAAGTTATGTAAAAATACTTCAAGGTATTTTCTCTTCTCAAAACATTAATAGTTATATTACAGCAATGGGAATAAATAGGTGAGCGTTTGCCTCTCTGAACTGCCTAAGATTTCTGCGATGTTGTTAAACCACCTTATAATTATAAAACATATACCTGCATTTTTTTTAATTTAAGCAAAAAGGAAATACAAAGGGCACTGGGAAAAAAATGGCATAAACTTACAACTCCATAACCTTAAGAAATTTGTCAACCTAAGCATTTGAGAACTTCATCTCTTATAATATTTGTGTTATCAGAATATTGTGTGATGGATGTGAGGATAAGATACAATTTGTTTAATGCTTATAGCTAACTATGTAATAACTGTTATGTGTTTGTGATTCTATGAAAAAATATTAACTCATATCACTACATTACACTGATTATTCTGTGAACCAGGTTGGACTTTTCCAGTCAAGTCCTATGAATTTTTCCCATGCATTTACTGCCTGTAATTCTAGCAGCTGCTCTTAGGAGCTGTTAATGGGAGCCAAGGCCCAGATGAAGTGAAGATGTGATGCATATGATTCAATTCTATAAACCAAAGACTATTTTATCAACAATCATCATAACAAAATGTAGCTAACTATTCACTATAAGATATACTCACTATATAAGAAGTGCAATTCCTAAAAATACAAATACACTATATAAAAAGTGTAATTCCTAAAAATACAAATAATTCTCTAATGCTTATTCAACCTTTATTTTTTTACAGTAAGCTCTTTTTCTTTTTAAGTTTTTATTTATTTATTTGACAGAGAGAGAGATCACAAGCAGGCAGAGAGGCAGGCGGGGGTGGGGGGGGGAAGCAGGCTCCCTGCTGAGCAGAAAGCCCAATGCGAGGCTTGATCCCAGGACCCAGGATCATGACCTGAGCTGAAGGCAGAGGCTTAATTCACTGAGCCATCCAGGCGCCCAGAGAGTAAGTTCTTACAAAGATCTGTCACTGATATCCTAAAAGGTAACAGATTAGAATTTCTTCTGCTCACTGCTTCTGCTTATTCTTGCCTTTCTATGACCATTTTAGGACTTCCAGACTCCAGAGCTTGGTATGACATCTTTTAACTATTTTTCTAGAAGATTTCTATTCAGCCTTCAACCCAAACTCCAATATCATTTCCTTTGTGAAGCCTCCCTTGATCACCCAAGCAACATCTTCCTCCAAACCTGTCACAGAGGTTGAGGCAGGCAGATGTAGGTATAGTATACAGTACACTTTTTTTTACCTCTAACACATATATTTTATGAGCCAGCAACACTGGCCTATGTCCAGGATTAAATCAGCCTATAAAGCCAGCCAGTTCTTCACAGGCCAAGATCTGGCAGAGTCAGGCTCACAATTTTCCATAACTCTTAAATAGATACACGACTTAGTAGCTATCTTAGCTGTCTTCGGTGTCCTTGGCCAAATAGGAACAATCTGAGTATATAAATAAAGAGGGTATTGCACTAAACCAGTGGCAAAGTTAGCATTCTTAGCATTCTTATAGCTTACAAAAAGTTTGTAAATTAACTAACCAAATAAATCAATTGCTGTTGAAGGCTGTTGTTAAAGCAATACATCCATAATCCCTTGAAGAAAGATAGGAACTTTTCTACAACACTAACAATGACAACAGTAATAGCAGCAATTAACTTATGGAGTGCTACTTTGAGACAGACACTATCCTAAGCACTTTAAGGATATAAATTCACTTAATGCTCAACCCCATGTATGGAAGATAAAACAGAGGCACACTGATACAAAATAACTTGCCCAAAGTCACAGAGCTAGTGAATGGCAGAGCCTGGATTCAAGCCGGCATTGTCTGATTCCAGAGTCCATGCTGTACACGCTACTGCTTTATAACTGAAAGAAAAATGTAATGTTTTTAAGCCTGGAGAAAAGACACGATAGTGAACTCATGACCATGTCCTATACTCAAAAAAGAGAATGATTTCCCAGAGTACGAAATATACCATACTAAGATTCAGCACATGCACACGCTCCACCCCCTACTCCTCCCTCTCTCGTACAACTGGAGCCAAAATTTCAGAAACAATATGAACTGGAACAAAATCTGACAATTTCTACTCTATCTTGTAAAAAATGCTGGTCATAAACCAAAAAAAGGTCCTACAGTGCAGTCTGGAAAACACTGCACTAACCCCAAGGTCAGCTTTACTATGCAACCATATACTCCGGAGGAAGATAAAAACAAGATGCAGCTTACTGTTGCTGGCTTTAGATAAGTGAAGCTAGGGAGGGGACGTGATATAATGGAGCCAGACATGAGTTACAATCCGTACTCCATCCCTACACAAATATATGATCTAGCAAGTCAGTTCCCTCTTCAACCCAACATTCGGATGATTGAGTGAGACACAAAATATAAAACTCCTGGTGAATAACATATATAAAGGGATATTTTCTTCCCCCCACACCAACTCTGGGAGTTTGTATCTCTTGGTTAAAGTAACTTCCATAAAGCAGAAGTTGGGCTATTTTGAAATAGGAAAGGATTCAGATATTGATAACTATAACTTCTTGAAGACTCAAGAACCATCCTATCTGGAAAACAATTTTCTTTCCAAGGTGAGTCTGAGCTAACTTTCAGGCCGAAAAGTATCTACAGGAAAACTCTGCTCTTGCATTATGGGATCTATGTCTCTTGGCAAAGAGTGCTTCATGTTCCTCTGAAGAAACAATCCAGAATGAGCTACCCCCATCCCTTTGCTGTAAAACATAGTGTTACAGATGTCCAATGATTTCAAGAGACTGGAAGTGCCCAGGAGAGAGAGCGCCATGTTGTACTTACTTCTGTGCATTCAGCTCGAAACATGGTACCTACTGCAGCGCCTGACATTCAATAATAGATATGAAATGAATGTTTGCTAAGCTTAACCAAAGAAAATTTTTCAGCTCTGGCTTAAGGATTAAAGGTCCACCAAATGCAATTCTATATCGTGTTTCATTTCTGTATGACTCCCCTTTTCCTCTTCTTCCTGCCTTCCCACAGTACATTTTTTTACACCACCCACTGTTTTCACTCTGCCTTTCCTAATGAAAATCTATTTAGCATTAACTTTCTTCTCTGTAGTTTTGGAATTGTTCTTCACATAGACAACTGGTATTTCTTGAAAGGATGGAAATTAAATAATGTATTCAAAGAACTTTTTTTATTTACTTTTTTTAAAAAGATTTACTCATTTATTTGAGAGACAGGGACAGAGAAGGGGGAAGGGCAGAGGAAGAAGGAGAGAATCTCCAGCAGACTCCATGCTGAACCCAGAGCCAGGCACTGGGCTTGATCCCAGGACCCCAAGACCACAACTCAAGTCAAAACCGAGAGTCAGATGCTCAATCAGAGCCACCCAAGCACCCTGATATTATTTAAAAAAAAAAAAAAAAAAAAAAAAAAAACCTTTGAGAATACTAATAAATTCATTACATGTTAGAATGTTTTCATGAAAACAATATGAAAACCAAAATAGGTTTCATGAATATATAACAATGTTTTCCAAAACAAAAATAGTAAGAAATGTGGCACCATTCTACAGTGTTGCAAATCATTTTACAGTGGGGCTTAATAGAGGACAGTACTTAATACTTCTGCATTCAGTCTGTTACATATGTTGTTCTGGTTAAATCACAAGAAGGAAATCCATCACACAGATGTGTAATGGGAAAAAGGAATATTTTAATAGTTCTTTCATATAATTGTGGATACTCTTTGATACTACATCAAAACTCAACAAGAAGTAGTATGTTAAAAGTTAGCTGCAGTGCAGAACCTAAAACCATGACAATTTTCATACTCTTACATTAAAATCTATAGGTCTATCATATATTCTGAATGACGGATCCTTTAGGTGTGCGTGATTTTATAACATCATGCACTGAAACTAACTTTGGTCATTTTCTGAAACTAATGTGGCACTGTATGTGAACTATACTTAAATAAAACAATGAAAAAAGAAAAATACTGGTCAGTGGGTTATGCAAGTCCTCAAAATGTTGATACATTCCATTGTACAATTGGGAAAAAAACACTCATATAACATTAATGTTAAAACCAATCTCATTACAAAAAGAAAAAAACCATTAGGTACTGAGAAGCTGTCAAATTCAAAGGAATATTTACAAAGTTCTATATTTTACTTGAAAGCTCAAATTGTATCACTGGACACAAATACTACCAACTGGTCTCCTTAAAATGACAAGTGAGTTCATTTTTTTTTTTAAGATTGATTAGTTTATTTGAGAGAGAGAAAAAGAGCATGCAAGTGCAAGTCTAGCATGGGGCAGAGGAAAAGGGAAAGAATCCCCAAGAATCCCCAGACTTCCTGCTGAGCACAGAGCCTGACATGGGGCTTGATCACAAGACCTCAAGATTATGGCCCAAGCCAAAATCAAGAGTTAATTCTTAACCAACCAAGCCATCCAGGCACCCCAACAAGGTTCACTTTTTTGATAAAATATCTACTAAACGCCCAGCATGAATAACCATAATTTGTCTGTCAATAGTTCGTTCAAGTAAAAATTATGTTTGTTCCATGAAAAAACACCAGTTACCTCACAACTGAGTCATGCAAGTACTTCTCCTCCAGACAGCCATCACACTCTGATATGCACAGAAGTGCTTCATATGCCCCTCCCTCTATGTCACACTGAATAGTAAAGATATACTCAAGGGCTGAGATTTAATAAAACTAATAATTTTTACTGCTTCATCAAAGACATTCTTATGTGACAGTAAATACAATGATTACTAATAAAGCCTATTGCCACTGCCTTGATTAAAGCCAAGATGCCAGCAGTTTCACCCACTATTGCTCTGGTGTCAGCTCAAATGTCAACACAGTGAAAAAGCCAAATTACGCCTGACTTCTACTATGGAAATGGTTTCGACCTTGTGGACCAGCTAAAAGGATCTCAAAGACCTCCAGAGGTCCATGGATCAGACTATGAAAATTGCTCTTGCAAAACACTATTTCATTCAGCATTATCTCCCATACGGTATGTTTATACTAGAGAATTTGCCACATATATTTTATGTTATTCCGTAACCAACCATAGTAAATACATTCTAATTGATGATGCCAGTTTCCTAAGCCAAGAGAAATTATGTAAAAAGGGCTCCAAAAGATTTTCACAACTGTGGACTGTCTGCTCTGCCATTGGGTAACTATCTATGTGACCTTGCCTAAGTCACTTCTCTGAGCATCAGTAGGTAAGAGCCAGTCTAGCTCTGTGATTCTCACCTCAGGGGTGGGTAGCATAGGGATGAAGATCAAATTCACTACAGATGATGAACAGTGTTACTGAAGGGAGTATATTTCATATCTGAAAACTCTCCAGGCAGAAAAAAGAACCACTAACCTAGCAGTATGAAAGCCATTCGTTTTATAACGACTCTCCAGTCCACTTTAGGTCTTCTTTATATATTGCTCCTTCCTAGAACTTTACATACCTTTAATTATTCAGTTATTTACTTTCTATTGCTTGCCTGATTGTTAATTATTACCTAAGTATTTTCACTGTATTATAAATTCTACCAGAGCAAGAACTACTTCATTTCTTCAGGCTTGCTGAGGCTGAGCACACAGTACCTTGCCAATAAATGTTTGCTAGTTAATAGATAAAACAGTTTTATGAGAACAGAATGGAATGAAGGATGTTAAAAGAATATTAAAAGCTGTAAAGGACATATTTTCCTGTGGAAAAAATTAATTACATAATATTTTTTGAAAAAGAATCATAATCCACAGGCTATTTTGGACATAAAAGTAAGACTACCTAAGTAAGATACAGAATGTTAAATACAACCATAGTTATGTGGCATCAACCAGAAGCTGCCCTACCTCTGCCCAATTTCAGTTTAGAGATAAAGCTCTGCAACCAAATTTTTATTGGGATATTATCAGTGAACCTCATTTCCTCCACGAAAACACACTTATTGACTGATATTACAAGACTTAAGGGACCATGCGAAGGGTCTTAAACCAGTCTGGGCCAGTTGTATTTGTTGATAGATTAGTACAGCTTTCCAAAAATATCATTTTTAAAAAATTTTTATTTTTTTTTTAAATTTCTTTTCAGTGTTCCAGAATTCATTGTTTATGCACCACACCAGTACTCCATGCAACATGTGCCCTCCATAATACCCACCACCAGGCTCATACAACCTCCCAGCCCCAGCCCCTCCCAAACCCTCAGATTGTTTTTCAGAGTCCACGGTCTCATGGTTTGTTCCCCCTCCAATTTCCCCCAACTCCCTTCTCCTCTCCATCTCCCCATGTCCTCCATGTTATTTCTTATGCTCCACAAATAAGCAAAACCATATGATATGTGACTCTCTGTGTCTTATTTCACCCAGCATAATCTCTTCCAGTCCCATCCATGTTGATACAAAAGTTGGGTATTCATCCTTTCTGATGGAGGCATAATACTCCATAGTATATATGGACCACAACTTCCTTATTCATTCGTCCATTGTTGGGCATCTTGGTTCTTTCCACAGTTTGGTGACTGTGGCCATTGCTGCTATGAACACTGGGGTACAAATGACCCTTCTTTTCACTACATCTGTATCTTTGGGCTAAATAACCAGTAGTGCAATTGCAAGGTTATAGGGAAGCTCTATTTTTAATTTTGTAAAAAATCTCCACACTGTTTTCCAAAGTGGTTGCACCAACTTGCATTCCCACCAACAGTATAAGAGGGTTCCCCTTTCTCCACATCCTCTCCAACACACGTTGTTTACTGTCTTGTTAATTTTGGCCCCAAAATATCATTTGTTTTATTCTAATTAGTAGAATCCATTATGGCCTATAATTAGTATTATGAGCTCTATTTTACAGTCTATATTACTACTATTATAATAATGGAAAAGTATTATAAGGGAGGAGTAAATTATTTCCACTTGGAGCACTTCTTAAAATTAAAACAGCAACAAAAGCTACCATTTCATCAAGGCAGATTTTAAAAGTATTATCACAAGAAAGGATAGTTTATAAGACAGAAATAGTTTTACAATGTCATGTAATCTTACAAGACTTAGAAAGAAGCAGCTGAAAAGGGCAAATCATTATTCATATTTCCTTGCAATGTTCTTATTAACCTGCCACTCTAATTTCATAAACTCTGTCAATATGAAACTAAAAAGATGAGGTAACAATTTTTTCGAAGTTGGAAATTGATTCAACAGGCTTATCAGGCATTACAGCAAAGATTCAGAAACAGGATACATATAAATTTGCCATGTAGTTATAGAAACTTAGTAAAGAAATGGAAAGGGTAATTTAAAAGAGAAAAATCACTTACTGTAGCCATGTCCCTCAGGAAATCTTGGGAGACTCAAAGAAATGCTAATTATGATTTTAATTAAGAACTGTAAAATCCACAATATGGTAACACCCCATTCCCACAACTACATTCAATTCATCATTTTCACAGGAATAACATTCTTTACAACTACTCCATAAATAGCCAACAAGGCCACTACACACCACAAGTGTACTAGTATATTAGTCATACATACAAACTCATTTAGTCACACATGGAATGAACTGGTTGTACTGATGCTACCTTGGTTGATCTAGAAATCCCCGGAAGAAATTCAAACTACTCTCTGTCACAGTCCTGGCTAAATGAGCGATGCCAGCAAACAAGCATAGCCTGCAGTATTGGAGACATCCACATTATTCTTACAAATAAATATATAAATGAATAAATAAGTATCTTAAAAACTGAATTGAACAGAGACAGAATGATGAAATTAATGATGGTTTCATGTGGACTTCAAGATAAAAAAAAAAATATGGGAAGAGTATCCTCCACCGTATACAACTACATTACTGTTCAGTACTGATGTTCCTATAGCCACAATGAGTTACTACTTAACAACTGGGAAAAGTGTACAAATAAAACATAACAAACTTGAGCTTAAACTATTCTCCAACACTTTTGAAGGTGTGAACATTTTAAACTGGTTCAATATGGCAATACAGTACACCTGAGCAACATTTTGTATAAAAGTTATATAAAATTATATCAAGAATAATGGGACATTAATTTTTTTTAAATTCCTAGAGATATGACACAATGTTTGATACTATAAACATATGCTAAGAAACATACCTATGGAAGTTAGAGGTACAAGGAAAATTATAAATCAAAGGTTATTCAAGCATAACAGAAGCTTGAAAATTTAAATGTACAGAAAATTAAAATGCTTAATTATAAGTAACTCTTGCCTCTTAAATAAATTCAACTTCTCTAGTAATATTTTATTAGCTTATTTTGTTACAGAATATAGGTGACATTATATCTCAATTTTTTTAAAAGGATATAACTAATTCCACATCCATTTCATCAATAATACTAAAAGACAGTGTTCTAGGTTTTTGAGATATTACATAATCAGTTATTAGTGGGCCAAATTATGTCACCAGTAAACACAGAAATATATAATTCAGCTCTCAAGTCAAGCATGAAAATTCCCCCTCTGCCTCTCATGTGTTTATTACTGTAGACTAGCACCCAATTATTCTAAATCACCACAGAACCAAAATACTATAGAATTACAGTAGAATTACAATTTTTAAATCTCTAGGCTGCTTTTGATGTAGTATTTTCAAATTACCTCAAAATATCTGATTATATAAAGCCTTATTTTATGCTCTCAGCAATCTCTAAGGTAAAACTAAGTTCTAGAGTTCCAAATATTGGATGGTCCTCAATAACTGTCAATTTCATTTCCCAGTTAAAATACGTTTCCAGGATTTTTACTGTTAAAGTATTATGCTGCATGATAGAAACTGAGAACACTGACATCTTTACACTTAAAAGAGATTACAAACAAAACACAAAATCCAACCTCAGTCTCCTGTGTAAGAAATTAGCCCAGGTAAAAATTAACAAACAAAAGTTCTTTCTATATTTAATCGAACATTACAAACACAGACAATAATTCCAAAGATGGCTGAACTAAAGGAAGCAACTTAAAATTGCGACTATCACATTAATCCGAACAGCAATCTTTAGAGGACAACCACAACCATAAGCATTACTTCTAAGTTTTAAACTTGACCTTTTAAATTATCTGTCCTGGTAGCTCTGGAATGGGTTGTTATTATTACTTTAAAATCTTACAGACTAGGGGCACCTGGGTGGCTCAGTGGATTGAGCCTCTGCCTTTGGGTCTGATCATGGTCTCAGGGTCCTGGGATCAAGCCCCATGTCAGGCTCTTTGCTCAGCGAAGAGCCTGCTTCCCTCTCTCTCTCTCTCTCTCTCTGCCTGCCTGTGATCTCTTTCTCTCTCTCTCTCTCCCTCAAATTAAATAAAGTCTTAGAAAATAAAATAAAATAAAATCTTACAGACTTTTTACCTACTGTATGTTTCTCAATATATAACAGAAATAAAATAGGGCTGAGTAATCTATTTTAAGAGGAACTTCTAGAAACCAAATGAATTTATGATAAAATTAAAAGAAGATGTACATATTTCTTACATCTAGGCCTACAGAGAAAGTTTGTCAATAGAAGCTAAATCAAACAGCAAAATGTGAACACCTCAATTATAACAGTAATTTGAGAATACATGCTCATACACTCAGAACATATGAAGAAAAAGAGTTTCAGAAGGTGAGAAAATTTTGCCTTTTATCATAAGCATATTTCACCATTATCAGCAAGTTTGAATGGTAAAATTTTCAAACTAGGATCTGTTGCTAAGCCCTAATTAATTTTTCAACAAAGTTATCTGTTTCATGTAAAATTTATTGACAAATACTTATAAATTATGTACACAAATTTTTCCTCACCCACACAATAGAAATATAATCAAAGCAATTAATTTTTTAAATGTTCATAGCTACTGAAAAAGATAGTTTTAAAAGCATCCTTCTGGCTTTAAAATAAAAACCTAACCTATGAGAGTATAATAAAGAATAATTAGATGTAAGTTTTAAAAATCAAAGAATTAAATTAGATAAAAGTAATACCAGATATTGCAGAAACATGACCTAAACAACATACTTCCTCTTTTTTTTTTTTTTTAAAGATTGCATTTATTTATTTGGGAGAGTGAGAGAGAACATGAGAGGGAGAGGGTCAAAGAGAGGCGCAGACTCCCCGCTGAGTGGGGAGCCTGATGCGGAACTCTATTCCAGGACTCCAGGATCATGACCTGAGCTGAAGGCCGTTGCTTAACCAACTGAGCTACCCAAGAGCCCCGTATACTTCCTCTTTTAATTGAGGTATAATTGACATATAACATTATATTAATTTCAGATGTGAAACTGACTTATTTGTATGCATTGCAAAATGATCACCACCATAAGTCTAGTTAACACCTAAAAAGAGTACACTGTTTCTATGAGAAACTCACCAAAAAAGAAACATTAAAAATATAAGCATCCTTAATGTCAGCTGAACTACATGAATATTAATCCCACATAAAGAAAAAGAAAGACATTAACACTTAAATGTCATAGGTTTGTCTGTCAACTCTATAATTTTAGACTATTTTATATTCAAAAGACAACATTTACTTTAAAAAGGCTAATTTTATTTGTGCTTGTAAAAAAATATATATATATACATACACATATATATATAACCATCTTACTTATTCAGCAGGATGGAGAGTATAAAACTCCTCCCAGAACCAGAAGAAGCAAGAAAAAGTCTCCCAGCAGAGAAAGATGGCAAAAATTAACATGCTAGCAACAACAACAACAACAAAACAGAAACAACAAAAAAAGTCATACATTCTACTAATTGCTTATTCCCTCTTCTCCTACACAAATTATAAAAAACTTTATAATTTGGGGCCGCCTTTCTCCAGCCCCAGCCCACAGCTTACTGGAAACAAAAAACTGAGAGAAACTGAGGCACAGATAGAGGTTGCAAGCCCACAGCAACAGCAATAAGAAGCAACAATTAACACAAAGGAAAAACCAAAAAATGAAAGTAATGGTCAAAAACTCTAAAAGCTGTAGATAGGACTACATATGCCAAGACTCTGTGAGGCATTTTATACCACAATGCAATAATTTATACATTATAAAGATGTTAAATTATATCATCTGCAAAGAGTCAGTGTTTGACTTCTTTGCCCAAATAGAAGGCAACAAACTGTAATTCTCATGACCCTTTATACTCCATCTTGTATTCAACTTACAGAGACAAAAATGTGCAGGGAGAATAGATGTGTAAGCCTGCTGACAATCCTGACTCCATCTTTGGCCCAATTTGTCTCCGATGGAAGTTAATGAGTGCCCTGGCAGGCATGCAGGGAGCTTTTTCTGATCTTCCCTAAAGTTGTTTAGATAACTAGTAGAGATAACATTGTTTCTTCTCCTCCCTCCCCTCCAGCACACAAATGGCACCACTTTAGATAACTGCCCTTTGACCTCATCACAACACAATAAAATCTATGGATTAAGGTCCAGGCTTTGCAGAGAATAGCTGCAAAGCAACTGGATTGCCATCCCTCTGATCCCCTACCCCCGCCACCCCGCCCCCGTCAGTAAGTTACCCTAAATAAATCTCCGTGTAAATGATATGAAGTGGCTTGCTTTGGTTTTTTTTGTTTTCAGTCTCAAAGTGCCTTCTCAGTGTGGAGGACACTTTATTGCCTTTACCTTCTTCTTCTTTTTTTTTTTGCCTTTACCTTCTTATCCAAATAAACCAGTATTAAGAAGATCGTCCCAACTTGTATTTTGAAAAACTTCAAAGCTACAAGCAAGTTAAAAGAGCAGTACAACAAAGACGATATATCCTTTACGATGGACACCATATACATAACATTTCGTCACATCTGTATCCTCAATCTCTCATTTTCCATATATACGTATATCCACATATACATATGTACATATACACATACCACACACAAGCCATACTTTACTTTCATTACACCATTTTTTTAAAGACTTTATTTATTTATTTGACAGAGAAAGATCACAAGTAGGCAGAGAGAGGGGCGGGGAAGTGGGCTCCCTGCCAAGCAAAGAGCCCTATGTGGGACTCGATCCCAGGCCCCTGAGATTATGACCTGAGCGGAAGGCAGAGGCTTAACCCACTGAGCTACCCAGGTACCCCTTGTTATACCATATTACATGATACTTCACTCCTAAATTCACCAGCTGGTATCTTCCAGGAACAAAGACATTCTTCTTTATAACCTGATTCTACATAACATCATTCAATAATATCATGTGTATCAGTTAACAACTGATGTCCAACAAAACATTTCCAAAATTTAAAGGCTTAAAAGATAGGCATGTTACTGCTTATGAGACCGTTAGTCAGGTAGGTGGCTTTGTCCTAGCAAGTTAACTTATGTGTCTATAGTCAGTTTTGCTAATCTACATTAAGATCTCTCACATGTTTGGGAGTTGGCTGACGATAAACTAGGATGGCCTCAACTGGGAAAACTGAATTCTCCTCCACTGGGTCTTCCACTCTCTAGTAGATTAGCCAGAGCCTGATCAGACAGCAATGCCACAGTTCCAAGAAAGCGAAGCACATAAGAAGGAGCTTAACCGGATGCCTGGGTGGCTCAGTGGGTTAAGCCGCTGCCTTCGGCTCAGGTCATGATCCCAGGGTCATGGGATCGAGTCCTGCATCGGGCTCCTCGCTTGGCAGGGAACCTGCTTCTCTCGCTGCCTCTGCCTGCCTCTCTGCCTGCTTGTGTGTACTCGCTTGCCGCTTGCTCGCTCTCTCTCTCTCTCTGGCAAATAAATAAAATCTTTAAAAAAAAAAAAAGAAGGAGCTTAAGAAGTTTATGCTCATAAATGGCACACCATCATTTCTGCCACGTTCTGCTGGCCAGCCCATATTTATGAGGTGGAGAAACAGACTCCATCTCTTAGTGAGAGTAGCTGTAAAGTCACATTGCCCAGAGCATGGGTACAGGAAAGATGAAGAACTGTGACCATTTTTGCAATCTGTTGTATCACCTAATATCCAAATTTCCCAAATTATCTCCCAAATTGTTTCTTTATTGTTTTTTTTTGGGGGGGGGGTGTTGGTGGTTCCTTCCTACTCTCTCTCCCTCTCCTCCCTTTCCTTTCCTCCTTTAGAAGAAATAAGGAAATCAAATCAGGGGCTCCTGGGTGGCTCGGTCAGTGAAGTATCTGCCTTCAGCTCAGGTCAAGACCACAGCATTCTGGGACTGGTCTCCCTGCTCAGCGAGGAGTCTGCTTCTCCAGCTCCTGCTCCCTCTCCCTCTGTGTGCTTGCACTCTCACAAATTATAGGTTTCTATGCTTGCCATGAATCCTTTAATACTTTTTTTAAGATTTACTTATTTGAGAGAGAGAGAGCAGAAGAAAGGGGCAGAGGGACAGGAAGAGAGAGAATCCCAAACAGATTACATGATGAGCATGGAGCCCTACACAAGACTCAATCCCATGGCCCCAAGATCACGACCTGAGCCAAATCAAGAGTGAGACACTCAACTGACTAAGCCACCCAGGTGCCCCACCATGAATCCTTTAATTTAGAGCAGCACCCAACCTTTATTTCTTTCGTGATATTCCCATTTCATAATATTCAGTTGCTCCTAAGAAAACTAAAAGGACTAGATTTTAATGTCTCTAAATACTCATTTCATATTGTATAAAATAAACTCTAAATATGAAATCATATTGTTAATTCTGCCAGCTATTGCAGGAATCCAACCCTCAAAGACTCATTTGGTACTTGGAAGCCATTTCTCACAAGTGTTCACAAATGGGTCTTGTGGCTATTTTGTGACATTCACCAGTTCCTCCTCTTTAACTCTGGCCTGAAACCCACTTACTCTGCACCCATCTTTTCTTTCTTTCTTTCTTTCTTTTTTTTAATTAGCATGGGCCCTACCACTGTCTACCTACTCTTCCTTATGTCCTCCCTCCCGACTATGGTATGGAAAGAGACATTATGTTATAAAGTCTTGTCATCTCCCCAGCATGTGTTATTCTGATCTAACACTGTCTATTTTTTCTGCAGCAACTCACTGTGAAATGTTTGTCTGTACGTGAATTATTTTCCTGCTCTTTCCTCGTCATTAACCGCATGCAGAGGCAGAAGTAGTCACAACAGATATGAACAAATTCCTCTGAGACAGAAATTCCTGAGTAAGCAACAGAAAACCCTCCAGACACAAATTGGAAGCATCTGATTCACTGAGCAGTACCTGCGGGCAGAGCCTGGGCTGAGCTGGAACTTGCTCTGGACAAATTCTGCACCAAGAACTCAGATTCCTCTAGCATAGCATCATTCGGACTCTGACTCTGGGCACCACATAGTATAAAGTGGCTCCGGATCAGATGCTATAAATTCACCAGTAGAACTGACTTCCCCTGAATAAGTAAGCATTTTTATCTTCATTATCATCTGGTTTAAATTAACATTTACTTCCAAGCATAGCGTAGCAAGCTTTGCCTTGTTATCTATGTTTCGTTCTGGTAAACTTGGGAAAACCAAAAAGATTTCCCTATTACCTTCTTCCTCTTCACTGCATTCCTGATCCCAGGTTGTGTTTTATACTGAAACTCATAAAATCAAAAGGTTATGGCACTAGCATCTCCAACTCACACTCAGAGGAAACATCATAATTTAACTGAGCATACACGAGGCCAGAACAAAACAGGGAGGGCCACCTTCGCCTCCAGTAGAATAGTTTCTCACAAATGCTATCCGGTTATTCGCTCCTACTGTACCTAAACTTACTCATAGTATGTGTGACTTACGTGAATGGCTGGTACTGACCTGGCCAGGATTCCCTCTCTACTCCTACACTGCTGACAGCCATAGCCTGACAAACACGAGTGTGTGTTAGCACTAAACACATAATACTATGGTAACACAGGACGTCGTGAGATGAACAACTTTCATCCAGAAGCTCTCTATACCACAGGAATATTATCCAAAATACCTATATCCAAATACCCAAAATGAGGGGAAAGAGGGGGGGGGATAGAAGGAGACTGGGGAAGAAGAGAGTATTACTATTATGAACTTGATGAAGTCTGATGAAATTACCCTAATTTAAATCCTAAACAACTTCTACTAAAATCTCCAAGAGAATGCAGAGTTTATAAGACATAGAGTTGATATTTACCTCTCTGTCATGCTTACCGACAAAGAGTATGAGATAAAGCAATGAAAGGCAGAATGGTCCTCTGAGCTATGAGACACACAAAAAATATAGGAAGATTCTGCCCAAAGACAAAAACTGAACTAATTATTAAACCATGGGACTATTTCTTAATCCAGGATGAACTTCCCAGTATTAAACCTAAGAATTCTGATGGTGCCTCATAAGATGTTAGTTGTTCCTAATAGTTCACATAGTTTTCCAGTGTGATGGAAAGCAGCCAATATACCATGGTTATGTTTTTCTTTTTCCTAAAACCTATTTAAAATATCTTATATTATAAGGTAAAATACTGGTTTGACAATTATACTGAAGTTATAATTAAAAGTATCATCAATTTTGTTTATCCTGTTAACCCAGAGTTTGTCCAATAATAAAATCTTTTTACTCTATTATCTTAGAGTAAAAATACAAAATACAAACTACAAAAACATGACTCTTGATTCTAATTATCTATTTTAAACAATGGAAACTTCTGATCCATCACCTAAGATAAAAACAGAGAGGGAGACAAACCATAAGAGACTCTTAACTATAGGGAACAACTGAGGGCTGCTGGAGCGGAGGTGGTGAGGGGATAAGGAAATTGGGGGATGGGTATTAAGGAGGGCACTTGAGTGTTATATGAGCACTGGGTGTTATATGCAACTGACAAATCACTAAATTCTACCCCTAAAATCAATAATACACTATATGTAAACTAAATTGAATTTAAATAAAAATTTTTAAAGAAAGACTTACTTTTTGAAAGCCAACTACAGGGGTGCCTAGGTGGCTCAGTCAGTTAAGCGTCTACCTTTGGCTCAGGTCATGATTCCAGGGTTCTGGGATTGAGCCCCCCACATTGCTCAGTGGGAAGTCTGCTTCTCCCTCTTCCTTTGCCTCTCCCCCACAGTTTGTTCTCTCTCTAATAAATAAATAAAATATTTTTAAAAATCAAAATAAAAAACCAACTATAATATGAATACCAAGTGTTCTCAATGAGGTGAATTCTTGTGCACTCCCTTTACATAAAAGGGACTTCTATCCTGCGAATCCATCTGTAAATCTATCACTGTAATCTTTGTGACAACCACTCACAAAGTACCTGACTCAGTGGTTTCACATCCTGGCTATCAAGTAGCCAATCATTAAATAAATAAATTCTTTTATTTTCTTATATTTCAACTAAAGGCACAATCTTAGTTTTATAGAAGAAGACTTCTAAGTACATTTTATTCAAATTGATCTATATCATGTTGTATTTGGGGCGCCTGGGTGGCTCAGTGGATTGAGCCGCTGCCTTCAGCTCAGGTCATGATCCCAAGGTCCTGGGATGGAGCCCCGCATCGGGCTCTCTGCTCTGCGGGGATCCTGCTTCCTCCTCTCTCTGCCTGCCTCTCACTGACTTGTGATCTCTGTCTGTCAAATAAATAAATAAAGTAAACCTTATATCATGTTGTATTTGTGGGCCTCTAGATCGCATTTTCTCTTTTAACTCTCTTCCCACCTCCTATGTTCCTATGTCCAGGTCCACATACTTTTGCTTTAATGGAGAACTCAGTCCAGGCACATTATTAGTACACTTAACATAATATCACAGGTATTTTCTTGAAATTTTTTATCAAAGCATTTTCTTCTGAACTATTCCTGCTTACTTATAATAATTTCTCCTAAACTTATTAATTTTTTTTTCAGAAAAATTTGAGAAATGTTGTTAAAAATAAATTATGTCTTACAAAATAACTTCTATATTAGAACTCTTGAGTATGGATAGTAATTCAACTTATTAGATGACCTTAGTATTATGAGATTTTTTTTGTTTACAACCACGTTCATGAACTTGGACATGGATACCAAGTAATAGAGAAAGAGGGAAAACTGCCTTATTTTAGGAAACCAGTATAATCTTTGTTCCAAAAACCTAATAAACAATACAACAACAATAAGTCCCCATTTACTTGTCAATATAAAATTAAAATCCTAAATAAAATACAACTTTTGTAAATACAGCAATATATTTTTAAAGAATAGAAAGCGATCAGGGCACCTGGGTGGCTCATTCAGTTAGGCATCTGACTCCTGATTTTAGCTTAGGTCATGATCTCAGGGTTGTGAGATCGAGCCACACATGGGGCTCTGGGCTCGGTATGGAACCCACTTGAGATTCTCTCTCTCTCCTTTTCCGCATATCCCTCCCTGCTTCTCTCTCTCCATCCCCCAAAAATACAAAATGATCAGGTAGAATTTACTATAAAAAAATAAGAATGGTTTAACATTCTGATATATATTCATGTAATTCTCCGTATGAATGGGTCAGAGAGATAAAAAGCAAGATTACATCAAATATTCAACAAAAGCACTAAATTTCAACATCTGTGATAGAAATAGAATGAAATTTCTTTATTTAACAAAGATACATACCAAATCCATCATACTTAAAAAAACATATTAAAATAAAAGGTATTTAACTCGGTACACTATTTTCCTTTAGTTTTTGCTTAGGAATGGGGTGGGGAGCAGAGACCAACACCAACCCCCAGCTGGTAAGACAGACAGGGGAAATACCATTAGGCCTAAATATGGTCTGCCTCTGGCTATGTAAGGCCACTTGTCCAGCATAGCCAGAGTGGTTCTAGATCTCAAAAATCAAGTTGCCTCGAGGGGTGTGAGGGGTGGGGACAGGTAAAAGAGGGTAAAGACCACCTGTACTAGCAAAGGACCTCTCATCATCTTCATCACAGTCAGAAAACATAGCAGCAGCATCCCTGGGGTGCGCTACTGGAGACTCCAAGGAAGGAATTTGTCCTTCCAGTGGTGGAGAATACTGCAAGTGTTCTCAATGAGATAAATTCTTGTGCACTCCCTTTACATAAAAGGGACTTCTATCCTGCGAATCCATCTGTAAATCTATCACTGTAAACTTTGTGACAACCACTCACAAAGTGCCTGACTCAGTGGTTTCACATCCTGGCTCAACCGCTTAGAATCATGTGTCCTTAGGAAAATCATAAGCAGTTTGTTCATTTGCAACCTGTAATAACACTACTTTCTCCTCTGTGAGGAAAACATTCGACAAAGTGCTTAGCATGTATAAATTGTATTGCATGACGCTGGCACAGTGAGGGTTAGCTATTGTTAGCTATTACCATAATGTTATCTTGCAAGAGAATTTTTTTTTTATAATTTCTAAAGTTTTAATCCCAGTATAGTTAACATACAGTGTTATGTTAATTTCAGGTGTAACACAGTGATTCAACAATTCCATACATCTCCTGGCGCTCACGGATGCACTCCTTAATCCCGGTCATCTATTCCACCCTTCCCCCCACCCACCTCCCCTCTGGTGATCATCACTAAAAGTCTGTTTCTGGGTTTCTCTTTCTCTTTTTTTTTTTCCTTTGCTCGTTTGTTTTGTTTCTTAAATTCCATATGAGTGAAATCACATGGTATGTGTCTTCTTCACTTAGCATTATTCTGTCTAGCTCCATCAATGTCACTGCAAATGGCAAAATCTCATTCTTTTTATGGATGAATAATATTCCATTGTGTGTGTATATATATATATATATATATATATACATACATACCACCTCTTCTTTATCCATTCATTTATCAACGGACACCTGGACTGCTTCCATAATTTAACTATTATAAATATAATGTTGCTATAAACATAGGGGTACATTTACTCCTTTGAATTAGTGTTTTTGTGTTTGGGGGATAAATACTCAGTAGTACAATTACTGGATTGGACAGTTCTATTTTTAACTTTTTAAGGAAACTCCTACTGTTTTGCACAGTGGATGCACCAGTTTGCATTCCTATCAACAGTGCAGGAACCCTTCTGCACTGTATTCCTCCATATCTGCCCCAACACTTGTTTCTTGTGTTTTTGATTTTGACAGGTGTAAAGGGGTATTTCAGTGTAATTTTTTTTTTTTTTTTAAGATTTTACTTATTCAGAGAAAGAGAGGGTGTGTGCGCACAGGTGAGCAGGGGCAAGGGCAGAGGGAGAGAGAATCTCGAGCCAACTCCACTCTAAGCACAGAGCCCAGTTGGCAGGGCTGGATTTTATGACCTGAGCCAAAACTAAGAGTCGGATACTGAGCCCCCAAGGTGCCCCACAGTGTGGTTTTGATTTGCATTTCTCTGATGATAAGTGATGTTGAGCATCTTTTTATGTGTCTGTTGGCCATGTCTTCTGCCTATTTTTTAACTGGATTATTCATTTTTAGGTGTTAAGTTGTATAAGTTCTTTATATATTTTAGATACTAACCTTTTATTAGATCATTCATTTGCAAATATCTTCTCCCATTCAGTAGGCTGCCTTTAGTTTTGTTGATTGTTTCCAAAGCTATGCAGAAGCTTTGTATTTTCATGTAGTTCTAATAGTTTGTTTTTGCTTTTATATCCCTTGCCTCAGGAGATACACCTAGAAAAATGTTGCTAGGGTCAATGCCAAAAACATTTTTGCTTGTGCTCTCTTCTAGAATTTTTATGGTTTTAGGTCTCACGTTTAAGTCTTCAACCCACTTTGAATTTATTTTTGTGTATGGTGTAATAAAGTGGTCCAGTTTCATTCTTTTGCAGGTAGCTGTCCAATTTTCCCAACGCCATTTGTTAAAGAGACTGTCTTTTTCCCATTGGATATTCCTTCCTGCTTTGTCAAAGATCAACTGACCATATAATCATGGGTTTATTCCTGGGTTTTCTACTCTGTTCCATTGATCTTTGTGTCCATTTTTGTGCCAGTGCCATATTGTTTTGAGGACTACAACTTTATAAATTAAAGTCGGAATTGTAATAACTCCAGCTTTGATTTTCTTTTTCAAGACTGCTTTGGCTCTTGGGGTCTTTCTGTGGTTCTATATAAATTTTAGAGTTATTTGTTACAGTTCTGTGAAAAATGCTGTTAGTATTTTGATAGAGATTGCATTAAATGTATAGACTGTTCCAAGTAGTCTCAACATTTTATTAATATTTGTTTTTCCAACCCATGAGCATGGAATGTTTTTCCATTTGTTTGTGTCATCTTCAGTTTCTTTCAACGATGTTTTATAGTTTTAAAGAATATAAGGCAGGGTACCTGCCTGGCTCAGTTGGTGGAGCATGTAACTCTTGATCACAGGCTTGTGAGTTCAAGTCCGACACTGGGTAAAGAGATTACTTAAAAATAAAATCGTTACGAAAAAGAAAGACTACTTTTTGGTTAAGTTTATTCCTAGGTATTTTATTGTTTTTGGTGTAATTGCAAATAGGCTGCTTTCTTAATTTCTCGTTCTGTTGCTACATTATTAATGTATAGAAATGCAACAGATTTCTACACATTGATTTTGTATCTTGTGACCTTACTAAATTCATTTATCAGTTCTGGCGGATTTTTTTTGGTGGAGTCTTTAGGGTTTTCTATACACAGTATTATGTCATCTGCAAATAGTGAAAGCTTTACTTCTTCTCTACCTTTTATTTCTTCTTGTTTGTTTGATTAGCTATGGCTAGGACTTCCAGTACTATGTTGAATAAGTGATGAGAGTGGACATCCTTGCCTTGTTCCTGACTTTACAGGGAAAGTTCTCAGTTTCTCCCCATTGATTATGATATTTATTCATGGCCTTTATTATGCCAAGGTCATTGGAAAATGTTAATACCCTGTAAAGTGAGCACTCCTATAGTTCTGATTTTCAATAATATTACAGGTCAGACTTGGGAATCTTTATTGGCTGGCCTTATAATTACATTAAAATCTTAACCCTTTATACCATAGACTACAATACCTTATATGTTCTAGTTCCTGCCTTCCTCTCCAAATTCACTTCCTGACAGCCCTACCTTTTCTATCAAACTACCAAATGTCAACAAAACCAGACTTTGTGCCTCTCCAATATGCTCTAATACATTTCCTTCTTAAGGTCTTGAATTATGCTACCATTTTGGCCTGGAAGGCTCTCTCTGGTGGGACTACCTCCTGTGCATGGTGTAATTCTCAACTAAAAGCTCACCTCCTCAGAGGCTTTCTCTGACTACATACAATAGACACTTCTACTATCTCTCTCTCTACTCTTTTGCTTTACTTTATTTTATTCTCAACACTTATTACTACAGAAAACTGTATTAATTTATTAGTGCATCTGTACATTGTCTGTCTCCAAGCACTCCCCTCCATGAAATGTTAAGCTTCATGAAGGCAGAGACTTAGATCATATCCAGGAGTATCCAGCACACAGTGAGCACACTGTATTTGTTGATCAAACTATGTGTCTGGGCTGATGTCTCACAGCTTAGCCCATTACTAATTACTACTACGGTCAAAGTCAAAGGCCAAGACAAAGTCACTCTACCTACAAACCATTTGAATTCATTAATGGTAGATTTTTTGAAAAGGTGGTAAATTGGGGCACTTGGGAGGCTCAATCAGTTGAGCATCCAACTCTTCATTTCACCTCAGGTCATAATCTCTGGGTGGTGAAATCAGTGAGATCAAGCCCTGAATCAGGCTCCATACTCAATACAGAGCCTGTCTGAGATTCTCTCTCTCCGACTCTCTCTACCCCTTCCCCTCTGTAGGCACACACACTCTCTCTCTAAAGTAAATAAATCTATAAACATACCAACAAAAAACAAAAAAAAATAAATAAAAGGTGGTAAAGAATATGTATAATTGGGATCAATTATTAAAGCCCACTGATCTTCATACAGAGGTATGGACAAAAAAAAAAAAAAACAATTTGTATAGTATAAAAAGAAACAAGCACATTTTCAAAAGTACAATATACTAGTATATCAGTGACTGGGCAGGAAACTAATGATTTGTTCTTTCAAAGAATGGGATAAACTACATTTTATACTCAGTAAAATGATGTCATGCATTAGAACTTTATCCAAACTGTTGTTTAAGGGATTCATGAAGTTAAACAAGTTTCTTTAAACCCTCTACAAACTATTTAAATGTTTACGGTGGATCACTAGCCTGGGAATATAACATTCAAAGGTTCCCAAACCTAACTGACTATAAAATGCGTTTCTTTAAACTACAAATTTACATATCCTGGAAATCAATTTAGGATAAGCTTCTATAGAGATGATAAAGTTATTGTATTAGCAACTATAAGAGCCTACCACTTAGTTTGATTCTTAGTAGTTTGAAGAACAAAAATTGTTTATTTGTTTGTTTCCAATTGCTTTCTTTAGCCTAAGTTTTTAACCACAATAGCCTGGCTCCTCTATTCTTTAATACTTGCTTTCTTCCAACACTTCTATCAATTTATTTATTTTCTTATTTTACTACACTGTATAAAAGCCTCTAAACCCACACTGCATAAAGGGTCTAAATAGTTGTGGGGATCTTTGTCTTTTTTTTTCTTCTCTTTTTATTTAAATGCAAATAGCCCCAGTACTCCCATATATAATACAATATTTACTTTAAATTTTGGTAATTAAGGGATGCCTGGGTGGCTCAGTCAATTAAGTGTCTGCCTTCGGCTCAGGTCAGGATCCCAGGGTCCTGGGATCCAGTCAACAATACGCTCCTTGCTCAGTGGGGAGCCCGATGCTCCCTGTGCCTGCCACTCCCACTGCTTGTACTCTCTCTCTGAGAAATAAATAAATAAACATTTAAAAAAGATAAAAATAAAACTTTGGTAATTAATTTTTAACAGTTTTGCTAATTTCTTCTTATTCCTATTTTACTTGGAATTTCTACTGGGAAAGACTAATAAATGTTATCAAATGTCAATATCATATAACATATCATGTGATTTGTAACTTTTCCCTTATCTAATAATGAGTTTCACTGAAAACTTCTGGATGGCAAAATTTCCTAACTGTAAAATATCCTTGCATTCCTAGAATAAACCTTACTCGGTCATGGGATACTATTAATTTAGGTTACCTGGTAAGTTTAATTCCTGAAGAAATCAGATACTTGATTTGCTGAAGTAAGGAATGTCACTTTAAACATACATAATTTAAGTTTTGGAAAGAAAATAAGACAAAGATGAAAAAGAAATTAGAACTGTATAATTCTATTTACCAGAAATTCTAATCAATTGTATTATCCTGTTCTAGTCATATTCTGTATGATTCTGTATAGATTCCCAAATTTTAGTTCCCTTTGGATCAAATTAATTTTTAAACTGTGGTATGGAAGTGAAATTATGTCTTTTGTCTGTTATCCTAAAGATCAACTCCAGAAAACATATATACTATCTAAGAATGTGAACAGGAATTTTGAAGGTAAATAAGGCAAATTATAAATATCAGAAAGCAAAAAGATGAGACAAAACAACAATCTTTTTAACCTAAAATACAGTTTCACCTAAATAACACAATCCATATTTTTTAATTTATAAGGTTTTCCATTGTAATTTATAATGCTATGAATAGTGCATTCTTATAACTATTCTGTCTACTAAAAATTAATCATACAATATAATAATATAGGAAAAAGCTGCTCAAATAGTCCCCATAAAATTCTTGAGTCCTACGCCAACAGATACAATACAAAAAGAATCTCAATAACCATTTAAACAATGTTTTCAGTTATTATTCCTAAAAACCAATCACTTAAACAATAAACCTACATTAGGTGTTATACCCGGAAAGATATCAATCTTTACTATAAAAAGTAACGAATTATTAGTCACAACTTCAAAGTCATTTGAGTCCATTTAACACCATCAGTCTGATCCACTGAGCTTCCTAATAAACTGTACCAGAATTTATACCAACTCTCTTTTTCAATAGTTTCCATATTTATTTAAACAAACCTTATACAATCAGGTAAAATCAAAGTAAAGTTAAGAACAAGAATATGTAAATATCAGGATTCCAATATTCTATCTCCTATTTCAGTGGCAAGTTTGTTACAATACAAATGTAGAAAATATTGAAAGATATGAATGTATTAGATGAATTAACAACTGTACTCACGCATCATTTGAGCAAGTCATAAATTCTCCCTTTATTTTGGGATGCCATGAACCAGTATGAAGCATTGCTGTATGACCCTTAAAAAATAAAAATATAGAAAAAAAGATACTTTAAAAAGATTCTTAAAAATAAATAAAATGACCAGAAACTGATATATCATATTTAAAAGTAACTGTTTATTCCTCCCAAGAGCACACTATTTTAATTACAAACATAGTATACTCTCCCAATTTTATTTCAAAATATGCTTTCTTTATTTCACTTTGTTTAATTCACTGTATAAGTTCCCTGCCCAGAAATTAACATGGCACTTATATAAAACAGGTGCTTAATAAGGAAGGAAATAGAAAGGAAATTGATGCCTCTCTTTAGGAAACAAATGGAAAAACCATAGTAAGAGAAAGATAGGCCCTTCTTTAAAGACTTTTCTCAATGGAAAATAAGAATACAAAGTATTTACAAATAATCAAGGCAAAAGCAAGAGGTTGAGGGGAAAAACCCATACTTCTTAAAAATAAGTCAACAATTTTGATTCTATATCTATAAAAAAAAGTATGTGAGAAAAGGAGAAATACCTTTAAAATGATTCAAGAAGATGAGCCTTATTAATTATAGAACATAATATAAAAATACTGTAATTAAAACAATGTAATGTTGGTATACAAACTGACACACACACCAAATCAACCACAGAGTATATACCAAACGTGAATATACACACACACCTCCCTTCCAGGTGCAAAGTCGGCTGGAGTGATTTCATGCAGTATGTTCAGATGAGGCAGAAAAGAGCCTAATACATAATAATGGCAAAATCTCTTATTCTGTAAAGGTCCAAAATAATAGATGAAGACCATCTATAGTCCAAATTGCCCACAAAACCTCTAACAGGATCTGGCCAACTCCTGACAATCTGCTTATGCTGACAGGGTACAAACACGGACCAGAGATGTGCAGTAGGGAAGCATGAACTGAAGTAATGGGACTAGATGGGCGGTTTGAGATTCCATTTTCTTTCCTGAGCTTAAAATTGCATATTTAACTATCAACTTGCCTCTTGCATTTGCATAGACATTTCCTACATAGTAGTAGGCCAACAGGGAAATCTTGATTCTTCATGTAAACTTCATTCGCAATCGACTTCTTCCATAGTTGCTAAAACTACAAACTTGGAGATCATCCTTAAATACTCCAACAACCATAAATCCAAAACCCTCTCTCCACCTAAATTCAACTCCCTCGCTAGTCTTGTCAGTTCAACCCAAAACACATCTTAAATCTAACCACTTCTCTGCTTATTCACCTTACCATCCTTACAGGAGCCAACATTACCTCATGCCTCTATTCAGTTATTATACACTGTAACAGGCCTGAGATTTGTCTCTCCAGTTTTATTCTTGCCTCGTGTGCTCCACCTAGCAATCAATACAGTCTTTTAAAAATATCCTTGGGTGGCGCAGTCGGTTAACTATCCAACTCTTGGTTTCGGCTCAGGTCATGAGATCAAGCCTCACACTGCACTACACTCTACACTCAGCAGAGTCTGCTTAGGATTCTCTCTCCCTCTCCACCTGCCCCTGCACATACAGGGCTCACACTCTAACAACTAAATAAATCCTTAAATATATATATATATATATATATATATATACACACACACACACACACACACACATATTTATACACACACACACAGAAGTGTATATATGCGTATATATACATTTCTAAAAATGCCAATGCTTATTGTCCTTCACTGGTTCTCCAGCATCTTCACACAGCCTACAACAGCTCACATGTTGTAGCTCTTGCTTTCTTTACAACTACATTTATTTTATGTTTCCTCTCCCAATAGGCACTAATCTGCTGGGCTTCTTTCATCTCCTCTACAACATCCAGCTCTTTCCCCTCATCAAGGCCTCTCACATGCTTTTCCATTTGTGGGAAAGCTCTTTTTTTCCACTTTTACATGACCGACTGGCTTCTCATTCCTTCAATCTCTTATATAGTACTTATTCAAATAATACGACCTGGCCTTAATCTAAGTATATATGGCTCATTCTGTTGTTCTCCACTCAAGTATCTGTCCATTCCCTTAACTACAGTCACAATTTTTAATTCTATACTTATTAACTTTTTAGACTTCTGAAACTATTGATGTTCTGCATATTCAAAAACAAACTGAGAGGCTGAGAGGAACCTAAAATTCAACATAAGCAGAAACAAATGAATCCTACTGTATTTCAAATGAACAACAAATGCACTGAAAGAGCAAACAGAAGATAATAACCCAAGTAACTATACACTCTGTACTGGATTAAATGGTGGTCCCCCACCAAGGATCTACTTGTGTCCTCCTCACTAAAAGCCGTGAATGTGACCTGAAGTCACATTCTTAAGTCTCACTTAAAAATGAGAAGACATGGAGAAGTAAGTCAATTGGAGAAAGACAACTATCATATGATCTCCCTGATATGAGGAAGTGGTGATGCAACGTGGGGGGTTTGGGGGACAGGATTTTAGTATATGTGCTGCCGAAGAGAGCACAGTTTGGGGGATAGGAAAAGAATAAATGAAACAAGATGAGATTTGGAGGGAGACAAACCATAAGAGACTCTTACTGTCACAAAACAAGCTGAGGGTGACCAGGGGAGAGGGGAGTAGGGAGAGGGTGGTGGCGTTATGGACATTGGGGAGGGTATGTGATATGGTGAGTGCTGTTAAGTGTGTAAACCTGGCGATTCACAGACCTGTACCCCTGGGGCTAATAATACATTATGTGTTTATAAAAAAAATAAAAATATTTTTTAAAAAATAGAAAGTTAGAAAAAAAAAAAAAAAAGAGTGAGAAGACACAAAGAAGAGAAAGCTCTGTGAAGAGAGGCAGAGAGAAAAGAGCCTGGATTATGCAGCCACAAGCCAAGGAATGCCTGGAGTCACCAGAAGCTAGGACTGGCAAGGAAGAATTCCCCTAGAGCCACTGGATGGAACATGGCTGTGCTAATATCTTGATTCCAACACTTCTGCCCTCCAAAACTGGGCAAGAATTTGTTGTTTTAAGCTACTAAGTGTGTGGTAATTTATTATGGTAGTCTTAGAAAACTAGTATAAAAAGAACAAAAGCACTAGAAAACTAGTATATAAAGACCAAAAGAGGGGCTCCTGGGCAGCTCAGTGGGTTAAGCCTCTGCTTTCAGCTCAGTCATGATCTCAGGTCCTGGGATTAAGCCCTACATGGGCTCTCTGCTCAGCAGGGATCCTGCTTCCCCATCTTTCTGCCTGCCTCTCTGCTTCCTTGTGATTTCTCTCTGTCAAATAAGGAAATAAAATTAAAAAAAAAAAAAAAAAAAAAAAAGACCAAAAGAACTAGGGGCACCTGGGTGGCTCAATTAAGCGACTGCCTTTGGCTCAGGTCATGATCCCAGGCTCCTGGGGTGGAGCCAGGCATGGGCTCTCTGCTCAGTGGGGAGCCTGCTTCTCCATCTACCACTCCCCCTGCTTGTGTTCCCTTTCTCTCTGTGTCTCTCTCTGTCAAATAAATAAATAAAATCTTAAAAAAAAAAAAAAAAGACCAAAAGAACTATAAATAAATACTGAATTCTAGTTAATACATTTGTTTCTCTTTTGCAGTGGTATGCATTAAGAATTCTGAAACTGTTTTCATTACAATGAAGAATTAGGCAAATGAAGAAATACTTTTGAGGAAATGGAAGCCAAATTTCTCCACTGGAAAAGGGAATAACAAAAGTGAAAAGAAGAAAACTAGGATGAACCCTATGGAATTTGACTGAAATCAGGGATACCAATATGAACCCACAATTTCTAATAGGTAAATATAAATATAGGTGTACATGGGTGTTAAGTTATTCTCAAGCTCTGTATACAGAGAATGGCTGGAAGCAGGGACACCCCAGCGACCCCAGCACAGAGATCCTGGATTCTATATTACATTCTCCACTAAAAGGAAATAGGGCTCCTTGAAGAAATGTTTGATTCTTGTTCATACAAGATGAACATGGAACATCTGCTTGTGCCAAAAAATAAGAAAGTGCAAAAATGACGGGGATATGTTAAAGAATAAAGGGCAGGTTGGGGGGCTTCTTCTGGGATAATTAGGGCATCAAAATAAACAATGAAAGTAATGGATTATAAATGACTGACTCAACTAGGAACTTCTGGGTATATATGAATAAATAAATAAGAGAAAGCTCCTCCTTACAATAGAATAATAAATATAAAATTAATGATGGAGTTAGAAAAATCACCATGTTGTAATCATCACAGTAATAACTGATTCACACAAGAAACATCAATGGGTGCTTAAAACTATTGGAGACAAGCTTGATAATGAACAGAGAGGGTCCTTCCCTACTCTCAAAATCTCCCTGCAAATTACTTAGTAAGTACAAAGAGAAAAATAGGAGGGAAGAGATCTGGTATTACACTACCCTAAACAAGTGATCAAACTAATGTTACCAAAACTGGGATGCACTGGTATCATGTATTCCTGATATGAGGATGTAGGAACACAAGACTGTTTCTGTGACAGACTTTCTAAAAATGCATACCCAAACTCTAATGATGAGGAAAAATAGGCAGAATCAAATCCTGCCATCTGTTGCTACATATTTACAGCCTCTACATATTTATAAAATAAATGGCTTATAGTCTTCATATATATCAAAGATTCTTTTTTTTTTTTTTTTTTTAAAGGCAGAGGAACTATTCCCAATTAAGAAACAAAAAGGCGGGCGCCTGGGTGGCTCAGTGGGTTAAGCCGCTGCCTTCGGCTCAGGTCATGATGTCAGGGTCCTGGGATCGAGTCCCGCATCGGGCTCTCTGCTCAGCAGGGAGCCTGCTTCCTCTCTGCCTGCCTCTCTGCCTGCTTGTGATCTCTCTCTGTCAAATAAATAAATAAAATCTTTTAAAAAAAAAAAAAAAAAGAAATAAATAAAAAGGCATGGGCACCTGGGTGGCTCAGTCATGCATCTGCCTTCTCAGGTCATGATCTCAGGGTCCTGGGATCAAGACCCACATCAGGCTCCCTGCTCAGCGGGGAGCCTGCCCTCTCCCTCTCCCCCTGCCCTACTCCCACTCTCGTGCTTGCTCTCTCACTCTCCCCTCTTTAAATAAATAAATATTTTTTAAAAAAATATTTTAAAAAAATTTTTTTTAATTTTTTAAATATTTTAAAAAATATATTTTTAAAAAATGACTACTAAACAAGTAGGAATATAATTATAAAGGGATTATGGGGGATGCCTGGGTAGCTCAGTTGGTTAAGCAGCCCTTCAGCTCAGGTCATGATTCCAGGGTCCTGGGTTCAAGCCCCGCATCAGGCTCCCTGCTCAGCAGACAGCCTGCTTCTCTCTCTTTCCCTCTGCCTGCAGCTCTGCTTTCTTGTGCTCTCTCTCTCTCCCTCTGTCAAATAAATAAATAAAATCTTTTTAAAAAACTGTTTATAAAGGAGATTGTTGAGACAAATGTGGACTATGGATTAGATAATAGTATTTTATCAAGGTTAAATTCATGGTTATATAAAAAATATATAATGTTATTAGGAAAACAACACTGAAGAATTTAGGAGTAAAGAGCAAGATGATTGCAATTTATTTCAAAGGTTGGGGACTAGTAAAACATACACACATAATTCATATATATGTGCATAGACATATGTGAGTGAGTGGAGGGATATATAAGTAGGAGGAACAGAGTTTGTATTAGTTCCTGAAGGAAGCGAGAGAAGACAAAGCAATCGGGCAAAATGTTAGCAACTGATGAATCCAGAAAAGGGGCATAAGGAAGTTCTATATGGTATTCTTGTAACTTTTCTGTAAAGTTGAAATTATATCAAAATAAACCTTAAAAAAATATTCTGGCTGCTCTGTGAAGAAAATCCTGTTGCAAAGTCAAGACAGGAATTAAGAAGACAGTGATGTGGTCCATGGGAACACTGACAGTGGCCGGGACTAGGGCACAGCAGTTAAGGATTCAGAGGTAAGAAGATGTGGGAGGCATTTTAAAGAGACAGACATCAGGTTTCCCTAATGAACTGGATCTGGGCAACCACAGAAGAAAGCAAAGTTTGTGAACTAAGCAACTGTGTTGTATAAATGGTGACTATACAAATACCATGTCATTTTCTCTACCCATGGAGAACCTGAACTCTCTTTTGTATTTAGGAAATTCCACCCGCAAAATGACTCTTGGGGTAGAAGACAGAGACTACCTCTCACTGAAGAGGGAAAGTCAGGTGCTAATTTTGCCAGCCTCCCTTATAGATGTGATACAAGAATGCAATCCAGATCCAGCCATTACATTCCCTGGAGCTGTAACTCATGGACAATGGAATGCTAGCTTGCCATGTTAGTCCATTTAGGCCACTATAACAAAAATACCGTAAACTGAGTGGCTTATAAGCCATAAACATACTTCTGGAAGCTGGGAAGTTGTAGATCAAGGTGCCAGCAGATTTAGTGTCTCAACTTCCTAGTTCACAGAGGCTGTCTTTTTGATGTAACCTCACATGGTGAAGGGGTAAGAAAGCTTTCTTGGGCTCTTTGCACAGAGCACTAATCCCATTCATGAGAGCTCCAGTTAATGACCTAATCACCTCCTATAACCACCACATTGGGGGTTATGATTTCAGAATATGAATTCTGGAGAATATTCAGACCATAGCAGTCTCCTTAAGGGTAACAGTACCACACCTCCTGCAAGACAAAACTCCCTGCTCTTAAGAGGTCATGGTACTCTGTGATATCCAATTTTTGGCAATGACCTCCACAGTTTTATCAGAAAACTAAGTTTACTTAGTTTAGCATGGTCTGGGGCATTGTTCCTACATTTCAAAACAAGAGTGATTCACTAGACTTCTAGTATTCTTATTATGCATAAGTCAAGTAGAGTCAGTTTTGCTTCACAAAACCAAGAACAGGTACTGAAATCCTAGCTCATAATTTTGATCCAAGAATTAGAGTGAATTAAAATATATTTTACAGGAGATTCCAATTTCACTCATGATGGAATACACACATTCTACCCCATCTCTCCATTTAATCACAACAAAAAATTCTGAACAAAATAAAGAAGGTAAGGGGTGTCTGGGTGGCTCAGTCACTTAAGTGTCTGACTCTTGATCTCAGTTCAAGTCTTGATCAGGGTTTTGAGTTCAAGTCCCGTACTAGACTTCACACTGGGCATGGAGCCTACATTTAATGAGAAGGGAGGGGAGGGGAGGGCGAAACTACCAGAAGACAATGAATAGTGAATAAAAGCAAGCAAAAAGGATACAGAACCCAGGTCTTAAAGAGCAGTTGGGGGATGGTTTCTGATTTCTGTATTTCTGGACTTAGGCTCTGGGGCAGTCCACAATGAACAACTGAGAGCAAGAGCGGACAGAAAGTTCCAAAAATTTTCTCTCTCCAAGGCACAGGGTGGCAGATGGGTGGTGAAGGGTCTGTGGGATGAAGCTCTTGTGATCTGACCTACCCTATGCCAGCCATGCACAAGCAACAAAGCTGCAAGTCTCTCCTCAGTGCTGGCACCGGAAATGGAAGTCCTTACAAGTCAAAGAGCTATCAATCTCCTGCTCTTCCTACCAGGCAAGTGCTGGCTCTGGAGTGGCACTTCTCGTCTTCCCAACCAGCAGCAGTGGTCCTGTGAGGCCTAAAGCAGGTGAGTGCCAGCAACAAACAGCAGTTGTCCTCTCAGTAACAGAAGCAGCCCTGCAGGGAGGATACTTGCTGGCTCTCCTGACCCCCATACCAGGAAAGAACCAGCAACAAAGAGGCATGGTGCCTACTCCCCGGAACCACAAGCAACATTAACAGCCTGTGTGTCAGAGCACTTATGGCACTCTGTGTTAACTTGGCCATAATTAAACAAAGCAGATCACCAAACAACATACATAGAATAGAACCCTCCTGATACTCTATGCTTTACATCTGTGGGTAGAGAAATTTTTATTTTTCCACCCCACTCCAGCTTTGCCTACAGGCATAAGCTACATTTATGAGAACTGCTACATTGCATAAAAATATTTTCTAGCAAGAATATCAGAACAGAAAGCCCCTGCAAGAGAGTAAAGGGAAAATCATAGGGTGAAGGGGTAAGAAAGCTGGAGAAAAAATACCCTTTATATCTGTATACCTGCACTCACTCCTGAGGTGCCCTATGTGAAACCTACCAGAATCGACCAGAGAAAAGCAATGAGAACTGAAGATGGTGTGGCCCACCAGCCAGGGTCCACACAGGTCCCTGGGTAACACATACAAATCAGAATAGCATACAAATGTTTTGTAAATGAATACTGCAAGGAAAAACAGCTCACAGGAAGTAGATCAGGACTTACAGTCTAAAACTAATCGGGTTGACTCTCAGCTAAAAAAGAAACCACACACTCAGACAAACAAACAAAACAAAACAAAAACCCAGCATTCTCCATAAGTTTTAGATAGGACTAAGAATATCATAACACAATATTCAAAATGTCAGAGATGCAATCCAAAAATAATCATACAAAGAAACGGGAAAACCTAACCAGCTCCCAAGAAATAAGATAAAAGATGCCAACCACAGAATGATCCAAATGTTCTAATAATCAGAAAAAGACTTAAAATCAGTGTTTATGGCCATGATACATAAATGGAAAGCTAACACTTTTGAAACAAATGCAAAATAGAAGTGCTCAGCAAAGAAAAACAAACTATTAAAAAAGGGATATCTGGTTATATTGAAAAATATAATAATGGAACTAAAAAATTCACTGGAAGGGCCCAATAGTAGAATGGATATATCAGAGGAAAGAGTCAATGAACCTGAAGGCAGATCAATAGAAATAATTCAGTCTAAATAGGAAAAAATGAGAAGAATCACAAAGAGCTACGAGACAATTATTAAAAAAAAAAATTAGTACTCATGTTATATAAGATTTAGGAGAAGAGAGACAGGTGCAGACAAATATTTGAAGAAATAACAGCTAAAAATTTCCCAAACATGGTGAAGGAGGTAAATTTACAGATCCAAGAAACTCAGAGACTGCCAAACATGGTGAACTAATTAAAACAAAAATAATAAAATAAAAATCTTTAAAGCCTATACCTAGACACATATTAAACCATTAAAAGCCAAAGATTTAAAAAAATCCTAAAAGCAAATATAAAAAAAGACACATTACATAATGATAACAAATACTTGAATTACTACAGAATACTCATCAAAAATAAAGCCAGAAGATGGTAGACCACTATTTTTTAAGGGTTGAAAGAAAAATACTGCTATGTTAAATGTACAGAAAATGTACTTTAGAAATAAAGGTGAAATAAATACACTATAAGATGAAAGAAAACTGACGCCAACGACTTGTTTTCAAAGAAATGTTACAGAAATAGAAAAAAATGATAATCTATTTCATATGGAAATTCAAATAGCCAAGAAAATTCAAAAATTCTTTTATTTAAAGAATACTTATAATAAAACTGGACACCTATCTCACATCATACACAAAAATTAACTCCAAATGGAATCCAGATCTGAATGTAAGGGCTAAAACTATAAAACTCTTAGAAGAAAACAAAGGCACAAGTCATGAGCTTAGGTTAGTCAATGGCATTAAAGGCACAAAACAAAGGAAAAAATTAAATTGAGCTTCACCAAAATTTAAAACTTTTGTGCTTTAAAGGAAACCATCAAGAACATGAAAAGACAACCCAAAGAATGGGATAAAATATGTGCAAATCATATATCTCATAAAGGACTAATCATCCAGAATATACAAAGTATTAGAACTCAATGATAAAAAAAACCCAATAACTCAATTTTAAAACATGCAAGGCTCTGAATAGACATTTCTCTAAAAAAACATTTACAAATGGCTAATATATACACCAACATAATTAAGCATCAAAGAAACATAAATTAAAATCACAGAGACACCACTTCACACCCTCTGAAATGGTTATCATTAAAAACAAACAACAAAAACAACAAAATGAGGACATCACAAGTGTTAACAAGGATATATAAAAACTGGAACCCTCATACACTATTGGTGGGTATGTAAAATGTTACAGACACTTTGGAAAACCATCTATCAGTCCCTCAAAATGTTAACACAGAGTTACCATAGGACCCAGAAATCCCACTCCTAAGTAAACATCTAAGAGAAATGACAATATATCTCCACACAAAAACTTGTACATGAATGTTCATAGTAGCATTATTCAAAATAGTAAAAAAAAGTGTGAGCAGCACAAATGCCCATCAACTGAAGAAGAGATAAATGTGTTCTATCTATACAACAGAATATTATTTTTGCAATGAACAGGAATTAAATGTTGATACATGCCACAACATGGATTTTAAAAAACATTCTGCTAAGTGAAAGGTCCACATATCATATGATTCCATTTACATGAAATATCCAGAATAGGCAAATCTATAGAGATGGAAACAGATTAGTAGTTGCATAGGACTTTGTGGAGTGGTAGAGTTGAGGATGATGGCTAAAGGACAGGGAGTATTTTGTTTTTAACAGACTACTTTTTAGGACAGTTTGAGGTTCACAGCAATATTGAGAGGAAGATACAGAGATTTACCATATATCCCTTGTACCCAACATGCATAGCTTCTCCCTATTATCAATAACCCCCATTGCAGTTGTACATTTGTTAATATTGATAAACCTACACTGACACATCATCATCATCCAAACTCCACAACTTACATTAGGATTTTCTCTTGATATTGTACATTTTATGGTTATGAACAATTTATAATGACACGTATACATCATTACAATATCATACAGACAAGTCTTATTGTCTTAAAAATCCTCTGTGCTCTGCCTAATCATCACTCCCTGGCCCCTTCCCTCCTGACTATCTCCAGTAGTTTCTTTTGGGGAGGATAAAAAATGTTCTAAAAGTGACTGTGATGATGGCTGCACACTCCATGAATATGCTAAAAACTACTGAATATACTAAGAGCCACTGAACACACACATTAAATGGGTGAATTTCATGGTATATATATTCTTCTCAAAATTAAAAATTAAAAAAGAAAATCTAAAATAAGTTCTCCAAGTGATAGGGGAAGGGTAACAAAGAGAAACCTGGAATACAAGCAATGAAGGGACAACAAAAGAAAAGGTAAATATCTGAATAAATAGAACAATATTTTTCACCTTAACTTGTTGAAAGCAAAAATTATCATCATTGCCTGATGGGATTTTTCTTAAGATCTTATTTATTTATTTGACAGAGAGAGAGAGAGCAAGAGAGGGAATACATGCAAGGGGAGTGGAAGAGGAAGAAGCAGGCCTTCCCCCTGAACAGGGAGCCCAAACAGGGCTTTATCCCAGGTCCCTGGGATCATGACCCAAGTGGAAGGCAGACACTTAACAACCGAGCCACCCAGGTGCCCTTAACTGATTGGATTTTCAATGCATGTAAATGTAACACATATAACAACACCATCAGAATTGGCAAAAGAGCCTATGTGGTTGCACAATTCCTATTTTTTACTTGAAATGATAAAATATTAATTCTAAGTAGATTATATAAAATTTAAAATATATTTTTATAGTTCCCTAAAGCCACCACTTAAAAAACTATACAAAGAGACATAATTAAAATCTGACAGGTAAATAAAAATGAAATTCTAAAAATAGTCAGATTAATTTAAAAGAAATCAGAAAAAAAAATTTTTTAAATAAAAGAAATCAGGAAAGATGAAGCAGAGAACAAAGAACAGAAAGAAGCAAAAATAATGAAATGGTAGAATTAAATCTAACCATATCAATAATTACATTAAACTTAAATGAGCTAAATACACCAATTAAAAGACAATGATTACCATTACACATTAAAAAGCAAGATCCAACAATACACTTCTTTCAAGAATCCAACATGAAATATAATGATACAGAAAGGTTAAAAATAAAGAACTGAAAAAGATGTAACAAGCACCTTGACTCAGAGCCTTGAACAGAATAGCCTTTACAGCTCTTCTTTCTGTATGGCTCCTTCTCAGATATCCACGTGGCTGGCTCTCTCGTGGATCCATCATCCAGGTCTCAGCCTGAATGCCACCCCCTCAGAGAGGCCACCTGACTACTCTATCTACAAGCCCCTAGTCACTCTCCATCCCCTAAACTGGCTTCATTTTAATTCATAACACTTACTACTCCCCGATTTTGTGATATATATTTTTGCATATTTTCAAAGTCTCCCCACTGGCATATAGATTTCATGAGGGCTTTATCTAGCAGACAGTCAATTAAAGCTGTTGAATAAATGAATGTAGAAAAAAATACACCAAGCAAACAATGATTTTTTAAAACTTGAGTGACTATATTAATATCACATAAAGTTGACATTGGAAGAAGAAAAATCACAAGAGATAAGGAGGGACATTATATAATGATAAAAGGATCAATTCACCAGACATAGTAATTATAAGTGTGTATATGCACCTATGGGGCTCCTGGATGGCTCAGATGGTTAGGCATTCAACTCTTGATTTCAGTTTAAGTCATGATCTCAGTCATGAGGGCCCTGAACTAGGCTCTGTGCTCAGCATGGAATCTGCTTGAGATTATCTCCATCTTCTTCTGACCCTCCCCCCACTTGTGCACTCTCTAAATAAATAAAATATTTTTTTGCAAATCTCTATGATTAGACCATCTAGCTTAAAATATTAGGAATTAGAAAACTACAAAAAGCAAGCAAAAGGAAAGAAAGAACAGAAATCAATGTTAAAAATAAAACTACAGCAGAGAAATAGAAATGAATGAGCTAAACTAAACTTCTAGCCAGACTAAGAAAAAAGGGAAGACATAAATTGCCAACAAAAGGAAAAAATATATGAGCAATGACCCTAAAGAAATATTACTAAAAATTCTATGTAAATGAATTTGCTAATTTAGAGGAAATGGACCAATTCCATGAAAGTCATAAACTATCAGAACTCAACCCAAGAACAAAGAAATAACATGGATAGTTCTATATTTATTAAATAAATAGAATTCATAGCTTAAATTTTTTGGAAAAAAGGGAAAAGAAAACCCCAGGCTACACTGGCAAATTCTACAAGGCATTTTTTTTTTAAGATTTTATTTATTTATTTGACAGAGAGAGATTACAAGTAGGCAGAGAGGCAGGCAGAGAGAGGAAGGGAAGCAGGCTCCCCATTGAGCGAGAGCCCCATGCCGGGCTCGATCCCAGGACCCTGAGATCATGACCTGAGCCGAAGGCAGAGGCTTTAACCCACTGAGCCACCCAGGTGCCCCTCTACTAGGCATTTTTAAGTGATACCATTTATAATGGCTTAAAAAATGAAATTTTTAGGTATAAATTAAATACAAACTTAATGAAATCCATTAAGGAGCTCTATGCTAAAAACTATAAAGCCTAAATAAAGAAAGACCTAAAGAAATGAGAGATACATTGCTATTGATGGAACTGAAAGACTCCATATAGTTAAAGTATAATATAATTCTCTCTAAATGACCTTTAACTTTTGAAAAAAAAAAAATTTGTAGTTTTGTTTTTTGTTTTGGTTTTTTTTCCCCAGAGAGAAAGAGAGAGAGTAAGCACTCGAACAGGCAGTCGGGGGAAGGCAGAGGGGAAGAGAAAGAATCTTAAGCACATTTCACACCCAGGACAGAGCCCAACAAGGGACTTGATCCCACTACCATCAGTTCATGACGTGAGCTGAAATCAAGAGTCAGACATTTAACTGATGGACCCAACCAGGCTCCTCTCCAAATAATATTTAGATTCAAAATAATTTCAAACAAAATCCTAGCAGGATTCTTCATATGTATAGACAGGATAATTCTAAAATGTCTGTGAAAAAGTAAAGAAACTAAAAGGGCCCAATATCGGGGCGCCTGGGTGGCTCAGTGGGTTAAGCCGCTGCCTTCGGCTCAGGTCATGATCTCAGGGTCCTGGGATCGAGTCCCGCATCGGGCTCTCTGCTCAGCAGGGAGCCTGCTTCCTCCTCTCTCTCTCTCTGCCTGCCTCTCTGCCTACTTGTGATCTCTCTCTGTCAAATAAATAAATAAAATCTTTAAAAAAAAAAAAATAAATAAAAGGGCCCAATATCAAAACTACAATGCGATATCACCTCAAAACTGTCAGAATGGCTAAAATCAACAACACAAGAAACAACAGGTATTGGTGATGATGAGGACAAAAAAAAAAAAACCCTTGTGCACTATTGGTGGGAGTGCAAACTGGTGCAGCCACTCTGGAAAACAGTACGGAGGTTGTCAGAAGGTTAAAAATAGAACTACCCTATGATCCAGCAATCATATTACTGGGTATTTATCCAAAGAATACAAAAATACTAATTCAAAGGACTATGCTTCCCTATGTTTACAGCAGCACTATTTACAATAGCCAAATTGTGGAAGCAGTGCAAGTGTACTGATGAATGTATCAATGTGTTGATGAACGAATAAAGAAGAGATTGATATATATATATGTGTGTATACATATATATAATATTCCATTATATCTATGTACATATAATGGAATATTATGCGGCCATAAAAAAGAATGAAATCGGGATGCCTGGGTGGCTCAGTTGGTTAAGCAGCTGCCTTCGGCTCAGGTCATGATCCCAGCGTCCTGGGATCGAGTCCCACATCGGACTCCTTGCTCGGCAGGGAGCCTGCTTCTCCCTCTATCTCTGCCTGCCAGTGCTCGCTCTCGCTCCCTCTCTCTCTCTGACAAATAAATAAAATCTTAAAAAAAAAAAAAAAGAATGAAATCTTGCCATATGTAAGGACACAGATGTAGCTAGACAGTATAATGCTAAGTGAAATAAACCAGTCAAAGAAAGACAAATACCTTATGATTTCACTTTTATGTAGAATTTAAGAAATGAAGCAAATGAGCAAAGGAGAAGAAAGAGAGAGAATGAGAAACCAAGAAACAGATCTTAATTACAGACAACAAATTGATGGTTACCAGAGGGAAGGCAGTTGAGGGATGGGTGAAACAGGTGATAGGGATTAAGGAGTACACTTGTCCTAAAGAGCACCAGGAGATGTATGCAAGTGATGAATCACTACATTGTACACCCAAAACTATATATTCGAACCCAGCCAAAAGGCCCAGAAGCGATACACCTGCAACTATATAACAATGTATGTAAACTGTAATTAAAATAAAAACTTTTTTTAAAAAGAAACTAAAATAGCCCAAACAATTTGAGACAAAGAACAGAGTTGGAGCACACCATCAAATTTTTAAAAATTTTTAAAAAGACTTTATTTATTTATTAGAAAGACAGAAAGACAGAGAGAATGAGCAGGGGGTAGGGGCACAGGAAGAGGGACAAGCAGGCTTTCTGCTGAGCAGGGAGCCCAACCAGGGACTCGAACCCAGGACCCTGGGATCATGATCTGAGCCAAAGGCAGATGCTTAACCCCCCAGGCACCCAAACACACCACTAAATTTTAGCATATACTAAAAAGGTGCAATAATCAAGGCAGTATGGTATTAGTGAAAGGATATACAAATAGCTATGGAACAGGACAGAGAGCCTCAAAGCAGAGAGCCTAGACAGTCTTGACTTCCTCAGTTCTGGAGACTCTTCCACGCCTGCTGTACTCTCCTCTGCCCAACTGAGCTCCATCTCCACAGACATCTCTGCCAGGGCCCAGTAATCTAATGCGTAGTCTGCTAACATCCCAGTCAGTTCCCATTTACTATTTTCCTCTCCCACCCCCAGACTCAGGGACTCTACAAATGGACAGTGCTCAGTCTAGTCCTGGAGAACCTCACTTCTAGTACTTCGTCCGAGCAGCAGCCCAGCAACTCCCCAAGACATGAATTCAGGTCCTAAAGGCAAGCGCCAGAAAACTGGGTTTTTTTTTTTTACTGATATTTGTTGATTGGAGTTGAAATAAGCATCTTGGAATATAAGGGATATTTTTAAGAGAACCAACAGAAAATGACCAAAAGATCAAAAGGACATGTGGGCACCTTAGCTGCTGAGTACCTAGAATATTGAACACAAGTAGGTTAAACTGTAAAAAATCTAAAAGACTGTGAATGTTGTCTCTTGTTTGTAAGATAGGAGCATGACAAAACCAATGGGAATGTTAAGTACCCTTGTGTTAAAACAGTGACCAAAATTAGTCATAACAAAAATCAAGTTCAACTAAGGATTCTTAAATGGATCCAAACGGATTTAGTACTGTGGCTAACATTAGCGGAAAAAATTTTAAAGTGACACCTATTAGAGAATAGCCAGTGACTAAAACAGTTTTTCCTCAAACAAACCAGTTTTTCTCTCTTTCTCCCTTATCTAAACATAGGCACTCCTGAAAAGAGAAAAAAAAAAAAAAAAAAAAAAAAAAAAAAAAAACCCTTCCTTTATTTAACAGACTTCACTAGAAATAGCCTAGAAGAATTAAGCACCCATTTGTTTCTCAAAAATGTTATACTTTCCCTAAAGACAGGACATTACTGAACCATGATCAATTCTGGTTTCCTCTAAACACACACACAGAGACGGGGTGTGGCGCAACACTTGCTGATTTGTACTGATCTGTACACACTCTTGCAGCTGCCGCATGACAGAAACTGTTAACAGCTGCTCTGCAGTACCATGTGTGGCCCCTGAACAAGGTGAGGCTCTGTGACCCACCAATATGGAAGTGTCCAAGTCTTTGGCACCGTGAGCCAACTAACAGGGGCAACGCACAGGATAAGAGGAAATGTAGCGGAGAACATAGTGTGAACGTTGATCCAAAAGGTCCTCTTAACCGGAGTCCAATCTTTGGCTGTTAGGAATCATAGAAGCTCCTAGAATTGTCAGCAAAGTTTTGCGTGCATACATTTTGCTGCAGAAAATGTTCACAGCTTTGATGCAGGAATTGGCAAACATTTTCTTCTAAAGGCCAGATCATGAGTATTTTAAGCTTTGCAGGCCACATGGTCTCTTGCTGCAACTCTTCAATGCTACCATTGAGGCACAAAAGCAGCCACGGTCAAGTGAGTTCTTTTACTCAAAGTGAAAGAACAGGCAATGGCGGTTTCCAATAAAATTTTTATTTACAAAAACAGGGTGCAGGCTGGCTTTGGCCCACAGGCTACAGTTTGCCGACCCCCTGTTGTAATCCATCCATACTCTTAGTCATTTCCTTCCATGAATCAAAGACTCTGGAAGTCCAAGTTTTTCTAATTCTTGAGAGATTTTAAAACTCATTTGAATATATTCAAGAGATAAACTCATTTTTCTGTGAACTACTCAACTCCAATGACCTCTTCCCAATTTATTTCAGCAGCCCCAACTATGGCCAACTCTGCCATTACTACAGATAGTTCCTCTTCTGAAACCATGAATTTCCAATATTTATTGATTTAACAAATATTTTTTTTAGCTGATATGTTCTGGGCTCTCATATTTCATCTACTGCTCCCATAACCTCCTATCTTTCAGTTCTTCAGTTTTCTTTATTTTCATTATCATCCACTCCTCAGGCATAAAAAACCTGAAAGTCCTTTAGCTTTACCTACAACAAACAACTTTTATTCTGGAATAACTCCCTCCTCCTCATCACTGTATTCCATTCAAATACCCAGCCTTCTGATTAAGACTCAAGAACATCATACAAATAGGCAAAATGATTGTCTCTGCAAATTTACATTCTACAGCCCTTAAAGCTCCCATAGTCCTATTTATTTTTCCTCACAAACGTCAATAGCTATTCTAAGTCTTTATTATCTTACTGTAGTCTTCATCCCAACATCTCCCAACACAAAATTAATGGCTCTGCCAGCAGATGGTGACACTTGTAGTTTCCTACCTAAGACCCACAAGCTATAACATATCTGGATACGAGCCCTCTACAATCCCTCCATTCCCAGTATAAATACATTCCCTGCTCCCACCAGAAGCCAACTCCTGCTCTTCCATGTGATCACAATCACTACGACCTCCTCATGGACTCACATTATTACTTAGTATGTTTGGTTTTTGCAGAACTATATTAGTTATCCATGCTGTGTAACAAATTACCCCAAACTTAACAAACAAATTGGAGGTGGCCTAAGACACTAACAGTTTAGGAGGTCAAAAGTCCATCACGAAGTAGCTGGATTCTTTGCTTAGGGTCTCATAGACTGAAATCAGGATTGTGGTAGGGCTCTATTCCTCTCTTAAGGTTCGGGGGAGGAATCTGCTTCCAAAGTTCATTGAGGTCACTGGCAGAAGCCAAGTTCTTTGTAGTTACAGGACTGAGATGCCCATTTCCTTGCTGTCAGCTGAAGGCTATTCTCAGTGATTAGAAGCTGTGTACCTTCCTTGACACACGGATTCCTCCAGCTTCAAAATCAACAAATGAGAAGCTTGCTCATGTTGAGTCTAAATTAGACAAAAGCTATGCCTGCAAATCTTTGCAAAACAATCTCCAGTTGAAATGGCTAAGGAGTAATATCCTTAAGCTTTCTAGAGGTCACCTGGTTTGATTCAGAAAAATTGTGAAGCACACGTTAACTTCTTGAAAAAGCCTCTAGTGATGGGGTGCCTGGGTGGCTCAGTGGGTTAAAGCCTCTGCCTTCGGCTCAGGTCACGATCCCAGAGTCCTAAGATCAAGCCCCACATTGGGCTCTCTGCTCAGCAGGGAGCCTGCTTCCTCCTCTCTATCTGCCTGCTTCTCTGCCTACTTGTGATTTCCATCCATCTGTCAAATGAATAAATAAAATCTTAAAAAAAAAAAAAAAGCCTCCAGTGTAACTGAATAATCTGACCTTATGCTCTTTCAGAGGTTTTATGTTTTATGTAGCAATTATGGCATTATTTGCCATCTTTCTGAGACAGGCTCAAAATTAACTAAATCATCTAGTCCTGGTTCCCTCTTAATAAAACTTCTTTCAATTTAACTTTATTCTCTCATATTTTCCTATAAGCAGCAAGAAGAAATCAGGCAGTACCTTCACTCAACATTTTGCTCAGAAATTACCTTAGCTACATATCCAACTTCATCAAATAAGTTCTGCTCACAACTTCAAAGCCAGCAACAGAGACTCTCCCTCAAGTCAAATCCCTCCCATACTTCAAATCTCTTTTGCCAGGAGAGGTTCAATCCCTTTAAGGACCGAGTAGCTCGACCCACTGAAAATAATCTTCCTTTCTCAACTGTCCCATACAATACGACCTAATCACAGGAGTATTCCATCCTGCTCATTGTTCACATCCACACTCAGCGGGAGGAGCAGAGAATCTTGGGTGCCATCTCAGAATTCTGCCTACAATCAGGAGTGTGAGTGTAGCAATTCTGAAACTATTTTCTATGAATGGTAGCAACGAACAAATAAATGAAAGTAGTGATGATGCTGGAAGCCAAACTTCTCAATGCTGAAGAAGTGAAACACAAATGTGGAATGGAGAAAGGCTGGAAAGTTGGATTAGGATTACCGGATGTATCAGTGTGAACTCGTGATTTTATACACACACACACACACACACACACATAAATACACACACATATACACATATATGTAGTTGGTTGATCTTCCATTTCAGCTTGCTCTCCTGAAATAGTCTAGAGGCAATGACACCCCAGCATCAATGACCATACCCAGGGCCAGATCCAGATTTGTAAACAGAATTCCCTATTAAAAGGAGCCATGGATCAGACACCTGGGTGGCTCAGCTGGTTAAGCTACTGCCATGGGCTCAGGTCATGACCCTGGAATCCTGGGATCGAGTCCCATATCGGGCTTCCCCTGCTCTGCAGGGAGCCTACTTCTCCCTCTCCCTCTGCCTCTGCCTCTCCTGCTGCTTGTGCTCTCTCTCTGTCAAACAAATAAATAAAATCTTAAAAAAAAAAAAAAAGGAATCATGGGTCAATGGAGAAATGGATAACATCAGAGCAAGAAAAGTACAAGATGAGTCAAGAACATTTTGTTGTACCAAAATCTAAGAAAGTATCCCCAAAGTGATGGGGATATGTCAAAAGGACAGAAACCAGTGTTAGGGAGTTTCTGTCAGATAAAAAGCTCTGAAAATATTCAGAAATTGGAAAGAAACACAATGTACTTCTGATAACTGCACTTTTTAGAGTTTATATTTGTGGTTAAAACCATCAGTTAAAACTGCTTTCAGAAACAAAAATATACCTAGAATTCACAGTTTAAAATGTTTTACTTCTTAGGAAACAAAATTTATCATTTAAAGGATATGACTAATATGTTTCATCTCCAAATGTGCCATAGCAAATTTTTGGAGTGGCTGGATATCAGAATAACTATGTGTACTATTCAAATATAAATAAAGCTATTTGAAAACATGTTTTTCCAGTAATTATTTATAAAGCTTCTAATGTCCATAATTATAGTACATTCATGGAGAAATTGCCCAGTTAAAGGTCCAAGGATTCTAGGGTCCCCTGAGCCTGTCCTCTCTCAATTTAATCATATAGTTAAGAAAGAAATGTAACAGAATTGTTTTAATGTTGAAAAGGGCTGAAGATAACCCATAGGAAATTCACTTAACAATATCAACTCTAGATGAATTGATAAAAGGAAGTTTAACAAATGAAATTACAAGACTATAATCATGGGCATTCACTTATTAATAATCAATGAAAACACTTTTTAATTTAACTTAATACTGATTGTTACAGAGTTTTGATGTTTAGGAACACTTCTTAATGAAGAATTGAAATTTAATAGTCACACATTTGAGGGGAGAGCCCCATCTGAATCTCGGGCAAAGTATGTGTGTAAGACTCCAAAGTAAGAAAGGAAAACACTCTCTTACTGGAAGTAATGTACCAATATTCTGGCTTAAAATAAATGAGTTTTAGATGACAATGTAATTACAGATTTTGAAGTATGCTTTTGAATAGCTTAAAGGTTGATTCCTGCTTATCCTTGTCATACTTTCCTAACATTAAAAAAAGAGAAAGAGATTATAGACCCAAAATGGAGTCACTTATGCTAACCCCACATGACCAAAAAGAAACTTAATACCTAACCTAAGTCCAGTTTCAAACTCCCCCAGGAATGTACTCTTACCTAGTCAGCCTGGAATTTCCTGATCAGCAGCAGTGAGATAATCCAACCAATAGACCTTTCTGCCCCTCCCCCAAAAGGTATAATCCTGCTGGAATAATCCATTTTTTTTCTATTTATAAGTTCCTTGTCCCACCCTCACTCTGCCTTTAAAAACATTATATTTTGTACAGTTCCTCATAACTTCTGTTTGCTAGATGAGATGCTTCCCAATTCATAAATCATTGAATAAAGATAATTAGATCTTCAAATATACTCAGTTGGATTTTTGTTAGATTTAATATTACTCATCTAAACCTAAATAAGTAAAATCCTATTTTCCCCAGATAAAGTAACCAATAATGTCATGAACTCCAGCCCAAGAATCCTCATATTTTAAAAAGGCTGTCCAACCTAATTTTCAAAGGATATCTTTTTTTGGGGGGCGCCTGGGTGGCTCAGTGGGATAAAGCCTCTGCCTTCGGCTCAGAGGTCCTGGGATCAAGCCTTGCATGGGGGCTCTCTGCTCAGCGGGGAGCCTGCTTCCCTCTCTCTCTCTGCCTGCCTCTCTGCCTACTTGTGATCTATCAAATAAACAAATAAAATCTTTTTAAAAAAGGATTTTTTTTTTTAAGATTCTATTTATTTGTCAGAGAGAGTGAGCAAGAGCAAGAGAGAGGAAGCAACAGTCAGAGGGAGAAGCAGGATCTCCGCTGAGCAAGGAGCTGGATGCAGGATTTGATCCTAGGATCCTGGGATCATGACCTGAGCTGAAGGCAGATGCCCAAACAACCGAGCCACCCACACATTCCTCAAAGGATATCTTATGAAAAACTCCAACACATAAAACAGGCAAAACAGAACTCCTCTGACTAAAGTTGAAGGCCCCCTGCCCTCACTCCTGTCCTGAGGCCTCTCCTTCCACCTTACTGCAGCCCCTGAAGAATCTGCACAAGATCCCAAGACTGCAGAACACGCAAAACATAGCTCCAAGCAATAACTGATGTAAAGGTCCTGGTATGATCAGAAAGACATTTTTTTCAGATACATAAGGAAAGTATAGGCATATAGAAACAATTGTTATTAGCAATTATATTTGGATAGAATTATGAGTAATTTTTTCCAAATTTTTTAATAGTTGACAGGAATTACTGTTAGAAACCCAACAAACTTTATTTTTTTAAGGTATAAGTACAATCACTTTCCCTATAATGCACTGTGTTGTACTATATACGAGAAAAAAGCATTTCTGTACCACTTTGAGTACACTTAAAAATACACACATATACAAACTATTATGTGAAGATTACAGATATAAATTAACAATATAACAATTTAACAATCACAGAGGCCTGTTTATATTTGAAGAACATAATATTTTAATCACAGTAGATCAAATGTATTTAATTGTTTCCTTTAATGTTCTATTCATTGCAACTTCCAGTAAAGCCACAAATTACTAATTACTTCTGGAATCAGAAAAGAGGTTAAAAAGTTAAGGAAAAAAGTGTCCCATGAAATCTTCTACTTTCAAATAATAATTCTTGTATTTCCAAAACCCATTACTCAAGCTAAAGACTGCAATTAAGATATCAGTAACATTTCCTAGATAAGTAAATAGTCAATTAATTACATTTGCTTCTGGGAAATGAAGAAAGTAAATATTAACTATGATTTTGAAATCAAAATGGAGATATTAGCAAGTGGGGGAAGTTGTAGTAGATAGTTACTATATATAGTAGTTTTCTACATATTGTTAATTAAATTTTTCCCGGTTTTATTAAGAAATAATTGACATACATCACTGTGTAAGCTTAAGGCATATAGCATGATAATATGATTTACATATATTGTGAAATGATTACCACAATAGGTTCAGCTAACATCCTTCATCTCATACAGATACACTATAGAGAAAAGAAATAAGTTAAAAAAAAACGTTTTCCTTGTAATGATACCTCTTGGGATTTGCTCTCCTTAACAATGGTCCTATATATCATACAGTGTTAACTATAGTCATAATGTTGTACGTTATACCCCTGATTATACCCCTAGTACTTATTTATCTTATAACTAGAAATTTGTACCTTTCGACTACTCTCTTCCAATTCCCTCATTCCCCACCTTCCGCCTCTGGTAACCACATGTCTGATGATCTTTCCTGTGACTCTGTGGTTTGTTGCAAGGGGAGTGGGGGTTGTTTGGGTTTTTTTCTTTTTTAGATTCCACAGGTAAATAAGATCATACAGTATTTTGTCTTTCTATGTCTGACTTATTTCATTTAGCATATTGCCTTCAAGGTCCATTCAAGTTGTTTGCAAATGGTAGGATTTCCTTACCTTTTATGGCTGAATTATATTTATGGATATATAGATATAGATATATGATATATAGCATTATATGTGTGTGTGTATGTATATATATATATATAATAACTTCTTTATCCACTTATCAATGGACACTTAGGTTGTTTGGCTGTTTCTATGTATTAGTAATTGCAAATGCTGCTGCTGTAAACATGGAGGTGCAGATATCTTTTCAAGATCGTGTTCTCATCTCCTGTAGATTTATTCTCAGAAGGGGACTTGATGAATCACATGGTAGCTCTATTTGTAATTTTTTGACGATCCTCATACTATTTTCCACAGCGGCTGCACCAATTTTCAATCCCATCAACAGTGCACATGGTTTCCCTTTTTTCCACATCCACACCAGCATTTGTTATCTCTTGTCTTTTTGATACTGACATTCTAATAGGCTAAGGTGATACTTCAACTGTAGTTTTCATTTGTATTTCCCTAATGACTAGTGATATTGAGCATTTTTTCATGTACCTGTTGGCCTTTAGTACATCTTCCTTGGAAAATGTCTGTTCAGGTCCTTTGCCCATTTTTTACTGGGTGTGTTTTGTTCTGGTACTGAGTTGTAGGAGTTGTTTACATATTTTGGATTTTAACCCCTTATCAGATATATGATTTGCAATTAGGCATAGAAGGAACATATCTCAACATAATAAAGGCCATATATGACAAGTCCACAGCCATCATCATACTCAGTGGTGAAAGGCTGAAAGCTTTTCCTCAAAGATAGGAACAAGATAAGGGTGCCCATTCTCATTATTCCTATTCAAGACTATACTGGAAGTCAAAACTAGAGCAAGCAGGCAAGAAAATAAATACAAGATATCCGAATTGGAAAGTAAGAGGTAAAAACTATTTCAGATGACATGGTTCTAAATACAGAAAATCCTTAAGACTCATCAAAAAACTCTTAGATTGAATCAACAAATTCACTAATTGCAGGACACAAAATTAATATTAAAAAAATCAATATGTTTACATACACTAACAATGAATTTTCTGAAAAAGAAATAAAATGATCCCATTTACAATAGCATCAAAAACAAATAATTAGGAATATATTTAACCAAGAAGGTAAAAAAATAACTCTGGTAACTTAATATTTTAATTTTAATTGCCTGTGTTTCTGTACAGATTTGTTTACCCATCCTTGTCCTACTTTCCTACTTATCTTACTATATGTACTATATGTACTGTAAGTCTGAGACTGTAGAAATAGCCAGATACAAAACTAATCAGATTCCTTTCTTCTTGAAATTTTATTGGTTAAAATTTAAATCCACAAAGTCTTAGTCTGTCTATAATGTAAGAAGACCTGAGTGACTGAAATAATTAAGAAGAGCTTAGAGAGTGGCAAAAGCTCCACTTACTAATAGTTTTAAAGAAATACTGTCAATGGTAAGCATAAACTAAAAAGAGAATAAATTAAATACAAGTTTTCAAATATTTCATTTACACAAACCAGTTGCTTAAATAGTTTTGGACTCCCAAAAGCTCCAAATAAAGCAGATAAAAGTAGAACTAAGTTTAAGACAAGAAGAGTGACCTAGAGATCTCTCTGCTTCTTTCCTTACCACTATCAATCTCATGACATCATCTTTGGTGGATTCCTAGGGATAATGATTTTAAGGAGAAGGGAATGAGAAATTCTAGTAAAATATATGAAAAAAAGAAACTACTGAAGCCACCACTGCAATATAATTATATGCTTAAATTATACGTGAATTCTGTCTGCATCATCTAACACTGGGCGCTTAATAAACAATCAGTCACACACAAAAAATGCATGGGACTGTGAGCCTCATTAGGGTTGAAAGGCACTTCATTAGGTTTCAGCAGAGGGCAGTCTGAAACATAGCATATTAATTTATTCCAACAGCTCGACTAGAACATTAGATTATAGTCAATTCTCATTACTTGCAATAGTTAGGGACTATAACACTACTATACAGTGTTCTGTAAACACTGAATTATCCAATACATGGTTGGGTTCATACAAGCCCCCAGTCATATCTTCATCAACCAATCAATATGTAACTTTATGTTTTTATTTAATGAAACATTATTTAATATATACATTATTAACATTGAACTGATTCATTAACATTGAACTCACAGGCCTGAATGAAGCTTATCTAATGAATGTATTTCTCTGTGAGACATATCATGAACTTTCCACACTTAGGAACACCAGACTGTGCCCCAGCACTTCAGCACTACACTTGGGGGGGCATTTTAAACAGCAAAATCATCAATGAAAGGCCCTCAAATAGGAGAAATGTAGCACTGCTAGATCACAAAAAGGACACTTGATTACAAAGAGAGAGCTGAAACAAGAAGAAATAGCATCAGCTTTTTCATGTTCTTTTTTGCTCCTCTGTACACTGCATGTCTGCAAACAACCACAAAAACACTGTGTATTGATTTGGGGGTTACAAAAAAAAATTTCAGCAAATACAGAAACCACAAATAATGAGGATGCACTGTATTGCCTTAGACAATCACATCTATTAGATTCTGATATAGTTACAAACCTTGAGTATTAAGTGTTTTAGAAGAAGGTATTAGGACAGGAAAAGAGGAGTAAAAGTCAGAATTAAAACTGAGGGTCAGGGCGCCTGTGTGGTTCAGTGGGTTAAAGCCTCTGCCTTCGGCTCAGGTCATGATCCCAGGGTCCTCAGATTGAGCCCCGCATCGGGATCTCTGCTCAGCGGGAAGCCTGCTTCCTCTTCTCTCTCTGTCTGCCTCTCTGCCTACTTGTGATCTCTGTCTGTCAAATAAATAAATAAAATCTTTAAAAATAAATAAATAAATAAATAAAATTGAGGCTCAAAATTCTGCACCAACCATATCCACTGACACTGTAATATATCTGTGGTAGGTTGCATTATTGTTCCCAATCCATCACCTCTCCTGTATCCCCAACCTTTGGTATGTGATACTGGAGTTACTCTCACTGAAGACCTGAGCAAATTTCTGCACTGCTACCCATAGTCATGAGATTTGCTCTAGCCAAGGAAATGTCCATGGACATATGAGCAAAGGCCTGAAATATGCTCCAGAGTTGATGTTTCCTTCTTGTGTTTCTGCCAGCACCGTGTGAAAAACGTGCCCACAGGCAGTTCACTAGTGCAAGGAGGAACAGACCTAGACATTAACTGCCGTTTGGAACCACACCCAGATGCCCCACAGATATGTTAATTATAAATAATCCATTAAGTTTGATAGCATTTATACAGCTATAGGTAACTGATACTTCATATAATTTTAAAAATATTATCTCACTAAAAAATCTTTATATAAAAGGTTGATGAGACCCTCTTCTGTCCTTATCCTAAAGCGTAGTACGTAGTAGGTTCATAGTATGTTGTTTCCAAAGATGGCTGCATCCCTATCTCCCATCCCATATGATCTTTTACAATGTGATCTTGTCATTCACCCACTGAATGGTGGAGTCTATCTCTCCTTTCCTCAAATTTGAGTTGTCCCTACAATCTATATTAAGTCTTGAAGCCAGACCTTATAAAATCTGAAGTTTCTTCATGGAACCCAGTCATCAAGCAAGAAGTCAGACCCCACTAAGTCCACCACACTGTTGGAAAGTCCCAACTAGACATATGGAAAGAGAAGGTGGGGGAGAGAGAGAGAGAGAGAGCACACATGCAGGTATGCATGTGCACAAAGTGGGGACAGGGGAGCACTGGAAACAGGACAGATACAATGGGGTAGAGAACCAACTACAAATCATCCAAGTCAGGCATTTTGAACATTAAAACCATCAGCATAAAAACTTCCTGGTCAATCCATAGAATTGTGGAGATATTGTGAGAAATAATATATTGTGAGAAATAATACATTGCTTAAAACAAGACACTAATTTTTAGAGTGAATGATAGCAACTCAAACAAGTCATTAATAAATGTGTGCTGAATTAATTAAATTCAATAAAATGTTTTGCTTAATGCTTACCTTGGTGTTTGCCATGTCCACAATATACTGGTCTCCCTTTATACATTCCATTACTTCAAAACCATCTCTGTCAATCACTTTGGCCTGAGAACTTCCAGATACAACAAGAATCATGTCTCCTGTGTTACTATACTGCAGTGACTTGATCTGATGGCTATGTAAAAGAAAAAAGAAAATAGTGTTGTAAGAAACTGGGCATAATGTTTACACTTCCAGTATATTAAGCACTGCCAGAAAAATGTCACACAACTGCGCAAATTGATAATTCTTCAAAATAGATATCATCAACCTCAAAGGGGCCCTCAACACCAGTGGCTATCCTGTTAGCACTATCCTCCCACTCACCACAGCATCTACTAAAATATCTACTCACCTTAAATCTTCAACCCAACCAACTGCCCTTCTTTCAGCTGTTGATTTGTCTGGCTCTTTCCCAAAAGCAACGAACAACTGTCTCAACTTCCTCCCACTAATGTCATAAACTTATCTGCATCTGAACACATCTCTTCCTCCTCCTCTCTGATTACAATGGTGGATGTAAACCTCTCCCTGCCCACGGCAAATCTAATACCTATATTCTGAATCGCATCCTCTCCAGTCTCCTCAGGAACTTCTACTGATTATCTTCTCTTCCCCTTCACAGCTAAGTGCCTGAACAAGTTTTCATCTCCTCCTTCATTTCTCTAGTACAACAGTATCTTTTGCACACTTACCACTCCACTCATTCCCCCAGCTTCCAAGATATGGTCTGCTAATGGCTAACAACTGAACTCCTTCATAACATTATGAAGATTATGTTACCATTCCAAAGCAGCCCACATTCAATGCCTGGCCAGCGTGCAGGAAAATGGTCCAGCCCTCTACTTCAGGTGGGATCCAGGGGAAGAATGACACCATCTTCAGAGCTCCCTGTGGGCTGAGCTGAGGCTGCTTCTGCAACTACATGATAATGAAGTTTCTGTGCCTTCCAAAGGGCGCTTCCCTTGAACTTTCTCTCTTGGGGCCTGATCCCCAAAGCATTCTTCAACCAACCTTCTGCATGCAAATACTGGAATTTCAAATAATGGTTCTGGTGAACCTGACCTGAGAGAGCTGGTATCGAAAGTGGTCCTATGAAGTCAATGCTAAGATGAGATCACCGAGTGGCTAGGAACAAGGACCATATCACAGGGAGCACATAGTCCTCAACGTGCTACAGCAGTGCAAGTACAACTGCTCAAGTTCATCATGAAGGGAAAGGTACTGGCTAGTGTAGCATTCCAGGGATTCAAGAGGTAAAGGAAATGTAAGAACTGAAACAACTCTAGAACTGGACAGCTGTTACTGGGTGTAGTCAGTGCAATGAATAAAGACAATGAAAGGCTGAGGATGAGTAATCACCAACTAAAACCTAGAGTGTGAAAAACCCAAAGGGCCTCTTTGCCAGCCAATAAAGACAGGGTTATTGGTCCCTGTCAGGTTAAGTGGTATGCAGTGACTGATCTGGTAAAGCATCTTTTTCTATCTCTATCAGGAAGCAAGCCCAAAAGCAGTTGACATTCAAAGGTGTCCAACAGCAGCACACATGTGCATCCTTGAGCCAGGGCTACATTAATTTTCTGGCCCTTTGTCTTAACATAGTCCAAAGGGACCCGGACCATCTGGACAATCTGAATTAGTTCATGCTGGTGTGTGATCTAGATGACATCATGCTAATTGAATAGGATGAGCAAAAATCAAGTACATTGGTGAGAAACTTGCTCTCTAGCAGATATGAGATAAAGCCCATAAAAGAGCAAGAGATTAAGACAAGAATGTGTGGGGAAGATGCATGTAGGTGGACATGTGAAAAGTGGACACCAAATGCGAGTTCTTTGTAACCCATGTTAATCCCAGATACACCAACTTTGAAGGAGGCAATAAACCACACAAACAAAGTGACTTGGCCAGTTGACATTAGCTGGCTTTTGTCATCATCCATACCACTGGTAATGCAATAGGCTTATAAGTGAAATCGCAGCGGGAAAAGGGATGGAAGTTATGCATGGGACCAATGGCAACTCTGCAAATTGACCTATTATTGCCAAAGGTCCAACCTGCCAGTAACAGAAGGCTAGGATAAGGCCCACTCCTGAAATCAATACTAAACTAATGAGTAAGTCAAATACATAATATGAAAAACTATAATAAGTATATGGGGAAAAAACTGAGTGGGGAGGGCAGAAAATGTGAACCAAAGGAACAGGGATAAATATTTTAAGTAAAATGGTCAGGAACTAAGTGACTGAGTAGCTATGAAGTGAAGGAGTGGACTATGAAGAAACAGCTTCTAGAAAAGACCAAGCAGCAACAGCTACTAGAAAGGAACTGCAGCAAGAGTGAATCTGGCATTTCTCCAAGGTAACTGTACCAGGGTGAGCAAAGCAACAGGAGTTGGAGAGGTCAGAATATGTAGCAAGTAGGGTGAGCAGATCAAGGAGGGCCATGTAAGCCACTGAAAGGACCTTGGCTTTTGTTCTTTCAGGAAACCCATCGGAGTGCTCTGAGCTGGGCAGTGACACAATCTGACCTATACTATACAGAACCATTTTTTTGTGCCTGGACAATTCTGCACTCGGAAGTTTGTGGACTCCTTCTTAGTATGTTCTTTAAACATATTAAAAAAAAAAAACTACAAAAAAAAACTACATTAGACATACACTGGAAAGCATTATTGCTTTATCACACAAATAACTACAGTAAAAAAAGTAAAAAGTAAAAATAACTACAGTAACTAGTAACTACAGTAAAAATAAACTACAAAATACTTTTTAATTTTGGGACATATGTGAGTTTCTGTACTAATGTATCAAGTAACTATGCCTAGAGGCAGGTCTAATAACTACTGTAATTTCAAAGCAGTGATGAGCATAAACAATGAATATTTCAATATGACTGTAAGTCATATTGTCTTACAGGTACACCTGTGACTTTGCTGCCTACTCCCATAATTAAAGGAAATGCTAAAAATCAGAGGTTAGTGAAAAAAAAATAATTTTTCATCCAAGTTCAGAGAAATTGAGAGTGCCAGATACTGAACTTATGAATTGTGGAATTTAAAATAACTGTAATTAAGAAATTAGGGTTAGGGCTAGGGAACAGAGTAGAGAGCCCAGATATGGACTCTCAACTCTATGGTTAAATAAACTTTGACAAAGCAGGGAAAAATATACAGTGGAAAAAGACAGTCTCTTCAATAAATGGTGCTGGGAAAATTGGTACAGATATATGTAGAAGAATGAAACTCCACCATTCTCTTTCACCATACACAAAGATAAACTCAAAATGGATAAAAGACCTCAATGTGAGGCAGGAATCCATCAGAATCATAGAGGAGAACATGGGCAGTAACCTCTTCTATCAGCCACAGCAACTTCTTTCAAGATATGTCTCCAAAGGCAAAGGAAACAAAACCAAAAATGAATTTTTGGGACTTCATCGAGATAAAAAGCTTCTGCACAGCAAAGGAAACAGTCAACAAAACAAAGAGGCAACCCACAGAATGGGAGAAGATATTTGCAAATGACAGCACAGACAAAAGGCTGATACAGGATCTACAAGGAACTCCTCAAACTCAACACACACAAAACAGATAATCATGTCAAAAAATGGGCAGAAAACATGAACAGACACTTCTCCAATGAAGACATACAAATGGCTATTAGACACATGAAAAAATGTTCATCATCATTAGCCATCAGGGAGATTCAAATCAAAACCACATTGAGATATCACCTTACACCAGTTAGAATGGCCAAAATTAGCAAGACAGGAAACAACATGTTCTGGAGAGGATGTGGTTAGGGGAACCCTCTTACACTGTTGGTGGGAATGCAAGTTGGTACAGCCACTTTGGAAAACAGTGTGGTGATTCCTCAAGAAATTAAAAATAGAGCTTCCCTATGACCCTGAAATTGCACTACTGGTTATTTACCCCAAAGATACAGATGTAGTGAAAAGAAGGGCCATCTGTACCCCAATGTTCATAGCAGCAATGGTCACCAAACTGTGGAAAGACCCAAGATGCCCTTCAACAAATGAATGGATAAGAGAGTGGTCCATATCCACTATGGAGTATTATGCCTCCATCAGAAAGGATGAATACCCAACTTTTGTAGCAACATGGATGGGACTGGAAGAGAGTATGCTGAGTGAAGTAAGTCAAGCAGAGAGAGTCAATTATCATATGTTTTCACTTATTTGTGGAGCATAAGAAATAACATGGAGGACATGGAGAGATGGAGAGGAGAAGGGAGTTGGGGGAAACTGGAGGAGGAGACAAACCACGAGAGACCGTGGACTCTGAAAAACAATCTGAGGGTTTTGAAGAGGCAGGGGGTGGGAGGTTGAGTGAGCCTGGCAGTGGGTATTATGGAGGTCATGTATTGCATGGAACACTGGGTGTGGTACATAAACAACGAATTCTGGTACACCGAAAAGAAAAAAAAAATTTAATGACAAGGTATATAATACATACATAAAACTGAAACATGCAGAAATTTTAGAATGAGAACTACAATTACTGAAATTTAGAACTAATGGATGGGTTTAACAGCAGAGAATTATGGTTAAAAGATCATTTTTAGACAGAAGCATGATGACAAAAAATGGAAAATGCAGAAAAAGTTTAAGGTACATATGACATGTGGTGAAAAAGTCTCACATTAGAATTGCAGAATGGAAAAAGAGAAAAGCAGAATGTGAAGAAGTGACTGTCAAATTTTGGAAAAATGATAAAAGACATTAACCTGGAGATTCAATAAGTACTATAAACCGCAAAAGGGGAGCAAAATCCACACCCAGGCACATCATAGTAAAAGTGCTGCATGCCAAAGACAAAAGTAAAACCTTAAAAACATTGTTTTATCCAAATATGTTTTCATCAGGAAAATTCAAAAGTAAAAGTACAATGAGATACCATTGCTTACCCACCAAATGACCAAAATTTAAAAGGCTAACAATACAAAGTTTATTACCGGGACTGTGAAATGGAAAAAATCTATCTTCTGAGACAAAGAACACTGTCACATCAACAATTACAATACATTCTACATACTATAGGACCAGCACTGCTCAATAGAACTTTCTGTGATGGTGGAAACATTTTACATCTGCATTGCCCATTATGGTAACCACTAACCACTAGCCACATGTTTCTATCAGACACTAGAAACACGGCTAGTGCAACTAAGGAACTTAATTTTTAATTTTATTTAGTTTAAATTTAAATAGTTACATAAGGCTAGTGGCTAGTGCACAGAACAAGTACAGCTGTTACGAATATGAAATAAATATAGAACAGTCTCAACTTTGGAACAACAGAAGACTCTGATTGGCTCATAAAACAGATGAAAAATGAAGTACTGACTAAAATTTTCTTTAAAAACAAAAGAAAACCTAGGGCGCCTGGGTGGCTCAGTGGATTAAGCCGCTGCCTTCGGGTCGGGTCATGATCTCAGGGTCCTGAGATCAAGTCCCGCATCGGGCTCTCTGCTCGGCGGGGAGCCTGCTTCCCTCTCTCTCTCTGCCTGCCTCTCCATCTACTTGTGATTTCTCTCTGTCAAATAAATACATAAAATTAAAAAAAAAAGAAAGAAAAGAAAACCTAATGAAATCTATTGAAGTCTATTTGGATGATAATAGTACCGGTACTAAAAAATCAGTTGTACAGTCCCAAATGTAATTTCCAGTTACAAATTTAGGAATGAATATTGAAGTAAACTCTCCATGTAAAAACTGCTTATTCAGCATGCTAAATAAAACACAGTCTATAACATTCTTCAGAGATGGCATGGTAAAGTAGTAGCATACATCAAAGCAATCTTAAAGGTATATGCTATCTCAGGTGCCATTCTCTCAAAAGAGAAATCACCAAATAAATACGTGTGGAAAGCAAACAATTTAACTAGATATTAATATACAAACCTATAAAGAATTCTGCTGGAGAGCTAACTTAATAAAGTCCCAAATATAAAATTTCTCAATCAAAAAGCAAAACTGAACATCTGTCTTTTTTTTTTTTAAAGATTTTATTCATTTTATTTGACAGAGATCACAAGTAGGCAGAGAGGCAGGCAGAGAGAGAGGAGGAAGCAGGCTCCCCACTGAGCAGAGAGCCCAATGCGGGGCTCGATCCCAGACCCTGAGATCATGACCTGAGCCGAAGGCAGCGGCTTAACCTACTGAGCCACCCAGGCGCCCCAACATCTGTCTTTTTAAACTGTCTTCATAACTTCCTTGATGAATGTAACTCCGTTGGCAAAAAAAAAAAAAGTCAAATTCTTTGATTTATCTGAAAAGGCCAATCTGAAAATAAAATAAATTTCAATGATAAGACAATTTTGACAACATTTTAGGCTATTTAGTCTTATTTAGATTTACTTTCTAAGTCTATAATTTCAAGGCTGAGAAATAAATGGGTATTTCAGCAGAAAAAAAAATATTAATCATGGTAATTTTGTCTTCTAGAAACAGGATATATACAAAAGAAATCAAAATTTAAGAGTATCTGGCTAAGGCACAAAAGAATTATTCTTCCTGGCTGGTTGCCAACTCCAAATCAGATATTTACCAATGAAACTGCTTTTCTTCACAGCTATTACTAACTAGAAACTACTTCTCAAAATTTGTACTGACCATTTCTCCTAAAATGCTGGAATTCTAGCTGACAGTCTTTAATTTATTTATTCTCCAAAAAGCCATTCTTAAAGTAATGATTCAAAGTACTAATTCCAATGCAAAGGTAACTCAAAGGTCTGAGTGGGCTCTGAGGTTAGAATGTGTGACAGGGTGAGGAATTACCACAATGCCCCAGATCAAAGGGTCAAGGTAGATGAGAAACTGAAGCTCCCAAACCAGGTGCTCATAAGAGAGAAACCTAGAAAAGCAAACACGGGGCTACTGCCCAGGCCCTTCCTTCCTAAAAAGAAAAGCCTCTCTGGTCTTACACTAAAATGATAAATGCTAGGAAGGAATGAGGTCCTTAACAAAATTCTGACCAAGGTCCCAAATTTAAACGTTAAGCCCAGAAGCAGGCCCCCATTGTAAGATATAAAATTATATGTTCCGCTAGATTTGCCAGTTTTTCATTTATTGTCCCACAGTTCCAAATTCATCCTCCACTGCCTGCTCTGCAAAAATGAATTTGGGTCCTTTAAATATTTTTCTTGTGGCATGAAGTTTTGCCAATAGAGGGTGCTAGAGAGGGATTGCAGGGGGGGAGGAGCTTTCCCCACTACCTCCAGTGTGCTCTTCCTGGGGTGGGATCCAGAGCCCCACAGGGCTTCTCTAGCATTTGGTTCTCTGGAGCACTGTACAGCTTCTCTGTGCCTGGTTGCTAAAGTACCTCAGAGTCAGCAAGATCCAGCAGCTTCCCCCAGTGCCTCCCTCAGGCAGTGCTATCACGGTGACTCTAGCGAGACAGGTTTCTGGAAAGTTCTGCTGTCAGAGCACAACAAATGCTTTATCATTCAGTGAGCCAAAGCCTTGTCCTCTCAAATGTCTGGCTCTGAATCCTGGAGGCCTTGAATGCTTTATATCTCCACCCTAGGGATAATAGATGCTCCTTTCACCTGCCTTTCTGATATTCCTTAAAGTTCTCTTTACTTTTTATTAGCTAATATCTCATTTCTCCAATCCTCTGTTCGTAACTCTTTATAGTAAACCTCCCCTTTTTCAAACTGCTGTGTGACTACTCTCAACTATTAGACCCTGATGGATATACCAAATTTCAAGTGATTAAATAGAAACTGAGAAAATTACAAGCAGTTTAGTCCAATCTGTTTATATACACATTTATACACAAATGCACACAAATGTTATATATAGAAACAAGCAGATCAGATTTTTGATAATTAAATAGCTCAGACTGCTAAACTAAAGTAGTTCACAGGGTGTATCTTTGTTAACAGTGATCTCACTTTGGAGAATTCGATTTTCTTCATTAACCATAAAAGATCTATTAGTGTATGAAATCACTTTGTTGGGACACCTGGGTGGCTCAGTGCGTTAAGCCTCTGCCTTTGGCTCAGGTCATGATCTCAGGGTCCTGGGATCGAGCCCAGCATCGGGCTCTCTGCTCAGCAGGAAGCCTGCTTCCTCCTCTCTCTCTGCCTACTTGTGATCTCTGTCTGTCAAATAAATAAAATAAAAATCTTAAAAGAAAAAATAAATAAAAAGAAGAAAGAAAGAAATCACTTTGTTTTCTCTGGTGAATCATTTTTATTTCTCTTTGGAAATAATTTTCTAAAGAATAGCAAATTTTAATGAGAAAAGGTAGTAAAAACAGCAGCTCTATTTCTCTGGCTATGTGCTCTATGAAATTGCTCTATTTATATTTAGAGGGAAATACAAAATCTCAACAACCCCACACTAATATTCACCTTGTAAATAAAGATATATAGCCATATAGGCAAACTTGATGTCTTCCCTCTGTATCACTGGTTTTCATATGCTCTCTTTGTCAACATTAAAATGAAAAGTTAAGCATCAAGCTCATCATTCCTGTCCCACTTCGCTCTTAATTCTGCTAGCCACGGAGTTAAAAGGACAGGATTAAGGAGTCATTAGACACAGTACTAAGGAGAATTAAAGGGCTTCTTCAAGGGGTATAACATCTGCTCCTCAAATTCCTGCCTAAACAACTAAGATTCCGATCAAAGAGAAAAGAGGGAAAGCCAATCTGACAGTAAACTGGAGTCATGAGGAAGTGAATGTTCTCTCAGGGAGTAACTCTGACACCAGAGGAAGGCTTAGTGACATTGCACAATTCTTTCTGTGAAGTTATTCATGGGGCAAGTGGGAGTATATGAGTGTAAGTGGAGGGGAATGGGAAGGTGAAGATTGAGGATCCTTTTAAGTAGTTTTTGCTCAGCTAGCAAAACAAGCTGGGACATGCAAGACAGATAAACACAGCTGTCTGGGACTGTCACTTGGGGCTCAGGAGCCAGCGTGTCCTGATGTAGTGAAAAGTGCACGGGAATGTGAGTCAGAAGGCCGGGGATCCAAGTCCTCGCTCTGCTGTTAAGTGGCTGTGTGATGATTAACAGGCCCTTCAGCTTCGTTAGGTTCAGGCAGTCTCCCCATCTTTTGGAAAATTAATTGATGCAACTAGTTGGCAACACCATGCAGAGGCAATCCTGAGACAGAGTTCACGCACTTTGCTGAGTCCTGGTGTCTTCCACTGAAAAATCCTGGAGCAGTAACACTTACAGTATTGGGGTGAGGATTAAAAGTAATATACACAATGACACCTAACCAGTACATGAAATGAGTCGTTGCTATTACTATTACTTCTTTATTTCCAAGGTCTCTTTAAGATTGAACAGGTATGAGATCTTGGGAGCCAACTATAATGAATATACTCAAATTGAATACAGCAAGTATTTCAAATTCATTACGAGTTAAGTTAGTGAAAGTTTATCACATGTTTTAATGATCTATTAACCAAAATACTCATTAGAAACATCCTTACATCTTTTCTGATTTTCTGTACCTACTCCAAAAACTCAAGTCCTATGTCAAATGTGACTACTACATTCTTAGAAATGAAAGATGAGGGGCACCTGAGTGGCTCAGTGGGTTAAAGCCTCTGTTTTCGGCTCCGGTCATGGTCCCAGGGTCCTGAGATCGAGCCCCACATCAGGCTCTCTGCTCAGCAGGGAGCCTGCTTCCCTTCCTCTCTCTCTGCCTGCCTCTGCCTACTTGTGATCTCTCTGTCAAATAAATAAAATCTTTAAAAAAAAAAAAAGAAAGAAAGAAAGAAAGAAATGACAGATGATAATAATTACAAAAAACATGGTTTCAAATTTGCATGCCAGTTTCCAGGTATGCAATATATATTATCCAGTGCTGGGAAAAGGGCAAGAAAGCAAGAGAGCTGAAGCAGAGCCATCAAAGTTTTCTGTATGGCAATATCAGAAAATCTAATTTATTCCATGCCAAAATACATCTTTAGCTACTTCAATATTTTAGCTTTAAATTTAAGAACTTAAGTTTAGATTTCCAATGCAAAATTAATTAAGAATATGTCACTTACCAGCTTAAACATACCAAAGCTTAGTAAACTAGTAGTAACACAAAACACTGTATCAGTCAAACAAAATTAAAGCCAGAGAAAATTCTATCCAGGACTATACATACACAAAATTTACTAAAGCTAATCTATAAGTCTTCCCTTCCATTAAAATGCATACTCTTGGGGCGCCTGGGTGGCTCAGTGGGTTAAAGCCTCTGCCTTCAGCTTGGGTCATGATCCCAGGGTCCTGGGATCGAGCCTCTCTGTTCAGTGGCGAGCCTGCTTCCCTTCCTCTCTCTCTCTGCCTGCCTCTCTGCCTGCTTGAGATCTCTCTCTGTCAAATAAATAAATGAAATCTTTAAAAAAAAGTGCATACTCTAATTTATAAATGTAATAAAATTACTCTATCACTCAATAAAGTACAGACTAATAGCTTTGTGACTTTATATGATTTCACAGTCAAGTTCCACGCTAAAGTAAGATGGTCAGTCCAAAAGGCAAGGAATGAAAATACTTAAACAATATGTTTTCATGTCTTCTGAGGATTAGAGAAATATGATTAAAAAGAGCCAGCCAACCAATGAGAATGACTAAAAAAGCTAAGTCTTTGTTCTGAGTCTTCCCAACAGTTTCCTTTATGATAACGTTGATGCTAAAAATAACTCAAGTCTCAATTCTAGTAGCAGAACAACAGAGGCTCAGGATTTCACAATGAATAAAAGGTGTTGAGGGAGCACATACAAGAGGAACCTACTTTATTAGAAAGCCTCTCTGGAAAAGCAATGTTTAGGAGGAGACCTAAGCATAAGGAGCTACATGTTTGTGAGGGGGGAGCAGGTACCAGGGAGTAGGGAAGAGCATTCTAGGCAGAAAACAAAGTACACGAACACACTATGTAAAAATCTCTCAGCCACTCTGCTAGAGCAAGGGAAGAAATAAGCAATGGCCAGATCACAAGGAACATCATAAACCATGGCAAGGCATATGGGTTTTAGTCAAAATGAATCAGAAAGGCAATACACGGATTTAGCATTAATAGTGGAGAAAAAAATAAAGAGACTATTACAGAAATTTAAGTGAGGTTTAAGCCTGAGGTGAACTCTAAGGGAGGGACTTTTTTTTTTTTTTTAAAGATTTTATTTATTTATTTGACAGAGAGAAATTACAAGTACACTGAGAGGCAGGCAGAGAGAGAGAGAAGGAAGCAGGCTCCCTGCTGAGCAGAGAGCCCGATGTGGGACTCCATCCCAGGACCCTGAGTTCATGACCTGAGCCGAAGGCAGCGGCTTAACCCACTGAGCCACCCAGGCGCCCCTAAGGGAGGGACTTTAAAAGAAATTGTAGAGACAGGAGGAATAAGGAGCATGGTACCTATGAAGTACAGGCACAATGCATGAAAATAGTTTTTTTCTCCAAATCTTGCATCAAAATTCACACTTTACATCTTGACAGACATTACCAAACTGCTCTGTGGAAAACAGGTTTAGTAAATAATACCCCATCTTTGCCATCTCCTCTCACTGGAAACCATGGATCTCCTTCTCCTTTGCCAGAAGACTGTGGCAGAAGACTTTGCCAGAAGACTAAGTGACAAGTAGTACCTCATTGGCATTTTAATTTTTCCATCTTTTATTGTTAGTAGAGTATCCATTTTCATGTTATTGGTCAGTTACATTTCTTCTGCTGTTATCTGTTAATTCATTTCAAATATTTAATTTGTTAATTAATTTGTTATCTGTTAATTCATTTCAAATATTTAATTTTCAAATATCCTTTTACTTACTGATTTGCAGAAGCTACATATTATGGATATTAGCCCATTACTTTCAACATGTATTTCAACTTTTTCTGAGTTTATCACTTGTCTTTTAATTTTCTTTACAATGTCTTTTGTTTCCTAAGTATAAAATATCCTTTTAATTATAACAGCAATTATATTTTTTGCATGCCATGTAAAAGTAGAAAGTGAAAGTTCTTCTTTTCCCCCACAGAATATATTTCCATTTGCAAGATATAACCTCCGAGGGGAACCTGGGTGGCTCAGTGGGTTAAAGCCTCTGACTTCAGCTTGGGTCATGATCTCAGGGTCCTGGAATCGAGCCCCACATTGGGCTCTCTGCTCAGCAGGGAGCATGCTTCCTCCTCTCTCTCTGCCTGCCTCTCTGCCTAACTTGTGATCTTTGTCTGTCAAAAAAATAATAAAATCATTTTTTAAAAAAAGATATAATCTTCTAAACTTTCCCTAGTAACTGAAAAATGTAAATATGTAAGTTATGTATTACAAAAAGGGAGCACCTAGGTTGCTCAGTTGGTTAAACATCTGCCTTTGGCTCAGGTCATGATCCCAAGGTTCTGGGATCGAGCCCCACATCAGGTTCTCTGCTCAGCAGGAATCCTGCTTCTCCCTCGTCCACTTCCCCTGCTTGTGTTCCCTCTCTCACTGTGTTTCTGTCAAATAAATAAATAAAAGTCTTTAAAAAAAAAATAAAGTCCAAAAAATAAAAAGGAAAGATTTTTGAAAAATGCTTTTTATTTAATAAACATCCAAAAATGTTTCTCTTTTCTATATAAAAATTTTTCAAGAAAACACGGTTTTGGGCAAAAAAACAGGCAATTCAGAAAACAATATGTAAAAATACATTATGGCTGCTTTTCAAAAGACACGTAGGAAAAGGAAAAGCTCCAGACTGAGAGGAAATATTTATTATACACAAATCTTAAAAGAGCTTTATCAACCAACCTGAGAAGAACAACTCAAGTTTTCAAATGGACAAACGATATGGACAGCTCACTAAAGAAGACATACATAATGAAAGACATAAAAAGATGCTCAACATCACACTAACTATGAAAACTCAAACTAAAACCATTTACATATCACTACACACCCAAAACAACGTATAAATTTTAAAATATGGATACCACCAAGTGTACCTAAGGATGTAAATTGACTAAAACTCATAGATGGCTGCTTAGAAAGCAAAATGGTACAGGCATGTTGGGAAAGTTTGGCCATTTCTTATAAAGTTAACATATACATAGCATAGGAGCCAGCAATTCTTACTCCAAACTTACTCTATTTATCCAAGGAAAGTAAAGCATATCTACAAAAAGACCTATACAGAAATATTTATAGCAGTTTCTTTCAAATATCTAAAAACTGGAAGCAACCCAAATCTCTAACCAGTGAACAGATAAACAATCTGTACTGTATTCATATGATGAATACTACACAGCAATGAAAAGAAAAAAACCTACCAAGAGAGGCAATAACAAAATCAGCCTGGTGTCAGGAGAAGGGACTGACCACAACATGACCAGAGGGAACTTTGGGGGATAATGAAATCTTCTTTATCTTGACTGTGGTGCTGGTAACATGAGTATATGTATTTCTCAGAACTCCTAGAACTGCACACTTGAAAAGAATATATTTTACTGTCTATAAATTAACCCTGTGTAAATATAATTTTTGAAAGTTCATTAAGGTGCAGCCACTCTGGAAAACAGTATGGAGTTTCCTCAAAAAGTTGAAACTAGAACTACCCTACGACCCAGCAATTGCACTGCTTACTAGGTATTTACCCCAACAATACAAATGTAATAATTCAAAGGGGCACATGCACCCTAATGTTTACAGCAGCAATGGCCACAACAGCCAAACTATGGAAAAAGCCCAGATGTCCATTGACAGATGAATGGACACACAAGGGACCATTATGCAGCCATCAAAAAATGAAATCTTGCCATCTGCAATGACGTGGATGGAACGAGAGGGTATTACGTTGAGCAAAATAAGTCAATCAGAGAAAGATAATTATTATATGATCTCACTAATATGTGGAATTTAAGAAACAAGGTAGAGAGGATCATAGGGGAAGAGAGGAAAAAAATGAAACAAGACAAAACCTGAGACGGAGACAAACCACAAGAGACTCTTAATCTTAGGAAATAAACTGACAGCTGCTGGAGGGGAGGTGGGTGAGGGGATGGGGTGACTGACTGATGGACATTGGGAAGGGTATGTGTTGTAATGAGCACTGGGTATTACATAAGACTAATGAATCAAAGACCTGTACCCGTGAAACAAATAAGAGATTACATACTCAATTTTTTAAAAATACAAACATATATAGATAAGATATAAGCCAAATGAAATAAATATGACCCTTCTAAAAAATAAAAAATAAAAACTAGGGAGGAGTCGCAAAGATGGCAGAGGCCATCGGGCAGTTGGCGTCAAGGTATGAAGCAAGGAGCCATGACTCTGCAGGTAGATAATGGAAGATAAACGGGAGGGGGAGCCTCTGGGATCCTGCACTGCTGGAGCTCAAAAGTTTCCTGTGCTGGGACCAGGCACAGACTCACAGACTGGTAGCAGTGGGGAAAAGACTTTAGGACAACCCCACACTGAAACCTGGAGCTGCGGGGACGCACATGCAAACTCGGGATGGCTGGTAGTTTTAGAAGCACAAAGGGCAGAGACATGCCTCTACTGGAAGGGAGGTCTGGGAGCGCTGCTGTGGGGCACATAACCCAAGACACTGCAGTTCTTAGCAGTACAGACAGAAATGGAGCTCACTGAAGAACAGTTTGCAATCAATCTGTTTTGAAACAAGAGGCTAGGATATGGTCACTTCTGCTCTGACTCTCAGAAGAAGGGCAGAAACCTGCCAGGGAACGCCGCCAAAGAACAAAAGCCCCCCCCCCCCACAAAAGTTTTCATGAGCCCACACCCTCCCACAGGGGGCAGGGCAATTCTGCCCAAACAGGGTTGCCTAGTAACACTGAGGCAGGCCCCGCCCCCAGAAGACAGGCTGGAGGAACAAGAGGCCAACAACCCTAAAGTCCCTATAAAACAGATGCATCCTGCTTGAATTGCGTTAGTCATTTGGACTCTGTCATTCCCTCAACCATCCCTCAATAGAATGACTAAGAGGAGGAACCCCCAACATAGACTATGACCTCTGCCACAGAACTAATGGATATGGATATAAGCAAGATGTCAGAAATAGACTTCAGAATAACAGTTAAGAAAACAATAGCTGGGATGGAGAAAAACATTAATGACAACATAGGTTCTCTAAGGGCAGAAATGAGAGCTGATCTGGCAGAACTTAAAAATGCTATCAGTGAGATCCAATCTAATCTAGATAGTCCAAAAGCTAGAGTAAACGAGGCAGAAGAACAAATCAGTGATCTAGAAGACAAACTGATAGAAAAGAAGGAACAAGAGGAGGCCTGGAACAAACAGAATCCATGAAAACAGAATTACAGAAATAAATCACACCATGAAACAGTCCAATGTCAGAATTATTGGGATCCCTAAGGGGCTAGAGAGAGAAAGAAGACTGGAAGATATATTCAAGCAAATTGTAGCTAAGAACTTCCCTAATTTGGGGGATGAAACAAGCATTTGTGGCTTCTTTGTGGCAGAGACAACCTCTCCCAAGATCAAGAAGAATAGACTAACATCCCAGCATGTAATAGTAAAACTCACAAATCTTTGAACCAAGGAAACCATCTTAAGAGCAGATGGGGGGAAGAAATTCCTTACATATAGTGGGAGAAACATCAGAATAACATCTGACCTGCCCACAGAGACCTGGCAAGCCAGAAACGGCTGGTAAAACATATTCAGGGTACTAAATGAGAAGAACATGCAGCCAAGAATTCTTTATCCAGCAAGGCTGTCACTCAGAATGAATGGAGAGGTAAAGAGCTTCCAGGACTGGCAGACACTAAAAGAATATGTGACCACTAAGCCAGTCCTGCAAGAAATACTAAGAGGGGTTCTATAAAAGGAGAAAGACCCCAAGAATGATACTGAACAGACACAGAGACAATCTATAGAAACAAGGACTTGACAGGCAAGATGATGACAATAAAATCATATCTTTCAACAATCACTCTCACCGTGAATGGCCTAAATGCTCCCATAAAATGGCACAGGGTTGCAGAATGGATAAAAAGACAGACCCATCCATATGCTGTCTGCAAGAGACTCTTTTTGAACCTAAAGATATATCCATAAGGAAAGTGAAGGGACAGAGAATGATCTTTCATGCCAATGGACCTCAAAAGAAAGCTGGGGTAGCAATTCTTGAATCAGATAAAACAGATTTTAAGCTAAAGACTATAGTTAGAGATACAGAAGGGCGCCAAATCATTCTTAAAGAGTCTATCCAACAAGAAGATCTAACAATTGTAAATATCCATGCACCCATCATGACAGCAGCCAACTACATAAGCCAACTCAACCAAAATAAAGAGACATAATGATAATAATGTGTTAACAGTAGGCAACCTCAACACTCCACTCTCAGAGATAGATCATCTAAGCAGAAAATCAACAAAGAAACAAGAGCTTTGAACGACACACTGGACCAGATGGACCTCATATACGCAGAACATTCCACCTTAAAACAACAGAATACTCATTCTTCTCAAGCACACACAGAACTTTCTGTAGAACGGACCACATACTGGGTCACAAATCAGGACTCAACCAATACAAAAAGAATGAGATTATTCCCTGCATATTCTCAGATTACAATGCTTTGAAACTGGAACTCAATCACAAGAAAGGGTTTGGAAGGAATTCAAAGAATTCAAAGAAATTCAAAGAAAGGGTTTGGAAGCTAAAGACCATCCTGCTCAAGAATGTTTGGGTCAACCAGGAAATCAAAGAAGAATTTAAATAATTCATGGAAACCATTGAGAATGAAAACACAGTAGTCCAAAACCTATGGGATACAGCAAAGTTAGTCCAAAGGGGGAAAATACATAGCCATCCAAGCCCCATTCCAAAAAAAAAAAAAAAAAGAAAAATCCTGAAAACACAAACTATCTTTACACATTAAAGAACCAGAAAATCAACAACATATTAAGCCTAACCCATGCATGAGAAGGGAAACAGTTAAGATTAGAGCAGAGATCAATGAATTAGAAATCAGAAATACAATAGAACAAACACATCAATGAAACTAGAAGCTGGTTCTTTGAAAGTGTTAATAAGATTGATAAGCCACTGGCAGGACTTAGCAAAAAGAAAAGAGAAAGGACCCAAGTTAATAAAATTATGAATGAAAGGGACAGATCACAACTAACACCAAGAAAATAGAAACAATTATCAGAAATTATTATCAACAGTTATATGCCTGTAAGTTAAGCAACTCAGAAGAAATGGATGCATTCCTGGAAACCTATAAACTACCAAGAATGAAACAGGAAGAAACTGACAACCTGAGTAGACCAATAACCAGTAACCAGATTGAAGCAATGATCAAAAATGGATTTTTGATCCCAAACAACAAGAGTCCAGGACCTGATGGATTCCCTAGGGAATTCTACAAACATTCAAAGAAGAAATAATACCTATTCCTCTGAAGCTGTTTCAAAAAACAGAAACATAAGGAAAACCTCCAGACTTTCTATAAGGCCAGCATTACCTTGGTCCCAAAACCAGGCAAAGACCTGATAAATATGGATGCCAAAATTCTCTGAAAGATCCTAGCTAACAGGATCTAACACTACATTAAAAGAATTATCTATCACAACCAGGTGGGATTTATCCCTGAGATGCAAGGGTGGTTCAATATTAGCAAATCAATCAATGTGATAGAACATATTAGTAAGAGGAGAAGAACCACATGGTCCTATCAATTGATGCAGAAAAAGCATTTGACAAAATACAGCATCCTTTCTGATTAAAACTCTTCAGAGTATAAGGATGGGGGAACATTCCTCAATTTTGTAAAATCCATTTATGAAAAACCCATAGTGAATATCATTCTCAGTGGGGAAAAGCTGAGAGCCTTTCCCTTAAGATCAGGAACACAACAAGGATGCCCACTCTCACCACTGTTGTTCAACATAGTACTAGAAGTCCTAGCAACAGCAATCAGACAAAAAAAAGAAATAAAAGGTATTCGAATTGGCAAAGAAGACGTCAAACTTTCTCTCTTCGCAGATGACATGACACTTTATGTGTCATTCTCAACGGGGAAAAGCTGAGAGGCTTTCCCTTAAGATCAGGAACATGACAAAGATGCCCACTCTCACCACTGTTGTTCAACATAGTACTAGAAACCCTAGTAAAAGCAATGAGACAACAAAATGAAATGAAAGGTATTCAGACTGGCAAAGAAGACATCAAACTCTCTCTCTTCGCAGATGACATGATACTTTATGTGGAAAATCCAAAAGTCTCCACCTCCAAATCGCTAGAACTCAGACAGCAACTCAGTAATGTAGCAGGATACAAAATCAATGTACAGAAATCAGTTGCTTTCTTATATACTAACAATGTAAGTGTAGAAAGAGAAATTAGAGAATCAATTCCATTTGTAACAGCACCAAAAACCATAAGATACCTTGGAATAAACCTATCTAAAGAGGTAAAGGATATGTACTCAAGGAAATACAAAATACTCATGAAAGAAATTGAAGACAGAAAAAGATGGAAAACATTTCATGCTCATGGATCAGAAGAATAAACATTGATAAAATGTCTACGCTGGGGGCACCTGGGTGGCTCAGAGGGTTAAGCCTCTGCCTTTGGCTCAGGTCATGATCCCAGGATCCTGGGATCAAGCCTCACATAAGGCTCTCTGCTCATGAGGGAGCTTCCTTCCCACCCCTCCCTCTCTGCCTGCCTCTCTGCCTAGTTGTGATCTCCGTCAAATAAATAAAATCTTTTTTAAAAAAAAATATCTACGCTGCCCAGAGCAATCTATACTTTCAACGCCATGCCAATCAAAATACCAACAGCATTTTTAATGTGCTAGAACAAACAATCCCAAAATTTGTATGGAACCAAAAAAGATTCCAAACCCCCAAGGAAATGTTGAAAAAGAAAAACAAAGCTGGGGGTATCACGTTGCCTGCCTTAAAGCTATATTACAAAGCTGTGATCACTAAGATTAGCACAGTACTGGCAAAAAAATAGACACATAGACCAATAGAACAGAATAGAGAGTCCAGATATGGACCCTTAACTCTAAGGTCAAATAATCTTCAACAAAGCAGGAAAAAATATCCAGTGGAAAAAGACAGTCTCTTCAATAAATGGCGCTGGGAAAACTGGACAACTATGTATAGAAGAGTAAAACTTGACCATTCTCTCACGCTATACACAAAGATAAACTCAAAATGGATGAAAGACCTCAATGTAAGACAGGAATCCATCAAAAATCCTAGAGGAGAGCACAGGCAGTAACCCTTCAACATTAGCCACAGCAACTTCTTTCAAGACACATCTCCAAAGGCAAGGGAAACAAAAGCAAAAATGAACTTTTGGGATTTCATCAAGATAAAAAACTTCTCCACAGCAAAGCAAACAGTCAACAAAACAAACAGGCAACACACTGAATGGAGAAGATATTTGAAAATGACACTACAGACAAAGGACTGATATCCAAGATCTATAAAGAACTTCTGAAACTCAACACCCCCCCAAAAAATAATCAAGTCAAAACATGGGCAGAAGATGGGAACAGACACTTCTCCAATGAAGACACAGAAATGGCTAACAGACACATGAAAAAGTGTTCATCACCATTAACCATCAGGGAAATTCAAATCCAAATCACACTGAGATATGACCTTACACTAGTTAGAATAGTAAAAATTGATAAGGCAAGAAACAATGTTGGAGAGGCTGTGGAGAAAGGGAAACCCTGGTACACAGTTGGTAGAAATGCAAATTGGCACAGCCACTTTGGAAAACAGTGTAGAGGTTGCTCAAAAAATTAAAAATAGAGCTACCCTATAGCCCAGCAATTGCACTACTGGGTATTTACCCCAAAGATACAGATATAATGAAAGAAGGGCCATATACACCCCAATGTTCATAGCAGCAAAGTCCACAATAGCCAAATATGAAAAGAGCTGAGATGCCCTTTAACAGACGAATGGATAAAGAAGATGTGGTCCAGGGGTGCCTGGTGGCTCAGTGCGTTAAGTGGCTGCCTTCAGCTCAGGTCATAATCCCAGGATCCTGGGATCAAGCCCCATGTCAGGCTCCCTGCTCAGCGGACAGCCTGATTCTTCCTCTCCCTATCCCTGCCACACTGCCTACTTGTGCTCTCTCTCTCAAATAAATAAAAACCTTTAAATGGAAAAAAAAAAATAAAGAAAGAAAGATAACGAAGATATGGTCCATATATACAATGGAATATTACTCAGCTATCAGAAACGGTGAAAACCCAACTTCGGCATCAACATGGATGGGACTGGATGAGAATATTCTAAGTGAAATAAGTCAAGCAGAGAAAGTCAATTATCATATGGTTTCACTTATTTATAGGACAAAAGGAATAGCTTTGGATGACATTAGGAGAAGGGAAAAATGAAGGAGAGGGAATTAGAGGGGGAGACGAACCATGAGAGACTATGGACTCCAAGAGACAAACTGAGGGTTTTAGAGGGAAGGGGGTTAGGGGGAAGGGAGAGCCTAGTGATGGGTATTAAGGAGAGCACTGCTTGCATGGAGCACTGGGTGTCATACGCAAACAATCATGGAACACTACATCAAAAACTAATGATGCACTGTATAGTGACTAACATAACATAATAAAAAATAATAATAATAAGTAAGCTGAGACACAATACAGGAGTTCCCTGATGGGACGCCTGGGTGGCTCAGCTGGTTAATCAAGTGCCTTGGGCTCAGGTCATGATCCTGGAGACCCAGGATCGAATCCTGCATGGGGCTCCCTGCTCTGCAAGGAGTGTGCTTCTCTCTCTGACCCTCTCCAATCTCATGCTCTCTCACTCCCTCAAATAAATAAATAAAATCTTTTTTTAAAAAAAGTTCACTGATGTTTAGTTAACAAGATAGAATTTACAAGTTATATAACTTGACAACAGTTACAGAAGGCAGCAGAAACCCAGGAAATTAAGTTTAAAAAATCTTTAAGCTTATATAATTTTATAAAGCAAATATCAAAGAGAAAGGAAAAATATATTCAGGTACATAATGTTTATCAGAGAATACTAACTGTGCTTTTTCCCACATACCTTTTCATCTCTTATTAAAGATTTATGTTGATGTACATGATCTCATCTGATCTTCATATAAACCAAATAAACAACCTCCTCTCCAGTTAGTAAACCACAAGAAGTCTTATCAATGCCTGGGAGCATCCTGACATACATGAGAATAACTGGTGATTTTATCAATCTAATATTACAGCTGAAGGCATCTTACTTTCCAACTGCTTCCTTCTTATTGGTGATATCCAAGATTAGTTGCAGACAAATAAAAGTTTGTTATGTACAAGGCTGAAGGAGGCTAGGTGGATGTAATATTCTCAAGCAGAGCCTAATTAATGAAGCCACTGATCAGTGATATCTATGGGGGGAAAAGTAATATATGGCAAAGTTTGCAAAATCTAGTAGTATGGAAATATATATGAATATATGACATCATAATATATTAATAAGAAAAGTCATAAAGCAAGTTTACCAATTTATTAATAAATATAAAAAGTTCAGGGGCACCTGGGTGGCTCAGTGGGTTAAAGCCTCTGCCTTCAGCTCAGGTCATGATCGCAGGGTCTTGGGATCGAGCCCCACATCGGGCTCTCTGCTCGGCAGGGAGCCTGCTTCCTCCTCTCTCTCTGCCTGCCTCTCTGCCTACTTGTCATCTCTGTCAGGTAAATAAATAAAATCTTTAAAATATATATATATATATATATATATATATATATATATAAAGTTCAAATATACACTGTCATTAAACTCAATTAATGGACTAGGTCAAGTGAAAAGAGACACAATGCCATGATTACTGAAATTTATGTAATTCTGCTTCCATACACATCAACTCATACACCAAGCATGTGTCTACGTTTGCAAGGGGAATCTCTGTACACCTTCAATTTCCTTTTCAGAACTAATTGATAACACACACAGAGAAAGCACAAATACCTAAACAAATCACTAATTTATCACACAATTATGTGAAATGAAGAAACTACTAGGATGCACAAATATCATTTGTAAAGTAATAAAAAACAACTTTCCCTAAAAGCCAAAACATTATTATTTCAGTTATATGGCATGGGCAGTGAATAAAGTATTGAGATATGTAAGGCTTACAAATAAAAGAATTAAGCAAACACACCACCCTTGACTGTTTCGAATGGCACTTATCCTAAATGGTTTCAATCTCTTCTGTGCTTTTGTATAACTAATGATTAATGGCACTTGCTCTACAGTTAGAATGCCTGCATTCAAATCCTTGCTCTATCACTTTGTGTGACCTTAGGCTAATTAATTAATCTCCCTAAGCCTCCATTTCCACATCCGTAAGACAGGGATAATAAATGTATCTATGACACACGGCAGTTGTGAGAATTCACTGATATGAAGAATTCAGCCAGACTCAATAAACTAGTACGCAAACAGAACATATCTTTTTTGTTCTTTAACAAAAGAAAAATTAAAAAGGCAAGAAACAATGTTGGAGAGGCTGTGGGTATCATTATTCCTGGATAAAATAAGTAGAATCTACACATGGTAGCTGAAAGTCAAAAGATATAAAAGGGACAAGTAACAACAGATAACCAGTTCCAGAATACCAGTTCTTTTCCCTATAAACAACAGTGTTATTGGTTTCTTCTATACCTTTCCAGAAGTATTTTATGCATATATAAGCAAATAGTACATACTGTTTTTTCCAAGCTTTAAAGAAAAATATATATACTTTAAAAAATAAATGCTTTTAAAAATACTATACCATTCTTTAAAAAAAAGAAAACTATATACTTTTATACTGTGCTTTTTTAACTCTACATATTTTTGTGAATTGTTCCACAACTGATCCTTTTCTCAATGCCTTAGGTAAGTATTTTTCAAATGTAAGTGATAACACCTTCTTTCCAATGGGAGAGTAGCTGATGGATCATTTTGTGGTGGCAAATGATTTTTATAATATTACTTAACTGCATATAAACAGGTGACAAGGGTCTTATCCTTCACACTCTTATAAAACTATGAACTCACAATGAATTTAAAAGTAAACATTAACCACTCCACACCCACAGGAATGACTATCATGAAAAAGACAGTAACATATGATGGTGATCATCTAAAGACACTGGAACCCTTATATACTGCCAGTACAAATATAAAGCAGTATAGTCATTCTTGAAAACAGTTTGTCAGGTTACTAATATATTAAACATAAATTTACCACATGACCTAACAATTCCCAATGTAGGTAGTATCAACTTAAGAAAGACATAAGATGGAAACATATATCCTTCCCAAGACATGTACACAAATGTTCATAATAGCATTATTCATAATAGCCAAAATGCAGAAATAACCCAACTGTGTCTACCAACTGGTGAATGGACAAACAAAATATGCCATACATACACACACACATAAATACAAAAGGGAATACTATCTGATTGTAAAAAGGAACAAAACACGGATGTGTCCTACAATACAGATGACCTTCAAAAACATTATGCTAAGAGGTCAGATACAAGAGACCACATGCTGTATGACTGCATATGTAAGAAATGTCCAGAAAAACCGAACTGATAAGAAACAGACAGATTAGCAGCTGCATAAGGCTGCTAATATAATGCTAATGCTCATAATGGGAATGAGATCTGATTTTAGAGTGATGGAAATCAGACTGTGGTACTGGTTGCACAACTCTTTAACTTACTAACAATTAATGAACTGCAGACTTACAATGAATGAGTTTTATGTTATGTAGACCGTACCTCAATAAAGTGATTTTTTAAAGTAAAAACTAAAACAAAAGATCCAAAGAATTCAGATTAATTTTGAGATGTTGGCTGAAACAATATCATACAGAATGAAACAACTTCTTTGTTGCAAAACAAATTAATTATGTCCACCTACCTAAGTCCTCTAACCTACTTTTGGATCAGCTAGTTAACGAATATTTACTGTGTGCTATAGCACATGCTTATTTTATTGTGCTCCAGTGATGACATGATTTCCCCCCTAACTGTCTTTTTCAAACTATTGTGAAAAATTTATTCATACATCACTTCATGACAGAACAAATCTTCCCTTGGTGCCAGCACATTTATATATGATGCATGTATCTGCTCAAAATTAGGGATTGGCCAAAGATTATCAAAATCAAAAAACAAAATGTTTTAATTAATGAAAGAAATTCATGAGCCCCTAAAAATATGCCCATGAAGCCCAATTTGAGAAATCTTTAATGTGCAGTCTTAGAAGTTACTGAAATATGCAGAGCAGTTCTGCGACGGGCCCATTCACAAAATGGCTTTGGGAAGATGATCTCTAATGCATGATCAGAAACAACCCTGTCTTCGATTATGAATCTTTGGTGAATTTCTGAAACGGAAATTTATTTTAACATTTCTAATCATATTTAACATTTTTTTTCTTTTTTCTTTTTTTTATTTTTTATACACATATATTTTTATCCCCAGGGGTACAGGTCTGTGAATCACCAGGTTTACACACTTCACAGCACTCACCAAAGCACATACCCTCCCCAATGTCCATAATCCCACCCCCTTCTCCCAAACCCCCTCCCCCCAACAACCCTCAGTTTGTTTTGTGAGATTAAGAGTCACTTATGGTTTGTCTCCCTCCCAATCCCATCTAATCATATTTAACATTTATAAAACAATTAATAATAATAATTTTTTTTAAGATTTTATTTATTTATTTGACAGAGAGAGATCGCAAGTAGACAGAGAGGCAGGCAGAGAGAGAGAGAGTAGCAGGCTCCCTGCCGAGCAGAGAGCCCAATGCGAGACTCGATCCCAGGACCCTGAGATCATGACCTGAGCCGAAGGCAGCGGCTTAATCCACTAAGCCACCCAGGCGCCCAAGAATAATAATTTTGAAGAGAAACCTAATGAAAAATAGAATTCATCCACATGAAAAGGGTGAACATTTAAGACAAATGATAAAGTACTGAAACCTTATCATGTGATACTAAAAATCTTGAGGGCGGTCTTGATATAGAACTCCATGTTGGGCTCTGTGCTCAGTGGGGAGTCTGCTTGAGATTCTTTCCTTCCGCCCCTCCCCTGCTCTTTCTCTCCCTCCCAACTAAATAAATAAATCTTTAAAAAGAAGATACACAGACATATACACAATGGAATATTATTCAGTCATTAAAAAAATGAAATCATGTTACTTGCAATAATGTGAACGGAGGTAAAGAGTATTCTGCTACATGAAACAAAGACAAATTCTGTATGACTTCACCGATATGTGAAATCAAAACCAAAACCAACAGACCCTTAAAAACAGAAAACTCATGGTTGCCAGAAAGAAGGTGGGGAAGGGAGACAGTTATGAGAAATAGGCAAAGAAGATTAAGGGTGCCAGTTATAAAATAAATTAAATTATGGAGATGAAAAGTACAGCATTGGAAATACAGTCAATAATGCAATAACATTGAATGACAGACACACAGTGACTACATTTATCATGATGAGCACTGAGTAATGTAAAGAATTGTCAAATCACTATGTTGTGCACCTGAAACTAATATAATAGTATATGTCAACTATAGTTCAATAAGTATTTTTTAAAAATACAGGCAATCAGCAGCATTACTTAGAATAGCCAAACTACAGAAGCAGCCCAAGTGTCCAATGACAGATGTATGGATAAAGAAGATCTGGTGTATACACACACACACACACACAAAAAAAAAAAAAAAAACAGAATAGGGGCGCCTGGGTGGCTCAGTGGGTTAAAGCCTCTGCCTTCGGCTCGGGTCATGATCCCAGGGTCCTGAGATCTAGCCCCGCATCAGGCTCTCTGTTAAGCAGGGAACCTGCTTCCTCCTCTCTCTCTGCCTTGTGATCTGTCAAATAAATTTTTAAAAAAATTTTTTAATTTAAAAAAAAAACCAGAATATTATTCAGCCATAAAAAAATGAAATCTTGCCATATGCAACAACATGGTCAAAGCTACAGTAAAGGGCTAAACAAAATAAGCCAGTCAGAAAAAGACAAATACCACATGACTTCACTAATTTGTGGAATTTAGAAAACAAATTAATAAAGAAGAAAAAAAAAGTGACAAACCAAATAATAGACTCTTTTTTTTTTTAAGATTATTTATTTATTTATTTGACAGACAGAGATCACAAGTAGGCAGAGAGGCAGGCAGAGAGAGAGGAAGGGAAGCAGGCTCCCTGCAAAGCAAAGAGCCCAATGCGGGGCTCAATCCCAGGACCCTGAGATCATGACCTGAGCTGAAGACAGAGGCATAACCCACCCAGGTGCCCCCAAATAACAGACTCTTAACTACAGAGAACAAACAGATTGTTACCAGAGGTCGGGTGGGTAGGGGGCATGGGTGAAACAGGTGAAGAGTACACTTTTCTTCATGAGCACTAAGTAATATACTGAACCACTGACCACTGAGGCACTCCATTGTACCCCTGAGATGAATGTTAACACTGTAGGTTAACTACACTCTAATTAAAAAAAAAAAAAAAAAAAACACAGGCAATCCTTGCTTTGCATAGTTCTGATACGCATGAATTTCAGTTATCATAGTTTAGAAAAGTAATACCAGGCCCCGACAGCATGGCTCAGATTTCAGTTATTCCCAGGCTACACCAACTCTAAAGAATTAAAAATTCTAGGGGCACCTGGGTGGCTCAATGGTTAAGCTTCTGCCTTCGGCTCAGGACAAGATCCCAGGGTCCTGGGATCAAGCCCCGAATCAAGCTCTCTGCTCAGCAGGGAGCCTGCTTCTCCCTCTCTCTCTCTGCCTGCCTCTCTGTCTACTTGTGATCTTTCTCTGTCAAGTAAATAAATAAAATCTTTAAAAAAAAAATTCTAAAGGTGAGGTCCAGCATTTAACATTTTTTTAAGTTTGCATTTTAATTCCAATTAACATACAGTGTTAAAATAGTTTCAGGTGTACAATATAGTGATTCAAGACTTCCATGCATCACTCTGTGCTCATCACAAGTGCACTCCTTAATCTCTATCACTTATTTAATCCATGTCCCACCTACCTCCCTCTGGTAACCATCAGTTTGTCCTCCAGAGTGAAGAGACAGTCCGTTTCTTGATTTCTCTCTTTCTCTTATTTTTTTTCCCCCTTTGGCATCTAACATTTTACCATGACCTTCAAATGGTTCTGAACTATGCTAAATTATACATAATATGCTACACAACACTTGGAAAGAATATAGTAGAACATGTAGGAATATTAAAAATCTCCAAGCAATACTGTGAAGTGGAAAACAAAAATAAATTATGGAATAACAACCATCTAATGTCATTTATAAAAACAAGTATAGTGTGTACTCTTTTTTTAAGATTTTATTTATTTATTTGACCGAGAGAGAGAGACATCGAGAGAGAATACAAGCAGGGAGTGGGAAAGGGAGAGGCAGGCTTCCCGCTGAGCAGGGAGCCGGATGCGGAGCTCGATCCCAGGACCCCGGATCACAACCTGAGTGAAAGGCAGACATTCAACCAAACGAGCCACCCAGGCGCCCATAGTACATACTCTTCTGATGGGTATGTATATTTGTCAATGGTGGCATAAAAAAAAAAAAAAAACTTAAAGAATTCATGAAAACAGTAAGAATACCTAAGAAAGAGATTTTTAAAAGATGACCAAAGAAGAACTTTAGTTTTAACTGTAATGTTTTAATTCCTGTATGAGAACATAATATATTAATTAATTAATTAAAGTGTTTTTTAAAAGAAGAGAATAAGAGTATGTAGCCATTTTTAAATGGGCAGAGGATTAGGAATTCTTAACTTGGGGCTATCTAAGTGATCCAAAGCTTCTTAATATTTTGTGAAAAATTTAACTCCATCCACATTTTTTTACGTAAAGGATACATCTGAAGGATCTGTGTGCCCATGGATTCTAACTCATGAACATACATATATAATTTTTTTGAGACTCAGTGAAGAAACAAAACAAAAGGTGACCAGCAGATTGGATTAGAGAATATGCAGTACTGATGATTTTCACTAAATGGGACAAAGAAAGACTTTAGAACCTCAAGATTCGCAAATCTAATATTGATGTTGGCTGGGCAAAAGTCCGAAACAAATTATTAAACATACTTCAAAATACCAAAATGGAAGATGCATCAAAAAGAAGTTGAATAACAACAGAAGAAAAGCATTTTGAAAAATCTCGTTTTTCTACAGGTAGATCAAGAAAACATTTTACCTCAAAGTATGTTTAGGTATCCCAGGGAAGTGAGAAGAAGGTCAAAAATATTAAAATATTCATCAGAGATGTCCAAATTGCAAAATACCTGATCTCATTCTCACTCCTAAACTTGGGACTTCTGCTGCCTATCCTGAATGGCTATTGGGCGGGGGGGGATGTGGACGCCACTTTGACACCCACTTACTCACCACGGTGAATAGATGGTCTTAAAAACAGCACACCCTGCTTTTACACCTTCAAAACAGTCAACAAACTCCTTCAAGTTTTCTTTGCAGGTGATATAGTAACAATGTAGGTGAGTGAGGAAAGGTATGGAAAAATTTAGCTGAGTTAACAGGTGTCTATAGATTCTCATAGCTGTGAGCAATTTAATCTAAAGGGTTAACAGATCAATATGAAAATAAAGATGGCTTCTTTTTTTTTTAAGATTTTATTATTTATTTGACAGACAGAGACCACAAATAGGCAGAGAGGCAGGCAGAGGGAGTGAGAGGGAAGCAGGCTCCCTGTTGAGCAGAGAGCCCGATGCGGGACTCAATCCTAGGACCCTGAGATCATGACCTGAGCCGAAGGCAGCAGCCTAACCCACTGAGCCACCCAGATGCCCCCAGCTTCTTTTTTTATTTTTTAAAATTTATTTGTCAGAGAGAGAGGGCACAAGCAAGGGGAGTGGCAGACAGAGGAACAAGCAGGCTCCCCGCTGAACAGGGAGACTGATGCAGGACTCGATGCAGGACTCGATCCCATGACCCTGATCTGAGGGCAGATGCTTAGCCAACTGAGCCACCCACACACCCTAATGAGAGGCTTCTAATGTCAGACCAAAGTCTGACTCTGCCATATTCAACAAGTATCAATTGAATAACTCATTGGACATTTATTAAATCTGTAATCAGCAAAAAGCAAAATTTGATCATTAATATGATCATTAATATGTTAGAATCTAAAACTGGAACAACCAGCTAACAAAATAAAAAGAAAAGAATTGAATGCCAAAGAAAATAAGAAAATACCTCCACTGCATATTTTTCAGTATTTAAAAATTAAATGTGAATTTAATTTAGTATTATATAATATACAGTCACACATGAACACACAAATTTAGCAAACATCATTTGTGGCACATAAGACCTAAAATACTTAACATCTGGCCCTTTTACAGAAAAATTTTGCCAACTCCTGGTCTTGACCAGTTATGTTTTTTCTCAAAAATATTTTCTATCTTTGATTTTGAGTATTAAAATCAAAGATATTAAGTAAACATTCTGTAACATTAAATTTAAATTGGAGCAGGGGTACTGGGACACTCCTGGGCGGGCAGTAGGCAATGAAGGTCTGCAGTCTCTGGCCAGTGACTAGCCTGAGCCCATGGCAGCAAGTTTCCTGTGCTGCCCAGCTGGGATCAGATCACACATGCCCAGAGCCATGTTGGCGAAAGTGGACCACCTATGGCACCAGGTCATGATCAACCAATTTATGCTGGCTGTAGGTTGCACTGCCAACCAGGTGAACAGCTCCAACAGGTGCTAGAGATTGCACTGGCAGCAAGAGATTGCCCTGAGTGGTTTTCTCCAAGAAACCACCATTCCCATCAGCTACCATCACCACCAGATGATGTGCACCCCCAGCAAAACACCTGCCATACCACCCAACTTTCCTGATGCACTGGCCATGTTCCCTAAGCTACATGCTTCTGAGATCCGTCAGAGCAGCAACATCCCCATGACAGCTGTGGTCTCCTCCTCTCCTGCAAACTTCAGTCCCTTCTGGGCCTGGCCCCACCAAGCTACCAGGCCATCTGGATACCACTCCCTCCACCAACCACAGCCAACATGGCCCCTGGGAGCACAGTAGAGGGGTACCTGGCAAAAATCCATGGGTGGGATGGATGGCCACAGATGAGACTGGTTGCAGCCAGGCACTGGGCTGGAGCTGGGGGGTAGTTCATGGTCATGGGAACAAAGGAGGGCCAAGTTGAGGGGAGTTGGGTTGAGTGGGGGTTTCCTAAAGATCGCACTACATGATTTTATAAAAGAATTTGGGGGAGGTAGGGGTGAGGGGATAGTCAACTTCCTGAGCCATTTAAGGAGTTTCTCCTCAGGCAAGTTTTTTCTCTTTTTAGTATGTAACTATAATATATATGACTATATAAGTATACTAATCTATGTGAGAATGGGCTAGCTGACTGAGGTGCTGGGGTCAACAGAGAAGATCCTCCGAAAGGATCCTCCCCTCGGGCCAGCACTCCTTCCTTCACCCCTGTCCCAGGACAGGTGCTTGGAAGCCAGCTGGTGTGATCTCGTAGTCACAAGGTATCCTCTCAAAGATCATGCCTTCTGGAATCAGAAGAGGACCACCATGGATCCATTCCAAGGAGTTATACAGCAGGGGCTCCCAGAAGTACCCAGCAGCTTAAGGTGTGGAGGCCTCCTTGCCATCACAAGCTCCCTGCACCCCGACTTAGTAGCTGGCTCCTCAGGGACCTTGCAGGTCCCTGCCTCTCCTGGTATCAGCAGCTTCCAGCTAGATATGCAGGGATTGGGAAGAACTAAAGAGCAGCATGGGTCTCAAGCTTGCCTCACAGGGATCCTGATTCTCCACGGCCACCCTGCCTCTCTCACTGTGTGTCCTACCTGAGTGAATGACAGAGTGGAGAGCTTGCCTTTGGATTTAGTTCCTAAATCAATTATTTCACCAATAATCTCATCAATAATTTCTGTGTGAAATTTTAATTGTAAAACTTAAAAGAGGCTTTTCTTTTTAAGAAAATGGAGCAGGAATACAACTTAACCATTCTGTGACTGTTTTACACACATACTTGGGTTAAACAAACACAGAAATGATGGTGGGAACCAAAGTTCTCACTGTTAGGAAGTGAAGGTTTCCAAGAAGGAGGAAGACTGGAATGAACCAATGTATACTAGCTTCGAGTCAGAGACATGGGTATGAACTCCTGTTTATCTCAACATGGATGCAAATGGATAAAGAAGTAATTTTATAGATCTAGCACACACACAAGTGTGTATACGTGCACTTAATTCCCACCTCAGCTGAGAAGCCTAGAAGGAACAATAAGCACACCAAGAACCTAGATCCTGTTTTTAGATACCACTATCCTAATAAATATGACTGACTCTAGGACTGGGGCAGGGACAATACAAGATGAGTCCGGAGCATCTAATAATACCAAAAACTAAAAAGTACTCAGAAAAAAAAAAAAAAGGAGGCATATCAAAGAAAGGATCACATGAGCCAAATTGCAAGAGCTCCCAATGACTACAGCTGAAATAGTCTTAGCAACAAAATAAATAACATTGTATTGGCTTATAACCCAAGATATAAAACAAGTATCAAGTAATCAATACAGAATTCCAAGTAATTTATGTAAACACTACCCCCACCAAGAGGTAGAGCTTAATTTTTCTACTCTTCCAAATGTGAGCAGCATTCACTGACTTACTCCCAAAGAACAGCAAATGGAAAGGGGAGGAAAAGTAACTTTATAGTGGAGAAACCTTAAAAACATGATAGCATGTACCCTGGTATGTGATAAGAAGGGCACTTCACCTCTGTGATACTCATCCCCCAAGACCCAGAATCCCAGTCTAACCAGAGAAAAACATCATAAAAAAACACATCAATAAACATTCTACAAAACACCTGACCAGGACCGCTCAAAACTGCCTGGGTCAGGAAAACAAGGAAAGACTGAGAAGTCATCATAAACCAAAGACTAAACAGACATGAACACTAAGTGTAAGGTGTATCTTGGAAGGCATATTAGTGGAGAAACAGTGAAATGCAAATACAGTTTGGAGTTTGGTTCATAGTGATGGACCAATGTGGATTTAGTTGCCATAAATGTACCATGGTAAATGTAAGATATTAACAACAGAGGAAACTGAGTTAGGGGTATGCCTGAATTCTAGATGATCTTTGCAGTTTTTCTATAAATTAAAAAAATATTCTGAAGTTAAAGTTTACTAAAATTTTGAAATGTAAATATCAATATGATCTTTTCACTTAAATACACACACACACACATGCACACCTATATTTCCTACCTCTTTCACTGAAAAGGTCAAGAAGGAATGATATCCCACTATTAATGAGCAGGTATAACATTCAGATTTGGTCTCTAAATACCATTTCCACAGTTTAAAAAAAAAAAAAAAGAAAAAAAAGATCTCCATGGGGAAATGCTGATTCTAGGGCCTGGAAAGGAACGTACCAGGAAGCTTACATCATGTTATGCCAGAAAGTAAGTAAGCTTTCGTAAAGTCTAATGAGTACATGTCAAAACTACATAGCAATCAGGGACTCCCCTGGCCAAATCTGGGACAATTTAAACATCAAAAAGAATAATGAGTACAATTGACTGGAATGCACAAAAATTTTAAAGTCATAAATCCTGCCACTCAAAAAGGAAAAAGAAAAAAAAAACACCACCCCCAGTAACAGCAGCAACTCATTTATCACCATCTACCCATGAACTAAAAATGGGTAGTTAAATAACCAAATATTTATCTTGCCTTCACAGTAGAACTGTATTTTAAGGTAACCGAATAACATCAGTTAATATGGAAAAGTTCTCTTAGAAGAATGTCAACAAATAAATGTAGATGAAATAATGAAATTTAGGAAATCAAGAAAATCACAAACTTAACAACCCTCAATGAGATAACTGACTCAGGTATGAATAATCAATGGATGCTAAACTCACTAAGTGAAGCAATGAGGAGAATCTGGATATCTCCACGCTACCAAACATCTCTCTATAAAATTCTTGCCTATCTCAAGTATATAATATAAGATTAACTTTACAATGGAAGAATCAGATGTCACCAACTTAATCCAGGATCAATCTTACTTGCAAGTTACAAAGAGCAACAACTAGACAATATATGCCACTTGATGTGATACATTAGAGATTAAAATCAAGCCTTCATATCTTTAATAGGAAATACTGGAGACAAATAAGTTAAATGATACTGTAAAAAAAACAATGAGAAAATTCAGAGAAGAACCTTATGAAGCACAACCGACCTATTTAATAAAGTCATGGGAAAGAAAAGGGTTTGGAAGGAAACCTTCTCCTAGATTAAAAGATAAGTAAGAGAGGTACACAATAAATGTGATATGTATTACTTGATTGGATCCATGTTTGACAAACCAGCATTAAAACACATTTTGAGAGTAAACTGGGGAAATTTAAATATGGGATGATATTGTAATGAGTACGGTGTTATACGCAAACAACAAATCATGGAACGCTACATCAAAAACGAATGATGTACTGTGTGGTGACTAACATAGCACAATAAAAAAAAAACCATAAAAAGAGAAATATTAAGAAATTCTAAATAGGGGCGCCTGGGTGGCTCAGTTGGTTAAGCAACTACCGTCATCTCAGGTCATGATGCCAGGGTCCTGGGATCAAGCCCCATATCAGGCTTCTTGGTTGGCAGGGAGCCTGCTTCTCCCTTTCCCTCTGCCTGCTACTCTGCCAGCTTGTGCTTTCTCTCTCTCTCTCTCTCTCTCTCTCTGTGTCAAGTAACTAAACAAAATTTTTTTAAATTTTTAAAAAAAAGAAATTCTAAATAATTTTGTTAGGATAATTGGAGCTATATTTACATAGGGAAATGTCTATATTTTTGAAAGATTCATGCTGAATTATTTCAAAGTGAAAGCTATGTATGTCTTTACTTTTAAATACTTCAAAAATTATAAAAATGAAGCAAATACAAAAAATGTTTTTAACTGTTACATCCAGGTAAAGGGTAAAAGGCTGTTACAGTAATCCCTCTACTTTTCTCTGTGTTTGAAATTTTTTGCCATAAAAAGTGAATTACAGATGGATGCATAAATAGGTATAAAATTAAGGTGCGGTGCCTAGGCGGCTCAGTCGATTAGGCGGCTGCCTTTGGTTCAGGTCATGATTCCAGGGTGCTGGGATTGAGCCCACGTGAGGTTCCCTGCTCAGCAGAGAGCCCGATTCCTCCTCTCCCTCTGCCTGCTGCTTTGCCTACTTGTGCTCTCTCTGTCAAATAAATAAAATCTTTTAAGAAAATACATATTAAGTAAAAAATATATATATTGTCATAAAAAGTACCATCATTTATTTGGAGACTAAGGGCAAATGATGGCAAAGCTACACAGTTCTCATGATTTAAAATAGTAACATTCATATAATGTTTGCAGTACTGGAGTTTACATTAATCTTGTACAGATTGTCAAGAATTCTGTTTATTCCCATCTTCCCTTTGATAGCTCACTATTATATATAGGATGCAACAATTTAATTATGGAAGAGAAAATAAGCTTATTCCTGGGTTTTTCTGCATTTTCAGTTACAACAGCATAGCAAATGACACAGTTTAGCAATAGAACACTGGCTTGAGACTCATGAAACATGAGTCTATTCAGAGCTGATCATTAATAGAGTACGGAACAATCCTGAACAAGCGAGTTCACAGTTGTGAAAGTAGAAGGAAAACACAATCCTTAATCAAGAGACCATCACATGGTAATAAAAGATATGACCTCATATTTTAAATAAATTTTTTTAAAAAGTCATCACACTAACTCAAGATACCAAGTTACTCTTTTAAATAATGAGAGCTTTATTAAATACAGCCACCATAAATAAATAAATAAATAAATAAATAATAAATACATAAATATAGCCATCATTGGAGATAACCTGTTTTTAAATTTTTTTTTTTTTTCCTTTCCATTTGATCAGAGATTTGCTATGTTCACTTAGGGAATTCTCAAATCTTTACTAAAGATAGCTTAAAAGAGTTAGGACTTCGAAATTTACAAATCAGTATGATTTGTACAAAACTGACCAGAGCCATGTTTAGATAAAACTTTTAGGTCATTTTGCTAGCTAATTAGCTGCCAGAGAAATCTGAGATCTCAGATCCAATTCTTAGCCACATACAGACATTTATTATCTAAGCATTTATTAGCAAGAAAGCAAAAACAATTCATCTGACCTTTTCTGCAGGATTAAGAAAAATCCCAGCTCTCTAGTCTTTCGTTTACTTCAACCACCACTTCCATGAAAGAGTCACTGAAAGCGAACTCCCAATAGCCCAGAAATAGGAACTTTAACCATATAGTTGACAGAACCCAGTTTACAGGCAGGTATTAGGTTTAGCAAAAACCATCATCCCAAGAGTTCAAGTTAAAGGCAAACTAGATTCTTCTTTTTTTTTAAGATTTTATTTATTTATTTGACATAGAGAGACAGAGAGAGAGGCAACACAAGCAGGGGGAGTGGGAGAGGGAGAAGCTGACTTCCCACTGAACACAGAGTGATCTGCAACTACATCCCAGGACCCTGGGATCATGACCTGAGCCTAAGGCAGATGCTTAACAACGCTTAACAATGGAGCCACCCAGGTGCCCCAGGCAAACTAGATTCTGTTTTGTTTTTAATTTTTTTTTAAAGATTTTATTTATTTATTTGACATACAGAGATCACAAGTAGGCAGAGAGGGCGGGGGGGGGGGGGGGAGCAGGCTCCCTGCTGAGCACAGAGCCTGATGCGGGGCTTGATCCCAGGACACTGAGATTAGGACCTGAGCCGAAAGCAGAGGCTTTAACCCACTGAGCCACCCAGGTGCCCCGGCAAACTAGATTCTTAAGCCCCCTTCATGCAAGAGTAGAAAATTGGGACTAAGTAATTTCAGCTAATTCACATATCTTGAATATGTACGTTTAGTCAGTAAGAGCTTATTTCCAACATACATTATACAAGTTAACAAGATATCAGTTTCACCAATAAAAATCTATTTTTGATATCTAATATACTAAAAGATAAGATACAGTCAGAAACAGAAATAAGAGGGTGGCTTATGGTAGCAACATGTAAAGCCCCTTCTGATATAATGCTAGCTGACCGTACCTGTACAGCGTGGCACTGACGAGCACCTGGGTTATCGGCTTCACATATGTCATACACATACACATGGCATTACACAGTATTTACTGGAGTATTAAACTAGTAAGGTAATAATCTCTAAATACATATATTTTTTACCAAACAAAAAAAGACTGAAAACATCTTTAAAATGTAGATTAATCAAAGTGAAGGGAAGAAATTTAAGGTACATTTTTCTTTCACTCAAATAATAAAGGTAACATATGGTCATATAAATGTAGTATATTTTGGTACAGAGCATTACAGATGGAATTCGAACAATGACAGCACTCTGTCTTCAAATAGGAAGGTATTAAGTTGTGTAATACATACCATTCACAGGGCTGAAGAGATCGAAATGCCTTAAAAGAAGCATCCATTCCAGCAAAATCCCAAAATTTAACGTCATAGTCATACCCTCCAGTCACCAAACGGGCACCTGAGGGATCTAGACCCAAAGCAGAAACCTGGTTTAAAAAAAAAAAAAAAAAAAAAATTAACTGGAGAAAATCTAGTTATAGTCTATGGTAACCTCCATTTCCTGTCTCTAACCCTACCTCCTATATTATAGGCATTGGAAGTACAACCCACTAGCTGTTATTACTTCTACTGTTACTACTTCTCTATTATTTGACTTTGTTATTATGACTACTATCTCTTTTGAATAAAGAAAAAATATTTTAATTTAATGTAATTGCCAGCTTTGTCCCAACTTATCTACCAAACCTCATAAATAGATCAGCTTTTTCAATAAACAATTTTGAGAAAATCTTTCGAGATATTTTAATTACCAACCGAAGCCCATACGAATCTAAAATTACCAAAACGAGAAAATGCCAACAGGAATGTTAAGAAATCTATTTAATGAAGTAAGACAGAGTAGAAGTTATTTTCTTGTGTATATGGCTGAATGACTCAATATAATCACCTTAAACAATTATTTTTTTTTTAAAGATTTTATTTATTTATTTGACAGAGAGAAATTACAAGTAAGCAGAGAGGCAGGCAGAGAGAGGAGGAAGCAGGCTCCCTGCTGAGCAGAGAGCCCGATGCGGGACTCGATCCCAGGACCCCGAGATCATGACCTGAGCCGAAGGCAGCGGCTTAACCCACTGAGCCACCCAGGCGCCCTAAACAATTATTTTTAAAGCTGAATTTGTAAGTGACTGACTGCATTGTAATACCACTTTTTTACATTGGCTCCATAAAATATCTGCCTTCCCTGTGAATTTTCCTAGAGCCACTGCACATGTGAACACCCACTGGTAACTCACTATTCTTAAGCAGAGAGTCCCTGGATCTACTGCCCTCTCAGAAGGAAAAAAAAAAAAAAAATACATTAGAAATAATTAATGAGACTACCATACAAATGAAATACTAAAAGGATCAAAGTTTTATATAAAGGAAGCAACTATAAATCAGTTCTTTGAACAGAACTGAAATGTTATTAATGTTAGAATTACTGTAATTAATACCAGGTACTTAAAAAATAATTTTACTCATTTCAACCACTATCTGTAAACACTGATTTCAATGTAAGGGAATTATATAAATATAATTAATGACTTATTATATGTTTAAGTTAGGTACTACTCGAAATGTGTTAAAGCATACAAATGAGGACAATTGTATGTCTTAAAACCTAAAACAATGAAAAATAAAAATAAACAGGGGCGCCTGGGTGCCTCAGTGGGCTAAAGCCTCTGCTTTCGGCTCAGGTCATGATACCAGGGTCCTGGGATCGAGCCCCACATCGGGCTCTCTGCTCAGAAGGGAGCCTGCTTCTCCCTCTCTCTCTGCCTGCCTCTCTGCCTACTTGTGATCTCTCTCTGTCAAATAAATAAATAAAATCTTAAAAAAAAAAAAGAAAAAGAAACAGTAGCTTTTGAAGGTTAGAAAGCCACTTCTCCTACTACCAGCTACAAACTTACTTGCGTCTATGCCCACTCTATCCTTCCACTCTCCTGTTACAATTAAAGAGATGTCTTCCTCCTTATATGACTAACTGCGCCAGTGTTCATTCCATTACAATACAATTTGAAAATGCAAATTCGTTTGCAGCTTGTCTATTCTGTGCCCATCCTCCCCTCAAGAGTGTAAGCTCCACTCCCTCCCTATGACTGCCAGCACCAAGGAGCAAGGGCAGAGACCTATGGTGAGGATAGGAAAACTAATGACTAGCCGTAGCTATCTCCTTGAACCCTTCGTGTGGAAGGGGAAAGGGCTGTTTAGAGCCAGCAGCTCCCAACTTCTAGAGAGTCATTGGTCTGCCTTCAGCTCAGGTCATAATCTCAGGATGATCTTGGGATCCTAAGATCGAGACCTGTGGAGGGCTCCCCACTTAGCGAGGAGTCTGCTTCTCCCTCTTCCTTTGCTCCTCCCCACTCCACGTGTGGTCTTCTCTCTCTCTCTAATAATTAAATAAAACCCTAAAAAAAAAAAAAAAAGGAAGCTCTAATTGATTTTTTTAATGTGCAAAACAAGTGGACACTACATTTTTTACTATAATTCTTTAGAAGATAAAATTCAATTTAAAAAATAGAAATACTTAAATAAAAGATGTAAAACTCATGAATACTTCTGGTTGTAAAAATCTCTGAACTAAATGATAGGGAAGTTTCTGTTTAAGTACAGTCTACAGTTCCTTTCCTAATTTACTTAAGAACATGAAAACTAGGAAAATTCTGTCACATATTCAGAATAAAAATACTAGGAGTCTGATTAAACAAAAAGGAGACATAAGATCACAAATCAGAAGGAAACAGTTTCCTAAAGCAGCAGTTCTCACATACTCAGCTTTCAAGCCACTTTACGATCTTTAAATCTATTAAGGACCCCAAAAAGCATTTGTTTATGTGAGCTCTATGTATCAATATTTACCACAGTAAAACTATAAACTAAGCCATTTTAAAATACTTATTGTTCACTTCATTTGAAATAATGATAAACCCACTATACCTTAACAAATATTTTTAAGAAAAAGATATTTTCAAAACCAAAAAATTCTGGCAAGAAGAATGTCATCTTTCCTCTATTAATTCTATCATTGGCATCATTTCTGGGTCTATTTCTATGGATTGACGTTTTCCCGATTATGGGATGTATTTTCCTACTTCTTTACATATCAGACATCCAGAAAAAGGCAGGTTCATTGAAAAGAGAAAGCAAGATAATTTAATTCTTTCATTTATGAGGTTTCATTCATGCAATTCCCACTTTTTCAATGGCTTTACAATAACATGATTTCATGTTATAACTCAAAATTTTACATTCATAATCTTTAAATAACATTAATACAACAATGCAAAAGCAGAATCTGTAAGTTTAAGTAATAATGATAATGATCTTAAAGCAATACAGTAACTATTTTATGTTCCTTTCTTATCTCGATGTTCATCTAAAAAACAAACTCAGGCCTTTTACTGATATAGAAATAAAGCTAAGGGTAATGAGAAATTTTCCCACACCATAAAAAGGAAAACTGTATTTTAGCTTCATTTCTTTTTTTCACTTGTAATGTTCCTCTATCAAAGAACAAGGTTTTAAAGCCAACAATAACAATAAGGGTTGCTATTTTAAATGAAATGGAACAGTTATTTTGATTGAATAAAAATGTCATCATTCTGTTTCTTTAATGCCTTGTAGCTTCTGTGTTATCAGTTCATTGTGCAATTAGTCCTAATACAAATGTATCATGAGTTTACTTTTCCGTGAGAGCCTTGTTATTGAAAGAATCAAATTTTTTAAACTTACTGTTTTAGTGCCATGTTTTAGAGTTATTTCATGTGAGTCAGGGATCTTTTGGACAGGATTCTGAAAAAAGAAAATTCCATGACATCAATGAGTATCCAACAAATGAGGGGGACTACATGCCACATTCACAGGAAATAGAATTTTTTAAAATTGCATCACTAGTTTTTTACACCAAGCTTTAAAAAACGGAAATAAAATTTGTGAGAGTATCTTATTTCTGCACTTCTAGATAGATGACAATTGCTCTCATGAATGTACCTCAAATCTCAAAACAGATAAGCCTAAGAAACTTTTTAGGTTGTTGGAACCATAAGCCCTCTCAGCATCCAAATATTTAAAGTCCGCTCTTCACTGAAAAAAATGGGCCTAACTTAAAGTGCTTAACTACACAAAATAAAATCAAATCTGTACAGGGTAGATATATACCTTTTAACCCTTAAAAGTTTAAAAAACAAAACACTGCTGCTAAAAATGGCACAAATAAGGAACCGAGTCATTCAATGATTCATTGATTCAATAAGCATGTGTTAAAGTGAGATTATTCCAGATGCTAGGTATCATCAGACATAGCCTACACCATTCCCCCTTCCAAGAACCATGTGGTCTAGGTGGGGAGATCAATCACTCTAATACAATACAAGAAATGCTGTGACAGGCAGGAGGTATGGGCAGGATAACCAAGGGAGAGAAAAGATGGATGCATAAATCAGACATAAGGAATCACAATGATCATCTGAATATGAAGTTTCATTATTTAGTCAAGTTTCCATTATCCAAGAGTCGGGTAATCAGACTAAAATTCTAGGGCCATTACAAATTTATGTGAGGATCATCCTGCAATCTACTTAACTGGATATGTGCAATCTAATAAACTTTGGTCCCTGTCTCCCCTCACTCTTTAGCACCCTTGATGAATCAATCAATCAATCACTAGTTTTATCTCATCATAAACTTGTCCCCTGCTAAGGCTCTTTCTTCCCAGCACATAAACATCTTGCCATATTAGACACACATATACACACAAGCAATCTACCCTATATTTACTGCTATATCATTATCTTTTCCTTTGCAATCAAGCTTCAAGCTTCCTTACGCAAGTTTTCACTCAAGTGTCTCTGCTTCCTGTCACCCTTCTACTTCTACCACTCTGGCATGTGTCCTTTTATTCCTAATGCCCAACACAGTCCTTGGCACTTAAGAGACTGTCAGTAAATACCTCTTGAATAAACAAACAAGTCTCTATAAAGTCAGAACTTAACCTGCACAACTGACCTTTCAACAGCAAGGCAACTACTTAACTATTTCCTCCTTCTTGAAATTGTTCTTTCCTGGGAGGAAGCAGCCTAGACAAGAAGCCAGAAAAGCTAGGGGTTTTATTTCTATGTTTTTTTAAGGTTGAACATTCTTTTTAACATTTTCTTTTATTTATTTAATTTTTTAAAGCTCTACACCCAAGTTGGTCTTGAATTCACAACCACAAGATCAAGAGTCATGCTCTCTGACTGAGCCAGCCAGATGCCCCAAGAATACTAGGTTTTTTTAAATCTAGCCCTGCCACTCAATAACCCTGTCATAACTGCAGAAGAGCTATGACTCTACTTCCTCATTTATATATAAAAGATAATAGCACCTGCCCTTTAGGTTACTGTGAGGTAAGTGGTTTAAGCCTTATAACTCAGCATTCATCACAAAGCAGGTGCTCAGTAAATGACAGCCACCATTTATTCTAAGGCTTACCTCCTATCTCTCCGGTCATATCATCTTAGTCTATTTCCAGGCTTCTCTTCCTCCTTAACTGGCTAATTCCTACTCATCTTTTAAGACTCAATTCAGATGTGACCTGCTCCTGGAAGCATTTCTCAACATTTCAAACTCGGTTAAATGACCCTTCCATGTACTCCCATGTCTCAAATAAGGAGACAACCCCTCCTTATCTCGATCCAGAATTTATCAAAATCCATTGTAATTTTTGCCCTCTCTCCCCCTACCACTCCATAACCAAACTGCAAGATAGACACTTCTCAAAGATTTTGTATATCTATTATTATCTCTGGATGCCTAATCCACATAACAGGTGGTGAATAGCAGACAAACACAAAAGTGTTTTGGAACTAATTCACAGCCCAATGTCTACCTTGTAGATCACACTAGATTGTACTTTTTAATTTACTTTCAAACATTAATGTTTATGTCCAAAAAGAAGAGCAAGTGCTATCCATCAGATCAGTAAGTGACAATATGGGATAACTGAGGTTTTCAAAAAGTAAAAACCTTTACCAACCAAATGACTAGATCCCAGGTGAAAAGTAAATTTAAAGTTGCACGTATAGGGGTGCCTAACTGGCTCAGTCAGTAAAGCATGAGATTCTTAATCTTGGGATCATGAGTTTCAGCCCCACGTTGGGTGTAGAGATTACTTAAAAAAAAAAAAAAAAAAGTTGCCAGTATAGAGAATTAAAGGCACTTTGTTTTAGAATATCTGCATCTCAGAGATTACTACAGTCTACCACCACCGCCACAGTGCAGTGAAGATTAGGAAATGAGAAGACACTGAACAGGAACCCTAACCTCACAGTAACCTAAAGAACTGCTGGAGAGTTTACAATTTATTTCAGTACCAGACATTACAGCATGGCTTAATCTGCTTTGGAAAAGGGCAGCACATACCTTGATTTCAGTGATACCAATATTCCAACACAAATTCCAAAATAATTTAAAAGTCGAACAAATGAATTCTGGACTATCCTTATATTAAGTTATGGAAGCCACTGTTCCCTTTGCAGTTGACAACATTTGTAAGCAATAAAAACTCATGTATAAGTGCTACATACTCTTGCAAATACAGCAGAACAGCTCAAATGTTTCACTTAGAGAAGATTCTATTATAGTCAGTGTCTCATTTCATAACTAATTAGTTTTTCATCACTTAGGAAACAGAAACACTGTTACTAAGAGGAAGGATGAAAATTACTTCATTGAATTCAATGTACAATGTGCCTATATATAGACAATTTCTGGCATTTAAAATAAAAACTTACAAGAACACAGAACAATTTAGTATTTACATTAGGAATGAATTAAATGTTTAAATAAATGTTGTTTACATTTAAAATCAAAGTTTTACTGGAAATCATGGAAGGCATAACTCATAAGAGGCCCATATAACTGGCACAACTAAATCATCTAAAATAGTAGCAATTCATCTTTTGGTAGCATATCATTTGATGGTGACTGTTCTTTTTCCAGAAATTTTCCTAATGACTTTTTGGGATATGGCTTAAGTGTGAAATTTGCTGTAACAGTAAAATATTTTCATGATTTTCATTCCAGGGACATCATAAGCTGCAAGACTTCACTGAAGTCATTTATTATAAGAATTCATAACAAAATCTAGTCTTAATGGAAGAGGAGGAAAGATACCAGCTTTTGTTTTGGTTTGGTCTTAAATGCCAACCAAAGGATTATTTCCCAGGCTCTTTGGTTTGCCCTCAATAACAAGGATAACAAATATATCTGGAATAACATGAGCAGTTTCATCTGACACATACCCTTAAAGTGTTTTCAAAAGACTTGCAAATCAGAAATAACCCTTCTGGGATAAAGTTGCCATAAGTTTAAAAAGTTATAATAGTATGGCCCTATAACGCCTAATCGAAAGTCTACTGAGAAACAAAGATCTGCCACAAAGTGGCTATGAACTGTGTGGAGAGAATGAGGACGACCAACCAGGAACTTGCAAACAAATGCTACATTCTCCCAGAAACCATTTTGCAAATAATTGCCCATTTGGTATCACAGAAAACCAAAATTAGAGTCTATTCTAGTATAAATCTGGAGATCCAATAGACTAACTGAATTATTCCCCATCACACATTTCCCTTAAAAAACATTTATTGAATATTTAATTATATACCAGACACCTGGGACTACAGTAAAAATAAAAAGACTAACAAAGACACTGCTCCTAAGGACTGTCAATCCAGTAAAGCAAAACTGACAGGTAAACAAGTAAGCAACACTGAAATGTTTCAGATGTTATGACAGAAGAACACGTAGGGTTCAGTGCTCAATTCCATTTTACCTGGGGAAGTAGAGGGTGATTAGAAAAGGCTTTAGAAGAGATGCTTGAGATGCCTCTGGAAATATAGAGGTTCCCTAGGTGAACGTAGAGGGCATCCAGGAGAGAATAAGATAAATCCTGACACTTAGTAAACTGCGAATATTTTTGCCTGGGTTGAGTTTAAATTGCTGGGCAGGAAAAGGGAAAGGCAGTGAAGAGGCAACCTCTAGAATGAGAGAAAATGTCTGCAAATCATATATTTGATAAGGGGTTAATATCTAAAAACACAAAATTTCTACAATTCAACAACAACAACAAAAACAAACAACCTGATTCAAAAATTGGCACAGGACCTAAGAGATTTCTCCAAAGAAGAAATACAGATGACCAATAAGTAGTACATGAAAAGATACTCAAAATTACTAATCATCAGGGAAATGAAAATCAAAACCACACTGAGATACCAGTAACAGGATGGTTATTATTTAAAAAAAAAAAGAAAGAAAGAAAAAAAGAAATGTGGACCAGGACATACAAAAAGTGGAACCCTTTTACACTGCTGCACAGAAATGGGGCAGCTGCTATGGAAAACAGTATGGTAGCTCCTCAAAAAATTTAAAATATGATTCAGCAATCCCACTTTTGTGTATATACCCAAAAGAATTAAGAGCAGGATCTGCAAGTGATGTTTGTACACCCATGTTCACAGCAGCAAGACAACAGCCAAAAACAGAAGCAACTGAAGTATTCATCAAGGAAGGGAACACCTGGGTGTCTCAGTCGGTTGAGCATCTGTCTTTGGCTCAGGTCATGATCTCAGGGCCCTGGGATCAAGTCTGCATTGGGCTCCTTGCTCAGCAGGGAGTCTGCTTCTCCTGCTACCCACTGCTCTCCCTGCTGCTGCTCCCCCTGCTTGTGTGACCTCTCTCTCTTTCTCGATCTGACAAATAAATAAATAAATACTTTTTAAAAAGGGGGAGGGAAGGAAATTCTGACACTTGCAACAAGGATGAACTTGGAGGGCCTTATGCTAAGTGAAACAAGCCATAGAAGAAAAATACTGTACAATTCCTATGAGGTATCTAGAGTAGTCAGATTCATAGAAAGTAGAATAGTGGTTGCCAGAGTTGGGGAAAGAGGGGAAAATAGGGAATGATTGTTTAATGGGTATAGTTTCTGTACCAGATAAAAAAAAAGTTCTGGAGACTGAACATACAACAACATAACACTACTGACCTGAACATTTAAACATTTAAAGATGATTAAGATTGGAAGGTGGCGGGGGGGGGGTGGGGGTGAAACAGTTGATAGGGATTAAAGAGTATGATGAGCACTGAGTAATGTACAAAACTGCTGAGTCACTATATAGTACACCTGAAACTAATATAGCACTGTATGTTAACTATACTGGAATTAAAATAAAAAACTTAATAAAATTTAATAATTTTTAAATAAATAAAAATAAAAATGGTTAAGATTATCATCTGGGTGGCAGTCATTAGGCATCTGCCTTCAGCTCAGGTCATGATCCCAGGGTCCTGGGATCAAGCCCCGTATCGGGCTCTCTGCTCAGCAGGAAACCTGCTTCTCCCACTCCCACTCCCCCAGCTTGTGTTCTCTCTCTTGCTGCCTCTCTCTGTCAAATAAATAAATAAAATCTTACCAAAAAAATTATAAATTTTGTGTATTTAACCTAACTAAAAAATAATTTTCATAGATAAAACCCACATAAGCAAAAAAAATTTTTTTTTAATTTTTATGGCCAACAGACATATGAAAAAGAGCTCAACATCACTCAGCATCAGGGAAATACAAATCAAAACCACAATGAGATATCAACTCACACCAGTCAGAATGGCTAAAATTAACAAGTCAGGAAATGACAGATGCTGGCGAGGATACGGAGAAAGGGGAACCCTCCTACACTGTTGGTGGGAATGCAAGCTGGTGCAGCCACTCTGGAAAATAGCATGGAGGTTCCTCAAAAAGTTGAAAATAGAGCTACCCTATGACTCAGCAATCGTACTACTGGGTATTTACCCTAAAGATATAAATGTAGTGATCTGAAGGGTCACGTGCACCCAAATGTTTATAGCAGCAATGTCCACAATAGCCATACTATGGAAAGAACCTAGATGTCCATTAACAGATGAATGGATAAAGAAGATGTGGTATATTTATACAATGGAATACTATGCAGCCATCAAAAGAAATGAAATCTTGCCATTTGCAATGATGTGACTGGAACTAGAGGGTATTATGCTGAGCGAAATAAGTCAATAAGAGAAAGACAATTATCATATGATAATTCCTCTCTGATATGGGGAATTTGAGGGTGGGGGCTTGGGAGGTAGGGAAGCTAAAAATGAAACAAGATGGGATCAGAAGGCAGAAAAACCTTAAGAGACTCTCAATCTCACAAAGAAACTGAGGGTTGCTGGTGGGAGGGGGGGTAGGGAGAGGGTGGTTGGGTTATGGACATATGGTGAGTGCTGTGAAATGTGTAAGCCTGATGATTCACAGACCTTTACCCCTGGGCCAATAATACATTATATATTAATAAAAATAATTAATTAAAAAATCACAAAAAGATGCATTGTATTAAGCCTAAACACTTCTTAATGCTCTAATAAACTCTTGGTAAGCTTCAAAATAAATCATTTATCAAATGTTTAAAATCTTCCTCCAAAAATGTAAAACTATAGGTATAAAATATTGCAGGAAGGAAAGACAATTTCCTATCTAATTCTCACAGCTGGTTCCAAGCCTTCAATTAGTAGTATTCCCAAACTACCTCTAAATCACCCTCAAACAATTTATGCCCTATTGCAAGCTGCAACCTTGGAGAATATATCTCAGTAACATGACTTAAAAGTACATTGTTAAATAACATTTTATACTTGTGTGAAGGCTGAAAAACTCAAAAAGGATAGGTCATTCTTGTATTTTTTTTTAAACTCCATGACATTATCAATAAACACAAGGATGACAATTTTCTATCCTTATCATAGAATAATGGCAGGTAATTACCAAAAGGATTTATACCAAAAGATACATTTATTTTGTAAAGCTACCATGAAATGCACCTTATCATTCCCTGATACCCTAAAATTTTATGAGTATTTCTGCTCTTATTTGCTATTTCTGAAGACTTGAAATCTAGACAGAATTCTGCAATTAACTCCACTTGTAACCTTCATTAAGCCACTTGATTATCTAGAACCTTGGGTTTTTCACTGATAAAAATGGGAAAATCAGAGGAGGTAATTCATGACATTCTATGATGACATGGTTTACCTTAAAACTTATTCACATCTGAAACTATGAACACTCCCTATGCCACTGAAAAGTCCTTCTCTGACTGCTACCTTTTCACTTCTCTCTGCCCTGCTCACTATCATGATGTTTCTCTTCTTACACTGTTTTTCTTTGGGAACCTTCAATGGTTCTCCATTGCTTTTAGTAGCAATCAATAACTTTTCACAGCATTCACACACTTTTTGCTTTAGAAATTTTCTGCAACATTTGACTACTGTCCCAAATTACATTTAGAAAATTAATGTTTTGAAGAAGTTTCCAGTAAAAGGATACAAACTTAAAGTTATGAATAAGTTCTGGGGATCTAATGTACAGTATGATGACTGTAGTTAAGAATACTGTGTTGCAAACCATAAGAGACTCTTAATCTCACAAAACAAACTGCGGGTTGCCAGGAGAAGGGGGTAGGGAGAGGGTGGTGGGGTTATGGACATTAGGGAAGGTGTGTGCTATGGTGAGTGCTGTGAAGTGTGTAAACCTGGTGATTCACAGATCTGTACCTTTGGGGCTAATAATACATTATATGTTAATAAAATTTTTTTTTTTAATTTTAAAATTTTAAAAAAATAATAATAATACTGGGTTGCATACTTGCAATTTCCTAGGAGAGTAGATCTGAAATGTTCATACCACAAAAAAAAAAAAAAAAGAAAGAAAGAAACATAGCCATGTGAGGTGATAGATGTGTTAATTAACCTGACTGTAGTAATCATTTCACAATTTATACATGTATCAAAACACCACATTATACCCTTTAAATATATACAATTTTTGTTAATTGCACCTCAGTAAAGCTGGAAAATAGATAGACTATTTAAAAAGGGGAAAAAAAAATACTGGGGTGCCTGGCTGGCTTGGTCAGTAGAGCATGTGACTCTTGATCTAGGGTGTCCTGAGTTCCAGCCTCACACTGAGCAAAGAAATTATTTTTCTTTAAATTCCTTATATAATTAAAAAGCAGTTTCTTGTAAGATATTAATATCTAAAGAGCCTAACAATAGTCTTATTACTTGCAGCGGTACTTTTCTATATATTACTTATTAATGTGCCTTACCCACATTACCTTACCCACAACATTAATCAATTCAGGCAGGAACAGAAGAACAAAGGAGTTGGGCTTGCCAGGAAGAGGGTGGTAGTTTGTGGGAGAGTGTTATAACAGAAATAAAAAGGAGCAACCTGGCTTTCTAGAACCCCTATAATGAAACTCCTCCCTCCCACTCCTTCACCTCCGTCCTAAAAAAGAAGGCTTTCTTTTACAACTATAAACAAAGGTCCTGGGTTTTAGCATTTGCCTTATCCTAAAAAAAAAAGGCCCACCTCCACCATATCAGTGGCAACAACGTATACATCAATCTCAAATCTTTACAACTTGAATTAATTATCTACTGAAAGCCTCAAATCTTTAGCCTCCTGTCTACAAAGAGTAAGTATTTATTAGAATGATTCATTTGAGAAAAAAAGCACAGAGTTGCTGTGATAACCCAATTAGTTAATATGACAAAGTACTTTATAATTATAACCCATTATAAGGACAAAATTATTATGAGCCTACAGCTACAAAGGTTTTTCCTGAAAGTACGTATTTTAGGAACTGTTGGGAGACGCAGTAAAAAAATGCCCTGAGATAAAAAGGTTTTATCAAGTTTCGGAATCTCAGATAGGCAGTGTAAAATTATTTCAACATAGGTTATACCATGTTGAGTTATGTTTAGGAATTCATATCTGGGGGCGCCTGGGTGGCTCAGTGGGTTTAAAGCCTCTGCCTTCAGCTCAGATCATGATCCCAGGGTCCTGGGATAGAGCTCCGCATGGATCTCTCTGCTCAGCTGGGGGCTGCTTCTCCCCTCTTCCTGCCTGCCTCTGCCTACTTGTGATCTCTGTCAAATAAATAAATAAAATCTTTAAAAAAAAAAAAAAAAGAATTCGTATCTGTTTTTTAATGAACATTGAGTTACTGCTTGGGTAATCTGTTTCTATTTAAATAAAGATGCACAAACTTTACTAATTTTAACTACAAAAGGTGCCACAGTATGACTTAAATTAGGTAAGGACTAATATATTTGAGAAAACAAAAGAACCCTGTGCCATAATAAATTTTTTATTAAATTTACCTGACACTGAGATATCTTTATCCTTTTCCTCTGCTACAGTTTTTTTTTTCTTTTAAGATTTTTATTTATTTATTTGACAGAGAGAGATCACAAGTAGGCAGAGAGGCAGGCAGAGAGAGAGGAGGAAGCAGGCTCCCCACTGAGCAGAGAGCCCGACGTGGGGCTCAATCCCAAGACCCTGAGATCATGACCTGAGCCGAAGGCAGAAGCTTTAACCCACTGAGCCACACAGGCGCACCAGTTCTTTTTTTTTTTTTTAGATAAAGATTTTATTTATTTGTCAGAGAGAGAGAGAGAGCAGCAGCAGGCAAAGGGAGAAGCAGGCTTCCTGCCGAGCACGGAGCCTGATGTGGGGCTCAATCCCAGGACACAGGATCAAGACCTGAACCAAAGGCAGACGCTCAACTGACCAACACAATCAGGTGCCCCCTCTGCTACAGTTCTTTTAAAACCTAACAACACTGCAGAATGGATACCATATCTGATTTGATATAACTTTCCATACATGCAAAAGCATGTACATGCTTCACAACTGTCAAAGGGACAGTGAAAATTAGAAACATCTTAGAAAGTGATCTGTGTATATTCTCTGGGACAATTATACAATTCCAGCTCTAGCAATTATGCATCCTACTTATCCAACCAAATATGGAACAAACACAGTATTAACACTTCATACTTGCCATAATGTCTAAAGCCACCACCACTCAAGTGTTTTCAATCGCTCTTGGGCATTTCTTGCTAGAGAACAAAAGCAGACTGTGGAGAGGATGGGAGAAAGGGGGGCCCTCATGCAATTTTGGTGGAACACAAACTGGTACAGACACTCTGGGAAATAGTATGGAGGTCTCCCCCAAAAAAGTTAAAAACAGAACTACTATAATCTAGCAGTTATAGTTATACACTACTAGGTATGTACCCAAAGCATACAAAAATACAGATTCGCAGGGACACAAACATGCACCCTGATGCTCACAGCAGCATTATTGACAATAGCCAAACTATGCAAAGAGCCTAAATGTCCACCAACTGATGAATGGTTGAAGAAGATGTGGTATGTATATACAATGCAATGTTACTCAGCCATCAAAAAGAATGAAATCTTGCAAATAAAATGGAAAAAATAATAAAAATAAAATAAAATTTTAAAAAATAGGGCACCTGGGTGGCTCAGTTGGTTAAGCAACTGCCTTCGGCCCAGGTCATGATCCTGGAGTTCCAGGACCAAGTCCTACATTGGGCTCCCAGATCCACAGGGAGTCTGCTTCTCTCTCTGACCTTCTCCCCTCCCAGGCTCTCTCTCACTGTATCTCTCTCAAATAAATAATAAAATCTTTAAAAATAAATAAATAAAAGAATGAAATCTTGCCATTTGCAACAAATGGATGGAGCTGGAGTATATTATGCTAAGTGAAATAAGCCAGTCAGAGAAAGCAAATACCATATGATTTCCCTCTATGTGAAACTGAAGAAACAAAACAGATGAACCTAAGGGACGGGGGGAGGAAAAAGAGATAGATAAAGAGGGAAAGAAACCATAAGAGACTCGATGATAAAGAACAAACTGAGGGCTGATGCAGGGAGGTGGGTAGGAGGACACTAAATGGGTGATGGGGATTAAGGAGAGCACTTGTTATGACAAGCACTGGGTGTTGTAAGTGATGAATCACAAAATCTTTTCCTGAAACCAATATTGCACTATCTGTTAACGAACTAGAATTTAAATAAAAATTTTGAAAAGAAAAATATAAAAAAATAAAGACAATGAAAAGAAACAACTTCGAGCAGGAGAGAGAGCAGAAGTTTAGAAAGAAGTGATATTTGGGGCACCTAGCTGGCTCAGTTGGTAGACCATGCAACTCTTGATCTTAGGATTGTGACTTCAAGTCCCACATGATATAGAGAGTATTTAAAAAAAATAAAATCTTTTTTTTTTAATATTTTTTTTTTTTAAGATTTTATTTATTTGTCAGAGAGAGGGAAAGAGAGCGAGCACAGGCAGACAGAATGGCAGGTAGAGGCAGAGGGAGAGGCAGGCTCCCTGCCAAGCAAGGAGCTCAATGTGGGACTCGATCCCAGGACGCTGGGATCATGACCTGAGCCGAAGGCAGCTGCTTAACCAACTGAGCCACCCAGGCGTCCCGAAAAAAAAAAATAAAATCTTAAAAAAAAAAGAACAAAAGTAGATTGTTTACTTGCCATGTCCCCATTAGTCTATAAGATTCTTGAGGACAAGTACAATGTCTTATTTTATCTGTATCTATAATACCTAATAGTATAATATAGGTGTCAAAATATATCTTAACTGAAGATAATAAAGATTACCTACTAATGACAGCTTGTTTTTAAAAGAAAATAAGTGAAATCTATGAGGAAAAATAATAAGCAATCATATTTTTACTTATCATAATGTGTTTATATATCCCTCTGAAACACAGGGACATATCTATCAATTATTCACAATTTGTAACTACTCTTCAAATTTTTCTGTGTACTTCTTTTTTTTTTTTAGATTTTATTTATTTATTTGACAGAGAGAGATCACAGGTAGGTAGAGAGGCAGGCAGAGAGAGAGAGAGGGAAGCAGGCTCCTGCTGAGCAGAGAGCCCGATGTGGGACTCGATCCCAGGACCCTGAGATCATGACCTGAGCCAAAGGCAGCAGCTTAACCCACTGAGCCACCCAGGCGCCCCTTCTGTGTACTTTCAAGAAAAAATATTTGAAGCCACAGGCAGACTAAAAGCCATATCTAATAAACACTAAGAATCCCAAAATAAGGAAGACATGGGCATTGTCTTCATGAACTCAGAAGCTATGAAAAGTACACACTTGTAAACAAACAACTGTATCACAATTATCATTTTATCATGGTTGTGACAATAACAGAAGGCGGCCCTAGGTAAATCATACACAAAAATGAACTCAAAATGTATCAAACACCAACATGTAAGAATTAAAACTATAAAACTCTTAGAAAAGCCTTGAGTTGGGCTTCTTAGATATGACACGAAAAGCACAAACAACAACAGAAAAAATAAACTGGATTTCATCAAAATTTCAAGTTACTATACTTCAAAGTACACCATCAAGAAGGTGATGGACAACTCAGAATGAGAGAAAATATTTGGAAATTGTGTGCCTGATAAGGGACTTATGTCCAGAATATATAAAGAACCCTGATAACTCAACAGTAGACAAATAAGTCAACTGAAACAGGAAAAAAATCTGAAGAGACATTCCTCCAAAGAAGATATACAAATGGCCAATAAGCACATGAAATAATGCTCAACATCACTGTTCTTTAGAGAAACGCAGATCAAAACTACAATGAGATACCACTTCACACTCCCTAGGACAGCTATAATCATAAAGATAAACAACAACATGCATTGGTGAAGATGTGAAAAACTGAATCCTCATAAGACTACTCGTGGGATTTTCAATGGTATAGCTAGCTTAAAAACTAGTTCCTCAAAATATTAAACACAATTATCATATGACTTAGTAATTCCATTCCTAGATATAAACCCCCAAAACCATAATATGCATCCATACAAAAACTTCTACACAAATGTTCATAGGTAATGTCCATCAACTAATGAATGAATTTAAAAAAAGAAAACAAAATGCAGTGGGGTGCCTGGGTGGCTCAGTGGGTTAAAGCCTCTGCTTTTGGCTCAGGTCATGATCCCAGGGTCCTGGGATCGAGCCCCACATCGGGCTCTCTGCTCCGAGGAAAGCCTGTTTCCTCCTCTCTCTCCCTGCCTGCTTCTCTTGCCTACTTGTGACCTCTGTCTGTCAAATAAATAAATAAAATCTTTAAAAAAATAAAATAAAATAAAAATTTAAAAAAACGCAGTGAATCGTATGTCACACAACATTCCACTGTCTGACAATACTGGCAATAAAAAGGAATGAGGTATTCAAATGAGCTAAACACGAATGAACCTTGAAAACATTATGCTATGTGAAAGAAATCAATGAAAAGAACACTTACTGTATTATTCCAGTAGTATGAAATGTCCAGAACAAATCCACAGAAACAGAAAGTAGATTAGTGATTGCCAGGAATTAGGGGTAGGGTAATGATGAGAGAAGAGGAAGTAAAAGTTAAAGAGTGCAAGGTTTCTTTGAGGGAGGAGGAAAATGTCATAAAATTAGATGTTCGTGATGGTTACACAACTCCATGATTATACTAACACTCACTGAATTGTATACCTGCAAATTGTGAAATTTAGTACATATGAATTATATCTCAATAAGCTGTTATAATATAAAACAATAGAGGAATGTAACTAACACATAAAGAAGGAGGTATTCAACTCTATTTTTGTGGGTCAATGAAGGTTTTTACAAAAAGAAAACGTTCCCCTTTCACAAGAAGAAAAGCTAGATCCTTAAGACCGAAAAGGTTCAGGCGCCTGGGTGACTCAGTGGGTTAAGCCTCTGCCTTCAGCTCAGGTCATGATACCAGGGTCCCAGGATGGAGCCCCGAATCGGGCTCTCTGCTCAGCGGGGAGTCTGCTCCCCCCTCCATCTCTCTCTACCTGCATCTCTGCCTACTTGTGATTTCTGTCAAATAAAAAAATACAATCTTAAAAAAAAAACAAAAACTGAAAAGGCTCTTCCCTGATGAAGGAGACAGATCTGTCACAACACACCCAACAAGGGCCAATGCTTACAAAGCCTGCCAAGTGAATGGAGTAGCACTTACTAAGTGTTGGCCACCATCCAGAGAGAAGGAAGAGCACACTGGAATGCACGAGTCAGTCATATGCAAAGACTGTTCATAGTTTATATGGATGGGGCATGAGTAGGTGGAGGAGAGGGGCAAGAGGTGACTTGAGAAGCAGGATGGGTTACAACCAGAGGTAGAAGAGTGTAATGGTTAAGCACAAGGATTCTGGAGCAGATTCCCTACATACAAAAGCTGGCTCCAACATTTATGACTAGGTGGCCCTGGGAAAGTTACTTAGCAGCTCTGAGTATCAGTTTCCTTATCTGTCAACAGAGAAAACAGTACCAGGAGGATGAAAGGAATTATTTCATCTTCAGTGCTTAGGACATTGCTTCATGAAGTACCCACTGTCAGTAATATTTGGTTCTAGATTTGAGCATCTGCTTATTTATTTATCATAAATCAAACAAAAGGAGACTGCAGAGACAGAAAACTGTGGCTTAACAGTGAATTCCTAGTTTGTTGAAGCATCCCTTTTTATGACAGTAAAAAAAAACCAAGGCTGTGCCACCAACTTCTTCATTTATTTAAAGAAACAAACAAACAAACAAAAAACATTTAATTCCCGTTTATACTCTGCAAGGCTCTTGGAATGTGAAACTGAATAAAGACTCCCTGATTCTGATCCAGCTCAGTAGCAAAACGGCAACATTACCAACCAACAGCTGCCTGATAGGCTATGTGAGTCAACGTGGTGGTCTTGGTCTTATTTCAAATTCACAATTTGCCACACTGCTAGCACTCAGCACAAATAGTATGAACAAAATGTCTTTTCAAATAAGGATCAAGGTCTATAGAAGAATAAAGAAAGTAAGCTCTGTTGGAGCTACTTCAATATGTACTTACATGCCATCCTATCAATTTGGTACTTAAAAATATAAAATTTATTCAAATGCAAACTTTACAATCATGGAAACAAGAAAGTACATAATTCCATTAAAAGACAAATTGTATCAATTTGGGTAGATAGTCCTGATTTTCTAGAAATCCTTTATAATGACACATCTTAAAATTTTAAGATTCAAGCATTGAGAAATCTTTCTCAAAACTGACACAGGCAAAACTCGCACTTTTCCTCATGTAAACAGGAAGGGTGAAAGATCAAAGGAGCTGTTTTATTTTCAAATACTGTTTTTATACCGATTAAACTAAGAAAGTGATGTACATTTTCTGTAACTGTCTTCTATAACATTCAGTATAGTGCAAAAACTAGTTACATAACCCTCATTTTTTTTTAAGAAGTTATTTATTTATTTGACAGACAGAGATCACAAATAGGCAGAGAGGCAGGCAGGGAGAGAGAGAGGAGGAAGCAGGCTCCCCACCGAGCAGCAGGCCAGATGCAGGGCTCTATCCCAGGACCCTGAGATCAAGAACTGAGCCGAAGGCAGAGTCTTAACCCACTGAGCTACCCAGGCGCCCCCATAACCCTCATTCTTAAGAATACTTATAGTTGTGGGGCGGCAGAGAGAAGGAAGGGTCCTGGGGTCTAGGGTCCTGGGATCTAGCCCCACACAGGACTCTCCGCAAGAGGCCTGTTTCTCCCTCTTCCACTCCCCCAGCTTGTGTTACTGCTCTCTCTCGCTCTCTCTGTTAAATAAATAAATAAAATCTTTAAAAAGTTACAACAACAAAAAAGAATACTTACAGTTGGAAAGGCAGAAGAAAAACTAAAATCTATCAATAAAGCAACTCAAAGGAAAATGTTTTTTTCCAGCAAAGGAAGAAACTATAAACTTCTATTACACTAACCCCTTCTGTTCTTTATTTTTTTTTAACATATAATATGTTATTTTGCTTCAGGATACAGGTCTGTGAATCATCAGTCTTACACATATGTGCTCACCATCGCACATACCCCCGCAATGTCCATCACCCAGCCACCCCATCCCTCCCACTTCTTTCAGTCCAGAAAACCTCAGTTTCCTGAGATTAAAAGTCTCTTATGGTTTGTCTCCCTCTCTGGTTTTGCCTTGTTTCATTTTTTTCCTTCCTTCCCCTATGATCTTCTGTCTTGTTTCTCAAACTCCTCATATCAGGGAGATCATATGATAATTACCTTTCTCTGACTGACTTATTCCCCTCAGCATAATCCCCTCTAATTCCATCCATGTCATTGCAAATGGCAAGATTTCATGTTTCTTTGATGGCTGCATAATATTCCATTATATATAGATACCACATCTTCTCTATCTCTTCATCTGTCAATGGACATCTAGGCTCTTTTCCATGGTTTGGCTATTGTGGACATTCAAAGCAAAATTTTTAAATAACAAACTGAGTGTGGTGCCTGGTTGGTTCAGTGGACAGAGCATGTGACTCTTTATCTTGGGGTTATAAGTTGAAGCCTCAGGTTGGGAACAAAGATTACATAAAGATAATATATTTTAAAAATAAAATAGTAAAATAACAAACTGAAATAAGAAATGGGGGAAAGTTACACTGAATAAAGTTTTTTTTAAAAAGCTTCAAGGTAGGGCGCCTGGGTGGCTCAGTGGATTAGGCCGCTGCCTTCGGCTCAGGTCATGATCTCAGGGTCCTGGGATCGAGTCCCGCATCGGGCTCTCTGCTCAGCAGGGAGCCTGCTTCCTCCTCTCTCTCTCTCTGCCTGCCTCTCCGACTACTTGTGATTTCTCTCTGTCAAATAAATAAATAAAATCTTAAAAAAAAAAAAAAAAAGCTTCAAGGTAAAAGGAAACAGAGCCACAAGATGAGGGATATGTAGGACAATGTTAGGATCTAGAAAGAAAAGTGAAATGAAAACAAAAGATTAAAAATTCCACATAAAAAAAATTCCATACAGATAAATAATAACAAGTGAAGGACTTTGGAAGACCCAATTACAACAGTATTTTTTACGGGTCAATTACAACAGTATAAACAGAACTATGAAGAATGAATAATTCAATTCCCTGAAACTAGGATCAAAAAAACATAAAGTATGGGGGGTGGGGAATAGCAGTGTTTTGAGCAGAGAGAGAATGGGGTGGAGATGGAAGGGATCATTTTTCCAACGAAATTTTTGACAATATAAAATGGCATAAAGACTCTATAGGACTGATTGTGGCAAGGATTATTAAAAGGGCTGTTTTTACAAAAAATATTCAAGGTCTTCATCAATTTTCTCAAAGTCTCTTTTTTCTTTTTTTTAAGATTTTATTGTATTTATTTGACAGACAGAGATCACAAGTAGGCAGAGAGAGAGAGAGGAGGAAGCAGGCTCCCCACCAAGCAGAGAGCCCGATGTGGGGCTCGATCCCAGGACTCCGGGATCATGAGCCAAGCCGAAGGCAGAGGCTTAACCCACTGAGCCACCCAGGCACCCCTCAAAGGCTCTTAATATCAGGCTCCTATGATACTCAAATCATTTACTGCCCTTGTCAATTTTCCTTTTTTCACTTAAGAACTGGTGTAACTCAAATAAATCCTCATTTGAAAATGGTTTTGGGGGCGCCTGGGTGGCTCAGTGGGTTAAGCCGCTGCCTTCGGCTCGGGTCATGATCTCAGGGTCCTGGGATCGAGTCCCGCATCGGGCTCTCTGCTCAGCAGGGGCCTGCTTCCCTCTCTCTCTCTCTGCCTGCCTCTCCATCTACTTGTGATTTCTCTCTGTCAAATAAATAAATAAAATCTTTAAAAAAAAAAAAAAAAGAAAAAGAAAATGGTTTTGGGTAGAGCAAAGGGCATCCTTAACATCATTTCCATAGACTTAATAACAATTTACATCTGCAAGATTTGCAACTTACTATATAGTATATACATCATAAAGACAGAAATTTACCAGAGTAAATATACTTACATTTAAAATAACCTGTAATTATGCAGACTACAATCAGTCAGATAAAAAGTACCCTCTTGCCTTCCTCACTGCACTTAAATTATGCTTTGTATTATTTGTACAAACTAGTTCACCTTTGGGGGCACGTGGATGGCTCAGTTGGCAACACGCCCCAACTCTTGATTTTGGCTTGTGTCATGATCTCAGGGTAGTGAGATCGAGCCCCGAGTCCGGCTTTGCAGGGAGTCTGCTTGAGATTCCCTCTCTCTCCCCCCACAACCTTGCACATACATAGCTGCACACACTCTCTAATAAATCTTTAAAAAAAAATAGTCCATCTTCATCACTACACGCTAACTACTGCAAATAAAGAAAACAATTCATGCTAGTAGTGTCATTCACATGACAATCACACAAAATATTTGTTGGGGGGGGGGGGAGTCACTGCTCAAAGGCAGAAAGGACACACACAAGTGATTGTTCCTGGCGGCCACCTGAGAGGATACAAAAGCCTACCTGGCAAAGGGAGCTTAAAAGGGAACTGCAGCCTTTTAACAAAGGAATTGTGGCAGGACTAGCCTGAAAATGGGAGGGTAGGCATTGATTCCGGAGCTTCTAAAGGATAATTACGACTATATCAGAAGCTAGCTTTGCTTCAGTGAAATGTTTAGGGGCTAGAGAGTACCTCTGACCACAGCCAAGGATGGCCATTCATTGAACAATATTCCTTGAGCACCTACTATGTGCCAGGAACCAGTCAAGCCACTGGGGATAGAGCAATAGAAGAGACACTATAACTGCCCTCATGGAACTTGTATTACTGTGAGGAGAAAGACAACAAGCCAATAAACAAGAGATGTCAAATAATGGTAACTACCATAAAACAATGTCAGACAAAAACAGTGCAATAGAGCAAGTGGAGTTACTTATAGAAGGTGGTCAAAGAGGTAACACTTCCACAAAGACCCAGATGAAAAGAGGGAGTCATCTAAAGCTCTGAGACCTATTTCCTGTATAGGAAAGAGTAAAGAGAAAAGCTCTGTGAGGGAAGAAGCATGGTTGCTAAGAAGAAAAGCAGGAAGGTCACTGTGGGTAGAGAGGCATGAGCAAGACAGGGAGCGGAAGGTGATTAAGTCAGAAAGAGGTGAAGAGGCCAAGTCATGCAGGCCTTAGAGGTCACAGCAGGGAACTAGGGATTTCTTAACATTGTGACAGGAAGAAATTGGAGGGATTACTGACAGGAAAGTGACAAGGGAAGCAGGGAAGCGACAAGATCTGCTATGTGTTTTTAAAAGTTTGGATTATTCTCGTGATCAGAGAAATATAAACTTTTTTATTTGAGCTTACAAACAAATCATAAATTATGAAGAAGCTATCCTTAATATCCCTGCCATAAAGCTTTATCATACAGTTACTGACTTAAAAAACATAAAGATACAAAAAAAAAATCCTGTAAATACCATCAAATCACAAAAGAATATTTCATAATTTTTCTGCATTATTCTTTTTTAAAAAATAATTATTCCAGCATTAATCTCAACCTAAGCCTCACTTGTTCCAATTTATAGAAGACATTGTTTATAAGATTCCTCTTTTTTTCCCTTCCACAGTAGACAGGAGACAGTTGAATAAAATGGATTTTTGCCAAAAGCCAAAATATCTCTATTGCCCCCTAGTGTCCTTCTAAAGAATGAAGGCCTTCAAAGATTTGCAGCTTGGAAATGGTCAGGAACACATTGACTGGATTTTGGAACAGAGCTTCTAGCAACCTCTGCTGACGGAATCTTGCAGGTGTAATTAAATTGTTCTGTTTTAAAAAACATTAATTTCCTCTGAAGTTAAGATCATTAAGGTCCCTCACACTGTTTTGTTTTGTTTTTTAAGACTTTTCTTCCCAGCCAGCTGCAATTAAATTAAAATTGGTCATTAATCAAATATGGTAATGACGATGAAAACAATGATAAATCCCAGCAATTCTAAGTGCTTAGAATGTGTCAATCCCCATCCTAAGTGTTTACTTAAATCGTCTCATTCTCATAGCAACTTCTGAGAACTAAAAGAGAACTTTTACCCACTGTTAATTCTTCAACCCTATGCATAAGGAAGAGACTGACTGATACAGGTGGCTGGCAATGACCAAGGCCAACGGGATGAGAAGCCTCAGACCAGAAGTCAGAGAAGCACAGTGGTGGCCCAAACGTGGACTCTTCACTACAGAACGTGCCAGCCTGGGAGTCAGAGAAAGTTCATGGAAAACAGGTGCTCACAACTAAAAAGGCACCGCTATATCTAGCCTTTAGCTACAGTCATAAAAATGCAACTTTTGATTTTTTGCAGTAACAGGCAAGAGGACAGCAAGGCTAATAAAAATCCTCAATAATCCCAAAGTCTCCACTTAACTGTAAGTTACAACCTTTTTTACATTTAAAAAAAAATCAGAATCGGGCACAATAGATATGATTTAGAAGTTCTTTTTTACCCCTCTTTTCTCTGACTCTACCAATCTGAAATTTTGTTCATTAAGCTCAAAGAAAAATAATAAATCTTCAAATACTAAATACTTCTAATTAGTTAACAATTGGTATAGTTTGACAAAGTTAGGTAATGGTTTGAATGCTGTTTCCATTTACATTCTAGTTGAAAGAACAATTCCACTACCACTGTAGGTAAGTAAAATGGAACAAAGGAGAAATAAAAAAGCAAGTTTGTCATCAAAAGAATTATGGTATACAACATTAACATCTCCATTCCAGTGACCTCAACAGTAGTAACACCAGACCAACTACTAACCAGCAACTGAAGTAAACTACATATAAAAAAACAACAAAATTAATCATAACCAGGTGGTATAGATTTTATTCTGTCTCCTAATTTATGTTCTCTCATAACTCTCCTTCCAATTATACAGCTGTTAAACTCATTCTTTAAAAGTTTTGTGACTAGAAGGGGCACAAAGAACTATTTGGTGACAGAAATGTCCCATATCTTGTTTTGGATGGTGCCTGAACACAAAATATACAATTATTAACACTTACCAAACTGAACCCTGAAGATCCGTACACATTAAGATATATAAATTACACCTCAATGAAAACAATCACAATTCCTTTTAGTCACAATTCCTGTTTTAAGAAGAGAAAACTATAACTTTTTTTGCCTCATTTGACAGGTAGGTTCTAGTTACAGTCTATATAATTAAATTAACTAATATCATAGAGCAGCTCCTATAATTATTAAACTATTATGTAACTAAATTGTAAACTTAGATTAAAAATAATAACAGATTGTAAACTTAGGAAAAGGCAATATAATGGTTCTACCCGAAATAGGTATCTTCATACATTTTTATATTCATATTTCATCTGTTCATTCCTCAATCCTCAATCAGAACACTCTCAAATGTCATAAAATGAACTGCTCAATTATAAAAGCCAAATACACTCAATCCACTTGACAAATATTTACTCTGTATGTACTACTATATAAAAACACTACACCAGAGGTTTTTTAAGAGTTTTTAGAAATTACTGAACCATTTATATACAAGTCCCTATACTTGAGATCATTACAAATGATTGCAAAGTGGAGGCAGAGGAGTTAAGACAAGCACACAAGTAATGAATGAACAAAGAAAACAGTTTGTGTTTGCTATGGAAGGCAGAAGCCAAGCCTGGGGAGTAAAACATGCAGTTGACATCTGGAGGGGCTGCATGGAGGAAATCACATTTGAAATGGTCCCTAAAGGCTGGACAGAATTTTAACAACCAGGAACTAGAGGAATGGATGGAAAGGAAGCATTAAAGTTTCGGCCTGTACCAACACAAAACTCTGTTAGGGAGAACTAATGGGCAAACAGGAATTGGTGAGGTCTGATCAATTTAAAAATCAGAACTTCCATATATTTGCCTATACTCATGAAAAATCAGATATGTCCTTAAAAAATATATCCTGAATTACCAATACGACTAGTGCTAAATGGGAACTGATATATGCCAGTCGCGGAAAATAATCAAAGAGAGTGGGTAAGATGGAGACATCAAGACCTTCTACAACACCTCCAGTGAGGAGACACCCCTCAGTGCTGCTGACTTCATCCGAGTGGCTGTCCTCCTACCTAGTCTACTCAGGGTTCAGACCAGGGAGGAAGAAGAGCAGGAGGGGGAAGGGAGCGGAGCCAAGGGATGGATAGCTGGTCTTTTTTTTCTTCTTCTTCTTTGAATAAATGTCACTTTTTAAGGCAAAAAAGTAAAAATATATATTTTAAAATATTTTTAAAAATGAAAAAAGGAATCCTTCTGTAAAGTTTTTTCAAAAATCCATTTCCATACTTCCATTTCCCTTATGAGTATTTTAATGATTCTCTATATAAAAGAACCTGACAAATAAATAGTTGAACTTGACAATATCTTTGGACTAGCCTTGGGGCTAGTTTTAGGGATTCCTTCTTTAACAAAATGAACCAAAAAGTCTGCAACTCATTTCTTTTTTTTTTTTTTTTTTTTAATTTTTTTTTTAAGATTTTATTTATTTATTTGACAGAGAGAGGTCACAAGTAGGCAGAGAGGCAGGCAGAGAGAGAGAGGAGGAAGCAGGCTCCCTGCTGAGCAGAGAGCCTGATGCGGGACTCGATCCCAGGACCCTGAGATCATGACCTGAGCCGAAGGCAGCGGCTTAACCCACTGAGCCACCCAGGCGCCCTGCAACTCATTTCTTAAGAAAAAAACAGTACAGGGGTGCCTGGGTGCCTCAGTTGATTAAGCATCTGCCTTTGGCTCAGGTCATGATCCCAGGCTCCTGGGATCAAGCCCCACGTCAGGCTCTCTGTAATGGAAGAGAAGTGTTTGGTTCTCCCTTTCCTGCTCCCCCTGCTTGTGCTTTCTCCCCCTGTTTGTGCTCGCGCTCTCTCTCTCTCTCTCTCTCGCTCGCTCTCTGTTAAATAAATAAATAATTTTTTTACATTCCTCTAAAAAAAGAAAAACAGTATAATAACTAAACTGCAGGATATAACAGATACAAAAAAAAAATTCAAGTGAAATTCATGCATGCTAATATAGTAACCAAATCCCAAGAGTTTCAAGACTGCATCAGTACCCATAAATTTTACATCAGTTGTTCCTTTAGAGAAAGGTAGCTATATAATATATTTACAATGAACAAAATAAAATCAAGTAGAGTCTATATCATACAATAGTAAAGGATTACTCACAATGGCTACAGTTTTTTTCTAGAAAGTAACTAATTTGCCATTACTAGAACCAAAAGCACCAAACACTGAATATAAATTTACGCTCACTCCAGAGTTGCTAATTGGCTCCCACCTCTCCATATCATTCATCCTTTCTAATAGAAGCACTGAATTTCTGCTACAATCCTAGCTTCCTAAAGTAAATATGATATTTCTCATGTAAAAGATTAAGTTCAAAATCAGCAGCTTTCTTTATCCCTTCTGCATGCCTGCTGACAGAAATGCAAAAACTATGGCTATGGTTTGAGCATACATCTTGAAGCCCACATTATTGAGGACAAAAGGACGGAAGCAAGCTCATCCATGTGTGTGCCATGTGTGGCACACTGGCCCTACAAGCTAGTTCTGGTCCACTTAACTGTTGATTGAATTTATGTGAGATAGAAAGAAAATGAATTTATGTGAGATAGAAAGAAAAGACTACTTCTATCTTGTTTAAGCTGTTGTTGTTGTTGTTGTTGTTTTTCCGTTTTGTCAGCATCAGCCAAATTACATAATACAGTAGTCCTCCCTTAACCATAGTTTCATTTTCCAGTTTCATTACCCACCACCAACCATGGTCAGGAGGTCAACTGTAGCCCAACACACTGTAGCACCGATGCTAGGTCATTCACCTCACTTCGTCACACAGGCATTTTATCATCTCACATCATCAAAATGTACGTATTTCGATAGAGATCATATTCACCTAACTCATTACAGTATGTTATAATTGTTCTATTTTATCATTAGTTGTTCATCTATTACTGTGCCTAATTAATAAACAAAACTTTATCATAGGCATATATGGATAGGAAAAAACATAGTATACACAGAGTTTGGAACCATCTGCCTTCAGGAACCCACTGGGGGTTTAGGAATGCATCCCCCACAGATAAGGGGGGACTACTGTAAGGTACTAACTAATACACAAGCCAGCCCCTTGAAACAGGCTCACAGCTCCACGGCTTCCAAGTACAGAAAGTAGCAGAGTAATGTTAAAAGCAAAGAGGGCCTGGGTTTAAATAACAACTCTACCACTTAATGGCCAGGTAAATGACTAAATAAGCAAATTGGGCAAATAATTTAACCTCTGTGGGGGGAAAAATGAGAAATATTTACTGATTTTTAAAGGTTCTTATTTACTCAAATTCTTTTTTGTACTGAAAAGCTTTATACTTTTATTTATATATTCAGACATATCTTCCACTAAGCTTAGTCCTAATTTGTTATTGTTGTTCCTGCTGTGAAACAGGTATCTTTTCTTCATTAACCCTTTAAACTACATACATAAAAATAAAAATAAATTAAATACTATAAATTAATCTGTTATAAATGGTTTTTTTTAAGATTTTATTTATTTATTTGACAGACAAAGATCACAAGTAGGCAGAGTGGCAGGCAGAGAGAGAGAGGAGGAAGCAGGCTCCCCGCTGAGCAGAGAGCCCAATGCGGGGCTCGATCCCAGGAGCCCGAGATCATGACCTGAGCTGAAGGCAGAGGCTTAACCCTCTGAGCCACCCAAGGCGCCCCCTGTTATAAATGTTTTGATCAGTTCTTTTTTATTTTAGGTAGAGTCACACTAAATACAATAATCTTACTTTTTCCTTTCTAATATTCAATTCTGATTATTTCAATTTTACTTAATTGGCAAAAATGTGTAGAAGAATAATGCAATAGTTACCATCCTTTATTCCAGATTTTAAAGGGAATAACTCTAATGCTCCTTAATTATTTATAACACTGACTGCCGGTAGGAAGCATGAATGTATAATTTAATGAGGTATAAAGGTTTTCTTTTAGTTTCACTTTTAGATATTTTCATTAGAAATTACATTAAAAATTTTTTATTCACTTTTTGCTATATATTTAAATAGATGACCATAATGACAAATAACAGGCACCATCCTAAGGGTTCCAAATACATTCATTCACTCACAGAATCATCTACACAATTCCAGTTAAGTATTTTATTAGCCCCATCTTACAGAGGAGGAAAAAAAGACACAAGAGAAGTAACCAGCTTGAAACTGAAAGCTCCATGTGGCTCCAAAATCCATTCTCTTAAATACTACTCTACATCATTTCCCTGTATCTATATGTTACTTCTTTTTATTGCCTGGATCACTATTATAATACTCCAGTTAACACTGGAAGCTGGGAGACAATCTAAGTGGCTACTGCCATTGTAGTGATCCTAGATTCACTAAGGTGGTAGTAATAGAGATGGCCAGAAAAGGAGCAATCTGGCTGGAGAGAGATCTAATGAGACTTACAATGAATGGATGTGGGACAGGAGAGAAAGAAAGTAACCAATCATGGTGACTAGGTTTTGTGGTCTACCTGTTAGCAAATATTTAGAACTCTGCTTCCTATGATTTATGTTAATTTTTTATGTCCCTTGCTTTTCTATTTTCCTTCATGCTTCCTAATTTATGCTTTCTTATAGCACTTCACTTCATTAAATCCTTTTTGGAACAAGATAAGATAGGAATTTATTCACAGAAGATGTATTTTACTTCCATGTTCAATATTATTCTGTTTGGAGTTTTTTCTCTATCTGTTCTAATTTTTTTTCTTTCTTTTCTCTTTTTTAGTTTTTCATTTTAATTCAATTTAGTTAACACATAGTATAGTATCAGTTTCAGGGGTAGAAGTTAGTGATTCATCAGTTGTATTAACATCAAGTGCCCTCCTTAATGCCCATCACCCTATCCATTCTAATTTTTAAATTAAGATCTTAGTTGGCTTACAATGAAGAAATGTTAACTGAATGCAACCCCATTATTTGTCTCTAGTCACAGGCAATCTTATGGTCAATATGGAAAAATATGAGGCAGGAAAAAAAAATTAGGTATAAAAAAATCCTCATTCTCACAATCCAGAAACAAGCAATGTAAATCCTTTTTTCCACACATCTGTATCATTTAAATTTTTGAACTCATACTGTTTAGACAGTTGTACATCACTCCCTAGTGCTACTGAAAGCTCTTATTAAACACATTCAATGACTGTTTACTATTTTATGACTACACAACATTTCACTTGTCTTTCCTCTTCCTACTAGACACGTACTCACATTATTCCTGATACCACCAGGGGTATGGACATGCTCTCATCATTTCCCTCAAATGAAAACAGATTGGAGATCCAGTGCTCCAACCCACCACTCCCATGGAACACATTCTGAAAATCATTATTACACACAGTACTGTGATAAACATTTTTGGGCATAAAGCTTTCTCTAAATTTCCTCAGGTTAGACTCCCAGAAGTACTATCACTGAGATTAGAGGATTGTTAGGCTCTCAATACTTGGTAATACAGTTTCAATAAGAAAAACAACTATCAGGGGCCCCCGGGTGACTCAGATGGTGAAGTGACTGCCTTCGGCTCAGGTCATGATCCTGGAGTCCTGGGACTGAGTCCCACATCAGGCTCCCTGCTCAGTGGGGAGTCTGCTCCTCCCTCTGGCATTCCCCCATCTCATGCTCTCTCTCCTCTTTCTCTCTCTCTCTCAAAAAATAAATAAAATCTTTAATAAAAATAAAAATAAATAAAATAAAAACAACTGTCAGAGCTATGGCTCAACTCAAAGACAATTTACTCATTCATAGTCCTTTGCAGACCATGATGGTTATGATTTAAGAGGTGTAATTCGAGATAAGGATAAAAAGATCTAAAAATGGGTGTGATATAGCAGCAGGTCGAGTCGGGCTGAGTCCCGCATTGGGTTTCCTGCTTCGCAGGAGTCTGCTTCTCCCTCTGCACCTCCCCCTGCTTGTGCTGTCTCTTGCTCTCTCTTTCTCAAATAAATAAATGAAATCTTAAAAAAAAAAAAAAAAAAAAAAAAAACTTCAGTCTAAAAACTGAAGGATTCCATTCAAGGCCAATATAATTTATCCAAATCTAAGATGGCCACTGCGAAGCCACATTCACAACACTTCCAAGTTTCCAAACTGTTTGTTTTACCCACCATCTCTGTCCTAGGTCTGGAAATGCTGGTTACGATATATATCCAAAAGAGAAACAGAAGGAGAATTGGAACATAATTGGCATAAGAAATCTCCCACTCCTATTTTATCTACCTTCCAAAGTCTTAGTTAATCCATTAACAACGCTAATAAATTTTGAATTATCAATTAGTGTACACTTTAAAATTAAGGCTGTTATTGGAACATTCATCAACAGCCTTGCTTTGCACATTATTTTATCAGCATATTCTTTTACTAGGTTTACCAAAAAAGGCACACCCATCAAAAGACTTAAATAATTTTCTTTCAAAAGATTCCATGCATACAACCTTATAAGACAAACAAACAAACAAAAACAGAAAATAGGGGCACCTGGTTGACTCAGTCAGTTAAGTGACTGACTCTTAATTTCAGCTGAGGTCATGATCCCAGGGTTCTGGGAACGGGCCCCACATTGCGCTCCCTGCTTGGCAGGGAACCTTCTCCCTCTCTCTCTGCCTCCCACCCCCGGCTCATGCTTGCTTGCTCTCTCTCTCTCATACACTCTCTCCCTTTGTCCCAAATAAATAAGTAAAATCTTTAAAAAAAAAAAAAAAAAAAAAAAGAAAGAAAAGAAAACAAACAAACCAAAAAACGTACACACACAGAAAACTGTTATAGTCTCCTGAAATGCTTGAATTACAGCCAGGAAAGACTAAAGTTTACAAACAAGCTTCAGAGCCCATACCCAAGCACAGCTTGGTAAGTGAGGAAAGTGCACAGCTGCACTTTGGGTTTACTCACACATCAGCTTTATATCAAAGGTCTGGTCTTCTTTATCAACTTCCTATTCTAGGCAAGTTGATTTCTGGATCATCTGAAATCTAACTTCGCAAATTGTGCCTTTGTTCCTGCCATTTACTCTTCCTAGACAGGACGTGGCCGACCCCCACCATGCTCAACAAAATGTAACCCTCTACAAGGCTCATTCAAACTCCATGCCCTCCAGAAAGTTGCTCTTATGTGTACTGATCTCTAGAGTTGATCTCATCAGCCTCATCTTTCCACTTACCCCTAATAGGAAGACTCAGCCATGCACTAATCACATGACATGTCACCACCTGACATGCACCTGCATACATCAGAGCCTTCAGTATAGCAATTTTCTGCCTGCTCACAACACCCTTCTTTTTTTCCATTCTTTCTTTCCCAGCCTCTTGTCAGCCTTGCAGACCTGCATTAATCAGGCTACCCAATAAAATACCACAAACTAGAGAGCTAATCATCAGAAATTTATTTTCTCACAGTTCTGAAGGCCAGACGTCTAAAGTCAAGGTAATTTGGTTTCTGCTGAGAGCTTTCCTCCTGGCTTGGAGATGTCCACCTTTTTGCTTTGTTATATGCAGACCTAGCTCTTTGGTGTCTCTCTTCCTACAAGCAAACTAAATCTTTAAGATCAGGGTCCACCCCTACGATGTAATTTAACCTTTATTACTTCCAAAGAGTCTCATGTCCAAATGCAGCCACACTGGGGGTTAGGGCTTCAACACATGAATTTTGAGGGCACACAAAAATTCACTCACAATATTCTGACATTTCATGATCAACCTAAATTTATCCATATGTGCTTGAAAAAAATATCAAATAAGGGTTCTATATATGTTCAGTAGAGAAAACATATGCATTCATATTGTTCACTACGATACTCTTACTGTTTGTTTTAAGGATTTCTGAATCTCCATTATGATTGTAGATTTGTCTATTCCTCGTTATTCCTATCAATTATTTTTGTTTAATAAATATTTCTGTCAATTTTTGCTTTAAATATATTGTGTTAGATTGAGAGATTAAGAAATGCCAAATTTTCCTGGAAGATAACTTGTTCCCTTTAGCATTAAGTAATGACACTCACTTGACTAATTAGGTTAATAATGACTTAAAGATTATTTTGTCTTAAGTCAATTTTGTAAGATTAATCAGTTATCTTTTGGTTAGTATTTTCCTGCTATTTTTTATTTCTCTTCCTTTCCAACTTTCTGGTCATCACGTTTTAGGTGTATCACTCATAAACAGAATGTATCTGAATATTTAAATCTACTCTGAGAATTTAAATCTACTCTAAGTGGCAATTTGAGTCCACTTACATCTACTGCGAATACTGATACATCTGTATTTGTGCCTACCGCCTTATTTTTCTATCTCTGTTTACCAAGATTTTCCTCTACGTCTTTTTTCTCCTTTCCTGTCTTTTACTAGAATGATTGAGTCTTCTTCAGAGGCAGATTAAGAGTATTGCAATGGAAGTGGTGCACACAGTAAGGGGGTGCATTTTCTGTAAAGAACCTTAAAACAGGGGCACCTGGGTGGCTCAGTTGGTTAAGTGTCTGCCTTCGGCTAAGGCTATGATCTGAGTCCCCGGATGGAGCCCTTCTTAGCAGAAGGGAGGGAGAAAAGGTTCTCTCTCTGCCCTTCACCCTACTTGTGCACTTTCTCTCTCTCAAATAAATAAAAATCTTAAAAAAAAAAAAAAATGGGGCACCTGGGTGGCTCAGTGGGTTAAAGGCTCTGCCTTCCACTCAGGTCATGATCCTAGTCTCCTGGGATTGAGCCCTGCATCAGGCTCTCTGTTCAGTGGGGAGCCTGCTTCTCCCCTTTTTCTGCCTGCCTTTCTGCCTACTTGTGATCCCTCTCTGTCAAATAAATAAAATCTTAAAAAATATATATCTTAAAAAAAAAAAAAGAACCTTAAAACAGTAATAAAATCATCCAAAGATGAGTCTGTTTTTCATTATCACCATTTGCTGGCAATTCTAAAAATGTCAGATTAGAAATTTGTTTTTTATTGATTTTTACTATGATTAGTGCTGAATTTTGATAATATATATTAGCTTTAAAGTGGCATATTTTTATTCTTTCAATAAACATTGTATTCTACCTGAAGTTAATTTACAGAACTCCCAGTTAGACAGTCGGCACCACACTGCATACATGCACAGACATACTCTGATATGTATGTTTACAGATAATGTTCTGAGTGGTTCAGAATCATTCAAACTTACTTCAAGGGTAGTTTCATATCTCTAATCCTTGTTGTACTACATGTTTCTCCATTTAAACAGCAGATCCAAAATAAACTGATATATTAAAGAAACAATACTTGAGTACCTCCCATTCTGTTACTCTTTGAGAAAAAAACAAAAGATGGGAGACTAGGTTGGCAGAAGAATTCAAAAGGGCAACGTTTGAACACCTGAATTATTTTCACCAACAATATTCTAAAGCAGATCATTTGATGACAATATTTATCATAATCTGCCATTTATTTTTATGTAAGAAAAAATATATATATAATATATTTTAGTGAAGAGGTATTTTTTTTTAAGATTTTGCCTATTTATTTGACAGAGAGAGAGAGATAGATCACAAGAAGGCAGAGAAGGCAGAGAGAGAAGGGGAAGACTGCAGGGAGCCTGCTGCGGGGCTCGATCCTAGGACCCTGAGATCATGACCTAAGCCAAAGGCAGAGGCCCAACATGTTGAGCCACCCAGGTGCCCCGAAAAGAGGTATTTTTTAAAAGCCACTAGAATGGATATCAAAATTTTTTTAAAAATAGAGGAATGGCGTGTCTGGGTGATGGACATTGGGGAGGGTATGTATTGTGCTGAGTACTGTGTATTGTGTAAGACTGATGAATCACTGACCTGTACCTCTGAAAAAAATAATATATGTTAATAACAATTTAAAATAAATAAAATTTAAAAATAAAAGAAATGGTCAACATTGCAGTTTCAGGAATCTATTATGAAACAAGATTTTTTTTAAGATTTTATTTATTTACTTGAGAGGGAGAGTGATCAAGAGAGAGCACAAGCCAGGGGGAGAGGCAAAAGGGGAAGCAGACTCCCCACTGAGCAGGGAGCCCATGCAGGACTCGACTGGGATCAGGACTTGAGCTGAAGGCAGACGATTAACTGATTGAGCCACTCAGGTGCCCCATGAAACAAGATTTTTTTTCTTTTTTTTTTTGTTTTTTAATAACATCTTGAAACAAGATTTTTTAATGAAACTACCAAATTTATCCTTATGTGCCTCTTTTTTTAATTTCACATACACGTGCACACACACATACATGTATGTGTATATATATGTATACACACACACACATACACACATCTCAGGTTTCAACTGAAAAATATTTTTCAAAATTAAAATTAAAAGCTTTCTTTGATTTGTCTCCCCCTCTGATTTCCCCCGTCTCACTTCTCCATGAGAGACTGCAGACTCTGAGAAACAAACTTGGGTTTTGGAGGGGAGGAGAGTGGGGGGTTCGTGAGCCTGGTGGTGGGTATTAAGAAGGGCATGTATTACATGGAGCACTGGGTGTGGTGCGTAAACAATGAATTTTGGAAAACTGAAAAAAAATAAAATAAAATAACTTTTTAAATAAATAAATAAAATGAAAGCTTTCTTTGATCTGCGACTCCCAGTTGGCTCAGCTGGTTCAGAGTCCCACTCTCGGTTTCTGCTCAGGTCATGGTATCAGGGTGGTGAGATGGAGCCTTCCGTTGGGCTCCACCCTTGGCATGGCATCAGCTTGAGATTCTTTCTCCCTCCCTCTGTTCCTCCCCTGTTCACATGCTCTCCTCTCTCTCTATCTCTCTCTAAAATAAATTAAAAAATCTTTAAAAACCTTTCTTTACCAATGAATTAACAGATTGATAAATTTGGTATACTGGTACTTAATAAGATTATGCAAAGAATGCCCATTTTGTAAAGACACTGACAGATTTGCAAAAGCTGTTTCTTTTCTGATCATTATTTGTTTCGTCTCAATTATTATGGAAAATAATTTATCACAGAGGAGAGTGGTATTAAAAAATGATCTACTGCTAGTGTGAAATACACAAAGTATACCAATGGTTTTCTTTTACTATTTTGAGGTTATACAATTTATTTCTATTCTTTGGACAATTACTCTTAAAATTATACCTTTCATACTTAAACTAATTTGAAGTTAATTAATAGCTCTAGCCTCCTTCCAAATAATAGAAGGATTTCCAACTGAATGAACTGATTCCACTCTCCTGTATTTCATTATTGATGACAGTAACTTTTGATCCACTTTGTTTTAAATTGCCCTAAATCAAGGTAACTGGGTGACTCATTCAGTTAAGCAGCTGCTTTAGGCATAGGTCATGATTTCATGGGTCCTGGGATAAAACCCCACATGGGGCTCCCTGCTCAGCCAGAAGTCTGCTTCTCCCTCTACCCCTACCCCCATTCATGTGCACGAGCTTGTTCTCTATCTCAAATAGATAAAATCTTTTTTAAAAAATCACCCTAAATTTATTACTATTATTTATAGTAATGCTTGTAGTAATGCTTGTGGTAATGCTCAATGCTTATGTAGATTTAACAAAATGTCTGTCAACCCCTTTTTTTAAGACATTGCTTCCTACTGCCCATTTATTATTGGAGTTATATTTCCTTGTTCCTAAAGTACATCCTTTAGAGTTCTTTCAACAAGGGCTATCAGTAGTAAGCTCAAAACTGTTCTTTATTTGCTCTCACTTGTGAATAACAGTTAGCAGGGAAATGATCCTTACACTACTCCAGTGAACTATTCCATTACTACTGATACACTTACCTCCTCCTCCTCTGAATCACCATCATCATCATCTTCTTCTTCTACTTCTTCATAAAGAGGTGGAGGTAAAGGACCAAGGATATCTTCCTCGATATGATTACTTGGCTCTTCTGTCATTTTAAGGGGCAAAGGAGGGCCAATTAACTCATCATCAGAAGAACCAGAACTCTCTTCACTCTCACTGCTGCTTGTATCCCTGAAAATACAAAAACAGAAACTCTTTGCCTCTGCTGCAATGAAGAACACACTCTAGAGATGGTACAGATCTCCTAGGAAACCTGCTTCTCCTTTTAACAGCTGGGTTTTTGTTTTAATTAATTAAATATGTGTAATTTGTTAAATTAGTAATTCAAGCATTAAATGTGTAACTCAGATATTATTTTATCTTAAGAAAGTAAGTTTCCGGGGCACCTGGGTGGCTTAGTGGGTTAAGACTCTGCCTTCAGCTCAGGTCATGGTCTCAGGGTCCTGGGATCGAGCCCCGCATTGGGCTCTCTGCTCAGCGGGGAGCCTGCTTCCCTTCCTCTCTCTCTGCCTGCCTCTCTGCCTACTTGTGATCTCTGTCTGTCAAATAAATAAATAAAATCTTTAAAAAAAAAGTAAGTAAGTAAGTTTCTTTTGTCTACTTATCTTAACCTAAACAAAAAGTCACAGCAATTATATGTTAGAGGCTCATTAGGGCCTCCTCACTCATAAAGAGCCAGCAGAACAACTGGAATGTGGAAGAAAAACTACAAAATATTACATCCATTAGAAAGAAAACCACATGATAACCAATGCTTCTGCTCACTATATCTGAATCCAATCACTGTTTACCACAGGAGCGCATACAGTCAGCCATGTAAGAAAGTGAGTATTACTCCCAAAATGTTTCAATGTATTTTCTGAAATACAAATCATTTCTCAGTTTTAATTCAAGTTTTCTGAGTTGCTAAAAATGTTCTATGTAGCACCCTTGGATTCTAAAACTACCTTACTGTAGAGAGTATTATAATGATTCTCAACTGTTTTTCTACCCAGCACATCTGTAAACTATTACACACTTCCTCTAAAGTCTCTATCACACTCCTCTAGGCATTCTGAAAGTCACCACCATCCACCATCCCTCCTAAACAACCCCAAAGGGTTGAGAATTACATTCCTAATTACAACAATTAACATATCAAATATTTTATAAAATTCAAAGTATTATTGCCATCTACTAAATATTTCTCATATGTGTTCACTGCTCTCTCTAGCACCTAAATGATGCCTGACATGTAACAGGCACCCAATATCCACGGATACTCATCTACGTTCACTATTGAAGGGAATACATACATACATGCTATCCATATACAAAGGTTACTACCTTTGTTTGGAGCAAGCAAACCTCCACAAAGGGAATTTCTTGTTTTTGCAATGGCTTAGCTCACTGTGCTCCAGCCCCATAGGCTTTCTTTCAAACTAAACAGGTTAAGCTTGATCCAGCATGAGTGTCTTTGAACTTGCAGTCCCCTCTGCTGGAACTGATTGTTAAATGGCCTCCTTCTCTTCATTCAGGTGTCCTCAAAGAGGCCTTATGGTGCCCACTTTCTGCTTTCTCAAACACAGCCCTATCAGTCACCACTGTCTTCATTACTTTACTTAGGTTATTTTTATCATACACCTCACTAAATTATCTTATATAATTGGTTACTTAGTTGTTTATAATCTGTTATCCATCTCCTCAGATACCCGACAACAATATGAGCTCAGAGATCTCATCTGACTTGCTAATTACTATAGCCCCAATGCTGAAAGTAGTGCCTAACCCACAACAGATGTTCAACAAATCACAGTTGAATGACTGAATAGATTTTTATTAGAGTAGTCACACTCCAAAATTTTCTCCCTTGTCATTAAGTCACAAATTCCAAACTATACTAGTTTAGAAATCACACTTTCTTAATGCAAAATTATTCAGAGCACAGAGAGTTCTAAACTAAAATGTTAACACTTAGCACCTATGCTTTAAATGACTTAACTAATTCAGAAGCACTGAACTGAGAACTCAACGAATCCAAGCTGATTTTTTTTCTTTTCTTCTTTTATTTTATTCTTTTTCAGTGTTCCAAAATTAATTGTTTATGCACCACACCCAGTGCTCCATATAATACCCAGTGCCCTCCATAATACCCACCATCCAAACTGATTTCATGATGGATTAGACAGTCCTAATACTGACACGAAACTGGATGGAATGTATCTGCTTCTATGCAGCTTCTAGTTCCATTTCTGTCTTTTTGCTTCTAATATACACAAGCCAAGAAAATAAACAATTTTTAACATAGTTTCAATTTCTGAAAAACAAAGTCCATGAAATTATGCCCAAAAATGTCCATGACAGAAAACAGAACACATTCCATGTTTAAAATACGCCTTAATTAAATGTGCTATCAAAATATGAACCAGAGCCTAAAAAACAATATGTATCTCAAGAAAAAACAGAGGACTAAAACCTAGTATTTTTCTCAGCTGACTTTTTATTTTTTTAAGATTTTGTTTATTTACTTGAGAGAGAGAGAGAAAGCACAAGCAGGGAGAGCATCCGTGGGAGAGGGACAAACAGACTCCCCACTAAGCAGGGAGCCTGATGTGGGGTTCGATCTCAGGACCCCGGGATCACAAAAGGCAGATGCTAAAATGACTGAGCTGCCCAGATGCCCCTCAGCTGACTTTTTGAAAGAGAGTTTAGTTAAGCATAAATATGTAACTGTACAATTTAATATAGGAACTAAATCAGAAACAAAATTCATTCTTTCTGGTATTAATTTTTTTTTTATTTTATTCATTCAACAGAGAGAGAAAGCACAAGCAAGTGGAGCAGCAGGCAAAGGGAGAGGGAGAAGCAGGCTCCCCACTGAGCTGGGAGCCTAAGTTGGTGCTTGATACCAGGACCCTAGGATCATGACCTGAGCCGAAAGCAGACACCCAACCAATAGAAGCCATGCAGGCGCCACTGGTACTAATTTCTTTAGAGGAAATGCAAATGTCTAAACAATTCCTACTTTGCAGATTTGGAGTATATGAATACTTCTTTCCTATCCTGTAGCTATGTTTCATAGAATAAATGACATAATTCTTTCCAGCTTTTGATGTGTAAATAGTACTTCCATCCGTACACCATTTCTTTAAATCCAAGAAAAGTAGTAGTTTTAGATGACTTCCTCTAAAACAAATTTTAACAACACTATAGATATTTTTTTTAATTATTTATATGTTTTGTGGGGGTGCCTTGCTGCCTCATTTGGTGGGGTATGCAACTCTCAACCTCAGGGCTGCGGGTTCAAGCGCCATACTGGTTGTAGAGATTAATTAAGAAAATAAAATCTCAAAAAAAAATTATTTGTATGCTTTGTGAAACAGACTCTTAATATATCACAAAGGAAAAAAACTAACCTGAAATTTGTTTAAAATATATAGGACTGAATGAAAGGAAGAGGAATTCCAGAACCAAATTCAAATTATCATAAGAAATAATTTGTAAATAACATCAAGTATGCATTTAAAGATAGTAAAGAAGATGACCACCCTGTAATGACTACTGAACATCCATAATATAAAATAGCAAACTACTCTGGAATCATACCCCACATTACATACTGGAATCACCAAGATAAGCCAAAGCCACCCCGCACCAAAAAAAAAAAGTTGGACTCCTACCTCACACCATATCAGAATTAACTCAAAATGAATCAATGACCAAAATATAAGAGGTAAAACCATAAATCTCTTCAGGTGCCTGGGTGGCTCAATCAAATAAAGCATCTGCCTTCGGCTCAGGTCATGACCCCAGGGTGCTGGGATCAAGCCCCACACTGGGCTCTCCTGCTCAGCAGGGAGTCTGCTTCTCCCTCTGCCTGCTTGTGCTCCCCGCCACCCAATCAAATAAATAAAATCTTTTAAAAATTTAAAAAATAAATAAAACCATAAAACTCATAAAAGAAAAACAAGGGGAAATCTTCACAAACTATACTTTGGCAATGGATTCTCAAGGTGGTACCAAAAGGATAAACAACAAAAAGAAAAAATATGTAAGTTGGACTTCATCAAAATTAAAAACTTCAATATGCCAAAGTACATTATTGAGAAAATGAAAAGACAGTGGTGCTGGCTGGCTCAGTTGGTACAGAATGTGACTCCTGTTCTTGGGGGTATGAGTTTAAGCTCTACATGAGGCAGAAAGTTTACATTAAAAAAATATTTAAGAAAGTGAAAAGCCTGGGGTGCTCAGTCATTTAAGCCTCTGCCTTTGGTTCAGGTCATGATCCCAGGGTCCTGGGATTGAGCCCCACATCAGGCTCTCTGTTCAGCAGGAAGCCCGCTTCTCCCTCTCCCACTCCCCTTGCCTGTGTTCCCTCTCTCACTGTGTCTCTCTCTGTCAAATAAAGAAATAAAATCTTTTTTTAAAAAGTCCTTAACTAACATGTACTTTCTTATTTATTTAAAAATGAGTGGGGCGCCTGGGTGGCTCAGTGGGTTAAGCCTCTGCCTTTGGCTCAGGTCGGGATCTCAGGGCCCTGGGATCGAGCCCCGCATCGGGCTCTCTGCTCAGAAGGCAGCCTACTTCCCCCTCTCTCTCTGCCTGCTGCTCTGCCTACTTGTGATCTCTCTCCCTCTGTCAAATAAATAAATAAAATCTTTTTTAAAAAATAAAAAATTAAAATGTGTATTGGTTTACAAAATTTCAAGAGAATTCTTTTTAATTATGGGAATTCTCCCCTCAAGGAAAAGGTCACCACCTTTCTCAGGACTAAAAAAGACTGCTTCCCATTGTGTCAACGCATAGTAATTGTGGTGACCAATAAGAGAAGCTGCCATTTGCTTCATAATTTCTGAGAAAACTAAAATCTGATAGTGTTTACTTGCTGACCTCTAATTAGAACTAAAAATCTTTAAAAAGAAAAAATCAGTTTCTTAGAACAAAATCAGTCTTAATCCTCTTTCTTTACAAAAACTTGGGAATGATAGTTTAATGAAATCTTTTTGAGAAAGTCAAGCACCTGGAAGACGATTTAGAGCCATCTCTGACTATGTATGACCCTGAAGATGTTGGTTCAATATCTTCATTTTGCCTTCTTAATTCTTTCTCTCTGTTCATTTCTTCCTCTTTTTCTCTTGCTTCTGTAAAGATTTAAAAAAAAAATTTCAATAGTTATGACTTCAAAAATTTGTCAGGATCAATAAGGGCTAAAAATTAATATAGCCAAAGTGATGTAATTTAAAGTAATGCCAGTAACAGCAAAAACTTATCAACCTAAGTACCCAGATTGGGAAAATAACTGAACCACTGTATATCAACATAAAATCCTGCCAACAGGGACATGTGGGTGGCTCAATCGGTTGAGCGTCTACCGTTGGCCAGGGCAATGATCTCAGAGGCTTAGAATCGAGTCCCCAGTCAGGCTCCCTGCCCAGGAGTGAGTCTGCTTCTCCCTCTCCTTGCCATTCCCCGTCCTTGAGCTCTGTATCTCTCTGACAAATACATAAAATCTTTAAACAATTAATTAATTTAATACAACCAATAAAAATAGTGATGGAAAATATTTAAATCTGGGAAAATAATAACAGACAAGCTAAGCAAAATTAACATGTGAATAGTATGTGAATGACACGGCACTATCTAACGGGGCAGCTGACTAGCTTAGTCACTAAAGCACGTGACACTTGACTTCAGAGTTGTGGGTTTGAGCCCCGCATGGGGTAGAAAGATTACTTAAAAATAAAATCTTAAAAGGGGGCCTGGGTGGCTCAGTGGGTTGCAGCCTCTGCCTTTAGCTTGGGTCATGATCCCAGGATTGAGCCCCGCATTGGGCTCTCTGTTCGGTGGGAAGCCTGCTTTCCCCCTCTCTCTCTGCCTGCCTCTCTGCCTGCTTGTGATCTGTCAGATAAGTAAATAAAATATTTTAAAAAAATAAAATCTTAGGGGCGCCTGGGTGGCTCAGTGGGTTAAAGCCTCTGCCTTAGGCTCAGGTCATGATCCCACAGTCCTGGGATCCAGCCCCACATAGGGCGCTCTGCTCCTTGGGGAGCCTGCTTCCTCTTCTCTCTCTGCCTGCCTCTCTGCCTACTTGTGATCTCTCTCTGCCAAATAAATAAAATCTTTAAAAATAAATAAAAATATTTTAAAAATAAAAAGAGGGGCACCTGGGTGACTCAGTCAGTTAAGCATCTGCCTTTGACTCAGTTTGTGATCCCAGCACCCTGGGATCAAGCCCTGAGTCAGGCTCCCTGCTCAAGAGGGAGTGTGCTTCTCCCTCTCCCCGCTCCCAATTGTGCTCTCTCTTGCTCTCTCTCTCAAATAAGTAAATAAAATATTTAAATTAATTAATGAATTAAGTAAATAAAATAAAAAGACGTGGAAGGTGACAAGTAAAAAATAAAGTGTCCAAAGGTAAGACTTTAGGTAACTTCACTTTTTATTTTTAATATATTTTAAACTATAAACTCAGAATTTTGTTCATTTCTGATTTTCCCCTCTGGATTTGTGGTAAGGGACTTCCCACAAAAATCTTGAGAAAATTTCAGATTTCTAGAGTTATTTACCTTGGAAAGACAAAAAAAAAATTATCCAAAGAAATTTGATCTTTTTTCTCTGACATTGTCACTCTACAATTGGAGGGCACACAGAAAAGAACTGAGTTACTTAACTTGTTCTCAACTGCTACCATCCTCAACGGCCTGAGATAATCTTTAACATTTTTTTTCTTAATAATGAAAAACAATACACCTAAAGTTAAACCATATCACAAGGCACTTATTAATTGGAATGTTGTACTCTTTAGGGTCTTTTGTTGATAGGATATGGAGGATAAGAAATAAGAAGATAACAAACATACATGGACAAGTAACTACATAGCCTTTTATGTCAAACAGGGGAGATAACACTACAGGATGAGGAAAGGCAAACACTAGCTCATGCTGGTATTTTTTATGCTCACCGCTGGGCTAAGGTGGGTGAGTTAGGTAATTCTGCACTCTGATGCTGAGGTTGAAAAAAAATTAAAATAAAGAAGATAATGTCTAAATAGAAGAGAAAGCCTGCATGGCTCCTACCATCATCCTGCTTCTCCAGTCAATCCCTCCATACCCTCCAGGGTGAGAGGGGAGAGGTTGAGGGGCTGGGGGGCCAGGGGGGTGGGGGCGAAACCACACTTGGACACTTAATCCTAGGCTCTGGTCTTGGGGCATTTCTGACCTTAATCAGTGAACAATATCTAGGCATACATTATTAGCTTCCTATACAGCAGCCATTTCTTCCTTTTCCCCTTGCTAGGAAAAACCACAGCTTTCTCCAGGTAAGAGGAAGCAGGTGCTTCAGCAGATGCTGGGCCCCTCCCTGCCCAAAGGGGTAAAGCTTGATTCCAAGTCCATTCTATTGCTCTTGCCAGTGGCTGTATTTTGGAACTAACTTTCCACACTAACACCAGCCTATAAGATATAAAAAGTCAACTGGAGGAACATGTGAGAAAGGTTTTCTTACTACTAAAAAAAAAAAAGATATACAGAACAGTATCCTTTCAGCCTGTGGAGGTGGTCATCTGCTTGTAACAAAATTTCACTTATAATTTTGGGTGATGAGTGCAGTCAGTTTAAAACAAGCCAATAACCTAAAACTGGCAAAGCAGAAAAAGGGGGGAAAACTTAAATGTTCCTCATGCCAGGACTCAGAATATGGAAGAGCCCCATTCCGGGGCTCTTTTCATGTGTAACACTAAATTTTTCTTATTTGAGTCATTTTTAATTAGGTCCTCTATGACTTCTTTGCAAATAACTACCTTTTTTTTTTTAAAGATTTTATTTATTTATTTGACAGAGAGATCACAAGTAGGCAGAGAGGCAGGCAGATAGAGAGGAGGAAGCAGGCTCCCCGCTGAGCAGAGAGCCCAATGCGGGGCTCGATCCCAGACCCTGAGATCATGACCTGAGCCGAAGGCAGCGGCTTAACACAATGAGCCACCCAGGCGCCCCAAATAACTACCTTATAATAACAACCTTAGTTTAACAAATATTACATCAGCTAATACATGGCGTTTACTATGTATCAGGGTTTTTTTTTAAGATTTTATTTATTTATTTATTTATTTATTTTTCAGAGAGAGAGAGAACTCCCGACAAAGGGTACCATTTCATGCATTTTCATCAAATGTGGAACCAAGTACACTGTCAGCACTGTAAAAATGCTCTGTATCTTCCCTTAACCAAAGTGAATTAACCTACTATCCAACACCTAATTTTATTCTTCCAAACACCTCATTTTATTATTCTACTTTCAGTTACCAATTTTTGGATAGCCGTTTCTGAAAAGCTTCTCCACATGTATGCAATATTTGTCTAGGTAACAGCAAACTACCCAAAAGTACCATCTCTCATCTGGGCTCATTCACACAAATTGCAGAGTCAAAGGAATATAATTTGGCATATAAAAATCTCAGAGCCAATCATTACAGCAATCACTTAACTTAAAGAAATGAGACTTAAAATAAAACGTAAAGGAAATAAAATTACCGTAAATATAAGCTAGAATAAATGTTTTCTCATCGTAAATATAAGCTAGAATAAATGTTTTCTCATCATGAAACTTAAACCTTGCTAAATGTTTTTGTTACTCTAACTTACAAAACAATTCACTAGCTTACCAATTTCATGTAAACCTAAATTCAAAATATTTAATGCCAAAATACTAGGAAATTTTAAAAAATATGAACATTTTAAGTACATTAATTACATTTCTCCATTAAATATTTAGGGACGTAACTATTATGTACTAAGCTCTACTAGGCTTATACTTACAGTATAAATGTGAAAACAAGGTTCTTATCCTCAATATGTGAAAAATATTAGGAGAAAATTTATAGTATTCCTTAAAGTGTTACAGATATAAAGGCAGGGAACAATTATTATGTCCAGACAGTTTTTCAAAAAAATCCCTAGAAAAAGTAAAATATGTGTGAGGCCTTAAAAGATAAGGTAGGATTTAACCAGGTAGGAAGACCATTTCAGGTACACATACACACACAACTCTTTAAGCTTTTCTAATTTCTAAAATCTCTGGGACAGGTTTTCTTTTCAGGATCACTTAAAATCATATTCAAATCCTATTTTAAGGGGCGCCTGGGTGGCTCAATGGGTTGGGCCTCTGCCTTCGGCTCAGGTCATGATCCCAGGGTCCTGGGATCGAGCCCCACATCGGGCTCTCTGCTCAGCGGGGAGCCTGCTTCCTCCTCTCTCTCTCTGCCTGCCTCTCTGCCTACTTGTGATCTCTCTCTCTGTCAAATAAATAAATAAATAAATCTTCAAATCCTATTTTAACCGTTTTTTCAAAGATGTTGTTTCCTATCCTACCATAGACAAGGCTCATAAATCCATCTAAAGCACAGGTATACCTAGGGACACCTGGGTGGCTCAGTCAGTTAAGCCTCTGTCTTTGCTCAGGTCAGGATCTTAGGGTCCTGGGATTGAGCCCTGGGTAGGCGGGGGGGGGGGGGGGAGCCCCCCCCAGTCCCTACTAAGCAGGATTCTACTTCTCCCACTCCCTCTGCCCCTCCCCCTTGCATGCACTCACTCGTGTGCTCTTTCTCCCTAATAATTTTTTTAATATAATTTTTTATTTTTTATAAACATATATTGTTATCCTCTCCCTAATAATTTTTAACAAATACACGCACACCCAAAATAAGCATTTGAATAAATTTTTCTTCTCCATTTATCTCCTCATAGTATTATAGCTTTAAAAAGAACCTATGTCTTTCATATGTCCTAGACATACTTCCTAGAGCTTTCAGAAAAATAAAACACTTTAGAGGCCCCTGGGTGGCTCAGTTAAGCATCTGCCTTCAGCTCAGGCCATGATGCCAGAGTCCCAGAATTAAGTCCTGTTTCAGGCTCCCTGCTCAGTGGAGAGCCTGTTTCTCCCTCTGCCCCTCACCCCACTCATGCTCCCTTGTGCTCTTTCTCTCTCAAATAAATAATAAAATCTTTAAAAAAAAACACCAGAAAATCAAAATACTTTAAAAAAACCACTTACACAATTATTTCCTGACATTTAAAATGATGCATACTTTATTAGGGATTTATAGTAATTCATCCTTTCTATGAGAGCATTTACCAACGAAAACAGTTCATATTCATATACACAGACAAACTTGCTATTAAAAGGGACCATGGGGCGGGAAGGGGAGGGATGATTCACAGTTCTTATTTTCCGCAAGCCTAATGTCATGCCCTCAGAAAGACTCCAAAACAATCACGAGATACAGAATGCACATATCTCCATTTTTGAACTTTCAAGAAAAACAAGTGAAACTTTGGATTCATGTGTTTAGATCGGGGTAAAAACCAGTGGTCCAAGTCCAAGAATATAATACTAAATCAAGAAAGTTCAACATGGGCGCCTGGGTGGCTCAGTCAGGTGAGCAACTGCCTTTGGCTCAGGTCATGATCCTGGAGTCACAGGATCGAGTCCCACTTTGGGCTCCCAGCTCCACAGAAGTCTGCTTCTCCCTCTGACCTTCCACCTTCTCATGTTTTCTCTTACTCACTCACGCTCTCAAAATAAATTTTAAAAATCTTAAAAAAAAAAAAAAAAGAAAGAAAGTTCAATATATTTAATTCATCCACAAATATCACAGGAGAACTTGGTCTTCCGATGATTTTTCAAATTTTAAAAATCTAGTAACTGTTCATTATAATTCCCCTTATGTGCTAAATGCACACATGCTTTGCTAAGAAAAAATGTAGGCGTGAAAAGTAATTGTTTTCAAAGTACTTTACTGTTTAAAGGGTACTATGCCACAAGATGGGGTCGGGAGGAAGACAAACCATAAGAGACTCAAAATCTCACAAAACAAACTGAGGGTTTGCGGGGTAGGGAGAGGGTGGTTGGTTTATGGACATTGGGGAGGGTATGTGCTATGGTGAGTGCTGTGAAGTGTATAAACCTGGCAACTCACAGACCTGTACCCGTGGGGCTAATAATACATTATATGTTAATAAAAAAGAAAATAGTAGGATGTGCAGCTGACCCTCAAACCCAGGTCCTTCAACTCCAAATCCCAAGTTCTATAAAACGGGTGAGACCATTTTAAAACATTCTCCAAAAAAGCAGAATTTATTTTTTAGAAGGCAGTATTAGAGTTCTAAATTCAATCTTCTCAAGTATATATTGAGAACTTATCCTGCAAGGCATGGTACAGGGAACTATAAAACTTACTTAGGTGAACAGACAGTCTCTGTTCCAAGTGTTTTGTTATCACAAGCTGAAAGAGGTTAAATTCAAGAGAGCTATACTCTAAGAGTATAAGCACTAACTAAAAAGCGTAAATTTTAAAATTAAGTGGTTAAAGAATGTATAAATATGCCTCAAGTAGTAGCATGTCTTTGCATTTTGTCTGATGATATTATTTAATATTTTTAAGTGTGGTAGAGGTATTTCAGTTAAGTTTTTTAAAGGATCACTATCTCTTAAAGACACATACTAATGTATTCATGGGTGAAATAATGTGTCTCAGCTTTGTAACAAAATAATCTGACAGGGGAAGAAAATGGAAATAACACCAGCTGTGCATTATTATAGTTCTTAAATCTGTGTGATAGGAGTTCATTACTATACTTTTGTATGTGTTTGAAACATGTTATTAATGACAGTTCTTTCTAAAAAATAGTAGGTTGGCTTCTCACCACAAAAAAAAAACCTTATTCTTCCAAAGACCGAAAAATTTCACAACAAGCGCATTTTCCAAATATTAGCTATTACTGCTATATAGTTTATCATTTTAAAACCAAAAAGGACAATTGCCAGGATAGTCACTTAAATTTTTCCAGAAGTCCTGTCTCTGATTTCTAGCCCCTTTTGTGCTATCAAGATACATCCATCTTTTCAGTGAAAGAATGATCTGAGTCTTATCCAAAGAAAGCAATGGAAGGGCACCAGGGTGGCTCAGTCCGTTAAGCATCTGCCTTCCACTCAGGTCATGATACCAGGGTCTTGGGATTGAGTCCCACATTGGGCTCTCTACTCAGTGGGGAGTCTGCATCTCCTTCTCCCTCTGCCTTCCACTCTCCCCACTTGTGCGCTTTCTCTTATGTAAATCTCCTATCTGGGTGGCTCAGTTGATTAGGCGACTGCCTTTGGCTCACATCATGATCCTGGAGTCCGGCATTAGGCTCCCTGCTTGGCATGGAGTCTGCTTCACTCTCTGACCCTCCCTCTTCTCATACTCTCTCTCTCTCTTTCTCATTCTCTCTCTCAAATAAAGAAATAAAATATTTTGAAAAATTGAAAATTAAATAAAATCTTTTAAAAAAAACAAAGATCAAAAAAACAAGAAAGCAGGGTGCCTGGGTGGCTCAGTGGGTTGAGCCACTGCCTTCGGCTCAGGTCATGATCTCAGGGTCCTGGGATCGAGTCCCGCGTCGGGCTCTCTGCTCAGCGGGGAGCCTGCTTCCTTCTCTCTCTCTCTCTCTGCCTGCCTCTCAGTGTACTTGTAATTTCTCTCTGTCAAATAAATAAATAAAATCTTAAAAAAAAAAAAAAAAAACAAGAAAGCAGTAGAGGAGTCAGTCTACTTGGAAGACCCTAAGGTGGTACCCAGAATTGCCGACCACCTGCTATCACACCAGACAGTCTGGAAATTAAGGCCTTCATTACATGTCTGATACAACTTATTAGTGCAAGGGTTCAACAGGAGCAGCCACATTCACTGTATGTCTCAATTTTCTATACTGTCTGAGTCAACAGTCAGTGGTGTACACAGCTCTCAGAGCCACCTCTCGCCCAGCCTTCCAAATACTGGTTCCGCTGTAAGCAGGAAAAGAAAAAAATGAAGTGAAAATCAGATACAGGTGGAAGGAGAGGTAATAAAGAAACTGTTATTTTGATTCTTATAAATTAATTTAGAATCCCTGTTTGTTCATAGCAGAATTGCCTTCAAAAAGATTTTTAGCATTCAGACTTTCTTATCCTACTTAGATGCAACTTTTACCATTCTAAAATAATAATAATAATAATAACCTCTGCTTCCAAAGGAACCAGCACATTTGGTCTTTTAACTGCTCTGAATTTTTTTTCAGCCTAATAGTAACTGTCAACATACTTGTGTAAGGCATATACAACATTTATACCAATTAAAGAGCCATAACTGGGGCGCCTGGGTGGCTCAGTGGTTTAAGCCGCTGCCTTCGGCTCAGGTCATGATCTCAGGGTCCTGGGATCGAGTCCCGCATCGGGCTCTCTGCTCGGCAGGGAGCCTGCTTCCCTCTCTCTATGCCTGCCTCTCCATCTACTTGTGATTTCTCTCTGTCAAATAAATAAATAAAAAATCTTAAAAAAAAAAAAAAAAAAAAAGAGCCATAACTGAACTTCTTACCCAATGTTTTCCGACTTCTTTCCACAGCTGTTCTTCGCGTTTGTTCAAACATTGCTTCCAAATCAAATGTGCGAGCTTTTTTTCCTAAACAGAAATAAGTAGCAAACTGTGATCTTCTTGCATTAAGCTGGCCAAACATTAGGTAATCCATAAACACTTATTAAACAGTTGATATTCATTTAGTCTGTTTAATTTATAGCATGGCTATAAGAAAAATACCTAGGAAGAAAGAGTTTACTTCCCAGGAAAATTTTAATGACAGTCTCATCATTAATAGGTCGAATTTCCCATCCTCCTTTAATATACCTGGACTCTACCCCTGAAATCTACAACACTGGTCATAGGCAGAATGGAGAATGTTCATACCCTAATCTCTGGAACCCGGGAATATGTTACATTACAGGACAAAAAAGACTTTGTAGATCTAATTAAGGTTATGGACTTCAAAACAGATTATCCTAGTTGGCCCTGTCTAATCACAGATGACCCTACAAGCAAAGAAGCAGAACAGATGCAGCTAAAGTCAGAGAGATGTGAAGTGTGAGACGGACTGGAAATACTAGCTGGAGTTTTCAGATGACGACAGTAATGCAAGCACCTTAAGAAGCGGAGATTCCGGGGCGCCTGGGTGGCTCAGTGGGTTAAGCCGCTGCCTTTGGCTCAGGTCAAGATCTTGGGGTCCTGGGATCGGGCCCCGCATCGGGCTCTCTGCTCGGCGGGGAGCCTGCTTCCCTCTCTCTCTCTGCCTGCCTCTCTGCCTACTTGTGATCTCTCTGTCAGATAAATAAATAAAAACTAAAAAAAAAAAAAAAAAAAAAAAGAAGCGGAGATTCCCACCTGACAGCAATTAAGGAAACAGAGGCCTCATCCCTAAAACCACAAGAAACTAAATTCTTTTTTTTTTTTTTTAAAGATTTTTTATTTATTTATTTGACAGAGAGAAATCACAAGTAGATGGAGAGGCAGGCAGAGAGAGAGAGGGAAGCAGGCTCTCTGCTCAGCAGAGAGCCTGATGCGGGACTCGATCCCAGGACTCTGAGATCATGACCTGAGCCGAAGGCAGCGGCTTAACCCACTGAGCCACCCAGGCGCCCAAGAAACTAAATTCTGACAACAATGTGAATGGGCTTGGAAGCAATATTATATTTGTTTTCACTGCCTTTTAAAAAAAAATAATAATGTTATTAAAATAATAATGTTAGTAAGAATATGGTAAAAATGTCATTCTTACATAATACTGACTTTGGTATAAAATGAAACAATCTTTCTGAAGGGCATTATGACAAAATGTATCAATTAATTTTAAAGATTTTATTTATTTATCTGACAGATAGAGATCACAAATAGGCGAGAGGCAGACAGAGAGAGAGGAGGAAGCTGGCTCCCTGCTGAGCAGAGAGCCCAATGCAGGGCTGGATCCCAGGACCCTGGGATCATGACCTGAGCCAAAGGCAGATGCTTTAACCCACTGAGCCACCCAAGCGCCCTGTATCAATTAATTTTAAAAGATATATACCCAGGAGCACCTAGGTGGCTTAGTCAGTTAAGCATAGGACTCCTGATCTCAGTGTCATGAGTTCAAGCCCCAGGTTGGGTTCCACACTGGCTGGGAAGCCTGCTTAAAAAATAAATTTAAAAAATAAATAAATAAATAAATTTTTAAAAATTAAAAAATTAAAAAAGATATATATCCAATGTTTTTGGTTACTTTTTAATATATTTTTATTATAGTCCCTTCTTTAGAAATTTATCCTATGGAAATTCTTCTTTATAAAAAGAAAGTTTTATTCATAAAGATATTCTTTTTAGTATTAGTAATAGAAGTTAGAATTAGAAACTATGTAGGCCAAAATTATGACACTTCTATTAAATGTACTATCCAGCCATTAAAAATGTTTTGGGGGGCGCCTGGGTGGCTCAGTGGGTTACGCCGCTGCCTTCGGCTCAGGTCATGATCTCAGGGTCCTGGGATCGAGTCCCGCATCAGGCTCTCTGCTTGGCGGGGAGCCTGCTTCCCTCTCTCTCTCTTTCTGCCTGCCTCTCCATCTACTTGTGATTTCTCTCTGTCAAATAAATAAATAAAATCTTTAAAAAAAAAAATGTTTTGGAAGAGCACGTTATAATATGGAAAATCCTCAAAGTATTAAGAATTAAAATACATAATTAAGAATAACATAAAATTGTACATACATATGATCTTAACTTTCTTGATAAATATACAACAGGGAAGAATAGAAAAATAACTTCTAAGTCTTGATTTCTAGATCATGCAATTAAGGATTTTACTTCTTCCTTATTTGTTTTTCAGATTTTCTGCTATTAATTTGTGTTACTTTTGAAATTAGGGAGGAAACTATTTTAAAGAACTGAAACAAAATTAAATAGTATAGGGACACCTGGGTGGCTCAGTCGGTTAAGCATCTGCCTTCACCTCAGTTCATAATCCCATGGTCCCAGGATGGAGCCCGGCCTCGGGTTCCTTATTCTGCAGGGAGCCTGCTTCTTCCTCTGCCTGCCACTCCCCCTGCTTGTGTGCTTGCTCACTCTCTCTTTCTCTCTCTGGCAAATAAATAAAATCATTTTTAAAGACCGACAAAACGAAATACTATAGTAATACATAACTATATAGTATATTTGCAAACCCGACCAGCTATGGGTAAAAATGTGGCAGAAGACATTACCATAATAAATGGGCATATGAACACCAACAAGAGACCTGGAAATAACAGCCTGATATTTGTTCCATCCAGGACCCAAGAGAAATGGGAAGAAGATTTACATTTGTTTCTTACAAGCAGGATGTTTTCAACAGATGACTACATCTCTGTTTGAAATGTTCTTCTTTATCTCACAGCAAGACTCTACAGAGAGACTGAAGTGACAATTCCAGGGAAGAAAGGCTTTAATCTAAAAGGATTTAGTAACTCATAATTATCACTCAATGCACCACTTGTTGCCAGAAAGGCCATCTCACTGCAGACCACAGTCAATGGTTAGCTCTCAGCCTCAGGACACAAAAAGACAACTCCCTCCACGAACCAACACCTCCACAGCATAGGTCACAAAGCTATCTTTCCCACAAGCCTTCCCATAAGCGTCACCTTAGCGGGTCCCAACAGTCAAGCAAGAATTAGCGGATGGGAAAGAGACTACGGAGAAATGGCAAGGCATACACTAGAGCGCAAGTAACCAGGGCTTGGTGCAGCGGAGCGTGCGGACCAGAGGTGCCAGCTGGGTCTCCTCTCTCAACCTGCCGGTCTTAAAAGCCCTGCAAAAGGAGACGGGGCTAAGCGTTAAGACGGTCACTCACCGAACCCCGTGAAGCCCATGGTGACCGCCAGCTGCGGATCCGGTCCGGACGCGTCTGAGCCTGTCACTGGGGCAAGAGGAGGAGGAGACCTCGTTAGTGCGGCGACGCCGGCGACCCCTAGCCCTCCCCGCCCTGCCTGGCATCGCCCCCACGGAACCTACCTTCGCTGGGCCCCGGGCGCTCCATGGCAAGCCGCCCACCGCAGATCTAGCCACAGCCACAGCACAAACACCTGCGGAAGACTCGAGGCAAAACCAACAGGAAGTATCGCCTTGGAGAGACGCCGCGGCGAAGGCCAAGAGCGTCGCCTTCCGCGAGGGGATGGCGGTCCCCGGAGCTGCGCCGCCCTACCGGGTTGGCGGGGCATAAGCGCCGCCGAGATCACCTACTTACTCCACCCACTGGCTGGAAACATTACGTAGTTTGTGTCAGCACCCTTATCTTTTTCTCTTTCTACCTCCCTCCGTCCCTCCCTCCCTTCTTTTTTTCCCTACATTTTGTTCAGTTATTATATATGATTGGTATAATAAGCATTTAGAAAAAGAAAGAGTATACAGGTCCTACAAGCAACAAGTAAATCCCGTGGATACCCACCCTTAGGCAGTATTTCTCAGTCTCCGCTGCGTATTAGTATCCCCTGGGGAGGTGTTTTGTTTTGTCTTCCCTTGATTTGTTTTGTATTGAAGTACAGTTGACACAATGCTACATTAGTTTCAGACATTCAACATAGTGATTCAACAAGTCTATATATTATGCCCATGAGGGGAGCTACTATTTATCACCATACTACACTATTACAATACCCTTGACTGGATCCCCTATCCTGTACCTTTTATACCCAGGACCAATTCATTCCAGGACTGGAAGGAAGCCTATGTCTTCCCTCTCCCTTGCCCCTATTTTGCCCATCCTCCTCCCTCTGGCAACCATCAGTTTGTTCTCTGTATTTATGGGTCTGTTTCTTCCTTTTGAGTGTGTGTGTGTTTCTTAGACTCTACATATCAGTAAAATTATATGATCTTTGTCTTTGTCGGACTTATTTCAGTTTGCAGAAGCCTCCCTGGGTCCATCCACGTTGTTGCAGATGTCAAGATCTCATACATTTTTGTGAACACCCTTTATTTTTAAGATGCATTTACTGCCAAGGTGACACAGTCCTCACAGAATTCTGAAGAAAAACCAAAAAACTCCCTCTTAGCATTTTGTCCTTTTCTATGAGGAAATGCTCACAGTTATCCACCCTTTGAGTATATTTTAAGGAAAAAAAAATAGTATTTACTACATGACTAAAAAGTACACAGAAGCCTGTGTAGCTAAGATTGGCAAAAATGCGCTAAGGGCATTTGGCTTATTTGGTTAAGTGCCTGAATCTTGATCTCAGCTCAGGTCTTGATCTCAGGATCATGGTTCAAGCCCTGTGTTGGGCTCCATGCTGGGAGTGGAGCCTACTTTAAAAAAAAAAAAATTCTCTAGGGGCGCCTGGGTGACTCGGTTAAGTGTCTGCCTTCAGCTCAGTTCATGATCTCAGGGTCCTGGGATGGAGTCCTGGATGGGGCTCCCTTGCCCAGCAGGCAGTCGGCTTCTCCCTCTCCTTCTGCCTCTGCCCCTACACCTGCTTGTGCACAGTCTCTCTCAAATAAATAAAATCTTTTTAAAAATAGATAAATACAATAAATGCTCTAAATCTTGTATTCTTAGCCCAAGCCTCCCTCTGGCTATCAGTCATGATTGCTTATAGAGTTTCCCAGTCCACAGCAAGGGTTTCCAAAGCACTTTAACATATTTATTATATCTTTACTTCATATTTGATTCTAATTTCTTTACAACACAACTCCTTACCTGTGCTACAAACTAATGGCATATTAATCTTTCTATTTCTAAATTCTAGCAAAGCCATATATAGTCCTAATAAATGTTGCTGAATAAAAGTATTTTCATAGAGTTACTCATTAGACTAACTACTACACCTTAGTGTCCAATCTCAAATTATGCTTTAGTACGCACCCTAAATGATAACTATCACGTCTACTATCACTTCCATTGTTCTTAAAATGCAAATGATTCACATGGCCCCCAAAGCCTTTCCAACCTCATCATGTTCTATTTTCCACTACGCCAGTCTTCTTTCAGCTCAATAAGCAGCCTCAGAGAATATCATGTCTGGAAAACTCTGACTCTTCACCAGTCTCCATGCCCTTTATTGAATCCTACTCAACCTTCAGAACTCACTTGATTTTTTTTTTGAAGACTTTATTTATTTTTTTGACAGAGAAAGAGACAACGAGAGAGAGAACACAAGCAAGGCGAATGGGAGAGGGAGAAGCAGGCTTCCAGCTGAGCAGGGAGCCTGATGTAGGGCTCAATCCTAGGACCCTGGGATCATGACTTCAGCCGAAGTCAGATGCTTAAGGACTGAGCCACACAGGTGCCCCTAATGAGGATACTTTTAAAAAACCCTAAATACCTAGTAAGGCTAGTCTACTTAAATAGGGAGCTACTTGAGCAGTGGTTCTCAAAGTGTATTCTGTGGATTCCTGTAAAGGGGTGCATGAGATCAAAATTATTTTCATAATGGGGCACCTGGGTGGCCCAGTGGGTTAAGCCTCTGCTCAGGTCATGGCCTCAGGGTCCTGGGATCGAGCCTGCTTCCCCCTTTCCCTCTGCCTGCCTCTCTACCTACTTGTGATCTATCTCTCTCTCTCTCTCTCTCTGCCAAATAAAATCTTTTAAAAAATTATTTTCATAATAATACTAAGACATTTGCTTTTTTCATGCTATTGCCATTTGCACTTACAATGCAGAAGCAATAGTGGGTAAAACTGCCTCAGCATAAATTAAGGCAGTCACAAGCAAATTGTTGTAGTAGTTCTTGTATTCCTGTTACATTCCCACTTTAAACACAAATGAATGAAATGAGTTTGTCACTTCAAGGAAAATAACTCACTATACTTGCTACTAACGGAAATTTGAGCTTTTAAGATAAAATTAGACTCCTGAGAAACTTACCAAGATTGTATCAAGGTTGTATCAACAACCATAAGCCTGACAACTTCTTAATATTTGAAAATTTTGTTAAAGATTTTTCTTTTTTTTCTATTAGTTAATGAAATGTGTCAACATTTGGAAGTTCTGTATAACTTAGAGAACCAATATTTCCCAAATGACCAACACATAAAGTTACAGAATCATGCATGGATAGAAGGTCCAAAATATTAGACAAGTGGTTTTTAATTTAACAATTTCAAAAAAACTCACTGATGGTTTCAAATTCCACATCATAACTAACTTTTAAGAAGCTATACTACTTGGGGTAGCGTGCATGGGTGGCTCAGCAAGTTAAGCGGCTGCCTTTGGCTCAGGTCATGATTCCAGGTTCCTGGGATTGAGCTCCACATCAGGCTCCCTGTTCAACGAGGAGCCTGCTTCCCCATCTCCCTTTCCCCCCCAACTCGTGAGCTCTCATTCTCTCTCAAATAAGTAAGTTTTTCAATTTTTTAAAAAGAAAAACTATACCATTTGGGATGCCTGGATGGCTTAGTTGGCCAACTGAGTGGCCAACTCTTAGTTTCAATTCAGGTCTTGATCATGAGTTCAACCTCTGTGTTGGGCTCTACTCTGGGAGTAGAGCTCACTTAAAAAACAAAACAAAACAAAACAAAACTATACCGCTTGTCAAGTTTTGGTAATCTATCAGAGAATAACATTCACAACTATCTAAAAAGGTCATTAAAATACTTCTCCCTTTCCCATCACAAAACTGTGAGAGGCCCACTTTTCTTCGTATATTTCAAGTAAACAGATCACAACATACCACAAATGCAGATATGAAAATCTAGCTATCTTACCTGTCTTATTAAGCCAGACATTTAAGAGATTTGGAAAAATGAAAAATAATTCATTCTTCTAATATCTACTTTTAGAAACTATAGTGGTTTTCCATAAAATTTGTGTCATTTAATTAAAATGAATTTTTAAATTAAATTTAAAATGGATTATATTAAATTAAAATGGATTAGGCTTATTCTTTTATTTTTAAAAAGATTTTACTTACTTAAACGACACAGAAAAAGACAAAGCACAAGCAGGGGAAGCAGCAGGCTGAGGGAGAAGCAGGCTCTCTGCTGATCAAGGAGCAGGGAGTCCAACATGGGACTTGATCCCAGGACCCTAGGATCATGACCTGAGCTAAAGGAGTCACTTAACTACAGAGCCACCCAGGTGCCGCAAGGCTTATTGTTTTAAATGACTTTTTAAATTTCTTGTTTTTAGGAGATATTAGCAATTATTAACAAATACAACCCACACAAAACAAAAACTCTTTGTAATCCTTAATAAAAGTCTCAAGAGTTTCTGAGAAAAAAGTTTTAAAATCACTGGTTAAGGAAGACTTCACACTTCTCCTGTAAAGGGCTAGATGGTAAGTATTTTAGGCTTTGGGGCCCTGTGGTCTGTGTAACAATTACTCAACTCAACAGCTGTAGCTCGAAAGCAACCGTAGGCAATATACAAATGAACAGAAGTCCTTGGACTTGGGCCCCTGGGAATATTATTGGAGTGCAGGAACATTAGACCACTATTGCCAGATCATCCAATTTGTGGAATTAAAAAGTCTCAGTCATATGTTTTATCTTAAATTAAAACAAACAAACCCTGCTCCAAACCATCAGTTTTCAATCTGTGTTCTCCCAAATAAAAGAAAGTTGATGGCTGGAGAACCATCTGCCGATTTATTCACCAATAATACAAATCTAATTTTTCCTGATATATTTACTATGGAGTTTTAAGTTATACCTATAGATCTGTAACATCTCAGAAATTTAATATTCAGAAATTCAGTCAACCCCTCATTTGAGGAAGCAAAATATAATTCAAGTAGCAAAGACCATAGTTTAGCAAAGACTATAGTTTTTTATCCTGGGCATGGGGCACAAGAGCACCTGGCTCAAGGGGTCCCAAACACACAAGGTTCAGCACTCACCACTGAAAAATCAAAAAGCAGAGAAACAAGTGGTGATGAAGCAAGAAAGGAATTCATTTGAGTGAGGCCAACACTGCGAAGACAGCAGACTAGTGTTTCAAAGTGCTGAAAATACTCCTAGGTTTATATAAGGAAAATGGGGGACAAAGTTCCGTAAATTTCAGTAAGTGGGCAGTAGAAGTCAGATCCATCATTATCTTGGGGGTCAACTACAGGCAGGTTTTGCTGGCTCAGGGCAGTCCTAATTGTTTGAGGGGGTACTTTCGGTTCCCATCACAGGATGCTTTGCCAGCAGAATCTTTGGCCTGAGTTAAAAGACAAGCTGGAAAGAAAAACCTAATCAATTAGAAAGTTTGAGATCAAAATGGAGGTAGCTGAAGTCCTCTTTCAGTTTAGCTTGTTAATAAGGGGTAATTCAGTTACTGATTAGCTGAACTATTAAGAATGTAAGCAGATGAAGCTTAAGTGTGGTTCTAAATGAACGCTAAATAAGGACAAATCTAGTATTTCTAAATGAGGAATGCACTTTGAAAGAGTGCTTTGATTTGTCTTCTATGTGAAATGAAGCCTATCTTACTTCTTCTTGCTCATCTTATCCTCCTACTGCAATTAATACATACCCCATAAAAATTAGGGTGATGCACTTTATTGCTTTACTTGTGTGTCCCTGCATGAAGCAACTTGAGGACAGGAATGGGTCATTTGATATTCCCAGCACCAGGCACAGCGCCTGGCACAAATTATAAATTCAATGTCTGTAGGACTTGGTGATGTATTGGGTGATCTCCTTTAGAGGGGTCCCTCTACTTTGTGCTGGGAATCCACCAATGAATTAGAACACTCTTCTTCCGCTCTGTAATGAGAAACAAAGGAAGGCATCAGCCTCCTGCACGCAACGAATGACTCAGTAAAGACACAATTCTTCATAGGAACAGTCGCCATACACAAATAGAAAAGCCTGAATATTTTTGAATTAGGTTCCACCTTGCGGTGGAACTCACCAGCCAGACACCCAGAATCACATGCTCTACTGACTGACCCGGCCAGTAAATTCTGATGAATTTACAGTGAAGCCCATAACAAATGTAGTGAAATTTTGGTTCACACGTAAACTCTTTCTGGCAAACTACCGACTCCTATCCACTCTTGAAAAGAAGTTGTGTGGAATGCCAAAGATTAAGTAGTTGCAGTTGGGAGAGTCTAACCTGCAAAGCTCGAGACACCAAGATCCAGCGCTCGCGAAACCCACCAGAACCGGAGCAGCCTGCGCTGCCGGGATCTACCCAGCTGCCACTTACCCGACCCCTGCTCCCTTCCACCTCCCCCACCCCTCACCCCGACCCTCTCCTTCCCGGGTCCTTCCCCCTTTCTTTTCTCCATTCCCTAGATAACCTCCACGGATTTTCTACTCCCCCACCCTCAAGCTCCCAGCCCAAGTCCTGGAAAGCGCCTCGGCTCAGTGGCTCCGCCCCCTAACGTCCAGCACCCCTTCCACAACTTCCTCTCCTCGGCTTCAAAACGCAGCCTTCAAATTCCCCTCCAGATGGACCGGAAGTGCGTCATGCACAAGCGCCGAGGCGCTCGTTTGGCGCGCGCGCTCTAAGCTGTGGGTCTGAGCCGGGGTGTTGGATTTTCTCTTTTCTTCTTGGTTTTTTACTTTTTCCAGACGCTGGTGTCTCCGAGTCGCGACATGCCGTCTTCTTTACTGGGCTCGGCGATGCCGGCCTCCACGTCGGCCTCAGCCTTGCAGGAAGCTCTGGAAAATGCAGGGCGGCTCATCGACCGTCAGTTGCAAGAAGACCGCATGTACCCGGACCTTTCCGAGCTTCTCATGGTGTCTGCCCCAAGTGAGTGATCAGTGCCCATTTGGTGACTGCTTTCTCAGCCGAAAGGACTCTCGCCTGACTTCCTAACTAGGCCTTATCCCCAGGTTGGGCCCAGCGAAAACATTTTGAGATTGAGCTGTTTGCTACATTTCTAAGAGCGAAAAAGAGTCTCTTTTTCGTTTATTTTCCTGTCCTCACTTCATTGCCGATAATTGAAAGGGGAGGAGTGACGAGCAACCCATTTGAAGCAAAGACCCCAAACTTAACGAGCTGCTCACTGCCACCAAGTGTTCGCTAAGGCCAGTTGAGTAGGATCGCCTGATCCAAGTCTCATTCTTGTTGATTCCTCATTAACTTTAGACTAAAACAGAAGAGCAAACGAAATTTGGAAATTTACCATCTTCTCTCAAAGATAGCCTTTATTATGTGTAGAGTTAGTGTAATACGAAGTCCTGTAATACGCAGAACTGGAATTCTCTGTATAAATAAATACAGGGTCCCGTATTTATTAAAGAAATAAATATTTGTTATTTCATTATCTGTGAAATAAAGGAAGAGAGCAGGGATATTAGCTGTGATGATGGACAGGGAAGGTAAGGCAGTGTATGGGCCAACAAAAGAGAGGTGAGGGGAAAAGTACTTTGTATCATGGTTTTAAATTAATGACCAGGTTCCTCAAGGCATGGAGTTACATAAGTTGTTTAAGAAAAAAAAAGTGGCCCCTTTTTGAGACCTATATTGGAGAAAAGAAGCTTAATACAGAGACAAGGTTTTCGGTAAACAATAACCGAGATAAAGTAATAAGGATAATCTGTGCAATGTTAACCTAAAAGACACTTCTGGCGATTTATAAAAATTGAGTAGACTTGTAGTCAGAGAAAGATAGAAGTGAAACACATGTAGTATTTGTTTCTGGCAGTTGCTCACCAATGTTTATAAGAACTGAGTGGCCTATTAGCAACTCTCATCTTGAACAGCATTACTCCCTTTGACCTCCTTAGATTTGAAAAGCAAGATGTAAAAACAGTCCATACATTCTTGTCCTCTTATCTGATTCAAATAGATTCTATCCACCTTAACACCAACCTCTTCAACCTAATCTCCTCCCTTTCTTCCATCCAATTCTCAAACTCTTTGTTCCAGTCACACAGAATTGAACATGTTTTTCATAAAAAGCTCCCTTTCAGGATTCCATTTTATGTCGTCATTTACTGCATCACTTATGGAATGTTCTTTCTTCTTTGCTTGGCATTCTTCCAGACTCCCTTGAATATCACTTCTTTGTGAGGGCTTTCTTAACCATTCACACTTTCACCAGAGTTATTAATTCCATCCTTTGTATTTCCATTGTCATTTAACATGTGCAATATCCTATTAAAATTATGTTTTAAGATTAAATAGGATGCTTGGGATTTGCTTCAAAAAATCCAGTAGGGAAGTCGTACCTAAGACTGAAACATGATCAGTCATGTATTGGTAATTGTTGAAACTGGGTAATCAAATCAGTACATAGGAATTGATTGCATTTTCCTCCCTAGTTGTATATTTTAAATTCCCATGATACTTTTAGAATTTCTTTTATATATCCGTTTTCCCCAGTATCTTTGTACTTAAAGAGAGCCTGGAGAGGTGCCTGGGATAAACATAAGTTATCAGTCAGATCCAAAGAACACCTCCCTGTTCAAGACATAGAAAGGACAGGCTGAATAGAGTAGCCCACTTGTGCCCTTAGTTGACTCTGAGAGCAAGTTGCCCAATGTGAACATTTTATAGAGCAGTCTGTGGTTTCCCCCAATAAAATATTGCATATGTGGTATTATTTGTATTTCTTATTGGTCTTGGGGGGTGGTCTAACAGAAAAATGCATAGATTGTTTTAATCTATTAATATTTAAGTGGGAAATGAAATAGCTCTTTTCCCCCAATCAGTATTTTGTTCACAGTTGTTTTATATGACAATCACAAAGTGGTTTTATAAATATTTGCCCATTTCAGATTAGTAAAATAATAGGAAAAAAACCTAAATTATTGAACTAAGTATTTCCTTTTTTTTTTTTTAAAGATTCCATTCATTTATTTGACAGACAGAGATCACAAGTAGGCAGAGAGGCAAGCAGAGAGAGAGAGAGGAAGAAGCAGGCTCCCCGCCCAGCAGAGAGCCCGATGCGGGGCTCAATCCCAGGATCCTGGGATCATGACCTGAGCTAAAAGCAAAGGCATTAGCCCACGGAGCCACCCAGGCGCCCCAAGTATTTCCTTTCTTATGGAATCTTTGTGAAAGATAATCTTCTGTTTAGGGCTGAAACCTGTAATTGCCCCCACGTTAACACTGGATTTTCCCAGGCCTTGTTTGTGTTGAGTCAGAACTATTTTCTCTTTTTACCTTTACAACCACCAGAGGTAGTTTTATTTTGTAGCTTGCAGTGCTTCAGTATGCCTAGTTGGTGCCCAAAACATTATCATTTTAATAAATGCTTTGTTGTATTACTTGCAGATAATCCCACTGTTTCTGGCATGTCAGATATGGATTATCCTCTACAAGGACCTGGTTTGCTGTCAGTACCCAACCTTCCAGAGATCAGTTCCATCCGAAGAGTTCCTCTCCCACCTGAACTTGTTGAACAGTTTGGACGTATCCTGTTACCTTGTTTTTAATTCCTTAAAGTTTTTTAAAATTGCTATTCTTTTTATTATTCTTGCTTTGTGTTTAATTGGTGTGTGTATATCAGTTCATTTAAGAGCTTTATTTGAAAAACATTTTAGGGCACCTGGGTGGCTCAGTGGGTTAAGCCCCTGCCTTTGGCTCAGGTAATGATCTCAGGGTCCTGGGATCGAGTTCCACATTGGGCTCTCTGCTCAGCAGGGAGGCTGCTTCCTCCTCTCTCTCTCTCTGCCTGCCTCTCTGCCTACTTGTGATCTCTCTCTGTCAAATAAATAAATAAAATCTTAAAAAAAAATTTTTTTTTTAATTATGTGGGTAGTTTGCCATGTGCCTAGAAAATTTCATATAACATTGAATGTTGAAAATTGAATCACATTTTAATTTTTCTGGGACACTGAAGAGAGTAAATTGTTTACAAGGAGTTCTGCATTTTTTTAAATGATATTCTTACAAAGTAATACTTTCCAGTTAAATGCTATAGAAGGAAGCTTTTACCACTACATTTTAGCTGGAAGACCTGTGATTTTTATTTTTATTTTTTCTCGTATTTTAATTTTAAAACTGGGATGTTGTTCTAAAATTGTTTAAAACAATCTGCCAGGTACTTCTTTTTGCCCCTCCAAAAATTTTTGGTGTGGTTTTGCACTTACTGCTCTCTTAGAATTAAAGTTTATAAATGATTGCATTTCTAAGGATCACAATAAGAATGTAACACTAATGGCATCTTTGTAGACTGAGTTGCTAGAGGAGTTTTCTTTTTTTTTTTTTTTTTTTTTTTAAAGATTTTATTTATTTATTTGACAGAGAGAAATCACAAGTAGATGGAGAGGCAGGCAGAGAGAGAGAGAGGGAAACAGGCTCCCTGCTGAGCAGAGAGCCCGATGTGGGACTCGATCCCAGGACCCTGAGATCATGACCTGAGCCGAAGGCAGCGGCTTAACCCACTGAGCCACCCAGGCGCCCTAGAGGAGTTTTCTTATCCTCTAGAAAGATTTTATCTAATTTTTTTAAGTGTGGCATACCCTATAAAGGCATTAGATTTATAGTTATTTCCTAGGAAGCTTTTTTATCAATCTATAGCCCTCATAATATAGATATTAAGATGCTGTACTAATATTTAATGAGACTTAAAAGTATGTTAATCTACTTAAAGTGAAAGCATTACAAATTTCATGACAATCTGATTCAAAAATAAAGGAAATGGAAATTTAAGGAAATACTTGTAAGTAGAAAAACTATTAGAATTTAATATTTTCCCTAAAATTTTCAGTGTTTCTCTGAGACTTGATGAAATAGTGTTATTAAATATAAAACATACCTTATTTCATATTCTACTCTTATTTAGTTTCTTAATATTCTTTAACCTTTTTTTTTTAGTTTTTTTTTTTTTAAGATTTTATTTATTTATTTAACAGATCACGAGTAGGCAGAGAGGCAGACAGAGAGTGAGAGAGGAGGAAGCAGGCTCCCCGCTAAGCAGAGAGCCCGATGTGGGGTCCGATCCCAGGACCCTGGGATCATGACCTGAGCCGAAGGCAGACGCTTTAATCCACTGAGCCACCCAGGTGCCCCTTTTTTAGTTTTGTTTTAGATTTTATTTATTTATTTGACAGAGAGAGAGATCACAAGTGGGCAGAGAGGCAGGCAGAGGGAGGGGGAGAAGCAGGCTCCCTGCTGAGCAGAAGCCCAATGCAGGGTTCGATCCCAAGACCCTGAGACCATGACTTAAGCTGAAGGCAGAGGCTTAGCCCACTGAGCCACCCAGGTGCCCCTATATTCTTTAATCTTCTGATAATACTATTTCTGCAAGAAACATTAGGAAATTATTTCATAATTGTTTCCTTGTCTTATAATTACATAATATAATTCAGTTGTATTATTTATAAGAGGCTTGCAGATTGTCAAGCTATGACTTTAGCATCCATGTGCTTTTTTTTTTTTTTTAATCAGTCTTGCTCTTACACAATTGGAGAAACTAGTCCAGTAAGTTTTTCATGGTGTTATGGTCAAAATTTAATGGTGTTATTCACAATCAGCAAGTCAGTAATGGTGAAAACATTTCACTTGTCCTTTAGAATACATTTTAAGTGGTCAGATAGCATTATTTAGAAATTATAAATTACAGGTTTATTTCTGTCATGGCTATGTTTTTCGTTAAACTCATTAGAAATTAAGATATTTTATTTTCTCTTTCTATTAAAGAGTGTTTAGGTTGTGACTTTTTAATCATAAATTTTAAATCAAAATCTAAGCAAATTTAAGAAAGATAAGATTGCAGTCATTTGCCTTACATCCACATGACTTCAGATATGCAGTGTAACTGCATGATGGGCGTGTTTCCTCCAATCAGCAGAGCTTGGCTCACAATCGACAGTGACATATTCATGTGGAACTATGAAGATGGGTATGTATTTAATGCTGGTTTGCTGTAGCATGATTAGAATTTAGATAATCTTAACTGCAGCTATTGTTCTACCCATCAGAAGCTGCCTGGTTTCTCTTTCATTCTTGTAACATCTGGATAAGTGCTTCTCTGTATGCATAACAATCACCTGGGTAGGGGGTTAAAATGTGGGTTCTGTTTCAGTAGTTCTGAGTGAGCCTCAGGAGTCTACATTGTAACAGACTCCCGGTGATGCTGCCAGTCTAAGTACCACTCTGAGTAGCAGGGGGCTAGTTGCCAAACTCTTACCATCCAATAAGATAGCCTATCAGTAGTGTTTAGAGAGATGGTTTGACGTTTTGAGGATCTCTATTTTCGATGCATTTCTATGCATTGAAAGTCTCTTAACTTACTGAAGTGACTAACCAATTTTGCTGGTCTGTGATCTTAATCTTTGTGTAATTTGAATGTATGTCATAGTCTGAGTGAAGGTCCAAGACATTCTAGCTAAAATAAAGCTTATTGTTCTGGTAATCTCACCTGGCTTTCTGGAGATAAGTGGGTTAATGAAAGGAGGGCCCATGTAGTTGTTAATCTTTCCTTGGGTGACTAAAACATCTGTTAGGAACCACACATATACACTGTATCATTGAGTTGAAGTGACCCTAAATGTGACAACTTGAACTTGTAGCTTAAGTGAAACCATTTTTGTTTACTGATTTTTATTCAATTACAACTTTTCATAGCTAGAGTTATGACTGAATTATTACGTAGTCCTAATAGCAGTAATACACGGTTGTGATTGTTCTTCATATACCCTGAACTTTAGTTTGTTGTGTTATTGTAACATGGTCATTTTGATACTAAGGAATAAAACCTCTTCATTTAGGCAAGAGTGTATTTAAGAAAATCAAATGCCAAAAAACTATGTAATATATAAATGTAAGAGTAATTCCCCTAAAAAGGATTTTCCCTTTAATGAAAATTGGCATATTTCCATTAACATCTAACATATCCATCATAATAAAATATTGAATTAATTGCAAATTTTTCAGTGGTTATCTTCAAATATTAGTTCTGCCCCACTCTCTCCCTCTTTGTTTGTTAGATTTGTTAGATTTTTTGATGTTCTTCAACAGGTTTTGAATGCTCTGTTCTTTTTTTTTTTTTTTTAAGATTTTATTTATTTATTTGACAGAGAGATCACAAGTAGACGGAGGGAGAGGCAGGCAGAGAGAGAGAGGGAAGCAGGCTCCCTGCTGAGCAGAGAGCCCGATGCAGGACTCGATCCCAGGACCCTGAGATCATGACCTGAGCCGAAGGCAGGTCATGAGCCACTAAGCCACCCAGGCACCCCTGGATGCTCTATTTTTGTTTCATTCCTTTTTTTTAATTCTTTTTGTTTCAGTTTGGACAATTTCTATTGACCCAACTTCAGGATCACAGATTCTTTTGTTGGCTATGTCAAGTCTACTTCAAAAGTTCTTACAAAATGCTCTTTCTCTGTGCTGTACTTTTTATATCTAATATTTTCACTTGTTTATTTCTTGCAATTTTCACCTCTCTGCTGAAATTCCTTATCTGTTTGTTTATATTGTTCACTTTTTCCATTAGCACCTATACAATATTAATCAGATTTATTTATTTTGACTTTACTATCTGTAGTTCAGACATCAGGATCATAGCTGAGTCCATTTCTGTTGATTACTTTGTTTCTTGACAGGCTTTTTTTCCCTGTGCTTTTTGTGTCTCATGTGTTCTTTGAAAGCTAGATATCATGTGTAGGACAGTGGATAATGCAGTAAATAGTATTTATCCTTAGAAATAGGCCTAGCAGGTTAAGCCTTTATAATGGAGAGTTGAGCTGAGTTTGGTTTTGTCATTGCTATAGTCACCTTTAGTGGACCATAAGTTTCAAATTCCTATAGAATTATTTGTACTTAGGATACAGGTTGGGATGCTGGAGATTTTTTCTCAATGTTTCTCTTCTACTCTCGAACTTATTCTTTCCCCTAAAAAAAGCTTATTTTTCTGAAGAGGTCGTGCCCCAGCAGTAGAATGGCTGTTACTTGAGCCTTGCAATCTGGTTGGGGGAAAGTTTGGGATGGGGAGCAGCATTCCTTGGTTTGTGCTTATTAGTCTTAGATACGCCTGTGTGTCTAGATCTTGGAATTTAAACAGTTTTGTTTGCTGATTTATTTTTCACTATATTCTGATGTCTTAAAGAACATTTGTTTTTTTTAAGATTTTTTTTTTTTTTTTTATTCATTTGACAGAGAGAGAGATCACAAGCAGGCAGAGAGGCAGGCAGAGAAAGAGGAAGAGAAGCAGAGAGCTGAGCAGAGAGCCTGATATGGGGCTCGATCCCAGGACCCCGGGATCATGACCTGAGCCGAAGGCAGAGGCTTAACCCACTCAGCCACCCAGGCGCCCCTTCAAGAACATTTTAGATAAAACTTTGTTTTCTTTATATGTGTAACATGTTTTTCTTTAACTGTTGACAGAGGAGACCTTGCCTATTTTGATGGACTCAGTGAGACCATTCTTGCTGTGGGACTTGTGAAACCAAAACCTGGTAAGAAATAAAAATGTAATGAATATTTTACATATGTATATACATGGAACTGAATAACAGCACATTTTAATATAGTTGAAATTTTGAAGTTTGATCTGAATTCTAATTAGAAATATGTATAGTGATTAGGAATATTTAACAGTTTATTCATGGTAGAGGTGAGTTTGTCTTTAAATTGTTACACTGGGACACCTGGCTGGCTCAGTCGGTAAAGCATGTGACTCTGGATATCAGGATCATGAGTTCAAGCCCCATCTTATGTATAGAGGTTACATTAAAAAAAATATTTTTAATAAATAAAATTGTTAAATTATAATTTTTGAATTTTGTTTTGCTTGTTTTTTATTACTCTCATTGAATTACTTAAATTTTTTGCATTATACATTTTTTTTTAAAGATTTTATTTATTTATTTGACAGACAGAGATTACAATAGGCAGAGAAGCAGGCAGAGAGATAGGAGGAAGCAGACTCCCTGCTGAGCAGAGAGCCCGATGCGGTGCTTGATCCCAGGACCCTGGGATCATGACCTGAGCCAAAGGCAGAGGCTTTAGCCCACTGAGCCACCCAGGCGCCCCCGCTTATACATTTTTATCAGTCACTGAATTTAATGTAAAAGCCATTTTTATCTCTGTGTTTTTTTAGTCTTGATAGCCAATAGAAATGAAAAGAGTTCAGAATAAGTCTTAAAGAAATGGCAAGCTTTAAGAGTCAACTTCATTGTGCCAGATTTTTTTATCAGAGCTAATGATAGTAATAGATTGATTTAAATTTAATATACATTTTTTTTTGATGTATGAGAAATCTTCCTACAATGGGAAATAGTACACAAAATAGTTTGTAAGGCCTAAATAAAATCTTTTGAGGTCACAGCTGCTTTGAAATGATATTCACATGGTGCAAACATGCAGTCTTATACACTGTTTACTTGATTACACTGGAAATTTACTTCCTTAACATAGAACCTCAACGTATTCTTCACCATGAGATATGTATCTCTCTTTACTACATTAAAAGTTTAAAAAAAAAAATTATTCACTGGGTGGTGCAGTCCATTAGGCATCCAACTCTTGGTTTTGGCTCAGGTCATGATCTCAGGGTTATGAGATTGAGCCCTGCATGGGGCTCCACACTCAGTGCAGAGTGCCTAAGACTGTCCCTCTCCCTCTGCTCCTGTCCCCTGCTTGCTCACATGTGCTCACTCTCAAATGTGCTCTCTCTCAAAATAAATAGATCTTTTTTTTAAGAAAAGTTACTGTCTAAAGTTTATTCATAGTAACAATGGAGGGCTGTCCCTGCTCTGTATTTTAATAAATATAAATTGTCTCTCTTAAAAAAAAGTAAAATTTAACTCTATGCAAATATAAACTTCAGTGCAAAATTAAAATTATGATGAGTCTTTGATATGACAACGAAGTTGTGATCTTTGATAATGAAACAATTCTTTCTTCTTTTGGGAGAGAGTGTGCAAGGGGGCGCAGAGGGGCTAAGGGAGAGAGAATCCTAAGCAGGCTCCATACCCAGCAAAGAGTTGGACTCTGGGGCTGGATCTCACTACCATGAGGTCATGACTTGAGCCAATATCAAGAGTCAGACACTTAACAGAATGAGCCACCTTGATTATAAAACAACTCTGACGTTGCTGTCCATAAGCACTGAAAATTCTAACTTGAACATAATGTTAAAGCTAACAAAGTCCATATCTTATTTCGCCTATTCCAGGAAAATATTATTCTTAAAGTCATTGTTTTCTAAGTTCACCTCTTTGGCAAGAGTTTGCTTCATTGGCAAGAAGAGTATGAATACATGTTTCAATTTTATGATTGTTTGAATAAAACAGAGTTCTTCAGTGTTTTCTAGCATTTGCAGGTTTTTGTCTGCAGAGAAATTGACAAGAGTTAATCACACTTCTCTGAGTTCAGGGAAGCATTTTCCATGTATTGAAAGAGTCACGTGTTGTCTAGCTTCATTTGCATCTTCCAGGGAGGTAACTTAGCTGAATTATGGCTTTGGGACATTATTTATTATAGTGATTATGAGTAATTAGTAATTATGAGTCATTTGACCTCATCTGTATGACCAACTAGGGCTACCACCAAAGTCAAATCATGGGTAAACTTCTTCCTGGAAGTTATTTTTGGAATGGTCTTTCCTTGTCTAAAACAGTAAACCTCCTACCTCAAGTTCACTCAATTAGTTCTGAAAATTCAGTGGACTTTTCAGTAGAAGAGAACTTTATATTTTGATATTACTGAACCAGCATCTTTGAAAAGGCATCAATTTATACTGTCATAGAAGTTGCCTTAGAAGTTGAAGGTTCCTTTGGGCAAGTTTTTGGTGCCAAAGGATGCCTTTCTAAAATCTTTTAAAAAAATAAAAATAAAATGCAGTGGGTTATGATTCTGTTGAATTTTTTTTTTCATCAAAGCAGCAAAAACAGGGGTGCTTGGGTGGCTCAGTCAGTTAAGCATCTGCCTTCAGTTTAGGTCGTGATCCTAGGATCCTGGAATGGTATCCCGTGTCGGGCTCCCTGATCAGCAGGGAATCTTGTTTCTCCCTCTGCCCGTCCCCATACTTGTGTTCTCTCTCTCTCTTTCATTCTATCTCTCAAATAATAAGATCTTAAAAAAAAAAAAAAAAAGGCAAAAACAGATGTGTTACTAAGGGACCCTAAGTGTTCATGTTTGTGCACAAGTATTAAAGTTTTTCAAAACTTTAAAATTTTTTCATTCAGAAGCCCAAACTGAACTGTTCCAAAGACCAAAAAAACTTAACGTTAATTTCTAAAAAGTTCTAATAAAATGTACTTTTTAGATAAGTGAGAGCTGACAGGGGCGCCTGGGTGGCTCAGTCACTAAGTGTCTGCTTTGAGCCAGGTTATGATCCCAGCTTCCCAGGATCAAGCCCCACATCAGGCTCTCTGCTCAGCAGGGAGCCTGCTCACCACCCCCTCCACCCCACTGCCGCCCACACCCACACTGTGCTCTCACTCTGCCTACTTGTGATCTCTGTCAAATAAATACATAAAATCTTTTTTTTAAAAAATGTCTTTTATACCCCTTGATGTTCATCTGTGAAAGTAAAAGTTTTGTCATACTTTCCATGGTGTTTAATACCCTTAAGTAGGCCAAAGGTATACACATGAAGAGATGTCCATAATCATAAGATATATTTTCTTATATTACTGTCAATAAGACACTGTTTTTGGATAGCATAATTATTATGAAATGGTATTAAGTAATTATACATAGAATCGCATACCAATGCACACTTTTCAATGTTAAAAAAGAGAATAAAATTAAACGGTACCTTAGCATGTGAATTAATTTAAAAAAATTGTGTACTTGGTAATGTCCCCTCTGAAACTATAAATTATCTGGTTTTGATATATAAATTCACCTGGGAAACTCATTTAGCATGAACTCATTTCTATTTCCATGAATTTAACTACTCCAGGTACCTGATAAAAGTGGAATTATATTTATCTCTTTGTGACTTTTCACTTAGGATTTTTTTCCTTTTTTTTAAAGATTTTATTTTTTTATTTGACAGACAGAGATCACAACTATGCAGAGAGGCAGGCGGTTCTGGGGGGAAGCAGTCTCCCCGCTGAGCAGAGAACCTGATTTGGGCCTCGATCCCAGGACCCTGGGATCATGACCTGAGCCGAAGCTTTAACCCACTGAGCCACCCAGGCGCCCCACTTATTTTTTTTTTTTTTTTAAAGATTTTATTTATTTTTAGAGGGAGAGAGAGTGCAAGAGTGCAAATGTCGGGGGAAGGGAGAGGGAGTATCTCAGGTAGACTCTGGACTGAGCACTGAGTCCAATGTGGGACTTGACCTCTTACCACCCTGAGATCATGACCTGAGCCAAAATCAAGAATCCAGGATGCTCAACTGACTGAGCCACTCAGACTCTTCTCACTTACAGTGTTCTTAAGATTCATTCCTGTTGTAGTATTGTCAGAATTTTCTTCTTTTTTGAGACTGGATAATATTTCTCTGTGTGTGTGTGTTTGTGTGTGTGTGTACATACACATATATGTATGTATGTGTGTATACACACACATACACACACCACATTTTGTTTATTCATTCCTCTATTGGTGGACGCTTGAGTTGCTTCCCCCTTTGGTATACTGTGAATTATGCTGCTCTGAGTGAAAGTATACAAATAGAAGGCTTTATATATATATTTTTTAAAGATTTCATTTATTTATTTGACAGAGATCACAAGTAGGCAGAGAAGCAGGCAGAGAGAGGAGGAAGCAGGCTCCTGGCTGAGCAGAGAGTCCAATGTGGGGCTCGATCCCAGGACCCTGGGATCATGACCTGAGCCGAAGGCAGTGGCTTTAACCCAGTGAGCCACCCAGGCGCCCCAAGGCTTTATATTTTAATAAACTATTTTATAATGTAATACTGATTTCAATTGGATTAAGTGTTTCTTTTCTAAGATGGCTCTTTTTTATTACTAACTACTTATTTAAATAACCATAGGTAGTAATACCTTAACATCAAAACTAAAGTGAGTTCAGAATTTTCATATTCTATTTATTTATTTATTTGTTTGTTTGTTTATTTATTTTTTAGTAGGCTCCATGCCTAACGTGGGGCTTAAAGTCATGACCCCAAGATCAAGAGTTGCATACTGTACCAGCTGAACCAGCCAGACACATTTTTCATATACTGTTTAGTCACTAGTTCATTTTAATGATAAAATCATTAGTCTATCAGTGCTTAAATAGTGGAAGTGGATTTTTTTTGGAATAATCTTTAACCCATGTCTGCTTTATCTTAGGCATCTTTCAACCTCATGTACGACATCTCCTGGTTTTGGCAACCCCCGTGGATATAGTGATTCTTGGACTTAGCTATGCTAATTTACAAACAGGTACAGCAAACCACATGTAGTCTTTTTACAATAAAAATATGTTAGGCAATTTAATATAATTAAAAGCTGATTTTTTTCACTAACTTAACTTTCCAGACTATTTGTTCATAGGAAAATAATACTTCCCTATAGGTATGATATCTTTTGGGTTTAGCAGCTCCATCAAGAAGGTATTTTGAATACGTTCATCATATCAGTGTGCGCTTTTTAAATGTACAATATAAAAGGGTAGTAGAAGAGAAATCATTGACACTAGGGAGTTTTTCTGTAATGCTTTCAGTTTGTTTCTTTTTTTCAAATGGATGTTTTAACATAGGAACACTAAAATATATATTATTCTGTCCTTTAACATAAGAAGCCCTCAGTTTATTATTAGTACATTCAGTGGTTTCTCTTGCTTTCTGGCATCTGTTTTGAGTGAAATAATGTTGAATTTCAGTGACTCAAATTAGTGATTATTACTATCAAATCCTTGGGTTCTTTCCCAAAATCTAATCATTTAGGATAGTTTGTCAATTGATGTTTTACGATGTTATATATATAAAACATATGTTATGTATTTTTAAGATATATATGTACATATTGTAGTTTTTATTTAACTTGAATAAATTCTATCAGACTTTTTATAATAATTTGAAAGTATATGTTATAGAAATTTTGGGGTGTGTCAAAAAGAATTCAGTAAAAATACCAGTTCTGAAAATAATGCAGTGATTGTTTCAACCTTTAAAAAAGCTGATAAGCTGATTCCTATATTCTTTCTTTAAAAAATATAGGTTCTGGTGTTCTTAATGACAGTATGTGTGGTGGAATGCAGTTGCTTCCAGATCCATTATATTCTCTTCCCACTGATAATACTTACCTTTTAACAATAACTTCCACTGATAATGGCAGAATTTTCTTGGCTGGAAAAGATGGCTGTTTATATGAAGTAGCGTACCAAGTAAGTCTGGCATTTATAAACATATTTTTCCTCCCTCTGGATAAAGTAAGGATAGACTGTACTTTTGTTTTCTAATTATGTAAGCACATTAATATATTCTTAAGGAAAGTATTCAAACATACAGTTAAAACTTTCAAATAAAAGAGTTTTTAAGGTAACTAAAATTTGAGTTCATTAACATAGCACTATGAGGTTTTGAAATAGCTGATTTCATTGAGAGCTGTGATTTGATTATAGCTAACTACATTTTCTATTATTAATTAAAAGATTAAACTCAATACTTATTCCAGATAGTATGTCTCACTTTATTTACAATTATTTGTACTTTGCTAAGATTTGAGGATTTTTGTATATGTGGGAATACGGTTAGTTCCTATGACAAATATATCTATATTTACAAGTCTTACTTCTTTCAATTTTTCCTTTTAAGGCAGAAGCAGGTTGGTTTAGCCAAAGATGTAGGAAAATAAACCACTCAAAGAGCACACTTTCTTTCCTTGTTCCTTCATTGCTACAATTCACATTTTCAGAAGATGGTAAGTAGAAAACAATAAATTTGGCAAACAGAATTTTTTAAAATTGTTGGCTTAACATTTTCTTCAGAAATTCTCATTCTTAACTGAAAGTTTGTCTTACTAAATGATGTCTTATCAAATAAATAACATTTTTATATATTCATAAGGTTTCTTTTTATTCTTCCCTTTTTTAAAAAAAAATTTATTTGAGAGAGAGAGGGAGAGGTTGGGGGGGTGGGGAACAGAGGGAAAAGCAAAGGAAAAGATATAAGCAGAATCCATGTTGAGCATGGACCCCGATAGTGGGCTCAGTCCCATGACCCCAAGATCGTTACCTGTGCCGAAATCAAGAATGGGACACTCAACCAACTCAGCCACCCAGGTGTCCTCACATAATAATTTATTAAACTAAATTGGAAGTTTCTTGAAGTAATGCACTGAGTGTAATTATTTCCTATGTTTCTAGCATATAGTGGACATTCATTAAATGTTGAATGAAGAAATAATTTAGACCTTGTTTTTGATTGGCTTAAAATTCATTAAGAAGACAGTTATTTATTTGTGAGACTCTTCATCTAGTCACAGTATTTGATGTCTACTTTTTTCATATATTGTCTGATTTAAATGCTTCCTACCTTTATCCTCATGCAAATATCGTAGGACTTACCTGCAAAGCAAGAGAAAGCCCCTAAATGCAAAGTTCTAATTCAGCCAGTTTAAACTTGTTACAAATGGCTACTCTGTTTAATTCATTAATCTTTAGAGGTTTTTTTCCTTTGTCTTATTTTTAGATCCTATTGTTCAAATTGCAATTGATAATTCTAGAAACATTTTATATACACGTTCTGAGAAAGGAGTAATACAGGCAAGTATTAATACACTACTATATAAGGGGGGTAAGAATATCCCTGTTTTTAAGGAAGAGATTCAGTTACTCTTACCTTTTCCTATGAGCTGTGTGCTTTTTAAAGAACTTTCTAAGGGAAGGAAAAAATGAAACAAGATGAGATCAGGAGGGAGACAAACCATAAGAGACTCTTAATCTCACAAAACAAACTGAGGGTTGCTGGGGGGTGGGGGGGTAGAGTAGGGGGTGGGGTTTTGGACAGTGGGGAAGGTATGTGCTATGGTGAGTGCTGTGAAATGTGTAAGCTTGATGATTCACAGACATGTACCCCTGGGGCAAATAATACATTATATGTTAAGTTTTTAAAAAATCTTTTTAGGGCTCCTCTCTTTATGAAATTTCAGACCTTTGATGTTTCCATATCTGTGTAAAGTGCCTAAATTAAACGATCGATCCCTAAAAAGGAAGAGTCTATTTAATACAATTTTTTCTAAAAGTTTATTTTCTAAGTATGTGGGTGATAGTTATGTTTAAGTGGGTACAATTTTTTATTCACAGGTATATGATTTGGGCCAGGATGGACAAGGAATGAGCAGAGTTGCCTCAGTTTCACAGAATTCTATTGTCTCTGCTGCTGGAAACATTGCTAGGTAATTAATTGTTAGGCATTTTGTTTGTACAAGGTATATCATTATACTATATATGTGCAGCATACTAAAATTATTTCCTCTTCAAAATATCTCTAAAGGGTAAGAAATGTTGAAGATGGCGCTACAGGTTATGTTTGAAACAGCTCCTAGAGAAAGACTTATGTTAATTCTAATGTAGGATGGTTTGAAACATAAGGCAGACTGGTTTTTTTACAGTGTAAAGTACAGCTTGACTTTTCCTTGGATTTTTAAGCTTTAGGTGATCTGTATAGGCAATTACAGGAGTTGTCACTAGGAAACTACATGTCTGAAAGTTTCCCGCTAGTAACTACTCCAACCATTATTTATCTTATTTGTTTATTTGAGAGAGAGGGCAGAAGGAGGGAGAAGCAGACTCTCTACTAAGCAGGGTGTCCAACGCAGGGCTTGATCCCAGGACCCTGGAATCACCCATTCAACCTTTTAACAGGCCTGTGTAGTATGAGTTTTTAGTTGGTCTGATAATTGACACGGGCAGTTTGGGAACACAGAACTTTACAGTTGTATTGTGTTCACATTGTATTCTTGAGGAAACTGAAACTAAGGGATGTTATGATTTGTCTGATGTCTGACTCCTAGATAAGTAATGGTACCCAAGTTACAAACCAAATCTTCAGACACTGTATGCTGTGATTTTTTTTTTTTTAATATTTATTTATTTGTCAGAGAGAGCGAGCGAGCGAGCACATGCAGACAGAGTTCCAGGAAGAGACAGAGAGAGAAGCAGGCTCCCCATTGAGCAAGGAGCCCGATATGGGACTTGATCCCACATGCCGGGATCATGACCTGAGCTGAAGGCAGCCGCTTAACCAACTGAGCCACCCAGGCGTCCCATGCTGTGATTTATTTTATCACAACTAATTTAGCTCAGCTGCAGAAATTCTCTTTACATAACAAAGACCTCAAATATTTAACTTCAGTTTTCTATGTGCTTAGGTCATTGCTGCGTTCACCTATCCTAGCAAAAATTCAGTGCTTTCGTAGGTTTTCAGTGACAAAAAAAATTCTTAAGGCAGACAATCTAAATGCATTTCCTTTTCTTCTCCAACTTTACTTTTTTTTTTTTTTAATGTTTTCAAATCCACAGAAAAACTAGAAGAGCATTGGTAAAACTGATAACACCCTATCAAATTATCCAAATTCAGCAGTTGTTACTGTTTTCCCTTATTTGCTCACTTTCATTCTTATGAGCTATTTGAAAGTAAGTTGCAGACATGACTTTCACCCTTAAATCCTTCAAGTTCCATGTCCTAAGTCTCTATTAAGCACAATACCAATTCCACACCTAAAAAACCTTAGTAGTTTTGTAGTATTATCCTGTAGTTGTACAGTTCATATTAACATTACTTAACAGTCCCAAAAATCTTCCATAGCTGTTTTTCTTTCCATTTTTCCCCAGATTCAGTCAGAGCCCATGAATTACATTGGTCATTTGTCTTAATATACAACAAATGTCTCATCATCTTTCTTTTTTCCCTAAATACTCACATTTGGTGGGGTGGGGCAAGAGTCTTACTTGTGGAATATCCCAATTTCTGAATTTGGGTTTTTTTTTTTTATTACATGGGTGATGTGAACTCCTTGCAGCATTACATCAGTGGGCACATAATCACAAGTTTTTCCACTATAATAGTTGGTTAAGGTGCTGTTTACCAGATTTCTCCACAATAAAGTTTCATTTTTCTTTCTTTTTAGTTAGTGTTAATCTTTATAATGATACTTTGATGCTCTGAGACACCCCATTCCTCATTAATCATTTATCCAGTGGAGTTAGCCTACTTTTATGATCTTTGAGAAAAGGGTCATGTCTAAGAAGGTAAACTCGTATTCGGGGACTTTTCCCTGCTCTTGCTGCTATTATATTATTTTTTTAAGAAGTTAGTCTTGTTTTAGCATATTAGACTTTAGTTTTTTTCCTTTCTTGTAGGACCATAGATCGTTCTGTTTTTAAGCCAATTGTTCAAATAGCAGTGATTGAAAATTCTGAATCACTGGACTGTCAGTTACTGGCAGTCACACATGCAGGTATGTTGTTTAATTTATATGTCTGCTTTTGCATTTAGAACTTGGTGATCCTTAGATCTGGAAATTTATTAGGAATGTATTTTACTTCCATATCAATTTTCAAGCCATATTAATAATTCATAAAATTAAGGATTTTGAAAATTGGAAGATTCTTCTGGTTTTGTTTCCTCATGTTATAGATGAAAAACTAAGCCAGAACAGTAAAGTGGCTAATATTCTGTGACAGCCTGAATAGGAAAAAGGGCTCTTCTGGCTTTTAGTTGCAGATCTCTTCTGCTAAAATGCGTTGGTTCACCTGTCAATTCCAAGTGACATTTTCTTGGAACTCTACTTCAGGTGTTTTTACATGTGGTGATTTAAGATTAGTCAGGAAAGTGATTCTATGACATTTTAACAGGTGTCTGTATTTCACTGTGGAATTGCATCAGTAGCGAAAGTACCTCAAGTCTTTCATTTTCTGTTACTGATGTATAATTTTATCCCATCATTAGGTGTAAGGTTATATTTCAGCACTTGTCCATTCAGACAACCATTAGCACGACCTAATACATTGACACTGGTTCATGTCCGCTTACCTCCTGGATTCTCAGCGTCTTCAACAGTGGAAAAACCTTCAAAAGTACATAAAGCTCTTTACAGTAAAGGTAGGTTCTGCTATCCTTTCAGATTTAAGATTGGATTTTTCAAATTGTTAAAGTGTCATCTGAGCCATTTGAAAATAATAAATTTTCCAGTAAAATTTGGAATATTTTAATTTCTTACACTAATTACGCCCTTATCACCTATAACCATCCAGTGGACTTAAGGCTGATATCACTAAAGTCAATATAAAGGGAATAAGTTAGCAGAAGGAGCTGAAATTGAGCACAGGAGAGTATATTTCAAAATCAACTAATATTGCTAAGATGATACTTTTATGGTTTACTCTGCCATTCCACTAGTAACTTCATCATTTTTATTCATGATATATTGAGATGATCAGTACATGAAATTCTATTCATTGAATATTCGATACCACTGATTGGAAGTCACATTTTTAATGTACTAAGTATACTTTTTTAAGTCAGTTAAATTCATAAGCTCATTGATTGGAAAATATATCCTTATGTCAGAAATTTTAAGATGTGAAAAAGTGTTTACTTGAAAGAAATGAAGTATAAGATCTGGAATACTTAATTGACTCTATCCTATCAATGATTATATGTCCTTTCAAGGGATTAATTTTTTTTCATTTTGTGACTTTTTTACTTATAACAATGCATGTTATATATGTATGTTACACATATTAATGTTAGTGGTTAATATTTTTTTTTTTAAAGATTTTATTTATTTATTTGACAGACAGAGATCACAAGTAGGCAGAGAAGCAGGCAGAGAGAGAGGAAGGGAAGCAGGCCCCGTGCGGAGCAGAGAGCCCGATGCGGGACTCAATCCCAGGACCCTGAGATGATGACCTGAGCCGAAGGCAGCGGCTTAGCCCACTGAGCCACCCAGGCGCCCGTGGTTAATATTTTTAAGATCATTAGGGATGCATGTTATTTAGCATCATATAATAAGATTTTATGTATTAAACTTCTAGGCGTTCTACTGATGGCAGCTTCAGAAAATGAAGATAATGACATCTTGTGGTGTGTCAACCATGATACATTTCCTTTCCAAAAGCCTATGATGGAAACCCAGGTAAGTTATCCTGAGAATCTTGATATTTTTATGTAATTTATTATTTTAAGTAAAAAATAAAATTATAAGAATCTTTATGTTGTGATAACATTTATGTTGAGCAATCATATATGATTAGAAATCATATTGAAAAGAAGTGTATCCTACTAATTCGTCATTTTTATTTATTCTGTGAGGTCAGAAGTCATTGTGGTAATCATTAAATATATCTTTAAACATTGGAATCCTTTTAGAATCTTTCTCATAATGTACCCGAAAATGCATATACATTTTCTGAAATTACTTTTGTGCCATTTATTTATTTATTTATTTATTTATTTTTTTTTTTAAAGATTTTATTTATTTATTTGACAGAGAGAAATCACAAGTAGGCAGAGAGGCAGGCAGAGAGAGAGAGAGAGGGAAGCAGGCTCCCTGCCGAGCAGAGAGCCCGATGCGGGACTCGATCCCAGGACCCTGAGATCATGACCTGAGCCGAAGGCAGCGGCTTAACCCACTGAGCCACCAAGGCGCCCCACTTTTGTGCCATTTAAATATGTTTTTAGTCACTTAATTATGAGGTCATCTACTATAGTTATGATTAGATTTGTATCTTTTTTGGGATGCCTGAGTGGCTCAGTCAGTTGGACATCTGCCTTTGGCTCAGGTCATGATCCTAGGCTCCTGGGATCAAGTCCTGTGTCAGGTTTCTTGCTCACCGGGGAGCTGCTTCTCCTTCTACCTACTGTTCCCCTGCTTGTGTGCTCGCTCACTGACTGTCTCTGACAAATGAATACATAATGTCTTTTAAAAAATAAATAAATAAAAGAATTTTGTCTTTTTTAATATATTTTATTTATTTTAGAGAGAGAGTGTGTATGTATGTGGGGTGAGGAAGTGGCAAAAGGAGAGAGAATTTCAAGCAGACTCCCTGCTGAATGCCGAGCCTGATGAAGGGTCCATCTCATCACCCTGAGAACATTACCTGAGCCAAAATCAAGAGCTGGACACTTAACTGACTGAGCCACCCAGGCACCCCTTAGAATTTTATCTTAATGATGCCTTTAATTTATAGTTCTGCCTAAAGATTTTGTTTATTTAAGAGTGCCCCTTAATTATAGAAATTTTTGAACATACAAAAGAATAGAGGAATGATAAAGTGAATCCCACATTAGACAATTACCAACATTATCCCCATCTTGTTTTCATCTCTCTTCCCTACAGATACAAATGTTTACACATAAACACATAATTGTATTTTAAAAGCAGATACTATCACACATTCCATGAAATTGATGTACAGGTGCTGGATAGGGGTGCAGCCCCTGCCTATCCCAGACCAGTCTCACACCTTGGCTGCACATTTCAGCCCTCAGCACAAAAGGAGCTAAGGAGTGTCCAGCACCTCCAAGGATATGGCTAGGGAAGACTGGCTCTGGTTCCCACTGTTGGTATCCCCTATTCCACCCCATTTATTTCTTCTAAATGCCCTTGCATAGCTCATGCTGCCTGCCCCCTTGAGGATGCTGATCAAACCAGATAGACCAACATCCACTAGGGCATGAATGTCTGAGACTCCCTTTGGAATCCTCTCTTTAAAGGTATTTTGTTTTCAGGTGCTGCTGATTACTTCTGGTTATTCTCAAATTTAAGCCCTTTTTTGTTGGGGGAGCAGGAAGAGGTACATAGATGGGAGGAGGTAGAAACCATCCCTAGGGATGGGGGAGTGGTTTGAATAGACTCTTACAAGTTTCTGACATGGCCCAAGGAGCTGGGGTAGGGGCAGGTGGTAGGTAGGTATGGAGGCAGGAAGCACTTTTCTCAATTCTTTCCTTTAAACTTCTCTGAGCACTGATCATGAGTCTCATTCTGTCTATCACTGGTCTGATAGTCTATCACTGGTCTGAGTCTACTGGTACTTCTAGTACCAGTGATAGACTGCGAGGGTTCAGAACTCAATAAGATACGAACCCTGTCCTGATGGGAGCACACTGTTAGGGAATGCAAGTTTGGATTTTGCCTCCAGTTCCTTAAAACTGTGGCTCAACGGATTTAGTATGTCTCTGGCTCTCAATTACCTTGTCTATTATAGTTGTAATAAAACCTACCTCTATGAGTTTGTTGTAGGATTTAATGAGTTCATATGTATAAAGCATTCAACACACTGCCTGGCACACAGGAAACAATAAATGATAACTATGAATATTTTTTTAGCTAAAGCTGTACAGCATCTCATTTCATTTGTATAGTACTTGAATTGTTCCCAAATATGGCCTTTTTTTTTTTTAAAGAAAAATAACTACCAAATATAAATGTCGTGCAGGGGCGCCTGGGTGGCTCAGTGGATTAAGCCGCTGCCTTCGGCTCAGGTCATGATCTCAGGGTCCTGGGATCGAGCCCCGCATCGGGCTCTCTGCTCAGCGGGGAGCCTGCTTCCCTCTCTCTCTCTGCCTGCCTCTCTGCCTACTTGTGATCTCTCTCTCTGTCAAATAAATAAAAAAAATCTTTAAAAAAAAAAAAAAAAAAAAAAAATAAATGTCGTGCAAATTGTATTCTGCCTATAACAGCTATAAAAGATATTGGGACAATGTGAAATTCTATATTGGTTGGACATTAGATTATTGTTAATATTCTTTAATGTTACAGTATTGTGGCTGTATAAGAGAACATTCTTGTTTTTAGGAGATGCATGCAAAAGTATTTGGCAGTGACATATGTTATCCAGCACATTCAAATGGTTCAGTTAAAAGATATATATAGGTAGATAATATATGTATATTAGATTTATATATATATATATATATGAATCTATATATTAGAGAAAACAGGTATGGCAAAATGCTAACAGTTACTATATCTACGTATTGGGCATATGGATAGTTACTGTGCTTGAAACATTTTTAGATGCTTGAAATTTTTTATAAATTTAAACACTTTAAAAAATAGCTTAAAAAGCAGAACCTTCAGAAGAGAACAAAAATCTAAACGTCAGCAAAATGTAAGTATTATCCTATCCAGTCTATCCTGGAAAGATGATAAAATACAGTTTTTGGTTATCGAAAGAATTAAAGTTTTAATAAACCCTATTCACAGTTTATCTTAAGAAAATTTTGCCTTTGCCTTCTTCTATGAAGGATTATTGTCATAGAAGCTGGCTTAATTGAAGGAATAGACTGTAGAGCATTAAATAGAAACTTAGGAATGTTCATTCATGTGTTATTTGTAAAATTCTGATTTTCCTTAGAAATTAGGTCTACATGTTTTTTTTTTCTTTTTTGGAAGATTTGCTTTATGTAACTTTAATAACAGGTATAAAAAGTTTATTTCTTTTGCATAGATGACAACCCGTGTTGATGGTCATTCCTGGGCTCTTTCTGCAATAGATGAGTTGAAAGTAGATAAAATAATTACACCCTTAAATAAGGACCATATTCCAATAACTGACTCACCAGTTGTAGTACAGCAGCACATGTTGCCTCCAAAGAAATTTGTTCTCCTCTCAGCACAGGTATGTACATACTCTGTTAAGGTGGAGACAAAAAAGAAGCGATGTTTAATGTTAAGTGTTCTGCTATATTTGCTTCATAGAGTCATTAAGTACTTTAGGAATGTTTACTCCTGCAAGTATTCTTGAGGAATAGTTTGTAACTACCAAAAATGCGATGAAAAGAACTTGCTGTTTTAAAAAGTGTTACACTTTTTCTAAAGTAGCATTTCTAGTACCAGTGTTCAGCAGCATAAAACAAAATAACCTAAGTTTATTTTTATACTACTCACTTATTAAAACACTTTTAATATTTGATTTTGGAATAGTGATGAATTTAAAATCCAAATGGTATAACGAGTATACAGAGCAATATCTCCCCTCCATTTGAGGTCCCTTTCCTACAGACAGCCATGTCATCAGCATCTGTGTATCCTTCGAGAGGTGTAGATATAGAAACAATGAAATATATTTCTAAATAAATGGTAATGTATTATATACATTGTTTTATATTGTTTTTTATATCTCAAATATATATTTTAGAGATCTTTCCATATCATTAAAGAACATTCTCATTCTATTTTGTATTTGAAAGGTTTTCTTTTATATGAATGTACCCTATTTAACTAGGTTCCTATTAATGAATTATTTTTTGCTGTTCGTAATGCTACAACCTTAAGTGTGTATCATTTTCTGTGTGTGTGAATAAAGCTGTAGAATTATATCTGCTGGGCAAAAGAATATGTGTGTTTCTAATTTTGATAGATTTTGCCAAATTCCCCTGTATTCATAGATCCATTCACTATCGATAAATATTGAGTGCCTGTTACTTTACATCCTGTCCAAATATAATATACCATTTTATTAAGAGTAAGATGGATGGTCTTTACAAGTGTTTATTTTTCTATGGACTATCTATTCCTATTTTACTAAGTTCTCTTTTTCATTTTGATTTATAGAAGCTCTTTATTAATGAAACTTTTTATAATTCTAGTATCGTATTTTTCCTGGTATTTCACTTTATTTTGTTTATTGAGATTTTCCCCATAGAGGTAAGCATATAAGTAGTCAACATTTTCTGGTTTTGTTTTTTTTTTTTTTTTTTTGAGATTTATAAAAGTAGTTAAAAAAAAAAACTTCCTCATTGTGGGGGTTTATTTAAAAAAAAATTCACCCATAGTTGCTTTTAGTACTATTATAGTTTTATTTTTGTCCTTTAAATCTCTGATCTATTTGGAATTCATCCTGATATATGATTAAGGATCTCCAGCTTCAGTTTTTTCTAAATAGACTTACTTACACCAACATAATTAATGGATAATCTAACTTTAATCTTCTGGTTTGAGGGACAGCTTTTATCATATTCTAAATGTAAGTATTTACTTGAACCTATATAACAACTTTCTAAATTTAATAAGAAAACACTGACCTCCACCAAAAAATAAAATAAGGTTCTGGCTCTGTAGATACAACGTTTTATAAACCTGTGTTTTATGCATGGTAATAGCAAATGCGAATATGTTTTGTGTGTTACAGAGCAGTGTTTTCTTATTAAATTTTCTTTAGGCATATATAGATCTAGTATAGGTTAGGAGTTGAAATGTAGATGTTCTTTTGCCCAGTTTACTTTGTATTATTGAAGGAGTTTTTTTGTTTGTTTTATTGATTTTATTAGATAAGATAGGAGGATCAGTTGATGCCAGCCATGCTGATAAATCTGTTATTTATGGTAGTGTTTTGTTTTGTTTTGTTTTAACTGTTTAGGGAAGTCTTATGTTTCATAAACTTAGACCTGTAGATCAACTGAGGCATCTACTTGTGAGTAATGTGGGTGGAGATGGAGAAGAGATCGAAAGATTCTTTAAATTACATCAGGTAATTATTTGTACTTTTTAAAAAATATTATGGTATTTTAAAGAATAGAACAATGAGAATAATGCCTGAATTTTATGTAAGTTAGGATCAAAATACTGTAATTAATAGGTAATCTTAGCACTCTTCCTTTCTTTACGTTGGTCATTATGTGTATGCTAGTATTTGGGAGCAGTATTAATAAGTAAAGCTTATACAATAAACTCAGATTTTTATTTGCTATTATTAATAAGTTCTTATTAAAGTATACTAGTAAGAGATTCATGTTCAAGTTACATGATAAATGCATTTTTACTAAAGGGATATTTGTGGACAAATCTTTTTTTTTTTTTTTTTTTTTTAATTTTTAAATTTTTTTTATATTTTGCCAATGAGCTGATGAAAAAATTTGGGGCAATGGTGATAAGGCCATTAGTATTTCAGAGCCATTGCTAGAATTGAGAAGGTAAAACTCAGGAAGCTTAAGATCAAGACTGTTAGATCAAGGTGCCAGGGTTGCTCAGATGCTTAAGTGGCTGCCTTCAGCTCAAGTCTTGATCCCAGTCCCGCATCAGGCTCCATGCTCAGCAGAGCTTGCTTTTCCCTTTCTCTCTCTACCTACTTGTGCTCTCTCTCCATCTCTCTGTCAAATAAATAAATAAAAATCTTAAAAAAAAAATAGAAGATCAGATCAAAGTTAAATACAGAGACATTAGATTCAAATTACCAGCTCTACCACCAGGGTAGATTAGATTACCTGAATTCTGTGAACTTCTGTGTGAACTGTGCTTACCTGAACTGTGAACTTCATGTCTAAAACAGGCATTAAAATAGTGTATGATGTGGGAATTAATTTTTAATATAAAAATTAACTTTTAGGGTGCCTGGGTGGCTCAGTGGTTAAGCCGCTGCCTTCGGCTCAGGTCATGATCTCAGGGTCCTGGAATCGAGTCCCGCATCGGGCTCTCTGCTCAGCAGGGAGCCTGCTTCCTCCTCTCTCTCTCTCTGCCTGCCTCTCTGCTTACTTGTGATTTCTCTCTGTCAAATAAATAAATAAAAATAAAATCTTTAAAAAAAAATAACTTTTATTATAGTTATTCTTAACTATTTTTATTTTATTAACTTTATTAATTTTTTATTTATTAACTATTATTTTAACTAAAATAACTTCAATGGTTATTATATTTACTGGAATTAACTTTTTTTTTATAAACATATATTTTTATCCCCAGGGGTACAGGTCTGTGAATCGCCAGGTTTACACACTTCACAGCACTCACCAAAGCCCATACCCTCCCCAATGTCCATAACCCCACCCCCCTTCTCCCAACTCCCCTCCCCCCAGCAACCCTCAGTTTGTTTTGTGAGATTAAGAGTCACTTATGGTTTGTCTCCCTCCCAATCCCATCTTGTTTCATTGATTAGAATTAACTTTTAATATAGTACCTGGCACATGACAGTTATTTAATAAATAGCTATATTGTTGTTGTTATTTTTGTAAAGGTAAAAAGACTATGAGAAAAAAAATTGGGGGATTAAACTACGAACTAAAATAGAATCTAGATAAAAAGAGAAAGCATCCTTTAAGGATAGTGCCTATGATAAGCTTTTTCCTTTTTCATACCAACTGATTTCATTCACTTAGCAAATATATACTGAGCACCTACTCTGTGCTAGGCACAAACTGAAACACTGGATACAAAAATAACCAAAACCTTTTAAATGTTTCTGTTTAATTAAAGGGAAGAATTTTTTTTTTTTTTTAACAGGAAGACCAGGCTTGTGCAACCTGCCTTATCCTTGCTTGTTCTACTGCTGCCTGTGATAGAGAAGTATCTGCATGGGCCACTCGGGCTTTCTTCAGGTATGTCAGGTTTTTGTTCTCAGCCACTTTTTTTAATGATTGCTTTGGTCAGTGTGATAGTTTAAGGGCTTACCAAATAGTTGAAGAACTATATAAGCAAGATACTAAAATCTTTTTGCAAGACTGAAATCTGGAAAGACTAATACTAATAGAAGTACGTAGATTAGCACAATGTATGAATTGTTTCCCTTACTCTGGGTTCTGTTCTCCAATTTCTTCTGTCTAATCTTTTTTTTACACCTCTTTCTACTTCAGTTACCATATCTTTTTTACTTCCTAAAACACTATACCAATTCTGCTTTATTTGTATCAGTGGCATTGAGGGATTCTGAATCACTTCAAGGAAACTTGGTATCAAAACAATATTTTTATTTGAAAATAGCTGCATGTAAGAATTTGAAACGTGATTTGTTTAAAACAGTTTTTCAAGTGCTGTCTCACCACAATTTGGCATGAAAATTACAGAGCCATACACTCTTAAGTAGATTCTGTGCTTTGCTAACCCTTCTTAGAAACTGCTAGAGTACTTTATAATTCTTTCTGGTGGAGTTTCAAGTCAACAGTGTTTAAGTAAATGTTGTATCTATGCTTATAGATGCAAGCACTGTAAACACAATACCATAAAGTCTCTAATGTTTAAAGCATTTATTTGGGAGCTAGCAGGACTTGGAACAATTCCAGCTTTTAAGGTGGATAATTTCACTGAATAAACTCAACCTCCTTTGTCATAAAAACAGGTACGGTGGTGAAGCACAGATGAGATTTCCAACCACTCTTCCTGCTCCAAGTAACGTTGGTCCCATCTTGGGGTCTCCTGTCTACTCTAGTGAGTACAAAATACTGAAATGAGACTATTTCTAAGAGTTTGAATTTTAGAAACTATGTAGAACATTTTCATGAACAAACCTTTTTATTATATTTTATTTACTGCTACTGTTTTATTGGGTGAATAATTCTATAGATGCTAACTTTTTTTTTTTTAAGATATTTATTTATTTAATAGATAGAGAGAGATCACAAGTAGGCAGAGAGGTGGGCAGAGAGAGAGAGGGGGAAGCAGGCTCCCTGCTGAGCAGAGAGCCCAATGTGGGGCTCGATCCCAGGACCCTGAGATCATGACCCGAGCTGAAGGCAGAGGCTTAAACCACTGAGCCACCCAGGTGCCCCTATAGATGCTGACTCTTAAAAGTGATGGTATAGGGGCACCTGGGTGGCTCAGTGGGTTAAAGCCTCTGCCTTCAGCTCAGGTCATGATCCCAGGGTCGTGGGATCGAGCCCTGCATCGGGCTCTCTGCTCGGCAGGGAGCCTGCTTCCTCCTCTCTCTCTGCCCGCCTTTCTGCCTACTTGTGATATCTATCTGTCAAATAAATAAAATCTTTAAAAAAATTAAAATTATTAAAAAAAAAGTGATGGTATACTGAGTTCTTTATGTTAGAGAACAAAATAACATGTAACTATTAGTATTTACAGAACTCATTTGTTATTTATCCAAAAGGAAGGAGGTGAATGATTAAATTATAACTAAACTTCTACCTCAGTGTTTTCCAAAGTGGGAATTGTTAGAAAGTTCCTGGGAAATGAGTGGAGTCCCTAAATCTTAAATATTTCATGGGGGCACCTGGGTGGTTCAGTTACTTAGCGTCTGCCTTCAGTTCAGGTCATGATCCCAGGGATCTGGGATTGAGCCCCGCATCAGGCTCCCTCCTCAGGGGGATCCTGCTTCTCCCTCTCCTGCTCCTGCTTGTGTCCCTTCTCTCGCTGTGTCTCTCTTGGTCAAATAAATAAATAAAATCCTTAAAAATAAATAAATAAATATTTCATGGATGGTGCCACTCCTCACTCATGCTTAGAAACAGCTTCTCTGCCTAATTTAATCAAATTTAAAAGATTTAGAGGTTATTTTATAAATGTTGATTTTTTTTTTTTCTTTTTAGGTTCTCCTATTCCTAGTAGTAGTCCATACCCAAATCCATCATTTTTGGGAACACCATCTCAAGGTACCTCTTTTCTTTGTTTTATACTGATACTACTACTAGTCTTTTTGAAGAGCTAACACTATTATCCTTAAAGCTTAGTGAAAGAAATACTAACCTGCCCTAGTCTCTTGCAAATAATGTAATTGAATAGAAGTTACATCCAAACAAGTATTGACATTTGGCCATGAGTGCGTGCCTTTGCATAGGAACACTTGTAGTAGTATACCTGAAAGCTCCTTATTTGGGTACCAGGATTCAAGTTTTAGCCATGAAATCTGTATGATTAGCTCTCTGATACCCGACGTTAAGGAGGGGTGACCAGAAGTTTTTTTGCCTTTTATCCTGCATGCCGACACTTGAAAGCCTACCTGGGAGCATCCGTCCAATCTGAGTGTCTTATTAGGAAAAACCAAATTCAGTATCTGATTATTCCAGTATTTTTGTAAATTTTCTTGCCTTTAGGCCTAGATAAAGAGGCTTTGGTTATTGTGGATGGTGAATGTTTAAGGTTAAATTTAAAGATTTGTCTTTCTTACATTGTGTACAAGGTGTACATCCTCCTGCCATGTCGACTCCAGTGTGTATCTCAGGAAACCCAGCAACTCAGGCTGCAAGTATGAGTTGTATGGCTGCACCAGAGATTGTGTACTCTGGAAAACACAATGGTATTTGCATTTACTTTTCTCGAATCATGGGGTAAGTTTTGCATGGAATAACCAACTGTTGCTTACCTTTTCTTGTTTTGTGTAGTTGAATATTTTTAACTAAATTTGGGACATCATTTATTCCCGTTAAATTTTACTTATACTTGTTTTAGCTCACTTGTTTATCAATATGATTGTTTTCTATTTTCTAAACAATCTGTGATTGTTTAGCTTTTTTTTTAAATCATCTAACCATCTATATGTGGTGTTGTGTTTTATATATATGCATACACATATGTATTAACATACAGTGTTACAAACCACCCCATTAACTCAGTGAAGTGTATCTGCAAGTCGGCGAGGCAGTTCTGGTTTGACTGAGCTGGACTCACTCATTTATATACATTCAGCTGTCAGGTTGAAGAGAGTTCTGTCAATTTTGGCTGGATTCTCACATATTTAGGGTCATGTTTGTATGCTGGTCTAGAATGGTCTCTGCTGAGGCAGTTGGGTTGTTTTCATATGCTCTGTCATCCCCTGGCAGGTTAGATAAGGATTACTATTCATTTGGTGATGGCAAGGTGAGACAGGGGTAGACATTTGCAAAGCCTCTTGATGCCTACCTAAGTTTAGAGTTGGCTTACCATCAATTTAACCTCATTCACTGAGCCAGGGAAACACCTCCATGCGGTGAGACAGGGGTAGACATTTGCAAAGCTTCTTGATGCCTACCTAAGTTTAGAGTTGGCTTACCATCATTTTAACCTCATTCACTGGACCAGGGAAACATCTCCATGCCAACCCAGATTCAAAAATAGAATCCAGTAAAAAATGGGAAATACACTCATTATGAGAGACAGATCAAAGTCATCTTGTAAAAAGGATAAGTATAATGAGGAACAAAGAATTACAGCCATTTTTGCATTAGTCTACCATATCATCTAGTTAATTATCCTGTCTGTTCTATATTTGTCTTAGATTTGAAGTGGATGCTTTCATTAGAATCATTTGCTTAAAATGTGAAACAGTGCAACACACTTGTTTACAATTCATTGCCCATAGTCTTTTGATTTTTCTCTAGCAGTATTTCATTATGTGAAATAACTTAGATAAATCAGGTTTAGAAATCTTGTTTTCCGGGACACCTGGGTGGCTCAGTTGGTTGAGCAGCTGCCTTCGGCTCAGGTCATGATCCTAGCGTCCTGGGATCGAGTCCCACATCGGGCTCCTTGCTCAGCAGGGAGCCTGCTTCTCCCTCTGCCTCTGCCTGCCATTCTGTCTGCCTGTGCTCGCTCTCTCCTCCTCTCTCTCTCTGATAAATAAATAAAATCTTTAAAAAAAAAAAAAAAGAAATCTTGTTTTCCATTCTTTTGGATAACTTTGTAAAGTGTTAAATCATTGCCGTACTTTGACAAACACACAAAGGAATTTACTACATAGTGTATTTGTTTTTTGTTTGCACAGTATAATTATTAAAACATCTTTTATTTCAGAAATATCTGGGATGCTAGTTTAGTTGTGGAGAGAGTATTCAAGAGTGGCAACAGAGAAATCACTGCAGTAAGTGTACTGTATAACGCATTTCATTGCTGTGTGTAACCAGTTTATGATTTAATTGTATTAATAGATTATTTCACATTTCTTGGTGTTATAAACAAGATGCAATGGTTATTCTTTATGTACAGGTTTGTGTACATGTCTGATAAACTCTCCTTGCCCTGGGTGAAGTCCCAGCTCTGTCACTTACATAAATGATGAGTCATTTTCTTAATATTTTAGTCTGATACCTCACTATAAGAAGAGAACAATAAGTCCTCTTCTTCTTAAGGTTGTTGTGAGTGTTAAACAGAATAACTCCTAATACTTAATATTACTCAGAGCCATTATTTAGTGTTTTGCTTATATGCTCCCGAACTCCAGGAACCCACTACTGATTTCCATGCATTAGTATACTTTCTGGAGTGCTGTAAGAATAGATCCTGTACGGGCGCTTGGGTGGCTCTGTCTGTTAAGGTGTGCCTTTGGCACAGGTCATGATCCCAGAGCCCTGGGATGGAGCCACACTTCGGGTTCCCTGCTCGGCAGGGATCCTACTTCTCCCTATTCCTCCTGCTCGTCTCTCTTGTTCTCACTCTCACTTGTGCTCTCTCAAATCAATAAATAAAATCTTTTAAAAAAAAAAAAGAAAAAAGAATAGATTTTGTAAAACTTTGTATTATCATAAATTCAGTTAGTAAAAATTTTTCAACATGAAATATGAATGCAATTTAAACTTTTTTCTTTTTAAATCTGAAAGATACCAAATATTTTTTCAATTCTGATACTTTTTAAAGTTCACATTTCTAAGAAGAATGTATTTATTTAACATAGTATATGATTCCATTTATATAAAGTTCAAGAACAGGCAAAACTAACTGTTGTTGACAATAAGAAAAGTGGCCACCGGGTACCTGGGTGGCTCAGTGAGTTAAGCCTCTGCCTTTGGCTCAGGTCATGATCTCAGGGTCCTGGGATTGATCCCCACATCAGGCTCTCTCCTCAGCGGAAAGCCTGCTTCCCCCTCTCTCTCTCTCTCTGCCTGCCTCTCTGCCTACTTGTGATTTCTCTCTCTGTGTGTCAAATAAATAAAATCTTTAAAAAAAAAAAAGTGGCTACCTGGTAGATGGAATGACTAGTGACTAGAAAGGAGCATTAGGGAACTTCTTGGGTGTTGGAAATATTCTATATTGTGGTTTGGGTGATGACTGTATTAAAACATAAAAAGCTATCAATTACTGTATGTCATTTATACCTAAAACAAAACAGAGCGGGATGGGAGGGATGTGGGTATCTAGCCCTTTATTCTGGTCACAAGCATAAATGATTACTATTAATGAAGATAGGAAACTTAAAAATTGAAACTTGACATTCAATTATAAAGTATATTTTTTACATATACAATTTTTCAAGTGTTTTAAAGCTTTTGAAAATACTTTTTTTCTTACAGATTGAAAGTAGTGTTCCCTCCCAACTGTTGGAGTCAGTGCTGCAAGAACTAAAAGGTTTGCAAGAGTTTCTAGACCGAAACTCCCAATTTGCAGGAGGACCCTTAGGAAATCCAAAGTAAGAATAAATAAGATTTATTTGCCTATTTTTTCCTTTTTCTCTCTGAGATAGAATTCTTGTTATAAAATTCATCCTTTAAAATTTTAGTTCAGTAGTATATTTATAAGTTGATGCTATTATCACCTCTAATTCCAGCATATTTTCATCATGCCAAAAAGGAACCCTTTACGCATTAGCAATTACTCCCTCTTTCAGGCCACAGTAGCAATAATACCATAGAATGGCTTAAACAACAAACATTTATTTCTCAAAGTTCTGGAGGCTGGAAGTCTGAGATCAGGGTGCTAGCATGGTTGGGTTCTGGTGAGGACCCTCTTCCTCATTTATAGGCAGCTGCTTTCTTTCTGTGTCCTAACATGGCAGACAGAAAACTAAGTGACAAGCTCTCTGGTCTCTTATAAGGCTATTAATCTCATTGTGGGGCTTCACTCTCATCAACGGATCTAACCCTAATTACCTCCCAGAGTTACCACCTCCTAATACAATCACTCTGGGAATTGGGACTTCAATATTGAAATACAGTGGGACACAAACAGTCCATAGCACTCCTCATTACCTGTCCCTAGCAGCCACTGATCTGTCTGTGTCTGTGGACCTACTATATTCTGGACCTTCTATGTAAATGGAAATGTGGCCTTTTGTTTCTGGCTTCTTTGAGCATATTTTCAAGTTTCACGTGTTTTAATGTGTATTGTACTTTGTTTCATTTTTCAGTTCATCAGGTGATGCTCATTTGGGTTATGTTATTAGCTTTTTGGTTGCTATGAAAAATGCTGATGTGAACATACCTTATAGAGTTTTTGTGTGGGGGTACACTTAGGATAAAAAAAAATTTTATTATAGAAATAATTTGGTCTTTTTGTAAAGATTTCACTTTACTTACCAGAAAATTTATAATCTGAAATATGAGTATAAACTATATGAAACATATAAAGGTATTTATTTAAAATTGCAAATAGACACTTTCATAGGTCCTCCCCTGACAAACCCTGGGGCCAAGATTTGGTAGTTGCTGCTGAAAGAAAACCCTTGATTGCATCCTTGCCCTGTGACTGTGCCAGTTGCCGCTGTCACTCAGTGGGACAGAGGGACTGTTCTGTGACATCATATTCAACATTGTATCATTCTCCTGCTGCTCGAACCTTAGGTCTTCTCCCTAAAAAAAAAAGATAATAATAATAATTAAGAAAAAAGTTTTTAAAAATTGCAATAGAATCTAAATAGGCACACTTTTATGAAACATTGTATACACTCATTGTATTATATACTGTATATACTGTATCTATTGTATATACTCACTATGTAGTTTAGAACTTTCCAAATCAGTGGAATAAATAATTTGTATATTGGCTGCATATTTTGCCATTATTTATATGCAAACATTTAATGTATAACTCTACTAATAATTGTAGTGTTTCTGTTTTTCATGTTATAAACAAGGTGCAGTGGTTACTCCTCTTTATACATGTTTGTGTACTTGTTCAGTAATCTTCAATGAATTTCTTGAGAAATAGAATTATTGGGTGTAAGGACTTTTTTTAAAATGTTGATATATAGGGGTACCTGGGTGGCTCAGTGGGTTAAGCCTCCGCCTTCAGCTCAGGTTATGATCTCCGGGTCCTGGGATTGAGCCCCGCATCAGGCTCCTTGCTAGGCAGGGAGCCTGCTTCTGTCTCTGCCTCTGCCTGCTTGTGTGCTCGCTCTCTCTCTCTCTCTCTCTCTCTGACAAATAAATAAATAAATAAAATCTTTTTTTTTTTTTTTTTAAAGGACTAACATTAAAAAGAAAAAAAAAGTTGATATGTAGTATTGTCTCCTGAGAAAGTTATACCAGTTTTCTTTATTTTGAGCCTTTGGAACACTCTGTAAAATATATCTTAACATATAAATTGATTTCTCCCTTCTTTTGTTAACATAGTTTAAGAGTCTTTATCTTTTCATAAGATGGTTTAACCTCTACCCATGTTTCGCTTTAATTTAATGTTTGATCTTATTCTCACCATCCTGAATTTTGCCTTTTGTTGTATGTTTTGTTTGTTTTTCTTTCCTTCCCCATTCCCTTATTTTACTGGATTGATCAGACTTCTTCCTACCCCAAACACAGATTTAGAAGTTTTATACGTGATTTTCTTTCTCTAGTAGTTAGTTTTAAATTCTGAAAAATACATATCTCTGTCAGCATTAGTAATTGGACAGAACTATTATTACTCCTTTTTCCCCTACCCTCCACCAGTATCCTTCTTGGAAATTACCTGAAATTTTAGTTGTAAGGTATTTTTTCTTTTTCTTTTTTTTTTTTAACATTATATTCTTATGTTAATAGGTTCTTAGCAGTTCATTGAAGTTTACAGTTATAACTGAAGTTGTCTGTTAATTGAATACCCTGCTACTTTAATAATTTCTCTTCAGTTAGTACTTTTTTCATTGAGTGTTTTGGGTTTTTCAGATATATAGTCCTGTCATCTACAAATAGAGATAATTTTACCTTTTTTTTCTAGCTCTGGTTGCTTTTTTCTGTCTATATAGGCTGATATTTCCAACACCGTGTTAAATGGTAGTGGAAATACAGTGGGCATCTGGGTCCTGCTCCTGACTTCAGTGAGAAAGCTTACAGTGTTTCTGCATTAAAGATTATGCCTACATAGATAGTTCATCATACTAAGAAAGTATTCATCTATTTCTGTTTTATTGAGTTTTCATATAAAGTGAGTATTGGAATTTGTCAAATGTTGTCTGCATTTTGCAGAGATTATATTTTTTCCTTTTATTAACATTTTCTCATTTCAACCAACCCTTCATGCCTGCAACGTTAGTTTCACTGAGTATTTGTTAATAGCTTCTTAGGATGTAATTTATATGCCACAAGATTCACTTATTTTAAATGTTTGATTCTGCAAATTTTAGTAAATATATAGAATTGTGCAACCATCATCATAATCCATTTTGGGAACATTTTCTTCAACTCAAAGACATTTCTTTTGTCCATTTGCAGTCATTTCCACCCTTAGCCTCAAACACTTATTAATCTGTCCTATCTACAAATTGGCCTATTGTTGACATTTCGTACAAATGGGATTATATAATTTGTGGTCTTTAGAATCTAGCTTTTTTTGCTTAGCATTATTTTAAGGTTCATGTTCGAGGTCCAGGTTGCAACATAAATCAGTACTTCTTCCCTTTTTATTGCCTAATGGATATGGATTGTAAGGTCATAGTCATTTTCTCTCAGATTTTCATTTACAGTTTATTCCATTTTCTTCCTAAACTTTAATATTGCAGAGGAAGAATACATTGCCTTTCTGATTCTCGTTTCTCTGTAATGACTTGTGTTAGCTTCGAAGGTTTTTATGCCTTTGTCTTTATTACTAAAAACTTAGCAATTTCACCATGTCTTCAGTATGTCTTTTTTCGGTGAGTATTGAGAACTAAACTTTCTCAGTAAGCATTTAGAACTAGACTTAAGCCTTGGTGAATTTTCTTCTGTTATTTTTTTTTTATTATTATACTATCTGATTAGTTCCCTTCTCTTGGGAAAATCCTATTAACTCTCCTGGATCTAGCCTCAGTTTCTTCTCTTTTCTTCCATAATTTCCTTTCTTCCATTTGTTGTGGTGGTGGTTCTCTAGATTACAGAATTCCTAGAGCTGATGTTCTCAATCATTGAATATATATATATATATATATATACACACATATATATATATTTTTTTTAAAGATTTACTTATTTACTTTGTTGGGCAGGGGCATAGGAGAGTGAGAGAGAGAGAGATTGTCTTAAGCAGATTCCGCAGTGAGCGTGGAGCCTGATGCTGGGCTTGATCCCACAACCCTGAGATCATGGCCTAAGCTGAAATCAAGAGTCTGGCGTTTAAGCAACTGAGCCACCAGGGGCCCCAAGTATGTTTTTTTTTTTTTTTTTTTAAAGGTCACATTTACTAATCTAGCACCATAATTCCAGTCTTAGGCCGTCTCAAGTGGCTGGAAGGAGGAAGGGACAGGTGAGGAAGCTGGAAAAGGGTGGCTCTTAACTTGTGGCCCCATCTGTGCTCTCAGGCAATGCAGGATCTAACAGGAGAATTATTGAGGCTGGAATTTAAAACAAAAACTTTTGGTTCAGATGGTAAGGAGGCCCTCAAGAACAGCAGAATCGGTATATCCAGAAGGCAGTGCTGGAGTCCGCCTCATGAGCTAGGGGGTTTCTTCTTGGCATCCAAGTCCTTTTTTATTTCTTCTAGTTTTTTAGCCAGGTTTGGTATGTCATAGTTCTGAGCCAGATACATTCCAACCACGTTGCCAAGAGTAAATCCAAGCAGGAACTGCAGCATGGCGTCGGCGAGGAGAGGCGCGAAGGGCCCCAAGTATGTTTTAAATAGCATCTGTTTAGGAACACCTGGGTGGCTCTCTTGTTTGAATGGCTGCCTTCAGCTCAGATTATGAACCTGGGGTTCTGGGATCTAGTCCTGAATCAGGCCGCCTGCTCAACAAGGAGTCTGCTTCTCCATTCCCCTTCTTTTGTGCTTTTGCTTGCTCACTCTCTCTTCCCCTCAAAAAAATAAATAAATAAAATCTTTTTTTTTTTTTAAATAGCATCTATTCAATTTCTCTGATATATTTTTTTTTCTGGCCATTATATTTTTAGTTCTAAGATCTCTTTTATTTTCCATTTTTCATGATTTAGCACTTACAATGTGAATACCAGATTTCACACGATAGATTACCTGCTAAAACAAACAAGACTGACATTCTCCAGAGAGCTGATATAGACAGCAACATGGATGACTGTCAAATATATGATGCTATAGAAAAGAAGCCAGAATAGATTTATATTACATACTGGAAAAGGCAAAAACTGTAGGGGTAGGGGCACTTAGGGGTGGGGGCACCAGGTTAAGCATCTGCGTTGGACTCAGATCATGGTCTCAGAGTTCTGGGATGGAGCTCCGCATTGGGCTCTCTGCTCATCGGGGAGCCTGCTTCTTCCTCTCCCTCTGCCACTCTCCCTGCTTGTGCTTTCTCATTTCCTTTCTCTGTCAAAGAAATAAGTAAAATCTAAAAAAAAACTTATGGGGTAAAGAAGAGAAGAGTGGTGGCCAGGCTTAGGGGTGGGAAGAGGATTTGGATACAAGAAACAGTACAAGAGAATTTGAGGCATGACGGAACTGTTCTGTATGTGGTGGTAGTTGTATGATTGTGGTGGTAGTTATATGAAACTATGCATCTGTCAAAACTCATAAAACTACACATGGGAAAGGTAGATTTTATTATGTAACTTGAAACCAAAATGTTGCTCATCTTTGAAGGATGCTAGAAACCAATTCATTACTTTTAAATTTGGCGGATAAAGAGAAAGAAGCAACCACTTATCTAGCCTTTCTGAATAAAAATGGACATCACAATAACCAAATAATTGAAACTTTAAGCATCCAGGAGGTTAAAATGATCCAGTTTTAAATCATCATTTATTTGCTTTACTATTCTACTACTTCACTATTCTGTAGAGGAAACGAATATTAACAATGTATCCTACCTCATTTATATTAAATATTCAGAATAGGCAAACTTAAAGAGACAAAAGTATGCTAGCAGTTACTTAGGGTAGGGGTGGAGAGATATGGATTGACTGCTAATAGAGAGTGGGTGAAAATGTTCTAAAATCAGATTGTGGTGATAGTTGCACAACCCTGTGAATGTATTTTGAAAAACTAAATTATGTACTTTAAATGGTTGAATTGTATGATGTATGATTCATATCTCAGTAAAGCTGTCAAAAACACAAATACACATTCTGAAATTTGTTTCAGTACAACTGCCAAAGTGCAGCAGAGGCTGATAGGATTCATGCGTCCTGAAAATGGAAGTACCCAGCAGATGCAACAGGAGCTGCAAAGGAAGTTTCATGGTAAGTTATTCCTTCTGATCAGTTGACTGTACATGACGCCCATAAAGAGTTTTATTCATCAAATAGGAAACAGTGGATTGAATAGAACAGTGAACCTCCCTTAATAAGATCTGGTTTTTGATAACACATATATTTTTTATTCAAATAACAGTGTGGTTAAGAAAAGTGGGACTGTATGGCTTTCATATATTTCCATAACTTTCAGCCCATTAAGTTTTTTCCTTTCTTTTACAAGAAACATGATAATCTTTTTTAAAATAAGTTTTTAAATCATAAAATAGACTATAGTTTTAACCACATTCACTTGGTTGTGCAAATGTCACTACTATCCATCTCCAAAACTTTTTTCATCTTCTTAAAAAACTCTGTACCGAAACAGTAACTCCCCATTTCTCACACCATCCCAACCCTACTACTGTCAACCATTCGTTTGGTTTTTTTAGTCTGAATTTGACTACCCAATATACTTCATATAAGTGGAATTACACAGGGACCCCCTTTGCCTCTGGCTCATTTCAGCTAGCATATGTCTTCAGAGTTCATCCATGTTGCGGCATACGTCTAAATTTCCTTTCTTTTTTAAGACAGTATTATTCCATTGTATGTCTACAGAGGTTTCCCCTGCTATCTGAAAGTAGTGTTCCTATGAAACCTTTCATAAGCCAGAATGGTGGCATAAAGTTAGGAAGCAGTTACCATTAAATTATATGGAAAAATTTTTGAGCATTCCCAGACCCCCAAAAATAACCTTTCTTAGACTTTTCTGTTCCTTAGGATACTTTTTCTTTTTCTTTTCTTTTCTTTTTTTTTTTTTTTTTTTTCTTTTTTTTTTTTTAAAGATTTTATTTATTTATTTGACAGAGAGAGATCACAAGTAGGCAGAGAGGCAGGCAGAGAGAGAGAGGAAGAAGCAGGCTCCCTGCTGAGCAGAGAGCCCAATGCGGGACTCGATCCCAGGACCCTGAGATCATGACCTGAGCCGAAGGCAGCGGCTTAACCCACTGAGCCACCCAGGCGCCCTCTTTTTTTTTTTTTAAGTTTACCTTTTTTAGTAATTGTGGGGCTTGAACTCACGAACCTGATGAGATCAAGTCACATGCTCTTCGAACTGAGCGCAGCCAACCTTTAGGACACATTTAGAGATAAAGCATAGAATTCCACAGACACATTTCAAAGTTGTGGCAGCTTGTTGCTGAGGTGATGTGTGTGGTTTCTGGGAAAGGGGTTTGGCAGGGTGCGTGCTGCCTCCGTAAAGGCTCACTGCAGAACAAACACTGAATACTGGGTTTAGGGTATTGTATCTTGAAACCAGAAAAAAAAGCTTGGGTTTTTGAGCACTTGGGTTGCTTCCACCTTAGAGGTATTGTGAATAATTCTGCTATGAACGTGTTGTACAAATATAAATTTGAGCCCTTGCTTTGTTTTTTTGTTATGTACCCAGAAATGGAATTGCTGGATCATATGGTAGTCCGTATTTTAATTTTTGAAAAACTGCCATACTATTCTCTATGCACCATTTTACATTTCTGCTAGTAGTGCACAAGCATTTCAATTTCTTCACATCTTCACCAGTTATTTTTCTCTTTTTATAATCTCCATCCTAGTGGTTACAATGTGGTATCTCATTGTGGTTTTTGATTTGCATTTTCCTAATGATTAGTGGCACACCTTTTTATAAAGTTAAAAATGTGAATCAAATTTTTGGTTGGTTTTGGGATTTCTTTTTTGTTTTTGTTGTTGTTGTTGTTGTTGTTTTTCTGTTATAAATAGTAACAAGGAAGGAACAAGGTAATGGAAAACTTAGAATCATCAATTACTCCAGAAATAGTTTGGAATAATAATAAATCATTGCTTAAATTTTGCCTGCCATTTGGTTTTTTAAAAGAATTTTTGTGTTCTGTTTGAGCCATTTCGGGCTGATAGATCCTTGCTAATTAAGACCCAGCCATTTAATCTTGTCCCTTCCTGCTAAATCTAGTTTTTCGTTTACTGTTTCATAAACATTTTTTCATTACTGCTGTTGGTACTTCAGTAAAATCTTAAGCCTGACAATACCAAGCATTGGTAAGGATTAAAACAAAAGGAGGGTTCAGATTGCTGGCACATGTACACTGAAACGACTACTTTAGGGAGCAGTTTGATCATAGCCTATAAAAGCTGAAAATGCATATATATTGAAGCCCAGCAGTTTCACTTCTAAGGATACATCGTATAGCAGTCTTTATCAGACTTTTTTTCTTATGGTAAGAAATACATTTTATGTTATGACCTTAATGTTTGAAAGCATATATACATAACTGAAACAAAATTATAGGAAATAACTACCTGTTTTACACTCTAATATTTTCCTTTTTTATTTTATTCCCTTTTTCTTTTTTTTAAGTAGGCTCCATGCCCAGTGTGGGTCTTGAACTTAAAGCCCTGAGATCAAGTGTTGCATGGTCTACTGACTGAGCCAGCCAGGCACTCCAATTTTCTTTCCTTTTTAAAGGGGGGAAGGTAGCTGTCATGACTGACCGAATTGATTTCATGACTTGCCCACTTATTTATTTATTTATTTATTTATTTATTTTCACCAATTTATTTCATCCAGGGTTTGAGGAACATAGTCCTAGAGAAATCTGATGGTGCTTTTCAGGAGTCCTTTCTTAAGAATATTTATTGCATTATTGTTTTAGTAGCAAAGCATGGGAGATAGTATAAATGTCCTTAAGGTGGAAAATGGACCTAATTGTGGTATACTTACATGATGGAATATCCAGTAATATATATTAGAATATTAAGATTAATATTAAATACTTATTAAAATACAGCTGGGTGGAAAAAGTGGTGTAAATGGTTTAAAAACAGCAGTTTTTGTTTTATGTGTGCACACGCAGACACATAGAACCACATATACATATAATGACGTGATGAAAGGATGACTTCAACAAGTCATGATCATGGTTGGCTGGGATGTGGGGAGACCAGTGAGGATTTCAGCCTTAACTATAGTTGTTCTTATTGAAAGCAAAATGTTGTGTTATTTAAAACAAAACAACCTATGTCATTGTATAAAACTTCATCAGTTGTGTTTTGTAATTAGAGGCTCAACTGAGTGAAAAGGTTTCACTTCAGGCAATCCAGCAGTTGGTTCGAAAATCATACCAGGCTCTGGCTTTATGGAAGCTTCTTTGTGAACATCAGTTCACTGTCATTGTAGGAGAACTTCAGAAGGTAGGATTTCTTTTCCTTTAAGATCATATTGTTAATTCTGTGCTTAGTTTGTTTTCTTTTGAGTTAGCTTTAATCTTACACTTGGGTTTGAGAGGAGACTTTCGGGGAGAAGCATTTAGGTGGTATGATGAAGTTAGTTATCTGCTTAATGGAAATCTTAATGGAAACTTGCACTAAATCATGAAAACTTGAGGGATCCACTTTGTCAAAACCACAAGTTTTTACAGTATGTGAGAATTTTATTATGGTATATGAATGAAATCTTTACGAAAAGTATTTTTTTATACAGTAGGTTGTAACCGTTATTTGGATTTCAGATCCCTTTGGGAATTTGATTAAAACTCTTTCTTCCCACCCTCAAAGAATGCATACAGATACATCCACAAAATTTTTGCCTGTAATTTCAGAGTCTAATGACTTAAATATTCTTACTTTTAAAAAGGTTTACCATTTGAGAAATGAATGGGTCAGATTTCTCTTGCTGTCCTCATTTGAATCCTTTTTAAGTATGATGGCAGTTTGCATTCACTTAAATGTTAGGCCACTGGGGGGAATGTATTACTATTGTGAATATTTCTAAACATATACAAAAATAGAGTAAATACTACATTATAATCATATACACTTGCATTCAGCATTTTCAAGATTTTATCAACTTTCATTAATCTATTCTCTTTTTCTTTACCAAATTACTTTCAAGATGATCCTAGATATCGTGTCATTTCATTCCTGTGAACTATGTTCTCTAAGGAAAGGTGTGATGTGAATCTGTCATGCCCTTTGATCATGTTGACTCAGCTGACTGGTTAAGCGGGTGTTCCCTTTCTCCCTCACCACTCCATGTGCATCCCTTCCAAAGCTTTGTGCTCGAAGAGGATGATCTTCCTTGATAGAGGTAGACCATTCTTTGGTCAAGGGTATACAAATAGTTGAGTGTCCCTGCTAGAACCTCCAAACGAGCTCTCAAGGTCCATTTGTAGGACCTGAACTGAAATCAAGAGTCGGATGCTTAACCAACTGAGCCACTCTCAGGCACCCTGTAAACCCAAAATCTTTTAATGTAGCTAAGTGATTATTCTTTCTGGTTATGACTAAAATCAGGAAACCTGGCTCTAATTTTGGTTCTGCCTACATTTTACTTCTCTCACTTGTAAATTGAGAGATTTCGACTGGTCATACTGTGGGTTCTTTAACAATTATGTGATTCTATGGAAGTTTGCAAAAATGTGTTAATCTGTATAGTTTAGCATATTTTCTCTTTTGAACTATAGAGTCTTTTAATTTTTTATTTTAAATTGCTAAAGAAATTTTGTTGTGGGTAGAAATAGGATATTTCTGTATTTTTGGTAGAAAAAAAGGACTTTGTATTATACTCCTAGGAATTTCAAGAGCAGCTGAAAATCACCACCTTTAAAGATCTGGTAATCAGGGACAAGGAACTGACGGGGGCATTAATCGCTTCTCTTATCAACTGCTACATCAGAGATAATGCTGCTGTTGATGGCATTAGTTTACACTTACAGGATATCTGCCCACTTCTGTATAGCACTGATGATGCAATTTGTTCTAAGGTATGATGCTTTATCAGCTCTTTCAATGTCTCTTAAAGAGGGTTTCATAGTATGAAAAGCACAATAGAACTGGAATCAGAAACCATCTTTTACTTAACATATGACGTCTCTTGAGTGGGTCTCCTAACCTCTCTCTTGGCCTCCAGAGTCTCTATCTATATGATGAAAGGAGTTGGAATACATCATTTCTTAAAATCCTTGTATATTGAAGTTTTTCATAAAGAATATAACATTTCTAGACCATATTTTTTTAAATGGTTAAACACGTATCTCCTTAGAAATTAAAAATTACTAAAACTTTAAGTCTGTAATAAGAGTTGATTGGGCAATTTTTATTGATCCTTTCTTACAGGTAAAAATAATTTAAATCAGTATCACATGGACTGCCTGCTGACCAATAATGTATTCACTAGGCAAGAGATTTACCAGTCAAAAGCTATCTTGCTTAAAATATTTGTGAGAGGAGTTAAAAGTAGCTAAGATTTTTTTGGTCAAAAATTTTTCTGCCTAAAATTAAGAAGAAATAAGTTTGTAGAGTTGTTTTTATTTTTTCTGATAATAAACCGGATGTTAATTGAGACATAGACCAAGACTTATGTTGGTAATATTGTCTATGTGCTGGATTTTATGTCTTTTTAAGTTCTTGTCATCTCTAATCTAGGCGAATGAACTCCTCCAGCGTTCCCGACAAGTTCAGAACAAGACTGAAAAGGAAAGAATGTTAAGAGAATCCTTAAAGGAGTATCAGAAAATCAGCAATCAAGTGGACCTTTCCAATGTTTGTGCTCAGTATAGACAAGGTGAGAAACAAAATGTTCTTCACATCTTTTTCTTAACTCAGGGGACAAATGACTGTTTTATTTTAAGCTACTGATAAAAAGCCTCTTAACATAAGCAACACTTCCCCAAGTGATACTACTTGGGAAACTCATGCCTTGTGTTTTAGTGTTTGATGGCTGGCCTCTGCAAAAACTATAATGTTCTTTTTATATCTTGAAATAGATAACTTTTAACACAGGAGTTTCAATCCTTGTCCTTGTATACTATCTATATTAGATAGCTTCGTGGATTACATTTATTTTTGGATGCTTTCAATTCTTTTGGCTAATTTTTAAAATAGTACTTGTCTGCTTGCTTTTAAATTACTTTTTTGTTTGTTTTTTTAATTTATTTATTTGACAGACAGAGATCACAACTAGGCAGAGAGGCATGCTGAGCAGAGAGCCTGATGCAGGGCTCGATCCCAGGACCCTGGGATCATGACGCGAGCTGAAGGCAGAGGCTTTAACCCACTGAGCTACCCAGGCACCCCTAAATTACTTTAAATCAAATCTAACGCAATGTAAAAATAGTAACTGTTAGCACAGATACTGTTTTGAATTCTAAGATTTTTTTTTCCCATCAAGGAACAGAAATCTTCCCTTTTGTTATTCTAACTTTGGAGAAACATTTTTCCAATAAAGAAAATACACTTAATAGCTGCCTTTTAGGCATGTTGGTACCTTGTTCTTCGGTGGATTCACCATATATATGATTGTGTCATTAAGGTGACTAGCATACAGTAGAGACATAGAAACCTTGATCAGTACTTTTATAAACCAGCTAAGGAAAAACACATCCAGCTTAATAAGCCTTATCTCTTTGTCCTTTTCCTTTCCCATTAGTCCGTTTTTATGAGGGTGTAGTGGAACTATCTCTTACTGCTGCAGAAAAAAAAGATCCTCAGGGTCTTGGACTTCATTTCTATAAACATGGAGAACCAGAAGAAGACATCGTGGGACTGCAGGCTTTCCAAGAAAGGCAAGTTTATCACCCTAGTGGCTTGTCAACTTTTTGGATACAGACTTTCCTTGGTGTACAGTTTGATTGATTATATTAGGAAAACAATATTCTAAGTACAACACTTATAAGAATGAATTATGCTTTCACTTAAAAATGTTTTGTTTTATCACAGGCCTAAATTAGGATTATAATTCTTGCCTTAGGGGTCAACTTTTACTCTGGTTGAAATTCTTAAGGACTTATAAATGTTTTTGAACTTGCCTCTATGGTTTTTAGAACACTGTACTAATGTCAGCTTTAAATGCAATAACTTATTTGGAACCATCTCTCCCCTACCTAATTTCTGGTTCTGGGTGATGATTAGTATTTTATTTTATGGGATGATTTTTAAATGTTCACAAATTAGTAGTGACTGTTAAGAAAAAAGTGTGTCCATAAAGGAAATATATAACCTATCTAAAACATGTTTTTTATTAATACATTAATTTTTATAACATCACCCTTTTATGGTTATGACATTTCTCAAACATAGAAAAAGTATACGATTTATATTATTTTTAATACCACATATATTTGTGTGTGTACATATAGCTAGTCCCCAAAATAGTCTTCATATTATTTTGTATTTAAATTAGATTAGTCAGTTGCTATCTAATTAAACAATGCATTTGCTCCTTTTCTGTTCTTTTTCAGATTAAACAGTTATAAGTGTATTACAGATACGCTTCAAGAATTGGTAAACCAAAGTAAGGCTGCTCCTCAGTCTCCCAGTGTACCCAAAAAACCTGGACCTCCAGTATTGTCATCTGATCCCAATATGCTGAGTAATGAAGAAGCAGGACATCATGTAAGGGACATAGCATATTTTTATCCTGAAAATACATTGTTTAGATGTTCTGTGTAATTGTGGAGACAGCTCGTCTTGGGAAAGGTAGTAGATCTTAGAAATAAGCATTTACAAAGATTCTTGATTTCAGCATTTTATAAGGCTGATGGTTATGATGTCCAGCAGGAGAGCCTTTAACTGCTAATTTTTTGTTTTGTTTTGTTTTAGTTTGAACAAATGCTTAAATTATCTCAACGATCTAAAGACGAGCTCTTTAGTATTGCCCTTTATAATTGGCTAATACAAGCTGATCTTGCAGATAAGCTATTGCAGGTAAAAAATATTTTTTTATTCCAATATTGCTAACTTGTATTTTCAATTAGCATGCATATAGTTGAAGGAGGGGCGCCTGGGTGGCTCAGTTGGTTAAGTGTCTGCCTCAGCCTGGGATCAAGCCCTGCATCGGGCACCCTGCTTAGCAGGGATCCTGTTTCTCCCTCTCCCTCTGCCTGTCACTCCCCAGCTTGTGCTCACTCGCTTGCTCTCTTCCTGTCAAATAAATAAAATCCTTAAAAAAAAAAAAAAAAAAAACACAGATACCAGGAAATTCATTTTCTTATCCTGAACCTACCATTATGTGTTAGCATCAATCCAAGTAATGTAATATCCTTTCCTGGTGGACAAAATAAACTATTGCTCTAATTTTCTAATATTGTGGGATGAAAATCATTGGATTATGAATTAGGAGTCCTAAACTTGGCATAACCTCTGCCATTAATTCAGTATGTGACTTCATACATGTCTTTTTACTATCCTAAGTCTCAGTATTCTTCATTCTGTAAAATAAATGTGTGGCATTTGACAATGGCAAGGACGTCTTTGAGGAATCAATAGCTGTGTTTTCATTTGTAGCTGGGGATGCCTAGGTAGCACATTCGGTTAAGCATTCGACTCTTGATTTCGTCACAGGTTGTGATCCTCGGGTCGTGAAATGGAGCCTGCTTGGGGTTCCCCCTGACCTATGCTCATGCTCACTCTCTCTCTGTCTCAAAAAAAAAAGAAAGAAAAATTCAAAAATTGTAATTGGATTATGATTAGTTTCATTAGCCTAATTCAACTATCAACTAGTTTAATTAGCCTAATTCAACTAGGCTAATTAGTTTAATTAGCCTAATTCAACTATCATAGCAACTCTTTGGTTAACTCTAGTAAAACAAAAATCATGTATAATGAAAAAAATTGCCCTCTGTCTGTTGTTAGATTATAATTTTGCTTATGTGTTTGTGAAGCAAGGCATACCTGTAGTTGTTTTAAAAATGTTGTAGTTGGGGTGCCTGGGTGGCTCAGTGGGTTAAGCCACTGCCTTCGGCTCGGGTCGTGATCCCAGGGTCCTGGGATCGAGCCCCACATCGGGCTGTCTGCTCTGCAGGGAGCCGGCTTCCTCTTCTTTCTCTCTCTGCCTGCCTCTCTGCCTACTTGTGACCTCTATCTATCAAATAGATAAATAAAAAATCTTTTTAATAAATAAATAAAGATGTTGTAGTTACTACATAAAGAGCAAGCGGCTAGCCCAGGAGAGTTTCTGAGTGACTGTGTAATTTGCAGATTGCTTCTCCATTTCTGGAGCCACATCTAGTCCGAATGGCCAAAGTTGATCAAAACAAAGTTCGTTATATGGATTTACTGTGGAGGTATTATGAAAAGAATAGAAGCTTTAGTAATGCTGCTCGCGTCCTGTCCAAATTGGCTGACATGCATAGGTATGGTATAATACTCTTACTTCTATGAATAATGATTGATAACTGACCTATAACTAGACACATCTGGATTTCAGAAATTAAATAAAACCTTATTCAGGTTATAGTATGTATAGTTTTTTATGCTTTTACTTGGATTTACATACAGTTTACAGTTTTTTCTTTTTTAATAGTGTATAGGAGGTACTAAATACCCAAGGTTGTCTTTAGTCAAACTAACTTCTAAATCTCTTCTTTAAAGTATGTCTTTAGATTCTTTACTACTAAACAGTTAATCAGTATTCTTAATTGAAAGGACAAAATCTGGGAGGCCTGGGTGTCTCAGTTGGTTGGATGACTGCCTTCGGCTCAGGTCATGGTCCCGGAGTCCCGGGATCGAGTCTCGCATCAGGCTCCCAGCTCCATGGGGAGTCTGTTTCGCTCTCTGACCTTCTCCTCGCTCATGCTCTCTCTCACTGTCTCTCTCTCAAATAAATAAATAAAATCTTTAAAAAAAAAGGGGGGGGGGCGCCTGGGTGGCTCAGCGGGTTAGGCCGCTGCCTTCGGCTCAGGTCATGATCTCAGGGTCCTGGGATCGAGTCCCGCATCGGGTTCTCTGCTCGGCGGGGAGCCTGCTTCCCTCTCTCTCTCTGCCTGCCTCTCCATCTACTTGTGATTTCTCTCTGTCAGGTAAATAAATAAAATCTTTAAAAAAAAAAAAAAAAAGGACAAAATCTCTCAAAGGCTTTATAATTTTAAATGTGTTACTAAATCTAGACTAATTTCCTCTGCACTGTTGGTTTAAATTACAAAAAAGTTTTGAGCATTTATGTTAAAGATTGTTAAGAATCTTATTAAAGAAAGCATTGAAATGTCTAGTTAGATTATCATATCAAAAAACAATATAATTTTGGACAGATCATTAATTTGACCTTGTATTTTCATTTGGAATCTTCTTTGCCAAAATAACACAAGTTCTATTTTTAAAACTGGAGCTCAATTAAGTTAGGAAGAAGAGGTTGTGGAAACAAAGTTGTTTTTAAACAAAGTTAATCAGAATGGTAACTTATGGGGCACCTTTCTGGCTCAGTCAGTAGAGCATGTGACTCTTATCTCAGGGTCATTAGTTCAAGCCACGGTTGGGCTTAGAGCCTACTTTAAATAGTTTAGATGTGACTGTAATAGCAAGTGTGAGTATGTACGTATTTATTCTTAATTGGCCTTCCATTAATATTTATTGACCTTTTTTCTTGTTATATTGTTATTATAACATATTCAGAAGGGATGCCTGGGTGACTCAGTTGTTCAGTGTCTACCCTTGGCTCAGGTCATGATCCCGGGGTCCTGGGTTTGAGTCTGCATCAGGCTTCTCTCTCAGCAGGGAGCCTGCTTCTCCCTCTGTGTGCCACTCCCCCTGCTTCTGTCTCTCTCTGTCAAATAAATAAAATCTAAAAAAAAAAATTCACAAATTCTCTAACTTAAGAACATTCATTATCCATATCTACTTTGTACATAACACATATAACCTAATTTCCTCCTCATGTGAGATACACTGTCCTTCTACTCTAGCTCTCAGCTTAACCTTCTTTTTCCGCAATAAAATATTTTTCCAACTATAATGTTACTCTCTTTCTTACCACACTCTTTTAGCTTATATAGGCTGCAGCAAATAAATTGGCAGCTATAGAATTTGTATTTTAAATTATTTGGAAATGTTACCTACTTTTAATATGTTTGGTTCAAGTAGGGCTTTTTTTAGAGATGAGAGGGGAAAGAAAGGGAAGCTCTTTTAGAAACAGGTCCCAAATGTACTAAACAGTCCTGTACGTGCAGCACTGAGAGATGGTCAGTGCTAAGTAACTGTCATCTACACCAGTACTTTCAAGGATAGAAGGGAGAGAGGAGTTAATTCTTCCTTTCTCCTTCCCTCCCTTTCTTTTTTTTTTTAGAAGGGGAAAAATATGGGAGCCATAGCTATACAGAAGGACAGTTTGATCTGAAAGTAAAAGAAAGCTAGTTTTTTCCTGATTCAAACTGGAAGTAATGGGGATATCAAAAGTTACATTTAATACTGGTTAGTATGAGAGGTTGCCAGCAACTAAATGAATTAGTGGGTTTGTTTTTAATGCCAAGTCACTCTGTAATATCAAAGAACCAAGTGTGATGGGGGATTAGAAAGGACTGAAGGTGGTAACCATCGAGGTGGATACATGCTTGGGCTTTCTGACACCTGCCAGCCTGCCAGCCAGCAAATAGATTTTGAGCACCAGTGATGTATATTCAAGGCATGCAGAAAGGAATAGTGAACAATGCAAATACCACCTTTGGTCCCCAAAACTCCCATTCCAGTGGGTATAGAATGCAGACACAAACAAATTCAGGTTCTATAAAAATAGAATAATATAGTAAAAAGGGCCTATTGGGAAGTGGGGGTAAGGAGCGGCTTTAGTTAAGATTGGTCAGAGAAGGCCTCAAACAAATTGTTATGAAAATTGATTCTTGGGGCACCTGGGTGGCTCAGTGGGTTAAGCCTCTGCCTTCAGCTCAGGTCATGATCTCAGGGTCCTGGGATCGAGCCCCGCATCAGGCTTTCTGCTCAGTGGGGAGCCTGCTTGCCCCTCTTTCTGCCTGCCTCTCTGCCTATTTGTGATCTCTGTCAAATAAGTAAATAAAATCTTTTTAAAAAATTTTTTTTAAAAAGAAAATTGATTCTCAAGTGACAAGAAAGTACAGTATTAAAGATGTGGAGGGGGGCGCCTGAGTGGCTCAGTGGGTGCCGCTGCCTTCGGCTCGGGTCATGATCTCGGGGTCCTGGGATCAAGTCCCGCATCGGGCTCTCTGCTCGGCAGGGAGCCTGCTTCCCTCTCTCTCTCTGCCTGCCTCTCTGTCTACTGGTGATCTCTCTCTGTCAAATAAATAAATAAAATCTTTAAAAAAAAAAAGATGTGGAGGAAATGGCCCAAGCTTGGGAACAATAGTCTCTGCAGAGGTGGTTTAGATTCAAGTTTATCATGTTTAGGATATAAAAAAGAAAGCCAGTGCGGTTGGAGATGGTGAACATGGGAGCAGGTGAAAGGAGAGGAAGTTGAAGGAGTAGGTGAAGACATGTGACATAATTTGATTTCTGTTTTTAAAATTTATTTTTTTTTTTTAAGATTTTATTTATTTGACAGAGAGAAATCACAAGTACACTGAGAGGCAGGCAGAGAGAGAGAGAGAAGGAAGCAGGCTCCCTGCTGAGCAGAGAGCCCGATGCGGGACTCGATCCCAGGACCCTGAGATCATGACCTGAGCCGAAGGCAGCGGCTTAACCCACTGAGCCACCCAGGCGCCCTGATTTCTGTTTTTAAGAGGTCACTCTATTTGCTTTGTGGAGGATTACATACAGTATTAGCCGTATTAAGGTAGAGAAGTGAAGAATATGAGGAGTGATAAAGAACTTTTTCCTTACTTTAGTGTTTTGAAGAATCCAAGTTTTAATATACTGAATTAAAGTTTTAAAATCAGAAGTTACAGGGCGCCTGGGTGGCTCAGTGGGTTAAGCCGCTGCCTTCAGCTCAGCTCATGATCTCAGGGTCCTGGGATCGAGTCCCGCATCGGGCTCTCTGCTCAGCAGGGAACCTGCTTCCCTCTCTCTCTCTCTCTCTGCCTGCCTCTCTGTCTACTGTGATCTCTCTCTGTCAAATAAATAAAATCTTTAAAAAAAAAAATCAGGAGTTACTTTCTTGGATGTAAACTTAAGCATTTTTTAATTTGTTGCCTTAAACTGTAGATCTCTTTCATTAGAATTCCTTTAATAGTTTTTTCAAGTTTCAAATGGGCTTTTATGGCTCATTTGGTATGTACAAAATAGTGTGTCATAATTAATATATTTGTATATGGGATCCTTAAGAGTTCATATAAATAAAAGTAAGGTTTTTCTCCCCCAGCACAGAAATTTCACTTCAGCAGCGACTAGAGTACATTGCTCGAGCCATTCTTAGTGCCAAAAGTTCTACTGCTATTTCCTCGATAGCTGCAGATGGTGAATTCCTTCATGAATTAGAAGAAAAAATGGAAGTAAGCGCTAAAGATACTTAACCTTTGCCTGCATTTATTTCATTTTCCCTTCTTCCCTCTAGTAACTCACAGGTCAGTAGCAGTTAATATTCTAGTGTCTTCTGCCTGTATGTATTTATTTTCATATGTAGACATACATCTTTTATTGGGTCACAGGACATTGCTATAATTAGATTTTTCTCTGTGGCATTTCTAAAGGTTGTTTTGGTTTTTTTTTTCCCAACTGTTCCAACACAAAGGAGATTATCACATTTACCATTTATTCTAGAAACTAATGAGTAGATACGTGAAGTAGAGTAGGCTAAACTGCCCTAATTAAGAGACCTAAGAGTATGTAATGGTGCAAATACAAAAGCTTATTTCTCATTCACAAATATCCAGAGTTGGTGTTCCTGACTGGCCACTGGCTTTCTTCCACTTGATTGATTTTAATACCCAAGTTCTATTTTCTGGCTCTGCCATTCCCTATGGCCTTAACTTTTTCTTCTGTCAGAGGGAGTAAGAGAAAAAATCACATGTAAGAAGCTCTCTTAAAGACCTCAGTCCTGAAGTGACATACTGTACAGCCACTTACAGTCCATTGAAGAGAACTTAGTCTTATGGCCATATCTCTCTACAGAGGAGGTTGGAAAATATGGTCTAGCCATTTTCTGGCTGCAATCATGGGAAAGATGGGTATTACAGTGACAGCAAAGGCTCTCTGCCATAGTATACTTCCTATGAGATCTTTGGGTTGTGATGAAGAGCTGCTAGGTTGTTACAATAGAAGTCTTCATTTGTACAGTTTTTTTATTGAGGTATAATTGACATAGTATTATATTAGTTTCAGGTATACAGTGTAATGATTCAGTATTTTTAGGTATTGCAAAATGATCACCATAATAAATCTAACTAACACTTATCACTATATACATAATGACAAAATTTTTTTCTTGTGATAAGAACTTCTACAATCTATTTTCTTCAGCAACTTTCAAATATGTGATACAGTGTTAATTATAGTCACTATACTGTTATTTATACATTTTTTTTTACTTTAACCAACTTAAAGTCAGATACTAGGAATCATTCCTTCAACTACTTATTGACTTATCATCAAAAACTTAAGACTTGCTTTTTTTAATTCAAACTAGGTTGCTAGGATCCAACTTCAGATACAAGAGACACTACAAAGACAGTATTCCCACCATTCTTCTGTACAGGATGCAATTTCTCAGCTGGATTCTGAGCTAATGGACATAACTAAGGTAATAAAAAAGCAAGTTGAATTCCTCTAGCAGTCACATAATACCTATAAATTCCTTGTTTCATTTGCATTCTACTTTGCATTTCATGAGAAAGATTAATCTTTCTCCACAAAATTAAGATAACCCATCCTGGGGAGCATGTTGCTGGGCTGAGAGATCACTGCTGTGGTATCTGACTCTTAGGGACAGCTAACTTGCTCTGTCCAAGCCATTTTCTATCAAGACTCTTATCAGCCTCACACCAAACTTTGTTAAAACTCCTGCCTTTTATTTTATGGCCCTGCTTCTTGTCTTGGAGAAGTAACTTATCTTTGCTTACCTCTCTGAGCCTCTCCCACTCTATACTTCAGAGCAGTCCCTTTTTCAATAATTCTTGGATATTTCTCCAAGAACCGTGAAGCACCCTGAGACTTGTGTTTCCAGGATTCTTTAAACCCTGGTTTAGACAGTGCTAATTATAAAGGATATGTTATTACAGTATCTCCCTGCCAGCCAAGGGGGCCGGGGAGGCACACATGTTGAAATCTATTTAATTTTACCAAGCCTTTGCCATTCTTAATCTGGAGTTATGAACACCTGCATGTCATCACATCTTTATATCCTATTTTAGGAACTTTGGATAAGATCTTTGGTCGTTTTTAATTTTCAAGGAGTGCATCACTATAAATTTCTGACACTTGACCCCTGGTTGTATGTATAATGTTGGCATTTTCTCCCAACAGCTTTATGGGGAATTTGCTGACCCGTTTAAACTTGCAGAGTGTAAACTTGCAATAATTCATTGTGCTGGTTATTCAGACCCTATATTGGTGCAGACACTTTGGCAAGATATCATAGAGAAAGGTAAGTGCTCACTTACAGGTATATTAGCATACATTATTTAGTGACTTGGTAGAGGAATGCAAGCTATTAGTGGCTTTCATATTTAGAGCTCATGAAAATTGAATATACCTAAGTGGTGGGTACCTGGATATGGCAGAGGTAGTCCTGTAGAGAATGACTTCAATTTATATTGGAGAAAACTCTGAGAAAAGGATAGTTATTTTTTGGTTGTTCTTCTTCTTCTTCTTCTTCTTCTTTTTTTTTTTTTTTTAAGATTTTATTTAGGGGCACCTGGGTGGCTCAGTCATTAGTTGTCTGCCTTTGGCTCAGGTCATGATCCCGGGGCCTTGGGATTGAACCCCACATCAGGCTCTCTGTTCAGCGGGAAGCCTGCTTCTCCCTCTCCCACTCCCACTGCTTGTGTTCCCTCTCTCACTATGTCTGTCTCTGTCAAATAAATAAAATCTTTAAAAAAAAAAAAAGATTTTATTTGACAGAGAGAGACAGCAAGAGAGGGAATAGAAGCACGGGGAGTGGGAGAGTGGGAAGCAGGCTCCCCACTGAGCAGGGAGCCTGGTGTGGGGCTCCATCCCAGGACCCCGGGATCATGTCCTGAGCCGAAGGCAGATGCTTAATGTCTGAGCCCCCCAGGTGCCCCTGGTTGTTCTTCTTAATAAAGGATTCTGAGACACTTTCCTCAGAATCCCATAACCTGTGACCTATTTAAATCAAAAGTATTTCAGACACTAACAGAAACACAGTATCTGCTCATTATATTAGAATATCATTAGTAGGGTACTTTTTACCTTGAAATAGAATGAAATAGCCAGTTTAAACATTTCACATGAAAAGCTGTTTGGTTTCTCATGGCATGTCTTTTTCTTACAGAATTGAATGAAAGCGTGGCGCTGAGCTCCTCAGATAGAATGCATGCCCTCAGTCTCAAGGTTGTGCTCCTGGGCAAAATTTACGCTGGCACACCTCGCTTCTTTCCTTTAGGTAAGCAGTAATCTTATGTGCTATCATGGGTGTTTTGTTTTGTTTTGATGATTTTCTTCATTGACATGGAAAAAATTTATCATCCTCAGAGTGGAATTGTGTCTTTGTTGCTGTTTAGCTCAGTAGTGTAATTCTACCTCTCCAGAAAGAAAAACCTCCAAAGATAGCAGAATTTGTTGGTAGTTAGGTAAGGAACTTTCTTTGACCTTGCAAGTTTCCATATCTGGGGATAGTGCTAACAGACCTTAGTAATGATTATATTGTTGGTAACCCTCTACAAGTTTTAAGGAGGAAAGAAAAATGATTGATTTTCTGCATGGGCAATCTGTGATTGCTTCAACTCTTATTATATTGAGGACACATTTTTCTTTAAAATAACAAATAGTTGGGGCACCTGGGTGGCTCAGTTGGTTGTGCAGCTGACTCTTGATTTCAGCTGAGGTCATGATCTCAGGGTCTTGGGATAGAGCCCTGATTCACATTGGGGTCCCCATTGAGCAGGGAACCTGCTTGAGAATTCTCTTTCTCCCTGTGCCTCTCCCCCTGCTCACACTCTTTCTCTTTCTCAGAAAAATAAGTAAATCTTTAAAAAAATTAAATAGCAAATAATTGTTTAAAATGCAATTTTTGAACCCCTTAATCAACTGTATTACTGTAATTGTTATGTATATGACTCTAATTATTAGCCATTTGCCAATGTGTAATATTTTTCTTCAGTTGTAAAACAGTAGAATCAGGGTGCCTGAGTGACTCGCTTGATTCAGCGTCCAACTCTTGTTCTCAGGTCAGGCTTTGATCTCAGAGTCATGAGTTCAAGCTCCATGTTGGGCTCCATGCTGGGCTTTTAGCCTACTTAAAAAAATAAATAAATAAAAATACAAGAATAGAATGAACATAAATACATCCATAAAGTAAGATGTTAAGCACCTAGGGTCTTTGAAAAATGGTGAGAACCAGGAAAATGCTCACAACATAACATTAAATTGTTTGTTTATTTAATGAGGATAGAGCCCTTTTTATAGACCATCTTGATTTACAGTTTTTTTCCTGGAAATGTCAGGAAATCAAGTCATTATAATCATACCCTTTTCTCTTGTAAGTATAGTGTTTAAAACTGCCATGCTATTTATTAATGAGAAAAATAAAGAGAAAATAAAAACTTAACAATTTTGGGCGCCTGGGTGGCTCAGTGGGTTGAGCCGCTGCCTTCGGCTCAGGTCATGATCTCAGGGTCCTGGGATCGAGTCCCACATCGGGCTTTCTGCTCAGCAGGGAGCCTGCTTCCTCCTCTCTCTCTCTCTCTGCCTGCCTCTCTGCCTACTTGTGATCTCTCTCTGTCAAATAAATAAATAAAATCTTTAAAAAAAAAAAAACTTAACAATTTTAATAATAAAAAGGCCACACTATACATAATTTCTTTAGAGAGTATTTCTGCTTTGGCTTAGATTTTTAATTTTTGAACCCAATAATGTCTAGGGTAGAAGAGGCCTTTTTTTTCCTTCTTTTTTTGTCCATCTTTCAATGTCAAACAAGCTCCGGGGGTTACAAACTAGAGCAAGTTTAGAGTTTTTAGGAATTTGATTATCTATGCACAATTTTTGTATGGTAGATTCTCAGGTAGTTGCAGGTTCAGTCAGTGGCAGTCTTTTCAGTGATTCTTCTTACCTGGGGACATTCACCTTGGTCATTCTCAGATTTTGACGATCATAAATATGAATGTGATTGTTACTATTATGATCTTATTTGTGATATGATAGGTAGTAAAAAGTGAGAATGGGGCCAAAATTAGAACCATCAAATAAATAACTTACACATCTGAGGGGGTGGATGCACTTAAAAAACCCATTACATGTTTCTAAAATCAGGATGCAGTAACCCTTCTTTTCTGAAAAACTGTTAAATTGAGTATATAATATATCAAGATACTGAAGAAATACCAGTGGGTCTTCTCCATTAGTGGGATTGTGAATGGTCTCTATTTCTTGTACCTTTCTGTATTTTCCAAACTCAGCAAAATGTAGTTTTTTTTCTAATAGCTTTAAATTTTGTAGCATGTTCATCGTTGTACACCAATCACCACAATTAAATTTAGACCATTCTCGGGGCTCCTGGGTGGCTCAGTGGGTTAAGCCGCTGCCTTCAGCTCAGGTCATGATCCCAGAGTTCTGGGATCGAGTCCCACATCAGGCTCTCTGCTCAGCAGGGAGCCTGCTTCCTCCTCTCTCTCTCTGCCTGCCTCTCTGCCTACATGTAATCTCTCTCTGTCAAATAAATAAATAAAATCTTTAAAAAAAAATTTAGACCATTCTCATCACCCCAAAGGAAACCGTGTACCTAATAGCCGTCACTCCCTATACCTTTCCACTCTCCAGCCCTAGGCAGTTACTGATCTACTTTATGTCTCTGTATTGCCTATTCTGATATATCACTTACTTTTGTAAAAAAAAAAAAAAAAAATTTTAAATTGGTTTTCTTTTTTTAAAGATCTTATTTATTTGAGAGAGAGAAAGTGAGAACAAGTGCAAGCACAAATGGGGAAGGGGCAGAGGGAGAAGCGGACTTCCTACTGACCCGGGAGCTCCATGCGGGACTCAATCTCAGGACCTGAGATCATGACCTGAGCTGAAAGTAGCCAGTTAACCAGCTGAGCCACCCAGGCTCCCCAGGAGTTAACAGTTCTTTAACAACAAAAGAGTAATTATGTGAGGTGAAGGACCACATTAACTAACCTTACTGGAGTAAACACTTTACAGTGTGTATATGTATAACATCTTCATGTTCTATACCTTAAACTTACGTAATGTTTGGCTATTTTTTCTCAAGCTGGGGTGAGGGGGAGAGTTAACAATTCTAATTTCTGATCTTTTTCCCTCTCCAGATTTTATTGTGCAGTTTTTAGAACAGCAAGTTTGTACTTTGAACTGGGATGTAGGTTTTGTAATACAGACAATGAATGAAATTGGAGTGCCATTACCTAGACTATTAGAAGTATATGATCACTTGTTCAAGTCACGGGTAAGAAAAATATTAAATAAAATGAAATAATTTATTTAGTTAAAGTTAAATGTTTTCTAGATAAAAGAATATTTTGGTTGTATGTTTATCAAAGTGTCTCATCATATGATAAAAATTACTTCAGAAACATGCTTCACTGGTTCAATATAAGAAATTATCATACTTTAACCTTCTAAAACTGATAATGAGTTGTTTTGCCATGTTTCATGATAAAAAGCAAATATTTCTTAGTAAACATATTTTCTTTACTCTTGGTGGAATAGGCTAAGCCCATTACATTAAGAATCACCGTTTGTTTTATCAGAACAAAATAATACTGTATTTATTCTCTATAACTTCATCTAAAATGTCAGTGCTCAAAGATCTTCCTCACCACAAGAAAAAAACTTTGTAACTATGATGGTGATGCATGGTAACTAGACTTAGTATAGTGATCATTTCCCATACTGATTCCCATAACAACTCATATGTTGTACACCTGAAAGTGATATGATGTTATGTGTCAGTTATACCTCAATTAAAAAAATTCTTTCTCGATTAAAAAAAAAATCTGATAATATTGAACCTTATCAGACTATATATTTTATCATTTTTATCCTATAATAAAAGATCCAAATGAAACCTTGTTGACCTATATGATGTCTCTTAAGATAGCACCACCAAAACATTTATATGGTGCTTTACAAGACACTTGTATATCTCATTTATTTTATTTTATTTTATTTTATTTTAAGATTTTATTTATTTAACAGACAGAGATCACAGGTAGGCAGAGAGGCAGGCAGAGAGCCGACGCGGGGCTCGATCCCAAGACCCTGGGATCACGACCCGAGCCGAAGGCAGCGGCTCAACCCACTGAGCCACCCAGGTGCCCCTGTATATCTCATTTAAACCTTGAAATGAGCATCTGACAAGGGTAGAGATTTTAAATAAATAACCTGCTCATGTCTAGTTACCCAGAATGAGAATTAAGATTGTTTACTGGTTTAGTCTTTATTTATAATATCAGACTAAGTCTGCATAGGTTTAAAGCAAAAGAGGTATCACAGCTGACAAGAAGAAAATAAAAAAATAAAATAAGCATTTAATATTTTGTGGTTTCTAGATTATTTATCTGGTCATGGTTAATATTTGAACATCCTTGAAAACTGCATTGTGATGTTATTCTGTGGAGCATGTAAATTTCCTCTTGAGGAACCTGTGTTTCCTCTTGACAGGTGTGAGGAGATGTATCATTGCGGTTTTGATTTGTGTTTCCCTGATGATGAGTGATGTTGAGCATTTTTTCATGTGTCTTTTAGCCATTCTCATATCTTCTGCCCATTTCTTAACTGGATTATTTGTTTTGGGGTCTTGACTTTGATAAGTTCTTTATACATTTTGGATACTAATTCTTTATCACATATGTCCTTTCCATGTATCTTTTCCTATTAGTTGCCTTTTAGTTTTGTTGACTGTTTCCTTTGCTGTGCAGAAGCTTTTTATCTTGATGAAATCCCAGGAGTTCATTTTTGGTTTTCTTTCCTTTGCCTCTGGAGACATGTCTAATAAGAAGTTGCTGTGCCCAAGGTCAAAGAGACTGCTACGTGTCTTCTCTAGGATTTTGATGGATTCCTGTCTCACATTTTGGTCTTTCATCCATTTTGATTTTTTTTTTTTTTTTTTTTTTTTGTATGGTGTAAGAAAGTGGTCCAGCTTCATCTGCCTGTTGTCCAATTTTCCCAGCACCATTTGTTGAAGAGGCTTTTTCCCATTGGATATTTTTTCTTACTTTGTTGAAGATTAGTTGACCATACAGTTACAGGTCCCTTTCTGGGCATTCTGTTCTGTTCCATTGATCTATATATCTGCTTTTGTGCCAGTACCATACTGTCTTCTTAATTACAGCTTTGTAATAGAGCTTAAAGTTCAGAATTGTGCTGCTTCCAGCTTTGGTTTTCTTTTTCAACATTACTTTGGCTATATGGGGTCTTTTCTAGTTCCATACAAATTTTAGGATTGTTCTAGCTCTGTGAAAATTGCTGGTATTATTTTGATAGGGATTTCATTGAATGTGTGGATTGCTTGGGTAATACAGACATTTTAACAATATTTATTCTTCCATTCCATGAGCATGGAATGTTTTTCCATTTTTTTGTGTCATCTTCAGTTTCTTTCAGAAGTGTTCTGTGGTCTTCAGAGTATAGATCTTTACCTGTTTGGTTAGGTTTCTTCTTAGCTAGCTTATGGTTTTGGTGCAATTGTAAATGGGATTGATTCCTTGATTTCTCTTTCTGCTGCTTCATTATTGTACAGAAATGCAACAGACATCTGTGCATTGCTTTTATACCCTGCAACTTTGCTGAATTCCTGTATCAGTTCTAGCAATTTTTTGGTGGAGTCTTTTGGGTTTTCTACACAGAGCATCATGTCATCTGTGAATAGTGAAAGTTTCACTTCTTCCTTGCCAATTTGGATGTCTTTTATTTCCTTTTGTTGTCTGATTACTGAGGCTAGGACTTCCAGTTCTATGTCAGACAACACTGGTGAGAGAGGACATCCCTGTCTTATTCCTGACCATAGCAGAAAAGCTCTGTTTTTCCCCATTGAGGATGATATTACTTGTGGGTCTCTTGTATATGGTCTTTATGATATTGAAGTATGTTCCTTCTATCCCTACGCTCTTAAGGGTTTTTATCAAGAAAGGATGCTGTGTTTTGTCAGATGCTATTTCTGCCTGTATGTAGAGCATTGTATGGTTCTTATTTATTTGTTTACTTATTTGATAGAGAAAGACACAGCGAGAGAGGGAACATAAGCAGGGAGAGTGGGAGAGGGATTAGCAGGCTTCCCGCCAAGCAGGGAGCCCTATGTGGGGCTCAGTCCCAGGACTCTGGGACTATGAACTGAGCCAAAGGCAGACGCTTAGTGACTGAGCCATCCAGGCACTTCAGAGTATCATACGGTTCTTATCCTTTTATTTATGTGGTATACACATGGATTGATATGTGGATATTAAAGCATACCTGCAGCCCAGGAATAAATCCCACTTGGTTGTGGTGAATAATCCTTTTAATGTAATGTTGGATCCAGTTAGCTAGTATCTTGCTGAGAATTGGGGTTTTTTAAAATTATTTATTTGAGAGAGGGAGAGTGTGTGCAGGGGGAGGGCTGAGGGAGAGAGAATCCTCAAGCCAATTCCCAGCTGAGAGCTGAGCCCAATGCAGGGCTTGATTCTGAGACCCTGAGATCTGACCTGAACCAAAAGCAAGAGTTGGCTGCTTAATTGACCGAGTCACCCAGGAGCCCCTGGTTGAGAATTTTGTATCCATTTTCATCAGGGATATTAGTCTGTAATTCTCCATTTAAAAAAATTTATTTTATTTCTTATTTTAGAGTGTACCAGAGGGGGTGGGAGAAGGACAAGCAGACTCTGCACTGAGCATGGAGCCCAACGCGGGGCTCAGTCTCATGACCCTGAGATCATGACCAGAGCAGAAATCAGGAGTCCAGTGCTCCACTCACTAAGCCATCCTGGAGCTCCCTGTAATTCTCCTTTTTAGTGGGGTCTTTATCTGGTTTTGGAATCGAGGTAATACTGGCCTCACAGAATGAGTTTGGAAGTTTTCCTTCCGTTTCTGTTTTTTGGAACAGTTTAAGAAGAACGGGTATTCTTTTTTAAATGTTTGATAGAATTCCCCTGGGAAGCCATCCATCCCTGGATTCTTGTTGGGAGATTTTTGGTGATTACTGATTCCGTTTCTTTGCTGATTATGGGTCTATTCAGATTTTGTTTCTTCCTGTTTCCATTTTAGTAGTTTATATGTTTCTTGGAATGCATCCATTTCTTCCAGATTTCCTAATTTATTGGCATGTAATTCCTCATAATATTCTCTTATAATTGTATTTCTGCAGTGTTCGTTGTGGTCTCTTTCATTTGTGATTTTATTTATTTGGTCCTTTCTGTTTTCTTTTTGATAAGTCTCGCTATTTATTTTTTTTTTTAAATGTCTATTTGCATGGTTATGGTTCTCTACTCCTTTACTTTATCTTTAGGTCTAGAGTGAGTCTGTAAACAGGCATATCAATGAGTCTTGTTTTTTGTTTTTGTTTTTTTTTTAAATCTATTCTGATACCCTTTGTCTCTTGATTAGAACATTTACCCATTTACATTCAGAATAATAATTGATAGATATTAATTTAGTGCCATTGTATTACCTATAAAGACTCTGTTCCTGTAGATTGTCTCAGCTCCTTTCTATTCTTTGTTGCTTTTGGTCTCCTTCCCACTCAGAGGATCCCTTTTGATGCTTCTTGCAGAGCTAGTTTAGTGTTCATGAACTTCTTTAGTTTTTGCTTGTCTTGGAAACTCTTTTTTTTTTTTTTTTTTTTTAAGATTTTTATTTATTTATTTGACAGAGATCACAAGTAGACAGAGAGGCAGGCAGAGAGAGGGGGGGAAGCAGGCTCCCTGCTGAGCAGAGAGCCCGATGCGGGACTCGATCCCAGGACCCTGAAATCATGACCCGAGCCAAAGGCAGCGGCTTAACCCACTGAGCCACCCAGGCGCCCCTTTTTTTTTTTTTTTTTTTTAAGATTTTATTTATTTATTTGACAGACAGAGATCACACGTAGGAAGAGAGGCAGGCAGACAGAGAGGGGAAAGCAGGCTCCCCACTGAGCAGAGAGCCCGATGCAGGGCTCGATCCCAGGACTCTGAGATCACGACCCGAGCCGAAGGCAGAGGCTTTAACCCACTGAGCCACCCAGTCGCCCCTTGTCTTAGAAACTTTTTATCTCTCCTATTCTGAATGACAGCCTTGCTGGATATAGTATTCTTGGCTGCTTATTTTTCCCATTCACAGCACATTGAATATATCATGCCACTTTTTTCTGGCCTGCCAGGTTTCAGTGGACATGTCTACTGCTAATCTTATGTGTCTACCCTCGTAGGCTAAGGACCTTTTTTGTTCCTAGCTGCTTTCAGAATTTTCTTTTTATCTTCATATTTTGTAAGTTTCACAATGATATTTTGTGGTATTCACCTATTTTTTTTATTTTGAGGGGAGTTTTCTGTGCCGCTTGGACTTGAACGCCTGTTTCCTTTGCCAAATTAGGGAAGTTTTCAGCTATAATTTGTTCAAATAGCCCATCTGTCCCCTCTTCCCACTCTTCTTCTGGGACTCCTCTGATATAGATCCTGGTTTGCTGTATGGTCTTGCTGAGTTCCCTAAGTCCACCTACACAGTCTAATAGTTTTCTTTTCTTCTTCTCTTTAGCTTCATTATTTTCCATAATTTTATCATGTATATCACCTATTTGCTCTTCTGCTTCTTCAATCCTCATAGTAATTATATCCACTTGGTTTCACATCTCAAGCTATAGTATTTTTCATTTCAGCCTGACTAGTTTTTAGTCCTTTTATTTCCTCAACAAGGGTTTCTCTGGTGTCTTCTATGCTTTTTTCCAAGACCAGCTAGAAGTCTTGTAACTGTTTTTCTAAATCCTTACTCAGATATATTGCTTATATCTGTTTTGTACAGGTTCCTGGCTATGATTTCTTATTGACCTTTCTTTTGGGGAGAATTTCTCTCTTGTCATTTTGGATAAGTTTCTGTCTTTTGCATGTTTTGAAGGCTTATTATGTTTCTTGAATCTGAGAGTAATACTATATTAAAAAGGTGTCAGGCGTGCCTGAGTGCTCAGTCAATTAAGCACCCAGCTTGATTTTGGCTCAGGTCATGACCTCATGGTCATGAGATCTCACCCCATGTCCTGCTTCACACTGGGCATGGAGCCTGCTTAAGATTCTATCTCCCTCTCCTTCTGCTCTTCCATATCTCTCTCTCTTTCCCTTTCTTTCTTTCTTTTTTTTTTTTTTAAGATTTTTATTTATTTATTTGACAGAGATCACAAGTAGTCAGAGAGGCAGGCAGAGAGAGATGGAGGTGAAGCAGGCTCCCTGCTGAGCAGAGAGCCCGATGCAGGGCTCGATTGCAGAACCCTGGGATCGTGACCTGAGCCAAAGGCAGAGGCTTTAACCCACTGAGCCACCTAGGTGCCCCTCCCTTTCTTTAAAAAAGAAAAAAAAAAGTGTGGCAGAGTCATACACTGTCCAGCGCGTGGCACTTCAAGAAGTGTTTCTGGTGTATGCTGTGTGGCCTCTGCTGTTGTGCTTTGACTGCTCTTTCCCACTGGTTAGTCCTCTGCAGAGCTCCTTCTTGTCATGAGGAGTGTATGGACCTTTTAACTAGATGTGCTTTGATTTATTTGTTAAAATAAACCTGGTGGGGGTGGGGAAGGAGGGACACCTGCATGGCTCAGTCAGTTAAGTGTCTGCCTTCAGCTCAGGTCATGATCCCAGCGTCCTGGGATTGAGTCCCACATCAGACTCCTTGCTTAGCAGGGAGTCTGCTTCTCCCTCTACCCTTCCTCCCTGCTTGTGAACTCTCTCTCTCTCTTAAATAAATAAAAATCTTAAGAAAAGAAAAACAAAAGGGAAGATGGAAGAAAAAAGAAAAGGACCCCTCCCCCAAAAATCGAATAGACAATCAAAAACTATAAGCCTGATTCCAAGGAAAAAGAAGGGGGTGTGAGAAGCCTGATCCCCCAAAAGAGAAAAGGAAATGAAAAAAAAACAAACAACAACAACAAAAAAAAACTAAAGCCTAGTCCTAGTTCTACTGGTACTCAGGTGATGCTTTGAAGCACTCTGTGAGCATTAGAGTTGGTGCAGGCGTGCTTCCTGTGCTGGTCTTCTGGGGGAAAGACCTGCCACACTGACTCAGAGTCAGAACATTCCCAGTAAATAAGCACCGCAAGAGGTAGGGTTTGATGTAAGCAACCGCACCTCCACTAGTGATCTCTGAAGTCTTTGTATTGGTGGTAAGGGGGAAAATAGTGCCACCCCATTCTCTCTGCCCAAAACAGGGCATCTTACACCCCATGCTGTTCAGGAAGCCCTCAGAATAGTGAGAACACACCCATTGTCACAGTGCTCCTGCATTAAATGCTTATTTTAGTATTGAGAAATTTTGCCTGGGACTCTGAAGACTGGTTTAACTAATAATATAAATGGTTGAAAAATCAGTTGACACAGTTTGCCTTAGAACTCATGGTGTATGCTTTCTTTATAGGATCCATTCTGGAACAGAATGAAGAAGCCACTCCACCTTTTGGATTGTATACATGTACTATTGGCAAGATATGTTGAGAATCCTAGCCAGGTTTTAAATTGTGAGAGGTAACTATGAATTAGCTATTGCCATTATAGCAAAACCTTAAATGTTTTTAATAAGTATCTGAACAACAAAGTTAGATGGGGGAAGATATGGAGAATTACTATTTGAATGGTATCAGTTAGCATATATGAAAGGTTAGAGTTTTTTCCATTTTTCAACCCCTGTTCTGAATACTTTCTATAGGTAAATGATGTAATTTATGAATTACTTCTAAACTCCTTCAGTTCAGTTATGTCTTTGTGAGATTATTGGCCATTTCAAGGTATATTTGTTTGAAAAGACCAAAAGAATGTAAGTAATTCAATATTAATTTAAAGAGTCATCCTTATTGTCTCCTTCGCATTATAATAATCTCCCAGAAGAACATGGTGGTCATGTGGTAATTCACCTTCCCCTGCATTTCTTGTCTGTTTTCATTGATTTACCGTTTACTTAATCATATGATCCTTGCTCTTTCTGGGATGATAGTAATGTTAGCAGAAGTTAGAGAGAAGTCTTACAGGAGGAAATGTTTCTAAATGTATCAACAGTTGATCAGGTATCTTTTCCTTTACAGGAGAAGATTTACAAATCTGTGCCTGGATGCCATTTGTGGTTATCTGGTTGAGCTTCAGTCTATGAGCTCTTCGGTTGCAGTACAAGCCATCACGGGAAATTTTAAATCTCTTCAGGCTAAACTAGAACGGCTTCATTAATTATTGTAGTGTATTGTCGTCCATGCATTTTAACCTGTAAAATAAAAGCTCAGCTGGGTCCGGATATCAGGTGCTCTAATTTAAGAATTTAAGAACAATTTTAATAGAAATAAGTGGCAATATCTACAAACAGTACATTTGCCAGATGAATTATTTTTTATTATTATTTTGCTTTTTAATAATCACATTAAAAAAACAATTGAAATAAGATTACTTACGATCGTAACACAAATATAAACATTTAGAAATTCTTATTTTTAATTTAATAAAGGCAGAAATTTTGAACTTAGAGTATTCATTTTCAAGTTAGTCCAAGGATGTTAATATCAAAACTTAAATAGGCTAGCTGAGCAAGTTCCATAACACTGGATTCTACAACAGTCCTAATATAGGCAAATAAACACTGCCTCTTAAAAAATTATTTAGGTTTCGGTTCATCTTTGGAAAGAAATTTCTTCCAACTACTAATATTGTCAGTTGTAATTCTTAAAGATTAATATATACTTGGCTATTTTTTGAGCAGGTAGCAAATGTGTAACTACTACTCTATGTCCTAAAAACCTACACAGAAAGATACTGTTATCCTTTTAGTGTCTACCTACCAGTCCTTGCGACTGATTACCGACCACATTAAAGCAGTGGTTCTCAAATGTATGCACCAAACCAGCAGAGAAGCATCATCTGGGAATTTGCTCCCTGTTTGATTCTTTTTCCTCCCAATCAATAACCACAACAAATGAGTTTTACCCAAGACACAATATATAAAGTAAAATTGTTAGTGATGGAGATTTTAGTCTTCAGCAAATTGGAATAACTAAACCAAGTCATGGCAGCAACAAGGAAGGAGAACAGAGTAGGAATGGCCAGGACTGACAAAAAAGCGAGGACATGGACTTCTTTCCTCTCACCTTTTATGCCATCAAGAGTAATTGCCTTCTACTTATTGTCACTGAAGCATGTCTAACAATTTTTATAGTACATTTTGAAAATAGTTTTCCTTCCCTTCTTTTTTCCCAAGGTCATGGGTTGACCTTTTCATATTTATTCTCTTAGAATTTAGTTCCCTTTTTCCTATATCTAATTCATAATATTTAATAGACTATCAAAATGTCACTCATTAGATACCACTACCTCTCATATTTTTCAGCTTTTAGTTCCTTAAGTTTAGTTTTCTGGAATATGTAAAACGAATGTAAGTTATGCATTGTTAACTCTATAAACTTAAAATTTTGTTATGTCTACTTAAAATGAAAGTCTTACTTAAATGGTATTTAGCCATGACTCCAATTCTACTATATATATGTATTTTTAAGCCCATTTACACACAAGCATATTAATATATATGTTATGTTAAATATACTCAACTCAGATATTGAAGCTAGATCTTTCAAAAGGACTGTAAGCTAGCATGGCTAAATGGTCCTTAGGAGTCAGAAATCTGAACCCTGTTCTTTCTATCACAGAGCACTTTTGAGAAGGTTTAACAGTTCTAGCTGCACAGCAAATGTTTTCCATACTTTTGGGGAGGGTGAGATCCCTAAGAGAAATTAGTGCATTTTCAGCTTTCTAGAACAGTGTTTCTAAAACTTGTAATTCATAAGAATCACCTGGATAACCTGCTAAAACCAGGTGTTCCACCTCTAATGTGATACTGATACTGGTGGATCAAGCTTGAAATAGCATTGTTCTCGCACATTTATCACTGTATTAATATATCTCATACTTGATGTTTAGTCAACACATTATTTCTTTATACTGACAATTAAACATATATAGGCAATGAATAATAAGTTGAACATTATTTATGAAACAGTGCATTCATTGTAGGCAATGACGAGTCACTGAAGACCTTGATTGTGACATATTAGTTTTAGATAGATCATTTTCATTTGGCAAAATGGTCAGGAAAGAAGAGAAAGAACCTGTTTTTGAGTAATTGCGCAGGGTATGGGATATTGACCGTGAAATGCATGTGATTATGGTCAGCATTTCTTTAGTTATAACATATGTGACTTATTAGTGACTTTTTCATTGAACACTTCTCTGCTGATCACATGCATTTCCTCCACATTTATGTTATATAGTTAATTTCAGTCTCAGGATTCACAGATTGCTCATTCTCTTCCTCAGGATACTTCCCACCTCATTTTTCCTCTTATTCATGAGAGGAAAAATTGTGATAGTGATACAGTTGTATCAAGAAAATGAAGAACTGGAATATTGAATGTAAAGGTCTTGAAAGGGCACATAATTTTCTTTCATTTTCTATCAGTTTCTTCATTTTAAATTTTCTTAATAATAAAATTTTTTTCCAGAATATTTTTGAGTCTTCTGGTTAATCATTTAAACTCTTCAAACTTCAAACATTTTCCTAAGAAACAATTTTTTCGGGATGCCTGGGTGGCTCAGTCAGTGAAACGCCCACCATCGGCTCAGCTCAGGATCCAAAGTCCTGGGATCCAGCTCCGCACCAAACTCCCTACTCAGCAAGGACCCTGCTTCTCCTTCTCCCTCTCCCTCTGGGAGCTCCCCCTATTTATTTCTCTCAGATAAATAACTAAAAATCTCTAAAAAACAACAACAACAAATTTGGGGTGCCTGGGTGGCTCAGTTGGTGAAGTGTCTGCCTTCAGTTAGGTCATGATCCCAGGGTCCTGGGATCGAGCCCGGCATCTGTTTCCCTGCTCGGTGGGAAGCCTGCTTCTCCCTCTGCCCATGCCTCCCGCTTGTGTTCCCTCTCTCACTGTCTCTCTGTCAAATAAATAAATAAAACTTAAAAAATAGACTCTGCTTTGGAGCAATAGCCTTTTACTCCTGTCATTTTGCAGGCAGCTTCATATTTTCCCAGTTTTTGCATTAGGATGACCTTTCAAGGATATGAGAAGCCTCATCAGAACATCCGAGGATATGATACTTTTCACCCTCAGATATATCAAATAGTTTGACCTCATTCTCCCCTTAAAAATTAATACAGAAAGGGGCGCCTGGGTAGCTCAGCGGGTTAAGCCGCTGCCTTCGGCTCAGGTCATGATCTCAGGGTCCTGGGATCGAGTCCCGCATAGGGCTCTCTGCTCAGCGGGGAGCCTGCTTCCCTCTCTCTCTCTCTGCCTGCCTCTCCTACTTGTGATTTCTTTCTGTCAAATAAATAAATAAAATCTTTAAAAAATAAAAAAATAATTAATACAGAAAAAAAAACCCACAAAACCCAAACCTGAACTCATGATCTTCCTCCACTTTGTTATCAAAATCTTACATCCTTTAAAAGTGAATCTGCTTGGACTCTGATAGATCTCTTTTATTTTAGTCAAGCAGAATTTTTTTTTAAATGCCTTCGGCTCAGGTCATGATCCCAGGGTCCTGAGGTTGAGTCCTACCTGCTCAGCGGGAGCCTGCTTCTCCTTCTTCTACAGCCCCCCTTGCATGTGCACATGTGTGTATGCTCTCTCTCTCTTTCAAATAAATAAAATATTTTAAAAACCAAACAGTAGCTTTCAAAAAAATAAGAGGTAGTTTCCAGTATATGATATTTATCTTTTTTAAGACTTTATGTATTTATTTGAGAGAGAACTTGAGAAGGGAAGGATCAGAGGGAGAAGCAGACTCTCCCCTGAGCAGGGAGCACAATGCGGGACTCCATCCTGCGACTCCAGGATCATGACCTGAGCTGAAATCTCAGTCACCCAACCAACTGAAGCACCCAAGCACCCCAATATACGATTTTTTAAAAACTGACTTTGAAGCACTTCTGTGGCATCAGATTGAGCATCTGATTCTTGATTTCAGCTCAGGATTCTGAGATTAGGCCCTGTGTCAGGCTCTGGGCTAGGTGTGAAGGCTGCTTGGAATTCTCTCTCTACCTCTCCCCTGCATGCCCTCCCCCAAAACAAAACAACCCTGATATTAATTGAAATAATATAGAGAATAGCACACAAATCATAGGATAAGTTTTCTCATAAAGAACACACTTGTGGGCGCCTGGGTGGCTCAGTGGGTTAAGCCGCTGCCTTCGGCTCAGGTCATGATCTCAGGGTACTGGGATCGAGTCCCGCATCGGGCTCTCTGCTCAGCGGAGAGCCTGCTTCCCTTCCTCTCTCTCTGCCTGCCTCTCTGCCCACTTGTGATCTCTCTCTGTCAAATAAATAAATAAAATCTTTAAAAAAAAAAAAAAAAAAAAAAAAGAACACACTTGTTTACCACTGGGTGGAGATATATTACCTAAAAGCATGTATATTCTTTCCTATGTCTAGTCTTGATGCCAAGGAATTTGAGCCAACCTTAATTTTTTACCTACTTTTTTTCCCTCCCCTTTTCCTTTTGATAGCTTTTTTTTTTTTAAGATTTTATTTATTTTTTTGACAGATCACAAGTAGGCAGAGAAGCAGGCAGAGGTTGGAGAGGAAAGGATGTTCCCTGCTGGGCAGAGATCCTGATTTGAGGCTTGGGGCTCCATCCCAGGACCATGAGATCATGACCTGGGCTGAAGTCAGAGGTTTAACGCACTGAGCCACCTGGGCGCCCCTTGATAGGTTTTCTGAAAGTAGAAATAACTCCAATTTCTCTTTAAACAAGAGAATTGAGATGCCTGGGTGGCTCAGTCTTTAGGCATCTGCCTTCGGCTCAGGTCATGATCCCAGGGCCGTGGGACTGAGCCCCACATGGGCTCCCTGCTCAGCAGGAAGCCAGCTTCTCCCTCTCCCCCCCCCTCCCCACTTCTGTTCCCTCTCTAGCTGTGACTCTGTTAAATAAATAAGTAAAATGTTAAAAAATAAAATAAACGAGAGGAGAATTTAGGACTTGAAACTAAAAGGATGCATGTTACAACAGTACTGTTACACTCATCTGAAGATAAAGAACGAATGGCAGCTTGGTAAACTATCAAAGCTTCCCCACACAGTCCACTGCCAGGTTACACAGTTGTTGTAGGTCTCTTTCTGAAGTACAGCCTCAGAAGAGAAGTGAGAGGGTGAGTCCCTATTACTGAGATGACATGAATGCCAAGTGCTTGCCATGAGAAATAGTCTTTTCTCTGACAACTCTGGCAATTCAGTTTAATAGTTTCTGTTGAACTGGAAGATGGTCAAAATGGCTTCTCACTTGTTATCTGCCCACGTACATGATAAATTGACCCTCCAAATGACAAGCAAAGGGAAGCATAACTACAAAATGTCCACATTTCAGGTGACAGGGAAAATCCATGATTAGTTATTGCTACTACAATCTCGTAACTCACCTTGTCACAGTGATTAGTCTATAAGTGACACTTAACTAAAGCCTAAACCAATCAATGCTTTTTTTTTTCTTTTTTTAGGACAAGTGGTTAACTCAAAGTGGGTATGTGACTTGAAATGTTTGAATCAGAATGAAGCACAGATTGAGGAAATAGATTTTTTTTCCTTGATGTGTGACAGTGTAGGGTATGAGACATCTCTAGCCTTTTGGTACCATAGCAGAAATGATATTTTAAATAATATCTTGGGGGGAAGCCTGGGTGGCTCAGTTGGTTAAGCAGCTGCCTTCAGCTCAGGTCATGATCCCAGCGTCCTGGGATCGAGTCCCACATCGGGCTCCTTGCTCGGCAGGGAGCCTGCTTCTCCCTCTGGCTCTGCCTTCCACTCGGTCTGCCTGTGCTCGCTCTCGCTCGCTCTCTCTCTGACAAATAAATAAAAATCTTTTTTAAAAATAAATAAATAAATAAATAATATCTTGGGATTATATTCATTAAAATTTGTTGTCTTACATATTGTATCAGTCACGGTTCTAAGAAAGAAAAACACAAGAAAATGGGTTTGTGGTGTGTATTTTTATAGGAATTTGATATTACGGAATCAGTAGAGCTGGTTTAAGTCTCTGTAAGACTGTTTCTTTGCATCAGATGTTGGAGCTTGAAGTTCATAGAGCTGTCAGGGAACAAGGGAAGATGGCTGCAAAGGAAAAGAGGGTAAAGCCAGGTCGGACCCTATAAGCATGAACTGAAGTTCATGAGGACGGACCAAAATCCTTGTCAGTTTTTGTTGCTTCTGACCATGGTGGTATTGATGTCCTGCAGAAGCTGAGTCCTTCATGGAGCTAAATACTTACACCTGGCCCAGGAGTTGGAGACTTTGAAAGAGACTTTGGAACTAACTCAAGGGAAGTTAGAGCAGCTGCAAAGCCAGCAGATAAGTGACCACCTATGTGAGCTCTAAGACAGCTGCTTCACTTCTGCCCCTGAAATCTCCCATAAAAATCTCCCTTGCGGGGGCGCCTGGGTGGCTCAGTGGGTTAAAGCCTCTGCCTTCGGCTCAGGTCATGATCCCAGGGTCCTGGGAAAGAGCCCCACATTGGGCTCTCTGCTCAGCAGGGAGCCTGCTTTCTCCTCTTTCTCTCTGCCTGCCTCTTTGCCTACTTGTGATCTCTGTCAAATAAATAAATAAAATATATTTTTTTAAAGATTTTATTTATTTATTTGACAGACAGAGATCACAAGTAGGCAGAGAGGCAGGCAGAGAGAGAGAGAGAGAGAGAGGGAAGCAGGCTTCCTGCGGAGCAGAGAGCCCGATGCGGGGCTCGATCCCAGGACCCTGAGATCATGACCCGAGCCGAAGGCAGCAGCCCAAACCACTGAGCCACCCAGGCGCCCCATAAATAAATAAAATCTTAAAAAAAAATCTCCCTTGTTGGGGGGCGGGGTGTGGGGGGGAGAATCTTCCCTGTGGTCTACTCTGGCTAGAAACCTACCAGGAGGGGATTCAGCCTAGCCAAGTTGACACAGTACAAATCTATCATTACAACCCATTCATTGAATCAGTGACGTTCACCTCTTTATATAGAAGATAGATACCGGGGTGCCTGTGTGGCTCAGTTGGTTAAGCATCTATCTGCCTTTGCCTCAGGTCATGATCCCAGGGTCCTCGGATCAAGCCCCGTGTCAGTCTCTCTATTCAGCATGGAGCTAACTTCTCCCTCTCCCTCTGCCTGCCGCTTCCCTTGCTTGTGCTCTCTCTGTCAAATAAATAAATAAATAAAATCTTTTGAAAAAAAAAAAATCTAGATATACCAACCAGTTTTTTCAAAACGGGTTTGTCGCCAAAACAGGTGTCATGAAAAACACTGCTAAACCTAAACCTAAATGGAAAAGGAAAAGTCTCATATCAACATCGGGGACTCATAGACCTGGGCAAATCTGCCACTACTGGTCATCTGATGTACAGATGTGGTGAGATCAACAAAAGAACTATCGGGAAAAATTTGAGAAGGAAGCTGCTGAGATGGGAAAGGGCTCCTTCAAGTATGTCTGGGTCTTGGATAAACTGAACGCTGAACGTGAATGTGGTATCACCATTGATATCCCTGTGGAAATTTGAGGCCAGCAAGTACTATGTCTTGATGCCCCAGAACACAAAGACTTTCTCAAAAGCATGATTACGGGCATATCCCAGGCTGACTGTGCTGTCCTGATGGTTGCTGGTGGTGTTGATGTATTTGAAGCAGGTATCTCCATGAATGAGCAGGCCTAGAGCATGCCCTTCTGGCTTACACACTGGGTGTGAAACAACTAATTATTGGTGTTAACAAAATGGATTCCACTGAGCCACCCTACAGCCAGGAGAGATATGAGGAGAATGGTTCAGGAAGTGAATCGTTAATCAGTTAACAGAAGTTAATCGTTAAGAAGCACCTACATTAAGAAAATTGTCTTCAACCCAACACAATAGCATTTGTGCCAATTTCTGGTTGGAACGGTGACAACATGCCGGAGGCAAGTGCTAACATACCTTGGTTCAAAGGATGGAAAGTCACCCGAAAAGATGGGAATGCCCTTGGAACCACCCTGCTTGAAGCTCTGGATTGCATTCTGTCACCAGCTCGTCCAACTGACAAGCCCTTGCATCTGCCTCTCCGCTGCCTCTCTGCCTACTTGTGATCTCTGTCTGTCAAATAAATAAATAAAATCTTTTTTTTTTTTTTAAGGGAAAAATAGAAAACAAAAAACCTTTAAAAAAAAATTCCAAATCTCTTGGAGGGAAAGTGCAAACAGTGCAGTTTGGGTAAAGGATCCATTTTTCAACCAGTCACCTATGGCTAGTATCACATAGCACAGAAATGGCTGCTGCGTGCTTATTGGAGGCCTTTTAGCGCAAGGGGAAACATTTTAAGTTGAGGTTTGTTACAAGATGGAGTGTGAATTATTTTTTTAAATAAGCTTTTGATTTGAAATTTTTTTAAAGATTTTATTTATTTAGTTGAGAGACAGACAGTGAAAGAGAGCATGAGAGGGGAGAAGGTCAGAGGGAGAAGGAGACTCCCGGTGGAGCTGAGAGCCCGACACAGGACTCGATCCCTAGACTCAGGGATCATGACCAGGGCCAAAGGCAGTTACCCAAAAAACTGAGCCACCCAGGTACCGGAGTGTGAATTATTATTTTTTTAAAGATTTTATTTATTTATTTGACAGAGATCACAAGTAGGCAGAGAGGCAGGTGGAGAGAGAGAGAGAGGAAGGGAAGCAGGCTCCTGGCTGAGCAGAGAGCCTGATGCGAGGCTCGATGCGGGGCTCGATCCCAGGACCCTGAGACCATGACCTGAGCCGAAGGCAGAGGCTTAACCCACTGAGCCACCCAGGTGCCCTGTGGAGTATGAATTATTTAAGATAAGACTAGGCTGCCGTATCAAAAAGCCCCTACAATAAATCAGTGGCCTAAAGAAGAGAGACATTTATTTCTCTCTTATACTACTATTACAAGGTACTGATTCAGTTGGAGGAGTAGCTCTCATCCATACAATTATTCAGAGATTTAGCTTCCTTCAGAATACTGGCTCTGGCATTCTTCAGTGTCTCATTGCATAATCAAACTGGGTCATGGTGGATTTCAGCCAAGGGAAGAGGAAAATGAGAAACTATGTCCACGATAGTAAGATCTGAGCCCAGAAGTTGTACACCATATTTCTGCTTAGGTTGCATTAGAGGGAACTTACTTAATCACATGGGCATTGTAAGGGAGGCTGGGAAATGCAGATTGGCAATATACCCAGTAATACTGAAAGAGTGTTTTGGTGCACAATTATTATTATTATTATTATTATTATTATGGATCATTAATTTGGTGGACAATTATTACAAGTAGTTACATTTTAAAATATTAATATTAAAAGTACTAATATGTATTTTCTGCCTTCAAAGTTATCACAGTTTTGGTAAGGAGATAGAAGACTCAAACATTAAGGTACATATGGATTACTTGAGACTCTTATTAAATTGCAGATTTTGACTCAGTAGGTTTGGGTGGGTGGAGCCTAGAGATCTGCCTTCCTAACGAGCTCCCAGTGATGCCACAGTTCAGGTCCTTGGACCATACTTTGAGTAGCAAGTAGTTGCAGATTCAGCAGAGAGAATGGCAGTTGAACTACATCTATGTGTTATGATGATTAGAAGTCCAAGTTCGGTGGGGTGTCTTGGTGGCGTAGAAGGTTAACCATATGACTCTTGGTTTTGGCTCAGGTTGTGATTTCGGTATGGTGATATTGGAGTTGTGATCTTGGGGTTTTGAGGTCAATCCCCATGTTGCACCCAGCATCACACCCCACCCCATGCTCAGTGCAGAGTCTGCTTAAGATGGCTTTTTTCCTCTCCCTCTGCCCCTCCCCCTCTCAAATAAATAAGTAAATCTTTTGAAGAAAAGAAAAAAAAGGGGGGGAATCCAGATTTGGATGTTAGACGTCCTGTGTTTTATTCCAAACTCTATGATCTACTGGCCGCTTTTAATTGCTTACCTTTAAGCAAGACCTTTAAGATTTTTAGTAACCGGGGTGCCTGGGTGGCTCAGTGGGTTAAGCCGCTGCCTTCGGCTCAGGTCATGATCTCAGGGTCCTGGGATCAAGTCCCGCATCGGGCTCTCTGCTTCCCTCTCTCTCTCTCTCTCTCTCTCTCTCTGCCTGCCTCTCCATCTACTTGTGATTTCTCTCTGTCAAATAAATAAATAAATAATCTTAAAAAAAAAAAGATTTTTAGTAACAGAGAACCTAAACTGGGTTTAATAGTTAAGCCAAACAATAAATGATTGGCTCGTTAATGTAGGGATTCAGCAGGTTTGTTGCAAGTTTTGATCAAGTGGGGTTTTATTTTTATTTTTCTCTAATTCACTTCACTCTGCCCTTTGTCTTCAAGTTGGCTTCTTTTGTGGTAAAGTGAGAAGATGGCAAATCTACCATTTCACAAAGAAAATGTTGTTTATAATTTTTTTTCTGTAATTGAATATTCTTCATAAGGCTCCACCCCAGTGTATAGCAGGGAAAGTCTTTATCTTGACAATTTATAGTACTTCCATTTCTTCTTTGGTAAGAATTTCAAATAAATGCTGTATCTTGTGGATTTTTTTCTTCTCATTCTACTTAATCTACAGGGTAGATTATGATATTGGGAGGAGAGGTTACATGCCCTAAAGGCAATGGGGGAGAGAGTACCTTTGTTCAGACTTTGTTTTCTATTTTCTTACCCACTGCTTCAGGGTGTTTGATGTTTGCTCCTGATCTCTTGGGCTGGTATCTACTGTAATACAGCCAGTAAACCTTTTTCTCCCTTGATGGTGCTACACTTGTCCACCAAGTCTAAGCCTTTGTCTTTCCATTTTGTGTCTCTTTAGTGGCTCCCCTTGCTCTCAACTTCCCCAGAATATGTGAGTTATATGCCTTGAACTTGATGTAAGAACTGAGAGCAGCTCAGTTTCTTTCCCTATCATATTACCATGTTTTATTCTGGTGGGATCACCCCCATATTGGGAGTGGGCATTCTAAAGGACAATTTTTTTTCCAATGACAGAGGAAAACTACTTGGCTTTCCACTTTCTTCTTAATCTCATCCTCATGAGATTTTATCTTGAAATACATGCATCTCTGATTCCTTGTTTCCACTAAGCCAGAGGGGCTGCTGCCTCTTCTTGCCCGCACAGTACTCCTCTTCCACATATCCAGGGTCTTCTCTGGACTGCCCCTGCATTGTGGCTTATGGCAAAATGCCATATTCAGACTTTAATGTTTTGAATTTGATATTTAACAAGAAATAAAAGAAATAAAGCTGAACTGTTTAGACAGCTGTCTTGTGAAAAAACTAATTTTACTTGGAAACTTGAAACTGAAAATGAAAACGTTTTTTAGGTGATATCTATCTTCTTTTTTGTCTCATTAAACTTTTGTTTTAATGGGTCTCAAAATTCTGTGACAGATTTTTGATCAAGTTGTTTCCAGTAAAAAGTACTGATTTTAAAAAATAATAACTTAAAACTGACACACACGGGGCACCTGGGTGGCTCAGTGGATAAAGCCGCTGCCTTCGGCTCAGGTCATGATCTCAGGGTCCTGGGATCGAGTCCCGCATCGGGCTCTCTGCTCAGCGGGGAGCCTGCTTCCTCCTCTCTCTCTCTCTCTCTCTCTCTCTGCCTGCCTCTCTGCTTACTTGTGATCTCTGTCAAATAAAATAAATAAAATCTTTAAAAAAAAAAACTGACACACACACACACAAATAAAATAAGATTTTATTTATTTATTTGACAGATAGAGATCACAAGTAGGCAGGGCGTGGGGGTGCAGGCTCCCTGTTGAGCAGAGAGCCAGATGTGGGGCTTGATTCCAGGACTCTGGGATCATGACCTGAGCCGAAGACAGAGGCTTTAACCCACTGAGCCACCCAGGCACCCGAGATTTGGAATTTTGAACTGAGAATAATTGGAATTGAGTCATGTTAGTGGCAAGGTTTTAAAGCTGTGTTGTACAATACAGGAACCACTAGCCACATTTGTTTATTTGAATTTAATTTAAATGGAATAAAACATAATAAAATAAATCAGTGTCTCAGCTGCACTAGTTACATTTCAGGTGCTTAATACCATTGTGGCTAATGGCTACCATTTTGGGCAAAGCAGACATAGATTATTTTCACCATTACAGAAATTTCTACTAGAGAGCATTATTCTACAGAGAGCACTCATGATCTGTCGTGGTTATAGTTCTTCCCAAGAACTGTTTGTTAAAACCACTCCCTTAGATTCTGTGGGATACACCAGAGTTTCTACAATAAATTCCCTCTCTTGCTCAAGCTAGTCAGATTTGCTTTTATTATCTACTACCAGAAGGATTTTAGTTACTTTATGGCTATTGTAACCCTTACTACAAAATATCAAAACTGCTGCTGTGGGAATTATGAGGCTTATTTTTATTTGACCTTACTTGCATTTTCCCATGGTTGGCTACTCCTTCCTAGATTCATCCTTCTTAGGTTTTCTTTTGGTTCTCTTCCACCCCTTGGACATTCTTATAAGAACTCGTATTCTTGAGCCCATGGGTGGCTTAATTGATTAAGCCTCTGACTCTTGCTTTTGGCTCAGGTCATGATCTGGGGGTGGTGAGAAGGGCTCCACTCTCTGTGCAGGAGTCTCCCTGGGATTCTCTCCCTCTCCCCCGTCCCTCCCCCTGACACCTGCATGTGGATGTGCTCTTTCTCTAAAATAAATAAATCTTTGTATGCATTTTTGATATTCTAGTGAGAAAAAAAGGTATAGTGACATCAGTTTAAATGAGAATAAGAATGGGGTGCCTGGGTGGCCCAGTGGGTTAAGCCTCTGCCTTCCGCTTGGGTCATGGTCTCAGGGTCCTGGGATGGAGCCCTGCATCGGGCTCTCTGCTTGGCGTGGAGCCTGCTTCCTCCTCTCTCTGCCTGCCTCTCTGCCTACTTGTGATCTCCCTCTCTTTCTGTCAAATATATAAATATTTTTTTTTTAAAAAGAGGATATGAATAATTTAAAAATCTTATAAAAATAAGTTTAGTTATTTCATATTTTCATATAACTTACATCAACAAAATTAAAAAATAAATGGCAGATTTGCTCTATTTGGCAGAATAATTAATTCTCATAAGTAATTATTTGTAATAATAAAAACTTGAACAGTGCAATTGAACAAATGATCAGGGACTATAAAGAGATAATTCATTAAAAAAGGAATTAAACTACAAATGGGTAGTAAATATTTGAAAAATGTTCAATCTCATTAGAAATCAAAAATGCATATTGAGATAATGAGTTACCACTGTCACCTATTTGACATAGATTCAAATGAGGACAAATGTCAATTTTGTAATATACGTATCAGGCTCTACCTTGACTTCACACTTGAATCCCCTGGGGAAATAATAATAATAATAATATTATTATTATTATTAATTTATTTATTTATCTATTTATTTATTTGACAGACAGAGATCACAAGCAGGCAGAGAGGCAGGCAGCGAGAGAGGAGGAAGCAGGCTCCCTGCCCAGCAGAGGGCCCGATGCGGGGCTCCATCCCAGGACCCTGGGACCATGACCTGAGCCGAAGGCAGAGGCTTTAACCCACTGAGCCACCCAGGCGCCCCATATTATTATTATTTGAAAAAGGTTTCGTTTTATTTATTTGACACAGAGAATGGGAGAGAGGGAACATAAACAGGGGGAATATGAGAGGGAGAAGTAGGCTTTCCTCAGAGCAAGGAGCCCCCATGCGGGGCTAGATCCCAGGGCCCTGAGATCATGACCTGAGTCAAAGGCAAACACTTAACCACTGAGCCACCCAAGTGCCCCTATTTTATTTTTTATGTGTGATTCTTTTTATTTTATTTATTTTTTAAATTTTAAGTCTAGTAAAGACCTGGGGAACTTTTAGAGATTCATTGATTTTTTTTTGTTGTTGTTCTTTTTATTTGAGAGAGGGGAAAAGCAGAGAGAGCACAAACAGGGAGAGAGGCAGAGGGAGGGAGAAAATCTCAAGCTCCATGCTCACAGCGACCCTGATCTGGGACTCATCTCACCACTGAGATCATGACTTGATGACTTGATTTGGCCCAAGAGTCCACACTCAAGGGACTGAGCACTACTAGACCTGCAGAACTTCTTAAAAGTTGTGTGTGTGTGTGTGTGTTTTAAAAGATCTTATGTATTTATTTGACAGAGATCATAAACAGGCAGAGGCAGGCAGAGAGGGGGAAGCAGGCTTTCCGCTGAGCAGAAAGCCCTATGTGGGGCTCAACCCTAGGACTTTTGAGATCATGACCCAAGCCGAAGGCAGAGGTCTTAACCCGCTGAGCCACTCAGGCACCCAGAACTGCAGAATTTCTAAACGCAATACTGAGTTCTATCCCGGATCACTCAAATCAGAATCTTCAGTAGCGAACCCCAAGTGCCAGTATTTTTTTAAAAGTTCTCCAAATAATTCTCATAGGCAGCCAGAATCGAGAAACACTAAGTCAAAAACTTTAAAATCTATATTGACTCATTGTCTCTGACGTTAAAGAATGAAACTACATTGTACACCAATGTTTATGAGAATTTCTGTAATGGTATTACAGTGTAAATGGGAAATGACGCAAATGCTCAAAAAAGAAACATTGTAGAATACAAAATAAAAGGCTCCGACCAGGCCGATGGCATCAACGTGTGAAGAGGAGGGCGAGGAGGGAGCCGCAGCATGCCTCCGAAAAAAAATGCTTTTCCAGGCTAGATAGAGCTCGAGATCTGCTTATCGGGGACTTCTGTCCCCGGTCAGTCAGCGGGACCAGGACTGGGGCAAAGGACGCCGGCTCCGGTCGTGATCGCAGGGTCCTGGGATCGAGTCCCGCATGGGGTCCTCTGCTCAGCGGGGAGCCTGCACTCCACCCCCCCACCTCCCGCACCTGCCTCTCTGCCTACTCGTGATCTCTGTCAAATAAATGAACAAAATAAAAAAAAAAAAAAAGTCACTAGGACGGCGAGTACAGACACTGTCCTCCTTAGTGCTGTAGATTGCCCACCCGGCCTGTGAAGAGCCGTGTGCGACCCTTTTCTTCACGGGTCCAGAGAGGTCCCCACAGCGGAGGATCTTATGTATTTATTTATTTCGGTTATCAAGCAGTTCCCAGGCAAGCGCTGCGCAGCGCCGGGGCGCTCAGGCGGCGAGCGTCTGAAGAGCGCCCGGCGGATGAAGTCCCGGCGGAAGCTGAGGAGACCCGCGGCGGGAGGCGGAAGCCTCGAGCCGGGAGCCTGGAGCCGGGAGCTCTCCTAGGCTCGCAAAAGAGGGGCGGGAACTCGGAGCGCCCGGGCGCAGAGGCGGAGGGAGGGAGGAGCATCACGAGCTTCCCGCCCGCGCTCGGAGCAGGCGCCCTGGCGGTGCCCGCGTCTCCTCCCCCGCCTTCCCCGGTCGCCAGGGCACAGGGCTCGCGTCTGGGCGGCCGGCTGGGGCCTCTGGCGGTCGCCGTCCCGCCTCCTCGCTACGCTGCCCGTTTCGTCCTCCGCCTCGCCGCGCCTTTCTCGCCTCGGACGGGCGGCGCCCCGGCGGAGGTAACTGCCCGCGGATTCTTGCCGCTCACGACCCCGGCCCCCTCCCGGCACGGCTCGGCCGCCCCTTCCACCCTCGCGTCGTGCCGGTCCGCGATTTTCCTTACTCCTTACTCCCCGCCTCCCGCCGCACCCCGTCCCCACGTCCTTCTCTCGCGCTCGGCCCTGCCCAGTCTCCCCGCGTCGTCCTCCCGCCGCAGCATCCTCGGGCTGACCGAGGCGCGGGAGCTCCCGGGGCCGCGTCGCCCTCCGGCCGGCGTGGGACGAACCCCGGGGTGCGCCAGCCCTCGGCCCGGCCCTGGTCCTCCAGCCCCGGGCGGTCCCGGGGGGCGCCGCGGCGAGCACCCCGCCCGGGAGAGGGCCGCCCTCCCTACCAAGCCTCCGCCGCGGGCTGGGGCGGAAAACCCCGGAGGGGTCCCTGGGGCTGATCCAGGGACTTTGGCGAGGTGGTCGTGGGGGGACACTTCTTTGACGTTCTTCAGTATCAGTAGAGCACTGAGGAATAAATGCGGTGTCTTAGGCTCGTCTCTGGTGGGAAAAAAGCAGAAGTTGAATTATTCTCTGGGAATTGCGTTCGCCAGTGAGTTTTAATTAAAGGTACTTTGTTGGGGTAAGACAACATATTTTTCCTCCTAATCTACTTTGTGAGTTACTGAGTTTTTTATTTCTTCTTTCCATTAACTGATTTTGTTTCGTGATGTTTATTATTATCTGTAGCATTAGGGTTTAAAAAAATTTTTTTTTAAATATTTTTATTTATTTGACACAGAGAAATCACAAGTAGGCAGAGAGGCAGGCAGACACAGAGGAGGAAGCAGGCTCCCGGCTGAGCAGAGAGCCCGATGCGGGACTGGATTCCAGGACCCCGGGATCATGACCTGAGCCGAAGGCAGAGGCTTTAACCCACTGAGCCACCCGGGCGCCCTGTAGCATTCGGTTTTGACTGCCAGTTCACTCTGAGGCAGAAATAATCTTTGCCATGAAACAGGAGGTGAGAACATCCACTAGACTTCAAAAGCTGAAAGACCATCCATCATCATCAAATCCTGTAGGACCGTCTTTACACCTTGAGCCATCTTTTTATCCTTAACATTTTAGTTGAAAGGTTATATGTCCATACTATTGATATATTTTATTTATTATTATTTTTTAAAGATTTCATTTACTTGTTAGAGAGAGCTAGCAAGAGTGGGGTTAGATGTAAGGGCAGAGGGAGAGACACTCTGCTTCTCTCCCCGCTGAGCAGGGAGACAACCCCAGGACCCTGGGATCATGACCTCAGTGGAAGGCTGAATGTATTGAGCCAGAGCCACCCAGGTGCCCCCTTCTGAAGTATTTTAAAGCAAATTCCTGGCATAAATACTTAAGTATATACTGTATATCTCATACCTAGGAGAGGTAAGCATCCTTAAAAAAAAAAACCCAAACCTATAATAGAATTACAAAATACCATCAAAAATAACATTAATTCCTTAATGTTATTTAATACTCTGTCATATTAATTTTCCTTTTTTGAATTTGAAATTGAGGTTTATGGAAAAATTGCAAAAATAATACTAAAGAACACCTATACTCTTACCCATTTTGCCCACTTGTTTATTTATTTATTTATTTTTAAGATATTATTTTATTTTTTATTTATTTGAGAGAGAGCAAGAGAGTGAGAGAGAGCATGAGAGGGGAGAAGGTCAGAGGGAGAAGCAGACTCCCCATGGAGCTGGGAGCCGGATGCAAGACTCCATCCCATGGAGTCCAGTATGATGACCTGAGCTGAAGGCAGTCGCTTAATCAACTGAGCCACCCAGGCGCCCTTCACTTGTTTATATATTACGCGTGCTTTTCCTTCTGTTTATCATGTGCGCACACCTTGTTTGTTCTGAACTGTTTGAGAGTGGATTGCATGCATCATGCCTCTTTCTGCCTTACTACTCAAGTAGGACGATATGTATTTCCTAAGAGCAATGATGCTTTTTTTTTTTAAAAAGATTTTATTGATTCATTCATTCATTCAGATACTCTTTTATGTAAACAAGTACATTTATCAAATTCCCCAAGTTTAACACTGACATGTTACTTTTATCTGTGCTATTGTCTGTATTTCCAGTTATGTCAAGTGTCACAATAATATCCTTTACAGCTAATTTTCTTTTCTAGTACAAGATACAGTTCAGGATATTTCATTTCATTTAATTGTCTTATATCGTTAAACTTCTTTAACTTCGAATAGTTCTTTTTTTTTTTTTTTTTTTTAAAGATTTTATTTATTTATTTGACAGACAGAGATCACAAGCAGGAGAGATGCAGGCAGAGAGAGAGAGAGAGGAGGAAGCAGGCTCCCCGCTGAAGCAGAGAGCCCGATGTGGGGCTCGATCCCAGGACCGCGGGACCATGACCTGAGCCGAAAGCAGAGGCTTAACCCACTGAGCCACCCAGGCGCCCCAACTTCGAATAGTTCTTGAGCCTTTCTCATGATACTGATATTTTTAAGGGCTAATAGCCCATTTATATCAAAGTCTTCAATATGAATTAGTTTCTTCATGAATAGAGTTAGGTTTGAAATTTTTGGTTGGAATACAATATAAATAATATTGTGTCTTTTTCAAATTATCATAATCAGAGGAGCATAATGTCTCCCTCTTAGAGGTTAGATGTTAATTTATTTTCTCCACTATCATTTTTTTGTCCTTTCCACTATTATTTTCCCCTTTTTTGTAAACTTAAGTACAGTTGACCTTTAAAGCACCTGGGGGTTAGGAGTTTCAACCCCCATCCCCATGCAGTTGAAAGTCTGCTGACGACAGAAAAGCTAAACTACTAATAGCCTACAGTTGGCCATGCCTTACCGATAACAAATATTTAACACATATTTTGTATGTTGTATGTATTATATGCTGGATTATAGTATAGTAAGCTAAAGAAAAGAAAATGGCATTAATAAAATCTAAGAGAAAATACATTTACAATACTATACCATATTTATTAAAAAACAAAATCTGTGTATAAGTGGATCCTCATAGTTCAAACCTGTGTTGTTCAAGCGTCAGCTGCAATTGTGGGTCAGTACCTCCAGATTATGTAAATATCCTGTGCTTTATCAGAATGCTCCCTCTCCCTCTGCCTGGTTTAGCATCTGTTGATGGTTCATCCCTAATTAGTTTTAACTATGACAATTGCAAAATGGTGATTTTCCACATCTACCCTCAGATCAGTGAGGCCTTGTTTATTGTTTATTTAATTGATTGTAACCTATTGCTTATCTTTATTTTGATAAGATTGTCTCAAATATGACTTGGGATTTGGCCCATCAGTCTTAACCCACTGAGCCACGCAGGCGCCCCTGGCCCATCAGTCTTGGTCGGTCCTTCATCCTTCTAGAAAGAAAGTTTCTAGAGTATTTATTTATTTGAGAGAGAGAAAGAGAGTGCGTGTGCATGTGTCCTCACAAGGTTGGGGGCAGGGGAGAGTGAAGAGGTTAAGAATCCCAAGCAGACTCTTCTCAGCATGGAGCCCTAGGTGTGGCTCAATCCCGTGATCCCGAGACTCTTGACTTGAACTGAAACCAAGAGTTGGGTGGTTAACCAACTAAGCCTCCCAGACACTCCTTGGTCCTGTTTGTTTTTGACATGCCCCCATTATATGTTTGCTTCCTTACTTTGGAATAAGATGTTGCAGGTCCATTTGTTTCCTTCACTATCTCTGCCCTGAAATCAGCTGTTTTTCAAGGTTTCTCTGACTGAGGAATGGTAGTTAGAAACCAAAGTCTGGGGATGCCTGGGTGGCTCAGTCAGTTAAGTATCTGACTTTGGCTCAGGTCATGATCTTGGGGTGCTGGGATCAAGTCCCATGTCATTGGATCGGGCTTTTGTGCTCAGCAGGGAATCTGTTTCTCCTTCTCCCTCTGCCCCTCACCCCACTTGTGGTTTTTTTCTCTCTCTCTCTCTCTCAAATGAGTAAGTAGGATCTTAAAAAAACAAAACAAAACAAGAAAGAAAAGAACCCAGAATCTGGGTGCTAGGTTTGCTCATGGCTGCTAGAGTGTCATTGCTTCTATAGGCCCCTTTAGAAGATAGAACTTGAAATCATGAGTTTTTATACTGACACATCTAGTTCCTATCCAGCCCTTTAGGGCTCTTCATTATGTTTCCCCATTCTTTGGTTTCCATTTCTTCTACAATGAAAATGCTGGCTCCCATCCATATATATATATATGAAATACACACACACACACACACACACACTCATTTGCTCACTCCTACAATATACAAGAAATAGTTTCATAATTTCTATACTCTTACCCCTGGTAAAAACAAACCTACTAAGAAGTTTGAGATTTGTTTGTAGTTTTTTTTGTCTTCAGTTTGAGAGTATATCATCAAAATACTGTATTTAAAAGTTACTTGAATTAATCCTTTTTCTTTTCATTGTGGTTATTTTACTCATTTGAAATATAGTCAGATTTGCATCTCTTTGTATTAAGTTTTATGTCCCCACCAATTCTTGTTTATTAATATAATTCCAAAAGCCAAAACTGTACAAAAAAGGTGTATTAAGTATCCTCTCCCCAGCCTTTTCACTTTGCCACCCCCACCCCATGGTAGTTAACCTATTTTGTTAATTTTTGTTCTATTTTTGTTTCTTTTTACCAAGTTAAATGATGCTTATGTTATTTTCTTCTTCTTACATACAAAGTTGCATACTAGGTATACTCTCTCTCTCTCTCTCTTTTTTTTTTTTTTAAAGATTCTATTTATTTATTTGACAGAGAGAATGGGGGGGAGTGAGAATACAAACAGAGGGAGTGGAAAAGGGAGAAGTGTGCTCTCTGCCAAGCTGGGAGCCTGATACGGGGCTGGATCCCAGGACCCTGGGATCATGACCTGAGCCAAAGGCAGACACTTAAGGACTGAGCCACCCAGGCACCCCTAGGTATACTCTTTTTTAAAAGTAGACTCCACACCCAAATAAGGCTCAAACCCCAGTTCTGGAGTGGCTTGTTGTACTAACTGTGCCGGGTAGACACCCCACATATGCAATTTTGCACTTTACTTTTCTCTCTCTCTTTTTATTAAAGAGTAAGTGAAGCTTGTTTTATTTATTAAAGGATTTTATTTATTTGTCAGAGAACAAGTAGGGGAAGTGGCAGGCAGAGGGAGAAGCTGGCTACCTGCTGCAGAAGGAGCCAGATGTGGGATTCAATCCCAGGACCTTGGGGTTCTGAACTGAGCCAAAGGCAGATGCCTTAACAGACTGAGCCACCCAGGCATCCCTGCACTTTACTTTTTTTCAATTAACAATATATTTCAGAAATCACAGGTCACAGAGATCTTTCTTATTCTTTTTTTTTTTTTTTTTTTTTTTTTTTTTTGAGATCTTACTCTTTTTGGCAGCTGCTGAATATCTATTTCTAACAGTTTTTATTTAAGGTCCAAAAAGATCTTTGTATATTACATTTGGTTATTATGTTTCTTGACACTCCCCCCTTATAAATATATATATGTCTATATCTATATATAATACATATATAGCAGTTTCTTCCCCTTCCCCCCTTTTAAAAAAGATTTTATTTGTTTTAGAACATGTGTGAGTGGAGAAGGGGCAGAGAGAGAGGGAGAGAAAGAATCTCAAGCAGGCTCTCCACTGAGTGTGGAGCCCAACTTGGGGCTCCATCGCATAACCCTGAGATCATTACCAGTGCTGGAATCAAGAGTCAGATGCTTAACTGACTGAGCGACCCAGGTGCCCCTCTCCCTTCAAAGTACCATTTATTTGTTGAAACTGCGTCAGTTATCCTGGAACATTTTTTACACTCTGAATTTGGTTGATTTTATTCTCCTTGGTGTATTTAATATGTTCCTTTACTTTATTTCTTGTCAATTGGTGTTTAGAATCAGATATAGATTAAGGTTCAGTTTTAACTTTTTATCTTTTTAAGAATGTTTCAGTGGTGCCTGGTTAGCTCAGTTGATTAAATGTCTTGCCTTTGGCTCAGGTCATGATCTTGGGGGTCCTGGGATCGAGCACGGTGTTGGGCTCCCTGCTCAGTGGGGAGTTTGCTTCTTCCTCTCTTTCTACCCCTCCCCCACCCACTGCTCATTCTCTCTCTCAAATCTTAAAAAAAAAGAATATTTCATAGATAGTTTCGTGTACTTCCCAACTATGTAGCAACATATCAGGAGGAATATAATGTCTTTGTCTCATAGTTAGTAATTTTAAGATGGTAGGCCATGTCAGTTCACCTAATAAATTTTTCTGTCTACTTTCATCTAATAGTTTTAGCAACCACTGACACTGTTGACTAGATCTAGATCTGTTATTTTATTAGGAACTGCAAATGATGCTTTTCTGATAAAATCATTCCTCTTGCATTTGGTTAGCTTTTCTTTAAAGGGATATATTTATTTTAGGGAGTGTGTGTGCACAAGTGGGAGAGGGGTACAGAGAGAGGAAGAGACTTGAAAGCAGAGTGCAGAGCCCCAAATCAGAGCTCTGTCCCATGACCCTGAGATCATGACCTGAGCCAAAATCGAGAGTCAGGAATTTAACTGACTGAACCACCCATGCACCCGTGGTTACCTATTTTTAAAGATTTTCTTTTATTTATTTTTATTTATAGTTTTATTTATATTTAAAGTTTATAAAAATAGTATCTCAGGACATGGTCATTTAGATTATTAGGGTTCTAAGCAATTGAAAAACTGTTACAGTATAAAATATGAGGATGTCTAGCATCTTAATAGGTCCTCTTTGGTGTACTTGAATAGTTTTTCTTTTAAAGCTTATTTTATAAAAAAAAGTTCAGCTACTTTCTTTTAAAGATGACATTAATCATACCAAATAAATTCAGCATTTTTGGATTTCATAAACTAAATAGAATTAGGAATATAACATTTAAAAAAAAAGAATAAGGCTATGATTGAATATAGGCCATGGCCAAATTACATATGATTTTTTGATTTTAAAAATGAAAAAAATTAATTTGGAACACTCAGAAACTTACAGGAAAATTGCATATATAGTACAAGGATCTTTCATAACTCATTTGAGAGTGAGTGACAAACTGATGTTCTCTTACCTCGGAATATTTTAGTATGTATTTTCTGCAAACAAGGACATTACCTACATATATGGAAGATACCCATCAAAAGCAGAAAATTAAGATTCCTACATTACAACCATATCATCCTCAGTTTCTCTTTCTATTCAAGTTTTTCCAGTTGCCAATATTGTCCTTTATCATGAAAAGATAAAATGTACAGTTACTTATTGCAATTCATTTAGTTATCAGGTTTTCCACTTGGGACCAGTCTCTTGATCTTTTTCCCAACTTTCATAACCTTAAAACTTTTGAAGATTTCAGATCAGTTATTTTGTAGGATGTCCCTCAATTTGGGTTTGCCTAATACATCCTTGTGATTAGGTTCAGGTTATGTATCTTTTGCACATATTTCACAGAGAAATTTTTCTCATTTTACCTATTAGGCAACACATTCTCCAGTTGATCCATTTTGATAATTTTCATTTTTTTTAAAAGATTTTACTTATTTATTTGACAGAGATCACAAGTAGGCAGAGAGGCAGGCAGAGAGAGAGAGAGAGGAGTAAGGCTCCCCACCGAGCAGAGAACCCGATGTGGGGCTCGATTCCAGGATCCTGGGACCATGACCTGAGCTGAAGGCAGAGGCTTTAACCCACTGAGCCACCCAGGCGCCCCGATAATTTTCATTTTTTTAAAGATTTTATTTATTTATTTGACATAGAGAAAGAGAGAGCACAAGCAGGCAGAGTGGCGGGCAGTGGGAGAGAGAGAAGCAGGCTCCCTGCTGAGCAAGGAGCCCAATGCAGGACTTGATACCAGGACTCTGGGATCATGACCTGAGCTGAAGGCAACCGTTTAACTGACTGAGCCACCTAGATGTCCCAATAATTTTCATTTTGATCATTGGATTAAACGGAGGCTGTCTGGCTTCTTCATTATAAAGTTACTCTTTTTTGCAATTAATGAGTACTTTATAGGGTATTTTTATACTTTGAAACAATGTGAATATACCATTTTAAATAAAATGTTCAATTGATTACTTATTCATAATTATATAGAGTCATGGTTTCTTCTTTTTAAGGTAAGATATTGAGAATACATTTAGTATCTCCTATCTCAAATAGCTCAATGAGAGAAGTGTCAAAGTCACAGTATGAAAAGAGCATGTGGGATGGGAGATACTATTGTGGCCAACCTTGGGAAATACAACCTATGACACCGAGAAATGCATATTGCATAGAAACTTTATTGTCAATATCTTTTCCTAGTTTATTTTTATCTTTGTAGTCTGAGGAAAAACTTATGAAAAAAAAAAAAAGCAAATGCATTTTGCCTGTTTGAGATACGAGATACTAAATGTATTCTCAGTATCTTACCTTAAGAAGTGAGTTAATTTGAGATGATGGAAAAGCAATTTACTATGTGAACATTCTAAATTAGGATCGTCAGTAAATCTTTTGGGCTATTTATTATTATTGTAATTTTTTTTACAGCGTCTTGGGGACTGTTTACTTAATTGGTCATTGTTACCTTGACAAGCATGGAGATAAGATTAGAAGTTTTGACATCAACAAGTATCAAGCAGAAAAAGCCTTGGCCAAGAGTCTCCTGGTTAGGACAGGTAGGTTTTTCTTTCTTCATATAGTAACAGCTGTAATAATGTGTTAAATGTATACTTTGCCTCTAAGATAGAATGTTCTCTGGTCTTAAACCACCATAATTAGAAGAATCATGTGCTCATAGAACAGGATTTTTTGTGGGTTTTTTCTTTTTTCTTTTCTCTTTTTTTCTTTCTTTCTTTCTTTTTTTTTTCCTTTTTTTTATGGTGAGCAAGTTAGCTTTTCCAGAAAGTTAAATGGTTTGTCTAAAAGAAATATTTTACTTTCAAAAAAATTTTTTCGTCTTATTACATTTAAGGTTGAAATGGCGTATATCAAGGGGAGTTTTTTTTTGTTGTTTTTTCATTTGTTTTATTTATTTATTTATTTATTTAAAATATTTTATTTATTTATTTGACAGGGAGAGATCACAAGTAGGCAGATAGGCAGGCAGAGAGAGGAGAAAGCAGGCTCCCTGCCAAGCAGAGAGCCTGATGCGGGACTCGATCCCAGGATCCCGAGATCACCCAGCCGAAGGCAGAGGCTCAACCCACTAAGCCATCCAGGTGCCCTGTTCATTTGTTTTAAAGATTTTATTTCTTTATTTGAGAGAGAGAATGAGAGAGAGAGAGCATGAGAAGATGGAGGGTCAGAGGGAGAAGCAGACTCCCCTGCCAAGCAGGGAGCCTGATGTGGGACTCAGTCCCGGCACTCCAGGATCATGACCTGAGCCGAAGGCAGTCGCTTAACCAGCTGAGCCACCCAGGTGCCCGGGGAGCTGGGTTTTTTTTTTTTTTTTTTTTTTTTTTAATTTTTATTTTTTAAGATTGTATTTATTTGAGAGAGAGAACATGAGCAGGGGGGGGGAGAAAGAAAGAGAGAGAGAGAGAGGAAGACTCAGACTCCCTGCTGAGCATGGAGCATGACTTGGGGCCCAATCCCAGGATCCCGAGATCATGACCCGAGCTGAAGTCTGACACTTAACTGACTAAGCCACCCAGGTGCCCTTCAAAGGGAGCTTTTTTTTTTATTGGACAGACAGATCACAAGTAAGCAGAGAGGCAGGCAGAGACAGAGAGAGGGGGGAGCAGGCTCCCCATTGAGCAGAGAGCCTGATTCGGGGCTTGATCACAGGACCCTGGGATCATGACCTGAGCTGAAGGCAGAGGCTTTAACCCACTGACCCACCCAGGTGTCCCCAAAGGGAGCTTTTTAATGAAAAATGTTAATTTAAATATAATTAACATAATGTTATATTGATTTCAGGTGTATAACATATTCTACAGTTCTGTGCATTAATTGTTGCTCCTCACAATTAGTCACCATCTGTCATCGTATAACATTGTTACAGTGTTATTGAGTACATACCCAATGCTATACTTTTCATCTCCGTAACTTATTTGTGACTGGACTTCTGTGCCTCTTAATCCCCTTCAACAATTTTGCTCATCTCCCCACTTATCTCACCTCTGGGAAGCTCTGGCAAAGTCCACTTTGTGCTCTCTCTCTCTCTCTGACAAATAAATAAATAAAATCTTAAAAAAAAAAATTCAGGAATGCCTGGGTGGCTCAGTCTGTTAAGTGGCTGCCTTCAGCTTAGGTCAGGATCCCAGCATGCTAGGATGGAGTCCCACATCAGTCACCTTGCTTAGTCAGGAGCCTGCTTCTCTCTCTGCTTGGTGCTTCCCCTGCTTGTTCTTGCTCTCTCTCTCTCTGAAGAATAAATAAATAAAATCTTTAAAAAATAAAGTAAAATCCAGTAGTGGAATTAGTGGATCACACGGTATTTGTATTTTTAATTTTTTGAGGAAATTCCATAGTATTTTCCACAGTGGCTGAACCAATTTATATTTCTACCAACAGTGCACAAGAGTCCATTTTTCTTCATATCCTTGCCAAACACTTGTTATTTCTGTTTTGTTTTGTTTTTTTAAGATTTTATTTGTAAGTAATCTCTACACCCAGCATAGGGTTCAAACTCACAAGTGGAGACCAAGAGTTGCATAGTCTACTGACTGAGCCAGCCAGGTGCCCCTTTTATCTTTTTTTTTTTTTTTTCCTTTAAAGATTTTGATTACTTATTAAAGAGGGAAAACCAGCAGGGAGAGGGACAGAGGGAGAGCCAGAAAATCTCAAGCAGACTCCCCGCTGAGCATAGAGCCCAAAGCAGGGCTTGAACTCAGGACCATGAGATCATGACCTGAGCTGAAACCAAGACTCAGACACTTGATTGAGCCATGTAGGTGGCCCCCTTCTTATCTTTTTGATTTTAGTCATGCTGACAGGTGTTAAGTGATATATTTCAGTGTGATTTTGATTTGCACTGACCTGATGATTAGTGATTTTGAGCATCTTTTCATGCATCTGTTGGCCATCTATATGTCTTTTGTAGAAAAATGTCTATTCAGGTCCTCTGCCCATTTTTTAATTGGATTATTTGGGGCTTTTTGGTGTACAGTTGTATAATTTCTTTTTATACTTTGCATTTTAACCTCTTACCAGATCTATCATTTGCAAATGTCTTCTACCATTCAGCAGATTGCCTTTTTGTTTTGTTGATGGTTTCCTCCTGCATGGTGCAAAAGCTTTTTTGTGTAACCAAAAGAGAATATTTAATCTTCTGAACCTTTCTTTACTGGAATAGTCAGTGAAGTGTTTCCTCCCATTGTGATTTGCATGAGTACTCAATAAAAGTGCCTCTTAGAACTTAGAATAAAGATGGGCCAGAATATACCAGCAGTCCAGGAACACCATTCACATTTTCTTTAGGGAAAATTGGCAAACCTATAAAATCCTCTTAGAAAATGTAATAATTATGAAAATTTAAAAACTTGGTGTTTAGAATCATTCCTGTGGGAAATTACATTGTTAACTTCCTCTAGAACAGTGTCTCTTGAATTTTCCAGTGATTGAGAGTCATCTGATGCCCAACCCAGAACTTGAACTCACAACCCTGAGATCAAGACCTAAGCTGAGATTGAGTCAGATACTTAACCAACTGAGCCACTCAGCTGCCCCTTTTGCTGGTGATCTTTTTAAAACAAGTGTTGGGCCCCACTCTTGGAATTCCTGATTGAGTAGGTCTGGGTGGAGAGGGTGCTTTTCTAACAAGGTCTTAGGTGTTGCTAATAGTATTGGTTAGGTAGTACTTTGAAAACCACTGGCCTAAAATATATGAAAACAAGGTTCATTCAAAACAGCATGCTTTTTCTAGATAATAAAAAATAATCAGAGCCTGGGGTTTATACATTTTAGAAGCCATATCTGTTTTAATCTAGGTAAATAGTTTAAAAACTTGCCCATACTACTTTTCAAATTGATGAAATTAACACATAACTCCATTTTGGCTAGCAGAATTGGAAGATACTACTATAATTTTAAAAATCAAAAAGATTTAGATGCAAACATTAGGTTATCCTACCTAGTGATTCTTTTTTTTTTTTTTTAAAGATTATTTATTTATTTATTTCACAGACAGAGATCACAAGTAGGCAGGGAGGCAGACAGAGAGAGAGAGGTGGAAGCAGGCTCCCTGCTGAGCAGAGCCCGATGCGGGGCTCGATCCCAGAGCCCTGAGATCATGACCTGAGCCGAAGGCAGAGGCTTTAACCCACTGAGCCACCTAGGCACCCCCCTACCTAGTAATTCTATTAAGAAATATTTTAAGGGCGCCTGGGTGGCTCAGTGGGTTAAGCCGCTGCCTTCGGCTCAGGTCATGATCTCAGGGTCCTGGGATCGAGTCCCGCATCGGGCTCTCTGCTCAGCAGGGAGCCTGCTTCACTCTATCTTTCGCTCTCTCTGCCTGCCTCTCCATCTACTTGTGATCTCTCTCTCTGTCAAATAAATAATAAATAAAATCTTTAAAAAAAAAAAAAAAGAAATATTTTAAGACAGAATGAAAAAAATCTCCAGGTTACCTAATCATTTTATTATTATACTATCATAATATATAACATTCATAATATAATAATAATTTTATTATTTGTGATACAAGTGTATAATCTTTCTTGAATGTTACTTTATTTCCCTTTCTGGGATTGTTTAGGTTAGAGGTTGAACGAACTTCTGGCACCTCTTAAGTCTCACATGTTTCTTCTCTTAGGAAAATGAAGCTGTTTTTCTTTTGGATGATAAATTCATAAATGAAATTAATTTGCTATCAGGAAGAACAAAGAAGAAAATTCCTTGTCTGCAGCCTTTACTGAAGGATGTTATTGTCCTAACAACATCCATTAATGGTTAAGTAGTACTAATATTTTCAAAAGGCTAGATTGTGTTTGTTCATAATTTGGGGCAATATCAAGGGAAATATTAGATTATAAGTGTTGTATTTCCTTTTTGGAAACAGATGCCTGGCTGGCTGGGGTACTCACTACAGGGGAGCTTTTTCTTTGGAACAAGGATCAAGATTGCTTAAAAACTATACAGACAACTGAAGAGCCTAAGAAAATGATTCAAGCTGCAATAGGTAGGAGTTTTTTATTTGCTTAAATTGGTTTACTTGGTAAATAGAAAGAAAAGATGAAACATTTTCCTATTACTATTTTAAAAATATATCTCTGTATGTGTGCATATATATATCTGTATATATAGAGAATATATACATATCTATGTTTTCTTGTATATGATTTTTTTTTGGTGGTGTTTATTTGTGATACTTAGATTTATCTTGAAGAAATGTCTGGCCTAACATATCTGATAACAATGGGTTCCTTGGCTGTCTGGATGGCTCAGTGGTTAAGCATCTGCCTTCGGCTCAGGTCGTGATCCCAGGGTCCTGGGATGGAGCTTCACATCAGGCTCCCTGCTCAGCAGGAAGCCTGCTTCTCCCTCTCCTACTTCCCCTCCTTGTTTTCCCTCTCTTGCTGTGTCTCTTTCTGTCAAATAAATAAATACAGCCTTAAAAACAACAACAACAGTGGGTTCCTAAAATCACATAACAGGTACATGATAAATGTTACTATTATTTGTACTTTTAATTTATTAGTAGTGCCTTAGTTTTATCCTGAATGGAAGCATCATTTAGGTTTCTTATTGTCAGAAGAGATGAATTATGTACTTTCTGGGAAGAATTCAGACTTCAGAAGTTTAATTAACTTTTTTTTTTTTTAAGCGAGCTCCTTGAGACTGTACTTTTATGTATCTGGAAATGGGAAGAGAGTTCTGCTTATAACTCCTTCTGGAAGCATATTTCTTTGGGAATATTTGGAATTCAAGAATATCTTCTCTTCTAAAAGCCCTTCATTGGTAGGCCAGTGGTCCCAGATCATACCTGAAGAAGCAGTTCATTTGCCTTCAAATGAAGATAAAGAAGCTGTAGTGCATGCTGTTTTTATAAAAAATGAGGTAAAATCCAAATCACACTGGGTGCTACAGGAGTTGAGATCTCTGACTCTAAGAACAGGCACTCTTTGTGAAGCTACTGAGCAGAGTGTGTAAAGCACTGTTATATAGCTTTAGTCATCGTTAATTGTCAGAGTAATTATGAAATTATTGTAGAAAAAATATTTTTACATTTCTTAGTTATATTTTTTTAAATGTTTATTAAAAATGGTTTGAACTGCACCAAAAAAACTATTAGAACTGATAAATGAATTCAGTAAAGTCATAGGATATGAGGTGGTTATATAGAAATCTCTTGCATTTCTCTACAATAAAAATGATGTAGCGGGGCGCCTGGGTGGCTCAGTGGGTTAAGCCGCTGCCTTCGGCTCAGGTCATGATCTCAGGGTCCTGGGATCGAGTCCCGCATCGGGCACTCTGCTCGGCAGGGAGCCTGCTTCCTCCTCTCTCTCTCTCTGCCTGCTTCTATGCCTACTTGTGATCTCTCTCTGTCAAGCAAATAAATAAAATCTTAAAAAAAAAAAATTAAAAAAAAATGATGTAGCAAAAAGAGAAATTAGGAAAACAATTTCATTTATAATTGCACCAAAAAGAATAAAATACCTAGGAATAAACTTAACCAAGGAGGCGAAAGGTCTGTATTCTGAAAACTTTTTAAACATTGATTAAAGAAATTGAAGATGACACAAACAAATGGAAAGATATTCCATGCTCATGAATTGGGAGAACGAGTATTGTTGAAATGTCCATGCTACCCAAAGCAGTCTACAGATTTAATGCAATCCCTATCAACATAACAACATTTTTCAAAGAACTAGAACAAATAAATCCCAATTTGTACAGAGCACAAAAGATCCCGAGCAGCCAAAGCAGTCTTGGAAAAGAAGAGCAAAGCTGAAGGTGATCAAACCAGTACAGGGCAGGCACAAAAATAGACACATAGCTCAGTGGAACAGAACAGAGAACCTAGAAATAAACCCATGCATAGATGGTTAGTTAGTCTATGAGGAAGGAAGCAAGAATATATAGCGGGGGTGGGGGGGCGCCTGGGTGGCTCAGTGGATTAAGCCAGGTCATGATCTCAATGTCCTGGGATCGCACCCGACATCAGGCTCTCTGCTCAGTGGGGAGCATACTTCCCCTTCTCTCTCTCTCTTCCTGCCTCTCTACCTACTTGTGATCTCTGTCTGTCAAATAAGTAAATAAAATCTAAGAATAAGAAAACAAAAAATTCAGTTAGTGAACATCAACTATTTGCTTAAACTATAAGTTTCTGTTTATATAATTGTCTACTCTCTTTTAAAAAAAAGAAAAAGAATATATAGTGGGGGAAAAGACAGTCTCTTCAACAAATGCTGTTGAGAAAACTGGACCATTTTCTTAAACCACACACACACAAAAACTCAAAATAGATTAAAGACCTAAGTGAAACCTGCAACTATAAAATTCCTAGAAGAAAGCATAAGCAGGGGCGCCTGGGTGGCTCAATGGGTTAAGCCGCTGCCTTCGGCTCAGGTCATGATCTCAAGGTCCTGGGATCAAGTCCCGCATCGGGCTCTCTGCTCAGTGGGGAGCCTGCTTCCTCCTTTCTCTTTCTGCCTGCCTCTCTGCCTACTTGTAATCTCTCTCTGTCAAATAAATAAATAAAATCTTAAAAAAAAAAAAAAAAGCATAAGCAGTAATTTCTTTGACATCAGCTTTAGAAACATTTTCCTAGATGTATCTCCTCTGGCAAAGGAAACAGCTATTGGAAATACACAAAAATAAAAAGCTTATGCACAGGGAAGGAGGAAGCCATCAGCCATCAGCAAAACAAAAAGGGAATTTATTGAACTGGAGAAGATAATTTTCAAATTTTTTTAAAGGGTTAATATCCAAAGTATACAAAAAACTTATACAACTCAACACCAAAAACCCACAAATAATCCAATTTAAAAATGGGCAGAGAACCTGAATAGACATTTCTCTACAGAAGGCCTCAGCTGCATGAAAAATTGCTCATCATCACTAATCATCAGGGAAGTGCAAACCAAAATTATATTGAGATCTATCACCTGATGCCTATCAATGACTAGTATCAAAAAGATAAGATATAACATGTGTTTGACAAGGATGTGGAGAAAAGAACCTTCATGTACTGTTGGTGGGAATATAAATTGATACAGCTACCTTGGAAAACAGTATGGAGTTTCCTCAAAAAATTAAAAATAGAAATATGTGATCCACTAATTCCACAACTGGATATTTACCCAAAGAACACAAAAACACTAATTCAAAAAGACATATGTACCTCTTTGTTTATTGCAGCATTATTATTTATAGTAGCCAAACTATGGTAGCAACCCAGTGTCCATCAATAAGTGAGTGGATAGGGGCGCCTGTGTGGCACAATCGTTGAGAGTCTGCCTTTGGCTCAGGTCATGATCCCAGGCTCCTGGGTCCTGGGATTGAGCCCCGCATCGGGTTCCCAGCTCAGTGGGAAGCCTGCTTCTCCGTCTCCCATTCCCACTGCTTGTGTTTCCTTTCTCGCTGTCTCTCTCTTTCAAATAAATAAATAAACCTTTAAAAAAATAGGTAAGTGGATAAAGAAGTGGAGATATAGATAGATAGATATGTATACATGTATATTACTCAGTGATAAAAAAGAATGAGATCTTGCCATTTGTGATGACACGGATGAACCTAGAGAGTATAATGCCAAGTAAAATAAGTCAGAGGACAAATACCATGACTTCACTTATATGTTGAATCTAAAAATCAAAATGAGCAGGGGTGCCTGTGTGACTCAGTGGGTTAAGGCCTCAACCTTTGGCTCCAGTCATGATCCCAGGGTCCTGGGATTGAGCCCTGCATTGGGCTCTCTGCTCTGCAGAGAGCCTGCTTCCTCGTCTCTCTCTGCCTGCCTCTCTGCCTACCTGTGATCTCTGTCTGTCAAGTAAATAAATAAAATCTTTTAAAAAAATAAAATAAAAATAAAAACGAGCAAACAAAAACAACAAAATAGATTCTTTTTTTTTTTTTAAAGATTTTATTTATTTATTTGACAGAGAGAGATCACAGTAGACAGAGAGGCAGGCAGAGAGAGAGAGAGAGGGAAGCAGGCTCCCTGCTGAGTAGAGAGCCCGATGCGGGACTCGATCCCAGAACCCTGAGATCATGACCTGAGCCGAAGGCAGCGGCTTAACCCACTGAGCCACCCAGGCACCCAAAAATAGATTCTTAAATACAGAGAACAACTGGTGGTTGGTTACAAGAGGGGAGTGGGTGAGATGTGGGTGAGGTATAGGTGAAATAGATAAAGGGATTAAGAGCAAACTTGCCTTGAACACTGAGAAATGTGTAGAATTGTTGAATCATTATATTGAACACTCAAAAGTAATACAACACTGTAAACTATATTTAAGTTAAAATATGGTTCAAGTTAGAGCTTCCTTTTTCTTTCCCTAGTTTTACTTTTTCCTAGGTTTAAAATTTTATTTGCTTATTTTTTTTAAGACTTTTATTTATTTGGCAGAGAGAGACCATGAGAGAGCACAAGCAGGGGGAGTGGGAGAGGGAGAAGCAAGCTCAATCCCAGGACCCTGGGATCATGACCTGTGCCAAAGGGAAGATTCTTAACAACTGAGCCACCCAGGCGTCCCGAAAATTTTATTTATTTTTACTTATTTATTTGAGTATAGTTGACACAGTGTTAAATTTGTTACAGGTATACATCATGGTGATTCAACAACACTTTATGTTATGCTGTGATTACCACAAGTATAGTTACCATCTGTCACTATGCAAAACTATTACAGTACCATTGATGATATACCCTATGCTATAACTTTTATTTCCATGACTCGTTACACATAACTAGAAGTCTGTACCTCCCACTCCCCTTCACCCATTTTGCCCAGTCCCCTTCTTCCTCCCCTTTGGAAACTAGCAGTTTGTTCTCTATTTATAGGTCTGATTCTGTACTTTTCCTTAGTTTTCCTTGCTTTTAAAATCTAATTAGTTTAATAATTTAAAAAGCTAGAATTGGTGATATTAAGTAAGACATTTAATTTCCAAGAAAGAACATAGTCATTAACTAAAAAACATTATAAATAGCTACATGCATTCCTTGTATGTATGGACCAACAGTTTGTTACCCAATCCACTATTGTTAAAAATTGCATTTTGAAATTTTATTTTCCTCTATTATCTTCCACTGTAGGGGTAGTGCCCTAATTTAAATAATATATAACTATAAGATAAGAGAAAAATATGTAACAATATATAAGAATCTTTCCAGTAATAGTCACAGTAAATGGCAGTGTTTGCTTGGACATGCCTCTGGCTCAGAAATAAATTACTTACTCACTTTTTTTTTTTGAAATTACTTATTCTGTAGCCTAATGTTAAGAATAAAAATACAGGGGCGCCTGGGTGGCTCAGTGGGTTAAGCCGCTGCCTTCAGCTCAGGTCATGATCTCAGGGTCCTGGGATCGAGTCCCGCATCGGGCTCTCTGCTCAGCAGGGAGCTTGCTTCCTCCTCTCTCTCTCTCTGCCTGCCTCTCTGCCTACTTGTGATCTCTCTCTCTGTCAAATAAATAAATAAAAAATCTTTAAGAATAAAAATACAAACAAGATTTCCATATTTTATTTTATTTATGATGAGAAATGTATGTTCTATATACCTTGATTAAATTTTAGATGAATTATATACTAAAGTTTATTAAATTTATCTACAGTTATTTGGAGATTGCTGCTTGTGTTCATTTACTTTTTATTCTGGAGAATGTCTGAAGTTGACATTTCTAGCAATTCAGTGGCATGAAAATGTATTTACACCTATAAGGTAAGGCAAAGATTTCCTTCTTCCTTGTTTTTTATCCCTTTTACAGCAGTATTTTTCTCCCATAAAAACATAAGATTAGTTAAATAGAATGTGAATTTGAACTTCTGAGGCTTACAAAGCTGTTCTTCCCATAAATACTACTTTGCTATTTTAGTTTTCATTTTAAATGTTTACTCTAGGGGCACCTGGGTGTCTCAGAACTTAAGCGTCTGCTTTCTGCTCAGGTCATGATCCCAGGGTCCTGGGATCAAGCCTCGCAATGGGCTCCCTGCTCGGCGGGGAGCCTGCTTCCTCCTCTCTCTCTCTCTCCTACGTGTGATCTCTGTCTGTCAAATAAATAAATAAAATCTTTTAAAAAATAAAATAAATCAATTAAGAAATAGTTTTATTGGGGTGCCTGAGTGGCTCAGTATGTTAATCATCTGACTTCTGCTTAAGTCATGATCCTGGGGTTCTAGGATGGAGCCCTGCATCCCCAGGGAATCCCTGCTCAGTGGGGAGTCTCCTTCTCCCTCTGCCTATGCCTCTACTCCCACTCATGTGCTTTCTCTCTCTGTCTCTCAAATAAATGAATTAAAAAATACATTAAAAACCAGTTTTATTTAGGGGTACCTGACTGACTATTACAAGAGCATGCCACCCTTGATCTTGGGGTCATTAGTTTGAGCCCATGTTGGGAATAGGGATTACATAAATAAAATAAATAAATAAATAAAAATAAAAAGTTTTATTTATTCTAAAAAGCCCAGTAATATACAGAGTGCATTAAAAGCGTTGAATGCCTAAGTAGGATTTAGTAAAATAGTGGTTTTTTAAGATTTATTTTCTTCATTTTCATACACTAACAGTACTTTAAAATATAATTTATATAAAGTAAAATGAATAGATCTTAAGTGTATAATGAGATGGATTTTGATAAATATGTGTATAACCATCCTAATATCAAATATAGAACATTTTCACTATTTTATTTAACTTCTAATTTTTTGTATGAAAGCTTCACACCCAGCATGGAACCCAAGGTAGGCCTTGAACTTAAAACCCTGAGTTCAGGAATTGTAGGCTCTACCAACTGAGCCAAACAGGCACCCCAGCAGCAAAATCATTGGCACTATTTAAAAAAATCCTTTCTTCTCTACCTATTTAATTTCTGTAAAAATGTTTATAATAATAATGTAGAAATATGTGTCACCTAAATCTTTCATCAAAACAGATGAGTTTGGGGTTGACTGTGGAACATGCCTTTACCAACAAAACGCTCATAGTGAACTTGTTTAACTAGCCACTGCTCTTTGTGCCGTGGATGAAACTTCTGAACAGTAGCTAAGAGGCTCCTAATATTTGTGCACATGTAGGAATTTAGTTGTACTCTTTAAGTTTTTCGTGATGAACTAAATATTACTTTAAAAGTTACCATATTTCCTATTTCAATTATTTCATTGCTTTCTTAGTTCATTGCCATACCATGTTCATTGGGCACAACAGAACTGCCATCTGTGCAATCTGGTTCCTAAATGTGAAGCAGTGAAGTCAAGAGGAGCTCTACTTTCTGCCTTTTCAAGAGATGGTGTTGCCTTGGCAGTAACTCTTAATCAGAAAGATCCAAAGGTTGGTAAATGTAATTTGTCTTGGAAGTGACCTATAAAAGACTTAAGTCCCGTTTGGAGTTCCTCATTTTTTAAATACTACTTTATGTTTTTTTAAATTGGTGTTTTCTGAGCCAATTTAATGTTGTAGATTGGTAAGGTTGTTTAAACTAGCTGTGGTAATTCCAAAACTTGGCCTTGAGAAGTGAAAAAAGGTTAGCATAAAGGAAGAAAAAAAGACAAAGTGGTAACTGATAGCCTTAAAATATAGTCTAAAAAAGTGAGGAGTTTTAGTTTTCAGTATTGTTTTCCAGCTGGGACAAACTTCCAAGAATAGTTTATTTATACAATAATAGTCTCTAGAATTCTTTTTTTAAAGATTTTATTTATTTGAGAGAGAGAAAGCATGAGAGGGGAGAAGCAGAGGAAGAAGCAGACTTCTCGTCCAGCAGGGAGCCCAATGCGGGACTTGATCATGACCTGAGCTGAAAGCAGTTGCTTAGCCAACTGAGCCACCCAGACGCCTCTAGGTCTCTAGAATTAAAAGTAATGATTAAAGTGAAATAATTTAATGGCTTTGTTGTCTTTTTTTTTTCCTTTCTAGGCAACTCAGGTATTGTTTATAAACACACTGAATTTTGTTACTCTATGTGGTAGCCTGAGAGGATGTAGTAATAAGAATCCTGTGGTCCCAGCTACACTTACCAGGTAAGAACTCTTGTGTTTCTATGTAGTGTTTTGATTTTCCAATGGTTTGATAAGTTTAAGGCTCCAATAATTCAAAAGCTATCTAAATAGATATTTAGATAGATAATGAATTTACTTTCAGCATTTGTGCTTGATAACTTCTAAAAATTGCTTTATTAAGGAAAATCCTACTTTAAGAAAGGGTCTCAGTAGGGTAGAAGATAATGAACATATTTTCTTTTCTCCTTTTTCTCCTGTGTTATCTCAGGAGGAGTGGGATTACAACTAGGTAGGGAAATAATTGAGCTTAATTAGAGACCAAAATGAAATAGCCTGGATTGGGAAAACCATTATATACCCAGGAAGGCTGAGGTATTAGCTTTTTAAACAAAGTTGGTGTGCTCTGCACATGAATTAATTTTGAATGGCACATGAGCCACTACCAGATTTTCTCTTGGACTTCTGTAATTTCCTTTTCTAAACACTTTTCTGTGCTGTTCTCTGAATTTCCAAAGTTTTTAGTCTATCTAGCCTTGTCTCTGCATTTTCTTTCTCTCTCCAAAAGTTCTTTTCTAAAGGTATTACTCATTCTTACACCTGAAATTATTATAACACCATGTCTCAAGTATACTTTGATAAAGTATTACTAGTCTCAGTTGCAGTGGTCTGCTTGACTTAGAATCTCTGTCATAATTTAAATGAGGAGCTACTTTTTGTTTTCATGGAAGATTAATATTACCAGATAGTTAAGGAGTAGAAAAGATGGCTTTGGGAGGAGGAAGTCTGCTGCTCATGGACTCTAGCAAGCTGCAGCGAGGATAGGTGGGGTATTGACCTTTAAATCTATCAGTGGATTTTAGTTGTAGACACCAATATGATTAAAACTGTTCTAATTAAATATGAGTAACCAAAAGGCTTAACTCTTTTAGGGAGTATTTTCACCTTACTTGCTTATGTATCTGTGAATTTCTAGCTGATATGTTGTATGGAATACGTATTTATGAGCAAACATCTTTGTTTCTTACCATTTTCCTGGGAAGTAAAATACACAAAATATATGTGCTAGTTGTCTACTGTTCATTCTTTTCCCCTTATATTTGGAATGTTTCACTCTTGGTCATTTTAAATTGTGAAAGACATTATAGAGAGTCCTTTCTAAACATACTGTCTTGCTTTTTCTAGGTCCTACTGGGTGGGTGATATCAGCTGGACTCATGATAGTCTTTTTCTGGCTTGCATGTTAAAACGTGGCTCCCTGGTTTTATTGACCTGTCAAGGTGAATTGGTAACATTAATTACATTTGGTTGCTCCATAGAATTTGGGCCAGCAGAATTTATTCCATTTCACCCTCTAATAACATATAGGTGAGACATTTGAATTGTTATAATTTGTTTACAGAAGGTTTTCTTCTTTGGTATTACTTTACTATGTATGTTTTTTTAAATAATTTTGTCTTTCACATTGTCTTATTCTTTCTTTGCGTCTGTCTTCTCAATATCTGTTTCTTATTTATAGTTTTCTTCTATTTCTTTTTGTTGCTTAATCCTGGTGAAAATTTGACATTGTGACCATGTAAGTATGAGTTATTTAAATATTCAGTAACACTAAAACATTTATCTTCTTTTATGTAAAAGTTCAAAGAAGTATGATATGTCTTTCATTGTTTTAAAAGAAGAATACTTAAATAAATTAGTAACTCAAACTTAACTTGGCAAATGGATTTATCTTTTTTTTTCCCCAAAGGGAAAAAAGGAAAAAGTTGTGGGAAATGGATAGAAGACTTCAGAATTTAGCCATATTTTAATTTTTAATTGTGGGGTGTGGTAGCAGTTTGGGTTTGGAGTCAGATGTAAATTCAAATCTTGGTTCTTCTACTTATTAGTTGTGTGACTTTGGGAAAATTATACTTTTAAGCCTCTGTTTCTTTTACTATGAAAACAAGACTTGGTGGCGCCTGGGTGGCTCAGTGGGTTAAAGCCTCTGCCTTCGGCTCAGGTCATGATCCCAGGGTTCTGGGATCGAGCCCCACATCGGGCTCTCTGCTCACCAGGGAGCCTGCTTTCTCTTCTCTCTCTGCCTGCCTGCCTCTCTGCCTACTTGTGATCTCTGTCTGTCAAATAAATAAATAAAATCTTTAAAAAAAAAAAAAAAGAAAGAAAACAAGACTCGATTGAAGTAAAATAATAAATAGTAATAAATTGTTTAGCACAGTTCCAATAAAAAGTAAGTGCTCAATAAATATTTATTATTATTGATGTTGATATTAGATATGACCAGACATATATACACAGGTATTTACAATACAAAAAAATTGGAAAGCTCCTTTGAAATTAATCCATTGCCATTGTCTCACAGAAAGATAATATAGGAGGGGTATGTCCTTGATTATATTTAGCAAAAAGGATGCTTAATTTTTAGTATTAGAAAATCCTAATTGAAAAATTTGTCATTTCCTGCAGTGGAAGTATTTTTTTCCTTATTTTTATGGTCTATTTCATAATTGACTTAAATTTCCTCATATTCTTCTTTAAAATTAATGTAGGACCTTTTAAAACAGATTACTTTTAATGGTTACATAAGTAATTATGTGAGAAAATTAACTAATAAAAAATCAGGTGCTATAAAACTAAATTGTGTAGAAAATGAAACATTCTTGTATTCCTATTCCTCTGAAATAACAATTATTAACATTTTAGTGTGTTGTCTTAAATTAAAAGAAGTTTTTAAAAAATCACATTTATAATAATAACAATATTTGGGTTTTTTAAAAAAGATTTTGTTTATTTATTTGACAGAGAGATCACAAGTAGGGAGAGGCAGGCAGAGAGAGAGCGGGAAGCAGGCTTCCCATTGCGCAGAGAGCCCGATGTGGGGCTTGATCCCAGGATCCTGAGATCATGATCTGAGCCGAAGGCAGAGGCTTTAAACCACTGAGCCACCCAAGCGCCCCTAGTTTCTTTTTTAAAGCAAAAGTTCTGTGACAAATGCTGTTTACTGTTTGTTTTGCTTTTTTTTTTTTTTTTTTAAAGATTTTATTTATTTATTTGACAGAGAGAAATCACAAGTAGGCAGAGAGAGAGAGAGGAGGAAGCAGGCTCTCTGCTGAGCAGAGAGCCCGATGCGGGACTCGATCCCAGGACCCTGAGATCATGACCTGAGCCGAAGGCAGCGGCTTAACCCACTGAGCCACCCAGGCGCCCTGTTTTGCTTTTTTAATTGAACAGTTTATATTATACATCTTTCCATGAAGTAATTTTTTAATGTTTTATAGATTCCTTGTGGTATAGATATTCTGTAATTAACCAGTCTCCTGTTGACCATTTGACTAATAAAATCTATATTTGAATAGTTTCCTAACCAGAAAGAGATTATAATATATTTTTGATTATCTGTTTTCTTTATAAAGCCCCGAAGTTATTAAGCAGTGATATTAAGTAATCGTAAGCAGGTATACTACCATAACAGTAAATGTGTACATTTATGTGGAAACTCAGTCAAATTTAATCTTAAACTGATAAATTTTACTACTATCTCTCCCAAATGTCTTTCTCATTTTTTTTTTCTTTCTCCTCCCTTTTTCTTTAAGGGGTGTGGGAGAGGGAGAGGAAAGAAAATCTTAAGCAGGCTCCGTGCGTAGCGCGGAGGTTGACTCAGGGCTTAATCCCACAAACCTGAGATCATGACCTGAGCTGAAACCAAGATTTGGATGCTCAACCAACAGAGCCACCCAGGCCCCCCTTCTTTCTCCTCCTTAGTAACAAGTATATTCATATCTCATAATTCTATTCTTATAAGTATATTTAAATATATGAGAAGGAAGGTTAACTATTTAACTCTGTAACAGGAAAAATGAACTGCCTTAATTCTCTGAAATAGTTTGTATAAAACTAAATTAAAAACAAAATAGAGTAAATGCCATAATTCAGGAAATATTCAAAAAGTGTATAAACCTACATATTATTTAGTCATTTATGTTTTCCTTACAGATATATATAATTTAATGTTAGTGTGTTTAAGTGGCTTTTTTATCATTCTGTAGCTTTTAATTGTTGTTTTGCTTTTCTTTGGAATAATATGATTGTTTCCTTGAAGATTTTTTTCTTAACTAATTCTTTAATTTTGTTTTGTTTGCTAGACCACAGCAATTTACATTTCAAGATTTGAATAATTCTGTAGATTCATCAGCTTCTGATAATGACCCTATGAGACAGAGATTTTCTATAAAAGCACACTCACGGTTACCCTACCTCATTATTTCTGATGGATACATGGTCACAACTCTTCGATTTGCTGATAACCTGTCTCCGTCAGTGCTCATGAGATCCCTTCTACTTGATTCAACCCAGAGGCTTGAGAAAACATACCAAAGTATGATATTGTCTAAGGTATAGTGCTTTTTGGTATCATTGGTAACAGATGGCTTCTTAGTTTTCTCAGATTTAAAACCATACTGACAGTAATGTCCTTGGATTATATACAGTTGTCTATAGAATTTTTAACTGCTTGTGATATAATTACAGATAAACTTTGTCTCTTGGAAATCTTTTCTCTTCTGCAGCCAAAAGGCAAAGGGCTGAATTTGCGATCACTGGATTCCCTGAGATGTAGCCTGTTAAAACACCAAGGAAATCAAAGTTTAGCTGATTCTACTGTCCCCAGATTCTTACAGGCAGAAGAAACAATGAACTTAACTGAAAAAACAGCAGATTTCCAGGTACTTGGTTGCAGTGTTTTATTTACTTCAAACAGGTTCATATTGACTTTATACCAAGAAATGTATTTTGTTTTTCTCTCTTGTTAAAGGTAGAGAAATTTGAGAACACCAGTGATTTTACATGTAAGGTATTAAATGGCATTAAGTATAATTTTTTTTCACCCATGTTTTAGGATTTTGAAGCAGAAGAAACTAATGAAGGCATATACTTTCCGGACAACTTATTTTCACTTTGGAACCAAAAAAATGATTCATTGTTCAGTAGTGTCAAGGAGGGAAGATTGGAATTTGCGTCTATGTTTGATACAATACATGCAAAAGATAATATCAAGGAGACAGATAAAACCATTACAGAACTGCATTCTGTCCAGAAAAATCTCCTTGCAGCATGGGCTATAGGAATTTCAAAAAATGTGGTGGAAAAAAATGTAATGTTAAATTACACAGTAGTTTGTATCACTCATTTTTTCTACATTCTTCAATTTATAAAATGTCCTTTCCCTGAACTAGATCTTCTTTTAAGCAAGAGCACAAGACAAAATGCATGGGTACTATGTATCTTTCAACTTTTTCATCAGTGTTTATCATTCCATTATTGGGATATGAGATACAAACAAGATGTGGGACATTTGGTAAAGCTGACCTCAAATACTATAAAGCTTTTGCTGACTCAGCAGCAACAGGGTCAGTTATTTTCAGAGAAGCTTTTGGCTTGTTTTCATTTACTTAAAATGGTAGCTGATAATTTAAATGGCATATACATTCTTCAACCTGAAGTTATTTCAGCATCAACTGATGGAAGTAAAACAGCAGATCAAGACAAATGGGTGGTACCCATTTTTCAAATATTTCAAGATAGTGATTCTCAGGAAAAGTGGTCTTGGAACTCATCTTTCAAGATTTGTCCTCAAGTAATAAACCTTGCTCAACAACCAGGATGCAGGTATAATTACTTTATATTAGGATACCATCAATATTATAGATGTTTTCCTTTTTGAAAAATTTAGATATAATTCCCATACTGTAAAATACATCATTTCGAAGTATTAGAAAAAGGTTGTAGAACTATTAGCACTAAGCCAGAATGTTGTTGTTGTTGTTTTTAAGATTTTATATATTTATTTGATAAAGAGAGATCCCAAGTAGGCAGGGAGGCAGGCAGAGAGGGAGGAGGAAACAGGCTCCTTGCTGAGCAGAGACCCTGATGCAGGGCTTGATCCCAGGATCCTGAGATCATGACCTGAGCTGAAGGCAGAGGCTTAACCCACTGAGCCACCCAGGCGCCCCCAGAATGCTTTTTAAAAAAAATATTTTATTCATTTATCTTGGTGGGGGGAGGGAGGAGCAGAGGGGGAAGAAGAGAAAAGGGAAAAGAATCCCAAGCACACTCCTCATGGAGCCCAATGCAGGACTTGATCCCACAACCCAAAGACCACAACCTGAATAGAAACCAAGAGTTGGATGCCCAACTGACTGAGGCACCCAGGAGCCCCTCCAGAACCTTTTTATAATCCCCCAAAGAAACCCTGTATCCATTACCAGTTAGCGTTAATAGATTTTTATATTATTTTAAAATATTTTAGGATTTATGCCAAATTTTATTCAACACATATATTTTATTAGTCTTGGGCAGCCTTGATACATGCCCAAGAATTGAATGATTTTTGTTTAGGTAAGCACTATAGAAAAATAACTGAAGGCTTTAAAAAATGTATTTTGCATATTTTGATCAGTGGATTTTGTGTTCTATTTAAATCTGATCAGTTTGTATTTATATTACTATATCAGTGAAGAATCCAGGCAAAGATAATAAGGCTAAGTAGGCGGCTGTATTCATTTTTATTCCTAGTCTGAAATTTGGTTTTGATGATCACTTAATTTTGTGTGCAGATTGATTTTTCTCTGGAGAGTGTTGTACAAAAAAACTTTATGGTATCAAACACAACTAAGTCAAAGACTTCCTGAAGGTGACAGACAGTTAACTGAAAAGATGACACAGGAAGCATCTACTGTCAAGGCTCTGTTATGTCATATCCAGGCTAACTTGCAGACTGCTGGAGCTCACATGAACCAAGCCTTGGAACTTAAATCTATCAGTGGTCAGTAGTTTATAAACATTTTCTAACTGTGAATAAGCAATATGGTTAACTAGGCTTTGATTTTATTAATTGGTTGCAATTAATTGTTTTAAAATAGCTTCTGGCTGAGCTATATCCACTAAATTTTAAAATGAAGTAAATTTATATAAAGTATAATCATTAACCATGATTGACTGTTGGTTAAAAACTTCATAGGTGAAGAGTGTTTCCTGTTAGGATCATATGAAAAATCTGTTCAACTGTGGAGGAAAGCTCTACAAGAAACTCAGGAGAAAGGTAGGAGAGTGTTGAAAAGTAATGGTCGCCATAATATTGGTAGGAATGTATTTTGGCATGCTGGACAGCTTAAAAATAATTCCAGATTCCCAAGTGCTCACAATTTCTCAATGCTCAAATAGAATACACAATGGTAGGTACCTTGACTGTCAGAAATACTTATTTAAAATTATTTTTAGTCTTTTTGTCCACTGGATGAAGTAGTGTGGCATTCAAGGAGATGAGAAGTTCTGATGGAGAAAAGTTTTCACAATTCCATTATGGACCTTTACGTTTCATTCTTTTCCAACTCTATCTGCTAAGAATGGGTTCTAATAATGGAGACTGAAAGTAATAGTGGTTTCAACATGAAAGAAGTTTATTTCTCTTTCTTATAAAAGGAGACCAGAAGTTGATAGTCGGGCTGCTTTGGTGTTTCTGTGATCTATGTAAGGACACGTGTCCTTTTATTTTTCTTCTCAGATGTCCTTAGTGTACTGCTTCCTATCTTAAGACCATTACATGAGCTAAGATGGGTACTGAAACTCCAGCCATCACATCCATTTCTAGACAGGAGAGAGGAGGGGAGCAGGAAGGGCAAGAAAAGTGTGTACCTCCTACCTGAGGTACCTCCCTTCCAGCTTTTCTGGAGTGTTGTCTCTTGGTCCAGAGCTAAGTTGTTTTTTTCACATGGCCACATCTAAGTGCAAAATTATGATCTGGGTGCATTATTTTTTTTGTAAGATTTTTTTTTGTTTTTAAGTAATCTCTATACCCAGTGTGGGGCTTGAACCTACAACCCTGAGATTAAGAGTCTCTTGCTCTGCTGACTGAGCTAGCCAGGTGTCCCTGGGTGGATTGTTAAACCAGATAAAATTGAAATTCTTTTTACTCAGAAAGAATGGATAAGGTATCAGTTCTAAACACTCTTCAATACTTGGGCGCCGTGGTCAGGGGTACCTATCTTGTTGGATAGGGTTTCTCCTTTGGGAAGTCTCTTTGACTAACTGTTTGATATACGTATGGTTTCTTGGGGTTTTCTTTTTTTAGCATGTTTCCTTCTGTTTTATACCATGTACACTTCAGATAGATATTGTTATTGGACTTTAGTGCTGAGATGTTGAAGATTTTCAGCACCCTTGGGATAAAATCTTAGTTCTAGGTAGGGCCTGATAAAAGATAATAAAATTGTTCAGAACTTAAAATGAAAGAGAACAAAGTATTGCTGACTTGTTTTAAGAAAAAAAAAACTTATTGGAGTATAAAACAAATACAGAAAAATTCACATAACCTCAGTGTACAGTTTTCATAAACTGAACATTCCTGTCTACCTTGCTCCAAGATTGAGAACATTACCTTGCTGGGGTACTTGGCTGGCTCAGTTGGAGGAGTATGTGACTTGATTTTGGAGTCATGAGTTTGAGCCTCACGCGGTGTAGAGATTACTTAAATAAATTAACTTAAAAAAGGAACATTACCTTGCTAACATGTTTTTAATGTAAGCTTAATTCTTTCTTGTTTAAGGAGGAAGAAGAACATGTTTTCTTCAGATACGCTATTATCTTTCTCTTTTATACTGCTACCTCTATAGCTATAATTTAAATGATGCTCAAGGATTGTGTGATCACCTAGTAAGAATAATTTTGAAGTGGTCCCATCTACCTGTAAAAGAAAATGAGGATTGTTCAGGTATGTATTTTGACAATCAGTATGTTTCATCTCATTAATTTGTATTCATAGGTTTAGATAAAACATGAAGGTTGATTGAGCTGACTAATTATGTCACAATGAATTTTGACTTGTCAGCTTCTCAGTAGCAAGGATTGTGGGGTTTTTTGTTCTGTTTTGTTTTTTTGTTTGTTTTCTTAAATCTTTGGATCCTGAGGGCTTAGCAATAATTGCCTGCTGAACTGCCAGAATTGTTTTCTCACAGTCGTATTTTTTAGACATAATATCAGATATCCAAGTATTTTTCCTTAATATATTTATATTTTAACTATTGGTTAAGGTGGTTTAGTAAAGTGATGAAAATCACTTTCTGAGGTATTCCAACTCTTTTTTTTTTAAATTCATTTAAGCGGCTGCAGAGTATGTGAATTGCCCTTTTTAAAAGGGGTGTATTTAAATTAAGCAATAACCAGAGTGAGATATATATGAACACATATGTATATTATTTGTAAGGTAGTAGACCATTAAATGTATAATATGTATATGAGTGGGTCTGAAATGCCCAGTGTATCAGAACTTTCTAAATGGAGTCCATGCCAGCTTAGGTTTTTATTGTTCCAGCCACTGTTTATAGATCTCTTATTTTTTGTATTTTTATCTTTCAAAATTTTTGTGTTTATTATGAAAGTATGTGTGTTCATTTTAGATAATTTGGAAAAATGGAAATGTATAAAGAAAATTAACTTATAATTCTAACACTTTTTTGTATGTATTCATTTATATATGTATATTATTAGAGCTGTGTATTGTCTTTTGTAATCTTTTTCTTTTTTTTTTTTTTAATTAACATATAATATATTGTTTCAGGGGTAAAGGTCTGTGATTCATCAGTCTTAACCAACTGAGCCACTCCGGCACCCGTGATTCATCAGTCTTACACACTTCACAGCACTCACGATAGCACAGACCCTCCCAATGTCCATCACCCTTTCACCCCAGCCCTCCCAGCCCCCTCCCCTCCACCAGCCCTCAAGTTTGATCCTGAGATTGAGTCTCTTATGGTTTGTCTCCCTCTCTAGTTTCATCTTGTTTCGTTTTTTCCTCTCTTTTATAATCTTTTAAAATTTAACATTTTGATGAATATTTTCAAATGTAAATAGTATGCTTTTTGAAAGCCTATTAAACCTTTCCCCCATTGTTGCACATTTTGGTTGTTGCCACCTATTTACTATTTTAAATAGTGCTGCAGTTCGCATAAATTTTTGTGGGCATTACTAATAATTTCCTTAGGATAAATTTCTAAAAATGAAGTTATTGGATCAAAGAGAATCCATGGTTTTAGGACTGGTATCATATTGCCCTTCAGAAAGGCCTACTAGCTGTTTATGAGTGAAAAGCTTTCCTATGTGACTTTTAACTGATTGAATATTCTTCATCATTTCTCAGTGGTGTCACTAACTTTTAAAATAAGTTGAACCTATATTAATATATTTTAATTTTTAATGACTATTTAAAATATATTGAGTATTCCCTACTGAGTTGGAGGTCCCCAAGACTACCTAACATATTCAGTGATTCACAGGGAGGACACACAGGACTCAGTATATAGTCATACGCAAGTCTATGATCTATTGCACTGAAAAGATACAAAGCAAAATTAGCATAGACAACAGCTGCTTGGGATGAAGTCCAGAGGAAACCAGGCACAAGTTTCTAAGACTCCTTTCCTAGTGAAGTCACACAGGACACATTTAATTCCTCTACGAACGGGTTGTGTCAACACATGTGAATGTTCTTTACCAAGGAAGCGCATTTATTTTTTTAAAGATATTATTTATTCATTTGAGAGAGAGAGAGTGAATGAGCAGAAGAGTGGCAGAGGGAGGGAGAAGCAGACTCCCCACTGAGCAGGGATCCTGATAGGAGCCTTGATCCCAGGACCCTGGGATCATGACCTGAGCTGAAGGCAGAGGCTTAACCAACTGAGCCACCCAGGCGCCCCAAGGAAACTCATTTGAGATTCAGGTTTTTAACTAGACGCTGGCTAGCCACCCACTCCACCTAGTCCATACCAAAATTGTACACTCTCAGAAGAAAAACAGGTATTCAGCATAAACAACATTGTTTGTACAAACAGGTCTGTAAGCTATTCTGTCATCAGTTAAGGTGGTGGAAATCTTTTCCAAATCCAAGTTTCCAGATGCCATTCAAGGGCCAATATTATACACAAGCATTTCAAGTAGTCAGACCTGTTTTGTTATCTCTTTCCTGCACACTTACCTTATTAATCATTGTATATAGGGATAATTTAATTTTTAGTATGTAAGGTTGCCGTTATTACCATCTTCAGGGGGCCACATACAAATTACTGTTTCAAATTTTTTACTTCTGAATTGATACAGTTTTACTTTGTGACCATCTTTTAGAATTAGGTTGCTTCCCATTTAAGGAGTTTATTTCTGAGTTTATAATAATGAGTTTTGTATGATAAAAATTACTGGAAATCTTGCCTTTGTATAATTCCCACAGTAAGTTTAATGCAGGAGAAAATGATTCATACCTATGAGTCATTTAAGTTCGAAGTGAAGAAATAATACTGTTTTTCCAGACTTTAACTGACCAAATGAAGAATACCGCTTGAAGGCTAATCATATTTTTTCAAGATTCCCTTTATTTAAAAAAGCTTACTAACAATAATCTTGAGTACCTACTCTGTGAGAGGAAGAATGTTACCTGCTGAGGTGTACCATGACAAGATAGAAATGGTTCATATGCATATAGAGCTTAATATTCTTGTGAATATTATTAAGTGACTTTTGGGAAAGAGAAGTATTTTGCTATTGTTGGGGCCATAAATTTTATTTTATTTTATTTTATTTATTTATTTTTTAAAGATTTTATTTATTTATTTGACAGACAGACAGCACAAGTAGGCAGAGAGGCAGGCAGAGAGAGAGGAGGAAGCAGGCTCCCCGCTGAGCAGAGAGCCTGATGCGGGGCTCGATCCCAGGATCCTGGGATCATGACCTGAGCCGAAGGCAGAGGCTTTAACCCAGTGAGCCACCCAGGTGCCCCAATTTTATTTTTTAATTAATTTACTAATTGGAGAGGGAGAGAGAGGGGGGAGGAGAGGGAGAGAAGGAATCCCAAGCAGGCTCCACTCGCAGCACAAGCCCACCTGGGGCTTGATCTCATAGCCCTAAGATGATAACCTGCACCTAAATCAAGAACTGGATACTTAATCAACTGAGCCAAACAGGTGCCCCGGGACCATGAATTTCATAAAAATTAATGTTAACTTAGTATTTTTCTGTATTTACTAGCTTAACTATTTTCAGATTTCTGAATGCCAGTTTATAATACAAAGTTTTGATTCTCAAATAGGGACTGTATCCTAATCCCCAGATCTAACGGTACAGAAAATAGCATTAAGAATCACTATTTGAGGGACGCCTGGGTGGCTCAGTTGGTTAAGCAGCTGCCTTCGGCTCAGGTCTTGATCCCAGGGTCCTGGGATCGAGTCCCACATCGGGCTCCTTGCTCGGCAGGGAGCCTGCTTCTCCCTCTGCCTCTGCCTGCCTCTTTGTCTGCCTGTGCTCGCTTGCTCTCTCTCCCTCTGTCTCTTACAAATAAATAAATAAAATATTTAAAGAAAAAAAAAAAAAGAATCACTATTTGAGAGGGCCCTGTGTGGCTCAGTTGGTTAAGCGGCTGGTTTGGCTCAGGTTATGATCCCAGCATCATGGGATAGAGCATAGAGCATCAGCTTCCTACTCAGTAGGGGAGTCTGCTTCTCCCTCTCCCTCTGCCCCTCTCTGCACTTGTGCTCTCTTTCTCACTCACTCTTTCTCAAATAACATCTTAAAAAAAAAAAAAAGAATCACTGTTCTAGTGCTTTACAGATTATTTTTGTAGTAAGCTCTGTCTCCTTTCATCAAAGAAAAAGCCTTAGAAAAAGGAAGAAAAGGGAAAAGAATGAATCTAAGCTTGCAAGTCCATCATGACTGGATTGTTTTGTATTTCTCCTTCCATGTTTTAGAGTAAAACTGGTGGGGCGCCTGGGTAGCTCAGTGGGTTGAAGCCTCTGCCTTCGGCTCAGGTCAGGATCCCAGTGTCCTGGGATCGAGCCCCACATCGGGCTTTCTGCTCCACAGAAAGCCTGCTTCCTCCTCTCTCTCTGCCTGCCTCTCTACCTACTTGTGATCTCTGTCTGTCAAATAAATAAATAAAATCTTTTAAAAAAAATAAAGTAAAACTGGTAACTTGAAGTCATCAGTAGTTCTGAAGTACATATGCTCATAATTGTGAGTTAATTATTTTTGTTCAGTTGTCCTCAAGAAGTATAGATACCATTATAAAATTAGCTCATACAGGTCATGGGTGCACATCTCACAAACAATTTTTAATTGTAATTTTCTTCTTGTATAGTGTTGGGAACTTAAATATTATTACTTTTTGATAGTTTGATCAGAATCTCCTTTGGTCATTTGCTGTATTCCTTAGTTCCCGAGAAGTCTCACTGTGAGTTTGGAATAACAAGAAATGTTCGTCCTGACGTGGCGGTGAGGGTTATCCAGTCCATGGCTCGTTTCATGGCCGCCTATTTCGCCAATCAGCTGCTTTACATTTTGCCACCTCACAATGTGAATGATCTTCCTCCCCTTCATGTTAAAACAGGTAATACAGTAAGCAAATAATAATCTCACTTTGTTTTTTCACATAGTATTTAGAATCAACTTATATAGTGATCATTAGTCTATGGAAATAATACTGTTCTAGCTTAGTGTGTGACATATAGATTCTCAGTGTCTATAAATGAATAAAATCTGAGAAAGATATTGCTTAAGTTTGTTTTTATTGATTATGGATTTTTAATTATAAATTTTAGACAAATTGGTGTTTTTATAAAGTTTCCATTTTTAAAGTAAAAGGACTGTCATTTACATAAAAATGTGAAAAATTAAAAAAATTTGAGTATGTTAATTTAGAATTTAATTTTATTTAAGTGATTTACTTTTATAATTTCCTTTAGGTCATTTACTTTGTTCTACTTAATCATTTTATTAATGTCAATATGTACCACAGATCAGTGCGTAGAGAACTGCTCTGCCCTCATGGAGAGAAACATGTACACAGATTTCTATGATGTTCATTTTATTCCACTAATTTTGTTAAGTGTCTGCTGTGTAACAAGCAGTGTTATAGGTGCTAGAAATATATTAACATACACCACATGAGATTAACAATATGAAGATATTTGTAGTTCTTTTATTTTGATGTTTGAAATAGACTTATTCTGACTGCCATGAACAAAACAGTTAAAATGCCTGTTCTTTTATGGAATTTAAATATAACATCTAGTAGTTTGAAACAGAAAGTTAAATAAATGAATACATAAACAAGATATATCAAGTGTGATAATTGGCATGCAGAGAACTGAAGTAGAGTAATGCGTGATGACTGAGTGGCTATTTCAGATGGTGAATTTGGGAAAATGCTCTCTTGAGGGGAGGGGACATTTAAGATGAACTCTTAATGACAAGGAGGAACAGCATGGACATATCAGTACTTAAAGCATTCTAACCTGAGCTTGTGGAAAAGCTCCAGAACAAGAATAAACTTGATGCCTTTGAGAAACTGAAAGGCTGGTGTGACTGGAGCGTAGAGGATGAGGTGGAGACTGATAAGACATGAAGGCAGAGACAGGAGCCAGTTGTTGTGAGCCAGGGGAAGGAACCTGCCGTTTAAGTACAGTGGGATTTCATCAGGAAGTAGCATGAACTGATACACATATATTAGAATAGTACAAGATATAAGGTAATTAGAAGTTTAATAGAGGGGGGGGGTGTCTGGGTGGCTGTTTCCATTAAGCATCTGCCTTCAGCTCAGGTCATAATTGAGGGGTCCTGAGCTGGAGTCCTGCATCTTGCTCCCTGCCCTGCAGAGAGTCTGCTTCTCCCTCTCCCCCTTCCTCTCCCCGTTGTGCTCTCTCTTTCTCTCAAATAAATAAATAATAAGAGAAAAAGGAGCAGAGGACTGCCTATGCCCACTTGAACAACACTTTAGCAGTAGTGCTAGTCTCTCTTCTCACCTGGGGTTCTTCAGGAGGTTCTGCTCCCTAGACAGTCATGTTTGTGAGGTAGGATCAGAAGAACTTGTTTCATGGTTTCTTTTCTAGTAGATCCCTGCTTCTCTGGGAAGAAGAGTTTTTCCTAACCTGATTATGGCTTGTTTTAGGGAGCGGTACAAATAGGAACATGTACTCAGCTTCCACCAGGCTCTGTCTGCTTTCCTGTCCCTGTCCACCATAGTCCTTTTCGACCATGTCCTAATTCAGATTCAGCTGGTGCTCCCTGCCTTTTCTTTCTAACAGCATGCACTCCTTTCACTTTATGCCTTCCCCTAGAATATATATTACTCAGGTACGTGTGACTTATTTCCTTGTACATTTGATAATACAGTTGACCCGTGAACAATACAGCAGTTAGGCATGCCAGCACGATGCACAGTCAAAAATTCACATATAACTTTTGACTCCCCCAGAAGTAAACTGTCGATAATCTATTATTGACCACAAGTCTTACCCATAAGATAGAGTTCATTTGTATTTTGTACATGTATTATTTTTTGTATTCTTACAATAAAGTAAGCTAGAAAAAGAAAAAGTTAAGAAAATCGTAAGAGAGGGGCAATTCAGTGAGTTGAGCCTCTGCCTTGGTCTCAGGTCATAATCTCAGGTTCCTGGGATGGAGCCCTGCATTGGTCTCTCTGCTCAGCAGGGATCCTGCTTTCTCCTGCTCCTGCCTACTTGTGATCTCTGTTTGTCAAATAAATAAATAAAATCTTAAAAAATAAAATCCTAAGAGAAAGTACATTTATATTACTGTACTGTATTTATCCAGAGAAATTTTGTATGAGTAGACCTGCACAGTTCAAACCCATGTTGTTCAAGGGTCAACTGCATTTCTTATCATTGCAGTGGTTTTATATTTAAGCTCTCTTTTGTTACATCCCTAGGTATTTATCACCTGTGTTTTCTGTTTTTGGTAGTAATGTTTCTGACAACAAATGTCCTTAATCCACATTATTTTACTGAAGAGAAAAGGTAGCACTCTCTCTCTGTTTTTTTGAAAAACCTTTAAGAAAAAAAAAGATCAAATCCTGAGTTAGAAAGTTTGTCTCGATTTCTTATCTTTCCTAGCCTACATTATTTATAGGACTTTAGTTGTTTGCCATGATCTTTGTCTTTTCAGATCACTTTGCATCCCTAGACAAGATTGATCTTTTTTTTTTTTTTTTAAGATTTTATTTATTCATTTGACAGACAGAGGTCACAAGTAGGCAGAGAAACAGGCAGAGAGAGAGGAGGAAGCAGACTCCTTGAGAAGCAGAGAGCCTGATGCAGGGCTTGATCCCAGGACCCTGAGATCATGACCTGAGCCGAAGGCAGCGGCTTTAACCCACTGAGCCACCCTGGTGCCCCAATAAGATTGATCTTTATCACATTGTAGGAAGAAAGGTGATAGTATTATTGAATTGTTTTGGGGCATATTCATAACCATTCATAAAAGCTCAAAGACACACATGTGTATTTCTTGTGTACATATCTTCCCAGTGAGAGGAGAGTCTAGGAAAGAAAGTTTTATGATCTCTTCCTAAGCCTGAGACTGTGATTATTGAAAAGTTAAATACCTGAACATGATATATATAGGATTTAATTCCTAGTATCTTGAAAAAGGTTATCTGCAGGCTTGACTTAGAATAGTTTTTATGTTAGTCATTTTAATCAGAACTAATGGCAGAATGTGTTGAGGATTTGAGTTGCTTATTTGGCATGATGTTTGCTGTATGAAAGCAATAAAATTTTTAGAAAATTAAATCATTCAAATTCTTTTAGTATTATGGTACTTTGCTCATAGTAAATAAAAAAGTAGGAAAAATTTCATCAGTCTCTGGGCTCTTTGCCTGTGCAGAATCAAACATTCAAGTGAATGGCAAATTTTTGTGTTTCTATCCAAACGTGTTTGTCAGAAAGTTAAGTGTTAGTGTGTGGTATGGGCAGAGACTAGGTCACATGAGAAACTGATCATTTCAAGGAGCAGAAACCCATGTATATCATTTGCCAGTTTTATTTTGAGGAAGTGATTGGGAATGTTAGCAATATGTATTTTTTTTTCATTAAGAATTCTTGAGAATCTTTTTTTAATAAAGGGGACTTGAATTTTATTTCTAATTTCTTAAATTATAATTCATATTGTTATGAAATTTTATACAACTGATTGTTCTAATTATAAAATTCATTAATTCTTCATAAATTCATACATTTTACCTATTTACGTCACAAAAGTTTAGAAGTGACAATCTGAGCTGGTGCCAATGCATACTTACTTTCCTTTTTTTTTTTTTAATTTTTAATTCTTTTCAGCATAACAGTATTCATTGTTTTTGCACCACACCCAGTGCTCCATGCAATCTGTGCCCTTCCTAATACCCACCACCTGGTTTCCCCAACCCCCCCCCCCACCTTCAAAACCCTCAGATTGTTTTTCAGAGTCCATCGTCCCTCATGGTTCACCTTCTCTTCCAATTTCCCTCAACTCCCTTCTCCTCTCCATCTCCCTTTGTCCTCCATGCTATTTGTTATGCTCCACAAATAAGTGAAACCATATGATAATTGATTCTGCTTGACTTATTTCACTCAGCATAATCTCTTCCAGTCCTGTCCATGTTGCTACAAAAGTTGGGTATTCATCCTTTCTGATGGAGGCATAATACTCCATAGTGTATAAAATAACAGTTTAGTCATCATATTTCCAAGTTGCTTACTCATGTTACTTTAATTAGGGAAAGGTATGAAAGGCCAGGGGAGAAGGATAACACCCTTTGTATTTAATCCCAGGCCAGACTGAAATCTTGTCCATTTAGTCAGGATTATTGAAAATTATTCTTTTCTACTTTTTTATAAACACTAATATATTGAACACTTAATGCTTGAGTTTTACTTCAAATTAGTTATTTATTGCATGATGCTATGTGAAATACAGATTCATATAAAATGCATCTCTGGTCTCCAAATTTCTAATAGGAGAAATAGAGATGTATTTCAGTTAGCCCACAGTAATAAATTGTACACTGTGGCCCAGTATACTTTAGTGTGTATAAGTATGTTTTTATTATCTGACAAAGTTTTCATTAAACTGTATTTATATTTGTTTTATGTAATGTACTCAATGCTGTCTCTTTCTGTATCTACTCAGTTCTGTTTCATTTTTTAAGAATGCTGGCATTTACTTCATGATCCACTAATGAGGCATTTTCTTCAGTGTTAAAAACAAAACCTAGAGTATGTTAAGTATTATTTAAACCATGTTTTAAAAAATATTTTATTTATTTATTTATTTAGAGAGAGGGAGAGAGTATGAGCCGGGGGAAGGGCAGAGGGAGAAGAAGACAGAGGGAGAAGAAGACAGAGAAGCTGACTCTGCACTAAGTGCAGAACCCAAGGTGGGGCTGGATCTCATGAACCTGAGATCATGACCTGAGCTGAAACCAAGAGTTGGACACTCAGCCGATGGCACCAGTCAGGTGCCCCCGTTTTATTTTATTTTTTTAAAGATTTTATTTATTTTTTTGACAGAGAGAGATCACAAGTAGGCAGAGAGGCAGGCAGAGAGAGAGGGGGAAGCAGGCTCCCTGCTGAGCAGAGAGCCCGATGTGGGGCTCGATCCCAGGACCCTGGGATCATGACCTGAGCCAAAAGCAGAGGCCTTAACCCACTGAACCACCCAGGTGCCCCAAGGTGCCCCCATTTTAAACCATTTTTTTTTAAGATTTTATTTATTTATTTGACAGAGATCACAAGTAGGCGTAGAGGCATAGAGGCAGGCAGAGAGAGAGAGAGGAGGAAGCAGGCTCCCCGCCAAGCAGAGAGCCCGATGCGGGACTCGATCCCAGGACCCTGAGATCATGACCTGAGCCAAAGGCAGCGGCTTAACCCACTGAGCCACCCAGGCGCCCCTTTAAACCATTTTTTAAAATATTTTATTTAGGGGCACCTGGCTGAGATCATGACCTGAGCTGATACCAAGAGTTGGACACTCAGCCGATGGCACCAGTCAGGTGCCCCCATTTTAAACCATTTTTTAAAAGATTTTATTTAGGGGCACCTGGCTGGCTCAGTCAGTTAAGCATCTGTCTTCCACTCAGATCATAATCTGGGAGTCCTGGGATCGGGCCCCTGTTTCGGGCTTCCTGCTCGAGCGGGGAGCCTGCCTTTCTCTCTCCCTCTGCTCCTCCCACTGCCTGTTCTCTCTCACTCTCTCTCTATCAAATAAATAAATAAAATCTTAAAAAAAAAAAAGACAAAGAAAAGACTCTATTTATTTGAGAGAGAGAAAGCATGAACAGGGAGAGAGGCAAGGGGAGAGGGAGGCTGAAGCCTCTACTTGGGGCTCGATCCCAGGACGGTGAAATTGTGACCTGAGCCACAGTTAGATGTTTAACTGACTGAGGCACTGAGGCATCCCTATCTTAAGCCATCTTTTTGTGATTCTGTGTAAAAAATGCTAATTAAACAGATAGGGACTCCTGGCTGGCTCAGTCAGTGAAGCATGTGACTCTTGATCTTGGGTTTATAAGTTTTCAGCCCCACATTCAGTGTAGAGGTTACTTAAAAATAAAATCTTAAAAAAAGAGAGAGAGAAGTAACTACGTGAGGAGAAGTGAGTTCTGATAAATTAATTGTAATATCTATTTTCTTTTATTTACTCATAGAATACTCCCTTCGACTTATTCCTTTACAACACTCTAAGGTGGCTAGTGTTGTAAGAGATCAGAATCTTTCTGATGTGTGGACAGTTGAATATGCCTTTGAATTATTACTTATTGGTGGCCTAGTTCCAGAGGCTGTGTGGCTGGCACATAAACTTGGAGACTGGAAGACATCTGTTTCCGTTGGTGTGGCCTTCCAACTGTTCTGTAAACATGATAGCAATTTCATAAGGTATGTACAAACTTAGGTAGGCAAACTTAGGTTAAGAAATAGTATCATAGTGACATCTAACTTTTTATTTCTCTCATTGCTGACATTTGCACATTTTGTGGAATCCTTGGTCCAGAGGTGTCCAATAAAATTGTTTTCAGTGCTGGAAATGTTCTATGTGTGCAGTCCAGTATGATAGCTATTAGTCATATGTAGCTATTGAGCACTTGAAATGTGGCTAGTAAGACCAAGGAACTGAGTTTTCAGTCTAATTTAAATTTAAATAGTAAATATGCACCTAGTGGCTACCAAGTTGGACAGCTTCACAGCTTTCTTGTATTAAAACTTAAAAAAAACGAGGAGCCTGCGTCGTCCTCTCTCTCTCTGCCTGCCTCTCTGCCTACTTGTAATCTCTGTCTGTCAAATAAAAAAAATTAAAAAAAATCTTAAAAAAAAAAAACTTAAAAAAAAAAACACTTTTATTTAGCACATTTGTTAGTAATTCCCTCAAAAGTCTTAGTCAATGGGAGAGTTTGTCTAAAGTAGGATTTAAATTTTAAGCTAATCAATCTAATATATGTATTTTAACTTTTTTGAACATTATGGTATTTATGTATCTTTGATATTTTTCAGTTCAGTAATTCAACATATATTTATTTATACGTGACCTTTCTATACCACGCTCTCTGCCAGATATTTTAGTAGACATAAACATAGATGCCACATAGTCTTCATGCTTAAAACATTCATAGTTTAATAGTGACATTAGGACAAAACATTATTATAATTTAGGTAGTGTGATAAAAGAAGTGCCAGTGATGCAGTGGAGAGAGCAATATTATGAAATGGGCATAGGACAGGAAATATTTTATGTAGGAGATATCATTTGAGATAGGCATTAAAGGGAAGGCAGGATCTTGACAAATGGAGTAGCTGTAGGGAGGCAGAACATTCCAAACATGAGCATTCCAAAGATGAGTTTGGTACAGTTTGGATAGAGTAGACTGTAGGGTAGCAATGAGAAATAATGATGGGATGATGTATTAGTATCATAATCATGGAGAGCCTTAAAAATTTTCTTAGTGTGATATTTCCTCAATTATTTATTTCCCTCTAATTATTTCTTTTTAAAATAGAAGATGAATAAAGAAAATGAATTTCACTGTTTCTTAAAATTTCATGTTTAGTTCTTAGTGTGTTAATATTTCTTTTTTTTAAAGTTTGGATTCATTTCTCTTAACTTGATGTGATTTCAGGTCCAACAAAAAGGGTCTGAATTTACCTATAAATTTGACTCCAGCACAGATTTTCCAGGAAAAACTGCAGTGTTTTTTAGGTCGGCCAGCCTCTTCCGAAGCAAAAAATGAAATGGGCTCAAGACACAAACAGTTTACAGGTATGTTACCTACTTCTGTTCGAGAGTGTATCAGCTTAATTAATATAAACCTTATGATATTTTAAAAAGCTTGTTAATATCCACAAATATATTAAACTTTGCAGCAAGCTTATCAAAGATAAAAGTTTGCTATTTATTCCTAATCATGGGTGCATTCAGAACTTAAGCCAGCTCAAAAAATGATGGTTAGTAACTGAATGAGACTCTGATTTTCTGTACATATCTTTTTACCAGTTATATTTTGCTCCATTTGGATTATTTTCTCTTGTAGTCATAGCTGTAGAATTTCGCACACAAGAGAGTATTTAGTTCAAGTCTTGCTGAGTGCATAAATCACAGGGTTGGTTTTGTTTTTTGTTTGAAAAGTTCAGAGTGGCATGACAAAATTAAAAAAAATGTAATATCACATATATTTCATAGATTTGTCCAGAAGCCTTATAAAATTTGTCTGTTTTATAAATGGAGAAATTTAGATGAAAAGTAATGAAGTCAGGTATTTAAAGATATATGTTTAATGACTACTGTAGGACCCTTGGATTTTGTTAGTGCATGTCTCTATTAAGCGGTGAGATTTCTAACTCTAGATTCTTAGATCTTACTAATTATGACTCCTCTTTTCAGAAAGAACTCATAATACTTGGAAATCTGACTAAAAACTTCTTTGCTAGTTTTTTGTCAATATTTTTATTTTTATTTATTTTTTTATTTATTTTATTTTATTTATTTATTTATTTATTTATTTTTAAAGATTTTGTTTATTTATCAGAGAGAGAGAGGGAGAGAGCGAGCATAGGCAGACAGAACGGCAGGCAGAGGCAGAGGGAGAAGCAGGCTCCCTGCTGAGCAAGGAGCCCGATGTGGGACTCGATCCCAGGACGCTGGGATCATGACCTGAGCCGAAGGCAGCTGCTTAACCAACTGAGCCACCCAGGCCTCCCTATTTATTTTTTTTAAAGATTTTATTTATTTACTTGAGAGAGAGACAGTGAGAGAGAGCATTAACGAGGAGAAGTTCAGAGAGAGAAGCAGACTCCCCATGGAGCTGGGAGCCTGATGCCCGGGATCATGACCTGAGCCGAAGGCAGTCGTCCAACCAACTGAGCCACCCAGGCGTCCCGTCAATATTTTTAAATTTATTTTTAAATATTCATTTATTTTTAAAGATTTTATTTATTTATTTGAGAGAGAGAGATCAAGAGAGCAGCAGAGGCAGAGAGAGGAAGCAGGCTCCCCCCTGAGCAGGGAGCCCAACTCAGGGTTTGATCTCAGGACCCTGGGACATGACCCAAGCTGGAGGCAGACAGAGCCTCAACTGACTGAGCCACTCTGGCACCTCTGTCAGTATTTTTTTAAATAAATAAAAAGATAATGTAGCCTCATGAAAGTTGGTTTTGAAAAAAGAGGACTAAAAAAGTCTTAGTCTGAACTTATAGTTCTGGCATTATGTTGTTTTAAATCATCTGCAAAACTTTCCCACAATAAATAGATAGATAAAATGTGTTTCTAGATAAAACATAAAAATAGGTGTTTTAAGGCTAATATATAGAGAAAGTGGGGGAAATTTCCAGGAGTCAGAAAGACAGAAGAAATAGAAACTCAGTGGATGCTACCCCTAGATATTTAAGCATGATAAAAACATAGAACCACAAGAAGACCTGTACACAAATGTTCATAGCAGCTTTTTCATAATTGTCAAAAACTTGAAACAACTCCAGTGCCTGTCAACTTGTGAATGAATAAACAAATTTCATTGTATCTGTACAATAGAATAATCAGGAATGAAGAGGGGTAAACTACTGATAACATGCAACAATGTGGATGAATTGCAGAACCATTGTAGGGAATGAAAGAAGTCAGAAACAAAGATTACATATTGTTTGATTCCATTTATGTGATATTTTATTAAAAGTAACACTATAAGGGGCACCATGGTGGCTCAGTTAGTTGAGTGTCTTAACTCTTGGTCTCTGCTCAGGTCATGATCCCATGGTTTGGGGAATTGAGCCCCATATCGAGTATAGGGCTCAGCGTGGAGTTGCTTGAAGAATTCTCTCCCTCTGCCTCTCCCCTCATCCTCAGTCTCCCTCTCAAATAAATAAATCTTAAAAACAAACAGTGTAAGGACAAGAAACAGATCAGTGGTTGCCATCAGAAGAACTTTTTGGGGGTGATGGCATTATTCTTACAAGGCTGAATAAATTTGTCACAGCTCATTGAGCTATATACTTAAAAAGGATGAATTTTAACATATGTAAATTATACCTTTTAAACTGATTTAAGAGCAAACTCAGCAGATGGTTAGTGAAGTGTAAGATGAATTTGAACTCTCTAGGTGTGTAGGACACAGCTTATGTATAAAAAGAGTTCCTTTATACCCATACCAAATTGTGGATAGTAGCTATTTCTGGAGAGAGTGAATGGAATATGATTGGTACAGAAATTTCAGCTATATCTGAAACATTTTATTTTTTAAAAATATTAAATATATCAACAATGCTAATATCAGACAAGAATGAAAAGTCAATACATGAGTGCTTTCATATTATATTCTGTATCTTAAAGCATGCTTTAAATATTTCATAATATAAAAGTCCCTAAATCTCTATTTCTATCATTTACATCTTCGTGCACTTTACCTTTTGGGACATATCCACATTTATATATGTATTTATATAGTTGAAGCTAAATGTAAGACTTTTTTTGTCTTTTTAAAAAATTTTTATTTAAATGCAATTAGCTGGGGTGCCTGGGTGGCTCAGTCATTAAGTGTCTGCCTTCGGCTCAGAGGGATCGAGCCCCGCGTCAGGATCCCTGCTCTGAGGGAAGCCTGCTTCTCCCTCTCTCATTCCTCCTGCTTGTGTTTCCTCTCTTGCTGTGTCTCTGTCAAATAAATAAATAAAATCTTTATAATAAATAAATAAATAAATAAATAAATAAATTCGATTTGCCAACATAAAACACATCATTAGTTTTTTTTTTTTAAGATTTTATAACTTTATAAAATTTAAGATTTTATAATTTTATAGGCGCCCCGCATCATTAGTTTTTCATGTAATGTTCAGTGATTCATTAGTTGCATATAACACCCAGTGCTCTTCATTTCACGTGCCCTCCTTAATTCCCGTCACCCTGTTAGCCCATCCGCTCCCACCTCCCCTCCTGCCACCCTCAGTCTGTTTGAACCTCAACATCCAAAAAACAAACCAGTCAAGAAATGAACAGAAGACATGAACAGACACTTCTCCAAAGAAGACATACAAATGGCCAACAGACACATGAAAAAATACTCCACATCACTTGCCACAGAAATACAAATCAAAATCACAAGAGATGCCACCTCACATCAGTTGGATTGACTAAAATTAACAAGACAGGAAACAACAAACGTTGGTGAGGATGTGGAGAAAGGGAAACTCTCTTACACTGTTGGTGGGAATGTTTTCTATCTTTTTGCTTTTCTTATTTTATTTTATTTTATTTTTTAGCTGCATGACATAAATCATTTTTACTAACTTTTATTTAAAATATACTGTGGTAGGTACATCTGGGTGGCTCACTTGGTTAAGCTCAGTCTGTCAGCTCAGGTCATGATCTCAGGATCATTAGATCAAGCCCTGTATTGGGCTCTGCTCTGGGTATGGAGCCTGCTTAAGATATTCTCTCTCTTGGGCACCTGGGTGGCTCAGTGGGTTGAAGCCTCTGCCTTCGGCTCAGGTCATGATCCCAGGGTCCTGGGATCAAGCCCCACATCAGGCTCTCTGCTTGGCAGGGAGCCTGCTTCTTCCTCTCTCTCTGCCTGCCTCTCTGCCTACTTGTAATCTCTGTCAAATAAATAAAATCTTAAAAAAAAAGAAGATATCCTTTCTCTTTCTTCCTCCTGTCCTTGACCCATGCTCAATCTGTCTCTCCATAAATGAATGAATGAATGAATGAATGAATGAATGAATAAAGTAGCAGAATAGTTACTAAATTTCTGGCTAGAGGTTGGCTTATTTTGCATGTCAACCAGTATGTTCACTTTTGATGATCTGCTTTTTCAAATAGGAAATTTTACACTACAAAATAGGATCAGCATAGTATAAATCTTAACTTTCTTACTAATTTTGTATTTGGCAGATCCCATTGAAGAAGATGTAAATCTGCTATTTGGTTCAGTGCAGGAAGTACTGAAAGCAGCAGTTATGGCTGATGCAGATGTTTTATCTGAGACATTTCAGCTTCTGGTAAACTCTGCCAAAGACTTCAGTAGGAGACTGTGGGGCTTAGTGCCAGTTGGCCTGTATCTTCCAGCTCCTCCATTGTATTGTCCTCAGCCAGCTGTTCTTAGTGAAGTAAGCTTAATCTTTTAATTAATTTAAAATTGATTTTGTCTAAATTTTAAAATAATCAACTTCATAATAATTATCAAGATAAGAATGCAAGCTCTGAAGACAAATTTTCAAATCCCAGCTTTGCTGTTTATTAATTGTATAATCTTAAGCAATGTACTAAGCTGTTTAAGTTTCCTTATCTGTAAAATGCTGATGTTTATAGGAACTGTAATAGCATTATTGTGAGGATTAAATGAGATACCCTGTAAAAGCTCTTACCTTAGGGCCTAGGACACGTAGTAAGCAATCAATAAATGTTAAAATTATTGCAATAATAAAACAAAATCAAGAAAGAGTTCTTTTTATCCAGATTTTTAAAAAATAGACATTTGTTTAGGGTAATACATAACGAATGTCAGAATTTAGAAGCCATACATTGTTTCAGTCTTTTATTCACCTCATTGTCTTTGCCTCTTTTGAAAGACTTACTGTGTTTTTTTGTTTGGTAGGTCATTTTTTTTCTCCTGCACTCTTCTGTCATAAATAGCAATATGGTGTTCCTCTCAGGAACTTTTTCTCTGCTCTCATGGTATCAGAATTAGCTGGTTTTAAGATTTAAAGTATTAATGCAAATTATTTACATTTAAATAATTTTTTACATCTGATTAATATTTTGAAGTGATTCTAGTATTGTTTCTTCACTACTTACTGTTTTAGTATGAGCAACTTATCTGCTTTTTTCTTTTTTAAGAGGTTTTGTTCTAATTTGCTATAGTTATGTTTCAATAGGTTTAAAATATTTCATTTATTGATATTTCAAATGTCATATGTTATACATGGAAGGAGTAAATTGTCCATCATATTTCTTAGTAATTCATCTTTTTTGTCACATCTCACATTCTGAGTCTTCAGTACAAATAATTCAATAAGTTTAGAAATTAAGAATATCATTTAAGGTATTTTTGGAATGTGCTACATTGATTCTAGTTCAAGTGGTTGCGATCCTTAGTACTGATTCATTTTATTACTTTTTAATAAAATAATCCTGAGGAGTAGGATTTCTCCTAAATATCACTCTGTATCAATTAGAATTCTTTAGGTTGGAAATAATAGAAAACTTGGTCCAAATTGGCTGGCCTAATTAAAAAGCCCAGTAATAGGGTAGTCTTCTGACTCAGTTATGTTAACATAGATTTGAGCTCTTCCTCTCTAGTTTGTTTTCTAAAGTGTTAGCTTCAGCTTAAGTCTGGCTCCCTTTGTGGGAGCAGGGTGGCTCCCAACAACTTTTAAGGATACCTTGTCTATGTCCAGAGAGAGAGAGGGAGGTGGAGAAAGAAAAACAATAGAATTATTTCTCCCCCATTATTTCTCTCCCTCAGGGTACAGAGATTCACTCTTGGCTAGGGAGAATGCAAGGTTCTGTTTGGCAGTCCATTAGTACCATTGGAGTCAGGAGTGGTAGGCTTTAACTGTTGTAGGGGAAGTCTTGGGTTTAAGGTCAGTTTAGCCCTTTACATTGTTTGAGATGAGAGAAATATTTCCTTGACACTAGCAATAGCTATAGTTGAAATCTGAGGCCACCCCTCAAAATTTCCCTTGTAAATCTCCAGGAACATTTTAGTTTGAGAAACACTGTATTTATTTTCTCTTTACCCCTTAAAATTTTCATATTACTAGCTATTAAAATCATTGGTTATATTTTCTTCAGGAAGATGGTGATGATCTTCTTTTAAAAGCTGAGAAAGAGAACCGCCAAAAGGTGTCTGGAATTCTTCAACGGGTCCTCTTGCTTTTCCGGGCAGCTCGGTGTTCTTTTCCTGTGGCACAGTGGTACATCTTGCAGTTGAGATGGGCAAGAAAAGTCATGCAGAAGGTCTGGAAACGTCTTAGTCATTTATGTACTGTTAAACTATTTAAATCTACTAATATTTATTCATATTTACAAATACCTACAATTATGACAATTTTCCAAGGAATCCTATCTTATAAAGGCATAGATTTCAGGTTTGCTTATAATAAGCAAGGCTGTCATCCTCTTCTACGCTGACTTCCGCTGAGCCATAGCTGCATCTTTACCTGATAAGCGGCCAGACTGGACATCTGCTCACATGTCCCTTATCCAGATGCAAGCCCTTTATAAGCTTGTTGTCTGTCTCTTTGAAATGTGGAAATAAATATTATTAGTGCCAAACATCTTTAATTCGGCCCCGGATTATATTTAAATGTTTTTGGTTTTAAGTAGGCTCTATGCCCAGTGTGGAGCCAACATGGGGCTTGAACTCATGACCCTCAGATCAAGACATGAGCTGAGATCAAGAGTTGGACCTGACTGAACCACCCAGGTGCCCCAATCCTTGATTATATTTAAAACAAGAATCTACAACTTTTCTTAGTAGAACCTTTAGAGAGACTTTGAGAAGTTACCAAGTTCTTATTGAAAATTTGACATTTTTTTTTTTAGAAAGAAAGGTTTGTAAAATTTGCTTACAGCTATCATAGAATAATAACATGAAATTGTACCCTTTCTGTATCTTGTCATCCCAAAGTTATTTTCAAAGCGTGTTTACTAAGTAGGGCAAAGAGTTTTCCTGTGTTATTGAAAGACTGGTTTTAATAGTTTCAAGATCTACTGAGTCTGTTTTTTATAGAAGACTTCATTTTTAAAAAATTGTTTAAGGGGTGCCTTATTGGCTCAGTGGGTTAAGCCTCTGCCTTCTGCTCAGGTCATGATCTCAGGGTCCTGGGATCAAGCTCCCCATCGGGCTCTCTGCTAAGCAGGGAGCCTGCTTCCTGCCCCCCCTTCTCTGCCTGCCTCTCTGTCTACTTGTGATCTCTCTCTGTCAAATAAATAAATAAAATCTTAAAAAAAAAAAGAAATTTCCTTTAATTTCTTTTCTCTTCTTGATTTGTAGAGAAACATGGTAATTTGTCTACTATATTGTGCATGTGTTTGATAGTTTATCTCTTTGGTGTCATTTAACTTATTCCTCTTTCCTTTTATTTCCCTGTTAGTAATTACTCTACACTCATTGAGGTACAGAGGCTTCATCAGGTTCACATTTTCTTAGAAATGGGTCCTTCATAAATGGTGTGGTATACTTCCCTGTTGCTTCATATCATGTGACACATAGGACTTTTTATCTCACTTTTAGTGACGGTGAAATGGATTCATGAGTTTGGGTTGTGTTTTACCCACTCATATTCTCCATCAGGCCAGCAACTTTTTACCTAATTGAACATTTACTCATAATCCTTGCTGGAGTCATTTCTTTATTAGGAGTTGCCAAATGGTGACTTTAATTCTTTCACTTAAGTTTTTTGAAAGTTATATAGGTAGATATAACTTTTGTCATATTTATTTTTAGATACTGCACATAGTTTTATTTTGGAGGAGAGATGCTTAAATATCTTTTTTTTCTTTATTATGCTTTTGGGGAAAGTCAGGACAAATAGCATTAAATTCTTTCTATATAGGCAAAACTGTGTGATGAAAAAAATTGATTGAAACCTTTTCTCTTTTATGACCTAGCCTAATGAATTTCTTTTTTTATTTTTTAAAGATTTTATTTATTTATCAGAGTGGGGGGAGAGAGAGCGAGCACAGGCAGACAGAATGGCAGGCAGAGGCAGAGGGAGAAGCAGGCTCCCTGCTGAGCAAGGAACCCGATGTGGGACTCCATCCCAGGATGCTGGGATCATGACCTGAGCCGAAGGCAGCTGCTTAACCAACTGAGCCACCCAGGCATCCGATGAATTTCTTTTTTTAAAAGATTTTATTTATTCATTTATTTATCAGAGAGTCCACAAGCAAGGGGAGTGGTATTCAGAGGGAGAAGCAAGAACCTGCTGAGCAAGGAGCCTGACGCTGGACTCAATCCCAGGACTTCGGGATCATGACCTGAGTTGAAGGCAGATGCTTAACCAACTGAGCCTCCCAGGCATCCATAGTCTAGTGAATTTCTTGAATTAAATTTGTGAGCTAAATTTCTGAAAGTACAGCTCATGTCAGGGATATTTTCTTACATAATATAGGAACCATGGGGTGTTTTCCATTCTATATGGTTTATCTTACCTGCCCTGTTTGTTCCATTATACCTTCCTTAGAAATAGATGCAGATGACTGATAATTAACATATTCTGTCATTCTTTCAGATTCGAATGAAAGGGTCCCTTCCTTCATTGAGTCCTTTCCCTCAGTCATTACTTAATTACTGTAAAGGAGGGGTAGCATTCTTTCGACCTGGAGCTGCTGGAGACCACAAGCTTGATGAAGTTTCCATTAAAGCAATAGGTTTGTCCAAAATTAACTGCTTGCTTAGAAATTAGGCCTAAATATTAATAATGATATATATACAATTGATTTGAGGAAGTTTCTATACAACGGAATACTATATTGGCAATGAAAAGACAGTATGTGTATGTTACCACCAAGGAAAGATATCCAGGATACATTAAGTGAAAAGAAGACCTAATCTCAGCCCAGCATACATAGTATGATTATATTATATCTTTGTGTACTTTTATTGCTTTTAGTTAAAAAATTGTCCAGTAGTGGAAAGTATGTTTCTAGTATTGAAAAATTTTAAACTTAGTTGCCTATCATAAGGGATTTTCCAAATAAACTAACTATCCAGTATTAAGTAGAGCTGTGTGTATTCGTTTTGAACATTATCTACAATAGGCTATGAAGCTTAAAGCAAGTAAACTACTAGTAAATAGAGTAAGTTATTTACTCCAAAAATGTTTTCAATATTTTTATGCAACTGCCCATGCATGAAATATTCTAGAATAATGTACATAAAAGTTCTGAAAGGATTCTCATGACTTTTATATAAGGTGTTGGCAATGGACATATGTTTCTTTTATAATCAACAAAATAAAGATATTTATTTTGGAAAGAAAATGAGCAGTGGTGAAGTTGCTATTATATGAATGTACATACTCATCCAGTTTTTCATATTTGTATTCCTGATTTAGGTTGCTTCAGAGAACTTTGTGCTTTGTGTTGGATGCTACATATTCGTGATAAGTTATCTTATAGTTGCAGGCAGTATCAGAAAGCAAGAGAAAATGTGGAGGGAAAAAAGGTATTTACTTGCATAAGAATAAGGAAAATGAACAAATATTATTTGAGAAGTTATTGCTTGATAGAAGATTTTACTACTTATAAAAGTCTTTCATTTGGACTCCTGATCTGTCCATCTAAATTGAAAAGGAAATGTATTTCTCAATATCCTTTTAGGACCTCGAAGTGGAGTTTGATTCCTGCATGGTTGAGCACTGTCTCAGTGCAGTGGAGTGGGCATACAGAATGCTGCCCTTCTCTCGATTTGCTAATATCGAAGAACTTATTCAGGATCTAATTTTGAGCCTTATTGGAGAATTGCCACCAATCAGAAAGGTAATGTGAATGTAGTGAAAACAAACTAAATGAAAATCAGAGACTTCAAAGGATTTTTGCTTTACTTTAATTAAGAATGATGTTGCTCATAAAACTCATTTTCTAAATTTTTCTGAAGGTAGCTGAAATTTTTGTGAGAGCATTTCCCAATCCTGAGGACATAAGAGTTCCTTTAAGAGAAAAATATCACTCTCTTCAGCAGAGACTCAGACACTGTGTTGTAAAAGGTAGTATTTGTCATTTCTTACGTATGTGATGAATTACAGAAGATTTCTTGATTTCTAGTGCTTATATTTTTATGCATTTCTTCTTTCTTTAAAGATAGTACGAGAAGGCAGAAATAAGCACTCCTCCATCACTGAAGCACCAGTTTTGCTTCGGAACCAGACAAAGCTGACTTCACATCATGGCTCTGTCAGTTAATAACTGTGTGACTGTAGGCAATTTGCTCAGTCTCTATGGATCTCATTTCCTTATTTGTAAAATGGGTATACTAATACCTAGTTTGCGAATGTGTATTAAAAGATTAAGCGATGCCTGGGTAACTCAGTCAGTTAAGCGCCAAACTCTTGATTTTGTCTTAGGTCGTGATCTTAGGATTATGAAATCGAGCCCCACCTTGCTGGGGATGGACCCCACTTAAGATTCTTTTTTTCTCCCTCTACAGTGCCCTCTACATGCTCTCTTTCTCAAAAAACAAAACAAAACAAAAAGATGAGGATAAAATATATAAAATGAGCATATGGAGCTTTGCATAATGCTGATATTTTATTATTTATTTATTTTTTTTAAGATTTTTTTTTTTATTTATGTATCAGAGAGAGAGAGAGGGAAAGAGAGTGAGCACAGGCAGACAGAATGGCAGGCAGAGGGAGAAGCAGGCTCCCTGCCGAGCAAGGAGCCCAATGTGGGACTCGATCCCAGAACGCCGGGATCATGACCTGAGCCGAAGGCAGCTGCTTAACCAACTGAGCCACCCAGGCGTCCCAATGCTGATATTTTATTGAAAACTAGTGTTCTTCCTCTTCCTTTATGGTTATTTGTATTTCTAATTTTATCCTCTACAGTCAAGATGCCCTTGTAGAAATTTTTTTTCTTGTGGTTAAAATATATACATAATATAACATTTACCACTTTTAAGTATATAATTCAGTGATATTAACTACATTCACATTGTGGAAATTTTTTAAAAATTCAAATTACCCTCTTTTTTATAACTATAGTATATAAGTCTAGTTATGTTTTATGATTATGCATTATTATATTAATATATTTCTGGTTTATATTTTTCTTAATACTTTCTTGACATTCTCTAAAATGTCCTGTTTATGTATAATAATGTTTAAATCATTTTTTGTAGGCAACCTTGAAAAACTTCCCTTTCTAATGTTTCCTGTTATTTAAAGTCAGAAAGGTGTTTTTGTTTCTTTGGCTAAAATTATATTCATTTTCTCTTATTTACCACTCTTGGGAATGGAAAAGTTGTCACGATTCTTTTTGTAATGATCTGTCTCATTTTTTAAATAATTAAATTACTTTTTTTTTTTTAATTTATTTGTTTATTTGAGAGAGGGAGAGTGAGTGCAGGGAGCGGGGCAGAGGAAGAGGGGGGAAAGAGAGACTCTCAGCAGGCTCCATGCCCAACGGGACCCTGACATGGGGCTCCATCCCATGACCCAAAGATCATGAAGTGAGCCGGAAGCTCAACAAACTGGGCCACCCAGGAGCCCCAAAACAGTGAAATTACTTCTTAAGTTTTTGTTTTCTAGGGCATACATTCTTATGGAGTCTGGATTCTGTCCCTTTTATTGTTCTTTAATGGACCTTCTCTAACTTTGGCAATTCTGCCTTAAAATGTGGACCATAGCCTTCTAACAAATATTGAAGAAAGCATGCTCTGTAAGAATGTGGAAATAAATCTTAGTCATCAGTTGGATTCCTTGTTCCCACAAGGGACTGGAATTGGGTCCCCCTTTGTCTTGAGAGGAAACATTTTAATTTACTCTAAGACCTTCTTTTTTTTTCTTTTATAGGTCCCCAAACTGAGGAAATGATGTCTGTTATTATGCATTCTATTCATAAAGTGAGAGTGAAAGCCCTAAAACGTGTGCAAAGAAATATAGGCTCTTTTGAGATGAATATCTGGGAACCACTTGAAGAAGAAAAACCAGCTGAGGTTCCAGGTTTTGATAGGTTTTCCTTAGGAACTAGTTTGAGCAGGAGCACACTCACAGAACTGGGGAATTCTCTAGTCCATAGTGATGCAGATACAGCAGACACCTTCTCAGAAGCATTGTCAGCTGAAGAAAAAAATAGGATACATGTCTACCAAAGGTACTGTTGAGATCTCTTAATAGCAAGTATTCACTTTCTTTTGAAAAAAATATTTTCAGTATGTTCATGTGACAGAGGAGCTGATTTCTTGTCTCTTACTGATTGTACTGTTAACAATATGAACAATAAATGCTACCCTCCCTGACTCACGAGGATGTTAGGAGTATAAAATGTACAATTGAAAATATTATTGAGATATGAAATAATTTTGCTACCTGATAGTATAAAATCAGGTCAGTAGATGAAATTCTAGAGTTCATTGGGGAGATTTTAGTTTAGTTTTTTTTTTTTTTTTTTTAAGATTTTATTTAGTTATTTGAGAGAGAGAGAGAGAAAGCATGAGCATGGAGGGAGGGGCAGAGGGAGAGGGAGATGCAGGCTCCCAGCTGAGCAGGGAGACCCATGTGGGGCTCAATCCCAGGACCCTGGGACCATGACTTGAGGTGAAGGCAGATGCTTAACCATCTGAGCCATCTGGCGCCCCATTTTAGTTTTCTTAGTAATCTTTAGATTTAAGTAATTTAGAATTATTGGGTTAGCTAAATTATTTCTTTAATGATTATTTATTTATTTATTTGACAGACAGATCAGAGGCAGGCAGGGGGCGGGCGGGGAAGCAGGCTCCCCGCTGAGCAGAGAGCCCAATGTGGGGCTCCATCCCAGGATCCTGGGATCATGACCTGAGCGGAAGGCAGAGGCTTTAACCCACTGAGCCACCCAGGTGTCTCAGCTAAATTATTTTTAAAGGTTTCCAGGGAAAGGAAATTGCACATTCATCTTTGAAACTTGTCTATAAATTGTTGAGAAATTCTTATCATTTAAACTTCTATTGCTCTAGCTAAATTTTTTTCTTTATAATTCCATTATCTGCCATTCAGTTTATCCTTTTCATGACTAGATGTCTACAAAATCAACCATAATCGTGTCAAATGAAATAATTTTATCTACTTCAAACATAAACATCTGCTTAAATCATACCTAATAGTATTATAAATTGTGAGCTTGTTTCGCCAATTTTGGTTACACTGGAGGCTGCTTATTGTGACTTTTTAATAAGGAGAGACATGGTGCCTTCAGTCAGGTGCCTTAATACGAACACTTTCTTTCTTTTATTGAGGGAACTGGGAATCTGTGTTCTTCCCTAAGGACCATGTTGAAAGGAAACAGATTTAAAAGTAATTATGACTGGCAGTTAAAGGGTTTGCCTAACAGGTTTAGTAGCAGCAGAAAGTTTTGAAAAAATTCCCGACTTTTGTGTAGCAGAATCTTGAGAGCAGTCCTGCTTGTTGCACATTGTACAGGGAAAGCTGAAAAGGGCAGATGCAAAAAACAAGAAACCTTAAATTAATATGTATGTTGGTGGCTTATGATTTTTATTGACTTTATATTCCTAAATTCCGACATATTAGTGGAACAGTTTTTTGTTCCAGAAAAAAATTCATATTTTTTAAAGTGAAATTTCTGTGAACACATTTGTCTTTTTTAAAATATTTTTTTATTTTTTTCAGTCTTTTTTTTTTTTTAAGATTTTATTTATTTATCAGAGAGAGAGAGGGGGAGAAAGCGAGCACAGGCAGACAGAATAGCAGGCAGAGGCAGAGGGAGAAGCAGGCTCCCTGCTGAGCAAGGAGCCCGATGTGGGACTCGATCCCAGGACGCTGGGATCATGACCTGAGCCGAAGGCAGCTGCTTAACCAACTGAGCCACCCAGGCGTCCCTTCAGTCTTTTTTTTTTTAAATAAAAGATTTTATTTTTTTATTTGACAGAGAGTGAACACAAGCAGGGAGAGCAGCTGGTGGAGAGAGAAGGAGAAGCAGGCTTCGCTGCCAAGGAGGGAGCTTGATGCGGGACTTGATCCCAGGACTCTGGGATCATGATCTGAGCCAAAGGCAGATGCTTACCTGACTGAGCCATCCAGGCGCCCCCATTTCAGTCTTTTTTTTTAACACAAATTTACCCTTTTGGGTACTAATGTGTTATATTTTTGAATCAGAATGTTTAGCTCTAGTAAACACTTAGAGATCATTTGGTCTTACCCCCTCATTTGAAAGACATTGAGGCATTAAAAAAAAGATACATGATTCAATCAGTGGAGAGAATTTTTGTTGTTAATTCTATTATCTGGGGGCGCCTGGGTGGCTCAGTGGGTTAAAGCCTCTGCCTTCGGCTCAGGTCACGATCCCAGAGTCCTGGGATCGAGCCCCACGTCAGGCTCTCTGCTCAGCAGGGAGCCTGCTTCTCTCTCTCTCTCTCTCTGCCTACTTGTGATCTCTGTCTGTCAAATAAATAAATAAAATCTTTAAAAAAAAAATAATAATTCTATTATCTGTTTTAGTTATTAATTTTGTCTTTTTCAACTTTGTTTTGCTAGAAATGCCCCAAATCACATGGAATTTACATTGATTGATAAGTCCAATGAAAAAAAGAAGATATGTAATCAGAAACAAAATCTTGAAAGAAAAGATCATGAAAAGTTATCACAAAATGCACTTCCTGTAATAGGTGTTTGGGAATTTGAACGTGATGATGATGAATATATTAAGTTCCTTGATCTCTTCTTGAGTTACGTTCTTGAAAGAGACCTACTTGATTCTAAGGATCCTGGCATTCCATTTCTAACCAGTTTTTCTGGACATCTTAGAGAAAACGAACTTAATTCTTTACTTTTTGATGTGCATACAACATTAAAACGACGTCAAGGCAAAACCAAAAGCCAGAATGTGTTTAGAGCTGGCTCCTGCTTTGTTGCTTCTGAGTCTTATGAGTCTGAAAAATCAGAAAACCAAGAACTTTCAGCTTCAGTCCCAGTTAATCAAGGAATCGGGCCATTTTTAGAGAGCCCTTTGAATGAAGTCGATAAAAAGGATGGGACAAGTGGATTGTTTGGTTTTAAAAAAAAGTCAGTTTACAGAATACAAGATGACAAATCAGAGAAACCTGTAATCCAGAAATTGTCAAACCATAATTTTTGGACTCCCAAGCCTAACAAAACTAGAAGGTATACTTTTAAAGCAATTCAGTGCAATGATATTAACCCTCAAGAAGATCTTCCTCTAGCTCTAAATAACACATTTGGCAGTATAAGAAGGCTGCTGGAATGGATGATAAGGTGGTCTAATAAAAGACTGCCCTCTGATCCTACTCTCACTGAGTTATCCTGGGAGTATAGTCCTGTCATTCGTGTAAAGACCTCTACAGCTGCCATTCTTACATCATTGTGGCTTTTGGAACAACCATATTTTGCTACATATAAGGCAAAAAATGTCACTTTTAAGGTAAGAACTTGAATTCTTTATTGAATACAAATGAGAATTCTCATTGTAGATTGAAACTATTTTTATATTTCTCCATCGATTAAAAAGTCACTAAGTAACAAAGTTAATGACACTGTTGATTATAATCTGCATAATTAATTATTTTTCTTTAAGTGATTCCTTTAATTCTCAAAAATAATTAATTAGGGTAAAAGTGTTTTCATAGAGGTTATGAGGTTTTGTGATTTTATGTGTGTTTATTAAAAAAAGAAAAAGGAGGAAAAAGGAGATAATTTTAAGTGATACTATGAGTGGTAGTACCTTTATATTCTTTCTCTTTCAAGTCTCAGGTTGGTTCAGTGGAAGACTAGGTCTCTATAGAGTTTTTATTACTGGTGTCTCATCATATGCAATAGAGAATCATTTCTCTTACAATCTGGACTAGAATTTAGGGAACCATACTGGAGAGTCAGATGGGTATAAGTAGAGAAGTTAGTGCTTATTAACTATTTTTTCTTTTCTTTAACCAGTGGCAACTTGCAAACTGCTCTTTTAACCCATTTGCAAGAACAAATATTTTTACATAAATATCTTTTGCTTGGGTGGTTGCTGTTGCACTGGAAAAAAAAACTATGGAGATGAACTTTTTGGAAAACCAGTTTATGTATGATAAAGTTGTTGAAAAATGGAAATGGGCTTTTTTAATATTTGGAGAATTCCAGTAGTTTCTAATTTTTTGTTTTTTTTTTCTCAGCTTTATTGAGGTATGGTTGAAAAATTGTAAGATATTTAAATATACAATGTGATGAATTAATAGACATATATATAGTGAAAAGATTCCCTTCATCTAATTAACACATTCAACACCTCATATACTTTTTTTTTTTGGTTAGACATACAAGTTCTACTCTCAGCAAATTTCACTTCTGTAATGCAGTGTTGTCAGCTATAGTTATCATATTACATTAGCTTCTCAGACCTCATTTATTTTATAACTGAAAGTTTGTATAGGCATACCTAGTTTTATTGCACTTTGCTTTATTGTACGTTGCAGATACTACAGTGCACCCTGCACTGGGCAAATTTGTCTGTACCATTTTCTAGTAGCATTTGCTTGCCTCATGTCTCTGTAACATTTTGACAATTCTTGCAATATCTTAAACTTTTTCATTATCCTTATATTTGTTATATATTTATGATCAGTAATCTTTGATGTTACTATTGTAATTGCTTTGGGGCACCACAAACTATGCCCATATTAGATGATGAACTTCATCAATAAATGTGTGTGTTTTGACTCTACCACCAACTGGCTGTTCCCCCATCTCCCGCCCTCTCCTCCAACCTCCATTTTCCCTGAGACACAACAATATTGAAATTAGACTAATTAATAATCCCACAATGGCCCCTAAGTGTTCAGGTGAAAGAAAGAGTCACTTGTTTCTCAATTTAAGTCAAAGGCTAGAAACGATTAAGATTAATGAAGATGGTATGTTGAAAGGTGAGATAAGCCAAAATCTAGACTTCTTGCAACAAACAGCCAAGTTGTGAATGCAAAGGAAAAGTTCTTTTTTTTTTTTTTTTAAAGATTTTTTATTTATTTGACAGGCAGAGATTACAAGTAGGCAGAGAGGCAGGCAGAGAGAGAGAGGAAGAAGCAGGCTCTCCGCCTAGCAGAGAGCCCGATGCGGGGCTCGATCCCAGGACCCTGGGATCATGACCTGAGCCGAAGGCAGAGGCTTTAACCCACTGAGCCACCCAGGCGCCCCGCAAAGGAAAAGTTCTTAAAGGATATTAAAAGTGCTAGACCAGTAAACACATGAATGATAAGAACATGGAACAGCCTTATTGCTGATATGGAGAAAGTTTTAATGGTCTGGATGGAAGATCAGAGCAGCTACAACATTCCCTTAAGCTGAAGCCTAGTCCCAAGCAAGGCCCTGACTCTTCAATTCTGTGAAGGCCAGGAGAGGTGAGGAAGCTGCAAAAGAAAAGTCTGAAGCTAAGCTGAGGTTGATTCACAAGGTTTAAAGAAAGAAGCCATTTTCATAACTAAAAGTACAAGATGAAGTAGCAAGTGCTGATGTAGAAGATCCTGCAAGTTATCCAAAAGATCTAGCTAGAATAGTTAATGAAGGTGGTTACACTAAACAACAGATTTTCATTGTAGACAAGATAGCCTTATACTGGAAGAAGATGCCATCCAGGACTTTACTAAAGTCAATAAAGGTAAAGTCAATGCCTGGATTCAAAACACAGGCTGACTCTCCCACAGGTGCCATTGAGCTGCCCTGTTCATTAGCATACAAGCAGAGGGAGCTGAGGGCAGCTAACTGGACCCCAGATTTTTGTTGAGCTTTACCATAAACTCCAAGTCCCGGGGCATTTGTATAGCTGCCCTTCTGGGATAAAGTGTCACTAGCCACAGCACAGCAAGATGCTCCCACAGAGGGTCAGCATAGGTTCATGCCATGCCAGGTTCCTAAAATTTGGAGTTTTGAAACCCAGCGGGCATACTTGAGATAAAACAGGATGACTATGTGGACAGACAGCTCAGACACAGACAGAGTGAAGGCAAGGATCTGACAGAAGCCTGGGACACAGCGGGGGAGATTGTTTGCTCATCTCTGAGGGCTTCCTGTACAGTGGTGGGCATAAACTCCCCTCTCGGGGACAAGAGAGCAAGCTGATGTCATTTCCTCTTCCCCCTGCATTAATACAGGTGAACATCATTGAGCAGCATGGCACCCCATAGTGGAGGCTTGAGCCACTTACACCAACCCCCACTCCTCTGCACTCTGCAGGTGCTTCTGAACTAGGGCAAATGTGCCTGAGAGTCATAGGAGCAGCAGGCTCCCCCTATCCCCCTGCAGAAGATCACACAGATCCCCTGCATGCATCAAGCCTACTGACCATAGAGTGCTGCAAAATTTAAGCACTAAGAGAAATAGGCTCTAACTTGCCTGCCTTCTTTCCTTCCTTCCTTTTCTTCTTTCCTTCCTTCTTTCAGAGAGAGCACATGCAGGGAGGGTCAGAGGGGAGGGAGAGGGAGAGAGAATATCAAGTACTCCATGGTGAAAGTGGAACCTGACATCGGCTTTAGTCTCCCAACCCTGAGATCATGACCCTAGTCGAAATCTGAGTTAGATGCTTAACTGACTGAGCCACCCAGGCGCCCCGGACCTAGCCTCTTTTAAGCCGACCAAAACACACCTAGTTAAAACTTGTCACACAACTGGAAAAAGTCCAAATACTCCCCACTGCAGGAAGGGAGAAACTCTGCAGAGGACTGACCTGAGGGAAAAAGCAGCCAAACATGACAGCAGAATGCACAGAGCATATACCAGAAACACTTCATGAAGCACCAGGTCTTGGATGATATAGAAACTCTTCTTAATATAGTCATTACTCCCAGGAGCAGGAAACATGACTTGCTTTCTTTTTTTTTTTTTTTTTTTAAATATTTTATTTATTTATTTGACAGAGCGAAATCACAAGTAGATGGAGAGGCAGGCAGAGAGAGAGAGAGGGAAGCAGGCTCTCCGCTGAGCAGAGAGCCCGATGCGGGACTCGATCCCAGGACTCTGAGATCATGACCTGAGCCGAAGGCAGCGGCTTAACCCACTGAGCCACCCAGGCGCCCCAATGACTCGCTTTCTAACACACAGAAGACAGAGACCTAGACAAAATACCAAGATGGAGGAATTCACCCTAAAAGAAAGACGAAGAGGTCACTGCCAGGGATCTAATCAAAACTGATAGAAGCAATACACCTGAACCAGAATTTAAAACAACAATCATAAGAAACTAGTCTGGCCAAAATAAAAAATACTACAACAAGATGCAAAACTGACTGGATGTAGTGACTACAAGACTGGCAGAAGCAGAGGAATGAATAGTGATGTAGGAGATAAAATTATGGAAAATAATAAAGGTGAGAAGAAGAGGGAAAGAAAAATTGGATCATGACTATAAACTTAGGGAACTCAGAAACTCCATAAAATGTAATAATATCCGTATCATAGGAGTCCCAGGAGAAGAAGAAAGGGCAGAAAGTTTATTTAGCAAATTATAGGTGAAAACGTCTCTAATCTGGGGAAGGAAACAGACGTCCAAATCCAGGAGGGACAGAATACTCCAAATCAACAAAAGCAGGCCAACACCAAGACATATCATAGTAAAATTTGCAAAATACAGAGGTAAGGAAAAAATCCTGAAAGCAGCAAGGGAAAAGAAAATCCTGATGTACAAGAGAAGACAAATAAGGTTAGCAGGTCTCTCCACTGAAACCTGGCAGGCCAGAAGGGAGTGGCATGATATATTCAACGTGCTGATGGGGAAAATATACAGCCAAGAATACTCTATCTGTCAAGGCTGTCATTCAGAATAGAACGAGGGATAAAGAATTTCCTAGACAAACAAAAACTAAAGGAGTTTGTGATCACTTAATCAGCCCTGCAAGAAACATTAAAGAGGACTCTGAGTGGGAAAGAAAGACCAAAAGTAACAAAGACCAGAAAGGAACAGAGACAATCTACAGGAATAACAATTTTATGGGTAATACAATGGCATAAATTCTTATCTATCAATAATCACTCGGAATGTAAATAGACTAAATGTTCTGGTCAAACGACGTAGAGTCTCAGAATAGATAAAAACAAAACCAAGACCCATCTATATGCTACCTACAAGAGACTCAATTTAGACCTAAAGACACCTACAGATTGGAAGTGAGGGATAGAGTACCATTTGTCATGCTAATGGATGTCACATGCCCTCCTTAATGCCCATCAGACAAACTATATTTTAAACAAAAGATTGTAACAAGAGATGAAAATGGGCACTACATCACAATCAAGGGGTCTATCCAACAAGAAGATCTAACAATTGTACATACTTATGCCCCCCAACTTGGGAACACCCAAATATATAAATGAATAGTAACAACATAAATAAACTTATTGTTAACAATACATAATATTAGGGGCCTTTAACACCCCCACTTAAAGCAATGGACAGATCATCTGCATAGAAAATCTTCAAGGAAACAAGGCCTGTGAATGACACCCTGGACCAGATGGACTTAACAGATGTATTTGGAACATTGCATCCTAGAGCATCAGAATACAGATTCTTTTCTAGTGAACATGGAAGGTTCTCCAGGATTGATCACATACTGGGTCGCAAATCAGGCCTCAAAAAGATTGAGATCATACCATACATATTTTCAGACCACCATACTATGAAAGTTAAAGTATATCACAAGAAAAAAAATTGGAAAGACCATAAATTCATGGGAGTTAAAAAACATCCTATTGAAGAATGAATGGGTTAACCAGATAATGAAAGAAGAAATACAAAAAATACATGGAAGCAAATGAAAATGAAAACATGATGGACCAAAACAGTCGTAAGAGGGAAATACATAGTAGTACAGGCCTACCTCAACAATCAGGAAAATTCTCAAATAAATAACCTAACCTTTCACCTAAAGGAGCTAGAAAAGAAACATCAAATGAAGCCTAAATCTAGCAGAAGAATGGTAATAAAGCTAAGAGCAAAAATAAATGATAGAGAAGCATACAAGCAAACAAAAAACCAGAACAGATCAGTGAAACTAGGAGCTGGTTGTATGAAGAATTAACAAAATTGATAAGCCCCTAGCCAGACTTATCAAAAAGGAAAGAGAAAAGACCCAATTAAATGGAATAATGAGTAAGAGAGAGATCACAACCAGCACCATGGAAATACAATTATATGTGACTATTATGAGCAATTAATTATATGCCAACAAATTAAGCAATCTGGAAGAAATGGATACATTCCTAGAAACATATAACTACTAAAATGGAAATAGGAAGAAATAGAAAATTTGAACAGATATATAACTAGCAAATAAATTATTCACTCAATAAATTATTCAGTAACCAAAAATCTGCCAACAGTGGCACATGGGTAGCTCAGGCAGTTAAGTGTCAGACTCTTGATTTCAGCCCAGGTCATGATCTCAGAGTTGTGAGATCAAACCCGGCGTTAGGTTCTGCACTGGGGGTGGAGCCTGCTTAAGATTCCCTGCCTTTGCCTCTGCTCCTCCCCTTCCCTCTTTAATTAATTAATTAATTAAATATTTTTAAAAGTCTCCCAACAACAAAAGTCCAGGGCCAGATGGCTTGCCAGGGTAATTTTACCAAACATTTAAAGAAGAGTAATGCTTATTCTTCTCAAACTGTTCAAAAAAATAGAAATGGAAAGAAAACTTCCAGTCATTCTGTAAGACCAACATTACCTTGATTTCCAAACCAAAGACCTCACTAAAAAGGGAGAATTATGGGCCAATGTCCGTGATGAACATCAGTGCAGAAATTCTCAACAAGATACTAGCAAATCAAATTCAATAGCACATTATGAGAATTATTCACCATGATCAAGTGGGATTTATTCCTGGACTGCAGGTGTGGTTCAATATTCACAAATCAATCAACATGATACACCACATTAATAAAAGAAAGGGTAAGAACCGTAAGATCCTCTCAGTAGATGCAGAAAAAGCATTTGACAAAGTACAGCACCCATTCTCTTTTTTCTTAGAATTTTTTTTTTTTTTAAGATTTATGTGGGGAGAGGAGCAGAGACAGAGAATCTCGAGCAGACTTCCTACTCAGCATAGAGCCCAATGAGGGGCTTGATCTCACAATCTTGAGATTATGACCTGAGCTGAAATCAAGAGTTGGATGCTCAACCACCTGAGCCACCGAGGTGCCCAGGTACCCATTCTTAATAAAAACCCTCAACAAAGTAGAGATAGAGGTAATACACCTCAATATCATAAGGACATATGTGAAAGACCCACAGTTATCATCCTCACTGGGGGAAAAAGCAGAGCTTTTCTGCTATGGTCAGGAACAAGACAGGGATGTCTACTCTCACCAGTGTTGTTTGACATAGATCTGGAAGTCCTAGCTTAAGTAATCAGACAACAAAAAGAAAGGAAAGGCATCCAAATTGGTAAGGAAGAAGTGAAACTTTCACTATTCACAAATGACATGATGCTCTGTATAGAAAACCGAAAAGACTCCACCAAAAAATTACTAGAACTGATACAGGAATTCAGCAAAGTTGCAGGGTATAAAATCAATGCACAGACGTCTGTTGCATTTCTATACAACAATAATGAAGTGGCAGAAAGAGAAATAAAGGAATCAATTCTACAATTGCACTAAAACCATAAGCTAGCTAAGAAGAAACCTAACCAAAGAGGTCAAAGATCTGTATTCTGAAGACCATAGAACATTTATGAAAGAAATTGAAGATGACACAAAGAAATGGAAAAACATTCCATACTTATGGGTTGGAAGAACAAATATTGTTAAAATGTCTGTATTACTCATAGCAATCTACACATTTGATGAAATTCCTATTAAAATACCAACAGCATTTTCCCACAGAGCTAGAACAAAGAATTCTAAAATTTGTATGGAACCCTAAAGACTGTGAATAGCCCAAGCAATTTTGAAAGCTGGAGTCATCACAATTTTAGATTTCAAGCTATATAACAAAGATCTAATCAAGACAGTATGGTACTGACACAGAAACAGATGCATGGATCAATGGAACAGAATAGAAAGCCCAGAAATGGGCCCACAGTTATATGGTCAACTTATCTTCAACAAAGAAGGAAAGAATATCCAATGAAAGAAAAGATAGTCTCTTCAATAAATAGTTGGGAAAACTGGGCAGCTACATGCAGATGAATGAAACTGGACCACTTTCTTACACCATACAAAAAAATAAATAAATTCAAAATGGATGAAAGACCAAAATGTGAGACAGGTATCCATCGAAATTTTAGAGAAGAACATAGGCAGCACCCTCTTTGACCTCAGCTGCAGCAGCTTCTACTAGACACATTTTTGGAAGCAAGGGAAACAAAGGCAAAATGAACTATTGGAACTTCATCAAGATCAAAACCTTCTGCACAGCAAAGGAAACCACCAACAAAACTAAAAGGCAACCTGCTGAATGGGAGAACATATATGCAAATGACAGAGCTGATGAAGGGTTAATATCCATAGTATATAAAGAACGTATCAAAGTCAACACACAAAGAAAAGATAATCCAAGCAAGAAATGGGCAGAAGACTTGAACAGACATTTTTCCAAAGAAGACATCTAGATGGCTAACAGACATGTGAAAAAATGTTCAACATCATTCATCATTGGGGAAATACAAATGAAAACCATGATGAAATACTACCTCATACCTGTCAGAATGGCTAAAATTAGCACAGGAAACAATAGATGTTGGTAAGAATGCAGAGGAGGGAACCCTCTTAGACTATTCATGTGAATGCAAGCTGTTGCAGCACTCTGGAGAACAGTAGGGAGGTTCGTCGAAAAGTTAAAAATAAAGATGTCCAACAACCCAGCAATTACACTACAGGAATTTGTCTAAAGGATACAAATATACTGATTCAAAGGGCACATGCACCCTGATGTTTATAGCATCATTATCAACAATAGCCAAATTATAGAAAGAGCCCAAATGTTCATTGACTAATGACTGGATAAAGAAGATGTGGGGGGCACGGTCCCAGGATCCTGGGATTGAGCCCTGCAAAGGGCTTTCTGCCCAGACGGGGAGCCTGCTTCCTCTTCTCTCTCTGTCTGCCTCTCTGCCAACTTGTGATCTCTGTCTGTCAAATAAATAAATAAAATATAAAAAGAAGATGTGGAATATACATACAATGGAATAGTACTCAGCCATAAAAAAGAATGAAATCTTGAATTTTCAATGACATGGATCAGAGCTAGAGCATATTATGTTAAGCAAAGTTAGTTAGAGAAAGACAAATGCCATGTGATTTAACTCATACATGAAATTTAAGAAACAGAACAGATAGATATAGGGGAAGGGGAAAAAAAGAGGAGGGAGACAAACATAAGACACTCTTAACTATAGAGAACAAACTGTGGGTTGCTGGAGGGGAAGTAGACAGGAGATGAGTTAAATGCATGATGGGTATTAAGGAGGGCACTTGTGATGAACACTGGGCATTGTATGTAGATGATAAATCACTAAATTCTACTCCTGAAACCAATATTATACTGAATGTTAACTAACTAGAATTTAATAAAAACTTAAAAAAAGATATGATTAAAAAAAAAATAGGGGCACCTAAGTGGCTCATCACTTGAGTGTCTGACTCTTGATTTAGGCTCAGGTCATCAGCTCAGGGTCATGGGATTAAGCCCCATGGTGCCTCAGTGTAGGTCTCTTTGAATTTATATTATTTAGAACTCTGGGCTTCCTGGATCTCAATGTCTATTTCTTTCCTCAGATTTGAGAAGTTTTCAGTTATTATTTCTTGGAATAAGCTTTCTGCTCCTTTCTCTTTCCCCTTCCTCTGGGGCTACTATCCCATAAGTCTCTTAAGTTATGTTCATTCTTTTATTTTTTTTCTTTTTCCTCCTCTGATTGGATGAATTCCACTGCCCTGTCTTTGAGTTTTTTGATCCTTTCTTCCACTTGATCCAATCTGCCTTTAAAGCTCTCCATTGAATTTTTCAGTTCAATTATATTCTTTAGCTCTGTTATTTCTGTTTGATACTTTTTGTATTTTCTCTTTGTTGAAATTCTCTTTGTTCATGCATCACTTAAATTTTCACTTTGTTCATCCCCTGACCTCTGTAACCATGATTTTGAATCTCTCTCAGGATATATCATTATTTCCATTTCATTAAGATCTGTTTCTAGAGGTTTATCTTGTTCATTTGTTTGGAACATATTCCTGTTTCTTGATTTTACTTGACATTCTATGTTGATTTCTGTCCATTAGATAAAACAGTCACACCTCCCAGGTTGGGTAGAGTGGTCTCATGTAGGAGATAAACCTCATCAATTCCCTTCACCTGGGCTTTTGTTTGGCTCTGAAATCTTTGTGATGGTCTAAGTCTTCTTCTTTGTTCTTAGTGGTTCCCAGTAATTGGGGGTAACCAAGACCTATCAGTGTCCCAGAGGTGTAGGTCACATTTAGGATGTAGGTACACAGTGACTAGAAATTACACTCTCAGGCAGCATGTGGCAAAATATGTAGGTAAGAGAAACTGGAAGATGGGTGTGTTTGCTCACTCTGTGAGGCCCAGGTAAATAGCTACAGGGGTTCTTCTTTCTTTGTTACATTCCTTTGGGACTCATAAATGCAAGTTCAGTTGGTTGTCAGAGACAGGTGATCTGGGGACCTTTCCTTCAGGCAGCAGCTGCAAAAGCTGGGGCACCCAAATGTGTGTACAAGCTGCTTGCAGGGAGATACTGGTGACTTGAAATGGACTAGAAAGAGAAAGCAGGGGAATTGTCCATCAACATCCCAGTCTCCTTGGTATCATAGTTAGCCCCTAGAAGTATGCAGCTGGATTCCTTCCAGGGGAAGACTGGGAGATGGGTGTTTTCACGTGAGCCTTTTGGAGATAGCTGCAATGAGTGCTCATGCTCCTGTTAATAGACGCTGCTTTGTTTGCTATGGTCCTGTGGGACTTATGGATGCAACCCTCACTGGCTTTCAGAGCTCAGTGTTTGGAGGCCCTCCCTCAAGTGGGCATCTTAAAAGTTAGAGTGCTCAGTGTGGAGTCTGAACCTCACTCCTCAGAGTGAGGTTGGGAGTTCCCTCCTGCTTATAGGGTACTGTGCTTCAGTAGGGTTTATGGTGAGTGTGTCTCATTGTTTTCTATGTATCTCTGTGGGGATATTTTCTCATTTGTTTGATATGTAGGAATCCATCAGGAATTCAGCATTAATTGTGTGTAGTTGTACATTTACTGTGTCTGTGGGAGGAGGGGAATTCAGGAACCTCCTATTGTCACCATCTTGGTTGACTTACCTCCACTCATTCTAATTCTATATTTGTCTTCTTTCATTTCATTTTATTTTCTTGTTTTCTTTAGTGGGGAGAGAAAAAGAGAAAGAAAGAACCACATTTGTTCTATTTTGAAGTGCCTTCATTCTGGGGTGCCTCTAAAAATATAATGAAAAGTAGGGGACTCAGGGGTGCCTAGGTGGCTCAGTGGGTTAAGTCTCTGCCTTCAGCTTGGGGTCATGATCTCAGGGTCCTGCGATCGAGCCCCACATTGGGCTCTCTCCTTTCTCTCTGCTAGCTTCTCTGCCTACTTATGCTCTCTCTCTCTCTGTCAAATAAATAAATAAAATCTTAAAAAAAAAAAGAAAGAAAAGTAGGGGATTCAATTGTGAATTCTAACTAATGGAAATGGTTTGTTTTTAGGTGCTAGAGAATCATTACTGTCAGTCTCAGAATGTACCCAGCATAAAGAGTGATTGCAAAACAGATGCTGGCTGTTCTGTCACAGTAGCCACTCAAGATCGGACTGAGGAAAGAAATGATCAAAATGAATCTCGTCAAAGTATCTTGAAGTAAGTTTTTGATTATACATTCCTTTTCAGTGGATGATATCCGTTTGATGTTGTTTGGGCTTAATGGCAAGAATCGAACCCTTGAAAGATAAAGAAATGAACATTTCTTGGAGCTGTGGAGAAGGAGGAAGAGAGTATTTTCTGTAGTGCTTTAACAATTCATTGCAAAATATTTTTTTCCCTGTTGGTCTAGCTTATATCTTCTGAGAGAGGAGCTAATTCTCATTCTGAGAATCCTCTCTTATTATGTTAATTTCCTGTGTCAGAGGAAGTTGAGCTAATCATTTCATCCATTTTTACATATGAAGCAATATATCTTTGAATAACAAGACTGAACCTTTAATGGCAGGGAGATTCCTTTGTGAGAATGGCAGATTTCATAGATTGATTATGTTATTTGAGTAAATAAAAATGGGGATGTTTAGTCATTCGTTGAACAACATTTTATTGACCTTCTACTATGTACCACACATGGTTAAAAAACAGAACACAATAAATATGAAACATTATGTTCCTTTTCAGTAAATGGGATCAATTGAAAGCAAGCTTTTTTGTTTCTAAGAATGACTTAGAATTCTAGCTGCTTTATTTTTGTCAGTAGAATGCCAACCGAAGCATATAATCCTGAAGTAAAAGAAACCAAAGATGAGATTATTTCTGTCACTGATGATACTGAAAAAGAACTTATAGATATTGATGAGGATCTTTTAGAAGTAAAAACATTTAACCAAGAGGAAATGGAAATACACCTATCAGACTATGAAGGTCAGTTCATTTGGCTAATCTTTTTATTTGACTTTTATTAATTTTAAGTTGGGGAATGATTATTTGAGATAATTTATTTAGTCATATATTTAAATTAGGATGTTTACAATTACCTAAATCCAAAAGTTAAAAGAGACCTCTTGGTCCTGTGTGGCTCAGTTAGTTAAGCATACAACTCTTGGTTTTGGCTCAGTTTGTGGCCTCAGGGCCATTGGCAGGCTCTATGCTTGATGGGCAGTCTGCTCGAGATTCTCTCTGTCCCTTTCCCTCAGCCCCTCCCTGAATAAAATAAACAAATCTTTTTTTAAAAAGTGCAATATTTATGAAATGTTGAATGCATTACCTCATAACCTGAATTTACAATTATTTTGCCTTGGTTATGTAACTATCATGGGCCTCTTCATTTTTGTGAACCAATTCTATGAAACTTTACTTGGCAGTCTTTGATAAAACAGAAACTTTCAGAGCATTGATTGGAGTTAAATACACTGACATGAGGTCGCTCAAGTCTTATCTGGGATTCATTTAATGAAGAGGGGTTATCTCCTGTTGTTTTTATTTTTATTATTTTTATTTTTTAAAAAAATATTTTATTTATTTATTTGACACAGAGAGAGAGTACAAGCAAGCAGAGAAGCAGGCAGAGAGAGAGGAGGGGAAGCAGGCTTCCCGGTGAGCAGAGAGCCCGACGTGGGGCTCGATCCCAGGATCCTGGGATCATGACCTGGGCCGAAGGCAGAGGCTTTAACCCACTGAGCCATCCAGGCACCCCCCTCCTCTCCTGGTGTTTTTTAAAAAACATTTTTATATGTCTGTTGACCATTTGTATGTCTTCTTCAGAGAAATGTCTGTTCATGTCTTCTGCTCTTTTCTTGATTGGATTATTTGTTCTTTGGGTGTTGAGTTTGATAAGTTCTTCAAAGATTTTGGATGATAGCCCTTTATCTGTAAAGACATTTGCAAATATCTTTTCCCATTCTATCAGTGCTCAATATCATTTGGCATCAGGGAAATACAAATCAAAACCACAATGAGAGACTACCTCACACCAGTCAGAATGGCTAAAATTAACAGGTCAGGAAGCAACAGTGTGGCAAGGATGCAGAGAAAGCAGAACCCTCTTTTACTGTTGGTAGGAATGCAGTCTGTTGTGTAGCCACTCTGGAAAAGAGTATTGAAGTTCCTCAAAAAGATGAAAATAGAGCTACCTTAGACCCAGCAATTGCACTACTAGGTATTTAGCCCTAAGATACAATTGTGGTGATCTGAAGGGGTACCAGCCCTCCAATGTTTATAGCAGCAATGTCCACAATGACCAAACTATGGAAAGAGCCCAGATGTCCATCAACAGATGAATGGATAAAGAAGATATGGTACGCATGCGCACACACACACACACACACACACACAATGGAATATTACTCAGCCATCAGAAAGGATGAATACTTAACCATTTACACTGATGTGGATGGAATTGGATGGTATTGTGCTGAGTGAAATAAGTCAATCAGAGAGAGACAATTACCATATGATCTCACTCATACGTGGAGCCTAAGAAACAAAACAGGATCATGGGGGGCAAGGGAGGGAAATAAAACAAGGTGAAATAGAGAGGGAGACAAGCCATAAGAGACTCTCAATCACAGGAGACAAACAGGTTGCTGGTGGGGTTGGGGGGAAGGAGGGTAACTGGGTGATGGACTGTAAGGACGGCATGTGATATAATGAACACTGGGTGGCTTAGTTATTAAGTGTCTGCCTTCAGCTCAGGTCATGATCCCAGGATCCTGGAATGAAGCCCCACATCGGGCTCCCTGCTTAGCAGGAAGTCTGCTTCTTCCTCTCCTACTCCTGCTTGTGTTCCCTCTCTCTGTGTCTCTGTCAAATAAATAAATAAAATCTTTAAAAAAAAAAAGGCTGATGAATCACTGACCTCTACCTCTGAAACTAATAATACACTATATGTTATTTGAATAATAGAATGAAAGAAGTAATTAATTAACTATATGTTAATTAACTATATGTTAATTAATTTAATTTAATTTAAAAACTTTTTATAAGGAGGATAGAAAATATTTCTGCCATTATACTTGTTTCCTGTAATATTCCTGAACCTTCTAAAAAGTAAACTGATTTCTTTTCTTTTCTTTTCTTTTAAAGATTTAATGTATTTATTTAATAAAGAGAGAGGTAGAAAGAGAGAGATGGAGAGAGCATGAACAGCAGGGAAGGGTAGAGAGAAGGAGGGAGAAGCAGACTTCCCCCCCGCTTTGCAAGGAGCAAATGAGGGACTTGATGCCAGGATTCTGGGATCATGACCTGAGCTGAAGACAGATGCTTAACCAACTGAGCCACCCAGGTGCCCCTAAACTGATTTTTTTCAAATTGTCACTCTTCTCTTTCTCCTTGTTTCCCTATAGAAGGTACCAAAGAGCCTGTTGGAAGTCTTAAAAGTTCCAATATTGCTGTTAACCTGCAGACTTTACCACAGCATTTAGAAGAAGTAAGTCAATAAGTAGTGGGTAATGTTATTTAAATTATACTTAAGTGTTTTTATTTAATCATCCAGCCAAGGCTGTTATCTTTTTAAAAATGTGCTGTGGGTTGTAGAGAATATCCAGGCCATGCAGCATTTTTCTTTCACTGAAATTCCATCATTAGTAAGATGTCTAATGATTTCAGGCAATGAAATTTTTATTTCATAAACTGCTATAGTGAATTAACTTAAAATATTAGAGGTATTCTATATGCAAAATGTTTAATTTAGCTATAGTATAGTTTTTGTACATCTATCACTTTAATGCACTATTTGTGTTCTCAAAACTACATTGCATTTTCAGTTGGAACATGGACATTTCTAATTATTAAAAAAATTCCTTCAAAAGGGATTAGTTTTTCTTGTCTATAGTTTTCAGAACGTATTTATTAATCAGGTAATGATGGATATATGTAATTTACAGGTTATTTTTGAATGTAGGGTAAATAATTTCCACTGACATCATTTATCTCTGTATTTTTATATGCTCAGTTTCTCGGGGTGACAGGCCAAAGGCAGTTCACACAGTTAAAAATCTGATTAGAGGGGCGCCTGGGTGGCTCAGTGGGTTAGGCCGCTGCCTTCGGCTCAGGTCATGATCTCAGAGTCCTGGGATCGAGTCCCGCATCGGGCTCTCTGCTCAGCGGGGAGCCTGCTTCCCTCTCTCTCTCTGTCTGCCTCTCCATCTACTTATGATTTCTCTGTCAAATAAATAAATAAAATCTTTAAAAAAAAAAATCTGATTAGAGCAGTACTGGGAATTCATTTAATGCTTGGTTTTTCACTTGCCTTTAGACTGTTTTTACCCAGGTGAATGGCTAATGTGACACTCAGGACACCTAAGACAATAATACCTATTTATATGACCCCTTTTCTTTTTTGCTACTATTAATTTTAACAGCATTCCACAGGAGAGGTTCAGTGTCCAAGGGAAGAACCACTGGAGTCATGTATGGAGAAAAAATCAACTGAACATAAATGGTAAGGAAGTGATCGTTACTGCCATCTGGGATTCATTTGATGAAGAGGTTATTTTTCTTATAATTTATAATATATGTTTTAAGGTGATTTGTATGCCTAGTGAAATTTAACTTTATAGCAATGGTAAATGATAATCTTTAGTAAATGTTATAGATGTCTTAATCTTGGTAGAATGAAAGAAGTAATGGTATCTCAAATGCCTTTTGTTCTCCCATCACTATCAGCCTTATCAAAGTAAAATACAGCTGTAAATAGACCAGAGTTTATTCAGCTGCTAATTAGGGAAACACCTTGTCAAACTGATTCAATTTTTCTTGGATCAAATAAAGAACCATTATGAATCATAATTGTATGTGTAATTTTGTTCACTGTTACGGTATATTACTGCACACCATAGGGCTGTTGTACTGGCTAGCATATTATTGCTTCAAGGAGATCCAAAAGCAGTTGTAATCTGTTGCAGGTGGGACATGATTTCTTAATTTTTAGAATTTTTGAAGTTTCAGAATTTTAGAACTAACTTGAATAAGAGAAGCACCATCATTAGGTTTTCTTCCTCTTTTTAATATACAAATTTGTTCATTTCTTTGGACAGTTAACAAAAGAATATTTTAAATGTGATGTGCCTTTACAAATAGATATTTCTATTAAAAAACTAGCCTTTACGGTTTTCAATGTAATAAGGGCTCTCTGTAGTATTTCTGAACAAAGTGTCTGTTTCTGCCATAGGTGGAATTTGAGGTCACTGCTAACCTCACTTCCCCGTTTTAGATTCTTTTATTTCTGCTGGGCAGTGAACAGTGTTCAAGTTTTATGTTCAGTCATTCAGATGTATTCTTTGCTGTTTGTTTGAATCTGTTACTAATTGCTATGGAGACAAATATAAACAGATTGTAATTATGAGCAAAGCATTATAGAGGATTAGAGAATGTTTAGACTCTTAGGTGGCTGAGCATTAGATCACCTGTACCTTAGGAAATGTGAAGAATATTTCCTAATCAGTTATCAGTCTTTAATTATAGTATGATCGAAGCCTTTTCAAATCCTGAATACACTGTTCCTTATTCATTTTGTGTAGATTCAAGGTCAGAAATTTCTAGGTAAGTATTTTTGTGTCCTCTAGTATTTTTATATAATCATATTTTATAAGTAGATAATAGAATGAAATGATGCCTATTGTGCCATTTTGAAATAGTTCTGAATGTTTTGACTAAAAACTAAGAGCAAAATGAAAGCAACATGAAGCATTGAAAGAGCAATGTAGGTACACTTTTCTGACACCTTTATTATTGGAAGATTTTCCTATAGCAGCTGTGCTTTAGATATATAGAAACTGGTCTGGAATAGTCTTTTTGAAAAAAAAGTGTAGTTGAGCCTTGGACAATATAGTTTTGAGTCACTTGGGTCCCCTTACATACAAATTTTTTTTTGATAACAATAGTTTGGTACTGCAAATGTATTTTTTTCTTATGACTTTCTTAATAACATTTTCCTTTCTCTAGCTTACTTTATTGTAAGAATATAGTATGCAGGGGCACCTGGGTGGCTCAGTGGCTTAAGCCTCTGCCTTCGGCTCGGGTCATGATCCCAGGGTCCTGGGATCGAGCTCCACATTGGGCTCTCTGCTCAGCAGGAAGCCTGCTTCCTCCCTCTCTCTTTGCCTGCTTCTCTGCCTACTTGTGATCTCTGTCTGTTAAAAATAAATAAATAAAATCTTAAAAATAAAAAAGAATATAGTATGCAACATATAACAACAAAATATGTTAATTGTTTATAATAGGGTTTCTGGTCATCAGTAGGCTATGAGTAATTAAGTTTTTTTTTTAAAGATTTTATTTATTTATTTATTTGACAGACAGAGATCACAGTAGGCAGAGAGGCAGGCAGAGAGAGAGGAGGAAGCAGGCTCCCCACTGAGCAGAGAGCCCCATGTGGGGCTCAATCCCAGGACCCTGAGATCATGACCTGAGCCGAAGGCAGAGGCTTAACCCACTGAGCCACCCAGGCACCCCAGTAATTAAGTTTTTAAGGAGTCAAGTTATATGTGGATTTTTGACTGCATGAGGATTAAACCCCCAACCCTCTTGTTTTTCAAGAGTCAACTGTAGTGGATATATTAGAAAGTTGCTTATTTTAGTTCTCTAACAGATTTCTAATAGTGTATGAAACGCTTTTAATTCTCTTACAGAACAGATTCATCCAGTTCTGTCTTTTGAACTTCTTTAACAGAGACTGAACAGGGTGTTTAGTATTTAGAAATCTTGCTGAAATAGAATAACATAGCATAGCCTTACTTTAGAAGAATTCTCCATTATTATAATTTATCTCATTGCTACTTGTTGGAAACAAAGGCCAATAAAGTTGTCTTAAAATAGGTATGTCAAGGGGGAAATGGTGGCTTGTTGGCTCAGTAGGTTAAGCAACTGCCTTTGGCTCGGGTCATGATCTCAGGGTCCTGGGATCTAGCCCACACTGGACTCCTTGCACAGCAGGGAGTCTGCTTCTCCCCCTCTCTCTGCGCCTTCTCTTGCTTTTGCACTCACTCACTCACTCTCAAATAAATAAATAAAATAGTTTTTCAAAAAAACTAGGCAAGTCAGTTGTAATGCCTGTTTTTCATGGATTTGCAATGAGTTTTGTTACTGAGATGGCAAATATTATTGCTGAAACGGAATGAATATAAACCAAAATAATCTAAATGTGATTTAATATATTCTTTTCTTTTTAGAGACAGTGATCAATTTATTTGGATATAGTAATGGCTGCTCCCTTATTTAGTTTTTGAAATCAGTTTGCTTAGAAAACCTTTGAATATCTGCTGTGTCATCTCCAAACAATCATTTTATTTAAAAAGACCAAAAACTTACTTTGATCTTTAATTTTTAGTCCTATATAGACATTTTTTGTTAGGGTTTAATTAAAGATTAGTTTGGAAAAGAAATGTTCATAATACTATTGTTTCACATTTAATGACGATCAACAGGAATTCATACTACCCATCTTAATTTAAACATTTTTTTAACCCATACTTTCTCTAGTTTTAATTCCATTCTGGATCATTAAGTTTAGTAAAAAAAAAAAAAAAAATACTCCTAGTATAACTCATGAGACTATTGTTGTAGATTTCAAAGTCAGGTGCTTGCAAGGACCAGGCAAGTCAGATAAACGTGTGAACTATTCTAGGTGGTAACACCATAGGGAGAGGACCGTGGCTGACTAGAGGTTACATCTCCTTTAATAAGACAAGGGCATTCACTTGAGCCCTTTGCTGATAACAAATTTGTCTGGTGGCTAAGGAGTAGAGAGTGATAGGCTTTATGGTTTAAATTTCTTGAAAACTTCCAGAAGGCCTTTAGAAGAAAAAGATGAGATAAAAATATTCAAATTGTAGATATCTGATTTGATTTTTTATTAAGTGTATTATATATATATATGTGTGCTTCCACCTAGTGCACAGATCGCTGCATTTAAAGATGAATCTTCCTCAGTTCCACCTTTTGTATCAAATGGAGTCAGTGTTGCTTCACAAACACCTGTGCCACCACTGCAGCAGACCCAGAGAAATGAACCCAGGGTACAGTTGCCAGATTCTTCGGATTCTGTTAGGCAGATGCTCCAAGATGAAATGTTTAAATTAGTTCAGGTAAGCACCTCTCCCTATAAACAAGTAAATTGCATGTGTGATATATATATATAAGGATTTTAAATACAAACAAACTTCCAGAAATGGCTAAGTTGAAATGAAATTGCTGGCTTGGTTTCTCTGCTTTGGGCACTCTTCCTTTGTTATTCAGAGGTTCCTAACTCAAGGGCCTAGGGTCCAGGCTGAGCTACCTACTTCTCAAAGTGACTTCTTACACCTGTTCTCTTTGGGATGCAGCACTGCTCAGGAAAGTCAGGAGGGTGACAGTCAAACCAGATCAGCGGACTGTAGCTCAGAGGTAGCCAAAAATTTTTTTAACACAATCTGTCACGTCATATTTCTTATCTTCAAACTGAACTTTGGCTTGGTTTGAAATTGTCAGCTGCATTTAAAGTACTGTTCGCTTTGAATTTTTTCATCTTTTTCTCAATTGGTTATCCTTCACCACCAATTTTAAGTTATTTCCCTTTTCTATTTTATTTCTTAAACATTAATTTCCCTCAAACTTAATCCTCATTCATGTATTCTACACTCACTTTCATATCCTTTTATGTGGTATAATATACCATTTTTATATTGATGCTTGGCACTAATTTTCTCTTTCAACTAAGTGCCCTGATGAGAATACTTTTTCAGCATGTCTCACTGTCTCATGAAACTTACTGAAACTGATTTTATCTTGATTTTTCCCCGTCCCTTCTTACCCTTTTCCATTTAGTAGCATTAACTATTCTACCAGCTTAAAATTTTGGAAGCATTTCTGAAACTTCTTTTTTCTTTTTTAACCAAGGGACTTTGCTGGTAGCTGCCCTGTATTTTTAACAAATTCTCTGAATAATTCTGATGCACACAAAGAATTGAGAATCACTGTCTTAGAAACATCTTTGCCTTTTTTCCCTACTCTATCCAGTGTTGTTCTGTGCCCTCCTGATTCTTCTGCCCACACTGTCAGTATAGCACTTGCTATTTCTATAGCTAAGCCAGCTTTAGAGTCAGAACTTCATACCTCCACTGTCTTATAGATGAATTTCCTAAGACATTCTTCTTCAGAATGTTTTAAAATATTCAGTAAATTTCAAGTACCAATTTGTATAATATGAAATCAGTCTTCTTTTCAAAATACAGAGTAAAAGGAAATACACTAAAAATCTCAGTATTAGTTATCTTTGAAGATAAGATAATAAGTGATTTTTATATTCTTTTTTGTGCTTTTTTTTTCATAATTAAAGGGAACTTACATTTTATTTTAACCTGCAGTGTTTTTCCACTGGTATGTTTTATTAAGTGCAAATTCTTCTGTTGTGTTTGAAAGACCCACCACCATCTTTTACATTCCCTCTTTTCCCATCGTACTGTCGTTAAGTCCCGTGGTTCTCAAAGTGTGGTCTCTGGATCTGTAGCATCAGCATCACTTAGACGACAGAAATGTAAATCCTCAGACCTCATCCCAGACCTATTAAAATCAGAAACTCTGGGGATAGGGTTCAGCAAAGAGTGCTTTCACAAGTCCTCCAGGTGATTCTGATTGCATGCTCAAGTTTGCAAACTCCTGTACTTGTCTGTCCTCTCTTCACAGCTGTATTAATTTCCTGTTCCGTCTGAACCAGTGTTTATGCTAGTGGCTCCCATGCTCTTCCACACACTGAAACACCCTGTCGTCTTAAAAAAAATATTAATCCTGGCTTCCATCCCCAGATATTCTGATTTTATTGGTCTGGGTGTGCTCTGGCCAAGGGGATTTCTAAATGCTTCTCAGGTGATTCTAGCGTGCCCCAGTTTGTCAAGCACTGGTAAATGCCTTTGCCTTTCACCTCATCAGCATTACCAGGGGAATTCCTCACTCTTCACCTGTTTGCCAATCTTTCCTTTTTTTCTTTCCTGAAAACCTGATCACAACACACTCATTTTAGGACTGCTTTGATTGTCATTACATTTAATCAGATCACTCCATTATGATCTCTGTGATGTTTATGTAAACTGCTTTATAGATAGTCCCAAGTCTCATTATGAGTCTATATTTCCAGTTGACAGCTCCTTGAAAAAGGGAAGGTATTCTTTTTCTTCTTCTTCTTCTTCTTCTTCTTCTTTTTTTTTTTTTCCAAAAAAAAAATCTCCTAGTTCTGCTTCCTGGGTCTGACATATATTATGGAAGTATGACTGTTAATGGGATACTCAGATGATAGTTGTTGATTCTTTAGATTTTTTCACTACACTTTCAAATATTTAATTTTTATTTTATTCTAGCTGCAACAGATCAACTTCATGAGCCTAATGCAAATAGTAGGATCACCGTTTACTAACTTCCCAGATATACATCAACATCTACAGCAGCCTCAGCCTGTGCCTTTGGTGGGAAGTCAAGTATCAAATCCTACAAGAGGGAGTAATGATGCTGATGACACCAGTAGAAATTTTAAGGAGAGCTCTTTTATTAAACCACAGTCCAGGGGAGAGGACACCACAGAGCCTGGCAAGAAGAGTCCACATTGCCATAAAGGAATTGTGCAGTCTGATCAAGATAGTAATGGAAATTTACAGGTAATACATTTTAAAGATATCATTAAAGTTGTTCTAGTAGTTCAGTTGTTGGCTTTTTGTTATTTGAGCAAATGATTTTTTGGCAGTTACTGTGTTCTACCACCTCCAAAACATATTGAACATCATGTACAAAATACGAAGTTTGTAATGTATTCTAAATTTATGGGACACCTTTGGCTCAGGTCATGATCATGGGGTTCTGGGATTGAGCCCCGAGTTGGGCTCTCTGCTCAGCAGGGAGCCTGCTTCTCCCTCTCTGTCTTCCTGCTTCTCTACCTACTTGTGATCTTTTCCTCTGTCAAGTAAATAAATAAAATCTTAAAAAATTATAAATAAACTTGTGTAATAGCTTTTTTTTCTCTTCCAGAATGTACCACATGAGAGTGTTCCTTTATGTCAGTTAGAAGACCTGCCTCCCAATACAGGATTAACTCCAGCATCTCAAATCTTACCAGCAACTGCGCTGTCTCCAGCTCCTGCTGGAAATACTCCCTTCTACCTTCTGTCTCCATCTTCTCCCATTCCGAAGACACCTAGACTTATCCCAGCTGCAAAAAGTTTCAGACCTGGTGATGGTTTTCCTTTGCTTCAGTTTCAGTCGAAGCATGAATTTAAGTCCCTTTCCTTCCATACAGGAAGAGTTCCACAAGTTCCCTTCAGGCTCCTGCCACAGCCAAGAGAGGCATGGGGATTATCTGATTCCTTCCAGCCTCCTTTGCCACAGAGAACAATGCACACCACTTCCGTGTCCCATTTGAATTTAAGCCACTGTAATACTGAAGCCATAAAAAAAGCAGTTGAGCAGAAGAAATGGGCAGAACCTATAATTACAGAAATCCCTAAGCATGTGAACTTGGATCAGTGTGTTGGACAAGAAAACTTGACACCTCAACAGGACTCTTCAGTATTTATAAAACCAGGAAAACTACTTGATATTAAGCCAGGGCCCCTTGAGATATCTCCACAGAATTCCTTTGGACTTCCATTATTGCACCTGCAACTTAAACCTCCTTATATAGTTTCCTCTGCCTCAAGAGCATCAGGAACAATCCCCTCAATACCAACCAGAACTGGAGGAGAAGAAAGAAGATACCCAAGACTGTCATTACTTCATTCCTGCCTATCCCCAGAAAATATGGTAATGATTTTTGCAGAGTGATGCAAAAGTAGTCCTGCATTTTTCATACCACAAATACTATACATGAGATGAAAAGCTCTTACACCTTTCTTTTTAAAGAACAATGCTTCTAAAAAATTAAAAATAAATAGGAATAATGTTTTTGTTATTGGAAATAACATAAAATTCAGTTTAAAATGGTAATTAGGTATTTTAAAGATTTTAGGTCTATTTTGTACAGCAATGCTAGAATTTATGAGGCTTTTTCATAGTAGTATTTCTTCTGTGCAGAGAAGAAATAAGAAGTAAAACAAAATGACCAGTATTCTTGTTCATATGGGTCAGGGTATGTATGTGTCTATTGAGAGAAAGGGAGGGGGCGTGTGTAAGTGTGCACACATGCATGTTTCTAGTAATTGTGATATGATTGCCTTCAAATCTGTTATACTTTAAAACTGCTAAATAGACCCCAGATCTATGAATGGTTGTGTATATTTAAATAATGGTATATTTTTAAAGTACTTAAAAAACCCACAGAATCCTCTTTAAAGTTGTAAGCTTTGGTTTATGAAATTCATATTATTTAGGCTCTAATCTTGTAAGTCAGTATTACCATCTTAGGAAGGTAATTGAATAATTAATGCTGTGGTACACTTTTGATTTTAAGATTTGAAGATGGTACGGGGGAAAGAAATGGTCATTCTTGAAAGGAAGTACTTATAATGCCTTCTTTTATTCTGAACATACTATGAACAGAAAAGAAAAGATTAAAGGTGTGGGAAAGTAGTAGACTTTTTGAGATGGCTTGGGAGAAATTTTCTTATTAGGACGGTATAATGAAGCCCTAAGTTACATTACCGGACATCAGTACTTATTAACATGCTGCTAATCTGTTCCATGCATAATCTCCACTTCTCTGTATACTTCCTATTTGAAAGAATTTTAAGTCAAATGGCAGAAATTATATATTTTATTTATAATTATAAGGAAGATTTTTTTTAATATAGAAAAGAAGAAGATTAGGACTTGTAGCTTAGTTTCTGAACTAAGATGACCCATTTGACATTTCTAACCCTCTAAAATCATTTATTCTTCAAGCTTTGGATATTCATCGTACTGGGCCAAATTAATTTGTTATCTTGATGTGTTCTATCTCTTGCACATTTTAATTTAATTTAAACAAATGTTTTCTCAATTTTTATTAACGTATTATGTAATTGAGGTTTGTAATCTTAAATTATTATGCTTTATTTCTTATAGTACAAAACCCCACAACTTATTCCCCTTGAAAACCTCCTTGCATTCAAACAAAGCCAAGAGAAACTAACACATAATTTATTTGAACGAGGCGATTCTGGACACCTTCAGCTACTAAATGTCAAAATAGAACCATCTGAAATGAGACAAGGAAAGGACAGTAAAAAAAGGCAAGTTTTAAGTGAAATTTTATTTGTGAATATCACTTACCTGCAAGTGTCTTATTAGTTAAAATATCCTAGTTATAAAGGTGAAAGTTACCTGGTTCAGCCTCCCAGCCTATACACAATTGCATATTCAATTTTCTTATCAAGTGTCATGCATTTAAACACATATTCTGGGGCATTCTGGGGCGCCTGGGTGGCTCAGTGAATGAAGCCTCTGCCTTCGGCTTAGGCCACGATCTCAGCGTCCTGGAATTGAGCCCCACGTCGGGCTCTCTGCTCAGTCGGAGCCTGCTTCACCCTCTCTCTCTCTGCCTGCTGCTCTGCCTACATGTGATCTCTCTTTCTGTCAAATAAATAAATAAATAAATAAAATCTTTAAAAAAATAAACACATATTCTGATTAGGAAAATTCCTGTACTGTGAGGGAGAAATATTATTTTTTACATTTTATTAAGGAATCCTTCACTGGAATCCATAGGCTGGAAGATTCTTTTACATTTTTCTTTTTTTTTCTTTTTAAAATTTTATTTATTTACTTGACAGACAGAGATCACAAGCAGGCAGAGAGGCAAGCAGAGAGAGAGGAAGGGAAGCAGGCTTGCCACTGAGCAGAGAGCCCGATGTGAGGCTTGATCCCAGGATCCTGGGATTATGACCTGAGCCAAAGGCAGAGTTATTAACCCACTGAGGCACCCAGGCACTCCTCTTTTACATTTTTCTATAACATTATAAGCAGTTTTCTTTTTGTAGGACAAATATTTGGTATCTCATACAATAAATAGTCCATGTACTACCTAATGCACTAAAATATTATTATTCATCTTACCATATCCTCCAGATTCTTACAAAAGAAGCAGAAGGGTAAATGTTGTGAATTGTTTTAGGGCACTAAGAAACATCCATGTAAAAAGTAAGGCTGTGACTTCTTTTTTTTTTTTTAAGATTTATTTATTTATTTATTTGACAGAAAGAGAGAGAGAAATCACAAGTAGGCAGAGAAGCAGGCAGAGAGGGGGAAGCAGGCTCCCTGATGAGCAGAGAGCCTGATACAGAGCTTGATCCTGGGACCCTGAGGTCATGACTGGAGCCAAAGGCAGAGGCTTAACTCACTGAGTCACCTGGTGCCCCAAGGCTGTGACTTTTCTTTTTCTTTTTTAAAAATTTTTATTTTTTAAATTTCAGTGTACCAGAATTCATTGTTAAAGCACCACACCCAGTGCTCTATGCAATATGTGCCTTCCACAATACCCACCACCAGGCTCATCCCCTCCAAATCCCCTATCTCCCCCATCCCCCATCCCCTATCTCCCCTCCAAAACTTTCAGTTAATTCCTCAGAGTCCACTGTCTCTCATGATTCATCTCCCCCTCCAATTTCCCCCAACTCCCTTCTTCTCTCCATCTCCCCATGTCCTCCGTGTTATTCCTTATGCTCCACAAATAAGTGAAACCATATGATAATTGACTCTCTCTGCTTGACGTATTTCACTCAGCATAATCTCTTCCAGTCCTGTCTATGTTGATACAAAAGTTGGGTATTCATCCTTTCTGATGGAGGCATAGTACTCCATAGTATATGGACCACATCTTCTTTATCCATTCATCCGTTGAAGGGCATCTTGGTTCTTTCCACAGTTTGGCAACCGTGGCCATTGCTGCTATAAATATTGGGGTACAGATAGCCCTTCTTTTCACGACATCTGTATCTTTGGGGTAAATACCTAGTAGTGCAATTGCAGGGTCATAGGGAAGCTCTATTTTTAATTTCTTGAGGAATCTCCACACTGTTCTCCAAAGTGGCTCACCAACTTGCATTCCCACCAACAGTGTAAGAGGGTTCCCCTTTCTCCACATCCCCTCCAACACATGTTGTTTCCTGTCTTGCTAACTTTGGTCATTCTAACTGGTGTAAGGTGATATCTCAATGTGGTTTTAATTTGAATCTCCCTGATGGCTAGTGATGATGACCATTTTTTCATGTGTCTGATAGCCATTTGTATGTCTTCATTGGAGAAGTGTCTGTTCATGTCTTCTGCCCATTTTTTGACATGATTATTTGTTTTGTGTGTGTTGAGTTTGAGAAGTTCTTTATAGATCCTGGATATCAGCTTTTTGTCTGTGCTGTCATTTGCAAATATCTTCTCCCATTCTGTGGGTTGCCTCTTTGTTTTGTTGACTTGTTTCCTTTGCTGTGCAGAAGCTTTTGATCTTGATGAAGTCCCAAAAGTTCATCTTCACTTTTGTTTCCTTTGCATTTGGAGACATATCTTGAAAGAAGTTGCTGTAGCTGATATTGAAGAGGTTACTGCCTATGTTCTCCTCTATGATTCTGATGGATTCCTGTCTCATGTTGAGGTCTTTTATCCGTTTCGAGTTTATCTTTGTGTATGATGTAAGAGAATGGTTGAGTTTCATTCTTCTATAGATAACTGTCCAATTTTCACAGCACCATTTATTGAAGAGACTTGTCTTTTTTCCACTGTGTATTTTTTCCTGCTTTGTTGAAGATTAGTTGACCATAAAGTTAAGGGTCCGTATCTGGGCTCTCTACTCTGTTCCACTGGTCTATGTGTCTGTTTTTGTGCCAGCACCATGCTGTGTTAGTGATCACAGCTTTGTAGTAAAGCTTGAAATCAGGCAACGTGATGCCCCCAGTTTTGTTTTTCTTTTTTTTTAAATTTTTATTTATTTTAAAATTTCTTTTCAGTGTTCCAGAATTCATTGTATATGCACCACACCCAGTGTTCCATGCAATACGTGCCCTCCATAATACCTACCACCAGGCTCATTCAACCTTCTACCCCCCACCCCTCTAAAACCCTCAGATTGTTTTTCAGTGTCCACAGTCTCTCATGGTTTGCCTCCCCCTCTGATTTCCCCCAACTCCCTTCTCCTCTCCATCTCCTCATGTCCTCCATGTTATTCCTTATGCTCCACAAATAAGTGAAGCCATATGAAAATTGACTGACTCTGCTTGACTTATTTCACTCAGCATAATCTCCTCCAGTACCGTTTGTTTTTCTTTTTCAACATTTCCTTAACAATTCGGGGTCTCTTCTGATTCCATACAAATTTTACGATTGTTTGCTCCAGCTCTTTGAAAAAAGCCGGTAGAATTTAGGTATAGACATTTTAACCATGTTTATTCTTCTGATCCATGAGCATGGAATGGTATTCCATCTTTTTGTGTTCTTCGATTTCTTTCATGAGTGTTCTGTAATTCCTCAAGTACAGATCCTTTACCTCTTTGGTTAGGTTTATTCCCAGGTATCTTATGCCTCTTGGTGCTATAATAAATGGAATCGATTCTCTAATTTCCCTTTCTGTATTTTCATTGTTATTGTATAAGAAAGCAACTGATTTCTGTGCATTGATTTTGTATCCTGCCACATTACTGAATTGCTGTATGAGTTCTAGTCCTTTGGGAGTGGAGTCTTTTGGGTTTTCCATATAAAGTATCATGTCATCTGTGAAGATAGAGAGTTTGACTTCTTCATTGCCAATCTGAATACCTTTTATTTCTCTTTGTTGTCTGATTGCTGTTGCTAGGACTTCTAACACTATGTTGAATAAGAGTGGTGAGAGTGGACATTTTTGTCATGTTCCTGATCTCAGAGGGAAGGCTGTCAGTTTTTCCCCCATTGAGGATGATCTTCAAAGTATAGGAATAGAGGGAACATTCCTTAACTTCATAAAATCTATCTATGAAAAGGCTGTGACTTCTGATGAAGAGCATTTATAGTGTTTTACCCATAATGGGTATTCAAAGATGTATTGACTGGTAGATTACTACGGAGTCTAGCAAAAATAGTGTAAGAATTTCGCATTTAGGGGCACCTGTGTGGCTCAGCCAGTTGGGCATCTGCCTTCAGCTCAGCTTAGGATGCCAGGATCCTGGGACCGAGTCCTGCCCCTTGCCCAGGGGGAGGGAGTCAGACCTTCTTGCTCAGCAGGAGGTCTGTTTCTCCCTCTGCCCCTCCCCTTTCTCATATTATCTCTCCCTCTTTCTCAAATAAACAAAATCTTTTTTAAAAAAATATTTTATTTATTTATTTGATAGAGAGAAAGAGTTCACAAGTAGGCAGAGAGGCAGGCAGAGGGCAGGGGAAGCAAGCTTACTGCTGAGCAGAGAGCCCGATGTGGGGCTCGATCCCAGGACCCACTCAGCCACCCAGGCGCCTGGCAAATAAATAAAATCTTAAAAAATAATAATAATAATTTCACATTTACAGGCCCTAAAGTCTACTACCAGTGCTCTCTTTCCAGAAGTGTTTCCTCCTTGCATCTTTGTCAGGTATTCCCTCATCAAAATAAGTCTTCTCCTTAGCTTTTTGGGCCCTCTTTCCTCCTTGCTGGGTTTTTGCTGAGGTGACTTAAGTGTACTTAACTTCTTCAAAAGGGTGATTGGAGACATCCTGTAGGGCTTCTGGGGGCAGGTCAGAGTCTCCAGAAAGGAGCATTTGAAAATTACTTAACAGGTGTGACTCTGACCTGAGATTCCAGTGACTAACACAGAAAAAGTCAGTTTGCTAGTAGAGGAACTAAAAATAACTTTCATGTGTCCCTGACATTTGCTTCTATTTGCTTGAATACTACCAAAGGATCTTGCTCATTTAATTATATGCCATAGAATAATTTATTGCCATAATTTTGATAACCCTCTCCCTATATAGCATAATATAAGGGAAAAACTGTTACTAAAATAGTAACATGTTTTATTCTTTTTAACAGACAAAGACGACGAGCTGAGAAAGAGCTGCAAGAAAAAAGATCAGAGAAACTGAAGAGAAAACCAAGGGTGGCTTTCCAACCAGAGGGTTCCCTTGTGAATGATAATGATTCAGAAATAGTTATGAAACCCAAGGTACAGAAACAGTATTATGCATGCCTCTCTGGTCTGCCTGTACATAGAGTTGGAAATGTCTTTGTGGTTTATCTAGTCTTCTGATTGCTGGAAGCTTCCAATTATGACCAGGAGAATCTTCACATCATTAAGTACATAAGCCCTGTTGCATTCCTCTTTGGAATAGTGGACATATAGTTGCAAATGTGAAAAGTTTTTGATTTACCTGCCTGTGTGACATTTTTATGTTTGAAATCACTCCTTGCTTTTTTTGTGACTTCTTAATACATGTCATACAGGTTCTTTGGGTTGCTCCTATTATAGTTTGACCCTTTTTCAATCCCTCCAGCATTTCCCACACACAGGTCTGTTAAGTAACCTATATATTGAAATCAGATCTTTTCAAACATTGCTTCTAAGTTTGGTGACTGTTTACATATTTTTGTGACAGATTAAACACTAACAGTTTTGTTTATAAGGATTTTTTTAAAAAGATTTTTTAATTTATTTGACAGACAGAGAGCATTAGCAGGCGGTGGGGGGGGGGCGGGTGGGAAGCAGGGAGCCCAATGCGGGACTCGATCCCAGGACCCCAGGATCATGACCTGAGCCGAAGGCAGCGGCTCAACCCACTTAACCACCCAGGCGCCCTGTTTATAAGGATTTTTTAAAAGCATACTGTTGTGAGCCTCAAAGGCATGTCTGGAGGCATTTGCTACCATTGTTGAGTCCCTGAGCAGTTTTGATACAGTGGGGGGACTATTTGAGTGTTAGAGCTGCTCTGCAGCGGAGAAGAGCACACTGTAATTTAGTGACTGCATTAAGTTAGTAATGTTCTTTTTTATTGCTTGGTTTATGAGTTTTGTGAACTTCTTAGTGAAGTTACTTTGATAGAGTAAATAAATATTTATTGAATGGATTCAAGCCTATACATAAACATTCGACAATCCTTTTAGCTATTTAATTTTTTTTCAAAGTAACGATTGTCTTTGAGTTACAATCATAGAATGATCATTTGGGGATTCATTTAGGAGCAAGAACATCCTGGTTCCCAGCCTTTGGATGACTTCGATATTCCTTTTGGTATGTATAATCATGATTAATGTAGTGTCTCAGTTCAAAGTTAAAATCAGTTTTCTAGAATTATGTATGTAAAAATGAGGCTAAATTATTTTAATTTTATCTTCAACAAAATAGAGTGTGTGTGTATGTGTGTGTGTGTGTTTTGATGTGTTATCTGGTAGTGCAGTGGTTGAAACTATGGCCCACAGGCCATGCCTGTTTTTGTAAATCAAAAAAAAATTTTATAAAGATTTTATTTATTTATTTGACACAGAGAGAGATCACAAGTAGGCAGAGAGGCAGGCTCCCCACTGAGCAGAGAGCCCGATATGGGACTTTCCCCAGGACTCTGAGATCATGACCTGAGCCAAAGGCAGAGGCTTTAACCCACTGAGCCACCCAGGCGGCCCCAGCTCTTAAATTTTTTTGATGACACTCAAATACACATCTACCCTCTCTCATCATTCTTTTCTACTTTCATCTTAGATTTAGCATGTCCAAATTTTATTTTTTTTTAAAGATTTTATTTATTTATTAGAGAGGGAGCGAGCCTGAGCAGTGGGGAAGTGGGGGCCAGAGGGGCAGAGAGAGAGAGAGGGAGAAGCAGGGTTCCCACTGAGCAGGGAGCCGTCAGGGGTCGTCTCTGTTCCAGGACCCTGGGATCATTACCTGAACCAAAGGCAGACATTTAACCGACTGAGCCACCCAGGCATCCCCCACCCCCACCACCTTCCTTGATGCCACTGCCCTGCATAAAGCCTCTGTATGCCTAAACCAAGCAGTTTTTTCCCTAACTGACCTGCTTAGCTTGTACCTCTCAGCTTCCTAACCCATCTGGTATTCTTTCCCATTCACTTGTCTTAAAACCACTTTCTCGGGATGCCTGGGTGGCTCAGTGGGTTAAGCCGCTGCCTTCACCTTAGGTCATGATCCCGGGGTCATGGGATCGAGTCCCACATTGGGCTCCTTGCTTGGCAGGGAATCTGCTTCTCTCGCTGCCTCTGCCTGCCTCTCTGTCTGCTTGTGTATACTCGCTTGCTCTCTCTCTCTCTTTCTGGCAAATAAATAAAATCTTTAAAAAAAACAAAACAAAACAAAAAACCACTTTCTTTTTCATTCTTAACAGTGTTTTGTTTCGAGTTTTTGCTTTGTGGAGGTAGTACATGTTCACTGGAGAAAATATAAATCAGGAATAGGAAGAATAATAAACTCTTCCCCCCACCCAGAAAAACTCCCATGATTTCTCTGTCTAGAGGTGGCCAGTGTTTTCTTCCAAGGTTTATTTTTTAAATATCTCCACTCATATATATCTGTAAATACATATATATGTAGTTAAATACTCTTATATAAATGTTTTATTTATTTTTATTTAATATAATGTAATGTTATATATTTAATAATATTTAATATGTATTTAATAATTATATTTTAGTAAATATATGATTAATATGTGTATGTGTCATTTCAAACAACAGTAATTCTCCAATTCTCTGACACCAATTCAGTTCTGACAATAACCTGGAGTTAACACCAATCCCACAGATTAATGGCTCAGTCTCAAAAGACCACTTCAGATATCAGCTACAAATGGGGTCCCCATACACCTGCACATTTGCCCAGTCAACTACACACTCAGGGATTCCCATGACTCACCCTCCAGGTTCACTAATTTGCTACAGTGATTCCAGAATTCAGAGAAGTGCTTCACTTATGATTATACTTTTATTATAAGGGATACAATTCAGGAATAGCCAAATGGAAGAGACGCATAAAGGAAGGTATGGGGGTTGAGGGCACAGTCTTTCCACACCCTCTCTGGGTACGCCACATACCCAGCACATCCCCTTGCTCATCAACCCAGAAGCCCCCTTAACCTCATTGTTTCAGGATTTTTATTGACATTTCATTATATAGGCATGATTGATTGCATCATTAGCCATTGATGATTGAACTGCATCTCCAGCTGCTCTCCATTCCCCAGAGGTAGGGTTGGGGTGAGGCTGATGATGGTTCTGACCCTTTGACCATGTGGTTTTTTACCTCTGGTGACCAGCACCTATCCTGAAGCTATCTAGGGGCCTTTCAAGAGTCACCTCATTAAGCATAAATTCAGATATTATCAAAAGGGTCATAACATGAATAATGACAGGAATTTACTCAGGAAATTCCAAAGATTTAAGGAACTCTGTGCTTACAACCAAGGATGAAGACCAAATATATATATATATATAATTATACTATAATGTGCCATAATTGATAACCTCTTATGCTACTTTGTTGTCCTTCATGGTCTCCCAGGAAAATTCACATCTAAACCCAAACTCCCATAATAGACTTTGGACTTTGATTCTATTTGCGGCTAAACTTTTCTACCTAAGTGGAAATTACCTCAAGGGCAGCATGTGCTGTCCGAATTTGCTGTCTGTTCCCCAACAGCTGCTTTGTTCTCTCATTCTCCATCCCCACTGGTGTCACCACCAACTCAACACCAAAACATAGGTTATCTGAATTCTGCCTTCTCCCACCTTCTCATCTAGACAATAACCAGATCTTGTCTGTTTTACTTCCACTGAAATTTGTAAATTTATCACCTCTCCTCCATTTTCACCATTACTGAAGTTCTGATCTGAACTGTGACAGCAGCCTCATCTGTCTGGAGCCACTTGAATCTGTATTCCATATACTGGCAGGGATGGTTTTTCTTGACCATCAACCTGACCATATCATTTTCTTGTTTAACATTTTCTACTGGATCTTCGTCAGCCAGAAGAACATTTAGTTTTCTAGGTTGGACATACAGAATTCTCCACAATTTTGGTTTGGGTTTCACTGAGCTGCCTTTGGGAGTTCACATAGACAGCACCTCATTCAGAAATTCCATTTTTATAACATCTTGGCACCCCATGCCTTACCTCTCTTGAGTTAGGTGCTCTGCTATTGGACTCTGCTATTGGCTTCTCAGTGATTGCTTTCAATGTTTTGTTGTTATGTTTAAGAAATGCTACAAGAGGATATTAATACTTCAGCTGGATTGCACTTTATGGCCTCTGTGAGAAAGAAAGCTGTAGAATGTCAGGATGCAAGTACAAATACAGACCCAGGTAAAATGCTATTTTACCTTAATTTTAAAAGTCATATGTTTTGTGCAATATTTAACATATCTAGACTTTTTATTCAAAATAATGATTTAATATGAATTTTAGTTAAGTGATAATAGTTACTCCTCCCAAGTTCTTATCCTCAACCTTGGTATATACTTCACAAATTTTAAACTTTAAGTTGAATTTATGATAATTTAATTAAAACATAATAGAAATTTTTGTTCAAAATACCATGGACTACATCCATGTTTTAAATTTGGGTTCTCTATGCCATTAATTGCCTTCACTGGGATTTCATGCCTAAGACCAAGAAGCCTGGAGCTATGGCTGTTGAAGTTATTTAGGAAGGGGACTAGATTGGGTTGGTATGGGAAGGGCATATGTAACTGTGTCCAAGAACAGAGGAAATAAAATTTGAAGGAACTGTTATTTGGAATTTTGCCTGACAGACTTCCTTATTCATGTAAGTGCTCTGACCTTTCTGTTGTAGAAATTCTTTTCTATGATATTTAGGAAACAGTTGCTTTCAACTATGTTCAGAACCTTCAAGTGCTTTTCTTAAATCTCTAATTTTATATTATTTAAAAATAGTATTTATTGATATGGTTTCAAAATAATATCATTATAGAAATTTGAATAATATAGCAAAGCTATGAAGAAGATGAAATTAACTATAATCATATCACTTAGAATTAATGTGTTTTTAAAAGATTTTAGGGGGTGGGGCAGAGGGAGAGGAACTCAAACAGACCCTATGCTGAGTGTGGAGCCCAGTGTGCAGCTTGATCCTTCGACCCCAAGATCACAGCCCATGCCAGAACCGAGAGTCAGATGCTTAACCAGCAGTTCCACCAGGCTACCCTAGAAGTAACAATTTGATGATTTTTCTTTCAGTCCTCTCTTGCATATTTTACATAATTGGTTTTTTTTTTTAATGATTTTATTTATTTATTTGACAGACAGAGATCACAAGTAGGCGGAGAGGCAGGCAGAGAGAGAGAGTAGGGGAAACAGGCTCCCCGCTGAGCAGAGAGCCCTATGCAGGCTCTGGGATCCCAGGACCCTGGGATTATGACCTGAGCTGAAGGCAGAGGCTTTAACCCACAGGGCCACCCAGGCACCCCCATTTTACATAGTTTGATACAGTATATGGTGTCTTGCCTCACTATCCGTACTTTAATCTTCCAAATAGTATTCCTTTCTTCCCTGAGAATTTAACCCTTCATGGGTCCCAGTGTTTGCTTTTGCGTAGCAATCTTTGGATACTCTCTAGTTAGACTGTGTCTTTAACATATTGCATTATTTATTTACATAGTATAGTTTATACATATGTAGTATATATGTGTAGGTAGCATATACATTGTAGTACATACTTAACATTACAGTATAGTATTTATATTATACTCTCTACTTACCTTATAGTATATGTTTGCAATACTGTCAATATTTTATCTGATATGGTCAGTATTACATATGTACACAAACTAATTAGTTAAATGAATTTTAATTAAGTGATGTTTAAAATGCTTTATATTTAATTTATATATTAATATATTCAATTTATATTTAATAATCCTAGATGCATAGTTATTCAGACTTGTTTAATGTTTGGGAGTATTAAATGGGCTGGCCTGGGACACCTTTTTTCTGCCTTTAAAAAAGTCTCTTGGTATCTGTGCAGTACATTTATAAGAATGGATTGGATTTGGAAAACAAAATTTACCTATATTGTGTATCCTTTGCTTTCACTTTGATTTCTGCTTATGTCATACATTTCCCTGTGTCATCAAAAAGTACTTGGTAAGCATATTCCTTCTTCCAGTTGTGACATAAAATATTTACCTAATTTTTTAGTGTTCAGTGCATTAGGTGGTTTCCAGTATTTTTCTCCTATAAATAAGTTTTCAGTATCTTTCCACATGTGAGCCTTTGTTTTGGTTACCACTGTGATTTAACTAATTCTTTTATCTTTACCCATTTAATATGTCATAAAAAGGCATCTCATTATTTAGTTTTTGTTTTTATCTGAATGAGGTTAGCCTACAGAAGATGTTTTTGATGCAAATGGTGCATATGCATTTGAGAAACATTCTTATAAGAAAAAACCTTTGAGAAAGCCTTGGAGGTACTTTACTGTTAGATAGTTTTCAAGACTTGGCAGCCTGTTTGCCAGAAGTCTGTTATCATCCAGGTAATCAGGCCCAGGATGAACAATAATAAAATCATAAATTAGCACTAATTTTTAAAAATTAAATCTTTAAGTGGTCAATCTACTTTACTACCTTTAAACACAATATCTAAAAATCGCATTCATACATTTAATTTTTTCTGTTTGTGAAATTCTTTTTTGTTTTCTTTTTTTGCCTCAACTCTTACAACTGACTACAAGATAAAAAAGCTACTTCTGAAGAAGTTGTTTCTGAATGTGGTAAAAATCAACAAATCATTTCTTCCATATCAGGTGTGCTTTTTTTCTCTTTTTTTTTTTTTTCCTGAGAATAACATTACTAATTAAAGACTGTTCTGATGACCAAACAAGAGTTACCACCATCCATAAAAAAGCAATAAAACCCATCAATTGATCGAATAGAGATAGAATGATAATTTAAGTATTTTCACTTTCCTCTTTTCTAGTTTCTGGGTTGTTACATGGTTTAAATTCAAGCCTTGGTACCGAGTTTCCAGTGTTCAATATAATAAGAAATTATATTTTGCATATGAAATTTGAAAGTAATGTTTTATTAAAAGTAAAATGCTAGGAAGTAAAACTAGAGTCCTAGTGAAGGGACTCTAGTTTGGAATATTGGTGAAGTTTAGTGGGGTAAAGTTTGGAGCCGATGACCCAAGAAAGAATTCTTGAAACATCGTTGGTGCAAAATGGTAGTTTAATAAAGCATGAGGACAGGACCCGTGGGCAGAAAGAGCTGCTGCCTCAGGGTTGTGAGAGGGGTGGCTTATTATATATTATGGGGTTGTGGGAGGTAAGGAAAAACTGAGGTCTTTTGTATGTTAAAGAAAATTCACAGGATACAGGAGGCCTTGCCGCTGTCAAGTTAAAGTTGTTTTCCCTCTAGCAAGGCATTAATAGGAAGATAGTTGGGAACTTCCTGGAGGATCACTCTGCCTTCTTCCAGTATCTGTCAATGTGCTGCAGCTTATAAGGATGTTATATTCCTCCTGCACGCTAGGCCATTGATAAAAATGCTTCATTTCTGTAAATTGCTAAGACATTTATAAACTGAGGGAGACTCAGTTCTTGCAGGATTGTGATCTCTACAAGTTAGCTATTTGTTTTTCCTTTCCTTAGCTTTAGGGTGGCCAAGAGTACATAAGGAATGTCACTTATATCCCATGGGGGGGGTGTTGTGGGGTGTCCGCTTCTGCTTTGTCCCCAGCTTTCCTTCTTTTCCCTCATCACTAGGGCAAAAGGCACAGAGACCATTTGCTGACGTATTGTGATAGGCTTCTTTAGTGTACTTTTGAATAAGAAGCTAATGACTTTTATAAAATTTAGATGTTAAACATTTTTTAATGTTTAATGGTAAAATTAAGCTATGGGCTCTGCGAATATACTAGAAACTACTGAATACTGAGTTGTGCCATTCTATTCTATTCTATTCTGTTTATTTTATTTCATGAAGGGTGCACACCCTAGCAGGGAAATGGGGAGGGGTAGAATGAGGGGGAGAGAGAGAATCTAAAGCAGCCTCCATGCCCAGCACGGAGCCTGATTTGGGGCTCCATCTCATGACCCAGAGAGCATAACCTTGTTGCGGAAGTTCGAAGGCATCGGAGAAGCTCAAGTAGCACACAGAGAACTGGGAGAACAACTGGGAGAGCTTTATTAACACCAGTGGGCTCAGTGAGATCACTCCCAAAGAATGAGTACCCAGCCTTTACTGGGACAGACATTTATAGGCAAACTAGGGATTTTAAAATGGTTTCGCACAGCTGATTGGCTCGGGGTCACAAGGTAGTTCTTAAAGCTATGCGGAAGTGACTTGGTAGAGAAGGTGGCCATTTTGGGCTTTTCCACCTCAACCTGAGCAGAAATCAAAAGTCAGTTGCTCAACAAACTGAGTCACCCAGGCACTCCTGAATTGTGCCCTTTTAAAGGGTCTAAATTATATCTCAATAAATCTGTTAAAACAAATGAGTAACAAGAAAAAACGTTGACAGTAAAAAAACAAATTAGTTATAGGTTAATTTCCTAAACAGGTTTTCTTGCAATCTCCTAAACAAACATGACTTAATATATCTGAAATGGAAATAGGAAATTACAGCATTTTCCTTTTTCTTTTTTTCCTTCTTTCTTCTCATGGGGCTTGAGATCACAACCCTGAGACCAAGACTTGAGCTGAAATCAATAGTCGAACACTTAACTGACTGAGCCACCTAGGAAATTAACAGCATTTTCTTGACATGACTTAGATACTTTATTATCCCCATGAATCATTCATATGAAAAAAGCAATAATCAGTCTCTATTCAACTATGAATTACTTTACAGTAAATTGTTTTTAGAATAGAATAGAATTTATTTATACCTGTGAAACTTCTTAGATTTTTTTTTAAAAGATTTTATTTCTAAGTAATCTCTTCACCCAAAGTGGGGCCCAAACTCAGAATCCTGAGATCAAGAGCCACACACTCCACAGACTGAGCTAGCTAGGCGCCTCCTACTTAGATTTTTAACAAAAAAAAATTTATGTTGCTTGTTGCTGACTTGTTATAAATGCTAATGACTTGGAGCTATTTACAGATTTTTTTTATATTCCTGATTTTTTAATTTTCTTAATTTTCAGAACATGAACCTTTGAATGTTCCTCAAGTGTTAGCTCCCGATGTATGTCTAAATCTCAAACTTCACACTGAAATATCAGAGGAACCTTCATCACCTTCACCGTCTGGTCTGGTACTAAATTTGATATTTCTATTCAGAGGTTATAATAATACATTTGCTAAAATTTATTATGGTCATCTGCATCATTTAATTGTATAGATGAAATGAGGCTAAAATGGCATCTATGTAGCTTTGTTGGAAAGATCAAAAAATTAAGATTTAAATACTATGCCCCAAAGTATTGTAAACTAAGACCATAACACATACTTCCTGCAGTTTTCCCTAAGTTAGGGAAATATATAAGCTCATATAAGCTCTTTTTGCCTTTAAAATTAATTATTATTATTATTATTATCATTTTATTTATTTATTTTTTTTTTTACAAGAGTGGATGGTGCAGACTGGTTGTACAGAGTAAAAAGAATATAACCCTCTTTGATTTTACGTGTTTTGTTTCAGGTTAGAAACACTTACATAAATGTGATTGATATTAAAGCTGATGATCTACAGGAACTGCCTGTTAAAGAGGGACCTTCAAATGATACTATTACCAAACAGCCAAGTGATCACCTGGAGATCCCATCTTCTGCAGAGTTACATTATATGGCAGCTTCAGTTATAAATACTGTTCCCTTGCACACTGTTAAGACTGAAGGTAATAATTTTTTTGTTTTTAAGTAGATTAAAAACACTTTAAAAATTCTATAATATAACATTTTTACCCCTTATTAAGTCTCTTAGCTCTTTTCCTGCGAACCCACTATATCTTTGGATGTTTATATTCACATTTAGGAATGTTCTTTTGTGGGGGAGGGCAGAGGAGAAGGGAGAGAGAATCTTAAGCAGACTCCATGCCCAGCGTAGAGCCTGATGTGGGGCTTGATCTTACGACCCTGAGCCACAATCAAGAGTTGGAGGCTTAACTGAATGGGCTACCTGGTCCCCCTAGAAATGTTCTATTAATCTTCTAACTACCTTGTTTAGAATCAGTCTTTTTATGCTTTTCATATTCTTGATAGAGTCAGCCAATTCCACTATGGATTTATTTTTTAAATCTGCAAAAATGTCTCCACCCTGTCTGGATGAAAGAAGCTGGAGAGCAGGCAGTACAGAGGTGAAGAACACTGGGATTGCCTCACCTATACCATCAGAATTACAGCAGGACAAAGGTGAATACCCTAAATATCTAACATGACTCTTGCCTTTTCTCCAAATTACTGATATATAGAAATGACTTCTAAAACTTGGTAATTGCAAAAGAAACCAGGAGAAGTTTTTTCCTTTGCTAAGAAGAGTGTGGTCAGATAGGTAAATTAGGTAGTGTCATGGTTCCAAAGCTGGGGCCCCTGGGTATTCTGCGAGGAGACTACAGATCTATTTGTACATAGGTCTTTTCTTAATTGAGGAGGCTAAAAATAAACATCCTATGGTATGTCATGAGTGCTTTGGTATTAAAAGGGAATTCTCATATTTAAAAAAAGTGGGTGATTCTAGAATAGCATGTAGAAAATACACAGGTATTTAGCCAACAGTAAAATATTATAAGTAAAATACTCAGTTTTAGAATTATAAATTAGGTTGCATTATTATAAAATATTTGCAAGATTTAGAAGAATATTTTTCCAAAACCTAAAGTTATTACATCCTATGAATGATTAGATTACTCTTCTTTTTGAAAAAGATTTTATTTATTCATTTGATATAGAGAGATATAGGGAAAGAGCTTGAGCAGGAGAAGAGGCAGAGGGAGAGGAAGAAGCAGACTCTTCTGAGCCAGGAGCCCAACACAGGGCTCTATCCCAGGATCTGAGATCATGACCTGAGCCGAAGGCAGATGGCCAAACATCTGAGCCACCCATGCGCCCCGAATAGATTAAGCTTAAAAAACCATCAGATTTCTTCCAATTGAAAGCCAGTATGTCTTCTGGGATCCACAGGTCCTGGGAAGGATACCCAGCCTTGTGGTTTTCAGATGCTTGGGGTCAGAGTCCAGCCCTGTCTGCTAATTGTATATCAACAGTGGGCACTCAGGAGATGTGAAGGTGTAGGGAAGGGATGGGTAGCAGGGAAACCTCACCTTAGCATGTGTTAGGGCATGTCTGTTATAGCTGTGTATACCAATAAGTGTCAGAATTTCAGATTTTGAAGCCTTGGCCCATTCTCTTTCCTGTTATGGGGCTGTTTGGTGCATAGGTATTGAAGGGAGAATGTATGAAACTAACAAGTCTTTTAGGCTGGGAAAGTGTGTGGGAAATGAAAAGAGCTTGACTTCTAGATTGAAGTAGAACAGACCTGGTTTTTGGTCCCAACTCTGTCACTTTATAGTTTGGATACTTCTTGCAAGTATATTAACTTTATCTGGTCCTTACTTATATCTCTGTGGGACACAACCTCATAGAGTTGTCATGTGGGTTACAGCTAGCCAAATGCCTGTGGGCTCCCTGGGCTGTGCAGTCAGTTGAGCATCTGACTCTTGGTTTCGGCTCAGGTCATGATCTCAGGGTCATGGGATCGAGCCCTGTGTGGGGCTCTGCACTCAGTGCAGACTCTGCTTAAGACTCTCTTCATCTCCTGTCCCTGCTCCCCACGCTCACTCTCTTGTTCTCTCCCTTTATCTAAAATAAATAAATCTTTTAAAAAAATGCCTATGGGCTAGTTTCCCTTCATTTTCACACCAGTCAGCTTTTGAAATTCTGCCATATTGGAACCAGATCCAACTCTCTGTGACCCCTGAATATCTTTGGCCCTTTGGCCAACATTTTAAGTGACCATAAGCTAGCTACAGGTTAATTTCCTCATTAGATCAAGTCTATTCAATGTTTTGGAAGATCATTCTCTAGGGAGACTGGTTACAAAAATATGTCAGTGTCCCTTATTAAAGAGAACAACTTTAAAATGCCAGTTTAAAAGGATGTGTTTCATATTTTGAAAATAAATTCCATTATAGTATTTACATAATATACCATAAAGATTCAGAATCTTGTTACATAATAGAGTTGAATGGGATTTGTATTATAGAAAAAGGTTGGGAGAAGGAGGGACAGATTCCCTAGGTATTTAAAACAAAAGCAAGACAAATAATAAATTCCTACCTTTAGTGATACTTGCTCACCATTTTGAATGATAGCAGTTTCCTATTTTAGAAACTATCTCCAATAGGAATGCATTCAGCTATTAATAGCAAGCAGAGCTTTGCTGGCCAGAGGAAGAATTTTTCATCAGTGGAGCTCAGTATTTAACCCTTTTTTCCTTTTTTTTCTCCCCCTATTAGTCAGTGGGACTAGAGCAGATTCTCCAAAGAAAGGGAAGCTATTTTCATTATGTAGGTAGACCATTCTGGATTTTGAACATGTCCAGTTCTTTTGCCCAATTTCCTCCTTGAAGTTTGTATACAAAATTCTCTCCTGAGAATGACTAAGGGAGATACTTCAGGCTCCCGAAAACAGGAAGGACAGATGGTAAAGTACTGTGAGAGTCAATCTGAAAAAGGTAAGGCCAGGCATACCTGACGAGCGTGATCAGTAGAGCATGTGACTCTTGATCTTGGAGTTGTGAGTTTGAGCCCCTTGGGTGTAGAGATTACTTAAAAAAAAAAAAAAATGGTAAAGCCAGACCAGGTAGTGGAAAGTGATACAGTGGCCATTGCCTGCATCGCAGTTTGACATTATCCTGTCATGGGAAACCTCACACTAGACTGGGACTGAAAGGTAAGAAGCACTACCTACACTTGTTTAGTGAGTCACATTTTTCAGAGTATTTTATTGCACAATTCAGTCTTCACAAAGCCTCTCTAAGTTAGGTAGGTCAGGCATCATACTCCTCATTTGACCAACTAGTCAATAAACAATCAAGGACCAGATCTTGGAACTTAAGAAGAGTGTAATTAATATCGGGCTCTCTGTCTGGGCACTCACCTCGGGGAGGAAAGGAAGGCATAGAAGCAGAGGATTATGATACAGCATGGGAAGTGCTTTCGAGGTGGTATGGATGAGATTCTTGGGAAATGCAGCATCTACTCCATCTCTAGGGAGGATGGGACATTTATCCCCATTTATTCCACTGAGACACCTCAGTGGAATCTTTTTTTTTTTTTTAAGATTTTATTTATTATTTATTTGACAGAGAGAGATCACAAGTAGGCAGAGAGGCAGGCAGAGAGAGAGAGGAGGAAGCAGGCTCCCTGCTGAGCAGAGAGCCCGATGCGGGACTCGATCCCAGGACCCTGGGATCATGACCTGAGCTGAAGGCAGCAGCTTAACCCACTGAGCCACCCAGGCGCCCACCTCAGTGGAATCTTAAAGGGAAGTGGGATTTAGAGAAAGGTCACACAGAGTGAGAGACTAAATTGTGCAGTGATGTGGAGGTTCGATGGAGCCTGCAAAGGCTGAGAGAATTAAAGTTTGCTTGGAGGCAGTGAAGTGGTTTTGTTTGTTTGTTTAAGACAGCAAAAGATGAGCTAGAGAGGGAGACAGAGGAAAGACTGAATGGCATTGTCCTTATACTGAGGCCTTTGAACTTTTACAATGAGGTATTAGAGAAACACTGAAGAATTTGAGGTGGGAAAGGAACAAAATCAGATTTGTGTTTTAAAAGATCCGTGTGGGGGCCCCTGGGTGGCTAAGTGGGTTGGGCCGCTGCCTTCGGCTCGGGTCATGATCTCAGGGTCCTGGGATCGAGTCCCACATCGGGCTCTCTGCTCAGCGGGGATCCTGCTTCCTCCTCTCTCTCTGCCTGCCTCTCTGCCTACTTGTGGTCTCTCTCTGTCAAATAAATAAATAAAATCTTAAAAAAAAAATAAAAGATCCGTGTGGAAGGTGGACTAAATAAGGGTAAAATAAATTAGAGATAGAGATGTTGTTTGGGGTCCAGCTATTGTGAAAGCTTCAGCTAAGCAATGGTAATAGGAATGGAGATTTTGGTTGGTAATCATCAATATTTGGTGTTACTTTGGATCTGAAGGAAAGAGAAGAACCTTGAATAATCATCAATATTTGGTGTTACTTTGGATCTGAAGGAAAGAGAAGAACCTTGAATGATTCTCTGGCTTAGGAACACGTTGAATGAGAACTACTAACTGAATTGGGGAATCAAGAAAAGGGAGAAAGTTGGAGGGACAGAGTGATGAATTTCAGTTGATAGGCTTTAGGAACAACCTAAATGAGATACCCAGGACATAGGTGGATTTAAGGGCTGGTGCTCATGAAGATGCCATGTGAATCTGAGAGTCATCTGTGCATTGGTGACACCACCCAGGGAGAATACATGAGTGAGAAGTGAGCTGAGACTGACACCCTGGAAGTGCTGATGGGTCGGGTGGGGGGGGCGGCGGCGAAGAGTAAAATGACAAGACAATGAAGAAGGAAGAGCAATAGGGGGAGGAGGAGACCCAGAGCCTGGAAAAAGAACACATTTTTAAAAGCGTTTGAGGGGTGCGTGAGTGGCTCAGTCATAGGGCATCTGCCTTTGGCTCAGGTCATGATCCCAGAGTCCTAGAATCAAGCTCTACCTCAGGTTCCCTGCTCAGCAGGAAGCCTGCTTCTCCCTCTCTCTCTCCCCTGGCTTGTGTTCCTTCTCTCACTCTCTCTCTGTCAAATAAATATAAAAATCTTAAAAAAAAAAAAAGTTTCAAATTTGGAACAAGGATCAATTGAGTTTAAGAGTTGGGAGGGTCATTGGCTTTGATACTGGTCTTGGGAGGTTTAATGATAGCTTGAGATCCCACGTAGAGTTGGTAGTGGCCCACAGTAGGCCTAGCTTTTACTATGTGACACTGGTGGTTTTCAAGTAGAGTTTTAAAACAGTCAAAAATAGGGGCACCTTGGTGGCTCAATCAGTTAAGTGTCTGACTCTTGATTTCTGCCCAGGTCATGATCTCAGGGTCCTGAAATCAAGCCCTACACTGGGCTCTGTGCTCAGTGGGAAGTCTTCATGAGATTTTCTCTCTCTGCCTCTCCCTTCATGCTCTCTCTCTCACTCACTTTCAAAATGAATAAGCAAATCTTTAAAATAAATAAAAAGTAAAAAATATTAAATAATGTTGCTTTTTAATGAAGTATGTTTTTATTGCAGAGGGTAAAGTATCATTCAAACTGCCTTGTGTGTGGTAATAGCAACACTGTTATGTATTCTTATCCCACAACAGACAGCTCTCTGAAGTCGAGAAGCTGAAGTGTTATTTCTGAGTGTATTGAAATAGATTTGGAAGGGAATGTTATTTTGACTTAAAATGCAGTCTTGAAAAAAATTAGATCATCAGCATTTACTTCTCCCTTAATTCTACTGAATTCTAATATTGATTACCTTTATTAATATTTAGATATGCTAAAGCCAGATTTTCAAGTCAAAAAACAGAACTTGAAGTCAGCTGCTGCCGAGGATGACCCGCCATGGGAGCTCCTGCAGGATGTGTCTGCAGCTCGCCGCCTAGAGCGTCTCACATCTAAGCTTCAGGAAATTGATGAACAGCTGTTAGCAATACAGAACATTGCTGAAAACATAGAGCAGGATTGCCCCAGATACAAACTGCTAGATCGACATTGTGATAAGGTAGACTGTCTTTATTTTAGCTATTCGTTTGTTACTGAGTTATTAGATTTGGGATTTGATGTGATTTTAGACATTTGGTTTTTCAATATAATAGGATTTTTTTTTTAAGCTAGGGTTTCTCAACCTCAGCATTATTGATATTTGGACCAGATAATTCTTTGTTGTGGAAGACTTGTCATGTGCACTGTAGGATTTTTTTTTAAGATTTTATTTATTTGACAGGGATTTTTGATAGCATCCCTAATCTTTACCTGTTAGCTTTGCTGTAATAATAAAACAATGTCTTCAGACATGGCCAAATGTTCTGTGGGGAGCAAGATAGCCCCCAGTTGACAACCACTGCCTTAAACTTCTAAGAAGTGAACCAGTGCTTCCTACCAGGAAAAGAAATAGATGAATTAGAAAACAAGAATGTGGTTTTAAATGAACCCTGCTCATAATTGAGTATCATTTTCTTCAGCAGGACTTTTTTAAATTTATAAAAATGCTGTTGTCTTTATATTTAGAATTCTCAGTTTCTTTTAAATATTTTATACAATGGGAATAGTAGTCTTTAGACGTTTTCTGTATCTTTAAAAAATATGTATAAGAATGAGATTATTTATGTGTATTGGTATATCACGGTAGTTAGACAAATAGGAAGTCTCAAATATGAATTAATTATTTTGCACAAACTTTTTTTAGGAAATAAAATTTACATAAAATTAAGATTAGGGAACAAACAGTAAAAATACCTTGAATGTGTTAAAGCTTTATATTGGGAAATGCAAATTGGTCTGCAGGATAAAAATTCCATCATTGACTTTCTTAAGAAATATTCTAGGTTGCTAGCTGGCTGATATTTTAAAAGATGCGTTTATTAGGTTTATAGTACTTCTTTAATTCAAACATTTAGCACATATTAAAAAGTTAAGATTAAACAAGTGAAATCACACAGAAAAAACATGAGGTGGGACTACTATTAAGTATTGATATTATGATGTTTATTTAATTGTGTCCTTTTTGTTGTTTTTAATCCAGACTTAGATCTGGCACTTCAAAATAAGTGTTAAGTGTTAGAGTCATCTTTGGAACTCCTTATTCCAAGGAATCACTTTCAAAATGGCCTTATGTTCTTGTATATTAAGCATATCCAGAGCCAAATATGTCTTGATCCTGGCTTGCTCCAGAGTCCCAAGAATGTTTTTTTCATCAATAAACATTTATTAAGCTTCTGCTAAGTTTTGGGAAAAGAAAGATAAATAAGACATACATAGTCATTACTCTCAAGCAGCTTAGAATCTAACAAAAGAAGAGAGCTGTATATACCAGTAAAAACATATGAACAGGGTACGGTGAGAACACAGGTACACAGGACAGGTTGTGGCTGGACAGTGAAGCTATAGCATCAGTGATGCCTTTATAGAGGTGACTCTGGAGTTGGTAATGAATTGATATTCACCAGTTAGGTAAGGAAAGGCTGATGAAACATTGTGAGGTAGAGGTTGATGATACTGGGCTTTAGGACATCTGGCAGTAAAGGTAGATTAGGGTAGATAAGTGATGATGGAAAGTATTGTTTGCTATGTCAAGTGATTAGGATTTTTTTCTATACTATAAATAGGCAGGAGGGAACCACTGAAGAATTTTGGGCAGTGAAGTGGTGTGATTAGATGCTCTGGCAACAGCAGCGGAGATGGCAGATTGGAGAGGATAAGCCTGAGGACAGGGAGGTGGTTGGGTCACAGTGGTTCTAAACTGGCTGCTCTTTAGAGTCATCTTGGGACCTTGTTAGAAATACAGAGTTGTGGGGCGCCTGGGTGGCTCAGTGGGTTAAGCCGCTGCCTTCGGCTCAGGTCATGATCTCAGGGTCCTGGGATTGAGTCCCATATCGGGCTCTCTGCTCAGCGGGGAGCCTGCTTCCCTCTCTCTCTCTCTCTCTCTTTGCCTGCCTCTCTACTTACTTGTGATCTCTCTCTCTCTCTCTCTCTCTGTCAAATAAATAAATAAATAATCTTTAAAAAAAAAAAAAAAAAAAAGAAAGAAAGAAATATAGAGCTGTGGGCCCAAACCTTGAGATTCTGATTTTAAGTAATTATTTGGTGGGACCCAGTAATTTGTGTAATTAATATGCTTCATGAATGACTCTTATGCAGCTAGCTGTATACTGCATTTACTGATTGATGTTTGGGACTCACTGTATACCAAGCTAAGAAGTAATGATAACCTGAACTTTAGGATTAGAGTTGGAAAAGGATGTAGCAGGACTCAGAGGGTGATTGGCTCTGAAAATGTGAAAAAGAATAGTTTCACAGTGGTATCTAAATTTTGAGCCTGGGTAAATGGTGGAGTCACTTTCCAAACCAGGGAAGAAGTAGACTGTGTGTTTTGGGGGAAGAGAGGCACAGTGATTTTGGTCAGAAAAATCTTAAATTTGGAGTATAAGATTAGTAGCAGTTGGATATATGCTTCTGGAGCTTAGAAGCTAGAGTTGGGTTGATGGTACAGATTTTTAGACTCCTTACAAGGAAGTTCAAATCATAAGAGGGCTCTCACCCAAGGAGTATACACTGAATGAGGAGAAAAAGAGGGTAAAGGACAGAATTCTGTGGATGCATGAACTTTTAAAGATGACTCGACAATAAAGCTTGAGAAGGAGCATTCTGAAGTAGTTAAGAGACTCAGGAGAAAGCAAAGCAAAGAAAGAGTCTCATGGAATTTCCACAGGGGAAATGTAAAGATGGTGGAGGAATAGGGGACCCTGTTTCAACCTGTCCTCTAAACTGAGCTAGATGTCTACCAGATCATTCTAAACACCCATGAAATCACCCTGTGGTGTAAGAAGATATATCTGGAGCTCTACAAGTTGAATATCTCAAGCGGGGAACTTTGATTGGTAGCAGTGGTGAAAGGACGTGTTAGGACAGCCCCCCAGATTGAAACCTAGAGCTGCAGGGATGCACATGCGAACCAGGGGCGACTAGTGGTTTTAGAAGCACAAAAAGCAGAGACATACCTGGACCTGGAAGCAAGGCCTAGCAGAGCTGCTATGGGTGTACAACCCAGAATACTGTGTTTTTTAGCAATACAGACAAAAATGGAGACAATGTGGCCTGAATGTGGCCACAGTCTGAAGAAGAGACTGTGATTTCTCTGTTCTGAGATAGAGATATGGATACAGTCACTTCTACTCTGACTTTCAGAAGAGATGTGGAAAGCTGCCAGGAAAAGCTGCCAGAGCACAAAAGCCCTCCAAAACTGGTTTTCACTGAGCCCATTTCCTCCCTACAGGAGGCAGGGCAGCTTTGCCCAAACAGGGTTGCCTGAGTAACAGCAGGACAGGCCCCTCCCCCAGAAGACAGTCTGAAAGAACAAGAGGCCAACATCCCTAAGATCCCTATAAAAAAGGTGCATCCTGCTTGGGTTGCAGTCAATCATTTGGACTCTGTACATTCCCTCAACCACCCATCAACAGAATGATTAAGAGAAGGAACCCCTAACACAGGAAAAATTCAGAGACTGTGACCTCTGCCACAGAACTAATGGATATGGGTATAAGCCAGATGTCAGAAATAGACTGACATCTGAGAGCTGATCTGCCAGAACTTAAAAATGCTATTATTGAGATCCAATCTAGATACTCTAATGCTAGGGTAAACGAGGCAGAAGAACAATTAGTGATCTAGAAGGCAAACTGATAGAAAAGAAGGAACAGGAGGAGGCCTGGAACAAACAGCTTAAAATCCATGAAAACAGAATTAGAGAAATAAATGATGCTATGAAATGTTCCAGTGTCAGGATTATTGGGATCCCTGAGGGGGTGGAGAGGGAGAGGACCAGAAGATACATTTGAGCAAATCATATCCAGGAACTTCCCTAATCTGGGGAAGGAAAAAAACATTCATGTCCTAGAGGCAGAGAAGTCCTCTCCCAAGATCAATGAGAACAGACCATCTCCACGGCATGTAATAGTAAAACTCACAAATCTTAAAATCAAGGAAACCATCTTTTTTTTTTTTAAAAGATTTTTTTTTAAAGGTTTTTTTTTTAAATTTATTTATCAGAGAAAGAGAGGGAGAGAGCGGGCGCCTGGGTGGCTCAGTGGGTTAAGCCGCTGCCTTCGGCTCAGGTCATGATCTCAGGGTCCTGGGATCGAGTCCCGCATCGGGCTCTCTGCTCAGCAGGGAGCCTGCCTCCCTCTCTCTCTCTCTGCCTGCCTCTCCATCTACTTGTGATTTCTCTCTGTCAAATAAATAAATAAAATCTTTAAAAAAAAAAAAAAAAAAAGAGAGGGAGAGAGCGAGCATAGGCAGACAGAATGGCAGGCAGAGGCAGAGGGAGAAGCAGGCTCCTTGCCGAGCAAGGAGCCCGATGTGGGACTCGATCCCAGGACGCAGGGATTATGACCTGAGCCGAAGGCAGCTGCTTAACCAACTGAGCCACCCAGGCGTCCCTAAAAGATTTTTTCTTTATTTATCTGACAGAGATCACAAGTAGGCAGAGAGGCAGGCAGAGAGAGAGGAGGAAGCAGGCTCCCTGCAGAGCAGAGAGCCCGATGTGGGGCTCGATCCCAGGACCCTGGGATCATGACCTGAGCCGAAGGCAGAGGCTTAACCCACTGAGCCACCCAGGTGCCCCCCAAGGAAACCATCTTAAGGGCAGTTAGGGGCAAGAGATTCTTTATGTACTGAAGGAGGAACATTGGAATAGTGTCAGACCTGTCCACAGACACCTGGCAAGCCAGAAAGGGCTGGCAAACATATTCAGGGTACTAAATGAGAAGAACATGCAACCAAGAATTCTTTATCCAGCAAGGCAGTCACTCTGAATGAATGGAGAGATAAAGAGCTTCCAGGACTGGCAGACACTAAAAGAATATGTGACCACTAAGCAAGTACCACTAAGTCCTGCAAAAAAATATTAAGAGGGGTTCTATAAAAGGGGAAAGACCCCGAGAGTGATACTTGTATCTATAGAGACAATCTATAGAAACAAGGACTTGACAGGCAAGATGATGACAATAAAATCAAATCTTTCAATAATCACTCTCAACGTGAATGGCCTAAATGTTCCCATAAAATGGCACAGGTTTGCAGAATGGATAAAAAGACAGACCCATCCATATGTTGTCTACAAGAGACTCTTTTTGAACCTAAAGATACATCCAGACTGAAAATGAAAGGACAGAGAGCCATCTTTCATGCCAATGGACCTCAAAAGAAAGCTGGGGTAGCAATTCTCATAGCAGACAAATTAGATTTTAAGCTAAAGACTGTAGTTAGAAATACAGAAGGGCACCAAATCATTCTTAAAGGGTCTATCCAACAAGAAGATCTAACAATTGTAAATATCTATGCCGCCAACATGGGAGCAGTCAACTATATAAGACAAATGTTAATCAAAATAAAGGAGACATATTGATAATAATATGTTAATAATAGGAAACCTCAGCGCTCCACTCTCAGCAATAGATCATTTAAGCAGAAAATCAACAAAGGAACAAGAGCTTTGAATGACACTCTGGACCAGGTGGATCTCATAAATATATACAGAACATTACACCCTAAAACAACAGAATACTCATTCTTCTCAAGTGTGCATAGAATTTTCTCCAGAAGAGAGCACATACTGGATCACAAATCAGGTGTCAACTGATACCAAAAGACTGAGATTATTCCCTGCATATTCTCACCAGTGCTTTGAAACTGGAACTCAATCACAAGAAAAAGTTTGGAAGAAATTCAAACATTTGGAAGCTGAAGACCATCCTGCTCAAGATGTTTGAGTCAACCAGGAAATCAGAGAAGAACTAAACAATTCATGGAAACCAATGAGAATGATAACGCATCGGTCCAAAACCTATGGGATTTGGCAAAGGATTTCCCCCTAAGGGGGAAATACATAGCCATCTAAGCCTCTCAAAAGAGTAGAAAAATCCTGAATACACACACTATCTTTACACCTTGAAAGACCTGGAAAACCAACAACAAATTAAGTCTAACCCATATAGGAGAAGGGAAATAATCAAGAATAGAGCAGAGATCAATGAATTAGAAACCAGAAATACAGTAGAACCAACACACCAACGAAACTAGAAGCTGGTTCTTTGAAAGTATTAATAAGGTCATTAAACCACTGGCCAGAATAGAAACAATTATCAGAAATTATTTTCAACAGCTATATGCCAATAAATTAAGCAACCTGGAAGAAATGGATGCATTCCTGGAAATCTGTAAATTACCAAGACTGAAACAGAAAGCAATCAATAACCTGAATAGATCAATAACGAGTAATGAGATTGAGCAGTGATCACAAAGCTCCCCAAAAACAAGAGTCCAGGACCTGATGGATTTCCTGGGGAATTCTCCCAAACATTCAAAAAAGAAAAAATACCTATTCTCCTGAAACTGTTTCAAAAAATAGAAACAGAAGGAAAACTTCCAGACTTTCTTTGAGGCCAGCATTATCTTGATCCCAAAACTAGGCAAAGACCTCATCAAAAAGGAGAATTTCAGACCAATATCCCTGGTGAATATGGATGCCAAAATTCTCAACAAGATCCTAGCTAATAGGATTCAACACTACATAAAAAGGATTGTCCACCTTGACCAGGTGGGCTTATCCCTGGGATGCGAGGGTAGTTTAACATTTGCAAATCAATCATTGTGATAGAACACATTAATAAGAGGATAGAGAAGAACCATATGGTCCTCTAAATTGATGCAGAAAAAGCATTTAACAAAATACAGCATCATTTCTGATTAAAACTCTTCAGAGTATAAGGATGGGGGAACATTCCTCAATTTCGTAAAATCCATTTATGAAAAACCCATAGCGAATATCATTCTCAGTGGGGAAAAGCTGAGAGCCTTTTCCTTAAGATCAGGAACACAACAAGGATGCCCACTCTCACCACTGTTGTTCAACGTAGTACTAGAAGTCCTAGCAACAGCAATAAGACAAAAAATAAATAAAATAAAAGGTATTTGAATTGGCAAAGAAGACGTCAAACTTTCTCTCTTCGCAGATGACATGACACTTTATGTGGAAAACCCAAAAGACTCCACCCCCAAATTACTTGAACAGTAATTCAGTACTGTGGCAGGATACAAAATCAATGCACAGAAATCAGTTGCCTTCTTATCCATTAACAATGTAAGTGTAGAAAGAGAAATTAGAGAATCAGTTCCATTTACAATAGCATCCAGAACCATAAGATACTTCTGTTAACATCTCCCTGGTCAAAAGCAAGTCATATAGTCACACCCGGCCGCTAGGGGGGCTGGGAGCTAGAGTCTTTATTCTGGTCAGCTAAGTCTCCAGATAAAAATCATTCACTTCGTGAGGTGCCTGGGTGGCTCAGTGGGTGAAAGCCTCTGCCTTCAGCTCAGGTCATGATCTAAGGGTCCTGGGATCGAGCCCCATATCAGGCTCTCTGCTCAGCAGGGAGCCTGCTTCCTCGTCTGCTTGTGATTTCTCTCTGTCAAATAAATAAATAAAATCTTTTAAAAAAAATAATGATGTACTATATGGTGACTAACATAACGTAATTTGTTTAAAAAAAAGGAATTTCCACACATCTGTATCCATTAGATAAAAGGACAGCTATGCATGTTGTGATCTTTTCAAAAATATACATGCCAGCCCTGCTGAATCTGGGGCAGTAGGCTGGGGGCAGAGGAGGAGCCAGTGGCTTGGCAGCGGGGAATGTGTAGATCACACACATACATTTTGATAAAGTTCCTAAAAGCTCTGTTACAGCTCCCCTCTCACCTAAGCCTTTTAATACTAGAGGATAGGGACCTTGCCTTTTGCTCAGTAACATGGCAGGCATTCAATACATGCTTATTTAATGGTTATCTTTGCTCTCTTGGTTTTAGATTCTGAGAGTAATAAGATCCCATTTATATAATAAAGACTTATCACCTGAACAGTTACTAATAATAGTATGCAAGCCTAGGAGACGATTTCAAAGGAAGAGTTCTCAAAGGAAGGTTGATCAAACTCTATAAGTATTTAGTCCACTAAGGTGACTACTTTGAAGGAACTAACACTGATTTAAATGAAAAATTTTCGGATATTGTTTTACAATGCTCTCATCCTATTATAATGCACACAGAAATACAAAGATTTTGACTTATCTATTTTAATTAAGAGAACAGCCTAGAAGAAACAGAGGAATAATTGTGGACAAGCACCAACTAGGGGCTTTGAAGGCCTCAGTTCAAATCCATGTTCTGCCGCTAAGAAAGTCACTGAATTTCTCTGGGTCCTGTTCTCTCATTTATAAAATGAAAGGTTTTGTCTAAAAGGTAGCTAATGTTCCTTCCCAATCTAAACCTAATACGATGTTGTTTTCCTTAAGATGCCTAAAAAGATTAAATCATTTAGATTACAAATAAGTAAAAATTTGCTTCTCTTCATCCATCCCCGCATTTAGCTCTTACTGGATTTAGTCACATTTCTTTCATTGTCACCCTAATATTTAAAAGGTACATTACCCTAATATTTAAAAGCTTATTTAAGGGGTGCCTGGGTGGCTCAGTGGGTTAAAGCCTCTGCCTTCGGCTCAGGTTATGATCCCAGTGTCCTGGGATCAAGCCCCACATTGGGCTCTCTGCTCAGCGGGGAGCCTGCTTCCTCCTCTCTCTCTGCCTGCCTCTCTGCCTACTTGTGATTTCTGTCTGTCAAATAAATAAATAAAATCTTTAAAAAAATAAATAAAAGCTTACTTAACAATATTGTGAAATTATCAAACTATAAAATTTTTAAGTCATTTTGTTGTGTGTTTTTCTGTAGGTGGAACCTGAAGATCACATTGAATTGTCTTCTAGTCCTGAATCTGAAAGAACATTGGCTTCAAAAGCCAGTGGCATTTCTGAAGGTCTGTGTGTTATAGGCGGGGGGGGGGGGGGGCGTTGGTAGAGGAGACTGAAGCCTTGCTTTGAAAGAATAAGCATTGGCCTTTGAGAGCTACATAACTAGGAATAGTTTTCATTTGTGAGCTGAAGCCCACAGTCCCTTGTTAGATTAGGATTATTCTCATGATAATGTGATTGGCTCCCACTCAGGCCATTCCCCCACCCCCACCCCACCCCAGAAACCAATGCCCAGCCTCCTAGAGTGGGGCACTGCCCACCACACGCTTGCTGAGGGCTGCACAGAGCTTGGTGCTGAGGTTGCTGTTTGCCCCTGGTCAACTGCAGAACTGGAATTTGAGGCTCTGGTTAGATGGCCAGGCAGTGGTGAAATAGAATATGTTTGTGTTTCTTATTGAAAGAATGAAATTAGGGTAGTTACTTAAAAAACTTTCTACTGTGCCGATAGTTGTTTATCTCTACATTCTCTTTAATTCAGTCTTGTCAGCAACTTAACAGTTTTCTATTTTTTATTTTTTTAAACAGACTTTGGTTTGATTCTGTCATTTAATTTTCTTTTTCATAAATTTCTACCCCCTAACTCCATTATTTCTTCGGTTTTTGAGGGCTTAAACTATTGACTTTTTCCTATCTTCATTCTTTTTTTCTAATATATGTATTTGAAGCTAAACATGTTCCTGCAGGGACACAGACAAGAGTGTTGATATGCACTATGTTTTGGCGTTGTTTTGATCTAGTTTGTAATTTGTATTAAGATGTCTTCTTTTGCTCATGAAAGGGATTTTTAACTTATTAATATTATGCGGTTTTGACTATATTTTTAACCTACTCTCATTTTCATTGCATTTTGATTAGATGAGTGTATGATAATAGCAACTTTTAGATGTTCGTTAAAATTTCCTTTGTGGGGGTTCCTGGGTGGCTCAGCTGTGAAGTATCTGCCTTTGGCTCAGGACATGATCCCAGGGTCCTGGAATCGAGCCCCACATCGGGCTCTCTGCTCAGCAGGAAGCCTGCTTCTCCCTCTCCCACTCCCCCTGCTTGTGTTCTCTCTCTCGCTGCGTTTGTTTTTGCCAAAGAAATAAAATCTTAAAAAGAAAAATTTCCTTTGTGGCCTGGGATGTATAGTTTTTGTAAATGTTTATTTGGAAAGAATATGAATTTTCTGTTGTTTTGTGTAGTCTATATGTGGGTATTGTGCATGCATGCGTGTGTGTGTATGTATGTTCTATCAACCTTTAGATTGTCTATGTATACATATATATATGTATAATCAAGCTTTTAAATTGTCCACATTTTCTGTTTCTGGTATTTTAGTCTGCTTGATCTGTTCATTGCTCAAAAGGGTGCATTAAAAATTGCCCACAGTGATTGTGGAATTTCTTCTTATGATTCTGTTGAATATTGCATTATATAGTAGAGGCTATGTAATAAAGTGATTCTGTTCTTGATTGATACATTTTTTGTTGAATTTTTACCCTTTTCTCATTTAATGAACCTCATTATCTCCAATAATGTTTTTATACTCATTCAATTTTGTCTAATATTAATATTTCTCTGCTTGGTTTTCCCTGGTGTATCTTTTTTGATACATTTTATTTTTAAAAAATTTATCATGGAAAATTTCAGTAGAAGACAGAATGGTATAATTAACCTTCATGTACCCTATAACCACCTTTAACAATTATCAACTCATGGCCAATCCTCTTTTATCTATACACCCACCTACTCTTCCCACCTTTTCCTGGATGGTTTTGAAGCAAATTACAAACAGTCTATTATCTACCTATAAATATTTTATAAATATGTTTAAAAAGATAAGGTTTTCTTTTTTTTAAAACACAGATATAATATTATTACTCCTTTAATTTATTTTTTTAAAGATTTTATTTATTTATTTGACAGAGAGAGAGAGATCACAAGTAGGCAGAGAGGCAGGCAGGGGTGGGGGAAGCAGGCTCCCTGCTGAGCAAAGAGCCCGATGCAGGGCTCGATCCCAGGACCCCGAGATCATGACCTGAGCTGAAAGCAGAGGCTTAACCCACTGAGCCACCCAGGTGCCCCTGTCCTGTTCTTTTATTATGGTTTCTCTGTCTTCTTTATCTGCTTAGTGATTTTAGTAATATTTTATGCCCTTTCAGATTGTTTTACTTCATGCATGTATATTCTCAGTTATCAGATCTGCATACAGCTCTCTCTTATGGTGGTTTCTTTGTGCAATTTGGTTTTTTGTGTGTTTTCTTTTTTTTTCTTTTTTTTAAATCATGAACTTATCTTTAGGGGAGTTGTGCTCGGTTGTATATACTCACCTTTAATATGGTTTTATATTTGCCTCTTGAGATCTACTGAAGTAGAAAAATTTGGGGGGCAAATCTTTATATACATTTTTGGCTTATAGTTGTTATTAGTACATAGATAGTATAAATTCAGATCCCATTCCTGATTGTGGCACAACAGGAGTTTTGATTTCTCAGCTGAGTTATTTTTCTCCCATCTGCTCTTCAGGAAACTTCTTTGCTGGTCTCCGATTTTCTTATCCTCGTTTTATGGACAGAGCCATCCTTCTTATCCTCATTTTATGGGCAGAGCTATCCTTCAGAGCTCTAGGCCATATGAAGTTAGATCAGTTCTCTCCACTGCAGATGACAGAAAACTCCTTTTTTGTATGGACTATCCCAGCATCATTGCCCATATATTGCCCAGCTTTGATTCCTTTTTCTTTTCTGGGACTGGGGGATTTCTTTATTTACAAGGCTTGGTTACATATTAATCTATTTTTTTTAATTTAACATTTCTTCTGTGTTTTTATAATAGGGCAGGAGACTGTCTAACTCATCCACCATGTTTTCTGAAATTGATAGTAAATTTAATAGTTTTACTATGAGGGAGATTAAATTTAAATATATTAAATTACATTCTATTATAGAATAGAAAGTTATCAAAATAATATATTGTAAACTTCTGATACATCTTTTGCCATGTGAAAGTGTTAACTTTTGTATCTTTTTTTTCCCATGTGCTTTTCTTCCTCAACCATTTTACTTTGGATTAGTACATTTCCTGACTCATACGAATAAGGATGCTCAATGTGCCAAAGAGGAGACTTCAGAAGCTGAATTTTCAGTGACAGAAACTCATTCTAGTCAGAAAACTTGTGTGTTTCCTTCTGCTGACTCAGCTCTCAGCCTTTTCAGTGACCAGAATACAACTTCTCCTGGTACTGTTCATTTTTTTCACTTACACTTTTGTTTTCCCGCATACTGTTACTGAAGAGTAATTTATTGGGAACACATTTGTGAAAGATTTGTGAAGCCATTTTGCAATATTTATAAATTTCAAGGGAGGGAAGTTAAAAATTGTGCCGTTCGCTTGAAGAACTATGTTGTCTTATCATCTTCCTAAGATCTATTGCAAGCCTGTATCGTTATCTCTAATAAGAAGTATGATTAGATATCTCCAAGTTATTTATTGATGTTAAATATAGAGAAACTGGATTTACTATTCTATCTGATTTTTATAAAACTTGGGAAATTCAGACTCAGCCAATATTGAGAACCTGGAGTTTTAATTATGAAAACAAAATAACGGCTATAGATTCTGGAGACTGCCACGTTCCAGATAAGACTGCTTTACATACATTGACCCTGATGTGAGCTTAGCCTGTGAAGGGGATGCCATTAATATCTCAGTTGTACGGTTGAGAATTTTGAGACTTAGAAAAAAAAAAAAGAATTTTGAGACTTAGACAAGTTTAGTGCCAGTTTTCATTCTATTTCATGTGGAGTTGGCAATTGAAAGTGCACTTTTTGCTTGAAAGTGCATGGGCTACTGACAGTGGCTTTGAAATATTTTTTCTCTCTCAGCTATTGATGGTCAAAAATGATGAATTTTCTAAGTGTTTATAGTATGTTTTATTGTCATTATTAAAGTAGCATAAACAGTCAGAACCCTGTACAACCTCTTTAACCTCATCTGTCAGCTCTCCCCTGGAAGAGTCAAGCAAAAGCTACAGATGACTGAGAACCTACAGGAATCAAACACGTTCTCAGCTAGGTGCTTTAGGTACTGCACTCAATCTCCACAACTCTGTGAAGTGGAAATGATCAACCCCATAGGATGACGACCAAAATACAATTGGAATCTAGGAAGAACTTAGAGAAAAAAATTACAAGACTGAAAGCGAGCTTATTAACAGTTTTCCTTTTAATAACCACTATGCCATTTTTATTTATTTTTAATTTTTTTTTAAGATTTTATTTATTTCGGGCGCCTGGGTGGCTCAGTGGGTTTAGCCGCTGCCTTCGGCTCAGGTTATGAACTCAGGGTCCTGGGATCAAGTTCGGCGTCGGGCTCTCTGCTCGGCAGGGAGCCTGCTTCCCTTCCTCTCTCTCTCTCTGCCTGCCTCTCTGCCTACTTGTGATCTCTCTCTGTCAAATAAATAAATAAATAATCTTTAAGATTTTATTTATTTATTTGTCAGAGAGAGTGAGCATAGGCAGACAGAGTGGCAGGCAGAGGCAGAGGGAGAAGCAGGCTCCCCGCTGAGCAAGGAGCCTGATGTGGAACTCAATCCCAGGATGCTGGGATCATGACCTGAGCCGAAGGCAGCCGCTTAACCAACTGAGCCACCCAGGCATCCCTACTATGCCATTTTTAAAAAAGCATTTTTTACTGCTTATGCTACTTTAATAATCTTAAAAAAATAGTTAAATTGAATTAATTGCTATTAAAACCTCACAAATGCCCCAACTCTGAAAACAAAGATATGTAAAATCCTTGATTTGAGGATTAATAAATTAAACAAAATAACATGTGCTTAGGAAAGCAAAATTGGTATTAAAAACCTGTGGATATATAAGTCTTTGGTCAGGGTGGATTCATCTAATGAGATCTTAACAAGGAAATGTTTTTGAGAAGAGATGTCAGAACACTTTCCCCCATAGTAACTCAATTCTCCTTGAGGAGTAAACGTATCAAAAATTGAGTAGATTAGGTGTTTTGCTTTAAAGACATGTAGTTAATATTGGACAAGGTTTAAAAATTATTCTTTTGGGTCCTGTTCTTCCAAGTAATGGCTTCTTTGAATGAAATTAGATTATTTTCCTAAATGTATTACTTTTAGATCATCAGAACATTTTTTGTTTTGTTGTTGTTTCAGTAAATTGCACTTCAGTATTTATGTTTGTTTATTTTTTAAAATTCTATTTTATTTATTTGACAGAGAGACAGAGAGGAAACACAAGTATGGGGAGTGGGAGCGGGAGAAGCAGGCCCCAGGACCCTGGGATCCCTGGGACCCTTGAGCATCCTAGACAGATGCTTAAGGACTGAGCCACCCAGGCACCCCACACTTTAGTATTTCAAACTGTGTACTAAGCGAAGAAGAACTGTACTTCCTAAACTATTCAGAGTATTCTGGATAGAAAAGTAATCATCTAAAAATGCAGAGTATACACTACCAAATAGCACAATTAAGGGGAGGATAAATAAATTACACATATATATCTTTAAACCTATTTGGAGGTTTAAAATATTTTAATTTCTGGTTATATAATTTCTAAAGAGGTTAATAGATGACAGTATAAAAAATTATTGGCCCCAAATTTTTATTAATAATGTTTCTCTTCTTTTAAGGTGTGAATAACAGTGATGAGTTATTTGAGAGGTAAATATCTTCAGAATAATTCACAGGTTTACTTAAGATTGGGTATAAACTGTGTGTTTTAGAAACTCTGTTGTTCATGTGTATGTGAGCTTCTACACTACATATTTTTTCATGGACTGAAAGGAATATAATTCTCATTGGGAATGGGATGTTTTAAGAAGCTGAGGATTGCTTTATTATATCCTTTACGGTTTTGTTTCAGCATAGGTAATTAGAATGCAGTAGACTGCGTTTGCTGCATCCTTTACTGCGTGTGTATTCAGTAGGCAGGACAGGTAGAGGTTATCTCCTGAGCGGTAGGTTCACTTTTTTTTTTTTCTTCCTGTAAGAATTTTATTTATTTTTTTTTCATATTTTTTTGTTTATTATTATTTTATTTGTTTATTTATTTGTTTGTTTATTTATAAACATATATTTTTATCCCCAGGGGTACAGGTCTGTGAATCACCAGGTTTACACACTTCACAGCACTCACCAAAGCACACACCCTCCCCAATGTCCATAATCCCACCCCCTCTCCCAACCCCCCTCCCCCCAGCAACCCTCAGGTTCACTTTTTTAAGAGCACAAAAGAAGTCGTCAATGACTGATGATTAGACTTTTGCTGAGGATTCCTAGAAAATAGAAGGAACATTAGGTCTGTGTTTATTATTTTTGTGTTCATTTATGCTCTTAGAGGACATAGCTTTACATGTTCATTTTTTCAACTTTACTTGTTCATTTTTGATTAATGTAATTACATTGTAGATACTAACTAATATTTCTCAAATTGGATTTGAAAATGAAGCGTTTCAGTAGATCCACTCCAGCTGACTGGGTTAACTGATATTGGAGACATCATTGAAGACCTTATAACAAAAGACGGAGTTTCCAGGGAGGAGCTTGGTTTAACAGAACAACAAGCTAAGAGTATCTGCAGGTAATCCTTGAATAGATCATTTTTAACTCATTTAAAATGCTTATAGTTCAGGAATATTAAAAATTGACCATATTTTAATGTGATTTTTATGAAACAAACACAAAACTTAGTTATTTTCTTCATAAATACTTTTTGTGATGTTTATGTGTCATTACTCCCTTTCTCCAACATTAGTCAGATTTGTGTATTTAATACAGCAGCACATCTATATCTTGGGAGTTTTCCCAAAGTCTCATCACTTATTTTTATTTTTGTTGTCATTATTTTATATATATATATATATATTTTTTCATGTGTCTGTTGTCTATTTGGATGTCTTCTTTGGAGAAATGTCTGTTCATGTCTTCTGTCAACCTTTAAATTGGATTATTTGGGGGTTTTTTTGGTGTCGAGTTGTATAAATTCTTTATATATTTTGGATATGAACCGTTTATCAGACATGTCATTTGCAAATATGTTCTCCCATTCAGTAGGTCGTCTTTTAGTTTTGTTGATTGTTCCTTTTGCTGTGCAGAAGCTTTGTATTTTGATGTAGTCCCAGTCATTTATTTTTGTTTGTTACCCTTGCCTCAGAAGACATGTAGAAAAATGTTGCTACAATCCATGTCAGAGAAATTACTGCCTGTGTTCTCTTCCAGAATTTTTATGGTTTCAGGTCTCACATTTGGGTCCTTAATCCATTTTGAATTTATTTTTCTGTTTGGTGTAAGAAGGTGGTCCAGTTTCATTCTTTTGCATGTTGCTGTCCAGTTTTCCCAACACCCATTTGTTGAAGCGACCATATTTTCCTATAGCAAATTCTTTCCTGTTTGCCAATTAATTAATTAATTAATTGACCATATAATAGTGTGTTTATTTCTGGGCTCTCTGTTCTGTTCCACTGAGCTGTGTGGCTCTTTTTGTGCCAGTACCATACTGTTTTGATTACTACAGCATTGTGGTATATCTTGAAATCTGGTATTGTGATACTTTTACACTTTTGTACTTTTTCAAGATTGCTTTGGCTTGGAGTCTTTTGTGGTTCCATACACATTGGGGGGTCATTTGTGAAAAATGCTACTGGTGTTTTCTGTAGATTGCTGTGGGTAGTATGGACATTTTAACAGTATTTGTTTCCCAGTCCATGAATATGGAATATCTTTCCATTTGTTTGCATAATCTTTAATTTCTTTTATCAGGTTTTATAGTTTTCAGAATACAAGGTCTTTCACTTCCTTGGTGAGATTTATTCCTAGGTATTTTATTATTTCTGGTGTAATTATAAGTAGGATTGTTTTCTTAATTTCTTTTTCTGCTACTTCATTACTAGTATATAGAAATGTAATGAATTTCTATATATTGATTGCATCTTACTGAATTAAATGATCAGTTCTAGTTTTTTGGTGGAGTCTGTAGGACTTCCTATATATCGTATCATGTCTTCTGCAAATACTGAAAGTTTTATTTCTTCCTTGCCAATTTGGATACTTTTTTCCCTTTTTCTTGTGTAATTGTGTGGCTAGGACTTCCAGTACTATGTTGAATGCAAGTGGTGAGAATGGACATCTTCGTCTTGTTCTGATCTTAGGGGAAAAGCTCTCAAGTTTCTTACCATTGAGTATGACATTAGCTGTGAGTTTTTCATATATGGCCTTAATTATGTTGAGGTATGTTTCCTCTAATCCTATTTCATTGAAGGTTTTTGTCATGCATGGATGTTATACTTTGTCACATGTTTTTTCTGCATCCATTGAAATGATCTTTTTTTTTTAATCCTTTCTCTTGTTGATGTGATGTATCACATTTATTGATTTGCAGATATTGAGCCACCCTTACGTCCTTGGAATTAATCCCACTTTATTGTGGTAAATGATTTTTTTAATGTATTATTACTTTGGTTTGCTAATTAATATTTTGTTGAGGATTTTTGCACCTGTTCATCAGAGATATTGCCCTGTAATTCTCTCTTTATAAAGATTTGTTTAGGGGCACTTGGGTGGCTCAGTGGGTTAAAGCCTCTGCCTTTGGCTCAGTCATGATCCCAAGGTCCTGCGATCGAGCCCAGCATAGGGCTCCCTGCTCGGCTGGGAGCCTGCTTCCCTCTCTCTCTCTCTCTCTGCCTGCCTCTCTGCCTATCTCTGTCTGTGAAATTAAAAAAAAAAATCTTTAAAGATTTGTTTATTTATTATTTTAGAGAGAAAGCATGACAGGGAGGGGCAGAGGGATAGGAAGAGAGAGAATCTTAGGCAGACTCCCGCTGAGCATGGAGCCCAATGCAGGACTCATTCTCACAACCCCCAAGATCATGACCTGAGCTGAAATCAAAAGTCAGATACTTAATCAACTGAGCCCACCCAGGTGCCATAGTAGTTCTCTTTTTTTGTAGTATGTTTATCTGGTTTGGGTATCAAGGTAATGATGGCCCTATAGAATTAATTTGGAAGCTTTCCTTCCTCTTTTATATTTTGGAATAGTTTGAGAAGAATACATACTAACTCTTCTGTACATGTTTGGTAGAATTTATCTGTGAAGTTGTCTGGTCATGGACTTTTGTTTGTTGGAAGTTTTTTTTGTTTTTGTTTTTGTTTTTTTAAGTATGGGGGACTTGAAAAAGTCCCTAGGAGAATTCTTTTTTTTTTTTTTAAGATTTTATTTATTTATTTGAGAGAGAGAGTATGAGAGTAGAGAGGTCAGCAGGAGAAGCAGACTCCCCGCCGAGCAGGGAGCCCAACGTGGGACTCGATCCCAGGACTCCAGGATCATGACCTGAGCCGAAGGCAGTTGCTCAATCAACTGAGCCACCCAGGTGTCCCTTGTTGGAAGTTTTTTGATTATAGATTCAATTTCATTGCTGGTAGTCAGTCTGCTCAAATTTTCCAATTCTTCCTGTTTCAGTTTTGGGAGGTTTTATGTTTCTAGGAATTCTTCCCTTTCTTTTGTTGGTTGTCCAGTTTGTTGGCATATAATATTCTCTTACTGTGGTGATGGTTATGTTTCTCCTCTTTCATTTCTCCTTTTGTTTATTTGAGTTATCTCTTTCTCTGTCTCTCTCTCTCTCTTTTTGTTGTTGTTGTTGTTGTTGTTGAATCTGACTGAAGTTTTATCAATTTTGTTGACCTTTTTGAAGAACCAGCTTCTGGGAGCACCTGAGTGGCTCAGTTGGTTAAGTGTCTGCCTTCGGCTCAGGTTATGGTCCCGAAGTGCTAGGGTTGAGCCCCACATCAGGCCCCCTGCAGCAGGGAATCTGCTTCTCCCTCTGCCCCTCACCCTGCTCTCGTGCTCTCTCTCACTCTTTCTCTCAAGTAAATAAATAAAATCGTAAAAACAAAAAAACAACTTCTGGTTTCATTGATCTAGTCTTTTGATTTTTAGTTTCTGTTTCTTTATTATTGCTCTAATCTTTGTAATTTCCTTCCTTCTACTGGTTTTGAGTTTTGTTTGTTCTTCTTTTTTTAGTTCCTTTAGGAGTTTATTTGAAATTTTTCTTCCTTTTTGAGGTAGGCTTATATTGCTATAAAATTCTATCTTGGAACAGCTTTTGCTACATCCCAAAGATTTGCAACCATTGTGTTTTCACTTTCATATGTATCCCATGTATGTTTTGATTTCTTTGTTGACCTATTCATGTTCAGAAGCATTTTATTTAACTGCCATGTATTTATGCTCTTTCCAGATTTTTTCTTCTGGTTGATTTCTAGTTTCATATTGTTGTGGTCAGAAAAGATGCATGGTATGAATTTGATCTTTTTTAATTTGTTAAGACCTGTTTAGTAGCCTAATATGTGATCTATTCTGGAGAATTTTCCATGTGTACTTGAAAAGAATGTGCATTTTGCTGTTTTAGGATGGAATGTTCTGGATATATTTGTTAGATCCATCTGGTCCAAAGTGTCATTCAGAGCCACTGTTTTCTTGATTTTCTGTTTGGATGATCTATCCACTGATGTAAGTGGGATGTAAAGTCCCCTGCTATTACTGTATTACTATTGATTACTTCCTTTGTGTTTGTTATTCACTCCTTTATGTATTTAGGTGCTCCCATGTTGGGTGCATAAACATTTACAATTGTGTATCTTCTTGTTGGATTCTTCCCTTTATGATTATATGGTGTCCTTCTTTGTCTCTTGTTATAAATTTTGTTTTAAAGTTTATTTTGGGGGCATCTGGGTGGTCCAGATGGTAAGCATCTGCCTTCATCTCAGGTCATAATCTCTGGATCCTGGGATTGAGCTCCATGTCATGCTCCCAGCTTGATGGGGAGTCTGCTTTTCCCTCTCCCTCTCCCCTGCTTATTCTCTCTCTATATATATCTCTGTCTGTCTCAAGTGAATAATTAAAATCTTAGATAAAAGGAAAAAATAAGTCTATTTTGTCTTTTGTAAGTATTTTATAAGCTTTTATATGTATTTTATAAGCTATCCCAGCTTTCTTTTTGCTTCCAATTTTTATGATAAATTCTTTTCCATCCCTTGACTTTCAGTCTGCATGTTTCTTAGGTCTGGAATGAGTCTCTTGTAGGCAGCATATAGATGGGTCTTGCTTTTTTATCCATTCTGTTACCCTGTATCTTTGATTGGTGTGTTTTGTCAATTTATATTCAAAGTAATTATTGATGGATATGTACTTATTGCTATTTTGTTACTTGTTTTATGGTTGTGTTTGTGCTGCTTCTCTATTTCTTTCTTTTGCTCTCTTCTCTCATGGTTTGCTGACTTTGGTGATATATTTGGATTTCTTTCTTTTTATTTTTGTATATCTGTTATTGCTTTATCATTTGTGGTTACCATTCGGTTTGTATGTAACATCTTTTTTTTTTTTTAATATTTTGTTTATTTATTTGACAGAGATCACAAGTAGGCAGAGAAGCAAGCAGAGAGAGGGGGAAAGTAGGCTCCCCGCTGAGCAGGAGCCCGATGTGGGGCTTGATCTCAGGACCCTGAGAACATGACTTGAGCTGAAGGCAGAGGCTTAATCCTCTGAGCCACCCAGGCGCCCCTGTATGTAACATCTTATGCATATAGCAGTCTATATGAAGTTGGCAGGTGCTTCAGTTTGAACCCATTCTTTACTCTTCTTCCCACCTCCTATGTATTAGGTGTATGGTGTTATACTTTACATCCTTTTATTTTTATTTTGTGAGTTCCTTGACTGATTTTTATACATATACTTATTTTTATTATTTTTGGACTTCCTACTTTTCTTACTCCTTACAATTTTTCCTTTCCACTTGAAGAGTCTCCTTTAACATTTTTCTTTCTTTCTTTCTTTCTTTTTTTTTAAGATTTCATTTATTTATTTGAGAGAAAGAGAGAGACAGAGCAAGAGAGCATGGAGCTGGGAGCCTGATGTAGGACTCAATCTCAGGACTACGGGATCACGACCTGAGCCAAAGGCAGGGGCTTAACCCACTGAGCCACCCAGGCGCCTGACATTTCTTACAAGGCTGGTTTAGTGGTCATGAATTCTTTTAAATTTTGTTTGTTTGGGTAACTCTTTATCTCTCCTATTCTGAATGATAGCCTTGCTGAATGGAGTATTCTTGGCTGCAGGGTTTTTTTTTCCTTTCAGCCCTTTGAATACATCATTGCACTTTTTTCTGACCTGCCCTGTTTCTGCTGAAAAATCATATGATTGCCTTATGAGGTTTTCCTTGTATGTAACTATTTTCTTTTCTCTTGCTGCTTTAAAAATTCTCTTTATCACTACTTTTTGCTATCTTAATTACTATGTGTCTTGGTGTGGACCTCCTTGAGATGATTTTGTTGGGGGATTTCTGTGCCTACTGGATATGAATTTGTTTCCCTCTCCAGCATTGGGAAGTTTTTAGATACTATTTTGTCGAAGTAAATTTTCTGCTCCCTTTTCTCTGTCTTCTCCTTCTGGGATCCTTATAATGCAAATGTTACTACACTTGATGGTGTTGCTGAGGCCCGAAAACTGTTTTTATTTTGTATTACTTTTTTTTCTCTTACTGTTCAACTTGACTGCTTTCCATTATTCTGTCCTCCAAGTTGTTGATCCATTTTTCTATGTCCTCTAGTCTACTATTCTTTCCATCTGCTGTGTTTTTAATTTCATTTATTGGGTTATTCATCTCTGATTGGTTCTATGTTTTCCATCTCTTTGTTAAGGGTCTTGCTGATGTCCTTCACTCTTTTTTCAGAGAGCATCTTTTTGACCACTATTTTAAGTTCTCTTTCAGTCATATTACTATGTCCATTTCACATAAGTTTCTTCCTGTGACTCTGTTCTGTTCTTTCATTTGAGACATATTCCTCTGTGTCCTCATTTTGTCTAACTCTCTGTAACTGTTTTTCTGTGTTAGGGAAGTCAGCTCTATCTCCCGCCTTGCTTTCTGAAGACAACGTGTTGTCATGCCCTGCAGTGCAGTGGCCCTGATCACCAGCACCTGGTGCTTCAGGGGCATCTCCTCTGTGTGTTGCACGTGCCCTGATGTTGTGGCTGAGCCACTTTTTCCTTCAGTCCAGTTATCTATAATGTCTTTCTTTACCTGTTGTGGACAGGGTGTGGTCCCTGGGTTGTTAGTGGGCCAGTCTGGGGTCCCCTTGGGCTTGAGTTGAGTCAGACCAAGTGTTTGCGAGAGATGCAGGAGCACCAAAGTGCAGGGCACTTTCCTTTTGTTGTCCCCAGAGAAGATTTTGTTGGTGGGCAGGTCCTATAATCAGATCCCCTGTCTGCCTCTACCCCACCACTGGGGCTGCAGTCTGATCACTGTGTGTGGTTCTCTCTCCCTGGAGCAGGAGTCACTTTGGAGTGCTGCTGGCTCCTGTTGGAGCCGCTTGCACACACCAAGCTTGTTGCACGGCTTCAGTGGTCTCTGGCCAAGAGCGTATTGGAGGAGCCAAGTCCACAGGAGAGCACTGGGCTGGGATGTGTGTGGTTATCAGGATGTGAATAGGTTTGCTATTGGAGGCAAGTTGGAATCCTGACTGGAGGCGATGGGTCTGCAGGAAAACATGGGAGCAGGTATACTGTTGGCAAGTTAGTTAGAAGGTGTCAGTGTTGTGCTGTTCCTCGCAGTGTCCTTGAGTCTAGACTGGGGGGCAGGGGACAGAAATAGTGGCTGCCAGGTCTTTTGTTCTTGGAGAAGTCTCCCAAAGATCCTTGCCCCTCCAATACAGGCTTTGAGGTTAGTAAACAGACCTCCCTCCCCTATGTCCCAGGCGATTTTCAAACTGCTGCTTCTCTGCTGTATCCCAGAGGGCTGTCTCTTGTGCTCACTAAGAACAGGGACTCAGTTTCCTCTCTCTCTCCAGGCTTTCCCAGACCTGAGCCTGCTTATTTTTAAAGTTCCAGGTTTTAAGTCCTTCTGATTATAAGAACTTGCAGAATTCAGCCCCTGTGGTTTTCAAAGCCAAATGTTATGAGGATTCATCTTTCCTGTATGGGCTCCTCAGAGTGAGGGTCTGTTTCTCTCTACTCCATGCCCGCAGCATCCCTTCCTCCAGCAGACAGTCCTGTGGTTCCATTTAGCCTCTGACTGAGTCTCCACCCTTCCTGCCCTCTTTGATATGGCATCTTCTCTACATTTAGCTGTGAATGGAGTTTGTTCTTCCAGTTTTTTATCATTTTCTGGGTTATTTACACTGATATGAGTGTTATCTAGTCATGTCCATGGGATGAGATGGCCTTAGGGTTCTCCTACTCTTCCCTGGAAGCTCTTATCATTTTAAGTACAACATAAATTTAATCCTTTTTTTTTAGAAGTAATTAAAGATTTTTTTTTAACATTTTATTTACCCATTCATTTTTAGAGAGAGAGAAAACGTGTGTGTGTGTACATGCATGCAAGTGGGGGGGGGGATAGAGGGTGAGGGAGAGGGACAAGCAGACTCTGAGCTGAGCGTGGAGGCTGATGCAGGGCTCAGTCTCATGACCCTGAGATCATGAACTGAGCCAAAATCAAGAGTCAGCCGCTTAAGCAAATGAGCTACCCAGGCGCCCTGTAATACTTTGCCCTCAATATTAATCCTTAGAATACATATTTAATAGGCTTTTCTTAGAAGAATATTAGGTTAAAATTTTTTTTTCCTTGCAACGTGTGATCCATGAGCTGGTTCCTGATAGAATAAAGTCTGGCTCTTCTACTCATGCTTCCTTGGGATACATATACCTCTTGGCTTGTTTATATAAGAGAGTCAACCTTATGAATGTTATGAATATTTCATCAGTAATGTATTAAGTATCAAGTTTAGAATAAAAATATGGTTTGTATTTTTGAAGGGAGATAGAACTATAAAAACAGTGTGACATAAGGCCAGATTATATCAGTGTGCTATGGGAGTCTGTGGGGAGAGTCAGTCCAATGCAGCAGCTTCACTAGTTACTGTGTTTGAGCTGTATTTCAAAGCACAAATAGAAATTCGTGTTGCTTATAAATAATAGAAAGGGTATTTGAGACAGCAAGAATATAAAATACCAAGGAGTGATGATCAGAAGTGGGCTGGGAATTAGATGTGACTGGAGTTATGTCGTAGAAGGAGAGAGAGGGTCTGGCTGGGTGTGCTGGCTGTAGATTCGGGACCAAAGGCACCCATTTCTTATCTGTAAGCAGTAAGCGGTCAGCAAAGGGCTTTAAACTAGAAATGGGAGCCAATGGGAGGTCTTACTTAGTAGTCTAAAGATGAAGGGGTTCAGAATGGAGCATGTGGGGTAATAATCGTGAGTAAACCTGGAGGAAGTGAGAATGATTTTCTATTTGAGTGACTGAGTTGATGGGGATTTCTTTGGCAAGATAGAGAATGTAGTTTCAGTTGTTATAAGGTGTTAGGAGAATATTCAGTAATATTCATTGGCACATTAGATTTAGGTCATCCCAGAAGCAAATGCTAAAATGAGATTTAGGTGAGCTAGAGATTTATTTGGGGAAACACCTGTGAGGGAGAAAGGGGCACGAGCCAGAGGAAGTGGGGACAGCTGTCAGACTACAGTCCCAGTGTGGATTTGATCCTGTGTTAGGGGTCCCCAGGATCACCTTAAGTCCACTGATTGACTGGGAGGATTTAGAGAACTCACAGAGTCATACTCACAATTTATTACAAGAGAATTCAAAGAAAACCAGCAAGGGGAATGGAGTGCATGCAGCGAATCCTGAGGGAAACCAGGCACAGGTTCCTAAGAAACCTCTCCTAGTGTGGTCTCAACAGGACACAGTTCCTTTAGCGGCAGTTTGTGACAGCACACGTGAGATAATGTCCACCACAGACACTCATTTATAGAGCCTCAGTTCCCAGAGTTTTTCTTGGGGACTGGTTGAGTAGGCAGCCTCTTCCTAGCACATTCCAAATCCACATTTCCAGAAGGAAAAGCAGGTTTTCAGTGTAAACCACATCGTTTGTACCAGTGACCTTCCTTTCCGGATGATGTTCTCCTTTCGTGCTGGGTAATGAGTCTGTTTCAAATCCCTGCCTCACACCACCTGTTTTCATGGACCATTCTTTAGTACTACTTGTGTCTGTTCATGTCATCTGAGAAGCAGAAGGCATGTGCAAGACATTTATTGGGAGAAAGGCCTGTGAGGGGAAGGGGGGGAAACATAGAAGTGGGGGAAGCATGAGATCACAGTGTATTATCACACCCTGTGGAGGAGAGGGAAGGAGGAGTGGAGAGGGTCGAGCAAGTGCAGTGTTGCAATACGGTGTTCTAGGGACGTTTCAGCGGGGTCAGCGGTGAGACATCCATCAACGAGGCCCATCACAGGAGTCCTGTGTCTTGCAGGAGTGGGCCAGCCATAACATGCCCGCATGCCCAGTCGTTAGCTCAGGTCAGCCGGGGGGAAGTACGGTGTGGACACGGAAGTGGGGGCAGATCCTCAAGGGCAGCTGTTTAGAAGTCATCTCTGTGGCATGTTTTGGAAGTGTTTGAGGTATTCCAGGAGTAGATGATTGGTGAAGAAGTCCAAAACGGAACCTTTAAAGACATTAATATTGAAGAGGTGAGCAGACATGAAAGGAACCAACATAGGAGGCTGCGCAGTGTTTCCAGAGTTTGATCATGACCCATGTTGGAGTTTAACAAAGAAAAGAAGGGCCAGTTGTATTAATGTTCTAGAGAAGTACAGTGGGAGAAAGAGGCTATTGGTGAGCTTTTTGTTGGTGGTGGAGGTGAGCTTTCTGAGATCATTTTTAGTGGATTTCAGGGAACAGGTTGGAGCAAGCTGATAGGGACATGAATGTGTACTGCTTTTTTTTTTTTTTTTTTTTTTTAAGATTTTCTTTATTTATTTGAGAGAGAGAGCACAGGCAGGCAGAGTGGCAGCAGAGGCAGAGGGAGAAGCAGGCTCCCTGCCGAGCAAGGAGCCCGATGTGGGACTCGATCCCAGGACGCTGGGATCATGACCTAAGCTGAAGGCAGCCGTTTCACCAACTGAGCCACCCAGACATCCCTGTGTACTGCTTTTTGAGAACAGGAAAAAGCTCTTGGCTGGCTCAGTCAGTGGCACGTGTCACTCCTGATGTCAAGGTTGTGAGTTCAAGCCCCATGCTGGGTATAGAAATTACTTTAGAAAAATCTTAAAAAAAAAAAATCCCTTTCCAGATAAACAGTATTTAGTTGTGATACTACTTAGATCCATAAAAAATGTAAAATTAAGTGATGCCCTGCCTGTTAAATTTCTCAGAATTCAGCATTCTTCTGGTAGACGAACACAAAGAACTGAGAAGGAAAGAAGAGAAATTCAGGTGTGGATGAAAAGAAAACGCAAGGAAAGAATGGCGGAGTACTTACACCAGCTGGCGGAGAGGAGAGGGCGAGAGCATGACCCTTTCTGCCCAAGGAGCAACCCAGTAAGTGTGCAGGATCGGGGCGATGGGATTAGCAGCGAGTACGTGCAGTTTTCCCTGGTGAATATTCAAGAAAAGGATTAACCTAATTTGGATACATTTTTATTAGATAGAAATGTCACCGTTTGACTTGTCAGAAAATGTTAATTAACAAAATGTAGCAAGGTATTCTATAAGCCATGTTCTGTTAAACTTTCTTTCTTTCTTTTTTTTTTAAAGATTTTTATTTATTTATTTATTTATTTGCAGAGTGACAGAGAGGGAACATAAGTAGGGCAAGTGGGAGAGGGAAAAGCAGGCTTCCTGCCCAGGCAGGGCTTGATCCCAGGACCCTGGGATCATGACTTGAGCCAAAGGCAGACTCTTAACAACTGAGCGACCTGGGTGCCCCTCTGTTGAACTATCTTAAATACTTTTTCTTCCCCTGGCTAATTATGGCTCTTGCTAATTTTAACTAAGTGAAGAGGTTAACTGATTGGTGACCAATTGGAACTTTTCCCTTAATTTTCAGTCAGAGTCAATGGCAGTTGAACAATTGTGTGTGTAGTAAAGCCATTTAAAAAATCAATTTTGTATCCATAAGTTATCTACAAAAAATAGAGTATGGGGGTGCCTGGGTGGCTCAGTGGGTTAAGCCTCTGCCTTCAGCTCAGGTCTTGATCTCAGGGTCCTGTTATTTTGATAAGCACATTACTATGAAAATTACATTTGAATTATACTTACAGTTTATCTTTTACTTTGTAATTTGAGATAAAATATATAGTACTTATTCAGCATCATTAGAGGAACATGTTCTATAAAAGTGAATTTCCCAGACAGAGCTGTCACATTTAAGCACCAAATGGCGCAAAGTAGGTGAACTGTTAAGTAAATTGCATACTTTACTTGTGTCTGGAGATATTTTTTTTTTAAAGATTTTATTTATTTGACAAGCAGAGATCACAAGTAGGCAGAGAGGCAGGCAGAGAGAGAGGAAGGGAAGCAGGCTCCCCGCTGAGCAGAGAGCCCGATGTGGGGCTCCATCCCAGGACCCTGTGTCTGGAGATATTAATATCAATTTTTTTTTCTTTTAAGAGAGAGTGCAGGCACGTGCACACAACCTGGAGGGAGGGGGCGAGGGAGAGGGAGAGAGAGAGAATCTTTCACTATGGGGCTTGATCTCATGACCCTGAGATCATGACCTGGATCAAAATCAAGAGTCAGGTACTTAACCAACTGAGCCACCGAGGTGGCCTGAGGTTAATTAACAGAACATTTTGTGGATAGTGTTAAAGACCTGGCTAATGACCTTCAAGGCTGCTGAGGTACCTGACTAGGATCTTCAAGTGTATGTGTTTATGTGTGTGTTCTTCTACCCACAGGGGGTGGGTTCTGGTATCGCCCTATCTGTCAACCAAGCAGATACCCAAGATAGATAGGATCGTGTCCAATTTTGGACAAATTAACTCTGAGGGCACTGGCGTTGCTTGGTTCGTCGACTTCATGACCTCTCCTCCACAAGTGCAAACATCTGTTTATTTGTAGCTTCTATTCAGGTGAAGGTATTGAGATTAGTGAGGGGTTAATGTAATTAAAAATTTCATTTGAATTTGTATCAGAAATTAATAAGACCTTTAGTTTGTTACTGACGACTTCCGTGTAGGGCCTATAGAGAGTGAATGCACTTCTATGTGCATTTTTATATACATAATTTTGTCTAAAAGGACTTGACTTCATTAGTAACTCAGTAGTTATTCTTAGGGTTCTGGAATAAGACACTAGTTTGCCTCCTGTGCATAAGTTTGAAGAGTTTACAGGTCACAGTGAGCATACTACAGTAGGTTGCTGGGAGACATTTTGAAACATTAAAATGATAGTTTTCAAGGTCTGACTTCTTTCTGCTTGATCAAGTACACTATCAACCATAAGACCGAGTATGAAGAGTCTGTGTCTTCATCCTTAAAATGTTGTTTCCCATTTCAAATGCGGCTGACATAGTATGTTAATTAATTGAATTTTTTTTTGTTTTTTTTGTTTTGTTTTTTTGTTTGTTTGTTTTTTAAAGATTTTTATTTATTTGACAGATCAGAAGTAGTCAGAGAGGCAGGCAGAGAGAGAGAGAGGAGGAAGCAGGCTCCCTGCTGAGCAGAGAGCCCGATGCGGGGCTCGATCCCAGGCCCCTGAGACCATGACCTGAGCCGAAAGCAGAGGCTTTAACCCACTGAGCCACCCAGGCACCCCAATTAATTGAATTTAAATTTAAAAAAAAAGGAAAAATAAATGCAGCTGATAAGGTTCTCTCCTTTGGATAAAATGCTGAATTTAGCTGCTAAAATAGATTTTGCTTCCCACTTACTGAATTAGATTTTAATCACATGATGCTTTAACATTTTCATGATTTGTGTTTGGGATAGGAAGCTTCGTCAAATATGACAGTGTTCTGCACTGTTTCCTGAAGAGCAAAACCATGTTTTAAGCTCCCATTAAAATTGATTAGTGGAATTTTCATGTTTTTCATGCATCAAAAAGGCTTAGTTATTTGAACTGAAGAGTAACAGACTAACCGGGTATTTCTCGTGCAGTTTTACATGACTTCAAGGGAAATCCGGCTGCGACAGAAGATGAAGAAAGAGAAGGACAGGTGAGCTGGGCAGCGGTACCCCCAGCGCCCTCTCCGGTTTGCGCACCCGAGGTGCAGGCTACGCCTGAGGAACTCTAGTCTTCACAGTAGCCCCTTTTTGTCCATTAACAGAACATTATGGGAGATAACTGCAAGGAAAGTAGACTCCACTAGACTTTCTAGGAATTTGCTTTCAAATGTCTTTTATTCTGTTGAATTAGATGACTTTTACTGCCTCTCTTGTCCTGCCTCTCCCAATCCAGGTATGGATGTACGTTTTGAAAATACCTAAAGGGCCACAACTGTAGGTACCTTTACTAATTTCCACCCAATGTTTTTCAGAAATCTGAAATATGAATTTGCATTTGAAAAGCTTTGAAAAAAATGCTAGGTGATCTTTCAAACATTCCGTTCCCTCTAGAGGTATGAATCGAAAATGACTCTTTCATTAAATGTTGTTTAATTCTTTGTCTGAAGATCGCTACTCTCTGACCACTATCGTCGGCGGGTCTCGCAAGCGCACAGTCTGATGAATGAACTGTTAACTGAGTCAGTACAGCTCCCAACAGCTGCACAGAAAGCCCTGCCTAACAAACCCAGAGCTGCTCCCCTTTCCCAAGAGCAACATTGTCTTTCGCCAAGAAGGTGAGACAGTTTGGCATATCATTCCGCGAGATTAGGTCAGGCATGGTAAGAAGAATGTGGTGCTTCTGAGCATCTACGTTGCTCAGAAATATGAAAATCAAGTAAAGAAAAACATGGTCCTATGATTACAAGGTCTTTATAAGTTTATAGAATCACCAAGGAAAATGACAACAATGTCATTATACCTCTTAGAGAAGGCAGAGCACTTGGGCATACCTGCCACAGTGCTGCTGTCTGTTCAATTCTGTTTCCTCCTTTTCTGCAGTCTGCCGCCTCACTGTTCCCCTCATTCCTCCACTTGGCTCCCCGCCTGTAGAACTAGTCCTCACCAGCTTCTCACTTCTCCGCTCTCTCTTCCCAGCACAAACCCACATGTAACCAGGTCACTTGTGTGTGTATAGTTTGGGGTCTACTCAAAATACAAGAGACTCCCTTGAATCTTTTCTAAAATAAAGCAGGGTATTAAATACATAAGTAACTGCCAAATACATAGATAATTTGAATTGGGCAGATAACCAAAAACAGTCTCCTTGAAAAAAACAAATGAAGTTTAAGTTTAAACAAAAAATGACTTGTTGAGAATTGTTATAATGTGAAACATACCGCTGACGTACAGAGTAAGCAATGTCAAGTGAATATATTAATCAGGGCTAGAATTTGGGCCTTCTGAATTATAGCTCATTACTGGTTTAAGATTCTAGGGATATAATAATTACATAATTTCTACTTTAGAGAGAATCAACATGGTCACAATATTCCAGTAAATCAACCTGGAAAATTCAGATATATATCCAGACCAAGTTATATCCGAAAGGGGAAACCTCAAGGCCTTCCTTGGCCATGTGGTAAGGATTTAAGCTTTTTTTAAATTTTAAATTTTGTATAATTTGGACCTCCTTGTCTCCAGAGTTTGTTTTCATTAATAAAATGAGATCTTAATGAAAAGCAGTTCTCATGTCAGCAGAATGCAAGTTGCAGGACTGGTAAAGACTTACCTGTGCTGGGATTTTGTTTTTTCTGCCGCTTTGAAATAGGAAGACTCCAGAAATCTTCTTAAACGAATGGCCTTTTTATAATAGAATTTGAACAGTCAATATTTAGATTAAGACTTATTTGGGAATATGTTTCTTTTTGTGTGTCTGGCTGAAAAGGTAGGCATTTTACAAGCCAAGTTCTTATAGACATCAGATGGACTAGATAGATACCAGGATGTCACAGAAGAGGAATAGTAAGAGGCTTATATTGACATATCATGTTTGGGGCGCCTGGGTGGCTCAATGGGTTAAAGCCTCTGCCTACAGCTTAGGTCATGATCCCAGGGTTCTGGGATCAAGCCCTGCATCAGGCTCTCTGCTCAGCGGGGAGCCTGCTTCCCACCCCATCTCTCTCTGCCTGCCTCTCTGCCTACTTGTGATCTCTGCTTGTCAAATAAATAAATAAAATCTTAAAAAAAAAAAATCATGTTTTTACCTTTTGAACATCCTTTTGCACATTTGAAGATATAACATCTGTTATTTATTGCTAGCTTTCCTTTAGTTAATTTAGCCATATTTGGGTTTTGATTACCAGAATAAAACGTATTTATTTTGTGAAATGATTACACGTTAAAAATGTATAATCATAGGGGCACCTAGATGACTCAGTCAACTGAGTGTATGGCTCTTTTTTTTTTTTTTTTTTAAGATTTTATTTATTTATTAGAGAGGGAGCACAGAGAGTGGGAGGGAGAAGCAGACTCCCCATGGAGCAGGGAGCCCGATGCGGGGCTCGATCCCAGAACTCTGGGATTATGACCTGAGCCAAAGGCAGACACTTAACCAGCTGAGCCACCCAGGTGCCCCAGGTGTCTGGCTTTTTTAATTTTCAGCTCAGGTCATGATTCTCAGGATCATGAGATTGATTGAGCCTCTCATCAGGCTCCACGCTCAGCAGAGTCTGCTTGGGGTTCTCTCTTTCTCTCTGCTCCTCCCCCAGCTCGTACTCTCTCTCTCCAAGAATATAGAATCATGGTTAATATGTAGTATGAATGCATACAGCTTTTAGCTGCATAATAAACTAATGTGCCAGGTTCTATTTAAGCTCTTTAATTACAACCCTGTGAGACATGTACTGTTATAGTTCCATTTTACAGGTGAGAAAACCCAGGCAGAGAAAGTTGAAATAAGTGCCTTAGATCAGATAGCTAGGAATTTAAACCCAGTCTGGGTCTAGAGCCTACACACTTAGAATCTATGCTTCATTATGCTGCCTCAATTAGAAAATTGAAGTTTCTATGAATTCCAGTCCTCTTAATAAAACTTCATAGTTTAACTCCTGCTCTTAATTAACAAATTATAATAAGAGTCTCTTTTTAAACTAAAATTTCAGTAGTAACCATGTTTTTTTTGAAGTTTTATTTTATACCTGATGCAGTTGTCAAAGTTAAGTAAAAGAAATGCCAAAAATTGGCAAGGATTTTAAACTTCAATCTGTGGTTTCTCAATATCAGATGGAAAAGTCTTGGATTCTGTGGAAATGTGTCTCTGGCTTGGGTCTGTCCAGAGTCAGGCCTGTATGACGTTGCACTTGCCTGGGCTAAGGGCTTGGCCCTCCTTTGGTCAGCTCCCCTACTCCTGGGAGACTGTCCTCGAAAAGGTGCTCCTGCACTGGGGACCCCCATCCCACAGATCTGTCTGGAGCTGTCCCCGGCCTTCAAGGCGGCCCCTGCTCCTGCCTTCTGAGCCTCCTTTCCCCATCGCAGAGGTTAAAGGAGTTTGTCTGTTTTTCTAGGAACTGCTACTTACACCATACAGAGCAAAGGTGGCAGAGGCAAAGTGGCCGTAAGGAAGGCTGTGGCATCTCCAGTTACCTTCCAAAAAGGTAAGGGATAAATAAAGAATAAAGTTCTTCAACTTAAATTTTTAAAAGTTGTAAGGCATCTCAGAAATTTCAATTGCAGATTTCAGAATGCGGGTGTGGCAGTGTGGTATGGTGGTTTGGGAACGGGCTGCGGAGTTAGCTCTCTTTGGAATCCTAGTTCACCACTTATTCTTTAGTTTTGGGCAAATTCCTAACCCATTTGTGTAAGCTTCAACTTTCTCGCCTGCAAAATCCTGATTGTTATGAGTGAGAACCCATATTATGGGCTTAGCAGAGAACTGAACATAAAAGCAAGTACTGAAGAGGCGGCCATTGTCACAGAGTCATGATAAGTTTGGGGACTCGGAATGAGCTGTGCTCTGATCCACTGGAGAGGGAAATGGCCATGATCTTAATGCCTAAGAATTAAGGTCGAGCCCCGGCCCAGCCCTCGCCCCTTGTTACTCTTCATCATTTAAAAAGAACGTTCGCAGTATTCTCCTGGGAACTCTCCGTCACGGCCCCGGCTCCGGTAGGTGGGCAGGGCAGCTGTTATCCCCATTTTACTGCTGAAGCCAGGGAGCCTCGGGGAAGTGATGCCTGATGCCAGGCCCTGTACTGACACGGCCTGTGAGTGATCTCACTTCGTCCTCACAGTAACTGAGCTCTCTGGCATTATCCTGATTCACAGAAATGGCTACATTTGTTAGAGACAATAATGCAGTCACTGATTACACGTAGTATAAAAATGATGAGAAACATGAATGAGTCTATTCCTGCCTTTAGGCCTCTCTCCAATGCCGCCACCTTCCAGTTCACTGCCTCTGTCTTCAGCCACGTCTGCTCTTTACCCTGTCATGTTTGTGTTACTTTGATGGCACCATGTCCTAGGAATTCTCTTTGGTTCTTTTTCCATAGTTTTCCCCACTGAATCCCTTAAAACCCAAGGCTGTAATTAACTAGGATCAGTTTGAGTGCTGGAAGCATCATTTCCTGTGCTATTAATTGTATAACCCCAGACTTTTGTTTTTATTTCAAAGTCTCTCATTTTCATCTTCTGTAAAATTTTTAGGTTAGAGTACTCCAAAACTATTTTATTCTTTTCTAAAAAAATACCTGGTAATGTTAGTTTAACAGATAAAACCCCCAAAATGCAATGTGGCCCCTAGAAATAGCTGAAATTATATGTACACTGATATTATATTTATGGAAGCTCCAGAACTGCAGGGTTTTGTGAAGTGAATTACGATCTAGCATGAGGCTTTGCCCTTAGAAGGGCAAACAGAAGTATTTCTTTCATTGTCCAGGGGTAGCCCTGCCTGTGACAGGATGAACTTGGTAGGTCTCCACGTTTCTAGCTTGGCTGTGTGTCTAGAGTATGGCCCAAGACCGGCAAGTGGAGGGACAGGGTTTTCTTCTGGAGGTGGTACAGGGAATGGATTCTGGTTTTCTGTTCAGTTTCAGATTACTCAGGCTGGAGCCCATAGACGTTTGGCAGTAGGTTTCATAAAGAAACTGGGGGGTGGTGGTCACTGGCCGTCAGAGAGAGTGCTTCTTGGAGGGAAGCCGGTGCACTTGCCAGCCTAGTTTCCATGGTGGGGTTTCTTTCCGATGGCTCACTGACCTTTTACCTTAGAACGCGTCCGCTGTCCACCCTGGAGCACGAACACCCACACTTGAAAAGCTTCGCACGTGCTCAGTTTCACAGTGTCGTTTTCATATTTTACTTTGAGATTGGCTACCCCGAGCAAATCCTAGAGAAACGCACTCGGATCTGAAGCGAAGGAGATTACCAAGTCATCCCTGCCGAAAGCAAGGTGAGAAAAAGCCAGGGGCGGCTTCTCCAGGTGTGTAGATCCCCCGCGGGTAAAGGCTTATCCTAAAGTCCAGGACGGTTAACCTTAATTTCTTAATTTCGGTGATGATTTTGTCATTCTTCTTGATGGCAATAATGAGGTCCATTGGAGGAGTATCGAAGTCTAGTTAGCACACGCGCTGTGGCGGCCGCAAGTGGGGATCGCCGGGCGGTCACAGCCTTGGCTGATCTCTCACGGCCGCCCCAGCGCCGTCTCCGTGTGCTGCCGTCTCCTTGGAGAGACTCCTGCCTCGTGGTTATCATGCTGCTTAACCACTTGGTGTTCTCTCTCTCTGTCAGCCTTGGGTCTCAAGTCCTACTTTACCGGCTGTTTTCTTTTTCGCCGCAATGTTTGCCGTACTCTTCGCAGTTGGAACTTCTGCACAGTTCCATGACATCTGTGGCCTCTCCTCTCCTAGAGGTTACTTCTAGACTTGTTCTCTCTAGGACTCTCTTGTCCTAGAGGTTACTGTTATTTTAAAAATGACGAGATGGCCAGAATTCAGTTTCCTTCGGTCACACTGACGGGGCAGAAATCGTTAAAACCATACCCAGACCCTGTGATTCAGTTGTCAGGGAAGGGGCGCGCGGCGGGCTCAGCTGGTGGGGGGCGGGGGGCAGCTCCCAATCCCTGGCTGTGCGTGTAAGCCCCATGTTGAGTGCAGAGATTTCTTAAAGATAAGTCACAAAAAAAACTTTAAATATTAGATAAAACGTGACTGCCTTGGATTTGATCATAAAAGTCAGAATAAACAAGCCAGTTTTTTAAGTGAATCAGTCCCACTAGCTTTGTCCTTTCCTGTGAAAGGTTCCGGTGCTCCATGCCGTGTGCAGTGTACGAGAAACCACGTCACGGCCGAGCTTTCACCTCAGTCAAAGCAGGTGTGTGTAGAGTACGAGAGGGAGGAGACCATGGTGAGTCCTTGGATGGTACCTTCACGCATCCGTACAATTCTTCAGGAGAGCCACGGTTCCCTTCTACAGGTAAGCGCTGTTCCCCATCTCCGCCTGCCTGTGATTTCTGTTGTTCTCTGTGGGGTGTGGAGCTCCTGCAAGACCGAAGCAGTCATTCAAAGCATCTACACTTTTGGCTTAGTGCTATAGCATTTATCTTTCAGAATTTTCCTTGAATTTGTATTTTCCTTTCAACTAAAGAATAACCAAAAAAGTAAGAACAGATGATTGTAGTACAAGTATAAAAATCCATTGTGCCCATTCTTCAGACCTGGTGCCAGCACCTAGTTGTGTCAGACGTTGTTCAGCCCATGGTTGCTCCAGATGTGCTGGGCAACCACCGCCCTAGTTTGCTTCCCCAGCTGGGGGATGAGCAGCCCTGGAAACTTTGGAAAGCTTAGTTCATGTTCCATTTATTTTTTTTCTCAGGCTCAGATCACAACTTACTGCCTTTCTTAATTTGATAGGACTTGTCAGCCGTTGAGGAAGAGCAAGAGCCTCCTTCCCGCGGCGCGGACAGTGTGTCTGAGAGCACCGGCAGCATCCTCAGCAAGCTTGACTGGAAGGCCATTGAAGACATGGTGGCCGGTGTGGAGGACAAGAGCCTGTCCGTCCACCGGGCCTGGGACCTGTAAGACCCGAGTATCTGTTGCCAAGGAAAGCCCGGCACCTCAGTGGTTGTCATTCTGAAAGATTTGTGCATTTGAAAGAGAGAAGCAGTGAAGGGAGCCATGTGTACACACCACCAGCAACCATATCTTACGCAGATTAGCCATGGCAAGAGGGAAAATAAACACTTCTCAATAATTTCGCCTTCGTGGGTAAAGGGTTGTTTAACTATAGATCTGTTACATGCTTTTGCATTTGACCTATCCTTAGACACCATTTTTTAAATGATGAAAAAATGAAAAGTAACTTTCAAGTCAAGTTTACATAATATTTAAGTTACTTTCAATAAAAAATCTCTTTCGTCTCCTTTACTATCTCCTGAGTTTTGAGAAACAAACTTATATGGATAATTGAGGGGAATTAGAAAGTCACAATCTCACCCCGAAACTCAATAATGAACTCCGTTTCAGAACACGGCCTAAAATTCCGCTGGGCAGGCCTGGTCCTGGAGTGAAAAAAAACCAACGACCTCCCACCTGTCCTGTGCCCTCCAGCCTTCAAAAACTTGGGAAAAGAACCAGGGAAGAATGCTCTGCGTGGCAAATAAGATCCTGACTCCAGAAGGCTCATGTGAACTTTCTAAAGACCATGGTGCGGAGACTGGGGTGGTTTCTGGTGTTGCCCCCAAATAATGTCATAATTTTGGAGATAATTTTAATGAGAAGAAACTAAAAACCTTCATTCATTTGTCAATTTTTGGTATAATATCAAAGAATACTATTGTCTGAAAAAGCAATTCAATGTGCCTCCTTTTCCAGCTACATACCTGTGTGGGGCCAGATGTTTTTATGTCCTTCAGCCACAATGACATCCTGCAACAAGCCGCGCACAGAAGCACGTATGAGAATTCGGCCGTCTTCCAGTAAAGCCAGACATTCAAGAGATTTGTAAAACTATAAAACAGTGCTACTCTTCCCACTAAGTTTTGTTTTGGAAAATAGTTACAAACATTGAATGGGAGGTGCCCGAGTGGCTCAGTTGGTTAAGTGTCCAACTCTTGATTTTGACTCAGGTCATGATCTCAGGATCGTGAGATCCAGCACCATGTTGGGCTCCATGCTGGGCACGGAGTCTGCTTAAGGTTCTCCCTCTGCCCTCTGCGCGCGTGCATGTGTGTGTGCATGTGCGTTCTCTCTCTCCCTAAAAAATAAACATTGAATGGGTAACTGTAATTAAAGCTATTTAAACACTTTCCTCGGTTTTAATTACTAACGATAAATATTCACAGATATACCAACAAAAACAAAGCTATTTAGGACCCTAAATAATTTTTATGAGTATAAAGAGTTTGAGAACTGATGCTTTAGGGCTAACGGTATGAACCCTTAACTTACCAACTCGACATTTCACACCACTTCAGAAGTAACGCGGTTTTACAGTAGTATAATCCCTTTTACCTGCTCCTATTCTGATGTAAACATTCAGTTGCCTTTTAAGGCAATTATCATTTCCAGTACTTTTTCATTTCTTCCTGTAGATCCAAATTTCTATCTAGCAGTTCCCTTCAGCCTCAAGTTCATTAGCATTTCCTATAGTACAGATCTTCTGGCAATTCTCTCAGGTTTCGTTGACGGACTATAGGTTTTACCCTCATCGGAAGGGTGTTTTTCGTAGCTCTTATTCTAGGGTAAGATCTTTTCTTCTAAGATGCGTCTTTCTGGTGTCTTGATTGGATGTCTGGAGTATTACTGAGGTACCAGCAAGGTCTCCACTCTGGCTGGGCTGGCCTCACCCCCGCAGCCGGGCTCCACCTCTGGTAGGTCTGTTGGCTCTCGACCTTGTGGTCAATACTCTCTGGTCTTCCTCAGGTACACTGGTACTAATATGAGCAGCTCAACCCTGTCCGCACACAGGCTTCTCCCCAGAGAAGCTCGGGCTCCTCTGTGCAGCTTCCTTCCCCCTGTGGCCCTACCTGGCAGATTCCCGCCACTGATGGCCCTGAACTCTGCCTCTTCAGCTGAGTCAGACCACAGTGGCGTGCTTGGAATCTAGCTCGTTATGTTGCGGTCATCAGAGTACTGTCCTCAAGCAGGCACCGAGGCCTTCACAAGCTGACTTCCTCGTGAGTTGCCCTTCTCTCCAGGACCACTGTTTTGTGCTGCACATTGTCCCACATCTGCCAGCTTTATGGTTGAGACAGGCAGGTGAGTCAGGTAGCGGGTCCTCTGTCATAGGTGGAAGTGGAAGTCTTCTGGAGAATATCCATATAGTAAACCTGAAAATGAGGAAGGAACAAGGGTGGAGACCAACAGCAGAGGACAGATAATCCTAGGTAGTTTCAACCCATAGCCTGAGATCACCCTTAGTATTCAAAAAATTGCAATATGATGGGGTCCTGGGGGGCTCAGTGGGTTAAAGCCTCTGCCTTTGGCTCAGGTCATGATCCCAGGGTCCTGGGATCGAGCCCCGCACTGGGCGCTCTGCTCAGCGGGGGAGCCTGCTTCCCTTCCTCTCTCTCTGCCTGCTTGTGATCTCTGTCTGTCAAATAAATATATCTTAAGAAAAAAATTTTTAAAATTGTAATATGATGATTTTGCTTAGTGTATCTGAACACAGAGGACTCATCCAAATGAGCATTTTAGCTCCTCCTAAGGAAGGGTCTAGACTTCCTGCCCTTCCTGCATGGACCTGTAGAGAAGCAGTTCCCACACGCAGGTTTTGAACAGCATGCTTGGGAAATGCCTCTAGTTATTAAAAGTGTTCCCCAGTTTCTCAAAACTGAATCTTTGCTTACATTCTTATTAAAAATTTAATACAGCATTTAGCATGATTTATCATAAACCAAAGTGTTCTGGCTGAACTTGGAATCCACCAGCAAAGGAAACTCAAAGCTTCTGCCGAGAAGCTATATACGTGGACCTAGATTTAAAACATTGACTTGGGGCCCCTGGGTGGCTCAGTCGGTTAAGCATTTGTCTTGGGCTCTGTCTCTCTCAAATAAAAATCTTTAAAAAAATAAACAAACACTGACTTCAGACTTCTGTGCTTTCTCACTTCTCCACGCACTGTTTCCAGCCAGAGTCTATAATCGATACGTGGATGCACTAACGACAAGCCATTGTTACTTCTACAATGCTCCATCTGTCAACAGTTCAAATAATTATTAGGTACATGCTTTGTGTCTTGCTTAGCTTTCCTCTAAGAAATCAAACCTTGAATCTCGCTGAGGAAATATGAGAAAAAGGAAAATGTACTTGATAATAGCTCAGAAGTCACACTGGGTAGCCCTCCAGAACTCCACTTCCCTTTAAGCATTGTGTATACCTTGATCATTCGTGTTCAGCATCTGGACTATGGCCCTTTGCCATTAAGGACACCCTGGTGGAAACAAATGCTTTAGTTTCCATACAAACACTGAGTTTGGGCGCACCTGGGTGGCTCAGTGGGTTAAGCCTCTGCCTTCAGCTCAGATCATGATCTCAGGGTTCTGGGATCGAGTCCTACATCAGGCTTTCTGCTCGGTAGGGAGACTGCTTCCTCCTCCTCTCTCTCTCTGCTTGCCTCTGCCTACCTGTGATCTCTCTGTGTCAAAAATCTTTAAAAACAAACAAAAAAATATATTAAAAAAACAAAACAAAACACTGAGTCTGGGGAATAACTGAGAGGAAAAAGTCCTTATTAGCTAAAGTTGGTTTATAAGTTGGAAATGGATGGCCTAGACTTTTCCTATATATGTGGGATTGGGGCCAAGATCTGTGACAGAAGTTGCCTAGCTGGAGGGAAAATTTCTCTATAGGGTTTAAAAAATAATGATAACCAGGCAGGAGTCCAGCTTTCTAACTGATTACTGCAGAGCAGAGGTCGGCAAATCTGACCTACTCTCTGCTTCTGGAAGTAAAGGTGTTTGTTTTGTAAGTAGGCGCCATTCCCAGAGCGGATCCCAATGCGGGGCTTGAACTTGCGACCCTGAGATCAAGACCTGAGCTGAATCTGATTCTGGTGCTTAACTGACTGAACCACCCAGGCGCCTTGAAATAAGAGTTTTACTGAAACACAACCTGCACTGTGTCAGTGGCAGAACTGAATAGTTGCTACACAGACTATGATTTTTCAAACACTAAAATACTTTCTGGCCTTTTAGAAAAAAAGTTTCAGCAGATGAAATCTACCTATACACTCAGAACTTCAACAAACTTTTTAGTACTTTGCTCTAAAACCTGAATGGACACTTAGGTATCACCAGACACATAGAGAAAGACAGACTTCATCATGACGGGGAATACAAGGTAAGTGGGCAAAATAATAGAACGGATTATGTAGGAAATAGATGTGGCTTATTTATTTTTACGTAATCTCTACACCCAATGTGGGGCTCTACAGACGAGTCAGCTAGGCACCCCTCAAAGAAATCTTTCTTTAAAACAAGTTGGGAAACTCCATGAGAGAGGAAACTCTATTCTTACATTTCTGTGAGGTTGTTTCTGTTAATAAAGATTTTTATTTCTGATTGGTGAATGTCAAGAGTTAACATCGATTCCCATGTTTAAAATGAGTGCAGTCTAGGAGTTAAAAACCAAGTGAAGGGCCACCTGGCTTGCCTAGTCAGTGGAGCGTGTGACTTGTGATCCTTGGAGTTCTCAGTTTGAGTCCCACATTGGATGTAGAGATTACTTAAGAAAATAAAACCTTGGGACCCCTGGGTGGATCAGCCATTAAGCATCTGTCTTCAGCTCAGGTCACATCCCAGAGTCCTGAGATCGAGTCCCACAAGAGGCTCCTTGCTCACTGGGAAGCCTCCTTCTCCCTCTGCTTCCCCCCAACTTGGACTGTCTCAAATAAAATCTTAAAAAAGAAAAAAAAAAAACTTAAAAAACAAAACAAAACAATGAGGGGTGCCTGGGTGGCTCAGTAGGTTAAGCCTCTACCTTCAGCTCAGGTCATGATCCCAAGGTCCTGCGCTCAAGCCTTGGTTCGGGCTCCCTGCGCAGTGGGAAGCCTGTATTCCCTCTTCTACTCCCCCTACTTGTGGTCCTGCTCTTGCTGTTTCTCTCTGACAAATAAATAAATAAATCTTTAAAAACAAACAAACAAAAAGAGTATATTTGTGGGGCACCTGGCTGCCTCTCAGTCAGAAGAGCACGAGACTATCGATCTTGGGGCCATGAGTCTGAGACCCCTGTTGGGGGGAGAGATTACTAAAACAAAACAAAACCGAAACCAAGCAGGTGTGTTTGTGACTTCATTCTCTCTGTCCCTGTTCTTAGTGCTTTTGAGTGATGGACAGCAATGTCTCCTTCAGGAGGCTGAGCAGATTAAGTATTTACCTTGTAAAACCCCACATGACAGATGGACCGCAAGGTGTAGATTTGGGGCGCATGGCGGCAAGCCCGCTGTGGCTGCAGGTCCAGGCTATGGTTTGTTCTCTACTCCGGCTCTACTGACAATAAAGCTGTTAATTTTACCTCCATCTTTCAGAGACCAGTTTATAATTCTAACCAGAATTTGAAGAAGTGAGCAAAGTGATTTATCAGCCTCCTTAAATCTGAACATACGATGCCTTAGCTGTGACTTGAGCTCAAGGCCTCCAAATGCCAAGTGAGAAATCTACTTTTTAATCTGACAGATATAAGGAGATATTGCATCCATAAAGTAAGAATAAGTTAACTGTAAAGAGGAACAATCAGAGAACAAGAAGAAGCTGAAATTTAAAATACGGCTGAAATAAAAAACGTAATGGAAGAGTTAAAGCTGAAAAGCTCTCAAAGACGGAGCCAAGAGACACGGCTCGCCCCACCACAGGGGGGCACAAAACAACTGAGAAGCGCGTCTGAGTGGCGCATCGGCGCGGCCAACTCTTGATATCTGCTTGGGTCATGATCTCAAGGTTGCGAGATGGAGCCCTGCGTCGGGCTCTGTAAGGAATCCGAGATTTTCTCTCTCCCTCTGCCCCTCCTCCTGCTCTCGGGCTTCAATAAATAAAGAAATTAAATAAAATCTTAACATCAACAACAACTGAGAAAATCAGTCCAGGAAGATTACGTGACTAATAACAGAAACTGCAGAGAGACCAAAGAAACTAAAGAGGGGCCGGGAGGGGCGCCTGGCTGGCCTGGTGGGTAGAGCATTAATTCTTAATTAATTAATTCTTAATTAATTCATATTAATTCTTGATCTCTTGATCTTAGAGTCTTAGGTTCAAGCCCCATGCTGAGCATCCAGCCTGCTTGAAAAAAAAACAAAAAGAAAAAAAAAAGAAAACTTAGAAAGAAATTAGAAAAAATCTCCATAGCTAAGGACACAGATTAAAAGATTAAAAGTCTGTATGTACCCCGCAAAATGAATTTTAAAGAGATCCATTAAGGGACATCATAGTGAAATTTCAAAATATGGGAAATACATAAAATATCCTTAAAAGCTTCTAGAGAGGGACAACACAAGTTGTATACAAAGGAACAATAGTATGGTATCACCTGTCTTAATGGCAACAGCACAGGCTAGATGATGATGAAAAGATTTTCAAAGGGAAAATTTTCAATTCAGAATTCTAGACCCAGCTATCAATCAATTACAAGGTGAGAACAAAGACATTTTCAGACACCTAATGACTCAGCAAGTTTGTCCCATTGTGTCCATTTTTAGGGAGCTATGGCAGGCTATGCTCAAGCAAACAGAACATTTTTAGGCAAAAAGGAAGAAGGCATGGATTCCAGACACAGGTTCTGAATCCAACCAAAACAGGGGAAGGGGAACGCCTGGGTGGCTCAGTTGGTTAAGCAGCTGCCTTCGGCTCAGGTCATGATCCCAGCGTCCTGGGATCGAGTCCCATATCGCGCTCCTTGCTCCGCAGGGAGCCTGCTTCTCCGTCTGACTCTGCCTTCCACTCTGTCTGCCTGTGCTCGCTCTCGCTCACTCTCTCTGACAAATAAATAATATCTTTAAAAAAAAAAAAAAACAAAAAACAGGGGAAGGAAGAGTCTGGTACAATAACTTTGCCGCAGTCCTGGAAAATCGGTCCATACTGATGGGAAACGTCAGGATAGCTAGAGGAGGACTTTCTTGACGGAGGAACACGGCTGGGGAGTAGGAGGCAGGGTGGGGAGGAGACACGAATGAATGATACAGCAGAGCATACAAAGAGTTACAGAGTACTGCGTGGAACTTCTGTGAGTGAAAAGCAAAGCAGTTTCACTGAAGGGAACTGAGTATACAAGAAAGGAAACATTCGTCTAGTACACTAAATGCGCGCTCTGACTGAACAATATTTACATAGTTTTCTATTGCATAAACTCTGATTAAATATAGTGATATCCATATTGGGAGAAGAGGGGAAGAGCATAAGAACTATGTCCTCACCTTTCATAAAAAAGTTAATAGGTCATAAGATAATACATAGTCCAGAATTAATAAATTGTAATAGTATATTCTTTAGAAATATAACTATGCAAAGAAAGAGCTAAAAGAGTTCAAAGTGATTGCCTTTATGAACAAGGGATTATTTAAATTAGAAAAATCAAACCAGTAAATAATAGAAACTGTATTATTGCATTAAAAGCCTACCTCTTTGTAAAATTTATATCTTGGGATTGCTTTGTATAAAAGGCAGGATTCTAAAGATTCAAGCTATGCAAAAGTCTACCAACACGTCTTTTCCCCTTTTTGAATAATGTCACATCTTCTGATTCCTTTCCTTGCTTCAAATCATGGTTATTCCTCATGGTCTGTCCTCCAGATGAATCCCGTATAAGTCATGTTCTCTTCTGCGTGGTACCAACCCAGGAAGGCTGGTCTCACTGCGTGTAAGGAAATTCACACCTGTTCTCTCCTTATCACAATTTAAACAATATCCAACCAAAGCTCTGTGACCGATGTAATTATCGTAAAGTTTTACAAATGAGGCCACTTCTCTCCTCCCGCCGCCCCCACTCGGGTTATTGTTGTCTTTCACATGGACCTTATGGCCTCCTCTAGCACTGTGTACATTGTAGACAGTGAGCTTTTATTATTTTTTTAAAAAAAGATTTTATTTATTTATTTGTTTGACAGACAGAGATCACAAGTAGACAGAGAGGCAGGCAGAGAGAGAGGAGGAAGCAGGCTCCCTGCCGAGCAGAGAGCCCGATGCGGAGCTCGATCCCTGGACTCCAGGATCATGACCTGAGCCTAAGGCAGAGGCTTTAAAACCCACTGAGCCACCTAGGCGCACTGACGTGAGCTTTTAAAAACGCAACTCTGGGGGTGCCTGGGTGGCTCAGTGGGTTAAAGCCTCTGCCTTTGGCTCGGGTCATGATCTCAGGGTCCTGGGATTGAGTCCCACATTGGGCTCTCTGCTTCCTCCTCTCTCTCTGCCTGCCTCTCTGCCTACTTTAAACAAAACAAAACAAACCAAACAAAAAACGCAACTCTGATTTCACAGAAGCAAATCCCTATTCTACTCCCACCTTCTTCATTTCTTTAATGGCTTCCATTTGCTTTCAGGACGTCTTTAAGAAGGTTTGGTCAGCAAAAGCATGATTGGGCCCACCTACATCATCAGCTTTGCTCTGCTGTCTTGCTCTCTGCCATCCCTGGGAACCATGAAGCTTCACAGGCTGTGCCTCAATTGGGGATTCCCCTTGCTTCCCTTCCTCCATCTATTTTTTTGCCCTAGAGTTCAGACCTCAACCATCATGTCCCTAAAGGAATGAACTGCTGGGAGGAATCAAAAGTCATTTCCCATTTCTTTCTTTCTATTTTTTTTTAAAGAGTTAATTTATTCATTTGGCAGAGAGAGAGAGAGAGATCACAAATAGGCAGAGAGGCAGGCAGAGAGAGAAGAGAAGCAGGCTCCCTGCTGAAGAGAGAGTCCGATGTGGGGCTCGATCCCAGGACCCTGGGATCATGCCCTGAGCCGAAGGCAGAGGCTTTAACCCACTGAGCCACCCAGACGCCCCTCATTTCCCATTTCTTAATGGCTCAACCAACATTAGCTGGTGTGTGTTACAGCTATTGCATGTCAGGCTTTATCTGAGGACTACTCAGTTTCACTGGGAGAAGACAGCCTTTCTCACCCCCCGCAGCCCTCCAGACTACTTCAGTGCTACACACCAGCGTGGATTTTGTTACTTTTCCTCTCAGGCACTCACTTCAGTTGTTACTTACTAACTATGTAGTTGGGTACTTTGGGGTTCATTTCCCAACTCTCTCACCGGAACACAGACTTCTTGCCCCGGGGCCAGCACAGTCATCGCTTGCGGTAAACACTCAGCACAGACTTGCCGAGTGATTAAATTTGCAGAAACTAATAGTAACCAGTGTCAGTACCCAGTCAGCCCCAAGACAAATTGTTAGTATGACAGGAAAGAAGGATTCAATGTTTTAGGTTCTTAAAGATTTCACTTACTTGTCAGAGAGCGAGCGAGCACAAGCAGGGGAGTGGCGGGCAGAGGGAGAAGCGGCTCCCCGCTGAGCAGGGAGCCCGATGTGGGGCTCGATCCCAAGACCCTGGATTCACTACCTGAGCCGGAGGCAGCCACTTCACTGACTGAGCCACCCAGGCGTCCCAGGGTCCAGTGTCGTAAGCGCGGGAGAGGAGCGCGGAATGCAGCTTTCTTGACCTCCCCAGTGCCAACACCGCCGCTCCGCCGGACTAATCCATTCCGTGGTCGCACACTTACACCTCATTTCCAGAACCACTCCACCTCAGAAACCCCACACGTCCTTCCTCTGACTTGTCGCCCCTTTATTCCATGCCGGCCGCTGCCGTTGCACTTGCTTTTCCACTTCGCGGAGGCCTCCGAACCGTGGTCCTTCCCTGGTCTCTCCGGCTAGCGCAGCGGCGCGCCCCTCCCCCAGCTGCCGGGCCCGGCGCGGGGACGCCCTGCTCCGCGGCGCCCGGGCCCTGCTGGACAGAAATGACCCGAGCGTGCGTTTGGGCATCATCACGGTTCCCCCCGGTGTAGCCAGTGAGGGGTACTTCTGACCCACAAACCCGAGTGTTTCATACCTAGTTCAAGCCCAACCGAACTCTTACGTGCGGCGTGGCGGGCCGCCGTCACCCGGCTTCCCCGCTCAGCATTTCCGTCCGCTGCCGGCCTTTCCCGCCTGGCCTCACTCCCCGACAGAGTCCCATTCGCTTCTCATTCGCACTCACACATTTCTCACTGTGACTGGCTTTGCTCTCGTTCGTTCTGAAACTACTCTCCCTCAAGGGCACCCTTTACATTCCGAAAGGCAGGAGCAGTAGCTTTTCGCGCTGCATTTCACGTGCTGCTTTGTCCTGCTTGAAACTCTCTAACTGCTGGTTCCTGGATTCTTCCCAGCCTTCTCTAAGCATTTCTTCTGTCTCCTCCACAAACTCACTGTCCTCCTGCTGCATCTTTTTTTTTTTTTTTTTTTTTTTTTTTTTATTTATTTGACAGAACACAAGTAGGCAGAGAGGCAGGCAGAGAGAGAGGAGGAAGCAGGCTCCCTGCTGAGCAGAGAGCCCGATGCGGGACTCGATCCCAGGACCCTGAGATCATGACCTGAGCCGAAGGCAGCGGCTTAACCCACTGAGCCACCCAGGCGCCCCCCTCCTGCTGCATCTTAAACGTTTCTAAGTCTCCAAGGTCCGTGCTTCGGCTCTGTGCTGCTCACTCAACAGCTGACATGCTGAGGAGTCCCAACTGTGGCCTCAGCCCAAAGCCTCCCACGGAAGGTGTCATACTCCCACCGTCTGGACATCCCCGAACATCCCAGAGAGCCTCACCTCCACGTGATTAACCCTAGTGGACAGGAGCAGAGAAGCGGAATAGCTGTCCTTGATGCCTCTCGTCTTCCGTGACCTCATTCAGCCAACAGTCAAGTCCTGCGCTTTTTTTTTTTTTTTTTTAGATTTTATTTATTTATTTGACAGAGAGAAAACACAAGTAGATGGAGAGGCAGGCAGAGAGAGAGAGAGAGGGAAGCAGGCTCCCCGCTGAGCAGAGAGCCCGACGTGGGACTCGATCCCAGGACCCTGAGATCATGACCCGAGCCGAAGGCAGCGGCTCAACCCACTGAGCCACCCAGGCGCCCCAAGTCCTGCTCTTTTTATTTCCTAAATACATCCACCGCCTCTCTGATCTTCCAGCCCCCATCACCCTCCTCATTCAGGGTCTCCCCATCTCTGAGACAACCGCATCAGTCTTCTCTTCTTGACGCCCACAAATCTAGCCGTCCATGTAGGAGCCAGAGTGAGCTTTCACAACTCATTGCTTGAAGTACTTCCAATGCCTACATGGTAAGATTTCAGTCCAGAAAGTGTAATACTTCGCCCTTTCTATATAGCTTCAACTTTTGATGTTGTACTCCTCATACCCACAGTGCTATCCACACTTTCAGAATTCCATCCCCATGTCCCTGCTATACCATTCTGATGATCCAAATATGCACAAAAGATAATTATGGATTTAAAAAAAAAGCGATCTCTTCTCAACATGAGGCTCAAACTCATGACCCTGAGATCAAGAGTCATATGCTTTAACTTCTGACTGAGCCAGCCAAGTGCCCCAATTATGGATTTCTTTAAATAAGCTCCTGCAGAATATGCTAAGTGATTTTTTAAAAAAGATTTTATTTATTTATTTGTCAGAGAGAGAGAGAGAGAGAATGAGAGCGAGCACAGGCAGACAGAGTGGCAGGCAGAGTCAGAGCGAGAAGCAGGCTCCCTGCGGAGCAAGGAGCCCGACGTGGGACTCCATCCCAGGACGCTGGGATCATGACCTGAGCCGAAGGCAGCTGCTTAACCAACTGAGCCACCCAGGAATCCCCATGCTAAGTGATTTTATTTGCCAAACTTAGTATTACACTTATTTCTGTAACACATGGCTTCAGACTGTGTTCTGAATTCAAAGTTAATACTCTTTTTGCCAATTCAATTGGCAATTCAATTGTCTTCTACATCAGCCCAGGTAATACAGGTAACTAAAATAAAAACAGAACACATAGAAAGCCACATTTTACCTTCTCTATCTCATAGGATGGTAGGCATCTCAAAATCGGAGACTATAAAGGGGATCTTTTGAAAATGTATAAAAAAAAATCCACATTTAGTCATTGTCTACATTCAGCTCTTACAGGTGACTGAATGAGGGCTTTCCAGATGAATCTTCTTTGTAAGAACAACTCATCTGGGAGGGAAGAACCCTGAGGATTGCTCTTGGTACTAAGTAGGTATGTACAGGTGACCCTTTGCACAATGCAGAGTTTGAGACACTGACCCCCCCACCCTCCACCCAGTTGTGTGCAAAGTTTGACTCAAAAACTTAGCTATTAATAGCCTACAGTTGACCAGAACCCCATTACTGGTAACCCTACTGTTCAATTAGCACGTTTTTGTGTTATATGTATTTTATACTGTATTCTTACAATAACGCTAGGGGGAGAAATATTAAGATTACAAGGACCATACACAGTGAAGTCTCTGCATATTAAGAGGACTGCAAAGTTCAAACCTGTGTGTTCAAGGGTCAACTATAGCTTGTTGATACCGGTTCACCTTTTTGAGCCTCAATTTCTCTTCACCTATAGATTTCAAGGCAGATCACACAGGTTAATGGGATGGGAGTGACCATGTATCCCTCAAAATTGTACACACAATTCTCTCAATTTCCTAAGTAGAGATTTCATGGTTCTCATTAGATAGTTAGAGATTCGTGAATTCCAAAGTGATGAAGGACACCTGGGTGGCTCAGTGGGTTAAAGCCTCTGTCTTCAGCTTGGGTCATGATTCCAGGGTTCTGGGATGGAGCCCCGCATCGGGCTCTCTGCTCAGTGGGGAGCCTGCCTCCCTTGCCCCCTGCCTGCCTATTTGTGATCTCTGTCTGCCAAATAAATAAATAAAATATTTTTTTAAAAAAGTGATTTCTCAGATCCTGCATATTGTATGATTCTGTCTTTTAAAATTATGGGATATAGGGATCTACTATCGATTTGGGCTTTATATGACAACCTTAGATTATAATTACTTTTTCCTGTTGTCCTATGCTATAAAGCTAGTAAGGTTAGGCCTAAATTACAATTCTAGGCAAGTTATGAAGACAAATTTACACTGCCGTTTATTGCAGAGAAAAAAGGGTGAAGCCAGTAGTACTAGATGACAAAGTAGCACAAAGTAACTTTTAATTTCTAAAGTTCTAAATGACTGAGATTAAGGACTGAAAAATGTAATAAGATAATAAAATGTAAAAATACATTTATGTATTTTTCTATGTATGTAAAAATACATAGAGCCAAAATTACATTCAGCAAAAACTGCAATGCCTATAAACTATATAATAAAAAAATAATCACAATATATCATCCACTTATTTCAAGCAGTAGATAGCAATATTTCTGACTAACATGAGAACTTGAATCATAGGGCAGGCTATTTAGGCTTCTTTTCCCTTCAGTTCATCTGTAGTTGTCTCTTGGCATTGGCTAACTAAAATTCAAAGGATTAAAGGCTTATCACCATCTTTCTTAAAACTGGACCGACCCCCTTACTTCATTCTATTATGGCAGCCCTGTTGGAGTTATGCAGGCTTAACAATCAATACTTTTGAATTTGGAAGAGACAATGTCTCTCAAACCCATAATAAATTCACATAAAAAGGATTACAAACCAAAAAATAACTTGTTTCTCTATTTAGAATCAACTATTTCTTTAAGAATCTAAGGACAAATTAATCAGTCTCTTCCTAAAAAATTTGTAAAGAATAAAAGTCAGATGGAAGAAATCTATAGATTAAGACCTAAAAGACATTTTTAGAAGATTGAAAATTTGAACACTAACTGGATATTTGGTGTTAAGAAGTATTAATATTTAAAGATTAAATGATGTATCTGGGAAGTTTCAGAAAAATATGGAGAGTATATGGAGAACAGCTGATGAAAGCTTGGTCAGAAATTCAGAATGACTGAAACTAAGAGGTGGGTATGTTGTGATTCTCTAACAAAAAAATTAAAATTATTAAAAAAAATACTGATGATGAGTGGGGTGCCTGGGTGGCTCAGTGGGTTAAGCCTCTGCCTTCTGCTCAGGTCATTGTGTCAGGGTCCTGGGATCTTACCTCCATCAGCTCTCTGCTCAGCAGGGAGCCTGCTTCTTCCTCTCTCTGCCTACTTGTGATCTCTGTCAAGTAATAAAAATCTTAAAAAAAAATATTGATAAGAAAAAAATTGTGGTTATACTGCATCACTGTGAACGACACCAGACACAAGTGGTCTCATCAAAGAAGGGTGAGTCGGTGGTATTCACTCAATTATCACACAAAATACACAAGGATTCTATGACCACTTGGTCAATAAACGGTGCAAACTGGAATCTGTTGGTCAGTGACCTGTCATACCAAGTTTACGTTCAACTGTTTCTTAGAACCAATAGGACGAGGAAGGAGTGCATTTAGGAAAATCATAAATATAAAAATAATTACATCAACTTGTTTAAGTAATGAATAATGTGCTTCCTATGACAAAAATTAGCCAAGGAGTTAAACAAAACTAAAAGTTTTAAAACGAGCAAGAAAAGACCAAAAGTTTAAACAAGGATTTTTGTAGAGCAAAATCTGTCAAGTGCTTGAAATTACATGATCATTTTAAGTGAATGGTCAAATGGGTTTTATATTTGCAAAAGTAACCTTATTCTAGTTTACATCAGTATTTTGGAGATGCAGACCGCCTGGGGGCCACGCTAGTGACCAGGATGAACTATGTGCAACCAAAAGTGGTGCGTGTAGTGAGAGAACCATGGACCTCCCTGGTTAAATTCACTTTCTAAATGACTATATGAGAACTCTGCTCACTGCTCATGAAATCCACATTGGACAGAAAAGGTAGACTTACCTGTCTTCATGCATTACAGTCGTCCATAATTGCCTGTGTGCTTCAGTTACCTGCTAACATTTCAAATATTCAACATATCAACAAAGTAATCTACATATTACTTTTTTTTTAAAGTTCAGAATTTCTTCTATTAGAGTTTACTAAATTGTTTTCTGCATATGTATTTTGGTATGGTAATTTTTAAAAATTAAAAAAAAATTTAAATGGGTAATTTAAAAAATTACCCATTCTTTTTCAAAATCAGTAAAAAACAATTTAAATAAGAAAATACAAAAATTTCAAATTCATCTACTAAAAGGTTAAGAGGTATTTGGCAGTTTTTTTTTAAATCAAATATAACATCTTTTCAATACAAGTCAGTAAAATATGACTTGGCATATTACAGTATCAACAAACTATAGATTAAGAATGAACTTTGTGGGCGCCTGGGTGGCTCAGTGGGTTAAGCTGCTGCCTTCGGCTCAGGTCATGATCTCAGGGTCGTGGGATCGCGCCCCGCATCAGGCTCTCTGCTCAGCAGGGAGCCTGCTTCCTTCTCTCTCTCTCTCTCTCTACCTGCCTCACTGCCTACTTGTGGTCTCTGTCAAATAAATAAATAAAATCTTAAAAAAAAAAAAAAAGAATGAACTTTGCAAATCCTTAATATATTTGAAAAGTTTTGTTGTAGATTTGTAGATTTGACTGTCAAGGCCTTAACTTATTTTACTGTTAAGAGCTAAAAAAATTTGTATCTGAGAAATCTACTTTTCGAAAACTTTGGTTTGTATATTTTAAGTGTTAAGGCTTACAAGTTACACCAACATTTGGCTTATATTGATAGCTGAAATACTGGAGCTTAGAAAATATGGGAAATTCCTAAACACAGCAATTCATGAGCCAACGAAAAGTCTTAACTACTGTGTACCTCCCCTGAAGCACACTCTAAGTAGGACCCCCAAGTATTTACATACACACTAAGTATCCTTTAGGATCTGGTTTACTTTCAATAAGGACCATTTCCTTTAATGCTTGATGTTCAATTAGCCAGAACAGTGAGACAATTATTCCAACTTCAAATTCATTTATAAGGAAATTGCTGAATCTGAGACTCAGTTTTCCTTATCTACAAAATGGGGATAACATATTTAATTAGCAGAGTTTTTCTAAGAATTAAATAGCACGCATGATTGATTGTCAGGCTCACAGCATTCAAAATTGGCTTTTTTTTTTTTTTTTTTTTTTTAAACCACATCTTTATTCTTTAGTATTCTACAGGCTGGACTTTATATTCTTATATTTTTTCTAACTATTAGTCTTTTACTCTTTTTGGTCAATCACTGTTATTTTCATAAGCTACCTCAAGTCTTTTGCTGATTAAGCATATCCCAAGGGGGGAAAACCCAATTTAGTTTAGTTCTACAGAGTTCACAATAAAAAGGAAGCGGAAACAGGCAACTAAGCAGAAAAAAGAAGAGTGGGAAAACATTTCCTTCAAGAAAATGTTCTGAAAGAATTCCACATAGGAAATAGATCCTGAAAAGTTATTTTCATTGTGGTTTAATAGGTGTTGACAAAAAGGTATTTTGTGGCAATGTCACTCTTCCTCACAAATTGAGTATTTTCATTTATTGGCCAATTTCATAAAACTTAACATTCTAAAGAGGTTAACTTTTAAAAACGAACTTAAAAATAAGTACACATTGTTTAAAGACTTAAATTTCAAACAGACCTTCTCCCCTATAATTTTAGGCATTACTATTTCTGAGCATCAACTAAGCAGATCAAATGATTAAATACCCAACTCTCCCCATTTGTAGTAACAAACCGCTCCCCAAAGAGGTATAAAATGTTTAGAATAGAAAATGAATAAACATCTCAACTAGTAAAATTACTCCTTTTTCTGCATTAAAAAATAACTTGTGAAAAATGCAATGTAATTACGAAGTGTCATACTCAATTCTATCTCTAAAATAATACACGGCATAATTTTAACTAAGAGAAATGCTAGCTTCCCAAAATAGCATGATTGTTACCTTTTCCCGAGGTTTAAAAAATAAATATTACCATCATGACATCACTAGAAAGAAATTGAAGCATACAAGGAATAAACTATAGTTTCTTTTTATATCAAAATGTACTCTTGAAAATGTGTTTGGCACAGTGCTAAATCATATATAGTTAATACTAAATATTGCAGGATACAATAAAACCCTGGAGTTAATTGTTTACACCCTCTTATGGGAATGAAAATAATAGATACCAATTATTCAGAAGTCAGCCTATACAAACTGTATAAACAATACTTTATGTTTTGCTTTGAAAACCAGTGATATAATAAATTTTACATAAAAGACTGCAAAATAATATAAATGGATTTAAACAGATCTTTACAATAAGAAATTCAAATGGAAACAGACAAGTAACAAAGAGAAGTAAAAAAATTTATTGCAGTATTCGCTCCACCAGATTGCCTGGGGATCCCTTTTCTTGTACTGTTTTCAGGGTGACCTAATACATCAAAATCTACATTTACAAAAACTCCTTCTGCAGATAGGTCATAGATACTGCATGCTTTTTTTTTTTTTTTTTCAACAGAATAAATTATATATCCAGGAGATTCTGCCATTTTACAGCCTGGAAAAAACAATGCTTCCCTGGAAACTGGGCTAAGCTAAAGAAAGCCATCCGCTGCTAGGTTAAACTCCAAGAACACTTTATTAAGAACATTAACAGACTAATTTCCAACATTCACTTGTTTATTTTTTAAACAGAAAGTTTTTTTTTCCAAGATATAAACAATTTTTGTTAAACTATAATACAGTGGGAGTAAAAATGAACTGAGAATCTGTTTCTGCTGCACAACAGCGAAGGGAGCTCCCACACAAATGTTTGCCCAACATTTCCTTCTTTTGTTCCTGCATCCCAGGTTCCATTCTTACTCTTCATAAAACTGATTTTTTTTTTTTTTGCCAGAATGTTGATATTTCAAGTTTTTCTGCCTTTTAAAAAAATTCCTGTAAATTTGGCTGCATGTACAAATTCATTAGCTGGAAGTCCCATCCTTGGCGGCATACAGGGATCGTAAAGTCTGAACAACTTTATTAGTCAGCTTATTAGCACTCGTTAGAGCAATTTTTTTGTAAATAATGTCTGACTCTTTAATAGTGTCTACCCAAGGCACCAGTTTGCGGCCATCACGGCGCTTAGCCTCAGTCCAGGAGCCACTGTAGGAGCCTGCCATCCACTGAACACTGAAGCCACTGCTGGTTTTCTGTACTACTCTTGCAATTTGTGGTCGATCTTTGTACTTTGGACAGCAAATAGCGATGACATCCATGACGTCAACACTTTCATTCATCTGTGCTGCCAACTCCGTAGAGTCTGAATTTCGTTTTGACCTTCTCAATGACTAAAACATTGGGAGGGGGGAAAAAAGACGAAGTGTTACACAAAAGAATTTTAGTGAAATTTTTGTTTTTATTGCTTTTAATCCCTTGACGCCGGGAGTTGGGATTTCCCAGCACACTTCCATTGCCGGCAATGAGACGCACCGTGACCGCCAGCGCCAAGGGGTTAACATATACTTGTAAAACCATATAACTCTTAATTTGTACCCGTGTCTTTACTCTTATTGATATATAAAATTATATATACATATGAACCATAAAGCTACATAAAACTTAGCAACAATAAAAAAGGATAACACACATTAATACAATCCAAAGAAAAATTAATAACCCTTTATGCTGGATAAGTCTCATTTCTGTTTTTTCTTTTTTATTGTCTTTTATGTTAAACTTTCTACAAAAGGATGTATAAATGGTTAAGTAGAGAATCTCTATCTACAAAATGTTTTCTCTCATAAGTATTACATTACTTGGTGTACATTTAATAGACTGACATATATAAGCACATAAAAATCATTTTACGTAATACGCTGCGAAATACGTTGACTCCTCCTCCGCCTCACCCCTGAAGTGCCTCCTCCTCTATCCTCCCCATCACTTTCATCATCTTCTGTCTCTGCGGCTGCATTATTTTTAGGGCTGCCTCCTCCAAGCAGCGAGGTAATTGCTTTGTTCCGAGCATTTGTACTAGCCGACACCTCCCCTTCTTCTTCCTCTTCATCAGGGTCCAGATGTTCCATGAGAAGTTTGAACTACAAAAATTAGATATGAATTTAGAGTTAAGTAAATAATCTTAAAGAAGACTGTTAAGTCCTTAAATATTTCCTGTTTAATTTTTTCCTAAATCTTTTCTAGGCAGTAGTTGTGTGTGGGTTCTAGTTTATTTTTTATTTTTTAAAATATTTTACTTATTTATTTATTTGACAGAGAGAAATCACAAGTAGATGGAGAGGCAGGCAGAGAGAGAGAGAGGGAAGCAGGCTCCCTGCTGAGCAGAGAGCCAGATGCGGGACTCGATCCCAGGAACCTGAGATCATGACCTGAGCCGAAGGCAGCGGCTTAACCCACTGAGCCACCCAGGCGCCCGTGGGTTCTAGTTTAGAGGCTAAATAGATTTTAGCTATTGTCCAAGACAGGGCCTGGCAAATATATATATATATTTTTAAAAGATTTTATTTATTTATTTGACAGACAGAGATCACAAGTAGGCAGAGAGGCAGGCAGAGAGAGAGAGAGAGAGGGAAGCAGGCTTCCCGCGGAGCAGGGAGCCCGATGCGGGGCTCGATCCCAGGACCCTGAGATCATGACCCGAGCCGAAGGCAGCAGCCCAAACCACTGAGCCACCCAGGCGCCCCCTGGCAAATATTTTTTATAAAGTGCCAGATAGTAAATATTTCTGGCTTTGCAGGCCATATGGTCTCTGTCATTACTACATAACTCTACCATCATAGTGTGAAAGCAACTAGAGACAACATCTAAACGAATGGGCATGGCTATTTCAATACACTTTATTTAAATGAGCAGTGGGGGAAAAAATAAAATTAACAAACAAACAAAAAAAACAGGCAGCAGGGGCCAGGTTTGGCCCATAAGCTGGAGTTTGCTGACCCTGCTCCAAGTTATCAAGTAACCAGATAATTAATAATTAATTACTGATAAAAAAATTAATTACTGATAGACATCTTTCAAGTTCCCTACCCCCTTTGCCCTCTGCTAAAATAAGAAGATACAAGAGGAAGAAAAGGATGTTAAAGAATTTAAAAAGAGAACTAAAATAATTTTCAGCTTTGCAATATAAGGTTTGCGGTCAATGAATAACATGAAAAGCACTTTGCAGGTTTCATCGTTTTAAAAAATTATTTATTTTTGGAGAGCGAGAAGACAGAGAGGGAGGGAGAGAGAGCCAGTGTGTGAATAAGGAGCGGGAAGGAAGGGGGAGGGAGGAAGGGAAAAGGGGAAGCCGACTTCCACTAAGCAGGGAGCAGAGAGCCAAGGTGGGGCTCTATCTCCTGATACGGAGGTCATGATGGAAGCTGTACCCAGAAGTCAGACACTTAACTGACTGAGCCACCCAGGTGCCCCTGTGTAAGTTTCATTCTTGGTCAAAAATATTATTACTTATATTCAGCTCTTTAAGTAGATTAAAATAAAAAAATTATTTTTATTTTTTTAGGGACAATCTCAATCCCATGTTTTTAAACATAAACTTTCCTGTGATAAAATATGCACAAAACTTGCCATTCTAGTGATTTTAAAGTGTTCAATTCATTGCCATTAAGTATATTCACATGTTGTGTAATCATTATCACCATCATTTCCAGAACTTTTTTCATCCCAAACAGAAACTCATTCTGGACCTATTAAAACAACAGCTCCTCATTCCTTTCTCCCCCACCGGGGCCCCTGATAACCTTTTCCATTTTCTGTCTCTAGGAATTTGCCTATGTTTAAAGATATTTAAAAAACACATTTTACATACACATACTCTCACATACCTGCTAAGTGAGTATTTATGGAGGATGCATATAAGTACACAAGCCTGTATTACCCTTCTGTAAGGACACATGAAAAAGCAGGAACACTGGTTGCCAGGAAGGAGAGCAAGAGAATGGCTGAGGAGTGCAGGAGGATGACTTTTCCTGATTTTTGCTTTTAGGAACTATAAACCATGTAATCTACTGAATTAAAAAGAAATACATAAGTGGGCATGGCTCTTCCCTGAAACTTGCCTATAGAATCTCATTCTCACTAAACTAACGTGAGTGGTGGACCAGCGTTTTCAAGGACGAAATATGATGCAATGGGTGAAGTGGGAAAGGCAGGCAGGCTTCAAGTAACTCGTTAAAACCACATAGAGAAAAATAATCCTGATGGTTCATGAAGCTTCCATGTAAGGGAGGGAGCTATCTCCGTCCAAAGAATTTAATTTTCAAAAAAGTATTATTAGAAAATATACTTTGGCTTTAGTACTCACGTCTAGATACTGTTTTACTATACTCCTCTTCACATCTTCAGTGATTTTGGAATTAGCCATATCACTCCGCAGGAAGTCCAGTGTTTGTTTGGGATGAAAATGAACTCCTGTTTTTCGGTTTATCGCCTTATCATACACTTTCGCAGATTCAGATGGAGAGTATTTCTGAATTTTACTGTTTTGGGAAAACAAAGTCATTGACTTTAAAATTTTTTCAGGCATTTATATTTAAAGTGATTGTAGTTAAACATCACTTACTAATAAACTTTTGTCACAGAGATTTCAACTAGTGAACTTCTACACAAAAATAATTTTAAAAAGGGACGTAAACACATAAAGGCAAAGATTAAAAAGAATAATATGCTCGTTTCCAACAGTATTTGTCTTGAATAGAGGGATCATTTAAATGTAAGTAATTTCTCAAGTCTGTTTTTGAATACCATGATAATGGCTGGAGAACAGTATCAATATAAATATTGGTTTACCTCCTACTTTCTTATCCTCCAACTATTCATCCTCTACACAGCAGCCAGAATGTTTACAAACCTGTTTCATATTATTAACAACTCTGGCTCAAAAATCTTCTCAACTCTCTAGCACTGCTCCAAGACCTTACAGGGTTTTACATTATTTTGAACTAGTTGCCAATCTTTAACATCAAGGTATTTCTCATAAAAACCTGGATTATCTAGCTTCTCTTGAACAAGTGGAAGCCCCTGGCCACATCATGCCCACCTTCTTCCATGGTAACAAACTGATGAATGTCTGAGTAATACCTGAGCCCCTTAAATAAAACGTTCTCTTTCTAGTTTGCCAGAGAATTTCTACCAAATCTACTTTACTCTGTTTCATGATCTGTCCTCTAAGAACATATGACTTTGTGATTCCTAGTAAAGGTTTCCATGAATATGAAAAATGACCAAAGTTTCATGGGTATAGGCAGAAAAAAAGATACCTATAGCCACTAATCAGGGGTAAACTTATAGGGCACTATAATATATAGTTGCTAATCAGTCACTAATCAGGGGTAAACTTATAGGGCATTCACAACAATCAGCACTTTCCTGTCTCTTACTTTACAGAGTACATTAAAGACCATTTGGGTTCTCCTGGAGCTCAGTCTAGTTGGTCTGCATCTATTCTTTATTCATAGCTCTTTGAAAACTTAAATTTGCGACCTATTTTAATAGTTGCAGCCTAATTTTCTAGTAAGATCTATTTAAGGAAATCAAAGTAAGTTCTTTCACTTAACAACGCAATTAGTGAATGTTTTTCCTCTCTTAAAGAGCAAACAAATTGTGGTATATTACGAACAAAATTATTATACAGCAACAATAAGGAACAAACTCCTTCTTTTAAAAGGGACATTTTAAATATGTAAGTAAACATGCAATCAAAACTGGGTTTCACTGCTAGAGGGAAGAGGGTGGGAGGGATGGGGTGGCGAGGTCACGGACATGGGGGAGGGTATGTGCTATGGTGAGGAAAAAAAGATTACACACACACACAAAACAACTGGGTTTCGTATTTCTTTGTAATTTGAACAGGGTAAAGGTTTTCTTCTCACTGGTTATGTAACCTTACCTATCAGAAAATCCACAGAGATTCTTCAAATGTTGTTTTAACATCAGAAGCAATAAAATACCCTGGGAGACATTTGCAAATTCAATTAAAGGAGCTGAATTTTCTGGCAAACATTTCATCACTGAATTTATATCATCTTCTGAATCTGAATCTGAATCTGAATCTACACGTTTTCGTGACTTCCGAGGCCTGGAAACTTCTTCTTCACTCTCACTTGACTCATTTTCCTTACTAGGTGATGATTTTCTCTCTTTCCTTTTGTCTTTTACCATTGACTGGGGAAAAAAAAAAGGAAAAACAGTAACAAAATACGACTAATAAATAATTGTGCTCTATTCATAATCATCAAAAAGCATCTCTACATTAATATTTTATGTATTGAAACCTTCTGACTTTCCATGAACAACAATTAGGTTCCAAGACTAAACAAAGTCATATATAATCTATATAATCCATTGCTCTGATGCCCCCCTCCCTAAAAGCTCTTCTCAAATATCGAAGAGAAACAATTTTGTTATAGGATAGAGATGAAATATAAATTAGTTATAAAAATATCGATTTGGTATAGGTAAGCCACTAGAGGAAAAACACTAATTATAATTTAAGTAAGGGCGCTTAATTTAAGTGCCTGGCTGGCTCAGTCAGTAAAGTGTGTGACTCTTGATCTCAGGGTCATGAGTTTGAGCCCCATGTTAGGCATACTCATTATTTAAAAAAACAGTGTTACATGTAATTTAACTGAAGAGAATATAATAGGCTTTAACACCTCAACTTCTATCAAACTCTCCCTTTTAAGAACTTCTCAATAATATGCAACTTTTCTTAAATTAGTTAAATCCTGTGGGTATTTTTTTTTGTACTTTACGAAACTTTTAGCGCTTAAAAAGAAAGTCCGCTGGATTTAACAGAGGGGAAAAGACCAGATTACAAAGCAATTATAACTGTTTAAGAAGAAATAAAACTGGAGAAACATTTATAAGTATATTTGTAACAGTAAGTGAAGTGAAATAAAAATATGATGGCTAAAGTTTCTGGGAAATGATTAACTTCTCAAACTTTAAGGGGCACCTAGGAATTTTGTTAAAAATGCAGACTGTTTCAGCAGGTCCAGAGTGGGACCTGAGGTTCTGTTGGTTCTAACAAGATCTCAAGTGAGGCCAGTGCTGCTGGATCTTGGTGCACATTTTAAGCAGCAAGGGTTTAGTTACCTCTATAATTCCAACCCTTGGGTATTATAATAATCTCCCTGATGTACTACTGTGATCGGGGGAGCTCTGAGCAAAACAATTTTGTAAAATGAGATCTACTTGCATCATCCGGCACACGAAAATATTCCAATTAATTTTTAAATAATTAACTGAGTGCCTACTAGGTGTTCAAGTGCTATACTGGGTGCTGTTACAGTGAAACCAATTACATTTCCTCCTACAAACGGTAAGAGAAGACATACAGAGAAAACTGGGTGAAGATTTGGGGCACAAAATACGCCAGTTCCGTTAGGATACTAGTGTTCAGGGATAGGAGATCAACAGTATTATACATTTCGTTTTTCCTTATAAGTAAGGTACCTATTTATATCTCTTCAAGTATACTATTGTGATCTACAGCATTACCAGACTTCTAGAATAGCAAGATGCTTTAAAATGGGATTTAAATGAATATATGAATGGACACCAAACACTTAAGATCAGTGCTTAAAGTAAGAGAAAAAAAGAAGTGGGATGGCTTATCAAAAGAACAATATATATTTATATATTTATACACTATAAATATATATATATATATATATATGTGTGTGTGTGTGTGTGTGTGTGTGTGTGTATGTGTGTGTATATATTTCCACTTAAATAATCTGGAATGGAATGGTTTTAGGTCTTTCTTAATAGAAATGAAATGGCCACCCACTTCTTCTCCCCAATTCAAGCACTGCCCCAATTTTAATAAATTCATTAGAAAGACTTTACCTGTGGAAAAAAAAAAAAAAAAGAACAATGGAAACAAAACAGTGAAAAGAGCATGCCTGCACTTTGACAGATGCATTAAGAATAGTAATGTGTGTAACTTACCTCCTTGAATGACTGCAGTAGGTTACTACCAGAAACTGAGAGTGTAATGTCTATATGATGCATTATAAACAACGGCTCTTCCTGTGTCTGGTATGGAAAACAGGCTAGATTGTCTGCTATATACAAGAGCATATTCACTTCTGTTTTCTGTAAATTTTAAAAAAAGGTACACATGTTTAGTGGATAATCTAGAAATCCATCCAAAAAGCCTTTTTAGAAAAAGTATCAGAGGGCACTTTCACCTCAGTCAGTGTTTCAGAAAGAGAAGGGTAAGGGAGGGAGGGAGAGAGCGGGGGAGGGGCAAGAACAGGGGAGGAGGGGCACATAACTGGATTTTATAAAATAATCTTACACCCATTTAAAGAGATTTCATAATGACTTATACCATGGACCTCAAGAAGGGAAGAGGTGAAATTTTTCTGTGCACCCAAGTGGAACTCCCTGCAGTATTCTTATAAAGTATATGGGATTTTTATGATAAATCCATACCACATCAGAAAGTATACATATGAATTCATAATGATTTGTCATTGTGCTTCTAGGAGTTTAACCCATATGGAGATCAGTTACACACAGTTACTATTCTGCCCTCAAAAATAAGTGGTAATCATAGTACTAACATGTGGGTTAAAAAAAAAAAAATCAAAGTTCATGTATTTAAAAACATTTGTCCATTTCCTACATATCCAGTATCAGTCATTCTGACAGGGCCATATCATAGTCTCACATGATAAAAACTCTGAGGGAGGCAAAATTTAAGGCAAAAGTTATGGTTACTACTAGTTATTTGCTTTAAAAAGAAGTAATAGAGACTTTCAGCATTTCATAATCATATAGAATGAATATAAACAGAAACGCACATTAAAATTTAAATTCCTTTAAAACACAGCTTAGGAAAAAAAAAAAAAAAAAAAAAAGGAAAGAGAAAATACAGCAGTCAAAACACACTCCCCGGGATGCCTGGGTGGCTCAGTTGGTTAAGCGGCTGCCTTCGGCTCAGGTCATGATCCCAGCGTCCTGGGATCAAGTCCCACATCGGGCTCCTTGCTCGGCAGGGAGCCTGCTTCTCCCTCTGTCTCTAGCCTGCCACTCTGTCTGCCTGTGCTTGTGCTCTGTCTCTCTCTCTCTAACAAATAAATAAAATCTTTAAAAAAAAAAAAAACACACACACTCCCCTCTCCTGCCATCTCACCATCCTGCCATGCAAACAACCCAAACCCAGCTGTGGCATCAGCAACAACAAAATCCCAAAGGACAAATGCAATAGACTTGCTAAGTCTATTTTTTGTTTTTTAAATATGTATCAATTCCTATGTGTTAAAAGTTGGGGAAATGCAGACATAGGACTCCACCTTGTCTATTAGTTTTTTTGTTTTTTTTTTTTTAAAGATTTTTTTTTATTTATTTGTCAGAGAGAGGGAAAGAGAGCGAGCACAGGCAGACAGAATGGCAGGCAGAGGCAGAGGGAGAAGCAGGCTCCCTGCCGAGCAAGGAGCCCGATGTGGGACTCGATCCCAGGACGCTGGGATCATGACCTGAGCCGAAGGCAGCTGCTTAACCAACTGAGCCACCCAGGCGTCCCTTGTCTATTAGTTTTAACACCAATTTATATATGTATTTTTTTCTCCTAAAACTGAAAATGTTTAGGACTATTCTGAATAAACCTTTCTAAAACTCTGAAATTCTTCAACTTTGGTCATAAAAAAAGTCCTATATTGCTCGTTCCTTTAAAAATTTAAATTTCTGATGCGCCTGGGTGGCTCAGTGGGTTAAAGCCTTTGCCTCCACCTCAGGTCATGATCCCAGGGTCCTGGGATCGAGCCCTGCATCCTGCTCTCTGCTCGGCAGGGAACCTGCTTCCCCTTCTCTCTCTGTCTGCCTCTCTGCCTACTTGTGATCTCGCTCTGTCAAATAAATAAATAAATCTTTAAAAAAAAAAATCAAATTTCTTAAAAGAATACTCTAGAGCTGCTCCTGCCATGTCTTCCTCACCACTCTTCAGTCACAATCAAGCTTGTGTCCCTCACTCTTTGATGGCTGCTACCTAATCTCGCCCCATTTCTTTTTTTTAAATATCTTATTCTCCTTGACTTCTGAGTAGTACCGGACATTACTGTCCACCCCTTCCTTCCTGAAATTTTCTTCTTCCTTAGTTTTCTCTTCCTACCTCTTTGACTAATCCTCTATGTCCTTCTCAACTCCTTTTCAACAATCCTATTATTTTCTCAGGTGCTCAGGACAAAAATATTCCAGTTCTCCTTTGACGATTCTCACACAGCCTTACTTGATTTATTACTTCTTCACAAAACTTCTTTCCTTCCCTACTGTCATATAATAGATCAATCCCTTGTTGCCTCCAGTGTGAACACAACGCTAAAAAAAAAAAAAATCCATATTCCTGAGATGCTCTTTGGCATCTCTCCTCTTTATTTTATTTAATGCTGTTTTTGGTTTTTCACTGTCTACCAGATCCTCCATAAACCATGCCTCATTATGACCTTTCTGCTCCAGTCAAATAATCATCTATTTGTTATCTTCTACACATTCTTATCTTTGAACCTTTATTATCTTTTTACCCCTGGCTTAAGCAGTGGATCTATCTCATTTAACCTCCCAGGCCTTCAGTGATTTGTTCCTCCTCTGACATCCTTTGTTGGGACTAGTCAGGACACAGCACTGCATTATGACAGCTGAATTATCAGCTAAGCACTGTGCATGCCGGGGTGACAGAATACTGAGCTAATGACAGAGAGCAGGACAATGAAACCACACAGGAATGAAGCTCAGGAGATGAGACAAGGACTAGAGCAGAATCAACAGTACAAACCACCTGGCACGTAGAGTATGTCAACCTTAACGTTTTTACTTCCTTTATATTGAGTTCTATCATCACAATTGGAGGGAGGTAAGATCAGTGAGGGAAGACTACTATATCACACCATTTCGACTCCTAGCATGATGATGCCCTCTACACAATGCAAACTTAATACTGATGATGATATGATGGTGGTGGTGGTGACAATGATGATTAAATTATATTTCAAGTATTTCTGAAATAGATGCTTGCAATATTTATTTGCTAGATCACGTACAAAAAAATTTCACGTAGCACTTAAAAAGAAGAGGTCTAGTATGTATCTACATCCTGGCAATTTAAATTTTGTTTTATTTTTAAAAATTCTAGTTTGGGGATAATAACAAAGTCAACCTTTAAGTGAGTAAAACACAAAAAACCCCCACAACCCTTCTTTTGTTCTTTTCAAAACTTTACACACACATAGGCTAACTGGTAAGCTCTATGTGGGCAGATACTACATCTGTTCCATCTACTATTTTATCTTCATCTCTTAGCATGATGACTACCACACATGGCAGGTGCTGAATAAATATTTATGCAAAATGAATGAATAAATTAAGAGATAAGCTTAAAGAACAGGTTGTTCTTGCAACTTGTACAATAACCCAAAGGATCAAAACTGTAATTACACAAAAGTGGGCTCTTCATTAAGGAAGTCAAGTTGAACAAATTAGGATCTCAGCAGCCAAAAACCTACAACAGTTATTCTAACAATATTTGGGCGTGACAGAAATAAGTGCAATTTCACCTTATTTAGTGAAATAACCTATCCCCCGCTCCCAAGTGACAGTTTAGTGATTGAAAGTTATGCTTAAAGGAAATGTTATCGAAGTTTATAAGACATTCAGTATGGAGACACAATTATATTTTATCCCTCACTGTATTTGTACTCATGCAAAATTTTCCCTCCCAATTTGACTATATACCTTATACTTACTACAGGAGACGTAGAGAAACACATACTTAATACAGTCATTATTATTTACTAAAATGGTAATATTTTCAAAATGGTGACTACTTTAGGCATAAAATTTACAGAACATTTATTTTCGTAAAATAGTAAGTTTTTATGCTTACAGCTGTGTCATCAAAGAGGTTGAGTAAAGAAATCAGAAAGGCCCGTCTGTGCTGGCGGTTTCCACGGATCATGGAGTAGAGGTGTGAACACAAAGCACTAGAGGACTCATCTTGTCTGAAACCCCTTACAGGATCTTTTAGGCATGTGTTGATTGCCTGTTGTACCTGGTAAGACATCTTCATACCAGCCACTGCTTTCATCTGAAATCAATAAAAGCCTCATTTTTGACATGGAAATTAAGAATCAAATGTTTGGCTTATTTAAAATAATAAAATCATGAACTCAAGCGGCAAAAGGAGTATCAGAGATTACTGTTGCAACCCCCTTGTTTTATGTAAGAAAAAAATATCAAGAACCAGAAGAGCCATTACTGTCAACTTCACACAGTAGGGACCAGAACCCATGCATCCTTATTTTTAGTCCAGTCACCTCTAGCTCAATCTTAAGAGTTAGTCTTAAACACCTTGGGTGAGAAACTTAGTTTCGTGTTTGGAAGTAAATACTATGCAAAAGGTTTTATTCTAATATGAATATGGACAGGACATTTATCAAGGTAATGGTATACCAAAGAAAGACATTTAAGTTTAGGGGATACAATTTAAAAACACATACATGAATGAATCCAGCATATTTTTTGTCTATTTCCACAAGTTGCTGATCAGCCTTGTTCCTCATAGCTGGTTCCGGGTCTGTTCCCATAGCAATTAAATATGGCACACACTAAAATAAAAATAAAGGTATTCTTGCAGTGCAAATCAATCAACAAATAAGTGAATGAAAGGATTTGTAAGACATCACAGTAGTAAAAGCTCTGTATGGTCATGACATATATAAAACTTGCTGTATACTGGGATATATATATTTAGCTTTACAGGCCTTCCTATAAATGTCATATCTTAGTGTTCTTTTAAAAATGATTCATCTTGGGGCACCTGGGTGGCTCAGTGGGTTAAAGCCTCTGCCTTCACTCAGGTCATGATCCAGGATCCTGGGGTCAAGCCCAGCATAGGGCTCTCTGCTCAGCAGGGAGCCTGCTTCATCCCCACCCTCCCGCCCCCACCCACCTGCCTCTCTTACTTGTGATCTGTCAAATAAATAAATTCTTTAAAAAAAAAAATTCATCTTCCCTTAAAGGGGGAAAAAAAAAGCAACGAAGCACCAGCAAAAACACTGATGTGGCGAAACTGAAACAATTTCAGTGTTAAGCAGTTTCTTTAAACATAGAGCTCCTACACTAAGATTATCCACTTAAGATTATGACATATAATACAAATATATAATCTAATACTTTTTCAAGCTTGACTGAATTCGGTATGTAAAGATAACATAGGACACAAAGTAACTTGTCTTCCAAATTTCAAAACTGGGAAAATATAAATTCTTCCACAGTACTGATTTTATATAGGGCTTTAATGATCAGTCAGTCTGATAGCTACTGTTTTGTTAATAGCAAATCCACTGGATTTCTAAAGTCAAAGAATCTGAACCAGTGGTGAGACCTGAAAACAATAAACAGCTTAAAAATAAACAAAAGCACAGCATTAACTGAAAAGGATGATCATGGATTAAATCCTGAATCAGGGGGAGTAGGTCCATAAAAAATATTACTGACTTGGGGCACCTGGGTGGCTCAATCAGTTAGGCATCCAACTTTGGGTTTCAGCTTGGGTCATGATCTTAGGGTCATTGAGACTGAGCCCTGCATGAGCTCCATGCTCAGTGATGAGTCTGCTTCAGATTCTTTCCTTCTTCTTCTCCCTCCCCCTCTGCTCCTGCCCTGGCTTGCATTCTCTCTCTCTCTCACTCAAATACACACACACAAAAATAAAAGCTTTTACTGGCAAAATCTGAAAATGGGACTATTATTAGATAAGATTGCATCAATGTTAAATCTCCGGAATCTGATGACTCCATTATGATTTTTTTTTTAAAGAGTTTATTTATTTATTTGACAGACAGAGATCACAAGCAGGCAGAGGCAGAGAGAGAGAGAGAGAGAAAAGCAGGCTCCCTGCTGAGCAGAGAGCCCAATGCAGGGCTCGATCCCAAGACCCCGAGATCATGACCTGAGCCAAAGGCAGAGGCTTTAACCCACTGAGCCACCAAGGCGCCCATGAATTATGATTTTGTAAGAGAATGTCTCTGTTCTTAGAAAATATATATATGCTGAAGTGTTCAGAGGTAAACAGTTACAGTGATATCACAATATTACTATCAAATGATTCAGAAAGAAGCGTGTGTATCAAGAGAGAGATAAAGGAAATATAGCAAAATGTTAATACTGAATGAATACAAGTGAAGAGAATATAAGGGAGTTTCGCTGTGCGCTCTTGTAATATATATTTTTTTAAGATTATTTATTTATTTATTTGACAGAGAGAAATCACAAGTAGATGGAGAGGCAGGCAGAGAGAGAGAGAGAGAGGAAACAGGCTCCCTGCTGAGCAGAGAGCCCGATGCGGGACTCAATCCCAGGACCCCGAGATCATGACCTGAGCCGAAGGCAGTGGCTTAACCCACTGAGCCACCCAGGCGCCCTTTTGTAATATTTTTGTTTAAGTGTGAAATTTTAAACAAGTTTTAAAAAGCAAATATAATAATAAAAAACACAACCAACTAAGGCCATTCAGAATACCAGCAAAGATTCCTAAGTATCTCAAAAATTCAAGAGTCTCAACACATTACATTTTCTTATGTGATCTTGATGATGATGACCCTGGATCATGAACTGGCTAAATACTCATTAGGGTGTTTTATTTCAGGACATAGGAAGAATATAACATATTCACATATAGCATATTTTAGGAAAAGTTCTATAACAAACAGCCAAAATAAAAATTTTAAAGGATACAGGCTTTTGGTTATTTAATAAATTCCCTTCTGTAGCTTATGGTACTGTCCTGAACATGTCAGATGGACGGTGTACACACTACTGCAGCATTAGGTAACAATCCTTATTGACGCTGACATGTCTTTATTATGTCAGTTAGTCCTCACTTCAATGCTTTGAGGTATTAGTAGTTGATACTACCTCCAATGTACAGATGAAGGACCTGAACTTAGGTAATATAATTTACTTCTCTATGGACTAAACCCCCCCTGCTTAACAGTTAGAGAATAATCTTACCCCCAGTTAACTCTCCTGACATTACAGGCTATTGGTTCTTAGGGATGAGTCAATACGGATTAAAACAAATCATCCCTACTTAGAAAACTGATTCCAAGTTCATATTCTGCCAATATAAACTGGAAATCTGCTGAAGAGACAAAATCATGAATAGAAGGGTATTTTATAGTAACGACAACATAGGAGATGGATTCTTAAGCACTTAGGACAAAGAAACTTAACAAGTAAGATTAAAAAAAAGAACTACTATCTTTTCTTTAATCACAATGTCATCAAATGGTAACAAATTTGGCTCTTTTAGTAAGTGCTCCACTTTAAAACATACTTACCTGAACTGGATGAATGAGACCTTGGTTTAGGGTCAATGCAATGACATTCAGAGCAAAGTGGCGTACACTTGACTGAGTGTGAAAAAATGCTTCCAGCACCTGTTTGAGGTAAAGCTGCATGATGGAACTACTCATCCCTGAGGACACGTCACCCATTTCTTTTAGATCTTCTTGTTTTGCAACTTTCTTCCCTACAAAAGTAAACATATTAAGGACATGTATATTACCTTCATGAAATACACCAAGTTAGGCCACAACCAAAAGCACAAAAACTATAGCTAGTGCTCTGGCTCAGTGGCTATTAATATTTTTATGTGTATATCTCTGCCAGAGACACCTTTGAGAACCTGAGGAGAACTATAATCTCTATCCTCCTGCAAAATGTTAATGTTTGTACATACACTAAATTTCAAAAACTATTTTAGGGAGTTTATAAATACCCTAAAGGCTAGCTATGGTCTTAAGATTCTTCTTTAACAGAATGTCTTCATTTACTAGGTAAGGAAATTCAGATGTCTGAATTACAAAACAGAGAGTATTCTAACTGTTGCCAAACTGTGAAATTTAAAAATAAATTTTTACTTACAGTCTCTATCTGCTTGTTGCATCCTTGTATCCTCTTCTTGTAAGTAGGTTTGGAGATTTTTTAACACTTGTATTTTTAAATTTACTGAAGAGTTCTTATCAGATAAAATGTTATTATATAGATTTTTCACCTCTTGCTCGAACATTAGACTTGGATGCTGAATAAAGGCAAATCCTAATGAGAGAGAAAAAAGTATCTTGATATAGTCATATTAAAATTAAATATAATACTTAATGAAAATATTGATAAATTATATAAAGAGTTCCTTATTTCAAAAATTAAAACTTAAAATGACTGGAAAAATATATATGCTAATGGCCTTACCCAGAGAAGTATTAGAGCAGGTACTTCTTTCCCCATGAATTAAAAACAAGAAATTGCATTTCAAAGGAGAATTTCACACAAGAGGAAACCTTGAGGAGGGAGCAGGGCCTATTGGCTAGGGGAGTGGATTAGGAGTCAGGTGTCTTGGGTTCTATTCCTGGTCCACCACTGACTTGTAGTGTGACCTTGGGTGAGTCACATAATCTCTCTGTGCCTCAATTCTCCATCTGTAAAATGGGGACAATAATATTTACCACCCACCTACCTCAAAGGGATGTTTTCAGGATTTAAGAGGTAAAGTCTGCAAACATTTTTTGGAGCCCTAGCTGAAAGTACTACATTGGCATTATTAAAAATTAATATATATTTATCCATTTGATGAAACAGAATAATTCTAGAATAAACTAGAGCTAACAATATTTTCCTTTTATTTTTTATGGCATTATAATGAAGCCACAATGCTGAATCCTATAATCATAAGTTAATAAGCAGCAAAATAATATTATTCATGCTTATTTATACAAAACGCTTATTTATGTAAGATAAAATGAAGATCCTTAATGACGGTAAGTATTACTGATGCCAAAAAAATAAACTCAAAGCATAGAGTGATCAGATAACTAATCCAAGGTCACACAGTATAATTATGGCCCAAGCAAGATGTCATTTATTAACTGGTCTAAAGCCATTATTTTCTACAAAGCGCTACTTTTTCAAGTTAAAATTTGCACTATTTGTTCTTTGAATTAACACTTTTAAGTTCTGTCACTTCATATAACTTACGTCCAGACTGAATATTAAAAGGTGCACATTTGGCTTGAAGGTAACACTGTACTAATTTAACTCCCTAAAGTAAGTGATACCTGAATTTTTAGTAAATTTGCTATATGTAATTTTCTGAAGGGGATGAAGAAGGAATATTAAGTTTAACTTTATTTAAAGAAATCAGTTAAGTATTTAGTGAGGTTTAGGTAACCAAAAATTTATTAATCACTCTTGTTCAAAAGACTAATATAAACAATTGCTCATGCATATTAAATTCTAAAACTTGTTAATGCTACCAAATAAAGTTTTTGTGATGAACAGAGAGGTTACATGACTTGCTCAAGGTCATCCAGAAAGTCACTGGCTGAGCCAAGAATGGAACCCAGGTGTCTTAACCCCTAGTCCTATATTCTATACAACAAATCCTACTGTGAATAGAAACATATTTAAATAAAAAAACAGTTTAGATTCACATTATTGTAAAATTTGTCCAACCTCTCAAACAACCAAAACTATAAAGAAATTTAGATTTAACTTACCTAGACCAATGATGGCTTTTGTTTGTACTTCTTCATCTGAATGTTTTGTAAAATACATTAATAGTTCAAGTACTTTATCCTTTATATTAACCTAAGGGGGGAAAAAACACATTCAAGGAAATGAAGAAGAGTAACTTCAATCAGCTTTCAATCATAAAGGAAAAAACCTAAAAGCAAACAGTGAGAATTTCCACATGTAAACTTTACTAAGGAATAAATCATCCATAAATCTTTATAAATCCATAGATTTTAGAACAGTGAAATTAAAAATAAAAGTCTGTGACAAACAAGTTTGTGTAAGAACACAAATTAACAGACTGTTCCATCACTGAGAAAATTAAAAATAAATAAGTAAATAAAGTCAGCTGCTTACCCAGCATGTCTTCTGTTACAGAGCTGATAGAGCTTGTATAACTTCTTGTTATGAACCAGTAACAAACAGTGTGTAGATCAGAGGCTAGTCTGAGAACCATGTTTTGGGTTGCACTGCTTCAGAATTCTCATTAACCCAGACTACTCTAATGCTGCTTTTATCCTGGGTCATTAGTAATTTTCAGTTCACAGAGTCCTATTTTTTATAGCATACTAAGTAATTAATATTAGAATCTTTACCTTACTGTTGCCTTTAAAATCCTCTAGATCAAAATCAAAATGCCGACATAGAGCTCCAACAGTGAAAAGGGATCTGAGAAGTGCTGGTTTGTTTGTTAGAAGTGAGGTGTTATTTGGGTCTTCCTGGTGCTGACTTTTTAATTTTGAAATGGCACCTATTAAGATAAGTAATATTTATTTACAAGAAACCTTTTATCCTTGAATTATTATCTTTAAATAATTACTGCTAGGTTGTTACAATTAAATTTTACTAATGTTTCTAAGTATCACACACATCTAGAATTATGAGGGCATAACTTACAGCTGAACGAATATAAGAAAAAAAAAAGATATTTAAATTTTATTTTACATAGAAGGCAAAAAAACCTACCAACATTTAATGTGAGGTAAATTCCTGAAGTAATTATACTGAATTCTTAAGGAAATATAAGATACTAGAAAATATTGCTTCTGAGAATGCAATAGACGACAATCACACCTCTTAAAATTCCCTTAATGCTGTCTTTATCAGAGGTGTGTGTGTGTGTGTGTGTTTAATATTTTATTTATTTATTTGACAAAGAAAGACTGGGAAAGAGGGAACACAAGCAGGGGGAGTGGGAGAGGGAGAAGCAGGCTTCTTACTTAGCAGCAGGATCTGAAGTGAAGGCAGACACTCAATGACTGAGCCACCCAGGCGCCCCTATCAGATGTGTTTTTAAGGAGGAGCTAGTACAGGATGTAGAAGGATAATTTTAAAGCCCAGGCACTGAACTTACCGTAGTATCTATTGAAACACGCCCATACGAATTTAAAATTTTGAGTCACTTTATTTACAACTGCCCCAAGACAGCTCACACAATGTTGCACCACCTAAAAGATACAGAAAATGTTAGTTTAGATAAAAGCTGAAGACAAAGGTAAAAACATGATTTAGTTAGCATTTATGAATGTTATACTAATCAATGCAGAGATGGTAAACTGAATGCTTACAGTCATGCCATATTTGATGATAAGCTTCATTAGATCTTCTTCAATAGTGGCAAGGAAAGTTTCACTTGGATGCTCCATCAGTGGTACAACCAGTTCCAGGATTTTTGCAACATTGCAGATAACCATGAAATCATTTTGTGTCTACAATGATAAAATCAGTGCTTTATGAATATTAAAATCTAACAAGAAACTATATATACCCTTATGTATTTAAGGGGTTGAGGTATTACCTATGTAAAGTTTCAGTTGAAAAAAAAAATTAGAAAAGAGCTTTTTTAAGATATGGAAGGAAGAACATCAGACAGTGTCAGGAACCTGGATTTTAGCTCTGCCACCAATTTATCATGTAACTTTTGGATCACTTAGTCACAATGCTACAGTTATTTTTTCCCCCCTAAAATGCAACATAAGCCAATTCTGAACAAGGGTATTTAAATACCCTTTACTTTACTAAGTAAAGTACTTTACTAATAAAGTACTTTACTAAGATTGATACTGTTTTAAGGTTAGTATTTTTCAAACTGTGTATGTTAATCTAGTAGTTCTCAACTGGAAGGGTAAGTCTGTTCCTACAGGATATTTAGCAATATATGGAGAAATTCTTGGTTGTCACATTAGGGGAGTTGGGGGGATGCTACTGTCCAGTGGATAGAGGCCAGGAATACTGTCAAGCATCCTACAATGCTCAGAATAGTTCTATACAACAAAGAATAATCTGGCCCTGTCAATCGTGCTGAGGTTGAGAAGCCTTGTGTTACTGCTTTTTTTGACAGATGCAAATAGAGAATCCCAAAGCTAATTATAAGACCTCCTTATTTTAAAATTTGAAATATTAGGTTTTTAATTTTTAAAAAGTTTAGAACTTTGATTAAAAATGAAGCAGTTTTAAAAAAATAGGTAGAATATTAAAAACAACACCCAAAAGGTTAGTGTAGAATTTATAATCAAGTCTCTTTCAAAAAACAAAAAAAGTTTCTTTCTATCCAGTATCCTCCAGTCACCCAGTTCCTCTGCCCTAAGGCAACCAAAGTTACTAGCTATTTTTGTGAAGCAAGGCATTCAACATGTTTTTATCTAGTCAGGTTATCACTCTTTAGTGTTAGCAACAGGTTACTAACACTTGTTTTGGACACTGAGCTTATTACCTCTCACTTAAAAAAAATCCCCATCTTACATTCATCCATCCTTTCAGCACACCCAGAGGATTAAATAAAACATAAGTAAGATGAATAGTCTAAGTAACATAGAAATCCTGTCATTTCCAGCCCTCTCCCACTCCCACCTGCTTTAAATAATAGGTGCATGGAGTAAAGTAGACTGGGGATGAAGAATTTTTGTTAAGATAAATTCACCTGAGAATCATAGTTAAAATTTTTGAAACTACTCTTAACACTTCTCACCTAGAAAGTCAAGTAAAATAATTAACTTAAATCTAGAAGAAAAATTTAAAGGCAGAAATCGTGAAGGAAAAGAGCAGAAGAATGTAATACTAAGAAAAATACTTTAAATGACTATAACATAAGATGCTTCTTTAAAAAAGTTCCACAATTCAAAGGTAAAATGGTCAAATGATATAGTCAAATCACAGAGAATCAAGTGCAACTGGTTAATATCATAAGAAAGACATTCAACCTTCTTGGACATCAGGGAAGGTAAAATGAAGCAAGAATGAACTATTCCTTTATACCCTACTGGCAAAGAGTGTAAAAATGACATAGATTGTCATATACTGGTTTCCATAGAGCTATAAAACATGTCCATCAGCAATTTGGAAAAATCTATTAAAAAACCCAAACCCAAAAGAATATTCCCTTAATCTAACAAGTCCATTTCCTAAGATCCATCCCAAAGAAAAAAAAGCACCCCAATTTAAAGGTATATGAGTAGGGATGTTTATTAAGAAACTGTTTGTAGTGCCTATCAATAGGAAACAATGTAAAAACCTGCCAAAATGGAAAATGGTTAAATAAATCACAGAACACTTATAAGATGGATACTGTGTACATATATAATACATATATATTAATATGATATGCATATAACTTGATTTAAAAAAAAACTGGTCAACCAGTTATATATGTGTGTATATGTGCACAATTACAGAAGTATGGATACAGTATGTAAGGAAACTCCAGGTTGTTCATCCCGAGATGAAGAATAAAGATGGAGGGAGGCAGGATAAAGAAAACAAAAAATTTTAAATGTGTCTAATATATAGATGGCCTCATTTATATAAAACTCTGCGTGTATGTGTATAAAACTTTCCAACATTCATCCTTCCTTTTAGCATACCCACAGGATTCAATAAAAAATATATTTATAGATCCTTTTCTAGTTCATAAGCATGTTGAGAGGGTGTTCACACTCTTTTTTTTTTTTTTTTAATTCATTTGACAGACAGAGATCATAAGTAGGCAGAGAGGCAGACAGAGAGGGAGGGGGAAGCAGGCTCCCGGCCGAGCAGAAAGCCGGACGTGGGGCTCGATCCCAAGACCCTGGGATCATGACCTGAGCTGAAGGCAGAGGCTTTAACCCACTGAGCCACCCAGGCGCCCCAGGTGTTCACACTCTTATGGGACATGTGCCTCCCTTACACCCTGTTATAACCTTGGCACATTACCCATCTGACATGATAAAAAAATACATAAATACGCACATATGTATATATACACACACAAACAGACACATAAAAACTGTATAAAATGTTTTCAAAGTAATCTTGCTACAAAAATATTGGTTCAAGCATGGCCTATTCATGCAAGTTACATTATAGACCAGTTCTTAGAAGCAGACAGACATGGGGTTGAATTCTAGCTTTGGGACTGGGCAAAGTCCCAAAGTCCTCACAGTGTCTCAGCTGTGATACACTGGGCAAGCTATTTATATTCTCAAGGCTTTAGTTTCTTATTTGTAAAACTGAGATAATAATGATACCTACTTCAAAAGGTAAATGAGATAATGCATGTAAAATTTTTCATAGTACTTGGCACTGTGCTCAATAAATATTAGCTATTACTACTGGCCATAGATTATGTATTAATCAATTTATTTCTGGATCTAATACAAGCCCTAAAGATAGAATGAGGATCTCAGAAATATTATATGTTGTTTTTATATATTTATCTTCTGGTACTTTCCGTAGTTAAAATTTCTCAGGTTTTTCATCTAGAACTTGTTAATTTTATTTATTTATTTATTTATTTTTTTTTTTTTTTAAAGATTTTATTTATTTATTTGACAGAGAGAAATTACAAGTACACTGAGAGGCAGGCAGAGAGAGAGAGAAGGAAGCAGGCTCCCTGCCGAGCAGAGAGCCCGATGTGGGACTCGATCCCAGGACCCTGAGATCATGACCTAAGCCGAAGGCAGCGGCTTAACCCACTGAGCCACCCAGGCGCCCCGAACTTGTTAATTTTAGATCACCAATAAATGAGACCATAGCAGCAAAGCAAATCTAGTAGAGAAAACAGTTAAAATTAGTTCTTTAGGAACACTGGAAACATAGCAAGTAAAAAAACTATTTACATTTTAAAGTTTTTGGACTACTTCAAATTTTAGTGTTTGTAATAAGCCACTTAACTCACCATGCTGTCATATAAACTGATGGATGATTTTACATAAGCAATGTTTTATTTGATTTTCACATTTAACCTTAGAAAAAGAGTATGTGCAATATTAACTTAAAACAAGCACCTAATATCTCTGATAGACTAGATTTTCCATATTCAATATATTGATGTATTAGAAAATAAATACAATATAAGAAAATATACTGAAATAACAAATGAAAAGCAAATTTAGAATCCAAAAGTCAGTAAATTTCTCAATGAGAGGAACTCTACCTCATTCATCTTTGAGGTCTTAGCAGTAGTTACAACATTTAGTAAGCATTTACTGAGGGTTTGAACTGAGGAGCTTATAAAGGAAATGAAGCCTGAACTTCATTTATAATACATCAGGAAAATGTCTGTAGATAACTTGCCACAAATATTAGAACATATATTTGAGTACAAGACACAGCTGGTCAGTGAAAGTGTGGATGACATCATGTGAATTCTAAATTGAAAATACTACATGGTAAGACAGAAAAGTAGGACAGCTCTATACTTACACTACATTTAGTGGTAAGGTATGGCTGCATAGTCATGGCGTGTTTAACCATGAGCTGAGGTCTTATCTTGCTGAATAAGAACAAAGTGGTTATGCAAGCTACCAATCTTCCAGAATTCACACCTTTATTGTCAGAGTCTGGAAAAACAGAAATAAGATACTAAAATATGACAAGGCAGTGGAAATTATACAATTATTTAAGTTAGTCAATATCACCCCCTCAACTGATTTAATACATGCTTCAATAAAAGATTAGCATTTCTTATGATACTAGACTTTCTACATTTTTTCTTTTATTATACATATTACATATATTAAGAAGACAAAGAGGCTGTGCTATAGAAGACAAATTTTACACTAAGGGTTATAGGGTTGAAGTTAATAAGTAGAATGGAAGCTAAGTTTAGGGATGGGGTTTTGGGAATAAACATGGTGTTGCTGGTATCTATAAAGGATGGAAGTAAGTAAGGGAAAGTTAGCAAAGGGGGACAACAACAAATTAGCTGTGGTGATACTGTGTTTGAGGGTACTGGGAAAAGAGAGATGCTACCATGGTAGAAGAATATTAAAAGACTGGCATGACAAATTAAGAAGCTGGACCAGTGCTACCTCAGAAAAGTAAACTATGCTCCAGTGGGAGGAAAATGCTGCTGGTTAGGAGATACAGTGCTTCTCAGGAGGCAAATTAGTGTTTAGAAGAGATCAGCAATTTTTCAACACTGACAACAGTATCACCCTTAAAAACTAGGATAGGCTAAAACAGGGGAAACAGAACTAGGAGATAAAAAGAAAAAGAGGTACACATGGAAAATGAAGAAAAAAAATGAAAGAAAATAAACTGCATATAAAATATAAAGGATAGCAACAATTTCCTTGGGTGCCATAATGATACCTCTATAAGGCTCCCAATTCTGGAGAATGACCAAGGCTGACTATTGTTCCTCATCAATGTACATTAGGATATGGGAAGTAATGTTAGTCTTGGGTGCTTTAAGCAATAGATTATCAATTACTTTTATAGTTTTATATAATTATTTATAAACTTCAAATCTGTGACTGATAAATAATGAAACAGATAACATAAAATATTAAGTAATTAAGGAATTTGTCAACTTAAAAAATATTAACCGTTTTATGTCGCTCAAGATTAAACACATTTTATATAACAATTATAAATGATATTAGGAATGTACTACAAATCTTTTAAAAACATTTTTATCATAGTTAAAACAATTTCATTTTTGAGAGAAAATTCTGTATCATTTAAAAGATATCAAGCAGATTTTGGATGAGTGCAACTAGCTAAACCCGTATTAGCACCTGGACTTTGATGTCTGTTCAACATAACATTTAAAATTATGCTACTGAAAGATGTAGAAGAGATGAGACCTATGCTTTTATTATACTGCTCTAGATAATCTTAGTCAACCTAAACAATACAATCTAGGATGCAACATCAAACAAAAAAACCCCCTTCATTTAAAAGTGTTATTAATTATTAGGCTAAGTAGAACCAGAAGCAAAATTGAGAAATGTGCCCAAAGTATTTTAAAATATCTTATAAAATCAACTTAATTACCAATATATAAAATGTCTTACCAGCTAGAGATTCCTCATATTTAAGAATGTGCTCAACTAGGTTATCAACAAGTTGAGTACAAGCTTTCTTCACAGGTTTATATGAGGAATCCTCTTCGGACTTCAACAACTATATATGTATATATATAAAAAAAAAAAATCCCGGTATAATTATTCATTAGGCAATAGTAATATAAATGCATTAAATGTGTCCATAAAAAGCTTTCAATTTGTCATTAACAATTAATATGGAAAATGCAAATAAATAAAAAATCTATAGCAAATGTTTTAAAATATCTAATAAACACTTTCAAACAATGTTAGTATGAAGTATTTTAACTGCTGTATGTAGGACCTGAGAGAAATGAGAACGGTAACTTTCCTTAATGCTCAGTGTTAGCTGGATTATTTTAAAGAATTTATATTCTTATTTCAAGGTCTTTGATAGATCCAAAAAGTGTAAGTTAATTACATTTTTAATATAACTTCATCTGAATTGCACCTTCAATTTTTAAATTACAAAACATAAGCCTAGATTTCTTTTTTGTATTATCCTTTGCCAAATTATTAATCAACAATGCAAGAAAAGTATTAGGAATGAGGAGATGAGGAGAAAAGATCAGTCTAACTATACAAATTCAAACTTTTATAATCATAGGTCAGTTGTAAAGTCATCTTTGGTATATTTTTGTTAATACAGATAAGCTAATACAACTCTGGAGATATTAAGGAAGTTGAAATGTGTATTTGATTTTCATGAAGAGTTCTAGCGCTGTCCAATATAACTTCCTGCAATGATGGAAATATTCTTTATCTGTGCTGTCCAATATGGTTGCCAAAAGACATGTGCAGCTACTAAACATGTGAAATGTTGCTAGCATGACCGAAGAATTAAAATAAAATAAAAACAAAAATTCAAATTAAGTTAAAAAACAAAAACAAAAACAAAAACACATGTGGCTAGTTTGGGATAGCTCAAGTTTAAACTTTCACTACAAGATGCACAAATGATTAAAACAATTGACAGCAATCAGTATAACATAACATGTATGTTGCCCACATCCTCTTCAACTTAAAGAAATAAATCAAAGAAAATTTCGATTTTCAGTTTCAACTCTGTACAGCAAATTCTACTTGTCCTGATCCACAACTCGATTCTTTAAGCAGCTACTAAAATCACATACTAGTCTTTTCCAGGAAGGAGCAGAAAACAATCCTCTCTTCCTTATTTTCTCTTTTTCCTTTCCAAGAGATTAAGTATACACAAAAGTATAAATCCTGTATTTTGGTTCTCAAGAACAAGAAGATTTCCATGGACTTTTATTTTCCCAATGTGCTCCTTCCCTTATTCCATCTTCTGTGTCACTTCAAGGTAACCATTATCAGGAATTTTCTAATTTCTTTGCTTAAAAAAATCGTGTAAGCTGTATACTGCTTATAGTTTTGCCTGATTTTCAACTTTCTAAAACGTATCATGCTAGATGTTGGCTTCTGGGACTTGCCTTGTTCACTCAGCATTATGTCCCTAACTGTAATCCAGGGTGTTGCAAATGACTGTATTTTATTCATTTTAACTGATAAGCAACAGGCTACTGTGTTAATACTGCTATTAGTTTAGATATACTGCAATTAATTTAGATAGAATTAGACATTTTTGATGGCATAATGAAAATTCTTTTGTCTCCTTGCACACATATGCAAGACTTTGTTGGGTATATACCTTTAAGTGGAAGTACCTTTTTGTGGAAATACTAGGTCACAGATTATATAAATTGTTCAACTTTATGAAATAATGCTATATATATATTTTTTAAATTTTATTTATTTGTGAGAGAGAGAGGACACGCAGGCAGAGTGGCAGGCAGAGGCAGAGAGAGAAGCAGGCTCCCTGCTAGACAAGGAGCCCGATGCAGGACTCGATCCCAGGATCCCGGGATCATGACCTGAGCCAAAGGCAGCGGCCTAACCGACTGAGCCACCCAGGCATCCCAATGCTATATTTTTTCAAATTGCTGTAGTATTTTCTCAATTAATAGTTTAAGAGATACTGTTTAATTCATCTCTTTTCCATCATTTGTTATCATCTGACTTCTCAATTTCCACTAATCAAATGAATGTAAAACACAGTTTTGATTTGTAATTTCCATATTATTAGTGAAGTTGAACACTGTATAGGCTATATGTGCTATTTCTTGTATGAAATGCCTATTCATGCCTTTTACTTATTTTCCGACTGGGACTCTTGCCTTATGTTGGTTTATAGAAGGGGAGTTCTTCACATATTCTTAATAATGATCCTTTTTTCCATGTCACATGTGTGTCAAATATCATTTCCCAGTTTGTGACTTGTGTTTTTGCCTTAAGATATCTTTAAATTAAAATATTTAAAATTAAAAAGACTTTGGGCTCTCCATCTTGTTCTCTTGTACTTCCTTTCAACACACTGAAATTTACCAATCTTTTAAGGTTAATGGCTTTGGAACTCGTTTAAGAAATCGTTCCCTACAGAAAGGTCAAAAATATATTCACATATATTATCTTCTAAAGGATTTAAAGATTTTCTTTATATGGAGGAGATTACTCAGTTGGAAGTAAGAATAAATTTTTTTTTTTTTTAAAGATTTACTTATTTGAGAGAGAGAAAGAGAGCACATGTGTGTGCTGGAGTGGTGGGAGGGCAGAGGGAGAGGGAGAAACAATCTCAAGCAGTCTCTGACCATGGAGCCTGATGTGAGGCTTGATCTCCTTACCCTGAGATCATGACCTGAGCAGAAACCAAGAGTTGGACACCTAGCCAAATGAGCCACTGAGGGGCCCCAGAGTAGGAAGCAAATCTTAAAAAAGGAAAAAAGAAAAAAGAAAAGAAAAATTCCTTTTTGATAGCCAATCGTCCCAGCCCCATTTGCTAAGAACTCTGCTCTTTCCTTTAGCTGCAGTGCCACTTCTATTTTAAAAGTATATCCAGGGGCGCCTGGGTGGCTCAGTGGGTTAAGCCACTGCCTTCGGCTCAGGTCATGATCTCAGGGTCCTGGGATCGAGTCCCGCATCAGGCTCTCTGCTCGGCGGGGAGCCTGCTTCCCTCTCTCTCTCTGTGCCTGCCTCTCCGTCTACTTGTGATTTCCATCAAATAAATAAATAAAATCTTAAAAAAAAAAAAGTATATCCTAAATACATGGAGGCTTATTTTTGGGCTCTCCATCTTGTTCTCTTGGTCTATTTAGTACCACACTATCTACTGTATCTTTAAAATAAGTCCTATATTTGGTAAGGCAAGTCAGTTCTCCTGCATTTTAAAAATGACCATTATTTTTAGTTCTCTGCTTTTCCACATACATTTTACAATCATCTCAACATATCTGATGACTGTATTTTTTTCTTCTTTTATTAAAAAAAAATTTTTTTAAAGACTTTACTTATTTATTTGACAGAGAGATTGCAAGTAGGCAGAGAGGCAGGCAGAGAGAGATGGGGGGGGGAAGCAGGCCCCATGCTGAGCAGAGAGCCCGATGCGGGACTTGATCCCAGGTCCCTGAGATCATGATTTGAGCTGAAGGCAGAGGCTTAACCCACTGAGCCACCCAGGCACCCTCTTCTTTTATTTTTAAGCAGGCTCCACACCCAGCATGAAGCTTGAACTCAAGACCCTGAGCTCAAAAATACATGCTCTACCAACTGAGCCAGCCAGGTGCCCCTTGCCGATTATTTTTTATTTTGATGAGATCTCTGAACTTATTCCCATTTTGCATGATTTTCATTTTAGGTTTATAGTTATTTTGTTAGACTTTGTTCCTACTTGGGGTGCCTGGTGGCTCAGTGGGTTAAAGCCTCTGCCTTCAGCTCAGGTCATGATCCCAGGGTCCTGCAATCGAGCCCCGCATCGGGCTCTCTGCTCAGCAGGGAGCCTGCTTCCTCCTCTCTCTGACTGCCTCTCTGCCTACTTGTAATCTCTGTCAAATGAATGAATAAAATCTTTTAAAAAAAAGAAAAAAGAATTTGTTCCTACTTTATTAGAAGTTACCATTCAAAGTTATTAAATTTTATCAAAAATTTGTCCTGTGCTCCCTGGAGTGATTACTTATTTCTTCTATTTTGGTGTTAAATCATACACAAACACTGATGTTAAACCAGCCTTATGCTTATATATATGCATAAGCGCATGTATATACATATACATATGTATACATACACATACATCTTTATCTGTCTTATTTTTGATGTATTTCAAACCAAACTGTAAACAGTATACTTTTTTCCCCTTTGAGATAAAATTTACACAAAATCAAATGTTCAAATCTTCAGTGTTCATTTCCTCAGTTTTGTTAAGTGCATTCACCATTAGAACTCAAACTCCTATCAAGATACAGAACAGTGATCTACATCTTTAGCTCATATCAGAATCATCTGGAGAGGCTATAAAATATAGAATGGAGGCCCACCCTGAGTTACTGGGGTAAAGCCTTAGAATTCGTGTATCTAACAAGTTACAGGTACTCTCAGTAACTTTAACTCTTAGAACCACTGGTAGAGAATATTACCATCATCCTTGAAAGTTCCCTCACATTACTTCCCAGTCAATCCCTGACCCCCTGCAATCATTCTTCTGAGTCTTTCCAATACAGACTAATTTTGCCTCTCCTAGAACTTCATATAAATCAAAACATGTACTCTTCTGTGTAGGGCTTCCTTCACTCTGCATAATGTTTTCATTATTCACCTAAGTTGTATGTATCAACAGTTTGTTCCTTTATGATGTGGAATACTATGAAACTGTGTGGATATATCAGTCTTTTTACCCACTCACTGGCTGAAGGAGAGACAGTATTTGATTATAAACAACACAAATTGCTCCTTCAACACTTTACTGAGAACTCTCCTTAGCTAAATATCCAATTTCATGCTTGAAGTTCTAGCTTTCATAAAACACCAGAACAAGAAACAACTCAGCCAAGTTCTTTGCCCCTTTGTAACAAAGACTGCTTTTTCCGCTGTCCAACAGCATGTTTCTCAGTTCCGTCTGAGACCCCATCAGAATGGCCTTTACTGTCAGTATTTCTACCAACATACTGTACATGAATATAAGTATTCTCTAACTAGACAAAATCTTTCTCTACAGCTTCTTTTCTCTCTGAGCCCTCACCAGAACTGCCTTTCAAGGTCCCTCAAAATATCAGCTTTTTCTAGTATTAGCACATCAAAACTGTTCTAGTCTCTACATATTACCCAGCTCCAAAGCCACTTTCACATTGTTTTCAGCTGTATCCTACTTTTTGGTACCAATTTCTGTCTTAGCTTGGGCTGCTATAATAAATACCATAGACTAGCTGGCTTAGAGATTTATTTCTCATAGTTCTAGAAGCTGGGAAATCCGAGACAAAGGTGCCAGCATCTTCTGGTGAAGATTCTTTTCCTAGCTTGCAGATGATGGTCTTCTTGTTATATCCTTATGTGGTAGAGAACAGAGAGATCATCTCTCTGTGTTTCTTCTTAGAAGAGCATTAATCTGATTCACAAGGGCTCCACCCTCATGATCTAATCATGCCCCCAAAGCCCCACCTCCTAGTATTAGGGATTAGGGATCAACATTAGGGATTAGGCTTCAACATATGAATTTTGGTGACACACACATTCTGTTATTCTCTGAGGAATCCTCTTGATTCCTTAAGTATGGAAGGAGTCCCATACTCTATGGAAAATATACTGTTAATTCTTTACCTAACCTTGCCAAAGGGACCTATGGTCTTTTATCAGATTAACTGTACACTGAAGAAAAGGAAATTGATCAGACCTTTTAGGGATTATTAGATGTTGGTTCTGAACCGGCACTAATTCCAGGAGACCCTAAAGGTTGCTGTAGCCCATAAGTCAGAGTAGGGGTGGGGTTTGGAGGTCAGGTGGTCAGTGGAGGTATAACTCTGGTCTGTTTCATGCTGAGTCCAGTGGGTCCCCAAATACACCTTGTGATTATTTCCTAGTACAAAAATGCAAAATTGGAATAGATATACTCAGCAGCTGACAGAATCCTCACGTTGGTTCTCTGATCCATGCAGTGAGGGCTATTATGGTGGGAAGGCCAAGTGGGAGCCATGAGGAATGCTTCTACCCAGGAAAATAGTACACTAAAAGCAATACTACACTACTGGAGGGGCTGTCAAGATTAGTGGTATCATCAGAGACTTGAAGGATGCAGAGATGGTAATTCATACCACCTTCTCATTAAACCTACTTATTTGGCCTATGCAGTAGACAGATGGATCTTGGGGAATGACAGTGGATTAGCATAAGATTAACCATGTGGTGACTTCAACTCCAGCTGCTGTACCAGATAAGGTATTACTTGAGTGAATTAATACATTCCCTGGTTGCCTGGGACCTTCTGGCAGATGTCTTTTTCTCCATCCCTGTCAAAGGCAAAAAGTAGCAACCACTCTAGACTTACTGGTAAGACTTGTGTGTGTCAAAAGGTGGGGAAATACATCCAACAAAAATTCAGGGGTCTTCTACTTCAGTGAAATTACTAGTGTCTTAGTGGTGTGGGGTATGTTGAGATAACCCTTCTAAGGTAAAGGATAAACTGTTCCATCTGGCCTTTCCTTTTTTTTTTTTTTTTTTAAAGATTTTATTTATTTATTTGACAGAGAGAAATCACAAGTAGATGGAGAGGCAGGCAGAGAGAGAGAGAGGGAAGCAGGCTCCCTGCTGAGCAGAGAGCCCGATGCGGGCCTCGATCCCAGGACCCTGAGATCATGACCTGAGCCGAAGGCAGCGGCTTAACCCACTGAGCCACCCAGGCGCCCCATCTGGCCTTTCCTATATATAATCAAAAAGAGAGGCACAATGCCTAGTGGGCTTTTGATTTTAGAGGCAACAAATTCTTTTTCTGAATGTATTACTCTCGCTCATTTGCTGAGTGACCTGAGATGCTGCCTGTGCTAGAGTAGGGCCTAGAAGAGAGGAAGACTGTGCACAAGATCCAGGCTGCTGGGCAAGCTGCTGGCACCATGGGTCAGATGATCCAAAGGTGTCTGAAGTGTCAGCAGCAGGTTTGGAGCCTTTGGAAGGATCCCATAGGGGGACTGCATGCAGTACAAACCCTTAGGATTTTGGAGCAAAGCCTTGTTGTTCTCTGCAGATAACTACTCTCTTTTTAAAGAGAGCTCCTGGCATGCTACTGGGGCTTAGTAGATACTAAATGCCTAGTCACCACACTACCATGCAATCTGAGCTACCTGTGATGAACTGGGTGTTACCTGACGCCCCAACCCAAGATATAAAGCTGGGTATGCACAGCAGCAGTCATCATCGAATGTAAGTGGTATAGATGTGACTGGGTGAGAGCAGCCCAAATGCCTATGGTTCTCATTCCTGCTATAGGGTCTCTCTTCCAGCCTGTACCTATGGACTCATGTGGAGATCCTTATGATCATCCCCTATGATCAACCAGCAGAGGAGAGGAAGACTTCAGCCTGGTTTACATCTGGGTCTGCACGATACACAGGACCATTCCAAAGTAGACATCTGCAGCACTATAGCTCCTGACTGGAACATCCCTGAAGGACAGTGGTGAAGGGAAGTTCCACCAGGCAGAACTTCTGAGCAGTGTACCTGGCTGTTCACTTTGTTTGGAAGAAGGAACGACCAGAAATGTGACTTTGTATTACACTGATTCATGGGCTGTGGCCAACAGTTTGGCTGGATGGCTAGGGACTTGGAAGGAAGAGGATTAGAAAGCTGGGGACAAGGAAATTTAGAAAATAGGCATGTGGATAGACATCTCCGATTGGGCAAAAAACATGAGGATACTTGTGTCTCACATGAATGTTCACCGAAGGGTGATGTCAGCAGAGGAATAATTAAATAATCAAGTGGATAAGAAGACTCATTTTGTAGGTATCTTCTTGGAGGATATCAGCCTCTTTCCCAACTACCCTATTGCTCAATGGGCTGATGAACAAACTGTCCATGGTGACAGGGAAGGAGGTTATACATGGGCTCAGTGACCCAGACTTCTATTCATGAAGGCCAGTGTGGTTATGGCCACTGCTGAGTGACTAATCTCCCAGCAGCAGAGACCAACACTGAGTCCCTGACATAGAACCAATCCCTGGGTGAATGTCAGCTATCTCATGGGCAGGTTGATTACACAGGACCATTTTCATAATATTCTTACTGGAACAGACCCTCTGGATACAGACTTGCCTTCACTGCATGCAGTGCTTCTGCCAAAACTACCACCTGTAGATTTATAGAATGCCTTATTTACTGTCATGGTATTCTACACAGAATTACTTTTGATCAGTGAATCCAAGTGGTTTGATAGAACATGGAATGGACTTTTGAAGGGTTACATATAGCACCAGATAGGTGGCAATATCCTGCACGGCTGAGGCAAGATTCTCCAGAAGGCTCTATATGCTCTGAATTAGTATCTAGTATTTGGTGCTGTTGAGCCCACAACGAGGATTCACAATCCAGAAATTTGCAAGGGGTGGAAATGGGAGTGGAATCACTCACTATTACCTCTAGCAACCTGCTAGCAAAATTTTTACTTTTGGCAACTTTATGCTTTGCTGACCTAGAGGTCTTAGTTCCAGAAGGAGCTCCCACCTGGAGACACAACTATCCCACTGAACTGGAAGTTAAGGTGATGACCCAACTACTTTGGGCTTCTCATGCCTCTAAATCAACAGGCAAAGAAGGGAATTAGGGTACTGGCTGGAGTGACTGATCCTGACTACCAGAAAGAGACTGGAATTCTGCTCTACAATGGAGATAAGGAAGAGTATGTCTGGAATATAGGAGATCCCTTATGGCAACTCTTAGTATTACCATCTCCTGTGATTAAGGTCAATGTAAAACTGTATCAACCCAAGCCAGGCAGGACTACTAGTGGTAAAGACCCTTCAAGAAAGAAGTTATGAGGGACGACTGGGTGGCTCAGTTGGTTAAGCCGCTGCCTTAGGCTCAGGTCATGATCCCAGGGTCCCGCATCGGGCTCCTTACTCGGTGGGAAGCCTGCTTCTCTCTCTGCCTCTGCCTGCTGCTCTGCCTGCTTGTGCTCTCCCTCTCTCTCTCTCTCTCTCTCTGACAAATAAATAAATAAATAAAATCTTAAAAAAAAAAAAAAAAAAAAAAGAGTGAAGTCATGAGTCATTCCACCATGAGCCAAGACCAGCTGAGCTCCTTGTTGAAGGCAAAGGGGAATGGACAGTGGGCAGAAGAAGGCAGCCATGACCACATTACAAAATATAGGAAAAAAAAAAAAAGTTGCCATGAGCATTTTCTACTTATTTTGTTATGAATACATTAGTGTGTGTGTGTGTGTGTTTGTGTGTGTGTGTGTTTGTGTATTTGTGTGTGTATGTAGGGAGGGATGGTAAAAGGGAGAAGGAGGGAGAGAGGAAAGAGCAATTAATTTTTTCCCCTCTTATTCCCTTACCATAGAACACAAGATGTATTGACTTCATATCACAGTATATTTAAGTTATGGGATATCAAAGAGAAGAGTAACTATCACTCAAGAGCTTCATTTTTTTCTCCTGGGAAAGAGATTAGTACATTTTTGGTTGTATGCAGGATAGCTGTTATCATGGTAGGTGGAACTATGACCTTGTTATTGTTTTTGGAAATGAAGTATGTTTTGTTCTTTTTTAAAGATTTTATTTATTTATTTGATAGAGATCACAAGTAGGCAGAGAGGAGGCAGGCAGAGAGAGAGAGGGGGGAATCAGGCTTCCTGCTGAGCAGAGAGCCTGATGCGGGGCTCAATCCCAGAACCCTGAGATCATGACCTGAGCTGAAGGCAGAGGCATAACTCACTGAGTCACCCAGGTGCCCATGAAGTATGGTTTAAAGAGATATACATATGTGCCAAGTTGACAAAGTGGACTTGTCATGGTTAATTTTATGTGTCAGCTTGACTGGGCCACAGAATACCCAGTTACTCGGCTAAATATTACTTCTGGGTATTGCTGAGGATGTTTCTGGATGAGATTCACATTTGAAATGGTGGACTGAGGGGCGCCTGGGTGGCTCAGTGGGTTAAGCCGCTGCCTTCGGCTCGGGTCATGATCTCAGGGTCCTGGGATCGAGTCCCGCATCGGGCTCTCTGCTCGGCGGGGAGCCTGCTTCCCTCTCTCTCTCTCTGCCTGCCTCTCCATCTACTTGTGATTTCTCTCTGTCAAATAAATAAATAAAATCTTTAAAAAAAAAAAAAAGAAATGGTGGACTGAGGGGCGCCTGGGTGGCTCAGTGGGTTAAAAGCCTCTGCCTTCTACTCAGGTCATGATCTCAGGGTCCTGAGATTGAGCCCCACATCCGGCTCTCTGCTCAACAGGGAGCCTGCATTCCGCCGCCCCCCACCCCCGCTGCTCTGCCTGCTTGTGATCTCTCCCTCTCTCTGTCAAATAAATAAATAAAATTAAAAACAAAAACAAAAACAAAAACAAAAAACCCAGAAATGGTGGACTGAGTAAAGCAGATTATCCTCTCTAATTTGGGTGGGTATCATAGAAGCCACTGAGGGCCTGAAAAGAACAAAAGGTGGAAGAAGGAAGAAACCGACTATTCTCTGTCTGAGCTGGGACATCAGGTTTCTCTTGACTTCAACTGGGATTTATACCATTGTGTACCCTGGTTCAGACCTTCAGACAAAGACTAAACTACACCAGTAGATTCTCTGGACTTCTAGCTTGCAGACAGCAGATTTGGGGATTTAAGAGGCACCACAACTCCATGAGCCAATTCCTTGTAATAGATGCTTTTCTCTCTCCTCTCAGTATTCTGTTGGTTCTGCTACTCTGGAGAACCCTAGTACATGTCCCTTCCATATCAATCCCTGGCCCCCTGCAAACACTCTTCTGAATTTTTCCAATATAGACTAGTTTCTGACTCTCTTAGAACTTTATATAAATGGAATCAGAATATGTACTCTACTGTGTAAGTCTTAACTCTTTGTAATGTTTTTATTCATCATCTATGTTGCTCTATGTTTCAATAGTCTCCTCCTTTAAGATGTGGGGTACTATTAAATTACATGAGTATATTAATTTTCCTGTTCATTCATTGGTTGATAAAGTATTTGACTGTAAACTTCAAGGAGATATTGTTTTAGAGTACTAGACCAGGAACATATGAAATATATGTTATTCAAGTTTTTTTCACTGTCTGCATTTTCTTTTTTTTTTTTTAAAGATTTTATTTATTTATTTTACAGAGAGAGATCACAAGTAGGCAGAGAGGCAGGCAGAGAGAGAGAGAGGAGGAAGCAGGCTCCTGCTGAGCAGAGAGCCCGATGCGGGACTCGATCCCAGGACCCTGAGATCATGACCTGAGCCGAAGGCAGCGGCTTAACCCACTGAGCCACCCAGGCGCCCTGCATTTTCTTTTTTTAAAAATAATTTGAAAGATTTTATTCATTTATTTGAGAGAGAGTGAGCAGGCACACTCAAGAGAGAGCACATGTCGGGGAGGGGCAGAGTAGAGGGAGTAGTAGACCCCCACCTGAGCATGGAGTACGACAGATGTGGGGTTTGATCTTGGGACCCTGGGATCATTTACTTGAGCCCAAGGCAGATGCTTAACCAACCGAGGCACTCAAGCACCCCACCAGTATTTTCTTATAAACTAAAAAGGATCATACTCTTGGTTCATAAGCAATGAAAATGAGTGGCACTAAAACAATCAATTCAATTTTTGTGTACCTATCATAGTGATTTGACAGTTCTTTAAATTAGACTACTTTATAGAAATTAAAAAATACAAGGACTTTCATGATAGAAATTTCTCTTTCATAGACTACTGAAAAATGGCAAAAAAACTATGAAATCATTTAAAGTTATAAAACTATGAATTCATTAAAGGTTATGAAGGCAGTGAATCTTCATACATTTGAAGTGTGTGTGTGTATATATACTAACAAAATTATTTATTTTGACAGTTTGATGCATGTCTGAATTTGAAGCTATAGTACTGTAAGTTTCCCTAAAAGATGACTACATTCCATATGTTGAGAATCACTAATCCATAGGAAACTCAACACAAAAATAATAAAAATGAGAAGTAATGGAAAGTGGATGGAGTAGAATGTGTATATGAGCTCAATGGAAATAGCTGAAGTGTGCTAATTCTTTTTTCTTAAGATTTTATTTATTTGAGAGAGAGAGAGCATGCACAGCAGGGGGAGGAGAATGAGAAGCAGGCTCCTCACTGAGCAGGGAGCCTGATATGGGGCTCAATCCCAGGACACTGGGATCATGACCCAAGACGAAGGCAGACACTTAACCAACTGAGCAATCTAGATACCCAAGTGTTGGGAATTGAAAAAAAAATGTTTTTTTGTTTTTTTTTTTTTTTTAAAGATTTTTTTATTAATTTATTTGACAGAGAGAAAGATCACAAGTAGGCGGAGAGTCAGGCAGAGAGAGAGGAGGAAGCAGGCTCCCGCTGAGCAAAGAGCCCGATGCGGGGCTCGATCCCAGGACACTGAGATCATGACCTGAGCCGAAGGCAGCGGCTTAATCCACTGAGCCACCCAGGCGCCCCGAAAAAAAAATGTTTTTAATTAAAAAAAAAAAAAATCTTTTTTTTTTTTAAACTCTACCCCCAGTGTGGGCTCAAACTCACAGTTCCAAGATCCAGAGCTGTATGCTCTAACCGAGAGAGCCAGCCTGGTGCACCCATGTACGTTAATTATTCTTGACTCAAGAATTTCCAATGATTCTGGCAGTCTATTCTCTATATCCTTCCTAAGCTCTCTTATTATGCGTACACGTTGTTGTAACTGCTAGAAGTGGTTTTGTCTCTTTAAATGCACCTATAATAAATTGTTTAAAAAGACTTTAATTATTTATTTGACAGACAGATATCACAAGTAGGCAGCGAGGCAGGCAGAGAGAGAGGGAAGCAGGCTCCCCACTGAGCAGAGAGCCCAACATGGGGCTCGATCCCAGGACCCTGGGATCATGACCTGAGCCAAAGGCAGAGGCTTTCACCCACTGAGCCACCCAGGCACCCCTTAATAATTTTTTATTTTTAAAAGATTTTATTTATTTATTTGTCAGAGAGAGAGAGAGAGAGGATGAGAGAGCATGCACAAGCAGGCAGATGCGGAGAGGAGGCTCCCTGCCAAGCAAGGAGCCCCACGTGGGACTCGATCCCAGGATTCTGGGATCATGACCCGAGCCGAAGGCAGCAGCTTAATCGACTGAGCCACCCAGGCGTCCCAATAATTTTTTTTTTAAAGATTTTATTTATTTGACAGACAGAGATCACAAGTAGGCAGAGAGCCCGATGCGGGGCTTGATCCAAGGACCCTGAGATAATGACCTGAGCTGAAGGCAGAGGCTTTAACCTACTGAGCCACCCAGGTGCCCCTATAATAAATATTTGTAAGCCTTATTTCTTTCAATAAATTAAATTCTGTTAATCTAATGACTGTATCACGAAGTCACAGTGTCACTGATAAACTGTTGTCAGAAACTAAAGTAAAATACACAATGGGGAAAAAGGACTGAATGAACAAGTAGCCAAAGAGGACTAGAAAGTAAAGATATAAGAACACAGAATTTACTGCTAAGAGATTACAAATCTAGTCATCTCCTTTCTGCTTTTAACTTGCCAATAATACATATGGATATTATCTTGGGTCCTTTTCGGTAATACTAAATGATAGTTCTGATAACTACAATTAATTCTTACTCACTTATTAATTGTAATTATCAGATGAAACCTGTGGTTGTAAAGCCTTTTTGAAATTATTATGTCCCATCTGGGATGACTGATGTAAATATAAGTAAGATGGTCACAATGCATTGTAACATAGAGCTAATTATTTGACTTAGGAGGGAAATGATACCAAATATATTATGTAAACTTATGAAATAAAAGGTAATATACAGAAGATGATTTAGGAAGAGAACCTAAGATATTACAGACTGAAGAACATATGAAAATACCATGAAGATTTAAAAAAAGGCATCTTAAAAATTTTTTTTAAAAGCAACGTATTACTGCACACCATCAGATGGCTAAAGTTAAAAAGAATGACAAAATCAAGTATTGGTGAGAATGTAGAACAACTGGAACATTGCTGGTAGAAATTCAAAATGGTTCAGCCATTTTGGAAAGAGTCTGGCCGTTTCTCATTCACCACATGACCCAGCAATCACATTTATATGAATTTACCCAAGAAAAATAAAAACACTCATCCACACAAACACTTGCACACAAATATTCATTGCAGCATTATTCAGGAAAGTCTAAACTGGAAACACAAATCCATAAATTAGTGAGTTCATAAAGAAATTACCATAAGTATGTACTACTGAAAAATGAGAGCAATAAAAATGAATAAAATATTAATATACCAGCAATATTCTGCTAATTAAAAGAAGTCAAACATAAAAAAACTACATGCTGGGGCGCCTGGGTGGCTCAGTGGGTTAAGCCGCTGCCTTCGGCTCAGGTCATGATCTCAGGGTCCTGGGATCGAGTCCCGCATCGGGCTCTCTGCACAGCGGGGAGCCTGCTTCCCTCTCTCTGCCTGCCTGTCTACTTGTGATTTCTCTCTGTCAAATTAATAAATAAAATCTTTGAAAAAAAAAAACAACTACATGCTGTATGATCCACTGATATGAAATCCTACAAAAGGTCTAACTTTAGTGACAAAAAGTAGACTGGTTGTTTCCTGGGACCAAGGAAAGAGTACCAACTATAAAGAGACGCAAAGAAGTTTGAAGGATACTCTAGATCTTGATTGTGCCTCAAGAACACAATTCTGGTTGACTATTAAAAATATTGCTAAACATACAATAGTAGACAGAAATAAACGGACTTAACTAGACAGGAGCTTGTTGACATAATCAAACAGAAAAAATTTCTTTCAAGAAGGGCTTTTAATGAGGTGCCTGGATGGCTCAGTCGGTTGAGTGTGTGACTCTTGATTTTGGTGGTCACGATCTCAGGGTTGTGAGATGGAGCCCACAATGGAGCCTGCTTAAGATTCTCTTTCTCCCACTCCCTTTGGCCCTCCACCCCCCTTCAAAAATAAAAAATGGACTTTTACTAATATATCTTTAGTGAGCTATAGATAAAAAGAAATGCAAAGCAATCTTATAAACTGTATTTAATGTTTTTGTTAATATAGGAGGACAAAGCAAGTAAAATTATGTTCCTTTCCTTGGGAACCAAGACTTTTAGCCTAAAGGAAAGAATAAAACCAAAGAAATAGACTTTCATAATACAAAACTTGAATAAAACTATCAATATTAATTCTTGATTTATTTTTGCCTTTCTAAAAAATACATATTTTATAGCTCTATTCTCTGGAAAAGGCCCAAAGCTATAATAACCTATTAGCAAAGAACATCTGCAGCATCTAAATTTTTCTCTGTAAAGGGAATTAGGGCTCTTTGGAAAAATGGCTGATTTCAGGTTTGGGACAGAAAATGTACAAGTTGAGTCTAGGGCATCTTGTAGAGGCCAAAAAGCGATCAGGTTACAAAAGAGTAATAAGGTTATATCAAAAGTATAAAAGACCAACCTGAAGGGACTACCACTGGCCAAAGATGAGACAATCTTAATTTCAAAAAAATTATGATTATAACATTTAAAATACAAAGACAGGGCAGTTGGGTGGCTCAGTTGATTAAGTGTCTGACTTGATTTCGGTTCAGGTCATGATCTCATGGCTATGTGATTGAGCCCTGCAACAGGCTGATGCTGGGCATTGAGCCTGGTAAGGGTTCTCTACCTCCCTCTCCTTCTGCTCCTTCCCCTGCTGAAAATATAAATAAAATAAAATAAAATAAAATAAAATATAAAGAGATACAAATCTATTCATTCATGCTGACATTAAAAAAATGAACAAACTCATTATAATAAGTGTACTAGGTTGACAATATCTAAATTGAAAGTGGGATAAACAAACATTATGTGCCTCCTAATGTGATCACTAACATCCAGCATCATCCTGGTCTCCTACTCCCAAAATTGAACTTCAATATTATTAAGGCTCTAGATCTAAGAGTTTACGGAAAAAAATATGGTGAATAGAGGAATAATTTAAATGACACCAGAAGGAAAAGATCTATGAAATCTAGAACGTGGGACATTCTATAGGAAAACATATAAGTGACATGAAAAAAAAGAGGGGTAAGGGGTTGACTATCGTAGATTAAGAGAAGAGACTTAAAAGCCTTACCAACCAAAGCAACCTCAAACCAAATACAGAAATACATTTTTAAGACAATCAGGGAAACATGAACATTAAATAGGTATTAGATATTAAGGAAAACTTATTAATATTTATTTTGATATAGATGATAATGATATTCTGGTTATTTTTTAAAAGTAATTCTTGTTAAAGAAATTCTTTAGACACTAAAATGTTTATGGTGAAATGATATAAAGTATGGGGTTTGCTTTAAAGTACTACAGCCAAGAAAAAATAATTAAAAAAAATATATAAGCAAAGGATTAGAGTAAAATAAGATTGGGAAAATGCTGATAACTTTGAAGCTGGGTGATGAGTATTTCTAACGATTTAAAATTTCTGAAATAAAAAAATTCATAGGGAGATAAACATTTTTACGAATGAAATTTTTAAGAACAACTGTAGTTTAATTCTGCACTATTAATGTAAATATATATTTAATGCAATCAGTAAATCTGTAGATTTCATGTCTAACATACAAATTAAAGGGATAAGAAAAAAGTAATTATCTGGAAGGCAGAGAAGACAGAATTTCAATTACTGATTCAGAAAACTTACTTACATCAGGCATCAAATAATTTATTAAATAGGGATATTAACCAGCACATTCAGCCTAATATACTGAATAAGTGTTCTCCTTCAAAAGAAAAATTCTTAAAAAATAACTGAAAAGATTCTTTTAAATCATAAAGCTTATAAAGAACTAACCTTCTATTAAATTTCATGTTATTTGTTATCAGGAGTCAAAATAACACTCACGTTTTGAAGGAGTTGCTCAAACCAGTCATATCCAGTATCTCTGCATGCTGCAACCTAAGCGGGAAAATATGGTGAAACTATCAAAATTAGAAATTTACTTAAAAATCTGAAAAAACCAAAACAAAAACCAAATCTTTGCTATGTTTTAGCTTGAAGTATATTAATGTCTCAATGTTCTCATTAAAAAAATTAGTTTTAAAGTAAACTATTCTTTTAGTAGACCAGTAATTTACCAATGCTAAACAATTTTATTTTAAAAACACTTTAGAAGATATTTCACAAATTGGTTTAATATATTGAAATTAAATAAGGTATTAGAGGAAAGGTGGATGGGAAGATGCGTGAAATAGGTGAGGGGGATTAAGGAGAGCATTCGTTGTGATGAACACTGGATGATGTATGGAACTGCTGAATAAGTATATTGTACACCTGAAATTCATATTACACTGTATGTTAACTAAAGTTAAATAAAAACTTTAAAAAATATAGGATATCACATTTTGAATAATAACTTCAATTAGTCAGAAAAATCTGTAAGATTTAAAACAATACAAATAGAAATGTTTGCTTATTATTTTCCTTCTAGATAGAAGATAGAAAGCCATGAGTGAAACAAAGTTGAACTTGTAAATGATAATACAAAATGTATGTTCAAAACAAAAAGTACTTTGGGTTGAAAAGGTTTGGAGCTTGTGCGTATAATTAAAAGTAATGAGACTTATCTTAACTCATGTTGTCTGAAAAAGTACTATCCCATTTTAGGTTGCTATCCCTGGGCTACTGTTACTCTTCATCCACTTTTCCTTCTTCCCCCTCTCTGTTTTCAATCAGTGGAGGAATACAGCGAATTTCAGTATCAGTGCTTAAGTGAATGAATGCCAAGAAGTGATTATGTAGAAATACCAATCTCATCTTCTGAGCATCCCCTGAGTATCTCCAGAAATGTAAAGGGAAGTTCAGCTGACCCTGAACAATGCAGGGTTTAGGGATGCTAACCCCTTGCACACAGGAAAATCTACGTATAACTTTAATTTCCCCAAAACTTAACTTTTAATAGCTTACTGCTGACCGGAAGCCTTATCAATAACAAACAGGTGATTAACACATATGTTGTATGATATATGTATCATATATCATATGTAAAAGTATATCATACTTTTACAGTAATGGAGTAAGCTAGAAGACAGGAAATAGTAGTAAAAAATAATCCTAAGGAACAGAAAATACAACTTATAGTACTATATTGTATTTACTGAAATAAATCCGTGTATAAGTGGACCAGTACAGCTAAAGGGTCAACCATAGTATTAAATGTCAAGATTAACCAAATATCTCATCATTGTCTCTATATTCGTAAGAGTAGGTAGGCCTAAACTAGGTTTGCAACCACAGGGACCACACCTTTGTTCCAGTCCTTACCACATCAGTGATGTTTAAAATTTTCCTTGTCATTGCTTCTTTGTCATTGTGCGGAGTTGGAGTAAACCAGAGTTTTTGGAATGTTTCATTTACTAATTTCTAGAAGAAAGAAAATTTCAAACTACACAACTAAAACAAACGGCAAAATTATCAATCCCAAATTCTTATTAAAACCCAAAACAAAGTTGGTACACCTGGCTGGCTCAGTCAGTACAGCATACAACTCCTGATCTCTGGGTCATAAGTTCAAGCCCCATGGTGAGAAAAGAATTTATTAAAACAAAACAAACAAACAAAAAAAACTGTCCCAAAGCTATAAATAACTAATCAAAACATAAACTACCAGGAATTTTTGGCATGAATTTCTCAGTTTAGAAACATTCATCAATTAATTTCTTAAATTTATAATCTTTTACAATTGGTAAAAATTTTAAATAGGTGATATTATGCCTAGCCTACGGAATCTGCATAGTATACACTCAAATGTTTTTGATCAAACTAAAAAATATTTTTACTACTTTTGGGGAAAAGTGGTTAAAAACAAACACAAGAACAAATACAGGGGACAATTATATATAAATAAATTAATGAATAAGATTGAACTTTCAAAGAAGTATTTCTTAACTTAGAACACCAAATACATACCATTTGAAAATTAATTCGATAATAAACTTCCTGCATATAATGTAATCACTATGATGACATTAAATATTATAATTCAACTGATTGAGAAAGATCAGATTTTATTAACATAAGATCTATAAATAAAAACGTAACAAAGTATGCCTTTTTTGAATTTATAATCTAAAAATGTTGATTCGCTTATAAAGATTTTATAAGTCATATTTTACATATACATCAACAAAATTTAGATACAATGAACACTTAAATTACTTAAAACACAAAAGAAAAAATTTTAAAGAAGTCACCATTTCAACTTACCTTAATGCCCTCTTCATCATTGACTCTGCGAATCATTTTTACACACATTTCCGTAATTTTTGGAAATGTTGGCTGTTCAATACAGATGTCTCTTAGAATCTTTATTACCCTTTTCCTGACACTGATACCAGTATCCTAAGAACAGAAAAGTATTTTTATTTTTTTTTTATTTTTATTTTTTTTTTAAGATTTTATTTATTTATTTGACAGAGAGATCACAGTAGGAGAGAGGAAGGGAAGAGATCACAGAGAGAGAGGAAGGGAAGCAGGCCCCCTGCTGAGCAGAGAGCCCGATGTGGGACTCGATCCCAGGACCCTGAGATCATGACCTGAGCCGAAGGCAGCGGCTTAACCCACTGAGCCACCCAGGCGCCCCAGAAAAGTATTTTTAAATATCAGAATGCTTGATGTATGAAATATGATAAAATAAAATTAAAGAATAAAAAGTATCAGGCAGTCTATTGACTACTAACATGATAAAGATGGTCTATATATTTCCTCCCTCTATGCTTTCTTACTAACGTTACTATAAATATGGGTTATTATGTTGTTTTACGTTTAAAATATGAAATCCAAGACATAAAAAAATATTAAACAGCACTGAACACAAGACTAGAACATAAGCTCACCAAAATTAAGTGGAACATGAAGCTTTTAGAATAGTGGCATTTAAACAGCATATGAAGTATTTTTTTTTAAAGATTTTATTTATTTACTTGACAGAGAGAAATCACAAGTAGGCAGAGAGGCAGGCAGAGAGAGAGGGGGAAGCAGGCTCCCTGCTGAGCAGAGAGCCCGAAGTGGGGCTCGATCCCAGGACCCTGGGATCATGACCTGAGCCGAAGGCAAAGGCTTAACCCTCTGAGCCACCCAGGCGCCCCTGAAGTATTTTTTTTTATATGAAGTATTTTTAGCAGAAGTGTTAAACCTAAATCCAATTGAACCACTGTCCCTATCATCTTATAGTTAATAAGAAATATAAGAAACAAAAGAACAAATTAAATAAAACCTTGAGGAAATAACAAGACTGACCCTGGTCTTTTTAAATGAGTCACTGTCATGGGGGCAGTATATAAAAAAGAGAATACTCTAAATTTTAAAACATGATCACTAAATGCAAAGTATGCTCTTTGACTGGATTCTGTTTAAAAAAAAAAAAAGCGCTAGAAAATAAGTTTTTTCCACCAGTTTTTAGGACTATTGTAGAATCTGAATATAAACTGGTTATTAGATGATATTTACAGACTGTTAATTTGGTTGGATGAGACAGTAGTTTTTGTTTGTAAGAGCAGTACCCACATTTTTTTTGGATAGGTAGGATGAAGTATCCACAGAAGAAGTAGACAAATGTTTTATTTAATTTAAACTAATTTAGCAAAAAATATAGATGAAATATGGTGCTAGATACTTGAGTGTTCACTGCACTATTACTCTTAAGTTCACAAATTTTCATAATTAAAGAGTTTTAAAAAGAAATAAAAAGCACTGGACACTTAATGTACAAAATTATTTCCATTATGCAGTTTGACAACCATGAAAATGTTTTAGGATATACTACTTGGGTAGGTGCTGTCAGTTCTTTAGCTTTGAGAATCTTATTGATTGTGCCTTTCACTCTTGAAAAGACTAATTCACTAAAATGAAAAAATTTCTTCCACTCTCTCCTTAAATTCTTTGTTTCAATCAAGATTTTATGCTAGTGGAAGCTGAAATTCTTGAACTCCCAGTCACATAATATTCTGAGAGCAAACTAAAGGTAGATAAACTCTTATCACTGTGGGGAATACCCAATCCTGTGCCTGATAGACTTCTGTTAACAGAAGTCAGTATGCCTGCAGTGGGTGATGTGGAAATTCCACAGATATTCTGTAATGCCAATGTTTCCTGTTTCTTTCTTTCTTTTTTTTAAGATTTTATTTATTTACTTGACAGACAGAGATCACAAGTAGGCAAAGAGGCAGACGGAAAGAGAGAGGGGGGAAGCAGGCTCACTGCTAGGCAGAGCGCCTGATGCGGGGCTTGATCCCAGAACCCTGGGATCACGACCTGAGCTGAAGGCAGAGGCTTTAACCCACTGAGCCACCCAGGCGCCCCTCCTGTTTCTTTTTATTTTCCAAGAAAAAGGCTTCAGAGCCAGAGAATTCCATGACATACAAAAAAAGATGATCTTAGGATAGCATTTCTTACGTTTGTTCTTAAGACTCAAATGGCTTTCTCATTTCATTTTATCTAAAACTTGTAATTCAGCTTTAAGGAAATAGGCAGATATATACAAAGGATACAAAAATATGGTCAGATACCAAAATTCTGCACTTACCTCCTGTTCATACATACATACAAATTTATTCTAGATTCCTGTCCAAAATATTTATGCCATTGTAGTTCCTATCATTTACTTAATGTAAACTTGCACCATTAAAAGGCAGTAGTAACTGAAAAAAGGAATCCAATTTTCGACAATGATTTGTTTTACTGTATCAAGCAGTAAACATGTTCTTCTTCAGTTCTTTGTTTGGGTCTGGGGATGAGTGGGCCTGAAATCGGTGTCTCCTGCCCTTGTTGGCACTCTGTCCAATCATTAGGACTTTTAGCTCTCAGCTCAAGGTTAAGGTAGGAAAGGAGGACCTTTTTTCTGCTTTCTAAATCTGGGAGACTGGAGATTAGAATTTGCTGCTGTCCAGCCACCCCTTTCTGGAATCAGTTCTTGGCACCAGAAGTACCTATTAGCTTCCCCTGCGTTCAAACCCACTGACTCATCAGCACTATAGGGTCACAAACCACAGCTTTTAATATTTAATCTGGTTTAAACTGTCTTTAAGGTGGCTATGTAAAATAGACACTGACAGGTTTTCTTGGGGGGATTGGGTGGGGGGTGGAAGAAACATGTCCCCCTTTAGGAAGTTGCTATAGTACAGAGATTAGGCAATATATGATTGATATCTACTTTTCTAACTTGTCTAGTTTAACAATTAAAAAATGTGATACTAGAAATCACAGGTACTATGAATCATAATAAAAATGACAAAACAAACATACCAATATTCTTTCAATCAGCATATCATAATACTGCTCAGCAAGCTGAGGTCGACAAAGAACAAATCGACCTAATAATTCTACTGCTGCTTCTCGAACACTAGTGGAATTATCCATTAAACGTCCATGAACTCCTCGTTGCATATCAAGCTAAAGGGAAATGAAGAAAATATAATTTATACCAAGTAGAGCTAATACTTTAACTTGAATGCAGTACGCAAATAAGAAGAATCATTTGTACTCTTCTTTACCCTTGCTAGAATACTGGGGTCTACAGCAACAACCTCAGATAAACACTTCATTGCTTTTGTTCGAACGGCAATTGCATTTTCACCAAGAACTCGAAGGATCTGCCAAGCAAACATTGATATTTTCAAAATTTTAGAACATGGAACATTTAACAAAATAGCATGAAAACATGCAAAAGAAATGAAAATAAATACTATATTTACATCCCTTTAACTTTTATATGAGGAAAAGATATTTTACTGATCCAAAGTTTTAACTTGAAGGTCAGTACAGTAAGTGAGGCATTCTATACTTTAGGGTCCTCCTTTTATCTTGGCATTCTCGATTAAACCTGTCTTTTATAGCTATGCTTCATTTGCAAGGACACACAGCCCTACTAAAACCTTGCTATGAGTTACTAATTCAGGATATTTAGTATCATTTAAGTAATAATTTGGTAATCGAATGTTTTTATAACATCATTCTACCTATACTATATGTATATTCATATAGATATATACCCATTTCTCTGTAAAACAACAATCAATATGTAAAAAGCATGCAAAAAAAAAAAAAAAGACCTTTAACATATATGGAACACAGAAACAAATGCTACTTTAATTATCTTTTAAAATATCTGTTTCCAACAGTGAACAGAGATAAACTACCCCACAAATATCCATAATCCCAAAAATCAGTATCATTGTATAAGGAAATCTGGTCCAGTTTACCTGTGTCAAATAAATATCAAAGCTCTGGGCAAACGGCCTCATAGAGGCCAAGTATCGAACAATCAAACAAGCATCATCATAGTCCACGGTATCAGAGTTCATCCTACAACAAAAAGTCATTAAATTTTCATTTAATTTTTTGCAAAGTAGATAAAATAGATATCAGAGACATAACTGACTAAACATGTAAAATGCTTTTTCTTTAGATCTTACTTTAATGTGCTGAACTGAGAAGGTGTGGTTTTGATAATGCTTCTTAGAAACTTTTTCCGGTTTTCAGCTCGATGCATGATTTGACCAGTTGTCTCAACTTCCTTTGCATGATGTGTTCCTTCAGATGATTCTTCATCTTTTTGTGATTTCATTGCTTTTTCTGTTTCCAGAGTTGTGTCACGGAACCACTGGGCTATATAGAATTTGCGAGAAAACTGAAGAGAAAATAGATTAAGACTTGAGGTTGATGAAATTAACAAAATTTCAAAATGAAATTAGTAACAAAATTTCCAATCTATTGATAAAGTGCTTACTATCAGGAATAAATACTAAGGTATACCTCAAAGCAAACTCCAGCAGATAAAAAGAGATTTTGAGAAAGCTGGAAGGTTTGACTATCGAATGATATAAAGCTTACTATTTTACTTTGTCTTAGCACTTATATTAACGATGTCAAAAGATAATTTGATAAATATAGTTGTATTAAATCTAGACTACTACTATCAAATACCTAACAAAGGACAGTATTACTCATAGGCCAGTAAAATTAGATGATAGGTCAACAGGGAGAGTTTAGAACAATAGGATATAAGGCTAAAGGTAAAAACTCTAGTTACTTTCAAAATACCACCTTACTTCTTCAAGAAATATACAGCCAGTTATTACCAAAATATTTTAACACCGAGGCACACCTATAATCTGTTTCTTTCAATGCAGACTGAAAACCAGCAGTAGTTGACTGAAAAGTTTAGTTATCTCTTTAGGCTGCATATCCCATCAGCAAAAATTTAAGAAAGTACCCAAATACATGCACACTGTTTCCTAATAGAGTTTATAAATTTTATACATGAACCTATTATACTAATAATTTAGATATATAATGTACATAAAAATATAATTAAGGATTATATTTAAATATAATCAAACACATGGAATTCTAATACCTTCTTTTCATATGCTAATAGATCACCTCAAGCACAACCTGGGCCATGTCCACCATGAGAAGCAATGATCTAGCTCAGTCTCAAAGGTAACTATGAAAAGATGTCTATTTCCCATGTCATCACACCATTTTAGTGTAATATAATACCTGTACCAGAATTTCATATAAGACAAATCAATCTATAATCATTCTTTTTTTTAAAGATCATCAAATTATCCTTTTGTTTCAAAAATCAGTATACCCAATAACTCTCCTTTTCAGGATACTTCCCAATTTTCTTTTAGACCCAATTTGAATTTGTTGTGTTATTTCCAAAAAAGGGAGAAAAGATACGTACCACTAGTGAAGGATCAGTCTCAGTGTTTTCATCCAAGTAATCAAGCAATGCTTTCTGCAGTTGTTGTATTTCATCTTCTCCTCCTGAAACCTACAGAATAAAGCAAGTAAGAAGAAAAAAGATATTACTAGTATACTTTAATAATTTATCTAGTTGTAGACACAAATCTGAGTGGAAAAAAACCTGATGAACAATGAAAACTGAAAATATAAGTATAGCAACTTAAAGGGAAAAAATGCTATTTTTGAAAACCATATTAATAACTGATCAGACTGGCCTTTATTTTTATGAACTGTATGTCATCTTTATTTGAAAGAGGTACAGTTAGTAGGCATAAAAATTATCAGAATAGTGTGTTAAGTATTCCGAGATAGGAAGGTCCCAGCATTGGTTTTCTGTATGGAAAAAAAGAGGCAATTCCAAACTTTTAATCTTAAAATGGAAACTATTGGGATGCTTGGTTGGTTCAGTTGTTTAAGCATCTGCCTTCAACTCAGGTCATGATCCCAAGGTCTTCGAACTGAGTTCCGCAAGGGGCTCCTTGCTCAGCAGGGAGTCTGCTTCTCCCTGTACCTGTTGTTCCCCTTGCTTGTGTACTCTCCCTATGAGACAATAAATAAAATCTTCAAAAATGGAAACTGTTATTATCTGTCTTGCCATGGTGTTATAAGTGTCTTTGGGATATTTAAAAACATTCTGGAAGATAAATATTTTTATTTTATTTACAATACAAAACAGTACTTTATTTCATATAGGATATTAAATATATAATATGTGGGGTGTTCACTTCATCTAGGAACAGAAAGATACTGAATCTTTAGGTCTTGTCAAGAACAATACACAGCCAGAAACTGTGAGCTGACATTCATGCCTACAGCTTATATTCTAGCTTTACCACACAAAATGCCAATATAATTTAGGGTATCTCTAAGCAGAAAAACAAAGATCAGAATAAACCACGTTGTAAGAGTATGGCGAAATGGATACATGGAGAAATTCATCATAACACTGTAAATGTCCAAAAGCAAGGTAGAGGTATGTCAAGAACCAAAAAAATATTTACAAATGACCCCTCCCCTCACGTTTTACTGTGTACAACCTACACAGTCATGTGTAACAAAGAACTCCTAGGTCTACTCTAAGAAATACCGAAACTTGGCACCTAGATCTTGGTTTCTAAATTACCATTCTCAAATAAAAAGATCCAGTAGCAACTGGTGAAATGGCAGAATCCAGGGCTGAGGCAAGGAAAGTAAAAGAGGATGGAGGATCCTGAAACATCTTGTGCCACAAAGTTCTCAAAGAAATATGGGAATGTATCAGAAAGATACAAAAGCCAGCTATAATAGGCTCTCACTGGTTATATTTAGGACAATCTGAGCATTAAAATAATGATAGCAACAAATTAAAACCTATGAAATAGAAAAGGAATGGCAACATTATATTAGATGGGAGTGTCGTATTATTGGTAATTTTCTGCTTTTGAGAAGTGTACTGGGATATTTAAGCAAGAGTTCTTATTCATGGAAAATATACACTAACACGGTTCTCAAACTTTAGCATTCATTCGAATCACCTGGAGGGTCTATCAAAAAACAATACTGGGGGGCGCCTGGGTGGCTCAGTGGTTTAAGCTGCGGCCTTCGGCTCAGGTCATGATCTCAGGGTCCTGGGATCGAGTCCTGCATCGGGCTCTCTGCTCAGCAGGGAACCTGCTTCCTCCTCTCTCTCTCTGCCTGCCTCTCTGCCTACTTGTGATCTCTCTCTGTCAAATAAATAAATAAAATCTTAAAAAAAACAAAACAAAACAATGCTGGGCTCCACCCACAGGAATTTCCAATTCAGCAGAAGAGTCCTAAAAATGTGCGCTTCCCACAAGTTCCTAAGTGATGTTAATATTAGTGCTTCTTGTCCAGGGAATCATACTTTGAAATTCAAGGGTAATGAAGGCATTAAGCTTGCTCATATAGTTCAGAAAAAAAAAAATGAACACACAGATAGGCATGCATGTAAATGTTGCGCAAAGATAAAGCAAACGTTATAAATTTTTTTAAAAAATATTTTATTTATTTATTTGACAGAGAGAGATCACAAGTAGGCAGAGAGGCAGAGAGAGAGAGAGGAGGAAGCAGGCTCCCCGCTGAGTAGAGAGCCCGATGCGGGAACTCGATCCCAGGACCCTGAGATCATGACCTGAGCCAAAGGCAGCGGCTTTACCAACTGAGCCACCCAGGCGCCCCGCAAACGTTATAAATTATCAACAGTTAAGGAATTTGGGTGAAAAAGGTTTGTGGGAACTCTTTGTACTATTCCTCTAACTTTTCCAAGTTTAATATATAAATTATTATATTATGAATATAAATAATTTCAAAATACAAAGTATACTAAAAAATACAAGAGGCATTTCTAATGGTCAGAATAAATATGGCTATGAATGTTAAAAAAAAAATAGAAAGAAAATGAAAAAAAGTTGTATATGGTAGGATTAGAGGTCATTTACCTACCATGTTCTTAAGTAACTTTTAGCATTACTACCACCTCACCCACACTTAAGAAAAGTGAAGCAATAAAATACTTTTTCTGCCAGACACGCTGTAACTATCTAATAAAATGAAAGGAAGTCCTCCTCACCTTTCCCCAATATAAAAAAAAGATCAAAATTAAAAGGTATAAAAATGACTTGATTGGGAATGTTAAATCATCTTAGTAAACTAAAGATTTAAATAAAATTTAGTAAAACAAAACAGAAAACAGCATCATACATTCGTAGAAGCAGTTTGCAGAAACAAAGTAAATGTTAGATCTTACTTTGAATCTATAAAATGCAATATAACACCAATATAAGAATACCTAAAGAAGTACTTAATATCTAATATTTATCTCCATAATTTTAATCTTTTATCTCAATACCTGTTTTAAAATTCGTTCTATAGACCCCTGATCCATTTTGCTTGTAACAGCATCTTTCCTTAATCGTGCAGCAACGGTTCCAAGGTAATCAAGAGACGCCACTCTTAAAGCCATCTCTGTTGACTTGTTACTGAACTGATGGACCTAAACATAAAAATAATTTTTATTTAATCAATTTATAAATTTTTAATAGCAATTTATCACAAAAATACCAAATCTATGTTGTATTATCTGAAATGTAAACTTTTTTTTCTTGTGATATTGTTTCATAAGTGACTGCCTTCTGAGAGTTTCTGGAATCTGAACATTTTCATTAAAAAAGTATAGACTAATCCTCCTTAAGAACACAGTTATTTTCTTTAAATGCAGGCTCAACTGCTTACTTGTGAAAAATGGGGTATTACTGAGTAAGAATTTCTTATGCTGGAATTCTAATGCCTATGAAATGTTATCTTGGTTTCAGAATAGTATTAATACATTTTTCTGGTTCACAAAACCTAAGGTCCCCAAAACTTTGTAACAATTTGCATTGCACAAGTTTAAATATACATTAAAAATAAAAAGAGACATCATAATATTTCTTTGCATTTTCCTATTATATTACATGAGAACTAGAGGTGTCATGTTTTTAGAAATACTCTTAATGATGACAAAGTGTTCATATTCATCAGTTTCATGCTTTGAAATGAGTTTATGGCACTAACTTATGACTCAGTGTTGAGGTGCTTTTAACTAACAATATAGCACTTCCACACCAAAGAAAAAACTTTTTAAAGCACTGCTATCTCAAGTAATGAAATGAAGACACCAAAATCACAAGATTTCAAAGTTTTCTACAAAGTACTGACAATACTGTGTACAGTTATGCACATGCAAAAATAAAGATGCAATGGTCATATTTCCTTACACATTTTTAAAGAATTCATCATCTGTGAATCAGAGTACATCCTCATTATGTTGTCTTCTAGTAATCTAATAATCTTTAAATGCTATACTCTTACCAACAATCTCCCTAACAAACTAAGGAGTAGTTCAGCAGCTGGCCATTCAGGCTTATTGACTGTTGAAAGAAGGTCTTGAACAAAATTTTCAAATAGTGGTCTGTAATCTTCTTCACCTTGCTTACTACCACATCTGTTTGAAAATAAATAGTGAAAAGGCTGTGAATTTAGGTGACATGTCCACCAATATGACTGCAATTTTGTTAACTAAGTTTTCTTTTCCCCATATGTAATAACAAGGTATAAGAGAGTACGTTAAATATAATATGGCATAAAATGACTCTATTTCTCGAATTTCACTCTTCCCCTTGCTAGCGAATTCATTTATTGCCTCATATAAACATTACTTTCCAGCAAGTACACCACCACATTTTAAAAAATCCCTTTCTCTGAAATTACCATAAATTCTTATGAAGGCCTACTAAATTTCTCTCTACAAATTTTCCTATTCAATTAGAATTCCCCAAAATTTACTGAAGAAAAACTACAGAATTTCAATCCAGTACTTTAACTTGTGGAGTCAAATACGTAAGTTCCCAAGAAGGCTTTAATATTTCAAATGCCCCGTTTTAAAGATCAGGAGACCAAAGACCACAGTGACATATTCAAGGTTCAGGTTATGGTAGGTAATTGGATTAACCATTTACCTAAAATAAATAAACTTATTTTCTATGCTGGGGAAATAAAAATCAGATTACGTTAGTTTTGCTCACTTTTTAAGGAAGATGGAAAGGAAGTTTTGGGCTGTTCTCATGGCTGTTTCGTAAGAGTTGGTAATGACAACATCTTGGTCAACCTAGATTGAGAAAAGTGAATTTACATGAATACAAGAAATAATCAAAAACATAAGTTTGTTCAGTTGCTACTGTCATGTTATTACTGAATAGGGGAAATACATTTAAACAGTAAGAAGCTTATGGGGATCTGGGTGGCTCAGATGGTTAAACATCGACTCTTGAATTCAACTCAAATCATGATCTCAGGGTCACGAGACTGAGCCCTTCTATGGACATGGAGCCTGTTTAAGTTTCTCTTTCTCCCTCCCACTGCCTCTCCCCCTCTTTCCTCTCTAAAAAAAGGGGCTTAAACTATTCTTTTATGTATACAGACAAAAGCTACAATTGGTAAACACATTTCAATACTTTATAAAAACTAAATACAGTTCATTTTGGTTTATTAAAATATAAAAGAGTAACAAATGTGGTTAGCAAATGCAGTATCACTAATTTCTTACTGATCTAGGTCAGAAGAAATTGACTTTAGAAAAAGAATTTAGAAAAAAGAATTTATTTATTTATTTTTTAAAGATTTTATTTATTTATTTGACAGAGATCACAAGGAGGCAGAGAGGCAGGCAGAGAGAGAGGAGGAAGCAGGCTCCCTGCTGAGCAGAGAGCCTGATGCGGGGCTGGATCCCAGGACCCTGGGATCATTACCTGAGCCGAAGGCAGAGGCTTTAATCCACCCAGGCGCCCCAGAAAAAGGAATATAGAAAAAGGCATTTAAAGTTCAAAGTTTAGGAAATGCTGCAATACAATACAAAGCAAAACTCAAATCCTTCATGGGAATTTTCAAGATTAAGATATATAGTCAATTCAAAGTTTTGGAAACCCAAAGGTGAAAAATACATGAAAAAGCTCACTAGTTACCAAGAAAATGCAAAATTACACGGTATCATCACAGACTGACTAGACTAGGCAAAATCTAAACAAACTAAGCTAGAGTACTACTTTTCTGAGTAAACTGACAAGTTTTAGTAAAGTTGAAAATACTTGTAAAAAAATAAATGTATACTATGATTTAATATTCTACTTTTAAGTATACCTAGAGAAACTCTTAAATTGTGATACAGTTGTGTATGTTTAACCCAAGTCACGAGAATCTGTTATTAGTTATTATGTATTAAAAACAATGTTGACCGAAGAAAACAGCTATGATGTCACTATATCATTTACGTAAGTTTAAAAAATTATATGCAGAGAACTAACTAAATAAATAAATGGAGGGACATAAATATTCTCCTGATACCTGTCACCAAAGACAAGGAAAGAAAGATTGGAAAGAAAACAACCAGATTGGGAGAGCAACCTCAACTTTTTTGATAGGCATTTTTCACTTATTTACTTCCTTAATTATATACATATGCAAAATTCTGAAAATAACAAAAGAAACAAAATCACCCGTTTCTTTTTAAGCTTTTACAGTACTATAAGAACCTAGAAAAACTGTAAGCTTTGATGGGTAAAAGCTACAAAACCAAAAGCAAATCTTAGCTACAGTTACTCAACAATGAGGTATAAATTCATCTTCTGCATGAGAATTACATTAATTATATTACAATTATATATTATGTAGCAGTACAGATATTATATATAATAATATTCGCTTGCACAATGACTTATCTAACTTCAGACTTAGTGGTTGGAATGAAAAGCCTGTTAGCTATTATCATGCTCATTTTATACCTAAAGAAACAAACTTGGGTTAAAAGATCCACATGTCTCGTGACTGGCAGACAAAGTAGTATCAGAACTAATGTTTCTTAAAAATTAGTCTAGTGCTCTACAAGGATCCTAAAGACCAGCCATAAAGCTCTAATTAAGAACTTCAGGTTTATAAGAATGGCAGAGAATTCAGGTGCTTCTTCCTATAAAAGTACAAAGTTATAAAAGATTCCTTACTTTTTTATTTGAGTCCTCTTCTGAATTAGAGTCCTTCTCTGATGATGGTAAGTGTACCACACACTGAATTAGTTGTAAAACCAAGGCTGTTACCATCTGAATATACATAGGCTCTCCATCCATATCACTACTATTTAACCTTTAATGGAGAAGAAAATATTTAAATCATACAAAGAATGAAGAGAATTTCACTCTAAATGTCATCTTCATCTGAAAATTTCAGGTGCTTTACTAATATGTCTAGACATTATTTTAGTGCTTGTAATAGTGTCTTTAAGTCTAATTATCTAATATTTAGATAATTAAAATTAGTCAAAGGAAAATGCAATATTTAACACACATTTAACACAAATTTCTATACTCTATATCCACTGCAAAGATTTATACATGAAAAATATCAAATACTTCTCAAAATGATTTTTAAAATGAGAAAAGTCTTCAAGATTTCCAAATGCCCATACATTCTAGTACTTATTTTCTTATTAAAATCTGCTACACAGTCAGCTCTTGATTGTTTGTGCTAGGGTGTGCAGGCAGAGGAACGGAACATAAAAAAACAAATTTAAATATTTAAGTCTAAAGATACTATAAAGGTGTAAGAATTCTCATATATGCTCATAGCTTTTCTTCAGGTTTAATAGACTATACACAATTAGTCCAAAAAATTAAGGTAAGAACAACTATATTACATAAGACAACCTTCAAAACAATCTAAATACCTGGCATTTAGGGTTCTATGTGCCAGGTCAACACACTTAATCACTCAGGAAATTATAATAGTTATGATAATGATGATGATTCCCTATGACAACAAAGACAATAATCCACTGCTAACTACAGCAGTGGATAACATTTCTTAGTTACCCTGTGCTTAGTGACTTAAGAACATTTAATCTTCATGTCTATTCTCCATATTGCTGCCAGAGTAATCTTCCAGCTTTTAAAAATAATATTTAATGACTTCCTACTGTATAAAGGATTAAGTCCAAGTTCCTTAGTATGGCGTATAAAACACTTGAACTGCCTTTGACTTTTTCAAGCCATATTTCCTATCATGGCTTAATCAGGGATGATTTTGCCCCTCAAGGGATATCTGCCAGTGTCTGGAGAAAATTCTGGTTGTCACAATTGAAGGGGGTAGGTGGGTGGTTCTCTTATCATCTAGAAGTTATAGGTCGGGGATGCTGCTAAGCATCTTACCATGTACAGAACAGCCTTTCACAACAAAGTATTAACTGCCCAAAATGTCCATAGCATCATGACTGAAAAAACCTGTCACAGATCTTTACACATGAGAATCAATGAACTTCTTTAAGTCCCCCATATATGCACTGCTTTTTCACATATCTAAGCTATTCTTCATGCTTAGTGAATTGCCTCTCTTTTATTTGATCATTAAAATAAAAATCATAGATGATTAGGAATAAATTTATAAGGACTACAATATAATGTAATTCTTCATTGTACTTATTAGCCTTTGCTATAATTAGTTACCTGAAGTTCCTCAAACTCCTCTTGCTGGTTGGTAATCTTGCAAGTGAAGTAAAAATTTCTTCCAAAATTAATTGCCTATGTTTTTCATATCTTGAGAATACCTGTTTAGTAATTATAAGATCTCAAATTTAGTTTATTATAATTATTTGAAAACAAAAATATTGTATCACACGATAAAAAATATTATGTCATTTATAATGAAAATGTTTTCAACATCTTCAATGACAATAAACTTAATTTATACTACTTTTCCATCCTTAATTATAACATTCTTGTAGAATTAGCATATACTAGTTTTAGTTAGAGGATTATACTATCTTGGAGATGGAAAAACAAAATTTAAATGATTTTAAATAATTCTGATTTAATTATAGATATTAAGGAATTATTAACTATTTCTTTAAAATTTAGAGGAGAAAAATAAAACAAAGACAAAATCAGAGAAGGAGACAAACCATAAGAGACTCTTTATTTTAGGAAATAGACTAAGGGTTGCTGGAGGGGAGGAAGGTGGAGGTATGGTATAACTGGGTGATGATGGACATTAAGGAGGCATGTGATGTAATGAGCACTGGGTATTATATAAGACTGATGAATCACTGAACTCTACCTCTGAAACTATTAATATACTATATTGAATAAAATAAAAATTTAGAAGAATTTAAAATAGAAGGCACACAAAAAATAGTCCTGAGGCTGAAATAAATCTACGGAAAACTTCAATCTTCATTGTTACAAATTTGAATTAAATGATATCAATATTATTTTTCTGGTGGAATAACTATAAGTATGACTTTATACTTACTGCAGTGACTAACTTAATGGCACATAATTGTAGTTCACTGACATTTTCCACGAAAAATGGTGTAATTCCCATTGATGATACCTGCACACATAAAAAGTAATCAGTATACATCTCTAGTTGATTTCAGTAACATTCTACCTTAACTAAATTCCAAAATATTCATAAGCTTACTGAAAGAAACTGAGAGGACATTTTCTTTCCTCTCATTAATCATTAGTATTGATCTGGTTTTTTTCTCTGCTCCTTTCACCCTCAAGCACATTAGTACATACTTTCTTTTCATAGCCACCACTCCTCTGAGCTCCACATTTTGAGTTAATAAATGTCACAATTAAAAAAACAATATATTTTGCTACTCTGGATGAAAATATTATGACATATTTCAAAGGAAGTAATCATTCACCTTTCAAAGAACTTAAGAGTTTAGAGTTTATAATACATTCACCTTTTATCCTCAATGTTTCTTTTTAAAACTTCCCTGGACTTATATTTCTTCATTTTATATACATCTTCTGAATGGAAAAAATTAACATCATGCTGGCATTATTATTGAGTGAGCAAGGTTATGCTGAACTCACCTAGCCTCTCTATTCTTACATCATTTGGTCTAGAAATATAACAAAATGCTTAAAAAAAAAAAAACAACTTACCTGAAGAATTGTTGTGTCTGTAAGAAGCTGTATCTCTAGCAATTCTGATAAGCTGCTAACAATGTCACAAACTTTATTATAAAGCATTACTATTACTCTCTGCTTATGGGTAGAACATTTAGCCCGTTTTGCCTTTGAACTTAACAAGCCTCCTAAAATGAAAGAAAAATTTCAAACAAGTAATTTATCAACTTTTAATAAACAGTAATAAAACAGTATTCTGAATTAAGAGAACACATTTTTGGGAGGGTGATGGGTGCTACATAAAAATATAACCTGGCAAATAAAGCTGGTTATTTATTGAAACAGAAAATTATTCTCTAGGGATATTTAGATAGCAAGTAATCATTCTTGTAACAGATAATTTATGGCACATTCCAGAGGCTATAAAATTCTCGTAAAATATGTATCTTTATTTCTATTTTTTTCTCATTGATGCAGGAAGAGTAAGATTTACTTCCCTTTAAATTAACTTGCAATTATTAAAAAACAAGTAATTAACTATAGATTATTTATAAACCAAGTATGTCCCCCTCTCATTAAATGTATACATTAACTATTTCACAGTTCATTTATTTATAAAGGTAATAAATGAGGGAAAGATTAAACATTTTGAATCAATCCACCTTGTAAATAACTAATATTCTGCATAAAATTAGGGTGAAGTGATAAAGAGAACTAGAAGCTAAAATTATCTGGGATTTTCCTGACCAGTAGAAATTACTTCCATTATATGTAAATATTTGCTAAAGAAATTATACCTGAACAAGTACTGGATTAACTAAAAGTTCTATACTCCAGTCAAATCAAAAGTCAGTATTTATTACCATCTTCATGATCTCGTAATTTTTGTGCTATTTTAAGTTACAGCATTCTGACCCAACATAAGAAAATTATTTAACAGGTAATTTTGACATAAAACTCAAAACTTTAATATAAAAAGGCAAACTAACCTCCATGAGGATCTAATCTGTAAACAGGATCATACTGAGGATAAAGTGTATTCTGCAAATGAAATTTAGTGTATTGTATAACTCTTTCAATTACATCCTCAATATATACAGCTTTTGGCATATTAGGGGATGTCATAATGTTGATAGTTGTAAGACAGGCATCTGCTGATTTTGTAACTCTCTCCATAATAAGGTCTCTCCATAATCTTTCTTCATCTTCAGTATCGTTATTCTATAAGATAGCACATTGTTAATGAAATGGAAATAAATGCATTTATAGGTTAAAATATTAAGAAATTATGGTATGTTCGATTTTCATGGTAAATGTTTTAATGTATGTACATTTTTTTTTTTTTTAAAGTAAGCTCTACATCCAATGTGGTGCCTGCACTCATGAGCCTGAGATCAACAGTCATATACTCTCCTGAGTACTCTACTGAGCCAGCCAGGTGTTCTGATGCTTGCTCATGGATGTTCAGGAACATCAAGAATGAAGTACAGGGGCGCCTGGGTGGCTCAGTGGCTTAAGCCGCTGCCTTCGGCTCAGGTCATGATCTCAGGGTCCTGGGATCGAGCCCCGCATCAGGCTCTCTGCTCCGCAGGGAGCCTGCTTCCCCTCTCTCTCTGCCTGCCTCTCTACCTACTTGTGATCTCTCTCTCTCTGTCAAATAAATAAATAAAATATTAAAAAAAAAAAAAGAATGAAGTACAAATACTGATATTACTTTAAGATTTTTTCTTTCAAAGTTTTCAAACATAACACACTCTATCTCCTGATTTCACCACTAGATGACACTCCAATAACAAAACTATAGTATCTTCAATGTACTTTATCCAAACCTAAGATTCTAGCTAACAACTATAATTGTATATAAATAATTTTATGCTTGGAGTATGAACACTATAGTCAAAACTTTGCAAATTCTGCCTGTTGCTGAAAACAAAATAAAAATTTAAATGACGAATGGTAGAGCTACATTTGAAAGTAGTAAAATGTAAAAAAAAAAAGTAGTAAAATGTTATTGACTCAATCATTCCCATATTTGTTTTTCAGAAACAGTATTTTTGAAACAGAGGTTAAAAAGTAGTTATTATGCAGACTACTGAAAACATAATTTATTTTCTAAAATGGATAATTCGACAACTGACAGAAGATTGCATCTTAATTTATACACTGGCAACTTACATTACAAATGGGAAGGAATGCTTTTACTTTTTTATTTTTATTTTTAAATATTTTATTTATTTATTTGAGAGAGAGAGAGAGAACAAGCATGAGCAGGGGGAAGGGGTACAGGGAGAAGTCTGCTGAGCAGGGAGCTCAATGTGGGACTTGATCTCAGGACCCTGGGGTCATGACCTGAGCAGAAGGCAGATGCTTATAGCTGACTGAGCCACCCAGGCACCCGGAAGGCATGCTTTTAATTTTTTGAGAATGAAAATCCTTCTCTCACATGTTTACTTAGGAAATAGTAACTTTTTGTTTTTTTAAAGATTCCATTTATTTACTTGACAGAGATCACAAGTAGGCAGAGAGAGAGGGAAAAGCAGGCTCCCCGCTGAGCAGAGAGCCCGATGCGGGACTTGATGCAGGACCCCGAGATCATGACTTGAGCCCAAGGTAGAGGCTTAACCCACTGAGCCACCCAGGGGCCCTAGGAAATAGTAACTTTATACTCTAGGAATACTTTCAAATGCATGCTATGCAAAGCACATACACTGGGAAATGAAGCAAGTAAAAGCACAATATATGTATAGCAGAGAAGGGCACTAATGCCTACAAACTCAATTACTTTTTTCCTAACTCTCTAAGCTTTCTTCCATTTTACTGCTTGCATACCTATTCAAAAAAATATGATAAAGTAGCTTTTCTTTAATATTAAAATTGCTGTATGAAAGAGTCATTGAATGAAAAAAACATTAAATAATGCTATGCCTTCAGGAATTAGAATAATTTCATTAAGGCTGAGTCAGCCAGCTCTATAGAACTCTAGATTCTTGAGCTCTATTACAATTTCCTGTCAAGTCTTTCAAATAAAATTTGTAGACTAAGGATGTAGTAGATTGCCACTATGGGTTTCTCTAAGCCCTTTGTTTCCGATTCAAGAACTAGTTTAAAAAGGGCATTGGAAAAATATAGACATATTTAATACTTTCCCAAATTCTTAACTCATATTAAATGCCTATACATATTAATGTTTGAATTCAATAATGGTAGAGCTATCAGGATCAATCTGAACATACACATGATTTTGAAAGTCTGCTACAATTCTAAGAAGGTAGATTCCAGGCAACTTACTTTGATCAGTTTATAAACCATTACGTTATGTTGCTGTTTGACATAAAGGTACTCAAATATATTAACAGTTGTTGTTAACATTTATTGAGAACTTAATATGTGGAGACATTGTTAAGCACTTTACATTAATTAATTTATTTAGTCCTTTCAATGATAATTTGAACTAGGTATATAAAAATGGTACAAGAGTGCCTGGGTGGCTCAACTGGTTAAGCGTCTGCTTTCTGCTCAGGTCATAATCTTAGTGTCTGGGGATCAAGCCCCAAGGTAGCTCACTACTCAGCAGGGAGTCTGCTTCTCCCTCTCTCTCTGTCCCTCCATTCCATTCATGTGTGTGCGTTCCCTCCCTCTCCCTCTCTCTCTCATAAATAAATAAATAAATAAATAAATAAATAAAACCTTAAAAAAAAGAAAAGAAAAGGTATATAAGGATTACTGTTTTAGGATACATTAGGAAAGCAGTATAAGGTTTCTCTTTAATTCTCCAGGAAGGTCAAGAAAAAGAACGACTATCATTTCATAAGTGAAAAAAATTTTTAAATACAATCAAACACAAGGAAGAGCATAATATAAAATTAAAGAACAGTCCTTAAAGTGAAATGAATTTACATCTGTTGTCTGTTTATGTCAAAGCTGTGAATCAACAATGTAATTCTGAATTACTTAAAAAATATAATTTAGTAGCATTGCTAATGAATGTAAAAAGCTCAAATAAATGAAATTTGAGATTTCCTCTGTAAATCAGAGTTCTTTTGAGAAAGACCTGCATCTTAACCATAGCAAAGGTAAAATTAACAATACAGATTTTGTACTTACATGATTTAACAAAGTGGAAAGCTTTGACCCATCTTGAATATTCTTCTCCAAGATATTTAGGACTTTCACAGTTTTGTCAGTAGAAAGCTAAAACAGCAACATATATTACATATATACATATATATTATTTTTTTAAATCAATCATTGGTAAAAGTGATAAATTAGTCAAGAAACATATTGTACAATTATCACCTTTGGGGCTATGGAACATACAAAATTACCACCTGCTTAAAGAGTGGAAAAAGAAAAATTTCCCAGACTCTACTTAAATCTGAATTATGTAGAATTAATCACTTATTTCTGAAAGACAGAAAAGTAAACACAGAATGGACAAATATGCACACTACTAACTAAACTCTTACCATATAGCTAGTCAAGATTTAGTCTGTTCTGATGCCTGGTTGCCTGTACTTGTGGCAGTGATACATAACACACATATGAACACCACACACACATATGAACACCACACACACATATGAACACACACACACACTCTCTCTCTCTAAGTTTTCATCTGTTGATTTAATTATAATATGGTTTCTACACTACAGTGTTATTCAGCAGGTGTCTTAAAATTCAAGGTGGTATTATGAACAAAGCATAAAACTGTAAATGGTAAAAGTTACAAGTGTAAAGTAACATTTTTCCCAGAAGAAATCTTTCTTATTTTAAAAATTATCTCCTATTTCATTTCTTTAGAAAGGACGCTTTCTCTACCTAAAATATTAGTAGCCGATTTAAAGGTTCTGTAAGGAGGCAACTGTTATTCATACTCTTCTGATTGAACAGGTCTTTTTTTAGACTCCTAGCATGCAACTAGGACTCTCAACCAAATCATCCAGAAGAGTCAAATGGAAGGATCACTAGAGTAACTAACATTAAGTACATTTTGATCATTTTGCCAGAGTATAGAAACATGTTCCGCCAAATGCTACTTTAGATAATTTCATAACAGATTAAAATACTCAGACTTTTGCTAAACTTTCCATATTTTGAAATTACTCAGCAAATTCACCTGGTGAAAATAAAATCATTTTAGCTATATGCAATTATGGAATTTATGAAATAAAAACTCAGACTGGCAGTGTCATTTCAGAAAATTGATGCCATTTTCCTAAATAAAAAATAAATCAATATATCCCTCACTGCATACCACTGTGAACTAACAGCACATCAATGATTGGTTAACAATGTGATACAACTGGCTTTAAAAATCAAATTCATGGAAACCTTTGTGCACTGTTGGTGAGAATGTAAAATGGTGCACCCACTATGGAAAACAGTATGGAGGGTCCTCAAAAAACTAAAAATAGAACCATCATAAGAGCTATCATTTCCACTTCTGGGAATATATTTGAAGGATAAGAAAACACTAACTTAAAGAGATATATACATTCCCATGTTCACTGCATGATTATTTACAATAGCCAAGACATGAAAGCATCCAAAGTATCCACTGATGGATGAATGGACAAATAAAGTACAATGTGTGTGTGTAGATATCTACACACACACACAAACACACACACACACACTATGTCAATGAAATATCTTGCCATAAAAAAGGAAATCTTGCCATTTGTGACAACATGATTAGTCCTTGAGGGCATTATGCTAAGTGTGATAAGTCAGACAAAGACAAATGCCAGATAACCTCACTAACATGTGGAGTCTAAAACCACTACCAAAAAAACAATCAACCAAACACACAGACACAGAGAACAGATGGGTGGTGGCCACAGGGGTTGGAAATAAGGCTAAGGTAGGTGAAGATGGTCAAAATGTACAAATTTCCTGTTATAAGTTAAATAAATCCTCAGGATATAATGTATAGCATGGTGACTATAGTTAAAACTATCCTGCATATTTGAAAGTTCCTAAGAGAGTAGAACTTAAAAGGTCTCATCACAGAAAAAAAATTATAACCATGTATGATAATGGATGTTAACTAGATTTACTGTTGTGATCATTTTGCTGTATATACAAATATCGACTGGTTATGTGATTAACATGATATTAACATAATGTCAATTATATCTCAATAAAAAATCAAAATTCACAACACATTACTTAGAATACAGGCAATATATAAACAAAAAATATGTTCTAACTTGGTAAAAACATCAAAATATTTTCTAGTCTACTTTAAAATTATAAAATTGAATAAATGAAATAAGTTTAGAAATGTTTAGAATAAACTGTAGGTAAATAATCTTAGATTCATTATTCTACTTATTCTTAAAGAACAACACATTACCTCCATATTATAGAATAGGAAATTAGGAAACTTAGAGTAGATAAATCTAAACAATAGGGAGCCTGCCCTGCTTAGAAGAGGAGGGAGGATTCATCTTGAAACTGTATTTGCACAGCAATCACACAGTAGTTTAGGGAGTAAGTGGTGGCTCATAAAGATTATAGGAAGCCATCCCTTGATGCTGTCACTATAAAAAGTCATTATCAATGAAAAAATACTGCCATTCCATTAGAATAGAATGAGACAATTCAGCAACAGAAAGCTCACAAGAAAGTCAACTCACAAAAATTACTATAAAGCCTATAGTAACGAGGCTATGTATTTACAATTAATGTGTTGAGACTGTAGCTTTACTTTCACCACTCTCAAAGATTAAAGCAAATGCCAAAAAAAATTTTTAGTGTATTTTGACATTTAAATAATATAAATACCTGAGACAGTGAAAAATAAAAACAGTGGAAAAAAAAATCCAGGCCATGCTACTTTCAATGGGATACAATTTTCTTTAGAATAATTTACAGAATACTTGAGTCTTGTTTTTAAATAAAAAATAATTTAGACTCTCAGAAGGCAACCATAAATTGTTTTCATTATTATTTATGCTATCTTTGTAATTTACCTTGAAAACTTTAATTTCAAACATTAGACCGTACATAGTAAATATAAAAATTTTTCTTTAGTGAGATACCTTATCCATTATACCCATTGCTTTAATTTTAGCAGATTCACTGCCGAGTTCATTAAGCTGATGTTTTCCTAAAAGAAGTTCCTGAGGAATTTCATCATCATCACCTGAAAAATCAAACCAGATAGTTTAGGTACAATAAATAGCTTAAAACAGCAAGCTTAATTTTTTAATAAAATCTAGGGACACACAAACAAAAACAAACAAACTAAACAAATAACAACCTAAGAGGCCTATGTAAACCTGAAGGAAACCCTGAATGAAAGGACAGGGATTAAAATGGGATTTTGATGAAGATGGGAGGAGGAGTTAGATCTCTTATCTTTACTACTCTAGACATACTGTTGACCCTTCTCAGCCAAGCTCTCTGCCCTAGAAGGCTGACCTGTATGGACTACATCAATAGTCTCCTATCCCCTCCAGCTTCTGTTTGGGTTCAGCTAGTGGGGTGCCCTGTCAGAAGATCAAAGAGGAGAGTGAGGTCAGGGTATTTATATCTCTGACTCCTTCCTTGTAAGGTCTCAGGCTGCCCATGTTCTCTGACCAAAAGGTTAGTGCTTTTTTTTCCAAGTAAGTCTATGACATTATTTTCCCTACAGAATTGAGTTCTGGTAACTTATATTTACCCTTGTTCCTTTTGGAGTAGGGATGGTAATAATTCCATGGCTGTTAAACCTAGATTCTGGTACTATTCTGTCCCCAACTCTGTAACTGGTCTCTTTGTAAGTAAGTCCTACTCAAATTATCCTAATTTGAGACTGCCATCTGTCTTCCTGTTGGGACCTTAGATGACATGGAAGACGGTTTCTCAGCACACAATTTGTATGCCAAATAATGGCATTAATGATACTTAGGCAAGTAACTTTCCCAAAACAAATACTTTTTTTTTTTTTTAAAGATTTTATTTATTTATTTGACAGAGAGAAATCACAAGTAGATGGAGAGGCAGGCAGAGAGAGAGAGAGGGAAGCAGGCTCTCCACTGAGCAGAGAGCCGATGCGGGACTCGATCCCAGGACCCTGAGATCATGACCTGAGCCGAAGGCAGCGGCTTAACCCACTGAGCCACCCAGGCGCCCGCAAAACAAATACTTTTAAAATAAAGGTTAATATAATATAAAGGGTAATATACCTTTTAAGACATTTTCAAATAGGTGGACGCCTATAAGAATCATTGTATATTATATGGCTTTTGTCTAAATTAGGCACTAGTGTTTATACCAGCTATAGGTGGCATGGAATTGTTGAGTAGCTCTAAATACTGTAAGCAGTGTTACATTTCTTTATTTAAAGCTATGATCTTTACATATTATCATAAAAGAAATATATGAATATATTAATCCTACTATATTCTAATTGGTTTTGTTTTCCATATTAGATTCTGTATTACTTAAAGCCAGTGGCTAGAGTATTTATCTTTGCATCTCTAGCACTTAAAATATTGCTGACAAAGAGTAAGTACTCAATAAATATTGGCTGTAAGAATAAATGAGCAGATGAATAGGTTCCTATTTCTGCATCCTTGGTCCTATTAGTACTCTCCTTATCTAGCACCTACTCATGTCTCATCTAAAAAAGGTTTCTTTTATTACAGTCATACACTGGGGAGGGTATGATTCACAGACCTATATCCCTGAAACAAATAATACATTACATGTTAATAAAATAAAATAAATTATTATCACCTACTTTGGTAGCTGCATTCTCAGGATTCCAAAGACAGTATCAATAATACTTGATTATTACACTAAAGTTTTCAATTTCTTAATAATACAGACTACATTTGGGGGGAGCCCGGGGGGCTCAGTCAATTAAGCGCCTGCCTTTGGTTGAGGTCATAATCCCAGGGTCCTGGGATCGAGTCCCACATTAGGCTCCCTGCTCAGTGGGGAGTCTGTCTCTCTTTCTCTCAAATAAATAAGTAAATAAATAATCTTTAAAACAAAAGAAAAGAAAACAAAAAAACACAGACTACACTTGACTCTACAACTAGATTTTAAGTTTCTTCAGAGCACAGACAATGCCTCTATCTGCACTAGAGAAGTGGCAGAAACATAGACACATAGGTAAATAAATATATTTAAAGCGGACACTGTATTTAGAGGTAAATAAATATATCTTAAAATGATTTTACCAAATGCAGTAAAATCCATATCTTCTAAATTATCCAAAATATTTTCTATTGAGGCTGTGAATCTTTTAAAAGTTGAAGAATCCATCATTTCTATAAGAAAGAAAAAATAAGAGCTTATCACATTACATGTAGAAAACTGAAGCTGAAGACTATGAAAAAAGACATACTAAAAAGTTACCTTCAGGTGTTAGTTTTGGCTCATAAGCTTTCCTCTTCTTCTGTTTTTCTTTTTTCTTCATTTTTCTAGCAACTAAAATAAACAAAGAAATATTGAAATACAGGAATGACAATTTAAAATATTTCTATTTTTGCTTCTAGTTTCCTCCAGAACTTTAAATTCTTAAACAATAACCACTACCATTCCAAACTAAATATATACTTCTGTCTTAACAATTAGGAGTGGTTAATTAACTCATGAAAAGGTATCAAATATTCTTCAAAGTTAAAGACCTAAATTTAAAGCAACTTATGTAAGAAATCCGTTGACACTGATGAATTACCCTCACTAAGGCTGGGAGGAGGAGAATAATCTTCCATGTCAGAATCTGATGGGCTTCGGTTTCGGTAACGACCACCACCCGAACTCCTTCTTCCTTCATGAGAGTGGCCACTTCTCCTATGATCCCCAGAGCTTCTTCTGTCACGCTCTTCATATTCCCAAGCTTTATCATCATCTTTTTTATGTCGTTTCCTAGAGGCTAGAAGCAAATCCCCATGACAAATAATTTACCTCATTTAAAAAGACCTAAAACTTGTACTTCACAAATGAACCACATGAGGGGAAGGAAAATCATTGTGTGGGTCTAGAAAACTGAGCCGTTGTATTTAATCAGACACATTAATTATGGTATAGAAATGGTATCACTTATTTTAGCATTATCATATTATTTTAGATTTAAAAAGATTTCTACATGAATTTGGAAGGTATTCAGTGAGTTGGTAAAGATAATATTTAACCATCAGGATTAATTAAGGCATGTAAAACAATCTTTAATCTAGGATTTGGATGAAAAACAGAAACACTTTAAAGCATTTGGATTATTGATAGGGAGCAGGGTTTGGAGGAAAAGTAAACCTTTGAGAAAGTGCTATAGCATATGGAGTAACCATGTATACCAACAATGAAAAGCCAAAGTAAGCCCAAAACTTGGGTATAAATTCAGTAGACTCTGATAATCTAAAATCACAGACCTACAGAGATAGAATAAATCTGTACAGTTGTAAATACTCATATACTGAATTCGGTTCTCCAACAATGTACTTGCTTAAACCCAAGGAGAAAAGCTTTTAAGCATATACATGCTTCATGAACATATTTATATATGTTACCTTCAGTCCCTTCCCCAACCTTCCAAGGATCTAAGCATTCCATTAAAAACACCAGTAATGACAGGAAATTCTAGGAAGAACTGGCAAACAGATTTCATCTGACACATCAACTCTGATCAACTGGTAATAGCTGCCTAGAGCTTTATATTTCCCTGAGAAAGCATCATATTTCAACAAGAAAGACTCATTAGAAATGTCTGTCCTGTGAGAGCTCGAGGGCAGTACAAGTGACAAATATTTACCATACCTGCTCTAGGATGTAGCAACATCAACTTAAAACTAAGATAGAGAACTCATGTGTCCCATTATCTAGGCATCCTGTTGTTTTGACCACTTGTTGGTGACAATGAAATACTTTCTAGTCTGCTGAACTAAGTCTGACTCTCTTGCTTTCTTTGAACTGGCTTGTATTTTGAATTCCCAACTATGATCAATACCCAAATACTTAAGACAAAACTCTTACTTGAGTTCCCTTAAATCCTAAAATTTAAGGATGCCAACCCTCCGGCCAATGCTCTCTATCTATGCTTGTGTTGGTGCCTTTCCTTTAGGTGTGCATAAGCAATGTCTGTACTTTGGCTAATACTACTGTTACAAGCTGCCTTAGCTATACCTATTCAAGAATCTAGTATGGTTTCTGGTTTTGGACCCTTCTGTCCAATCTACTGACAGCATAGTAGAGAAAGATAAATTTGTTTCCTCTTCTTTTTGGTCATAGGATTGGCATAGCAAGATAGTTCGTAAAAAGACAAACATGAGTGCATATATTTAAATCTTCAATGATTTTCTTTGTAACTGTGCATAAATTTGACATGAAATATGAGGAAGAAGGACCCCCCCTTTACAATTAGTGTATGCCCCAGTACATTCTGTGAGAGGCTGCCTTATAAACTAATATAAGGTGTGTCTGTGTGTGTGCATGTGTGTGTCAGAGAAACAGGTAATTTATGTAGCATTCACTAAATATTTTTTTCAACAAGTACTAAAATACCTACCAGATATGAGGAAAAACAACTAATAAGCTTCTTCAGAAATGTGCAGAAAGTAGTATTCTATGACCTCAAATATGACTTAGTCCTTCTGAATTCTAATTTCAGAAGAAATCCATTTCAAGCATTTAATTCTTTGATCAGAAACACTTGAAAAAAATCTTACAATTGTTAGCAAGAACTTACAATATACTGTATTTGTGAAAAATTTTAGAGGCCTTCAAGATTTTTATTTCACATTTATTAAGCTTTAGGAAATTTGGATAAAAATAGGATGGCAAATTAAAAAAAAACCACCCAATTTCTATGATACAGTGTGTTTGTAATAAGGCTCTCAGGATCCCAATTCACTGTTACTAGTTTGTTCTTTATTGCCCTCATAGCCCTAAAGAACTAGGGGAGGAGCTCAGCAGACAGGTAGGTAAAATATGCCTTCAGTGTTTTCCACTTTTCCTTTCTAAATTTTATCAACATCGTTCCTTAGCTTACATCTTCCTTCCTCTTTCTCCAGCAACCCAATGATGTTGTATTTACGTTATGGCTACCCAGATCTATGTGGCCTGACTTTCAAAGTTATCCCTCAACCCTTCTCCCATTCTTCAACAAAACAATTACCCTAGTTTAAGATTTTTAGGAAACCGATTTGATTAAACTGCAGCAAAACCTTAAGTTTCAAAAAGTCTCTGAAAGCAGCGTAAGGTTTGTGCTTATGTTCTCATAATACTTCTACATTTTGTACGTCACTATATTTTCACTACATTGTTTTTGTCATGGTATAATGACAATGTGGTTGTTTATGTCAACAACCAACTGAAATTATTTCATCTCTCCAGTGTCTCCAGAGTCACTTTTTCTCTAGTTACTTGTATAGAAATAAACTTAGAAAAACTGGAAGCTACTCTGAGGTCTCTTGAAAAATCCAGAGAAACTTCTTGCACCTATCAGGTTGAAGCTGAGGTTCTTTAATTAATATCCACTTTCAACGTATTTGGGAATAGCTGTAACAGGATCCATGGCTTTAAGATGACACTATGTGGTCCCATAAAATGAAACAACAGCTCTCATAATGGCAAAGAAAAGAATAGTGACTGCATTGAAGACAAACATGAGGCATGTGTGGCTGGCTCTCTCCCCTGTTTTAAACTTGGTGGGAATTTCTGATTATGCTATCCTTTCTACTGAACTGTAAGGTAGCTTCAAAATTCTCATCAGTTTAGCAATGCAGAGAGCCACTCTCAGTTAAATGGAGTTGAAGTGTGATTTGAAATCAATCTGCAATTAAGGAACTCCTCTTCTTAGCTATTCCCTTTAGAACTGGGTGATGTTTGGGGGATGGGGGAGGAGGAGGAGTGAAGGAGAGGCATGTATATAAAGGGGAACGAGTTTCAGGGCCACCAGATCTCCTTTCTTCTCTCCCTTTCCAGAGCATATGTTCCCATATGACCAAAATGTTTGATTATAATAAAAGAGTATTAACTTTAGCCATTAAAATATATTGCATGTAAATACATCTCATGATAATAACAAGTTATGACAATTATACATATAATTAAATGTCAGATTAACTGCTATATATTTTATTTCAATTTTAAAACTTTGTTCATATTTGTTCAGTATTCATAGTCTACTCCTCATAGCTCAAGAGCTCACAATTTAAAGATCAGAATAAATGAACATTGAAAACTTTGGAGGAGGTAAAGGATTTCCATCAGCAATATACATTTAAAATTGGCAGCATGCATCTGTCCTTCCTGCCCTTGCTTGTCACACCTCTATCTACGGAAACTAGGTGGAAAAGGTAGAACACACTGGTTGTCTTCCCACTTCTTTTGGTCATAATGACTAAGTCAGTTGGCACACAAGTGAAGATCTCCCATAGTCTGTTTCCACTGAATGTCGTTTAAGTCAAACAAGGTTGCTGACCCCTCTTGGCTAGGCTCAATTCTCTTGCTCCAGAAGAAGGAAGATAGGGATAAAAGAGAAGAACTTTTTCAGTGGACCAGTAGGAAGACAGGCGAGGTATAGCAAGTCTAGTGCAAAGACAGGTGATCACAGTGTTGTAGAGAGGTAGCTGTGTAGTGAAGAAGCCAGCTCTGGAAAACAGTGAAACAAGGGAGGAATTCCAGGACACAGCTGGGCAAAAAGGAGAAGCCAGGTCCAAACCACACAGATAACTGGCAATGTGGCTAATCCATTCATAATTTAGTGATAGTATGGTTTTAAGTATTTCTTTACCTGGCTATCTCCTATGTGTCCTTCAAGACTCAACTCAAGTGTCACCTCTTCCAGTAAGCATTCCCTGAACCCCCAAGTATAATTCTGATGCCAATCCAATGTGTTCCCATAGCACCCTGGATTTACTTATTATCACTGTCCTTTTCTCACTGCTACAACTGTTTACATATTTCCCCCATTAGACTGAAGGCTTTTCAAAGACAGGGGCCACATCTTATTTGTATTTTTATTCTCAGTGCCTAGCATATCTAGTAGGAGCTCAATAAATGTTTGTTAAATATAGACACATACCTGTGTTATTTGACACTAATAATAATAGCTCATTAAATTTTTTTTCTTGGTGCCAACTGATCTCATCTTCTGCATTTTTTTAAGTATAAAGAAAAAAAGCTTGCTATACTATGTTTTTAAGAATTAAGATCACTGTCCTCTTCCTAACCCCCCAAATTATGAATGAGACAAACACATCAATCTGCTTAATTCTAAAGTAATAATAAAGTTATGTGATACTTACATTCAAAAGCTTCATCACTATCATTATCTTCATCTGAACTGATTTCAGCATATTTTGGCTTTTCATTAACTGTGCTACGCTTGCGTTTATTCATTTTCACACGTTCACAAAGTGGCATGGTGGATTCAATTTCTGCCAGAAGTTCAGGGGGTAATTCTTTTAACACTGATTGATCTATACTACCTATTAATGAAAGGTAAGAAAATAATTTAAATCTGAAGATAAAAGGGAATTTTAACTTAATTAGCACAATAAAAATGAAATACTAGTATTTATATAAGTTTTCTAAGCCAGCTTTGTATTTTGATAAAACACATATTTAAAACTCTAATAGGCTTCACCCCAAACTGGTAATGTAGTTTTTATACATATATCATTATGTAGTAACTTAAAAAACATAAAAAGGCTAGTTTCCTCATCAATTTTTGACACAATGCCTTCATGTGTCTGTATAGACTAAAAACTTTCTAAAACAAGAATTCACTGGCATTACTCAGTCCATATGTAGTAAGGGATTCATCTCGCATTCTTGGTAGCACCCAAATTTATTTTACAGAGGGCTGGATCACTTAGTTTGAAAGTATACTTCTCTCAGTGCAAATTTGAAGAGTTGGAAGACACTTATATACCCTTCTCTTCCTCTACGCTCGTGTACTGTGGCTGGGACAAGAGTTTTACATGCTTTTACCTATCATTCATCTATTTGAGAAGTATAGTAATGCCTTTAATAATACAAAAATTTCCTCAAAGAGATAAACCAATCTATACATTAAACTGAAGAAAATAAAAACATGAAAGGCAGGATAAATAAAAACATATTAAAATGTAAGTGTCTATAACTAAAATAGTAAATTCAAGTCTGTTATGAAATAAAATTTGTATTTTTCCATGGACGACTAAGACAGGATAAAAAATGTATCAACATAGTAACATTAACATAACTTTTATTATTTAATCCTACACACATACACAAATAACTAACAGTTGTCGTAAAATAAATAAATTCTTAACATCTTACTGAGAGCTTAAAAATGAAGAGGTAGCAAAAGCTATCCATTCAGGATAATTTGTCCTTGACGACTATGAAAGATGACAATTTTAAATTACTTACCCTTGTAAATCTTTGAGTGGAAGTATTAAAAATGATGTCTTACCTGCTAAATTTTAGAAATTGGGAGCAAAGAGTATCTTAGTGGTGTACAGCAGGGAATATTAGTAACTATAAGCAACCTTCCATTACAACATTCAAATGATAATAATACTTAACGTGAAGGATGAAGTAAATCATGACAAAATGAATGGGTACTGATTAAGACAATTTCAAAGTATCAATACACAATCCCAATAATTTAAGAATATAAAACATAAATTATTAATCTTGATGGAAGAATAATCCCTTTTTATTCTTTGTGAAACTTTTATTCAACATCATGAAGGAGTTATTTCAGTTAACTTTTAGTCTTTTATACTAAGGACACATATAGCAAAAATTTCACCTAACAAAGATGTAATACTTGTGACTGGTAATATTCCAAAGACTTCATTGCTGAGAATCCTGACATACTAATGTTGAGTATACTTATCTATGTCACTTTCAAATCATGCGACACTACTTTGTGCTGGCTTTCTAAATTCAACTGTATTTTATAGTGAGGTACACTTTTTAGAATATTAATACAGGTAAAAAAAACCAACTTTAGCTTTGGATTGTCCTCAGCCTGAAGGTAAACACACTATGCATCTCATTTAAAAGTCCTTAATGTCTTGGGGTGCCTGGATGTCTCAATTGGCTAAGCATCCGACTCTTGATTTAGAATCAGGTCATGATCTCAGGGTCCTGAGATTGAGCCCTGCAATGGGCTCCATACTAATTGTGGAGCCTGCTTGGGATTCTCTCTCTCCCTATGCCCCTCCCTTTCTCTAGCAGCAGCAGCAGCAGCAGCAACAACAACAACAACAACAACAACACGGTCCTCAATGTCTTGAACACTTATAATTAAATGTGTGTGGGTTTTTTTTTTTTGAATGAAGGATTATGTTTTCTAGTATTTATCTTCCCCTTTTCAGATGACCTATAATATTAAAGAAAAAATTTTTTTAAAGATTTATTTATTTGACAGAGAGAGAGACACAGTGAGAGACGGAACACAAGCAGGGGGAGTGGAAGAGGGAGAAGCAAAGCAGGCTTGCCGCCGAGCAGAGAGCTAGATGCTGGGCTTGATCCCAGGACCTTGGGATCACGGCCCGAGCCGAAGGCAGACGTCCAACGACTGAGCCACCCAGGTGCCCCTCATTAGGGGCACTATAATAGGGGCACTATAATATTAAGTATGTATATATTAGTGGTCATTAAATGCTTTTTGATTACCTTTCATAATTTCCTATGATCACTTAGAAGTATGCTCCCCGTATAGTTTCTGAGTTGCTATATTTTATAGGCAAATGAAGACGTTTCTCAAATTTTAAAAAATGGGAATGCTTTCTTTTTTGTACTACCTAAAATGTCTTGGGTATTTATAGGCAACCCAAAGTATTTGGCCTTTAGTCCATCATGAAATTTTTTAAAAAACGAATTTCCCTGATTATGTTCTGCTTAGACTAAATTCCCATTCTCAGAAGCATACAGCAACCTGATACTAATATCCCAGAATTAAAATTATCCTGCAGATAAATATACAAAAACAATGAAGGGTCAATATATGTACTGATGCTTGTACTCTCTTTACAATGGTTTATCAGATCCCCAGAGCAAGGAGTCTGCTCTCGTCTTTTCTTAAAAAAAAAAAAAAAAAAAAAAAAAAAAAAATCCTTACAATAGCCAGACATAGAAAACTTATGTCATATATTTGATAGAGCAGGCATCAAAGTTTATTCCTTGTAATTTACTGTCTCTTATTCCCTAAATTAAGAAGAATGCTATCAAATTTAAGAGCTTTTGTATTCTGTAGATCATTTTAACATCTGTATAACTCTCAAAGTTATAGCAACATAATTCAAAGACCAAATGTTTCATTTCTGAAGATAATCCAACTTAAGAAAAAAAAAATCCAGTAATGGGTAAATCTTTCAATGTACCATCTTCCAAAAGTAAACCCTGTTTCATTTCGAATAGAAATACGTACTCCACAGGTTTATGCATTTTCTGAATTAAACATCCTTTCTTCCTTTTAGTAAAACACTTTATAAATTGATTCAGCCAAGTCCTTGATTACAAAGGTTAAGAGAAAATATTTGACTTTCCTGTACTCACAATCAGCATATTTAATACATTACCAAGGACTGAATAACTGACTCAGCCTCAACAGATCTGAATAAACAGTGAGTAATTCAAATGATGCTTATGACGTATTTGATTATATTCTTTTCCCTGACTTAGGAAATAATCTTTTAAATGCAAAAATAATATCTACTTCTCAACACAATGATTTTATAAATTACTGTTGTTCGTGGAGTTATTTTTTCTTAAAAAATTCAGAATGCTAGTACTTTATGATTATCTTTCTCACCTCATTTCTCCCATCCCAATTACTTTATTCTTTAAATTGTGTGTTTGAATTACCATAAAATTTTAAGTTACTAGCTTGAGGGGATAATGTCATTTAGTCATGAATTTTTTGAAGTACTACACTTTCAGCTTTTGTAGATATATAGATAGACATAACGCACCTCTATCTCCTAGCCCTCCTAAAGCTAGAAGAATACATTTACTTCTAGATGTGTTACATTTTTGTAATCTTGGATTTCAACTATAAATCACTCATATTAGCACATGGAACAGATTACTAAAACCAGAACTACTAAATCTCAGAGTCACTAATCTGATAACTGACAATGTGTTTTTTTTTTTAAGTGAAAAACCACACCAAGATTAAAATAAACCACCTCAATTAATGAACTCTTTAGGACTGAATATTCAGACAATGGAAACCAGTCATATTCAGAAACCATGAAACTCACATAAACTTGCCAATTATGTAAGTCATAAAAAACATCTTAGGTATAATGTAATTCAGTGACAATTCTTAGAACAACCTATACCAATTACAGGGGAGTAGCATCAAATGGATCTTTAAATTTAATGAGAGGCAAAAGAAAATAAAAATTTAGTTGTGTATGTTGTCAATCGGCCCATCTTGTGACCCTAAGTGGGTTAATATGGTTTGAAGATACATATTTTTTGGTGGAAATGGTTCCTAAATGCAAGCCTACGTCTTTATTTGAAATCACTGTTAAGAAGAAGTAAATTCAAGGAGCATAAATTGCAGATTATATAGCCCTGAAATATGGTAACAGTTGGGAGGTAGAAACAAAAAGCAGCACCTGAAGAGAAACTAGGAAAAGAAAAAAAAGTGGTTCAACTATGAGACTAGGACACTGAATGTTCCTTTCACGAGGACTTCAAGGTTATAGCCTGATGGCAGTACTATGTATGGGTAAAGAGGAAACCTGTGGCAAATCCTCAGTTTGAAATGCATGGGTCCATTTCTATGCCTTTTTTGTTTTTTTAAAGATTTTATATAATTTGACAGGGAGAGATCACAAGTAGGCAGAGAGGCAGGCAGGGGGTGGGGTGGGGAGCAGGCTCTCCACGGAGAAGTGAGCCCAATGCAGGGGTCGATCCCAGGACCCTGAGATCATGACCTGAGCAAAAGGCAGAGGCTCAACCTACTGAGCCATCCAAGCGCCCCTCCTTATGATTTTCTTAATAACGGTTTTTTTTTTTCCTCTAGCTTACTTCATTGTAAGGGTATAGTATATATGTAATATACAAAATATGTATTAGTCAACTTTGTATTATTTTTAGGGCTTCTTGGTCAACTTTAGGCCATCAGTAAATTTGAGAGGAGTCAAGAGTTATATATGGATTTCTGACTGTGTTGGGGGGTGAGTGCCCCTAGACTTCAAGTTGTTCCAAGTATCAGCTGTTCTTGGAAGGAGCAATAGCAAACTAGGAGAAGTTAGACTGTACTTTTTAGTACAAAGACTCCTTCACTGAGTGAAAATGAGGGAAGTGAACACAGAGATTTCTACCAGAGTTAATACTCGTTAGGGTAATAAGAATAATGTTTGTAACTGAGGATGAAGTCTAAATTTAAGGGAGGAGAGCATCAGGCAGACTACCTCCTCTAGAAAAGAAGAGTCAGGAAATAGGTCTGCTTTTTGGTAATGTTTTAGGATAAGTGAAAGTCATGTATAATGAGATAATCTGGTATAAAGTTGCCTTGATTTTGATAAAGAGACAGAGAGACCTCAGGTACTGGCTGGAGGCCTAATAATGCTTATTCAGGATTATTAAAAAAAAAGGTTTTTTTAAAGGGAAGACTAGTAGTTATTCATCTTTGGCTAGGGAGGAGTGGTCAGGTTCAAATCTGCAGCTCTTTTCTTTCCATTGGTCTTTGAGGAATACTGAAACTAATGCAAAGAACCATTATATAATCACTACACAAGGAACGTTACAACCTAAGAACAGGTAATCAATCTCCTTTACAATGTTAAGCAGCAAGTTTTAAGTTGCAGGTTATGGCCCATTAGTACATTGTGAAATCAGTTTTGTGGGTCTTGACTAGTAGTTGTTTTAAAATGAAAGTGAAAATGTCAGGTTTTTGCTTATAGTACAGGGATTGTTAATATGTGCCTGTCTGTGTGCATTAGGCCACAACATGCATTTTATTTCTTAGGGCACAATCACAAAAGTTTTAAAGTCTTTCAAGTTTTATGGTTGCCACTTCTTTCAAAATAGCTGAGTCCATTTGGATTGAAAAGGCTCTTCTAGGTTACTCAAATTCAGTCTGTGGACTCTGCCCATGGTTTCTTAACCTATAGGTTTGATTAAAGATAAAGAATAATTTGAATAAAACATTCAAAATTAAACTGATTTTATTCATTATAAGTTGATGGGACAGTGACTACTGTGGTTTTTTTAAAAAAAGATTTTATTTATTCATTTGAGAGAGAGAGAGACAGTGAGAGCTCAGAAGAAGAGGGAAAAGCAGACTCCCTCCTGAGCAGGAAGCCCAACGCAGGGCTTGATCCCAGAACCCAAGGATCATGACCTCAGAAGGCATATGCTTAACTGACGGAGTCACCCAGGTGCCCCAGGATAGTGACTATCTTGTATCAGAGAGCTTAATCTATACCTATATATATATATATATATATATATATATACCTATATATATCAGAGAGCTTAATCTATACCTATAATTCTGATATAAAAGTTGCTGTTTCGTTTTTGAAGTCATTGTAATAAAATCTTGGATTACTCAGAAATTCTTCTTCTGTTTTTGATGTAAGTCTTTCTAATAAGTCCTGTATTCATCCCTTTTTTTAATAAGACAACTTCTTGGGGCATCTGGGTGACTCCATTAATTAGGAGTCGGACTCCTGGTTTTGGCTCAGGTCGTGATCTCTGGGGTTTTGAGTCTGACAACCGGCCCCACATTCCCCAGCACTGGGCTCTGCACTCAGCAGGGAGTTGGCTTAAAGATTCTCTCCCTCTGCTCCTCACTCACACTCTCTAATAAATAAATAAATCTTTAAAAAAAAAAAATCCACAAAAACCCAAACTCCCCAACCATCCCCCAAGAAAAACAGCAAGACAACTTCTTGACTCATGATTATTGAAAAGATCAATTTTCCACAATGCTTTACACAGCAATGCCTTTAGGAGTTAACTGCTATGCATAAAGTGTTTGAGATGATATGAAATCATTCAGGCTTTATTTCTGAGTTCTGTAGGTATGCTTACAGTTTGCTGAAATGTACATACTCAAAATCAGCTACCTTGCATAGAATATATAACACACAGCAAATGGGGTCAAAATCCTTTAACCCTTTTATACTATTCATGAAAATTTATTTCAAGAAAATTAATACAATAAAAAATTCTATGAAGAAAGATGTTTAGATAGTTTTATCTATTGTAACATCTTTTCCCAGCTGAAAATTCTTTTCTAAATCCTGAAAGCAGTTCTTAGTTGTTCTATATTGATAATTATAGAGAAGTTTACCCACAAAGTGAAAAGATTTAATAACTGACATGTGACAAGTATAAAATATTTTAAAAGCAATTTAAGGGGCGCCTGGGTGGCTCAGTGGGTTAAGCCGCTGCCTTCGGCTCAGGTCATGATCTCAGCGTCCTGGGATCGAGCCCCGCATCGGGCTCTCTGCTCCGCAGGGAGCTTGCTTCCCTTTCTCTCTCTCTCTGCCTGCCTCTCTGCCTACTTGTGATCTCTGTCTGTCAAATAAATAAATAAAATCTTAAAAAAAAAAAAAGGCAATTTAAGTCTGTATATACTTGCTATATATTTATATTTTATATATTAATTATATTAACATATTAATAATATATATATAACCCCAATAAATGAAGTACTCTCAGATCTTAACTATCCTCCTTAAAATATTATATTTGGTAAATTCCATACTATATTCATAAGTACTGGAAAAGAACTAGAAAAACTACTTCAAAACTCATTCTAGATGAGTCCTTTTATATACACATATAAATACTCAAATGGCAGTGTAAAATCCAAATTTTAGGTCTCATTTGCTATAGAATAAATAAATAAATAATCAGATTCACATACATTAAAATTTCAATTTCATATTGATAGTAGGCTTAGCAAACTATAGCGTCTGGGGTCAAATTTGCCCACCACATGTTTTATATAAAGTTTTATTAGAATACACTGACACACAATTATTTATATGCTGTCTATGATTGCTTTTGTATTATAATATTAAAGGTAAGTGGCCCACACAGCCTAAAATATTTATGATCTGGGCCTTTAGAGAAAGTCTGCTGACCCCTCATCTGTATCATGTCATACTTTAATCCAAATTGGAACAAAGTACCCACCTTGCCAGTATAGACGCTACAGTTGTGTTCTGTACATTTTAGGTCATTGAAAATTAATTTATTTAATGAAGACAAAAACCAAGGATTTAGTTCATAGCAACTGAAAAACACTACTATGAATGAAGCAGACAGAAGAAAAGATTCTAAGAAAAATCTGGTTTTAAGTACCATAGTTTTGATATTGACACTGGTAATAAAAAGATTTCATCAACATGCATTATATTGTATTACTATGAGGAAGAACTACAGGAAGAAACAGGGATCAAACTATCCTTTCCTTGATATGTATATACAGAGAGCGGAAGTACAACCTAACTATATTTCAATGAACTAGAAAAAGAAAACAAAGCCAAAATTTAATAGAAGGAGATACTAAATACTAAAGCAGAAATAAATGAAATATCAATGAAACTAAGAGCTGAATTTCTGAAAAGATAAACAAAATAGACAAACCTTTAGTTATACTTACCAAGAAAAAAAGGAAGAGGACTCAAATAAATAACATTATAAACAAAAGAAGAGACATCAAATGGATACCACACAAAGGATCCTAAAATAAATATATATTTATATTCCTAGAAACATATAAACTGCTAAGATGGACTTATGCAAAAACAGAAAATCTGAAGAGGCATCTTCCCAACAAAGAAAAGCCCAGGACCAGATAACTTCTCTGGAGAATTCTAGTAAATGTTTCCTTCCAGAAGAGGAAGGAAAGAAGAGAACATCCAAAGGCAGCACTACCCTGATACCAAAACCAGAAAAGGACACTACAAGAAATGAAAACTACAGGCCAAGGGATGCCTGGTTAGCTGAATCAGTTAAGCGTCTGACTTGATCTCAGCTCAGGTCTTGATCTCAGGGTCCTTAGTTTAAGCCCCACATTGGGCTCCACACTGGGCATGGAGCATATGTTGAAAAAAAAAAAATTACAGGCCAATCCTCTTGTACTCGTGATAAACACAGATTCAAAGTCCTCAACTAAGTATTAGCACACAGAATTCAACAATGCATTAAAAGGATCAGGATTATATACCATAATTAAGTGGAACTTATTGCAGAATGGTTCAAAACCTGCCAATCAATGTGATATACATTAACAAAATGAATGATAAAAATGACATTATCATCTTAATAGATACAGAAATGCATTTTAGAAAATTCAACATTCATTCATGATAGAACAAAACAAAAAAACCCAAAAAACTCTCAACAAACTATGTACAGAGGAAATGTACCTTAACATACTAATGGCCATATATAACATGCCCACAACTATTATCATACTCAATGCTAAAAAGCTTTCCAAGATAAGGAACAAGATAAAGATGCCCAATCTCACCCTTATATTCAACATAGTACTGGAAGTCCAAGCCGGAGCAGAGCAATTAGGCAAGAAAAGAAAGAAAGAAAGAAGGAAAGAAAGAACGAAAGAAAAGAAAAGAAAAGACCTCCAAAACCAGAAAGGAAAAAGTAAATTGTCTCTATTGGCAGATTACATGATATTACATATAGAAAACCCTGAAGACTCTACCAAAAAATCATTAAACAAATTACATAAGGTTGGATATAAGATCAATATACAAAAATCAGTTGAATTCTGATATACAACAACAAACTATCAAAAGAGAAATTAAGAAAACATTTATAATTGCATCCCAAAAAATAGGAGGTGAAAGATCTATATACTGAAAACTAAAAAACATTGATGAAAGGAATTGAAGAGGAAAATAAATGCTAACAAATTTCTATGCTTGTGGATTAGAAGAATTAATGCTGTAAAAATGTCCATACTACCCAAAGCCATCTACACATTCAATGCAATCTCTATCAAAATTCCAATATTTTTTATAGAAAAAGAACAATAACCTATAGAAAAAGAACAACAAAAACAACCCTAAAATTTGTACAGAACCATGAAGTAGTCAAATAGGCAAAGCAATCTTAATAAAGATGAACAAACCTTGGGGCACCATGCTTCCTGATCTTAAACTGTGTTGTAAAGCTACAGCATTCAAAACAGTATAATACTGGCATAAAAACAGACACATATATTAATGGAACAGAGAGCCCAGAAATAAATTCATGTATATATCGTCAATTAATTTATGAAAAAGGAGCCAAGAATACTCAACGAAGAAAGGATAGTCATTTTAATAAATGGTGCTGGAAAACTGGACAGCTACATGCAAAAGAATGAAACTGGACCACTATCTCACATTATACACAAAAATCAACTCAAAATGAATTAAAGATTTGAACATATGACTTGGAACCACAAAACTCCTAGAAGAAAACATAGGTGGTAAGCTCCTGGACACTGGTTTTTGTAATGATTGTTTTAGATTTGATACTAAGGCAAAAGCAACAAAAGCAAAAATAAACAAGTGGGACTATATCACACTAAAAAGCTTCTACACAGCAAAGAAACTGATCAATAAAATGAAAAGGCAACTACTGAATGGGAGAAAATATGTATGTGTAAACCATGTATCTGGTAAGAGGTTAATATCCAAAAATCTATAAAGAACTTACAACTCAATAGCAAACCAAAACAACAATCTGATTAAAAAATGAGCAGAGATCTGAATAAACATTTTTCTAAAGATGACATACAGATGGCCAATAAGTATATGAAAAGATGCTCAGTATCACTAATCATCAAGATAATGCTAATCAAAAGCCATAAGGAGCTACACCTGTTATAATGGCAAAAAGACAATAAATAGCAAGTGTTGGTGAGTATTTGGAGAAAATGTAACCTTGTGTACTATTGGTGGGAATGTAAATTATGGTGTAGCCACTATGAAAAGCAGTAGGGAGGTTCCTCAAAAAATTGAAAATAGAACTACCATATGATCCAGCAATATCCACTTCTGGGTATATATCCAAAGGAAATAAAATCACTATCTCAAAGAGTTATCTCTATAGCTTGCCTGACCCAAGATCACTGAAGCATTATTTACCAAAGCCAAGACATGGAAATAACCTTAAATTGTTTAGTCTACTGACAAATGAATAAAGAAAATGAGTGTATTTGTGTGCACAGTATTATTTACCCCAAAAAGGAGGAGATCATATCATTTGCAACAACAAGGATGTACCCTGAGGGCATTATGCTAAGAGAAGTCAGACAGTGAAAGACCAATACTGTATGATCTTTACTTATATGTGGAATCTAAAAAAACAACTCACAGAAACAGAAAACAGATTGGTGATTGCCAGAGACAGGGGTGGGAGGTGATTGGTGGGTGAAATGGGTATAGGTAGTCAATAGGTTAAAAACTTCCAGTTACAAGATAAATAACTTCTGGAGATGTAATGTACACCATGGTGACTGTCCTTAACAATACTATTTTATATATTTGAAAGTTGCTACAATAGTAGATCTTAAAAGTTTCAATCACAAGGAAAAAAAAGAACTATGTCAGGTGATGAATGTTAACTAAACTTACTGTAATAATCATTTCATATTATAAACATAGAGAAAATCATTATTTTTTACACTTTAATAAAATGTTATGTTAAATATATTTCAAGAAATAAAGAAATGGAGACACCTGGGTGGCTCAATTGGTTAAGCATCTGCCTTCAGCTCATGTCATTATCCCAGGATCCTGGGATCAAGTTCCACATCCGGCTCCTTGCTCAGCATGGAGCCTACTTCTCCCTCTGCCTGTGGCTCCTCCTGCTTTGCTCTCTCTCCCTCTCTGACAAATAAATAAAATCTTAAAAAAAAAAACAAAGAAAGAAAGAAATTCTGGCAGCAATGTCTCCAAATATATTGATTATAAAATATATATACATATAAAGATTTTAAAAAATTACTCTCTTCATTAGATAAATTCAGTTAAAAATGGCGTGTTGCATTTCTTCATATTAAAAAACTGGACAGATTCTGGCTCTTACTGTAATATTGATTTTGGTCCTCATTACTAAATAAAGATAGGAGGAAAACTGGTTTCTCCATTTTCAAAAATGAATGAACCAAAGCTTTGTAAGGCTACAATTTATTCAAGATTCTGATACTAGTGCTCTTTGTACTAACATTTATAATGGACTTAATAGAGAATTTTCAATTTTCAACATCAGAAGCCAGAGAAAGCTAAAGTTTCTGTGAATAGAGGAGGGGATCCAGATTCAAAATTCCATATTATAGTGTACTATATTACAGTGTTTTATATACTGTTACTCTAGTATTCTTTTTTTGTTGTTGTTTTTAAAGATTTTATTTACTTATTTGACAGACAGGGATGACAAGTAGGCAGAGATGCAGGCAGAGAGGCAGGCAGAGAGAAAGCGGTATGCAGGCTCCCTCCCAGAGCAGAGAACCCAGGACCTGAGACTATGACCTGAGCCAAAGGCAGAGGCTCAACCCACTAAGACACCCAAGCGCTCCCTCTACTATCCGAATATAGTGAACTATCTTATTCTAAAAAAACAAAAAAGTTACTGAAACCTTTCTCTATAAGAGGCTCATATAGCTATTAAGAAAATAAATACCTACCTGATATTATACTATACTAAATTATGCTATGTATTATAAATACAGTTGACCTTGAATAACATGGGTACGACCTACAACTGTGTAGGTACACACAGATTTTTTCCCCAATAAATACAGTATGGCACTATAAATATACTTTCTCTTCCTTATGATTATAATAATGTTTTCTCTAGCTTACTTTATTGTAAGAATACAATATATAATACATACAAATACAAAATATGTGTTAATCAATTATTTATGTTATCAGTAAGGCTTCTGGTCAATAGTAGGCCACTGGTAGTTAATTTCTTTTTAAATTAATATATAATGTATTATTTACTTCAAGGGTACAGGTCTGTGAATCATCAGTCTTAGACAATTTACAGCACTCACCATAGCACATACCCTCCCCAATGCCCACAACAAAAGTCAAAAGTTACACGTCGATTTTCAAGTGTGGGAGAGTCAGTGCCCCTAACCTCTATGTCAACTATACATTAGACTATATAATAATAATATATATATATAAATATGTACTATATATTAACATAGTATTAATAATACTATATAATAATATTGACATATTACAATATTATGTTAATGACATAATATTATACTATCATCTATCAAATAGATATTCATTATCTTAGCACAGGTATCAGGCTTTTGTAAAGGAGGATTTCAGAAACTTTCTTTTAGAGTAAGTAGGAATTCAGTATGTAAGAGTTATGACTATTTCTTCATAAATAGGAGGTTCTTCCACATTATTTATTTACCTTATTTACTCCTCAACCATACGCCTATTTTTACTATACAGGAAAACCTTATAGAAGCTATGTTCTTGGGCTGGCTTGAGAAATGGAATGAGAAGGAACAAAAATACCACTAGTAAGTTTTAATACTTTAATTCTTATTTAAAAAACTCTACTTAATCTCTTTAAATCAGTATCAATTATCTATTAAGCAAAATGTGAATCAAAAATTTTCTATGAACAGAAATCATGGACAAAAGCTTCCAAAATACTGCTGTAAAAAATCATACCCAATAACAGTTAGGTATAGATTATGCCAACTTTTGCAGTAAATATTCTCCCAATGTTTCCCAAAGATACCAATGATAGTAAGGTCTTTGCAGAAACTGAATATTTGAATTTTTTGAAAAGCATTTTATAAAACTATTCAAATGAGCCAAATTAAGTTCCCACTGCAGCACTATTAAAAATTCTGAATATTACAATCATACCATTTTACTAAAAGTTCCTCAACTTAAATATCATCAACTATGCCAAAAATTCACTCTCAGAGACAGTAGTTTCTCTCAAACTTACAGAAGCCTGGAATCCTAAATACAATCAGTGCCACATAAAAGGGAACCAGTTAATACTTCTGTGATCAACACTGAGTAGTGTAACTGGTACAGTAATAACTGAGGGAGAATAACTGGCCCAAATGTGATTGCAACTATTACCTAATCCTAAGCAAATGAACACTACAGTTTTAAACACTATTGACTACTTGAGGGGCTACATTAGTACACATACCCAGTGAAAACCATTTTCAGTAACTGCTTAACTGTTTAAAAGGCCATGATCTCAAATATGGGTGCTATGGGATATTTCCTAAAAGTACTGAGTGCAAATGATGTAAAACAATAAACTAGTTGGAAGGAAGTAGGTGGAGGAAAAACAAAAATTATTTCCTTGGATATAAAGGTAAAATACTGTGAGACACCCTGGAACAGTAAATAACCCAAATCAAATTGCTAATGTTTGTAATTACTAAGCTGTTACCAACACATAACATGCCTGTCTTAAAGACCTTGTAATTTTATATTTTTTAAATTGGAGACATACTGAACATTAGGGGATATAAGGATAATATTCTGAATAAAAATATTTCAATAAAGATAATATTCCTGGCATTTAAAATACTGACAGAAGTATATTGTAATAGAAGAAATTTTAAAAATTTAAAAGGTTTTTACAAAGATTATGTTGGTTCTCCATAACCATCCCCTGCTTGAAAAGGAAAAAACAAGGATGGTAAGAAGACAGAAGATGACAGAAGCAGAGTGAGAATAGAAGTGATAATGAGCCAATCTGTAACAGAAAAATAAAGGGAAAGGGTAACTAAACAAACATAAGAAAGGGTAAATCTCCTTGGAAACTTAACAAAAAGTACGTAGTTGACTGTTATTACAAAGTTGAGTGAACAGAAAGTTGAAAATTGGATAGCTCTTACATTAGGGTCTTTTGGTGGAAGCATAAAAGATGAATACACAATTTTAATCTGCATACAAAGCCTTTTCTAAAACATGGTGTCAATAGTCATTCAACAGCTATTTAATGTGCTCTAATTATGTACTAGGTATTATGCTAGGTACATACACATGTCCCCATAGAAATCAAATAAAATGTGACTATGTGACTTTTACATTTAACATGTTCACACAAATGACAAAAATAAGAAATATATATTGAGTCATAAATCTATATCCCTACCATTCTAAATTAGCTTAAAGCATACTCAAGGAATTTTAAACAATCCTAAAGAATGAATATTTTAAATATGGACATCAGGTAAATTATTTAAAAAGATGGAATTTCATGGCTCTTCCAAGAAAGGAAAACCTACCAAGAATTTTGGCTTGAGAAATCAACCACAAAAGTATCTCAATAATATTCAATTTAATTCCTTTACTCAGAAATACACCACCAGCATGTCAGAATATGTGATTCTGTGACTCTCTCGAAAAGAAAATCCCAAGCAATGTGTATTTTACAAAGGGCCAATAATCTACAACTGTGCTTCCCATGCTTGTAATTTAAAAAACTTACTATTATGTAACTCTGCTATTGCTAACTTAGTAGCAGAGACCTAAAACAAAACCAAAATTAGTACATTAAAAAATAACCGATAGGAATTCTAAGGTATAAATAAAGCCAAATGATTATCTACATGGAGTCTTGAAGTAAATCTAAGCATTAAAGTAATATTTTTGATGAAAATGTCCACTTAATTGTAACTGCAGATCTAGTAATAATACATGTGTGTATATATACGTACCTGCACATGTACACACCCACACACACACTACACACACACTACTCTAACAGAGAGACACACCCAGATAGCCTACTTACTAACATGAACATATCAAGTATATACATTTGTGTTAAAAGTACATTTAGGAGAAACAAGGATAAGTATTAAAAAGTTTATATCCATAGACAATCAGAAAAACATGGGAAAGAGTATAGCAATTACTATTAGGAGTACTATATTAGGAGCTATACTGATTTCTTGATGTTCAGTTGTAAAGATTCTTTGTTAGGACAGAGCTTAGAAAGCAAGGCTAGCGTAAGCTGACAGAAGGAAGAGGAGAAAAAGATGGTCCAGATTAAGGGACAAAAGGGTACCACTTTCCATCTTTCCATCTGACTCTTCTAAAATTGTATACCTATACTCTCTAGTTTATACTGTATATAAGCCACTCCCAAAGTTTCAGTGAAAGTTTTAAAAACAATATCTAAAAGAAAACAATTCTAGCACTGGCCACTACATTCTATTAACTTCTTTTATGTACACAAGTGATTCCAAAGAGATGCATTCAAGTTAAATAGTAAAGACTATTAGTTAAAGCTGAAGTCTTAATTTTTTGTTAAGTCTGACTGCTACAATTTAAGATCTGAAAGCTTCACTAAAGAAGTACGAGTATTAGTGATAGACAATTTTTTTTATTTTTAAAAAATAAAACCAAAAAAGTAAAAAAGCAAACATTTGATAACCAAGTAATAATAAAAAAGATTATGACAAGTCACTTCTTTGAATACAGTTCTTCATAATGACACTATGTTTTCATTGACCTTTTTTTGGTAGACAAGACACAACATTTTACAAAAATAATAATAATCATTACATCTTCTGGATTTCCTAAAACACTATAGATACCATGCAATACAACTTTTTGTGATGATGCAAATGTTCTCTGTTTTAATAAGGAAGCCACTTGCCACATGTGGCTATTGAGGACATGAATTCTTAATTTTATTTAAATTAATTTCCATTTAAATAGCTAAAGAGGCTAGTGACTATTCCACGGAATAGCACAATTCAAGAGTTTCATATATTTAATAAGTAAATATAAACCTAAGTTCTTAATGAATCTCTCACAGAATGAGAACTTAAAAATCATACTTTCACCTCTATTGCCTTGAAATCAGTATCTTCATGTATTTATACTGCATGGACTAGATACGTCTTGCCACATACCATCAAATTATGTATGTCTTAGATATTTTTAAAGTAGTATGTAAAGGAACACAAAACTGTATTTTGTGCACAGACTGCAACTGTATTTAACACTTCAGACTTTTTCCTGGCAATACTACTACTCAAATAGCCACAGAATTTAACTCAGCAACTATACAATAAACAAAACAAAAAAATCATCCTCAAACCCCACTAATGACTTAACCTGATTTAAGAGGTGAATACTATTCCTTAAGACCAAAGGGCAAAGCTTTGTATTTTTTAAATAAAATATCTATAACTGACCACCTATCCCACAAGAAGGGAAATAACCTTTCTATAACTTTCTAAATTATATAAATTTAAACTATGTATCAATAATTAACTCAGAGATAGGTATGTAAGAAAATAATGTAAGACCCAATAGTCTTAAGAGCTTATAACACTGATTTTTGTACACCATTTAGCTTTACTGACATGTTAGAAATTAAAATTCAATTTACTACCTCCTTGTAGACTGGGACACCTCTTTAGTCTAACTTTCAACAAAGTTGTTACATATTTTCATTCTAACCACTCATTTGATTAATAAACAACTTTCAAAAATACCTGAAATAACTAATCAACCAAAGATCTTATCTGCGTACCAAAGTAAAAATCATGACTACAGTGAATTGTGCAACTAGGGGTGGAAGACAAAGAATTTTCAGCAACAACTTTTTATCTATATTACTGAAAATAATTCATTATTGTTTTATATAAATGTTAAATTTTCCTATAGCAGTGTTTCAATCTTTGTAAATTTCCATTTTTTAAATCCTTATTAACCCTATAACTTAAACAAAAACTCATTAGAATAAAAATGACTTCAGTATAAGTATTCTTACCTTTGTTTGACTTTGATGGTTTATTCTTGATAGGTTTAAGGGAACTTCGTGATTTATCTTCTCTATCTTTAATAAGTTTCTGAACATCATCCAAAGACAGTTTTTGCAGAACAACTACAGGCTTAGCTCCTTTATTCAGATCTTCAACTAGTCCCATTTTTTCTACTTTGTCTTTCTGTTCTCCTTTCATTTCCATTTTCTTTGTCTCCTGAGTAATATTACCATCTTTATCCCTCTTGATTTTTGGAATGACAAAATTTTTCAATGCACCAGACCTGCCCCCCAACAAATAACTTGGAAATTCGGCCTTATTGTCAGGGTGCGCTTTATTACTGTCTACTTTAGTCTTATTACCCTCTGTCCTTTTGTCATCTTTACTATTTGGTGATTTAAAACCGGGTTTATCAGGTCTTGATTTATTAGAATCACCTTGTTTAACACGAGGACTGTCAGGCCTTGATTTTTGCTCCCCAGAAGATGGTCTTTCCCTTGAGTCCCCTGATTCATGTCTATGTTTTCTTTCTAGTTTATCAGGTTTTGAACCATCAGATTTAACGCCATGTTCATTTCTATTAGAGGATCTCAATGTTTCTGGCCTTCGAACTCTCGACTGATCCCCGCGATGTCGCTCTGATTCATTCCGGTCATCTGATTTTTGTTTACTATCATGGTCACGTCTTAATGACTCAGAAATAGATCGCCCATCAGGTCTCTGCTTTAAGGCTTCAGCTCGTTCTGATTTTAACCGAGGTGAATCAGATTTAATATCCTGTTTATGTTTAGACACTTCAGGTTTTTTCTCTGTTGATGGCTTTCCAGAATCCCTCCTATTTTCATGCCTATGTTTTGGTGTTTCAGGCCGACCTTCATTTTTTTGCTTTGGAGTTTCAGGTCGGCCCTCACCTTTCTGCTTTGGAGTTTCAGGTCGTCCATCACCCTTCTGTTTTGGGGTTTCAGGACGCCCATCACTCTTTTGTTTTGGAGTTTCAGGTCGACTTTCACCCTTCTGCTTTGGGGTTTCAGGTCTTGACTTTGTTGTTTCTGATCTGCCATTATTTTGTTTGTTGTCATTTGGTTTTATGTCAGACAGTCTGTTTTCATTCTGTTTAGGTTCAGCCGTGGTGCTCTCATTTTGTTTGGATTCAGTTGTTCTGCTCTCATTCTGTTTAGGTTCTTCTGTTTGAGTCTCAGTTTTAGTTTCTAACTTACTTTCACTTGATTTTGTCTCCACCAATCTGTTTTCATTTGGTTTAGATTCTGCCAGTCTTTCATTTTGCTTCATATCACTCTTTGAAAGCTCAGAATCAGACTTTTTTTTAGGAGTCTCAGGATGGTTTTCTGGTGTAGCTTTAAGATTTCCAATAATATCTTCCTGAAGAACAGAAATAGGTGCATCATTACACTGTTTGATTTCTTCAGGCTTTTTTATGGAGTCTGAATCCTGAGTTATAGAAGCCTGAGAGTCCACTCTTCCTGCCTGATGAAGATCAATGCTAACCATTAATGCTGGCCTTGACCCATTTCCCGTAGAACCCGTCTCCTGAGAAGCTGGTCTATTACCTCCTGTAGCACCCCCAGCCTCCTGTGGGTAAGAATCTTGTTTTCTTTTTTTCAAAGGCTTATCTGAAATTTAAAGATAAATATTCAGTATCAGTAATAGACATATATTCTTATCTTACTAAAAGCCATATGGACTTTGATATTTCTTTAAATCACAATGTTTTTTGAAATGTGGTGAATTCAAATGTCAATATGCATGTATAAAATAGCAGGCATGAATCACAGAATACTTTTAAACCAAGGTTTAAGGAAATACTCATGCTTGCTGTACCTCAATAAATATTAGTAACTATAGTAACAAGAATTTAACAGCATATCTCTTGATTATATAAATGTAAGCCCAAATAGAAAATAAATAGAACTTATAATACCTTAAATACAAAAATATATTTATGTTTGTATATGTAAAGGATAAACCAGATTCTTTACATAAGAATAAGGCAACCAGTTACAAATTACATGTTCTCATTTAAGATCATTTAACCATTAACCAAAAACTAAGTGCCCCATATCTGCTACCATACTATTCAGGAAACATAAGCTTTTACAACATGTAAAACTAGTATGAAAAGGAATAAAACCCAAAAGAAAGCAGAAATGATGCCACTGAAAAAAAGGTAAATGAGGAGAACAAGGGGGGAAAAAAGACAGTTTAATAGTTTGTCATTAACCTTTGATCCAGGATTCAAATCCTTCAAGGTGTCAACAGCACAAATGGAATTTAAAAGCTAACACATATTAGAAATATATTTAAAATAAGGGAACATTAACATAAATATAAAAATGAGACGCACATAAGGACTTTTTGGATAAATCCTGTCTTAAAGGCAACCTCCACTTAAGAAAATGTTTTGGTTCTTCAATGTAAAGTTCTAGGGATCTATAAATTGGTCTCAGTAAGAAATAATTTATGGTATTCTAAAATGTAAAGACAAAAATACACAGAAACACAAATCTACCACCACAATAAAATGTCAAGGTATTTTTAAGTTATGTATTTCTGTGCATGATTCCACTTGACTCAAGAGGCTGCTAGGTCATTTTCTACAAACCGAATCTCTAGTTAGTTTTTGGGAATAGTTATATTATAGCACCTTAAGGTTCTGTCTGCTTTAATACTTACTTCTGAATTGCCTGGCTTTGTTTTAAAGGTCATTTTCTATAATTTTTATAGTGAACTTCTAGATACCCTTATGATAGTCATTAATGTGATAGAATATAATTTAAGGAAAAGAAGGTTAAAAGTCAAAATGACCACTAAAAAATAACCTCTTATTGCTGAAAACCAAGTTAGGAATTAAACAAACAAACAAACAAAAGACCTTAATGGTAATGTTGCTTTTATACACCAAAGTTGCATCATTTTCTTTTCAGAGTGAGAAGCAGCAGTCCATTCCAGCTTAAAATCTAGTAAAATATTTTACTAAAATTTAACTCAAATATTTGCTAGTAATTTTTTGTAGAAGTAAGTCATTCTGCTTCTTAGTTTTTCAAAAGTCAAGTCTACTGTCATATATGTTCCATTTGTAAAATAACTACATGATAATAAAGTATCTTAACATCTAACCATTTTCCCTAGTTAAAACTACCCTGCCAAAACTTACATGAAACTTTCTGCCTTAATACTTAAGAAAGCACTCAGAATATTAAATTTGTCTCAGTTTTATTCTGTAATGTTCTGCCACATAAAATAATCTTTACATCTTGTCATAGGGCACACCAAATAATTATTACCTCATAAATGGGATGTTTTATCACCTTATGTCTTTAAACCTTTAGGACAAGAATCTAGAAATCGAAAGAGTATAATCTAGTTGAAGATTTTTGTATTTTTCAACGAAACATGCTTGTGAAAGTCATTAAATTGGTAACCTAAGTGTACTTAAGAACCGTAATGACATCACAAATCTCCGGCATCTCAAAGATTTCTCTTAAGAAATCTGTGGCTCATCCTTTTATTAATATGAGCAATCAGTCTTTCTTCTGAACAGTAACATCAAAATATCTTGAGGGCTAAATTTAAAGGATTACAAAATAGTTAGGAATTTACAGATAATTAACCTCATTTCAAATTATCGTTTATCATTAAAATGGAAATTTAACATAGTTTAATTTCAAAGGAAATGTTATGTTTGATTTAGTTATCTTCCACTATGATGCAATGATTATTTGTAATAAAAATGTATGAAAGCATTTGCACATGAGTAATATATTAAAATTAGGAAAGATTTTATAATTTTTTTCTGTTATGCACAATATATTGCTAAATACAAAGTTTTAATTTTTCAACTATTGAAAAGTACGTCACCTCTTCTGTAAAACCGGGAAAAATTCCATTATTGCTGCAAGGATTCTTGAATATGTTAAGAGCACGCAGGTCTGATTCACTTGATCTGATTCAGTTCCACCATGAACTTATTCCTGTAAAGTGGTTCTGAATCTGCACGTCACTTTTGTCTATCCACTTTTGTTATCAGTCTTCATTACATCATAACCTTCACCTAATGATGGAAAGCCATCTCTATAAAGAATAATTTCAATATTTGGGACACTGATTATCGTTAGGCCCTTTTCAGCACCGGGTGCCATAAGTTTAGCTATCAGAGTGCATACTGTCCTGAAGAAAATGCATACAAAAAGATACCACAGTTTCAAAACCAACAATACTTGTCATCTAGATGCTGATACGAAAATAAGATCCAGCTGTTAAAGAAATTCTGAACTTCATTATTCTGGTGAGAAAAAAAACTATATCACTTGCTTAAATTTACCAGTGATAACTGAAAACACTTAAAACAACACAATTATACACATAGTAGCCAATTATGAAAAATGAAAACATCCTACCCCTAAACTGCAGTATAAACTAAGTGGTTAACTATCCTATTTCCATCTAGTCTCTTATTCCAAATGACAGTAGGTAATTTACTTTTTATAAGGGTTATAGTTTAAGAATATCATTAGAATTATAAAAGACATTAGTAGCTAGTCTAGGCCATTCCTCATACTTACTAACATGGAAAGTGGACCTTAAGAAAAGATGAAATAGGCAAAGATGAACAAAGAAACCCCCTCTTTGACAAAAGAAAGCAGGAATTTTCAGCACATGGAGAAGATATTAATGTCTATGATAGGTCAACCCAGAAGCAAAAATGAACAGCCTTTTAAAATTAATTTATGTAATTAGACACTGAAAATATGAGCAAAGGTTGAGCAAAAAGGTCCTTTAAGAATATAATAAAATATCAGGTTACAGAGATTTAAATACCAGTGTATATGAAACTACCCAAAGAAGGGAGAACAGGCCAAGGGACATAATTACCTAGCTGCCCGAAAAGTGTCCTCTATGTGTGGAATAGAGGTTATGTTACATTCTGCCATAACCTAAGTAATATACTTCTTAAGAGTATTCTATCCCTTTTCTTAAGCTGCATAATGATTAAACAACTATGTTTGTTAAACTTTCTAATTTTATTTATAAGGCATAATTTTTTTCATTTCTGGTCTATTGAAAGGAAGCCTCTCTCAAAACAAATATAATACGAAACAAGCTCAGATCCTATAAAAGAACTCTTAGTAAAACAAGTAGTCTTTTTTTGTTCCTTACCACGACCAATAGTTGCCAATAATTATAAAAAAGTTCTCAGGGCCATACCTTAGAATGCAGTAAATGTCAATTTCATAATTTAGTCCTAAAGTGCAGTGGTTAACTAGTAATAAATTCATTTCAAGGAACTATTTCAATTTGCAAGGGCTGACTATAAAACAACCACTTCAGAAAGTGTTGCTTTTATTTATGACCTCACCTAGGGTCTTAGAGCAACATACCAGACCTTTAATCGTTCCAAAATCTTAATATAATTGCTTATAATATAAAACACTATCCCATCACACGGTGCAGAAACTGAATACAAAATGAGAAGTTTCCAATCACAAGTGTTAAGTGGCACCTAAATTCCAAAGGTATTCAAATAAAGCTACAAAATAATGGGAGCATAGCTTTCAGCAAACAAGTTAGAAATGAGTACTAATATGAGGTCTGCAAAATCAGCATTAAGAATTTGGGAAAATACACATACTAAATCATCTAAATCAAACTAAAAATCAGGTAGTTCCAATGAATACTTATTCCTTTAATCCTTATAGTACCAGATACCTCTGTAAGTCAACTTAGAGAATTCAAAATTTTAAGTCAATTCTGCTCTCAACTTTTCAATTAACCTTTGTAGAGCCACATTATCATACATTACAGAGAAAACTGAAGAGATAGTTAAAAGTAAAATATATACTACAAGTTTCTGAAAGAAAAGTATGCTGTTTGCTAAATTTGTTTTATTTCCCCTAAAAAAGTAGCCTAAAATAAGTTTGCTATTATATAATTAATTTCATTTACTACCTTTATTTTCTTTCAACCTTTAAAAGTAAAAATTCGGCTTCAACAAATATGATACAATAAAACTTCAGGAAAGTAAAAAGAAAAGAAAAGTTCACCATATCCTGTTTTTGTCCTACCAACTATTAAAAAAAGCATTTACAAAATTAAGCCCCTTTTTGAGAACAAAATTTCCAAAACACAGATTAAAATGTCATGCAAAAATTCAGTTCTCAAGGCAACTAATATTTTTCAGTCAAGAAATTACAATTTTATGTTTCTTACAAAACTGTCATAGGATTCTGGAATTTGGAATTAATACCACCAAGATATGTTAAATAATACTGCTCTCTTCATTTGACATGCATATACTTTTATAAGAGATTAGAGAAGGAGATACATTTTGGAACCCATATAGTTATTATTTCCTGAACCCCACATTACTAAACCAAATAAGAACACTATGTATCATTCTTTTTTTTTTCTTGAAGCCTTACTGTGTATCATTCTTAACATCAATAGTTTTGTAGTTAAAAAAAAATTCCAGAAAATAAAGACTATTTGCACCAACCTATGATCTAAGCACTTAGCAAACATCATCATACAACAATTACTAAATAATGTTTTTTCAGTAATGTTAAAAAGATCTATCATGATAGGAAACATAATACAAATCTTCAACATACTTCTTAACCTAGAAACACAATTAATCTAGAAATGATCCTGTCACATAATGAACAAGACCATATATAGAGGGTTCTAACCAACTTTACAAAGTTTTGTTTTATAAATTACCAAAAAGAAAGTATCAGAACTATGTATCAATCTGGAATATTTAACTATAAAATTAAAGCAGAAAGTATGCTTTGGTTTGGGTACTCAAATGTGTATATAAATCTGTAAAGACATCAAATCCATAAATTACATTACTAATTTCAATCACTGATTCATCAGGCTGTCAAGATTTTCAAGAGTTTTGTACATAATATTCACCAAATAATCAATAATTTTAGGGAGTTACTTTCATCTGATTATAATTTTTTATAGAGCACAGAAGAAGCCCATGAATTCATAGAAGGTGTGACACTCCATCCTAATACACTACTCAAATAAAAAAGGGATACTTAACTCTAATCACCAAAAAAAAAAAAAAAGGATCCTTGATCTTTAAAGATTGCTATTTAATATTAATTTCAAATTCTTTCCACAAATTTTTTTACTAAAACAAACCAAAACAAAACAAAAAAACCAAACCTAAACTGTATTACTAGGAGATGGCGGGATTGGGAACAAAGTGAAAAATCTAACTGAATAAACTTTTCTTAAACGTACTATTCAAAATAATTCTGTATCAGTTACCCTTATTTTGACAGGAAAAAAAAGTGAAGATGCAAAACTGTACTAACACAACTAATGGAAAATACATGTGATAGAAACACTAACGTTCATTTTAGTGACAAGCACAGATAATATCATTTGATACATAATAGGCGATAGACCTGTGATACAGAATTATCAAATCTCAGATAATTGTTTCAAATAAAAAATGAAAGCAAGATTTTAACTTCTGAGGTATAAGCATTAGTAATAAAAATACACCTGAAAGACATAATGCATTATAAGATATAATGGAAAAATAATGGGAAAAAGAGAGTAACTAAAAAAAAAAAAAAACTTTTTCACATTATAATTACATATTTGCCCAGAATAAATATGTGGAAGTGGTAGTAATGAGGTTAGTTTACCTTTGTCTTGAACTTCTTTTGAAAAGCGCTCCCTTTCAATAGCTGATTCTCTCTCTATTCGTTCAATTTCAGCTAATGCATCCAATTCCACTTCATCATATATAGGTCCCTGTTGTGATACCTGTTGCTGATTCTGTACCACAGAAGTCTGAGGCTGTTTTGTAGCAATTGAAGTGTTCTGTTGTAAAACAGGCACTTGATTTGCTGGAAGGAATGCTGTTTGTTCTTGCTGCGACAAACACTGAGCAGCATTTAGTGGGCGGTTTACATCCTGTGGAGTAATGGGTGTTTTTGAAGTCTGTCCTGGGTACTGCACATTAAAAGGAATATCATTTTCTGAAACATTGCTATTTTCCATACCAGAAAGCATATCCTCTTGCTGGTCCATGTCTGAAGACCTTACACGAGAAAGTCTTAATGTAAGTTTAGTAGAGTCCTTGGATGGAGAACTAATGATATCATACATTGCAGCTTTCTCACTCTGGTCTTTTTCATCCTTGCCTAATTTCATTTTCTTTTGCTTCTTTTGTTTTCTTTCTGGAGAATCTAGCAAGATGTCTGGTGGAACATCTCGAGGTGATGAACAAGGTAGAGGCTGAGACTGAAGGATTAAAGGTGGTCTTGATCCTAGAAAAGCAATTTAACAGGAATGAACAACTGTACTAGTTTTACATTTTCTTACACTGTGCTAGAAATATTAAATAAATGACAACATCGTAATGCAAGAAAAAAATTAGGAAATTATCTAATCTCAGCACCTTATTTACAAAATACAAAAAGAAAGTCTAAAGACTTGTCCCCCATAATCTTTTAGTTTGCTCATTGAGAATCCAGGTTTAAATTTAAGTATGAATATTCCATCTTCCAAATCAGTATTATGTTATTTCTATTTCTGTCCCTATAAAATATATTTAGCTTGAAAACAGCAAAAGAGTTCATTGTTTCTAAAGATGATACAACACAAATATTTCGAGCAAATACTCTCTATTTTTTTCACTTATTATCTAGGAAAACTGACAAGACTAAAGTAAGACTAAGTCTGTCAACTTAAAAAATAGCAAATTAATGCCAGAAACTACACTCAAATGAATATTTACTGGTATAAGAAAAAGAAAGTGGCAACAGTTACAATTTTTAGAATCTTCACTAATTTTACAAAGTGGTGGTTAAATACTGATTTATACCTTTATGTGGTGTTCTTTCTCCCTCCACTTAACATCATTCACATACTCTCTTCAGCCTGCTAATCCTCCTTTTATTAGAAAAATATGCATGTCCAGCAAATATCAAGGCTTAATCTTCAGCCCAGAACCCATTAATTTAAAAAATGCTATATGATACAAAGAAGTGGTAAAAATAAGCTAATCAAATGGAAAAATTCTCCTAGATAACAAGCTGTTAAATGAGGAAAAATGCATTGCTATGCTTCAGAAATATAACTATTACATTTCTTATTGTTAGACTATAAAATGTTTAACCCACTGAGCCACCCAGGCACCCCCCCCTTTTTTTTAATATTTTATTTATTTGACAGACAGAGATCACAAGCAGGCAGAGAGGCAAAATGTTTAAAAACCCATAGGATATTATAAAAATCAGTCAGGATGAAAGTGCTTTATAGAAAGAACTTAAACCTAGACTTAAATTAAGGTCATATATATGTGAGTGTGTGCGTGCATACATAAAATTTTTCCATGATATGTAAATCTGCCCTTTTCAATCAGCAATGTTAATATATTTGAAGTGTGATACAGAAAAATAACTTTTTTAGAGAACATATTAGATAAAACATGCAAAAGAAGCAACTGACGCAATTCTTTTTTTTTTTTTTTTTTTTAAGATTTGATTTATTTGTCAGAGGGAGAGAGCGAGCAAGAGCACAAGCAGGGGAGCAACAGGCAGAGGGAGAAGCAGGTTCCCCACTGAACAAGGACTCTGGTATCATGACCTGAGCTGAAAGCAGATGCTTAACTGACTAAGCCACCCAGACGTAGCTGAAGCAATTTACTAGAAATGTTAGTTTGAAGTTATGTCAACAGATAGTGTTCTTAGACAGCTTATATGGGAAGTTAAAAGAAATGATAAGGACATTTTTGGACAATCTATTTTGTCAGAGCTTGTGCAAGGTGCTTTGCATATCAAGTCACTTAAATAATTTACAAGAACCTTGATTTGGGGCGCCTGGGTGGCTCAGTGGGTTAAGCCGCTGCCTTCGGCTCAGGTCATGATCTCAGGGTCCTGGGATCGAGTCCCGCATCGGGCTCTCTGCTCAGCAGGAGCCTGCTTCCTCCTCTCTCTCTCTCTGCCTGCCTCTCTGCCTACTTGTGATCTCTCTCTGTAAAATAAATAAATAAAATCTTTAAAAAAAAAAAAAAAAAGAACCTTGATTTGTATTATCATTACTGTTGTGCAGAAAGAAACATGAAGCTTACCGAGGTTTAGAAACCTGCCCAAGGTTATATAGCTAGCAAACTGAAAAATTTAAACCCAGATTTTTCTAACATCTGAATTAGAATACACCATATTGCCTTTGTATTTAAAATTTTTGTGACAAATCATATATATTTTAGAACAGACTTAAAATTCCAGGAGTTTACCAAAAAATCAAATTAGACTGACAATGCATTTAAAAACTAGTTGGAAAACAACCTCATGAACAGTAGTAGAGGTTTCTGATGAATAATGTGTTCAAGAAGTTGTTCTCAAGTTTTTTCTATCTAAAGTTATCCAACCAACCATCCATCCATCCACCCATTCTCAAGAGTTAGTGGAAAAATAGGCTGATTATCTAGATCAACCAGCTATCCCACTGTTACTCCTCCCTGGCAGTCTGAATAATTTCTCACCCTGACAATACTTGTGAGATATGTACCTAACTTTGATGCCTACCCTAAAATAGAGTTATTCTGAAAGTTGCTCTCTCTTTTACAAGCTGAGTTATTTTTATCCTGAAAATTCATAGAATTCTAGAATAAGAATGGCTCTTAAAAGTTCAACTTTCACCCCAGGAAGAATGTGTTCCAACTCTTTGATTAGAGACAATCTGTGAAAAAAAAAAATCTCTATAATAAGAGGCACACCAGTCCATGATTTAGAAGGCTATAATTAGAAATTCTCAGGAATAGAGAAAATTTATTATTAGCTATATCGCAATTAATTACAAAGTTAATTCTTTAACATGGAATACAATATTCTCTTCCAGTAACTCTGGTAATTCAAATTATCATACTTTAATTTTAAGTACTTCTAATAAAAGACCAAACTTGGACTTAAATTCAAAATTTTATGAGTCTAGTATACACCAAAGTCCACACAAGGTTCTTTGGAAAATTAAAGATAAAATTCATGTCCGTAAGACAGCATAAGTTATTAGAAAAAATGTAAACTAATGAATGGTTTAAGAAGATTATGGGAGAAGGATCCACGGAAGATCACCCATTTAACTTAGAACTTGAAAAGATAGGATTTTTTATCTTTAGATTTTTTTCTAAATCTATTTTAGATTTTTTCTAAATCTAAGAGATTTAGAGAGGTAAAATAGAATGGGCTTGATTTTGACAAGTGGCTACATGAGAGGTGAAAGACAACTTTTTTCCCCCCCTCTCTCCCTTTTTAAAAAAAGATTTTATTTATTTATTTGACAGAGAATAAGAGAGGGCAAGTATGAGGGGTAAGGTCAGAGGAGAAGCAGACCCCTTGCTGAGCCAGGGAGCTGGATGCCGGTGGGACTCAATCAGGGGACTCCAGGATCATGACCTGAGCTGAAGGCAGTTGCTCAACCAACTGAGCCAGCCAGGCACCGGAGATTAGTGACAACTTAACAATGGCTCAGGACTATAAAGTCATTAAACTAAATTGGAATGGCAAAAAAAGAACTGGGGGAACAATCTTGAAAATGAATCTGAAATACCAGCTAGACATGAAGAAATTGAACCAAAAATTACAACTTGGGACACAGGGCTGGAGCCAAAGACATTGATTTGGCAATCCTGTTCACAAAAGTAATCAATGCTATTACCAAAACTGAAAGTGAAAGAGCGAAGGAGAAAGGTACAATGGGAGATTAAAAGTTTAACAACAGAAATCTTGAGGAATGAGAGAAGATATAGAAGAGCTAGTGAAAAAAAAAACAAAAATGAAAGAAGTATGAGGAAAACCAATGGACTTGATATGAAAAAAGTTTTTTTCAGGAAGGTGGATGATGGGGAAAGCAGATCAATAATTTCAAATGTTTAAGAGAGGATAAGTAGGCTGCTGTTTGAAAAGACCATTGGATTTATCAGTGACAACAATACTGTATATATATCTGAAAACACTATCAATAGTTTACAGGGATAACTATAGGTTTGTTTCTTTCCTTAATAAATGAAAAACAATAAAGAATAGTCTTCAGTATCTGCAACTAAGAAGTTTGAGTTCTTCACTCAACCTGAAATAGGAAATGCTAGGGTGCTGTAGGGCTTAGTTGATTAAGTGCCCGAATTTTGATTTCAGTTCAGGTCACAATCTCAATGTTGTGAGACTGAGCCCTGTGTTGGGCTCCACACTGGGCGCAGAGCCTGCTAAGATTCTCTCTCTGCCACCCCAATTAAAAAAAATATATCTATATATCTATATAGATATATAGATATATATATATATGTGTATATGAAATGATGATGAAAATTTTAGTTACAATAATACCTTTAGGAGTTCCATCACTTCCAGCAGGGGAGCATACTGGTTGTGGAGACCTCAAGGGAAAAGATGCAGCATTCCTCATTGTTGAAGAATCTCCATCCTAAGAACAGAGTATAAAATTTATACCCCAAACGATAGGAGAGGCTTTAGAGAAATCTTAAACAGACCAATAAAAGACATAAACTACTGACAAGTAAAGTGTTGGTATTCAAAAGCATAATTCTTCTGCACTTTCCTGTTTTCTTCATGGAAAATCTTAGAAGAATTGAAACTGTATCCAAAAGAATCAACAGCCTATGCATGGCAATGAATAAGAAAACTGGTATTACTACTATGCTCCATTTTTTTTTAAAACTATTTTCTACATAAGGAGCTGTGAACACCCTACCAGACTATAAACGTCTAGAGGGCAGAGTGCACGGTCATCTTTGTTATCATTATATACATATAACTTATCTGATAATACCACCAAACCTATAACATATAACTTATCTGATAATACCACAAAACCAATTCCAGTATATGGACTAACTTAAAACATCAAAGCAACCTTAAATTTCAGGGAATAAAGTTATGTGCAAGTCTTAGAGGTAAGAAGAACTATGTATTAATATATAAAGGTTCATTATTTAAAGGAACATTTTTGTGTGAACAGGTATTTAAAAATGAAACTGTATTTCATTAAGAACCAAAATGTCTACATGTCTACAGCCAAGGACTGGCAAACTTCTTCTGTAAAGGGACAGACAATAAATATTTTAGGCTTTGTGAGCCACATATAATTTTCTGTCACATACTGTTCTTTGTTGTTGTTTAAAAATGTAAAAGCCATTCTTAGTTGTAGGTCAAACTACTGGCCAGTTTACCAACCTCACTAGAGACTAAGCTCTGTGAACATAGGAACCACATTGTTCATTGCTAGATTCTCAGACCTGGTATCACCCTTGAAATACAGTAGATACCATTTAAACCATGGAATCAAAATAGGTTATGAAACGAGTTGGGATTGGGAGGGAGACAAAACATAAGAGACTCTTAATCTCACAAAACAAACTGAGGGTTGCTGGTGGCAGGGTGGTTTGGAGAAGGTGGTTGCATTATGGACATTGGGGAGGGTATGTGATATGGTGAGTGCTGTGAAGTGTGTAAGCCTGAGGATTCACATACGTGTGCCCCTGGGGCAAATAATAACACATTAATAAAAATAATTTTTAAAAATCCTGTTCTGTGAAACCCTTAGATAGATATGTTACTTGCAGTTTGAGGGATTAAGCCTCAAGAATACATAAGTGCCAATATACTAAGTGCCAAATAAAGACCAGGTAAATCCCCCCCCAAAAAGCAAAACCCCCCAAAAACACAAAATAGGTTATGAAACAAATATTAGCACTATTTTATTACCTCAATGACAACTAATATATTACATACGTCACTACTTAGCCTGTGCACCATGTGTAGGTAGTCGTCACTTGAGCCATGTCTAGGATTATCAGCATGATGATTAGCTGAATTGCCAGACAACGGGCCAGAAACTTTATTATCATGTATGTTTCTCAAACCACCTGCAACAATGGGACTTGATACTGATGCTGAAATTAATAAGAATAAAAACAAAAGGCTTTATAAAAATAAACTGTTAAAATAATGATTGTTCACAAAATATTTAAGCATACAGAAATTAAAGAAAAAATAATATATTGAGCACTCACGTACTCTCTAATGCTTGATCAAATCTTAACACTGTAACACATCATTCCGATCCATTTTTGAAAAGAAAACATCAGATAAGGTTGATGCTTTATGGAGAGCATCATAATCATATACATGCATATTCCTATCCTCTGTTCCCTTCCCCTTACTTCATAAAAAAGTAACCACCATACTGAATTCACAGTTTACTCTATGAATATCTTTATGCCTTTACTATAAATGAGTATCTTCCTAAATAATTCAGAGCACTGTTTCACATATAACTTTATATAAATGGTATACTATATGTATGTATATATCCTTCTCTAACTTGCTTTTTATCCATTTTTATATGTAGTATTAAATTCACATATTTTAAGTAAACAGATCTATTCTGCTGCATAATGTAAATATTACATAAAAAATGAATATTCCATTCTTACATTCAATGTTTTAATTGCTTCAGTATTTCTGCTGTCATAAACAATGCATATTCTTGTACATGTATATATGTACCTGTATTGTATTCTTATACATGACTTTTTCACAACTGTGTCTAGGAGTGAAACTGCTGGATACGCCCATTTTAATTTTTTTTTTAGAAGATTTTATTTATTTATTTGACATAGAGAGTGAGAGAGCACAAGCACCAGGAGCAGCAGAGGGAGAGAGAGAAGGAGAAGCAGGCTCCCCAGTGAGGTGGGAGACTAACTTGGGGCTCAATCCCAGGACCCTGAGATCATGACCCGAGCTGAAGGCAGACTCTTAACTGACTGAGCCACCAAGGTACCCCTGGATATGTCCATTTTTAAACCTTACTAAATATTAACAAATAGCTTTCCAAATTACTTATGTCCATTTGTACTCCACTGGCAGTATATCAGAGATCTTACTGCTTTATATCCTTGCCAACCTGAGAATGGGAAAGTGTCTGATTGTCACTTTAACTGTTACATTTCCTTGATTAATAGTGAAGCCACACATCTTTTCCTGGTCTACTAGCCACTCAGATTTCCTCCTTAACACAAGTCATAAGAAGACAGTCTTCTACATTTTCTTTTTAAAAATTTTCAGTTTTGTTTTTGTCACACTTAGGTCTTTAATCCAGCTTATCTTTCTGTGTAGTTGAGACAGGAATTCAATTTTACTTTTTTCCATATGGATAACTAATTGTCTCAGCACATGGTAGAACTTACAGATAAAACTGGGTATGTTTTATCTTCTTCCCTTTTCTTAAGGGAGAGAGAATCTGAACTACTAAAGGATGCATATACATTTTGAATTATGATATTGTCAAAATACTCTCTAAAAAGATTGTACCAATTTATATCCCTATGAAGAATGTAGGAAGTTCAAATTTCCCTGCACATTTGTTGATACTAAGGTATCACACAACTAAAAAATGTTTACTAATAGAGTTAATATAAAATTTTATTTCATTTTAATTTTGATTCACATCTCTAATCAGATCATGTTTTGAAGAGAAAAAAGGGATAAGAGAGACATATGTGGGACAACTGGTGATAAATGAATATAGATTGCATATTAAATGATTGTACAGAACTGTTCTTATTTTTTTTAGAGGTGAATTATTACATTTGGTGTTTATATAACTTCCTTCTTCTTAGCAGATGTATTTAATGGCAAAGAGTTATGATGCCTGTTGATGAAGGGGTTCACTGAGCTCATCTTTCAACTTTTCTACACAGCTAAAATTTTTGTAACATTAAGTTGAAAAAAGTTGTAAATGTTACCTTCCACATACTCTAAATTTCCATATATATTTGCTTTATTTCTGGATTCTTTTCTGTCCCATTTACCTACCCACTTGTTCCTTCCACATTATATTTTCTTACTTATGATAACCTTAGTATCTAGGTGGAGCTAATCCCTGAGTAACATTTTTAGTTTCTCAAATATCAGTGAACTTCCAATAATTCTGTTTCATTACTGAACAGGCAAATGTGCAAACTAATATTTCTCTTTTGATTTTGTGATTTCAACTTCTGGAAAAGCTAGGTTTATCTTGTTTAAAAAACAACAATCAGAGTAAAAGTTGATGTTCTTTCCTAGATGTATGAATGTGCATGTGGATATTTCCTTAAGAAACAAATGTGTCCTTTTAACATTTTTCTTTCATTACAGTTAAAATGTTCCTTACACCTTTGTGTGCCAGAGTATACTAATACTTCACAAGTAACAAGAACATACAAAATACATACATACTCATGTTCGGCACTCTAAATTCTATAATGTTGGAGGTCAAATGTGTGACCTGCCTCCTAATTTTCCCTTAAATTAGTGTATAAAATAGTCTCAACCTCATATTTCATTAACTAGTTTTGGGAAACCAGAAGATGGCGGTTTTGATTGATGACTAAATTAGAAGTATGTTAGTTAAAAAGTTTATGTAAAGGACATTTGATTCCATGCAATATAGAAAAGAATACACTCAGAAACTAATAAATGAATGCAAATGTTAAAAATTTGCTGTTAAGGGGCGCCTGGGTGGCTCAGTGGGTTAATGCCTCTGCCTTCAGCTCAGGTCATGATCTCGGGGTCCTGGGATTGAGCCCTGCATCGGGTTCTCTGCTCAGTGGGGAGCCTGCTTCCTCCTCTCTCTGCCTGCCTCTGCCTACTTGGATCTCTGTCTGTCAAATAAATAAATAAAATCTTTAGAAAAAAAAAAATTTGCTGTTAATTATGGGGGACAAAAACACACAAATTTTTGTATTCCCTTTTGTACTTTTTAAAAATTTTCCCAAAAGTGCATACTTTTAAAAAACTTTTAAGTATATACTTTATTTACATTACCAATAAAAAATTATTTAGAAGCCATGACATATGTCCCAAAGCAATATAACCTTAAAAAGACATTACCAACTGATTTCAACTGAGAACTAGTAATCTAATTCCATAAATATTTGCATCTAAGATTATTTTCTCTATCAGCATTTATTTATAGTATATATTATATATAAATATAGTATATATTATATATATACTATAGACTGTATTTAGTCTATAGTAAAATTTTCACATTATATATCCTCTACCATTTAAAACATAATTCTTCTTCAGCTTTAGTGCTATGTAAGAAGAAAGCCTAATTAAGAAAAATAAGAATATTTCCTATTTTCATAACTAGGTATCTAGTTGTGTAATAGGTATCTCATAACTAGGTATTTCAGTTGTATAATAACCTAATCCAAAGAATCATAAGACAGGGATCCTTTTACCTCCCAAATGATGAATTTCAGGATAGTGTTTTAGTTTGTATTTTAAAAATCATAAAAACAAAAAATAAATTTGCTGAAATTACAGGCATTCCCTATAAACAAACAACGAACTTCTTACCTTGTTGCATCTGTGGATGTGTTGTGTAACTTGAAGGATGGGAATATGGCATGTATCCTGCAGGGCTTTGTGGGGCATATGGACTAGGCACTGGGCTATTTTGTTGTGGCATAAATCTGTTCCCAGAGCTTGTCTGTGGTGGCACAAACCGGCTAAAACCCCAAATCCAAATAAACAATATTAGGAAATGAAATAAATACGTTATTCCTTGAAATTTCACAGCCATAAAATTTTCCAAACTCTGATTTGTATAAAACAAAATATGCGAACAGTAAATTTTGAAAAAACAGAGAATATAAAAATTATTCTTGATTCATAATTTAAGAGTTACACTGAACAATTTGTAAAAACAGGTAATTTATTTATTTTACTTGCATAAAAGCATCCATTTGTTTAAGATAAAGTCATGCTCCCTAAATTCTACTCTATAAATTTTATTATCTCAAACACATTATTTTAATACATTCTTTGTCTGTATGAGTTTAAGTTACTAAGATGATAGTTCAATTAGTATATTAGAACATTTCTGCATCTGACATTTTAAGACAAATGTTCATGTGAATTACTACTTAAGAAGCAAAGCATCTTAATTTTTCAACTACATATAATTCACCATTACCTAAAGGTATGTATACAGTGTACATTCAAAAGCATATTCATCACAGAAAATAATACTTCATAAAATGATGCATATATTACCTGGAGGGGCTATGTGAGATAGTGGTTTGTTGATAATTGGAAGATGCAGGACTACTGTGCATGGAATTCTGAGAAAGTTTATACTGAGACATCATCATTCCTACATATCACATAAAAATGGAAAGCATGTTATTTTCTTTTAATGGTAAAATATCTTTTAAATAATTTAAAGCAATTGCTCTATCACAAACATTCAAAAGTTCTTTCTGTTCTTTCCCTTTTTTGACCCACATGTTCATTTTGAAGAGCAAAATAGAGAAATTAAGTTTCAAGTACAACCAATTTTACCAAAACATCCTTTTACTATGTGACTAATCCAGGACCAGAGACAGAGATTTAATAAAAAAATTTTTTTTACTTGATTACTTAATGTCTGATCATTTAGCCTTACAATTGAAAAGAACCTTTAGAAGTCACTTTATCTAACCTGTAAACAAATACTACACAATTCCTCCTACAGTTGGTCCTTAGGTGTTTTTTCCATTACATGAACTACTTGATTACAGACATCTCCAGTCTTTAAGGCTTTATTTCACAGAACCACTTGTTTCACTCATTTCACAGATTTCAGTTTTAAAAAATACTACTTTATTGAGGGGCCCAAAGTTTTGAGTTGCTGCAATTTCCATCTGAATGTTTTGATGTGAAACAGAATGCTCCTATTCCCTCTTCCACAATAATTCTTTGCCACATAGTAAGGATTAAATGAATATTTGATTAAAGAATAAAATTGTGAGGATAGCTTTAAGATTCTCCTATTTCTTTTTAAGGTAGACACTGTTCATTTATTACACAAGTGACATTTTGTTATATAGGAGATACAGAAAAATTCAGTTATTTAGACATTTTATTTTATTTTATTTTTAAAGATTTTATTTATTTATTTGACAGAAATCACAAGTAGATGGAGAGGCAGGCAGAGAGAGAGAGAGAGAGGGAAGCAGGCTCCCTGCTGAGCAGAGAGCCCGATGCGGGACTCGATCCCAGGACCCTGAGATCATGACCTGAGCCGAAGGCAGCGGCTTAAGCCACTGAGCCACCCAGGCGCCCCGACATTTTAAAATCAAATACAAAATCAGTGACCCTGAACTTTCTTATGTATAGCTTATCTTTTGAGGAGCTTTAAGCATCACATTATATTCTTAAATTCCTTTTCCTGCTATTGATATGAAAATTGCCTTTCACCAAAAACATTCAAACAGAAGTTACATGTTCATTTGCCAGTAATACTGCAGTAGGGATTCTAGTTCTGAAACAGCAGTTGAATGAGATGAGGGCTCAAAATCACCTCAGAATTTATCACTAATAATGTGTTTTCTTTTACATGCAGTCGAAATTAACTTCTAAGCTTTCTCTTCCAACTCAAATTCAGTAGTAAATCATACGTTCCACAGCTTAATAATTTAATTACTATAATTATTGGTTTTTTTTGAGAAGGAGGGCAATCCTCTAGGAGATGAGAGTTAAAAAATGTTTCCCCTGAATTAACAGTCTGGAACAAGCTGGAATTACTAGTTTGACAGCAATGGCTTAATTTAAAAAGGGGCAAATGGAATTTCTTTTTTTTTTTTTTTAAGATTTTATTTATTTATTCGACAGAGAGAGATCACAAGTAGGCAGAGAGGAAGGCAGAGAGAGAGGAGGAAGCAGGCTCCCTGCTGAGCAGAGAGCCCGATGCGGGACTCGATCCCAGGACCCTGAGATCATGACCTGAGCCGAAGGCAGCGGCTTAACCCACTGAGCCACCCAGGCGCCCGGAATTTCTAATAGTCCTTTCTGATTATCTCAAAGTTCCAAAGAACTATGAATAAAGTGATTTGCATTATTATCAAATATGCTCCATATGTGTGACTCACATTTACATTTAGCAACCAAGAATCACCTTTTCAAGTTTTAAAGCCAAATATCACCAGGGAAACACTTGGAAAAAAATCGTAATATGCAATGTATCAATTCATTTTTTAATGCTAAGTTTATGTTTTCACGAAGTATGATATGAAGAAGTCTATGTTTTTGACTAAGATATCAGGTAGTATAAAATACAAAATGTGTGACTGAAAGGTAAATACTCTAAATGTTTTTTATTATGGTCATTTACTACCCAAATTAAATATTTTAAAATGTAACAAAATGTTTTTTATTAGGGTGATTTACTACCCAAATTAAATATTTTAAAATGTTACAAAATGTATTGTAAATAATTTTGGAAGACTTTCCTTATTGAATTTTATTTTATTTTTTTAAAGATTTTATTTATTTATTTGATAGAGAGAGACACAGTGAAAGAGGGAACACAAGCAGAGGACTTAGGAGAGGGAGAAGCAGGCTCCCAGCCTAGCAGGGAGCCCGATGTGGAACTCGATCCTAGGATCCTGGGATTATGAGGAGCTGAAGGCAGATGCTTAACAACTGAGCCACCCAGGTGTCCCCTTTATTCAATTTTATATCTACTCATTATCTTATACTTAATGCTCCTATCCTGTAAGTTTCTCTTCCAATCAATGATCTCTCCATATTTTCTTTCATTGCAACATTCTTCCAGAGCCTTTAATTCTAGATTTACTTTCACCATTCCTATCTGTCTCCTCTTACTGCAATCTAGCTTGTTGGTTCTGGTGAAGAATCAATTATCAAAGTAATTCTCTATTTACTTTCACCATTCCTATCTGTCTCCTCCTACTGCAATCTATCTTGTTAGTTCTGGTGAAGAAACAGTGTCCTGCAAACCTGCCTTCGATTTGCAGACAGGGGGTTTGGGCAGAAGAACTTCCACAGACCCACTTTGGAGAATGAAGAGTTAACTATGCAATTGCTTTAAAAACACAACTCACACTCAAATACAAGATTAGGAAATGGAGTGGAGGGCTTCACAGAGGTACTGCCAATAAATCTGGCAATATTCTTTTTTTTTTTTAAATATTTTATTTATTCATTTGACAGAGACCACAAGCAGGCAGAGCTATGGGGGGCGGGGTGGGGGGGGGGAGCAGGCTCCCTGCTGTGCAGAGAGCAGGATGTGGGGCTTGATCCCAGGACCCTGGGATCATGAGCTGAGCCGAAGGCAGAGGCTTAACAACCCACAGAGCCACCCAGGCGCCCCAATCTGGCAATATTCTTGAATATAATTCGTCTGTTAACTAAGTTGGACTTGAATTGTCTGAACTATTCCCTTCTGACTATTTTAATCTTGAGAGCCAAATAAGTACGTGGGCTTGAGAGATTCAGTACAAATGCTCATGGGTACTCCCTGACTACATAAAAATCATATCTATATTGAATATATTTTTATGCTTTTTATGGTATTTATTATAAATAGGTTTTTTTCCTTAATAACAATAATACTTATAACCTACTTTTCTGTTGCTAAGGCAACAGAAGTGTTACACCAATTTACTATTTAACTATGAATGTGATTAATCATCAGTACTAAAACTAAAACTTGGTACTATTATACAAGTACTGCATGTTGAAAAGCTCTGCAAATATTTTTATTATATGATTAATGAAAAGACTTCTTTCATACCAATTCCATGATTTTCTAAAATAAAAAGACTTCTAAAGCTCTTTGATTAAGTGAATGAATGCATTCTGAAATATCTAACAAAATATACTTTAGCTTTGTCTAATTCCCAAGGAATTTAGTTACATATTAAACTGTAAGAATATTAACAGCCATTTAGTTTCCTTCTTATTCTTGGCTGGATTCAAGTTATCAACTTCATAGATGATAGGCTACCATATTAAAGGAGACACCTGAATTTAATTACATATGAAGCAAGCTCTGACAAGAGACCCACAAAAAAATATAATATGAAAATCAATGAAAAACCTCACCACTTTGTACATATCTGTTCTGCATACTTTTCTCCCTGAAAACATTAGGACTCCTTGCCAGGACGGCCTGCAACAAGACTGGTATGTCGCCTTCTGGATCATCACTGCCAAGGTTATCTTTTAATTCTCTGGAATTAAAAAAGATAAACATCAAAAATCAGAATAGTGAATAAGAATTCCCTATTCGATATTAGTTAGATAGCAATTCACTAGTGAAATTCAGAAAAGATTTAAGTAGAAAATAAAAAATCTATGGCATTAAAAAAAAAAAAATCACAAAAGATGTCCAAAAACTTCATGGATTTTTGAAGATGCTATTCCTGGAACAGAATTATCAAAAATGATAGGAATTCTTCTAAGGAAAACTTTTTCCCCATTTTATTTTAAAAAGAGGAAAAAAAGCCCCCCTAAAAAGGAAAAAAAAAAGCCTCAAACATTATTTTATGAACTATGAGTTTATTTAAGAATGTTCAAATTAGTTTCAAAGTAGAAAATAGAATCAACTCTAAACTATTTAAAATAATGAAAGGGTACAGAGATGATAATTATGCATAGAAGCTGAGGTTTGGGCTTAGAATATATTTTCTCTCTTACATTTGAATATGAGTCTGCATTTTTGAGTATGTCCTCTGAATAAAATAATGCTGCCACATTGGTTAAGACAAGACCCAGAGGTTACGCAATTTTCCCATCTAATATTCTTTTCTCAAATAAAGTCATCTGGGAGCAAAAAAAACCCCACGCAACTAGTCAAGCATAGTTGTAATTTTCAATAAACTTAAAAGTAAGTAGCAAATTAAATTTACAACAATGGAACATAAATGATAAAATTAAATATACATAGTGTTTTAAATTTTATATTCTACATGTCTCTGTTCCACTAATTAAATCTAATAAGAAAGATTTATAAAAATGGTGTCCAATGATAAATTTCAATAAATTTCTGGGGGCAGTCTTAAAGCAGCTTTCCATAAAATAAATCACAAATGTGTATGTGCTACTTCCCTTTTTAAATATTTTAAATATTTGGTGATAATTGTTGACACAATATTTAGACACTGATGAATTTCTGGAGGGACAAAGTATTAGTATTACATTTCCTTCTGATTTTTACTAATTATTTCTTTTTCTCCATCAGAAAATTCAAATTTAGTATATTACTGTGACAGTTATCACATCTCCATTATAATGTGCTTTATCCTCATTCCTTTAAATAATGAATCTTTAAATTAAAAAGCAAAAATTAGAGGCATCAGGTGGCTCAGTCAGTTGAGCTCTTGATTTGGCTCAGTCATGATTTCAGGGTCCTGGGACTGGGCCCCGTGTTAGGCTCCATGCTTAGCACGCAGCCTGCTTCAAGATTCTTTTTCTCCCTCTGCCTCCCCCTCCACTTCACATACTGTCTCTCAAATCAATCAATCAATCAATCAATCAATCTTAAAAAAATAAATAAATAAAAAGCAAAAACTAAAGAAAGGATACATGAGTACCACTGTATAATGAGATGTGAAGGGATAGGAATAGGAGTTTTAACTTTTTTTTTTTTAAGATTTTATTTTTAAATAATCCTACACCCAGTGTGGGGCTTGGAACTTAAAACTCTGAGATCAAGAGTCACATGCTCTACCGACTGAGCCAACCAGGCATCCTGAGAGATTTAACTTTTTTATATTTCTGTGTTGTTAAGATATTATAAGTATATACTAGTTCTGTAGTAAAAATTTTTCAAAGTATATTCATATGCAAAAATTTTATAAATAAGCTATATAATTTATATTATTTAAAAAAATCTATTGTGTGAAAATACACACTTATGTTCAGATGGTATGATAAATCCTGGGGAAAATTACTCCCAATTTTGTAGTAGCCATCCATGGAGTCCGTCATTGAGTTATGGTTAGGTTCCCATGGAATGCATGTGAGCCTATTCCAAATAAAGCTAGCAGTACAGTCCCTGGTACTTGGGAATTCTAACCACTCTAGCAATATCAAGGAGGAGACAGCTTCTTGAGCAACTTTAAGGCCCCTTGCACAGATCTACCTTGATTAACCCCAAAGCTATTCAAAAAGAATTGAAAAGACCTTCATATAGCTACATGGGTCAGCACTATTGTCTCAAAATAACTACGGCCTATTTAAATCTCATTGTAAGGTTCACTTAGATTCATATATTTTATATTATTTTTAAATAAAGGGTTTACCTTTTTTTATTACCTTTTATAATTTTATTATTATTACTATTTATTTGTTTAGAGAGAGCATGAGAACACACACTTGGGGAGCTGCAGAGGGCCAGGGAGAAGCAAACTCCCTGCTCAGCAGAGAGCCGGATGCGGGAACTTAATCCTAGGACCCCCGAGATCATGCCCGGAGCAGAAGGCAGATGCTTAACCCCACTGAGTCATGAATAGGTGTCCCTATTCATATATTTTAAAATTAAACAGTGTTTGTTTATTTTCTGAAATAAAGAATAAAACCAGGAATACAGACTCTCTTAGACCAAACCTTTCACTTTTAAATTATACTTACATGTGATCTGTTGATACCTGGTTGAGGCTATGGACAAGTTGTGAAACCAAATTATCATCCCTACAGGCCAAAAGGCAGTTCACCTCTTCTGCTATTCGGGCATTAAAGAGAAGGCTCTTTGTAGTTGTAGCAGGTAAAGGGGATGGAAGAGGCAGCTGGTTCAGGACTATTTGGAATAAAATCACATTATTAGAAAGTGAGTGGCTATAAGAAGACTTTTTATAATATTTGCTTATAAAATACTTATTTACAAATACTTTGGGACTAAAAATAAGTTATAAATATCAATGGGACAAATTATTAAAAGGCATTCTACCTCTCCACCCATCCCCCACAAACCCCAATCAACTCTGTAAAACCCCGAATCATCACTTGGGCAATAACAGAGTTTATTACTCCCTAAGAATAAAACTCAACTCCTTATATGCATGACTTTTCACACCTTAAATCTTTATTCACTTAAAAAACGAATAGCCAAAAAGGTAGGGTTAAAAGGTAACTTCTAAGAATTAAGAATACATTCATTGATCTCATTTACTTTTGCTTCTGAGATTTATCAGAATCATTAGTAATCCCATATAAATAAACCAAGTAACTACACCCAACTCCTCACCTGATATTTAGACAAGTAATAAGTTTTTTAAAAGCTTAAGTATATATAAAAAAATAAATAGATCACTTCAGCAGAAGAACATTCATTATAGAATAGGGGTTCTAGTGGAAGCCAAATAACTAAGGAATTGTGCTTTCAGTTATAAATTCCTAAATAGTTCTCTCCTCTCTTCATTTTAGTCTAACAGAAAACAAAAGGACATCAGTGTTTCTATAGTAGTTTAAATTCAGCTATTTGTCTTCAAATAATGGAAATCTATTCATCTGTCTAAAGTAAAAGTTAAGAAAGTTAATTAACATATCTTTGTTTTTGGCTTAATTTCTAATCACCTATACACAGTGCTACAGGCTGCTCATCCCAGTGGCTAACACAACAGGTTTTTTATTAATAAAAATACAGGAAACAGATTATTACTTAATAAGTAGTGTTTATTGGGCTAACTTTTAAAATATAAGGTAGAGTTGAGAAAATGGGGAGGACAACCAAAAGTAAATTCCTGGTAGTATATCTGATTTGACACTCTTACATATTTTATGAATTTGTGTCTTACCTGTAACAAAATGACAACAAAAACTAAAGACAGTTTCAGAAGTTTTCTTACCTTTATTATCCTAACTCCACCAGCTATTTTCTTATTCAGTAAAGACTAATGAACACAGATAAAAACACTTCTTAAAGTTATTTTCTCATAGTTCCTTTACTATAAAGCCCCAAAGTTTGCATAATGTCATGTTCTCACTTTCTACTTTTCCCTCTTGTATCTCTTTTTCTCTTTATTTACTCAGATAGGATGACACAGGGACTAACATTGGGGTTGCTTTTTGTGCCATTACCCAGGGACTAAGAATTAAAGTTAGAGTTGGCTACCATAAGATAGAGTCCCTAAAAAACTGTGTTACACCAAGTAAATCTCAAAAGAATGACAAAATTCTGTAAACTTAAATGATCAGAGTAAAATGGGCTGCTGATATCTATAGCACACTCCAACAGATTACTGAAAAGGATATCCAAAATGAACATTGCTAAGAAATTAGATTAACTTGGGCTATCAAACCTTCTTCTAGAAAGGATGGTTTCAGTTACCATTTCTAGAAATGCTTTTTAAAAAGTCTGTATTTGCTCCTATATATAAATCCATGCTTCTTCAGTTTTGATTTTTCTTTACTGCTTTGTCTCATCTTTGGTCTTTACTTTTGCATTTATCCCTTCATTGTGTTAAGACCTTTAAACAAACAAATGCCACCATTTCTTAATGCATCTTTAGAATGAAACAGAAATAAAGGTCTGATTACCTATTAGCTGACTACACTTTGTTATTTTCACATGTATGCCAATAAACCAAAGAAAGTAATGATGCTTGTCATTCAAAATCTAGTATCTGAAATAATTTGTTATTTATGACAACTACAAATAATTTTTTCCAGTCTCTCTTAAAATCATTGTTAACACAGAATAGAACATAAATTAGATAAATTAACAAACTTACGGTCTGTGAGACTAGCAATCCCCGCAAGAGTAGTAATGGGGACATGGGGCATATCCCCATTCATCCTGAAGTTCTGGAATGGTGTTGCCTATAAAAGTACTTAGTTCAGGTGCCAGCTGTCATTACTTCCCATTTCCCAAACACTGCAACAAAAACAGACAATTATTTGTAAAAATATGTCAAATATAATACCATTGGGGAAATGCCTACAAAAAATAAGATTTTCTGATTTTCTTGTTTGTTAACCTATATAACAATAATAGCTACCATTCATATATACTTCCAACATATTAGGCGCTGCAAAGTGCTTTGCATGTATTTACTCATTTAGTTCTCACAACAATGTAAGGCAGGTACTATTATTTTCTGAATTTTACTAATGAGGGAATTAATTTACAGAGAGTTTAAAGTAACTTGTGGAGGAAAGAGTAGAACCCAAGCAATCTGGCTCAAGAGTCTGTGTAACCAGTAGGCTGTATTACTAAACTGGGATACTCAATTTTGACAAGCACTATAATAGTCCATATCACAGACACACTAAAACCTAGCTTTAACTTGCCTTGCTATGTCTCTCACTACTCTCTACATAAACCATCCTTTTCAACAAAGCTGAACAGATTATCTTGAATCTACCTTGTGTTTTCACATTTTTATTTATTTCCTTATGTATCTCCCTACCTCGATAGCCCACCCTTACTTTAGTTCAAATCCTTTAATTCTTCAAGATCTAGGGCAAGTTCCTAGTACTTCATGAAACCTCAGATAAAATATATATATAACATAAAAATATATATAAATGTATAAAATAAATTGAATATTTTCAATATATTTAATATATTACACAATATATTAATAAAATATGTAATATATGTAAATACATAGTCCTTTGTGACATTTTTTGAAAGTTGTGTTTTGTTCTTCTATAATGTTACTATACTTACCTTGTCTTCCCAATTACCACTGCAAGCTTCTTAATATCAACCAATCACATAATTAATATATAACCACAGGAAGGACAGAGAAATGTGTTAACATCTTAGTGTTCCTGTATGACTTAGTTGACTTAAATATTCAGTTTTTATAATGTAATTCTGTGTCTGTCTGTGTATACAGACATTCTGTAAAACTCCTAAACACGTTTTCCATTCTCTTCAATGTTCCCAAATTTTTCTCATCTTAAATTTCAACATGTGGCTTTCTGGAAACTTTATCGTTCCTTTAACAGTGTACCAGCTAAAGACCCATTTTGGAAATATACAATTTTGAATAATATGCACATTAATCAAGGATATGCCTTTATTAAATAAATGAATGAATAAATAAATAAATAAATAAGTTCATCAGTAAATACAAGGCTACTGCATGTCAACTGAGAGATAGTGCTACAATAGAAAACTGAATTATAATTTTGCAGTTTAAACATTTTTTTTGAGGCTCTATTTTCTTGTTATTTAAAAGAACCCTTTAAGATTTTTGAGTTGTGGGGCGCCTGGGTGGCTCAGTGGGTTAAGCCGCTGCCTTCGGCTCAGGTCATGATCTCGGGGTCCTGGGATCGAGTCCCACATCGGGCTCTCTGCTCAGCGGGGAGCCTGCTTCCTCCTCTCTCTCTGCCTGCCTCTCTGCCTACTTGTGATCTCTCTCTGTCAAATAAATAAATAAAATCTTAAAAAATAAAAAAAATTAAAAAAAAGATTTTTGAGTTGTAAACTTCAAAACACTAATAATTCCCCTTACTCATCTATCTTAATGCAACTTTGCAAATAAATTTTTTTTTTTTTTTAAAGTCGAAATATACATGAGCACTTGGGTGGCTCAGTCACTGAAGCGTCCAACCTTTGGTTTCAGCTCAGGTCATGATCTCATGGGTTGTGGGATAAAGCCCCGTTACAAGGCTCCACACTTAGTGGGTAGTCTGCTTGAAAGTTTCTCCCTCTGCCCTTCCCCCTACTCTCTCTCTCTCAAATAAACAAATCTTAGAACAAATTTAAAAAGTAGAAGTATATAGGCAGCTAAAATCAGGAGTTTTCTTTTTCCTCACTTTGATTATTGATACATGTTGACCGAAGTTCATAAAACATGTATGCACGGTTTAACAGAGTTATAAAGTAAACATCCATACAACAACCATCTGAAAAGTAATCATCCTAGTTCCTTCTACAGGTAACAACTACCTTGTCTATTTGATAATTATTTCCTTTTTTCCCCCCCTTAAAGTTATGTCCTTTATATGTACATTCTTTTCTAATAGCCAGCCCAGGAAACAACACTGCTTTCTTTTGAGGAATGAATGACATAAAGTTTGTTAGTAGGAGCCTGCTAAAAGGAAACAGTATAGGCAATAGCACAGGAGAAGGTATAGGAAAAATATAATTATGACTGGCTATCTTACAACTGTCCTTGCTACACTGTGGACTTTACTCTTTGAAGTTATCAATTTGGTTTTTTAACAACACTAAATAAATTTAAGTAAACACTGTAAATTTATCAGCTGTATCAAGCACTTAAAAAATTTAAAACCTGACAGAAGTCATCAAAATGCAAAACGCAACAGACTTTTCTTTCTTTCTTTTTTTTTTTTTAAGATTTTATTTATTATTTGACAGGGATCACAAGTAGGCAGAGAGGCAGGCAGAGAGAGAGGAGGAAGCAGGCTCCCCACGGAGCAGAGAGCCCGATGTGGAGCTCGATCCCAGGACCCCGAGATCATGACCTGAGCTAAAGAAGCTTTAATCCACTGAGCCATCCAGGCGCCCCCAGGCTTTTTTTCTAAGTTTAGGCTAATAAAAAAGTTACAGCTGATGCTTAGTAATTAATGGGAAAAAACAACTGCGTGCAAATTATGTACAGAATAGCACAAACAAAAACAGCTTGTTATTCCTGTATGACTGTTATAAATGTAAATTGCCATACTCAAGCAGATTAACAAGTACCATGTTATTTATTAAATTCGGAGGATGGGAACTAATAGAGAACAATCTGCCACAGTCTATTGTGAGCTAACCAACTTCATTCTGTTTTCCCTCAGGTAACAAGTAAAGCAGACCCAACGCTAGCTAGGAATATTTTAGTACAAAAATGATATAATTAGTTACCATGTACAAATTAGGAGATCAATAAATCAAACCAAAAGATTGTTGTGCTTTTCTTATTGATATAACAAAGCATGTTAATACTGTGGTGTCAACTGAAAACTGGAAGTGGGGAGAGAAAGGAGAGCAACAATGCTTGTTTGGTTTAAAGTGCTTGTATAGACTGAGTAGGGGACTACTGACAAATATATTTATACCTCAACTGCTGAACTATGCTGAATTCATTGGAAGCCACGCTTCTGAAGGACAGCAGAAGACTTTGGTAGAAATGGACTCATAATTTTCACTAAAGTCACAGATGTTGATGAATATGAGTAATTTGTGAAAATGCTGCTGCCTATACTGGAAAGTGACCAGAGTATATCAAGAAAGAGCATTCCTAGAATTCTAAAAATGAATATGCAGAACTCTAACTAATTAGTCATGACACTTCTAGCTCTGGATTGGGCAATGTTTGGTCTACCTGGCTCTGTGAAAGTACACTGTCTTTCATGAAACTGCTGAAACTGAAGCTGAAAGTCATTATCTTTGGGGAACAATGTGCTCAGAAGGAAATGGTAACCAACTGGGAAAGGAGACTAGAATGAGTGCTGAAGAACTGTCGCTTAAGGCAGTGCTTTATTTACATACTTAAAATCTGTGAATGGTGTCCAATTAGTGAATTATAAAATAAAATTAGTGGATTGAGATCAACACTGAGAGGGATGGTAGGAACAGAAATATAAATTTACATTGCACACTGATTTGTGACTCCAGGTAAAATGTCTAATTGGGGGGCACCAAGGAAAAGCAGTTTCAAAGCTGCCAACTAAAGAAATGGAAGAGTTACCGTGAAGCCCACCTCCTAAGCGCTGATGAGAATGCAACAAAATAATTCATGTAAATCATTTGACGCGCTACCTGGCATATAATAAGTTATCCAGAAAGTTAGCAGTATTACAAACTGAAAAACACACATCTGGGAAAACAGAGGAGAAACAGGGGTGAATTAGGAAGAAGGTATCTTTCCAATAATATACATAAATCCTTACTTTCAGAAAGATTATAAATCATTTGAAATTTCAGTATATATTTCACCATAGTATTACAAACATGTATACCAGCTCTAGGCATACACACCCACAATTACTTAAATGATAAGGTACCTGAAGTAAATACTGGCAGTGAAGAGTAAGGAAAAAACCTAATCTTTGTAATACCAAGAACTAAATAAAACGCAAACTAAGAAATCATTTAGTTTATTTTAGAGTGGGTTAATTAAAATAATTCTTAATTAGTAGAAGATACGGTAAATTCTCATTTCAACCCATTATAATGAATCTGATGTGGACACCTTAGCGCCTGACAAGATTTTTAAAGGCCCTGGTTCTTTGCTCATTTAATTCCACTTAAAATTTATGGTTTCTGTATACAAACAAAAGAAATGCAAATATAAAATTATTGGTAGAAGTTATAATAATAATATTCAAATTGGGATGGATCTGGAATAAAAGGTGCTCTCAGAATTTGATGGTAGATAAACTTCCCGGACAGCCAGTGTAAGTAACTCATAACCAAGAAATGTGTACAATCTTGTCTGAAGACTTTACTAGTGAAAAACACTAGAAATGATAGCATTTATTGTGCATCTAGTTGGAGAAGTCTATAAAATAGAAAGTTGGAAATTTTTGAACTGACAAAAGCAGTCAGAATTATAGCTATAGTTATGAAAATCATCCACAGAGGATAACAGTTAAATTGTAATAATAGGAGACAGGCAAGATGCAAGGTAACATTGTTGGGGGAGACTTTTTTTTAGCACTTTTTATGTATGAGACATTAATATAGACCTTTCCTTTAAAAAAAAAAAAAAGATTTTATTTATCTATTTGACAGAGAGAGACAGCAAGAGTGGGAACACAAGCAGGAGGAGTGGCAAAGAGAGAAGGAGGCCTGAAGCAGACCTCTCAATGAGCAGGGCGCCCAAAGCGGGGCTTGAGCCCAGGACCCTGGGATCATGACCAAACCAAAGGCAGAGGCTAAATGAATAGGCCACCCAGGTGTCCCAACATACACATTTCCTTAATCATTATCACAGTGAGAGGTTTATGAAGTTTATCTCTACTTCACAGATGCAAAAATGAAGACTCAGAGCCTAAGTGCTTTGTCTGTGGTTATACAGATATTTCTAACCAAACCTTATATTCTCATGTATATCCAAAGAACATAAAACTAGGAAATATCTACATTGCTATGGCAGTAAGACAAACCAATAAAAGGTAAGGAAATTGTCCCTCAGAGAAACTAAATGTGTGTTTAAGGTCTCATAGCTAGTAACTGACTGAGTCAAGACCAGAATACAAATGTTTGGATTTCTAGTTCAGTATTCTTTACACTATATTGTCATCTGGCAGGATTATAACATTTGAATGAACCAAAATTCTATACATGTGGAATCTTTAGCTAATGAACACCACTGTTCCTTGCTAACGTTATTATTTTATTATTTTTGGGTGGGGAGGGATGGAGGGCTTTAAAACTAGCATATTTTTATTTATCTCAGTTTATATTACATTGAACAATATAAGCCACTTCAAATTATTTTGGGAAACAAGTGGAATGTAAATCCTAAATAGCCAACTAAGTAAATAAATAAATCTATGTTGTACTACATACTATATTAAACCGGTAACAGTGACTCTCTTGAGGGTGGCACCTCTCTAGCAGAATTCTTTCACTTTAGTCAAGCTACCTTCAGAATCTTTTCCACTGCCTAAAATGTATTCAAGAACAAAATTTTCACATTCTGTTTAAGATACTTCCAAAAGACGATCCTCAAATCCTAGCTCAAAAACAGCTTCCAATCAGCCACACTGATAATATGCTCACTTCTTTAAAATGTTTCTATTTTTCTATAGTTCTAAGTTATCCCCATTAAATAAGAGAAATGCAAACAAAAGCAAAAAGCACAGTACAGCTCTAATGTTCTCTTTGGACACATGCTTTGCTTCTGTAATTCTGAGCTCCCTGCAGCCACCATGCTGCTTAACAATAAATGTGTATTATTCCTCTGTGCATTCCCATAATGTAGCTATATCCTAATGTATATAATATGTAATAGAAGAATACCGTTACATTATTAAGTACTATTAGAAAGAGAAGTCACAAATCAGGCTGAAATTTTAGAGTCTCTCGAAACTCACTTTAAAGAGTATGCGTATGTTCACTGAGAAGTATAATGATTAGTAAAACTTTATGTACTTCTGTAGTCAGTTTTCTTCCTTGTTCTTATCAATTTATTTCACATGCATTTTTATACAAACCAACTTTAACAAAAGCTCATATTACTTTAAAAGGCCCCAGCTGATTATTATAGCTAAATTGACTACAGAGGCCTGCTGAGTAGTTATACAATGTTTAATCTTAACAAAATATGCAAAAATACAAGCTGCATCAGTAAAAAATAGTCCTGAAGTTATTTTTTTTTCTTTTCTCTCTCCTTTTCTTTTACAGAAAGGCCGTAGAAAAAATTTCCAAGTGCTGCTATGATTTGGGTTACTAATCCATGTCCCCACACCAAAAATTATTTCTCACCTTCTTCTCCACTGCAAAAGAAACAGTCTATTTTAAGCCCCTAATAGAGGTTGAGACTGTACCTTATAATACCATGAGACTATTTTTTATACAAAGGTATTAGAAATGAAAAATCAAACAATGGAGATTTTATTTCTTTCTAAACGAGGTTTACATCTTAAAGAACTATGACATTCAGATGCAGGTCTTAAATAACTCTTGATGACACATGATTGATTCAATCTAAAATATAAGAGAAAATACTTTTATGTGAAATCACTGAATGGCCCACAAGAGGGCACACTTTCAACTACAAAAATTTAAAATTCACTTTTTTTCCTAGAAAGATCGCTTATTTTTTTAAATTTTATTTCCAGTATGGTTAACATTCAGTGTTATATTAGTTTACAATATAGTGATTCAACAATTCCATACCTTACTCAGTACTCATCAAGATAAGTGTACTTTTAATCCCCTTCAATTATTTCACCCACCCCCCACCCACCTCCCCTCTGGTAGCCATCACTTTATTCTCTATAGTTAAGAGACTATTTTTTGTTTTTCTCTTTTTTTATTTGTTCATTTGCTTTGTTTCTTAAATTCCACATATAAATGAAATCATATGGTATTTGTTTTTCTCTGGGTTTAGCATTATATTCTCTAGATCCATTCATGCTACTGTAAATGGCAAGTTTCATTCTTTTTTTGAGTTCACTCTTTTGGGGGGTGTCTGGGTGGCTCAGTCAGTTAAGCATCTGCCTTCTGCTCAGGTCATGATCCCAACGTCCTGGGACTGAGTCCCTCATCTCACTTCCTGCTCAGCGTAATTCTGCTTCTCCCTCTCCCTCTGCCCCTCCTCCCACTTGTGCATGGATATGCTCTCTCTAAAAATAAACAAAATCTGTAAGAGAAGAAAACAAAGATTTCATTCTTTCTTATGGCCGAGTAATAGTCTATGGTGTGTATGTGTGATGTGTAAGTGTGTGTATATACACACATGTACACACACATCCCACTTCTTCTTTACCAATGTATCACTGGACACTTGGGCTGCTTCCATAATTTGGCTATTGCAAATAACGCTGCAATAAACATCAGACACAGGGACGCATACATCTTTTCAAATTAGTGTTTTCATATTCTTTGGATAAATACCAAGTAGTGTAATTACTGGACTATATGCTAGTTCTATTTTTATAAAATTCACATTTTTTTTTACCAAGCCCGTCAAAGGTTGGCCAAGTTCTTCTAAATTGATTATTCAACACCATTAGAAAGCAACAGATCCTGAAGTTTGCAGTTTTTTGTTTAAACACACACAAAGAAACTTCTTTTTTTTTGGATGAATATAAGAAATCCCTCCTTACATCAAAACTTCTATATTAACATTAAATTACAAAAGTATGTAACAGTCTTATCAGTCATATTGGTTCTGTTAACTATTTGAATTTGGCTGCCCTAAAAATCTTTTCAACAAACTCTGGCTACCTTGAATTATGATCTCATTAAGTGACACAGTCCCTAGGAACAACAAATTCTTTAAAACAACTTAGAAGGAGACCAAATGAAATGTTTTATTCAGGAAATTTTTCTTATTCAACAGAACATTACTTAGAATACCCAAAAGAGTAATCAAGAAAGAGCAGAGGAAGATATGAAAAAAAAAAATCATGATCACTTATATACAATCTGCATTTTTGATCCATTTTCTGTCCTAACCCATTCATCCTTTCTCTTGAAACTATATTACCTGTGCTTTTATTCTCATGGTTCCACCAGGTGTCTTGCCCCATGAGTAACAGCATCCATACTGCTAAATAAATACAATGGACAGCCTCAGGTCTCATCTGATTTGACCTAGCATTCAGCACAGTTGATCACTCTCCAGTTTGAACAATTCTTTTGTTTCCAGCACATCCTCCTGGTTTTTCCTCATACCACATTGGCCACTCTTAAATCTTGTACGGCTTCCTTCTTATCTTCCTATCCTTACTCTGTTTTTAATCTCATCCAACATCATGATTTTATTTTTTTTTAAGGATTTTATTTATTTATTTGACAGAGATCACAAGTAGGCAGAGAGGCAGGCAGAGAGAGAGAGGAGGAAGCAGGCTCCCTGCTGAGCAGAGAGCCCCACTCAGGCCTCAATCCCTGGACCCTGAGATCATGACCTGAGCCAAAGGCAGAGGCTTTAAGCCACTGAGCCACCCAGGTGCCCCAACATCATGATTTTAAAATAGCACCTATGTGCTGATGACTCCCAGTTTTTATCTGCTGCTTTGATTTCTCCACTGTATAGTAGACTCACATATCCAACTGCCTAGTCAAGATTTCTGCTTTGATGTCTAGTAAGCAAGCACGCGTCTAGAGAGCACAGGTAAAATCTTGACTTTTAAGAATATGAATTGTATGTGCTAGATAAAAATTCTTTATTAGGTATGTATTTTGCAAATATGTTATTCCAGTTGTTTGCTTGTCTTTTCATTCTCTTAATACCTTTTGATGATGTCCAGTGTATCAATTTGTTCTTTATGGGGGCGGTGGTGGGTAGTTAGTGGCAGCATTTGACTGCAAAAGGGCATGTAGAAATGTTCTGGGGTGATGAAATTTTTTTTTTCCTTGAGAGAGAGAGAGTGTATGTGTGTATGTACGCACGTGCACCCACACACGAGCAGGCCCCAGGGGCACGTCAGAGAGAAAGAGAGAGAATCTTAAGAAAGCTCCACACCCAGCACAGAGCCTGATGTGGGCTCCATCTCAAAATGGTGAGATTTTGACCTGAGCTAAAATCGAGTCGGGACACCAAACTGAGCCACCAGCCACCCTGAAATGTTCTGGATCATGAAGGGATACTGGTTACATGAGTGTCCCCCCTTGTGAAAATTATGAAGCTAAGAATTCTGTTTTTCAGTATATGTAAGTATTACCAAATTCCAGAAAACTGTAAAAGTAATAATAACTAAGCAGTGGAAAATAGGCAGAACTAGAGATGAAATTAAAATGACAACATGTTAAAAAAAAATAAATAAAATGACAACATGTTGATTACGCTACGTGATGGGTACTGGGCATTCATTATACTCTTCTACTTATGTAGCACATACTCAAGTTTTTCAAAATAAACTTTTTTTTTTTTAAATTAAGGGAACTTTTTGTATTAGATGCAAAATATCACTGTCTTATATGAGGTCAGTATTAATTAAAGCCTTATTTTTTCCAGTTCTATTACTGCTAAACAATGTGCTATAGACTAAATGTTTGTGTCCCTGCCCCCAAATTCTTATGTTGAAACCTACTCTCCAGGGTGAAGGTATCTGGAAGTGGGGCCTCTAAGAGGTGATTAGGTCATGAGGGTGGAGCTCTCATGAATGGGATTAATGCCCTCATAAGAGGGACTCCAGAGAGCTCCCTTGCCCCTTCTGCCTTATATAGACACAGCAAGAAGACAGTTTATGAACCAGGAAGTGTGTTCTCAGAAGACATCAATCTACCAGCATCCTGATATAGGCCATCCCAGCTTCCAGCACTGTAAGAAATAAATTTCTGTTGTTTATAAGCCACCTAGTCTATGGCAATCTGTTATCAGAGCCTGAATGGACTGAGACACTATATCCCTTCAATATCTATTTCTGTAATTGATTTTAAAAACTCATAAAAGAATCCAAGAGACCCAAACATAACCATTAAATAATATGATCAATGAATGTGGAAAAAGATATTGGGGCAGCTTTTCAGGGAAGATAAACTTTTTAAAAGTTAATTTAAATCATTAACAGCTCCTGACTAAGGAGTTACATTTCAAAATTATTTTAAATTGATTTACATGGAAAGGAGCACTAAACAGAAGTCATTTCTCATTCACATTATCCACAGTAACCTTTTCATGATTTCCACTGAATCCCTCTACTATTTTATAAGATATAAATATGTAAATTAAGGATGTATATGTTTCTAAATTTATAAGCTCATGTTCAATGAACTAATCATAAAATGCAGGTTTTTATAACATCAAATGCCATATTCTTTCTGTATATAAAATGAAAAAAAGTTCTTTAAATTCTGTCACTACCAGTCAATCTTTCATTAGGAGAAGTGGATTTTAAATAGTTTTTTTTAGAAAGATTAATTTATTTTACAAAGCAGGGGCACCTGGGTAGTACATTTGGTTAAGTGTCAGACTCTTTTTTTTTTTTTAAATATTTTATTTATTTGACAGAGAGAAATCACAACTAGGCAGAGAGGCAGGTAGAGAGAGAGGAGGAAGCAGGCTCCCCGCTGAGCAGAGAGCCCGATGCGGGGCTCGATCCCAGGATCCTGGGAACATGACCTGAGCTGAAGGCAGAGGCTTTAACCCACTGAGCCACCCAGGCGCCCCTGTGTCAGACTCTTGATTTTGGCTTGAGATCTCAGGGTTGTGAGATCAAACCCCAGGATGGGCTCTGCGTTTCGAGCAGAACCTGCTTCATATTCTTTCTCCCCCTCTCTCTGCCCCTCCTGCTCATGCTCATTCTCTTTCTTTCTCTCTCTCTCTCTCTGTCTCAAGGAAATGAATGAATGAATGAGAGGGAGCATATGTGTGAGTGGGGGTGAGGGGTTCAATCAACTGAGCCACCGGATTTTAAAATTTTAAATGAGGTTTTAAATTTATTTAATAATCACAGTTACACAAAAGTAAACTTTCTATGAAACTTAGAATACTAAAAGAAAATAAGAGCAATACATACTGAGATAGAAGGTTAATAAAATGCAGAATCAAGTGACTTTGTGTGTTATAGTATAATCTCCAAGATAAAGATGTTAAACAGCAAAAGCACTTGAACTCTTTAAATCTTAAACTCTCAAAACAACATTTCAATGTTTTCTTTCTTTCTTTCTTTGTTTTGTTCCTTGGTTTAGAAAGTCTTGGGCTTTTAACTAGATAGTGATTTCCTATGACCAGAGTATTTTATAGCTTATCGATTTTTAAAGTACCTACAAGAAATGATGAAGAGAAAACTTACCTCATGTTCAAGGGACTTTTATTGCTGCTTAAGAAATCTAAGTAAAACTGGGAGGCAGTAAACAGAAAAGAGGGGTATAAAAAGGTTTCTCAAATAATGTTTTAAACACCATTAACTATTACACATAAGCTCAAAAGCAAACTATTAAAATGGAAATAAAACACTTTCAATTTTGATTAGAATACTGAATTGCCAGGACTTAAGGAAGTAGTTCAGCTTCTCTTTACCAGTGCTTGATAATATTAAGTATGCTTGTCACTGGGTAAAGAAATTTGTAAGTGACTAATTTCCATTTTCTTACTTATCTGATTTCTCATTTTTTTAAAGAAAGTAATATTTTGTGTATTCGCAATTATGCACTTAGCACCCAACACCAAGAACAGGACCCGACAGTGGTTACCATCCATACAGTGGTAAAAAATCCTCATGAAGCTTATAGAGTCAAGTAGGAGTGATATTATGAATAATCACCATGTAACATATAATTACACATAATGATAAATCCCACAACAGCAGCAATAATAAATAATATTTAGCCCCTAAGATGTCTGGAATTGTTCTAAAGAATTTACGTATCTAATTTCATATTAATTTATATTGAGTTCATTTAATTCTTATTTATATACTTCAGTTCATTTAATCCTTATCCTATTAAACAGGCACTACTATTATCCTCCTTCATCTTAAGATAATAAAAACTGAGGCATATAAAGGTTAAGTAACTTGGCAGATGTCTGATTCCACAATTTCTGTTCTTAACATTCCAGAGTCAAGGCTCTTTTCTAAATGAAAACAGGGAGTTTTCAAAGAAAAAACGATGGTGACTAAGTTTATGTTGGGGGTGTAGGCAGTCACAGAGTATTTCATTAAGGAAATCTCACGAGTAAGAGGCAAAGGGGTTAGAATTGGGGACAAGGAATGATTAGTATATTCTAGTCCCTTAAGAGTGACAAAACCTATATGTGGCTGGTACTTAATGAGGGACTGTCAAGGGCCTTTTGATTTCATTTCATGCCACTTAAAAAAAAAAAAAAAGTAATATACTAGCCACTGATATATATATCTTAGCTACTGAGCATGGCAACTATAGTTGCTTAATTTTGAAACTATTTCTCCCTTTTCACACAGCCTATATATATATTCCTTAAAAATATTAACTTGAATTTAAAATCACTATTTTTGTATAATTAGTCACAGTTTTAATATACGAGAAGAAACAATGATTTGTCACAAAGTATGAAAATAACTGCTTTGGGGAGCCTGGGTAGCCCAATCGGTTGAGCGGTTGACTCGGTTTCAGCTCCGGTTATGATCTCAGGATCATGAGATCAAGCCCTAAATTGAGCCCCGCAATGGGCTCTGCACTCAGTGGGGAGTCTGTCTGAGATTCCTTTCCCTTTCCCTCTGCCTCCTGCTTGCACTCTCTCTCTCAAATATATAAAATCTTAAAAAAAAAAAAAAAAAAAAAACTGCTTCAGAATAAACTTTAAAAGATAAACCTAAGTGCTAAGTAAGAAAAAAAAAATTAACTCAAATATTTGAAAATGAAAACTTATTTTCATGCAAAATCATGCACCTGGATGTTCATACAACTTTCTCTGTAATGGCTAAAAACTGGAAACAATTCAGATATCTTTCAATGCATGAATGATTACGCAAACTGTGGTAGATCTATGCCATGGAACACCACTGACTTAAAAAAAAAAAGTATTGATACATAAAAGTTGGATGAATCTCAAGGAAATTTAATACTAAGTGAAAATTGCCAATCTCAAAAACTACATGATTTCATTTATGTAACATTCTTGAAATACCAACATTACAGAAATGAAGAGATCAGTAGTTGCCAGGGATTAGATGAGGAGTCCATGTGTGGCTATGAAGTGAGAGTACAAGGGAGTGGTGCTTATTATAATTAACAGTTTTATATGCAGAGTGTGGTGGTGGATACATCTAACAACACGTATGATAAAACTTTACAGAACCACACAGTGTATGCATAACTGGCTAAATCTGAGTAACTCTTCAATTGCACAAATGTCACTTTCCTAACTCTGAAACTATACTAGAATTATATACAATGTTACTGTTGGGGGTGGCTGAGTTAAGGGTTCACCTCAGGTCCCTATACTTAAAACTTTTTTTTTTCCAACTTCCTATGAATCTACAATCACTCCACAATAAAAAATTATTTAAAAAGCAATTAGAGTCTGTGTGTTCTATATAGTATCTAGTTCATTCACATTACTGGCTTTTATTATAGAACAAAGTTAAAGTTGATTTAGAACTATAGAACAATTTATAGGCAGATTATTTTTTCTTAAAATTTTTTTTTTAATTTTAAAGATTTTATTTATTTGTCAGAGAGAGAGCAAGAGAAAGCACGCACAAGCAGGCAGAGTGGCAGGCAGAGCCAGAGAGAGAAGCAGGCTCCCTGCCGAGCAGGAGCCGGATGCAGAACTTGATCCCAGGACCCTGGGATCATGACCTGAGCTGAAGGCAGCAGCTTAACTGACTGAGCCACCCAGGCGTCCCTTAAATTTTTATTTTTAAAAACTTTTAAAAGTTACTTAAAAATTTGTGCTGACAGCTTTATATTTTTTATTTACTTTTTAAAAACAAGTAGGCAGAGAGGCAAGCAGAGGGAGAGGAGGAAGAGACAGAGTGGGGCTCAGATCCCAGGACCTTGGGATCATGACCCGAGCCAAAGACAGAGGCTTTAACCCACTGAGCCACCCAGGCACCCCAGCTTTACATTTTTAGGTTGGGAAGATAACTTTAAATTTTGACATAATTTCAAACTTACAAAAAGTTATAATACAAAACTGCCACACAAGTACAAGTAGGTGTCATTAACTTTTACCCACACAAACCAATTGCTTACATTTTGCCCAATCTGCTTTAACATTCACAATCCTTCCTTCTTCCCTGCCACTGTGTGTGTGTGTGTGTGTGTGTGTGTGTGTGTGTGTATCCCCATGAACTATCCGAGAGCAAACAGAAGATATGGTCCATTCTTCTAAATACTTTGGTATGTATTTCCTAAGAACAAGAACATTTTCTTAGGAAATCACATGACAGTGAACAAAACTGGGAAAATTTAACTTTTGTAAAGTCTAACCATATCAAATATAAGTAGATATAATCTAAATAAACAATCTTAAAATCTAAAATAATCTAAAATTTTAAATAATCTAAAATATCTAATCTATAGTCCCTATTTTATTGTCTCATCATCTCCTTTTTCTTGGTTCAGGAATCAATCCAGGATCACATATTGCATTCAGTTTTCATGTCTCGTAAGATTTCTTGATTCTAGAGTACTTCTTTGGACTTTCTTTATTGACATTGATATCTTTTGAAAGTATGGGAAAACTATTAAAGAATCCACTAATTTGTGTTTATCTGATGTTATTATTAGTTTCAGGTGATACACTCTTGGTAGGAATACCAAAAAGGTGGATTTTATGTCCTTCTTAAAATATTTTATTTATTTATTTGACAGACAGAGATCACAAGTAGGCAGAGAGGCAGGCACAGAGAGGGAAGCAGGCTCCCTGCTGAGCAGAGAGCCCGATGCAGGGCTCTATCCCAGGACCCTGGGATCATGACCTGAGCCGAAGGCAGAGGCTTAACCCACTGAGCCACCCAGATGCCCCTTTATGTCGTTCTTAGAGCATTACTTAAGGAAGCATCTGATTATCAGTTTTCTCCTGATACTGCTGATGTTAACTTTGATCATTTAAGGTGGCATGGGCCATGATCACCACTGTAAAGTTACCCATTGCGTTAGTTAATAAGTAATTTGTGGAGAGATAGTTTGAGACTATATAAACATCTAATTTTTTTTTTAAGATTTTATTTATTTGAGAGAGAGAGAAAACGAGCATGAGTGGGGGCAGAGGCCGAGGGTGAGGGAGAAGCAGACTTCCTGCTGAGCAAGGAGCCCAATGGAGGGCTCAATCCCAGGATCCCAAGATTATGACCTAAACTGAAGGCAGATGCTTAACCAAGAAATCCAGAAGCCCCTAAACACCTGACTGTAATCAAACTTTTACTCCCTAATTTTAACACCATTAATGATTTTCTATCAATCTGTTATATTTATTAATTAGCATTCTATTGAAATATAGCATTTCCCATCTTCCCCCTTTCATTCCCATCAGTATGGACTCAGGATTTCTTTTTTATTCAATGGATTACAATCCTTTATTATCATTATTTATTTTGATGGTCAAATTTCTGGTCCCAGATTTGGACAGTAGCAGCTCCTACAAATTGACTTCTGTATCCTTCTGTTACGTCATCCTTAAAGCAATTCCTTACTTTCAAGGCAATAAAATGCTCCAATCTCATCTCATACCTTTCCTACCCGAGTAGTGTACAACAGCCCTTTCTTAAGGGAGGAGCTCTGGTTCTATTTAGTGGCGAATCATATTTAGAGCTAGTGCCAGTTCTGCTCTCTGCTACTGGTATCTGACTACAGACGGTTTTATTTTGAAAAGAAAATAAAGTTAAATGAAAATGAAATGAGAACATTAAATGAAAAGTGGAGAATCAAGAGCAAGTAAGTGTGTTAAAGTGCATGTCTCAAAATAATATATACATGTGAGTAGCCATGTATAAATTCCAGAATCACACAATTTATAGTTGAAAATTATCTTAGGGATAATACAGATAAACTTTCTTACTTTACAAACAAGAAAACCAAGACCTAGAGATGTTAGGTATTCTGACTGAAATCACAAAAGTAATTATTAGCCAAAGACTCAATTCTATGTTCATCAAGTTCTGCTCTTATACTGTTTATTCAAAACTATTTACTGATATTTATACAAAAATATGCATTGTTGTGGCTACAGATAGAGCAGTGAACAAAAAAGACAATAATCTCTGTGTCCTCACAGAACTTAGATCATAACATGGGAAACTGGATCAACTGCTTCATTTCTTCTGCCTTTAGGGAAATGCAAATTACAACCACAATGATACGACTACATTAAAATTAAAAATCATTTCAACTGTTCAAAAGACAGCAACTCTGTTGTTTAACAGGAACTCTGATACAATGCTGACAGGAGTATACAAAATTGGTATAATTGCTTTGGGTAACTGACATTATCTATACGTCCTAGGTACATATATCCAATAGAAAATTCAGTGACTTAAAACAATAGTCTCTCAACATCCTCCTAGAACCAGTGGGCCAGGCTGGACATGCTGATCTCTTAGAGATGCCAGAGGCACAAAAGTGCAAGCCCAATCTCACAATTTTGCAAGCCCTTGGTCCTGTCATACCCACTGATCCCAATGGTCAAAGCAAGTCCTATAGACAAACACAAAGTCCAGTGATAAGGAAATAGTCTCTTCTGTCTTTTTAGGAGTGGGAAAATCTAAGCAATCACATGGGATAACTTGGATGGATACAGGAAGGGGCAAAAACTGGAACTAGTAATGCAATCTATTATCCCACTTAACCCAAGTTTTCAGGAATGGAAGTTGGTAGTTTAACAAGTCTTCCAGGTGATCTTGATGCATGCTAAAGTTTGAAAGTGGGTTCCACAGATTGCTAAGTTTCTAATTCAGTAGGTCTTAAGTAATACCCCCAAATTTGACATTTTTAACAATTTTCTTGAAATGCTGCAAATGCTACTGATCCAGGGATCATATAGTAAATACTGGGATAGGAGATATGGAAGGTTTCTAAGGAAAATGTCTCCTATAATGAATTTTGGAAAGCTTGGAAGGAATTGTCAAATGAAGAGGAGCGGTATGGGTGTTCTGGGCAGAAGGAAAAACAGTAGAAAGGTGTAAAAAATGCATGATGGATTTTAAGAAATTTCAAGTACTTCAGCATGAATACAATGAAGGTGTGGAGGTTAAATAGGAGGCTAAACAGGCAGAAGGCAGATCATGAAAAAGCCTGAAGTGTTAAGGAGTCCAAATATGCCTCATTGCTACAATGACCATGGAAGGATTTTATATTATTTTTTTAAAGATTTTATTTGTTCTTTTGACATAGAAAGTGAGAGAGGGAACACAAGCAGGGGGAGTGGGAGAGGGAGAAGCAGGCTTCCTGTTGAGCAGGGAGCCCAACACGGGGCTAGATTTCAGGACCCCAGGATCGTGACCTGAGCCAAAGGCAGACTTAATGACAGAGCTACCCAGGCACCGTGCGCACCACGGAAGAATTTTATATTGAGAAAATGGTATGAACAGATCCTGCAGCAGTTGGAGGAGCGGAAGGTGCAAGACTGTAGGTAGGAAGAACAATAAGGTAGGAAATATATCGATGAAGCAATGAGACCCTGAAGCAAAACAGAACAAGGTTAATAGTAAGAAAGAGATATACAGGAATAAAAGAAAGAAACTTGGTGACAACTTGGATGTGAAGGGCAAGAATCTAGGACAACTTTCAGGTTCTGGCTTGGGCAACTAAATGTGGCTTGGGCAACTAACGGTGTAATACACACATACACATGCGAAATCAAGCATACATATTAAATCCTGCTTCAATCCATAAGGATATGAGGCAGTTTACCAGAAAAATATAGAATACAAAACAAACAGGTGAAGGATTCAGGGCGAGGGATACATTCAGACAAATAAAAATAGCACAGAGAAAAAAAAAACACATTATATTGCTCTCCAAAACCCCAAGAACTGGCCATCAAATGTGGCTTAAGTTTCCTAGTTAGCAAGAGAAAGGGAGAAAATACACAGTGTCTGTAAAATAAGAGTAAATCAGTTGTTTAGAAGTACAGCTTTTCCAAGATACTGTAATCTGAGAGAAATTTCCCCAGTGAGTTCTCATAAAGAAAATTGTGGATGATACAGGTTATGGAGAAAGTTGCTGAAAGCATTCCCAAGAAACCAAATCTATTTTGGGTCACTCTTTACTTTTTTAAAAACTGCATCCTAAATACATAATTCAGTAAAAGCAAGCCTAAAAGGGGCCAAAATCATGCAATGTAAGCACACAAATCTCTAATGGTATGGTTTAACCTCAGAGTAAAATATCGAATACGCAGTGGGAATGGACAGAATGGGAGCCAATAGTCAGTCCTCCTTTAATGTATCTTCTCCTAACTGGGCTTCTGAAAAATTGAGATGGCCAAGGATATGTGGTTGAATAAAACATCTGGTATTACTAAGAGCAGAAATATATTTTTTCAATCAATGAATCAATCAATCAAGGTAAGGCAAATGAAGAGAAGATAATTTTGTGAAGTTTAAAGAAACCTACCTAAAATTTGTTCCATTTCTACAAAGAAGACTCAGGCAGGTTAGAATCTTCTTCCACAAAGTCTGAATTTACTATAAAGGATGAGTGAGTGGATCACAGTCTCAAAATTCAAAACCAGTGCTACTAACTGCAGATAAATGTTATCTACTGCAATTTTCACAACGTGCAAGTCCAAAAGTTGATAAAACATCTTACTCTAGGCAAAACTTTGTACTGCCTATATTATTTAACATACCACAAATCCCCCTTCATAGAAAAGACTATGTATATATAATTTTATTAGGCTGCCTAATTGCAGGCAGTGTGTTGCCTATATTCTGAGGTGAAAGTGGGGAGAAAGGAATTTGTATCCACTACATGCCAGCTATGTGCCAGGCACTGTGTTAGCTGCTTTGTATGTATTTTTTTCATTTAATCTTCCTAATAACCCAGTGAATAAGGCTCATTATTTTCATTTTAAAGATGGGAAGAGAACAAACATTAGTGAATTGCTTCAAGTATAATAATTAGTTAAGATGTGAAATCAGTGCTCCCAACCAATTTGTCATCACTCAGAACCAAAAATTATAAAATAACTCTCAAAGAGAAAAAAATATATGCTCCACTGCGAACTAAAACTACACTGACCGGGGTGAGGGAGTGGGGCGCTGGGTGACTCAGTTGGTTAGGCAGCTGTGTTCAGCTCAGGGCATGATCCCTGGGTCCTGGGATTGAGCCCCACATTTGGCTCCTTGCTGAGCAGGGAGTCCCCTTGCCTGTGCTTGCTCTCTCCTCTCTCCCTCTCTTCCCACCCCCTCTGTGAAATAAATAAAAATCCTAAAAAACAATTACAAAACTACACTGGGATAGCAAGCTTTTATTCTGGCCAGCCAGATAAATGAGAAATATTAAGATACTGTTCTTATGTGGGCACCTGGGTGGTTCAGTGGGTTAAAGCCTCTGCTTTCAGCTCAGGTCATGATCTCAGGGTTCTGGGATCGAGCCCCAAGATCAGGCTCTCTGCTCAGCAGGGAGCCTGCTTGTGATCTCTGTCTGTCAAATAAATAAATAAAATCTTAAAAAAAAAAAGACACTGTTCTTATGGCTATAGAGAAATAGGCATTCTCCTACATTCCTGGTTAGAATGTAAAATGTAGTTGAATTTAGGAATATCTAATAAAATTATATATGCATTAATGTAAATTTTTGACCTCATAATCCTACTTCTAGCAATTTACCTTCCACATATATGCATCATGTAATGTTAACCATTACAGCATTTATTAGCAACAGAAAAATTTTGTGAACAATCTAATGTCTAAGTAAAGGAAACTGAATAAACTATAGTATATCCACATTATGGAATATTGTGCAGCAGTTAAGAAAAATGAGAAATGACTATGAGCTGATATGGAATAATTCCCAGGATATACTAAGTGAAAAACGCAAAGTGCAAAAAAAAATGTATACAGAGTACAACCTTCCTTTAATGAAGGAGAAACAGGAAGATACATAGGTATTGCTTAATCACAAAAAGAAATTATAAAAGATGAAAGTAATGAAATATTTATCCACGGAGGAGGTTTGAATAGAATTTTAAGACTTCTGACCATACCTTCCTAATATCATTTGAGTCTGAACCATGTAAGACAGAGAGGGGCAGAGGAACTGAAGATATATGCAAGGGAGTGATTATGATTGGCCTATGAATTCCAGGTATAAGGAAAGAAAATAAGGGTGCAGGGGTGAAGAAAACCAGTACTGTGACATCCAATACTTGTGAATTAAGACCTTCTACCCAGCAACAATTTAATCTTTTAGCTTCTGCAGCTCTATCTTCTCTCCTGTAACTAATGACAGACTCCACTGATTCCACTTTCTCCAATGGTTTATTTTCTTTCATCATTTCTTTCTTTTTTTTTTTTTAAGAATTTATTTATTTATTTGAGAGAGAGAGATCACAAATGGGCAGAGAGGCAGGCAGAGAAAGAGAGAAAGGAGGACAGGCTTCCTGCTGAGCAGAACCCCCCCCCCCCCAATCCAGAACTCAATCTTAGGACTTTGAGATCATGACCTGAGCCAAAGGCGGAGGCTTAGCCCACTGAGCCACACAGGGGCCCTCTTTCATCATTTTTCAAGGTTCAGCTACTTGGCCCTCTATATATCTCCCCAAAACTCATTTATTCTCATGGCTTCTGAGAGACCTGTATGACTTCATTATGTGAGAATTAATTCATGATCTTCAGTGACACTACAAACTCTTACAGTACCAATGTATCAATATGCCTGACATTCAACAATCATTTCCTTCAAAGTGCTGGCACCTCAAATAACATTTCTAAAATGGAAATCACTTCCTGTAATCTTCAATTTCTATCACTGTTCCCATTCATTAGTAATCCAAACTCTCAGGTTATAAAAAAAAAAAAAATCCTGTTATCTATATGATTAGTCAATTCTTTCCCATTCTATTCTAATTCTGATCTTAAAAATCTCACTATCAAGCACCTGGATTATTATAATGACCAATTAACTAATTTTTTTAAAAAAAACTTCTTTCAGCTGTCCTTCATGTATGCAATGAACTGCCTCTAAACTGTTTTTATTATTTACTTCCATAATTAACTACAATAAAAACATCTACAAACTTAATTCTAAAGTTCTTATTTTCACATTCTGTCTCCTCCATAATTTACCACTTCAATTATATTTTCCCTGCTTTCAACATAAACTCCCCAGTCTTTCCAGATTGGTCTTTTCTGCAAACATGCTATCCTCAAATCTTGCACCAATAAATTTCCTTACAATGTTTTTTCTTTCTATACCTAAACCAATTCTACCTGTCTGTCAAAATCCATCAAGTCTTTGAAAACCTCCTCACTACTGTACCTCACAATCTTCAAAAAAAAATTTTTTTTTTAAAAGATTTTATTTATTTATTTGACAGTCAGCAATCACAAGTAGGCAGAGAGGTAGGCAGAGAGGGGGAAGCAGGCTCCCCACTGAGCAGGGAGCCCAATGTAGGACTCAATCCCAGGACCCTGGGATCATGACCTGAGCCGAAGGTAGAGGCTTTAACCCACTGAGACACCCAGGCGCCCCCTCACAATCTTTTAATAAACTCCTGAGTTACCTATACACAACAAATCAGGATCTGACCATGTATAATTCTGTTTTCTCTAATCATTTCATTAGCACTTTACTGGCAAAATCTTGTCTCATTAATTTTTTTTTGCCCCCTATAATACTTAGCACAATGATGGCATATGCTTAGTAGGTTAAACTGAAATGAAAACAATAAGAAACTGTTAGAAAATGGTATCAGATGAAAAACTCAAGGCCTATACAAGCACTAAGTAAGAAGAGTTTGTAATATGATTGCTGAGCAAGTTCATATTTTTAAAATGATATCAGGAAGTCATAATCAAACATAACCAGGTGATCTTAAAACTACAATCTTTACATGTTAAGCTTATATTAACGGCCTCATGTTTGTTTGTTTTTAAGTTTTTATTTATTTTTTATTTTATTTACTTATTTGTCAGACAGAGATCACAGGAAGGCGGAGAAGCAGGCAGAGAGGGGCAGGAAAGCAGGCTCCCCACTGAGCAGAGAGCCCAGTGCAGGACAATGTGGGCCTGGATCCCAGGACCCTGAGATCATGACCTGAGTTGAAGGCAGAGGCTCAACCCACTGAGTCACCTAGGCGCCCCTCATGTTTGTTTTTATTAGAAAGGGAACCGTATCTTAACAGAGACCTGTATCAATTACATTCTAGAACTCCCTTCTTCCTCCTTTTTAGCACTCCTATTAAGAAGAATTAAAAAATCAGAGATGAAAAAAAAATTAGAGTTGAACTTTTACATGGACAGGTAATTCAAAATTTTTGGAGAAATCTAGATTAAAACCCAAAACATATCAATAAAAAGCTGGTAGTGTTACTAACTTCTCACTTACCAGAAAGAAATGCTGCGGGAACAAGAAAAGTGAAATAATAAAATCCAGTTGGTATCTTGTTTTTGCTAAATAAAATAGAATCTGGTAATTTTTACTATTAATTTCTGAAACCATAACTAAAATCTTGCCCAGCTTTAATTATTATATTAAATAATTAACATTAAAATTATTTATTTAACATTAAAATTATTACATTAAAAATTAATTTCTTTTATTTACCATTAAGTTGATATTAAAAACAAACTTCTGCTTTCAACATGTTATGACTCTTAAGTTTTCCTTCTTGAAATCTATTAGATTCTCATTCCTCTAATACCAAAGCCCAGATATGAAAAATGTCTCTACTGCTATCTAATCAAATGTCAGTCAAAATAGGTAAGTTTTACCATAAGAGACTCTTAATCTCACAAAACAAACTGAGACCTGGGGGTGGGGGAGAGAGGGTGGTTGAGTTATAGACATTGGGGAGGGTGTATGCCATGGTGAGTGCTGTAAAGTGTGTAAACCTGGTGATTCACAGACCTGTACCCCTGGAGCTAGTAATACATTTTATGTTAATAAAAAAATAACTTAAAGAAAAAGGTAAGTTTTAAATAACCACTATGCAAACATATACAATTAAATATTGTGATTTCCACAGACACTTTTGACCAAATAGAATCACAGTATTTTAAAGGCAGAAAAAAATTTATAGTTACTAGTTCAACTTGTCTATTTTACATGAGAAACAGGAATGCTTCATGTTTATAAAGCTTTTGGGGATCAGTAGTGGGGAAAAATATCATTACTACAGCTAGTGTAATAAAGAAACTGGGAATTTATTATAAGTATGAAATTCACATAATAACAAAACTCAATTTTGGTTCTCACACCACATTTAGTTAGATACAAATTCTACTAAATACTGACCTGGACAGTTAACCACCATAGAAAATGTAACTATAACCAACGATATCATAGCTTAAAAATATGCAATATATATTGGGATAAAAATTCAATTTAAAAAGTAGTTTGTGATAAACTGCGATGTATATTGTATTGTAATCTCTAAGGCAAACTCTTTAGAAAATAACTCTTAAAAATGGCACACAAAAAACCAAAGAAAGACAGAAAGAAAGAAAATTAACAGAGAAATTTAAATGGTACAGGAAAAGAACATTTAACACAGAAGTCAGTAAAAGATGATGAGGAAGGCATAAATCCAATTATATCAATAATCATATTAAATAGGAATAAACATGCCACTCAAGAAGCAGAGATTATCATACTGACCCAAGGACATTACTTCTACAAAAGACAACATTTCAGATCCAAAGATACAAACAGGTTGAAATAAAAGAATGAAAATGTATTCCAAACACATAGTAACAATGAGAACTCTAAAGCGGTTACAGAATAGCAGATCAAATAGACTTTAAAATAAATAGTACTGAAGACAAAGAGGGATTATTTCATAAACATAAGAGTCAATAAAATGTCAGCAATACATAGCATTTATAAAACAGAGCCACCAAATACATGAAGGAAAACTGGCAGAACTGAAGGAAGAAACAGAAAATCAGCAAGGATGTAAAAGATTTGAAAAACACTACTAACTTGACCTCACCTTATATTTATAGAACATTCCACCCAAAGACTGTTCAGAATACACTTTGCTTTTAACCACGCATAGAAGTTTTTCCAGAATTGACCACATGCTGGGCCACAAACAATCTATTTAAGTTTAAAATAAAAAAGGATGTTTCCTGACAATAACAGAATAAAATTTAAAAATCTGTAACAGAAAGAAATCTGGGGGAAATCCATGGGTTAAGGATGGTATCAAAAGGAAATTAAATATTTTGAACTCAGTAAGAATAAAAACATATCAATTACTATAGCAGTGTTTATTGAAAATTTATAATTTAAATGCCTAGATCAGAAAAGTCTCAAATGAATAGCCTAAGTTTCTCACCTTAAGAAATTAGAAAAGGCAAATTAAATCCAAAGCAAGAAGAGTAAAAATATATGAAACAAGAACAAAACAAAGAAAAATATCAATGAATTCATTTTTTCAAAAAATTAAAAAAAAATAAAAAAAATAAAATTGACAAACCCTTAGACAGAATGACCAAGAAAATAAGATAGAAAAGCAGAAACAAATTACCAAAACCAGGAAAGAGGACATCACTACGACCCTAGAAATTAAAGGGATCCTAACAGAGTATTACGAATAAGTTTAAACCAACAAATTATGCGAACTTCTATTAAAATCAAGAAAATCCTAGAAAGACACAAATTACCAGAACTGACTATAAGAAATATAAACCCGTAACAAATAAGGTCACTGAGCTACATATAAAAATCTTCAACTAAGACAAGCTTAGGAAGACATGGTTTCACTGATGAAGCTTATGAAATATATAAGAAACAATTTATTCTATGAGATTATTTATTATTAATTACCCTGATACCAAAGCCAGATCTAGACAACACAAGAAAACTATAGATCAACATCCCTCATGAACATAGATACAAAAATCCTTTTTTAAAAATTAGCAGCTTAAGGGTGTCTGGGTGGCTCAGTTGGTTAGGCTGAGGTTACTATGTCAGGATCCTGAGACTGAGCTGGCTCCGCATTCAGGAGTCTGCTTGGGATTCTGTCCCTCTTCCTCTCCCTCCCCCTCTACACTTTCCCCTACCACATCCCCCCCACAGGTTCTCTCTCTCAATGAAATAAAAAATAATCTTTAAAATCTTTAAAATAAAATCTTTATTTTAAAATCTTAAAAAAATCTTTAAATCTTAAAAAAAAATTTAAAAACCTAAATTCAGCAACATACACATTCAGCACATATAAAAAAAAAAGCATTATACATTATCACAAAGTGAGATTTATCCCCAGAATGCAAGCTAGGTTAATCACCTGAAAATTAACTAATGTAAAACACTATGTTCAAAGAATGAAAATAAAACCCACATGATTATTTCAACAGATGCAGAAAAAGCACATGACAAAAATCCAATACCTATTCATTATAAAAATGCTCAAAACACTAGGAATAGAAGGGAATGTCTTCAATTTATTATAAGGCACCTATGAAAAGTCTATAGGTAATATCATACTCAATGGTAAAGTCTTCCGCCAAATACCAGAACAAAGATGTTTATTTCTACTACTTCTGCTGGTTCTACTACTTCTACTGACTCTAGTAATTAAAAACAAAAAAACAAAAAAACAAATTACTTTACAATTTAAAAAATTCAAAAGATATTACATGCATTTAGATTAGAAAAGAAGTGAAACTGTTTATTACCAGATGACATTACCCTATATGTGGAAAACCCTAGGAACCACTAAAAATTACTAGAACCAATAAACAAGGTTAATAAGGTCATATGGTATAAGATTAATATACAAAAATCAATTGCATTTTTATACTCTTGTGAAAATGAAATTAAGAAAAAAATTCCATTCAAAATAGTACCACAAAGAATACTTAGGAAAAAATTTTTTTCAAAGAAGTAGAATATTTGTACAATGTTACAAAACAATGCTCAGAGTAAAACATCTAAATAAACAGGAAAAGGAAAACATTCCATGCTCATGGACTGGTAGACTCAATCTTGTTCATATGGAAGTTTTTCTCAAATTAATCTACAGATTCAAAACAATCCTTTTCAAAATCCCAGCTGGCATTTTAAGAAAACAGAAATAATCTGATTCTAATTTTGCATGGAAATCAAAAGACCCAGTACAGCCAAAACAATATGAAAAAGAACAATGAAGTTAGGGGACTTGATAATACCAACATAAAACCTGGTAAGAAGTTACAGTAATCAAAACAGTATGTTACTAGCAAAAGTCTAGGTGTAAGGATAAGATCAACAAAGAGACCTGGGAAGCCAAAAATAAATTTTTATATTTATAGTAAAAATGATTTTCATAAAGCTATCAAGTAATTCAATGGGAAAAAGAATATTCTTTCTTTCTTCTTTAAGCTTTTATTTATTTATTTGACAGACAGAGATCACAAGTAGGCAGAGAGGCAGGCAGAGAGAGGGGGGGAAGCAGGCTCCCCACTGAGCAGAGAGTCCGATGTGGGGCTCGATCCCAGGATCCTGGGATCATGAACTGAGCCAAAGGCAGAGGCTTTAGCCCACTGAGCCACCCAGGCGCCCCGAAAGAATATTCTTTCAACAAATGGTTTTGGGACTATTCGATACCATAAATAGAAAAATGAATTAAGGCCCTTCTTACACCATACAAAAAATTAATTCAAATGGGTCAGAGATTAAATGTACAAGCTTAAATGATAAACCATCTAAACGAAAATACAGTAGAAAGTCTTTTTGGCCTTCAGTGAGGCAAAGAGTTCTCAGACGACAAAAGCATGAGCCATAAAGATGAAACTGATAAAACTGGACTTCAAAAAACTTTTGCACTTTAAAAAACACCAACAAGAAAATAGAAAGACAAGCCACATACTGGGAGAAAATATTAACAAATCACATATCTGACAATGAACTTGTATTCAGAATATAGATGAACTCTCATGACTGATTAAGAAAAAAATCCAATTTCAAAAATGGACAAAAGACTTGAAGAGACATTTCACCAAAGAAGACATATGAATGATTTATAACCACAAGAAAGTGCTCAACATCACTAGTCATTAGGACAATGCTAATTAAAACCACATGGGACACCAAGACATACCCACTGAACTGGCTATTAAAAAAAAAAGACACATATCAAGTGTTGGTGAGAATGCAAAGAAACTGGAACCCCCATCTTTTTTTTTTTTTTTAAGATTTTATTTATTTATTTGACAGAGAGAGAGAAAGGGAGAGAGAGAGAGATATCACAAGTAGTCAGAGTGGCAGGCAGAGAGAAAGGGAGAAGTAGGCTCCCTACCAAGCACAGCGCTCCATGCAGGACTCATCCCAGGACCCCGGGACCACTACCTGAGCCAAAGGCAGACACCCAACTGATGAAGCCACACAAACTGGAACCCTCATACATTGCTGGTAGAAATGTAAAATGGTACAGCCACTTCTGAACACAGTTGGGCAGTTTCTTGAAAAAAAGTTAATTTATCATACAATCCAGCAATTCCATTCTTAGGAACCTACCTAAGAAAAATGAAAATATTTATCACTCAAAGACTTCTCCATGAATGTTTAAAGATTTATTTATTTATTTTTTTTGACACAGAGTGATCACAAGTAGGCAGAGGGGCAGGCAGAGAGAGAGGAAGGGAAGCAGGCTCCCTGCTGAGCAGAGCGCTCGATGCGGGACTCGATCCCAGGACCCTGAGATCATGACCTGAGCCAAAGGCAGGGGCTTAACCCACTGAGCCACCCAGGCACCCGCTCCATGAATGTTTAAAGGAATCTTATTCATAATAGTAAAAAACTGGAAATGATCCAAGTGGATAAGGAGTGAAAGAGTAAACAAATATGGTGTATCAATACAATGAAATAACACTCAGCAATAAAAAGAAATGAAATACTGATACATGCTATTCTACGGATGAACTTCAAAAACATTATGCTAAGTCAAAGAAGCCAGATGCAAAAGACCACATATAGTATGATTCTTTTTGGATGAAATAACAAAAAAAAAACTTATAGAAAGAGAAACCAGATCAGTAGTTACCTGAGGCTGATGAAAGGACGTAGGAGCGGACGGCTGACCACAGTCTGGAGGAAAATTTGGGGGGAGATGCGAAAGTTCTAAAACTGGATTTGCATGACTCTATAAATTTACTAAAAGCCACTGAATTATACAATTACAATAGGTAATTTTACTATATGTAAATTACACCTTAATGAAACTGAAAAAAATGCAATTGGAGATATTACCCTCCCTTAATAACTAACATTTTTCCATAGTTCAATATTTTTTCTTTAAAAAGATAATCATATATAATAAAAAAACTTATTGTACATATTACTCATATACTAAAAATATCTGAGAATTCAAACACAAACACTATGATTTGGTGGTATTAATGAGCTCTAATTTGGACTTGACTAAAATTTCCTGTGAGGAATAAAGAAAGCAATCATAATATTTAAACAAGTTCACACACTGTCACCTGTATGTAAAGACTATTTTACTACCCTAGTATGGCAGTTACATTCAATATAATTACTTGTTTTGAAGAGAATGACTGATATATAAGAGTAGAAAGCAAAGGGAATGAGAGGAAGCAAAGAAATGAAATGATGTGTTCAGGAGCACACTTTCAAAGTTAATTGCAAAGCTTCCCAGTCCTTCCCAATCTTCTGACTTTCCTTTCTCTGTTCAATGACTATGGTTTTACAGAAAGAAGAAAATGATAAATGGGGCACTTGGGTGGCTCAGTCGGTTAAGGATTTGCCCTGGGATCATGTGACAATCCCAGGACCCTGGGATGGAGACCCACATCAGGCTCCAATGTTCAATGGGGAGCCTGCTTCTATCTCCTTCTGCCACTCCCCTTGCTTGTGCTCTCTTGTGCACATTCTCTGTGTGAAATAAGTAAGTAAATAAATAAAATTTTTAAAAATATTTTTTTAAAAAAAGAAAATGATAGATTATAAAAGATAACCACAGGGAAATATCCTGTTAATAGCTAAACAGTTGATTAATTTTTCATCATATGAACAAATCTCTTCTAACCCTAAATTGTTGGTTCTTTTTATATTCTACAAAAAAGGAAGAAAAGTTTACAGAGCCTTTTACATATGTTACCTCATTTAGTACTTAAAACATCCTCATGAAAAAAATCTTCACTAACTTATTTAATAATCGGAGATAAAGCTAAAGATTCAAAAGAACTAATCTCTCATTTGCCATAGGTAGAAAGCTTGTAAATGATAAAGCCAGAATATAAAAACCATCTATTTATTTGATTTCAAAGGCTCATTTTCCCAGTTCTTTGAGATACTTACAGCAGTGACCCCCAAAACAACCCCTTTCAATAACTATTATTTGTGTCTTATATACACGAATTTTATTAGAAAAGTCACAAAACAGGCATTTAAAAAGGGTAAGATTTTAAAAGTATGTCTAGAGGGATGCCTGGTGACTCAGTTGGTTAAGCATCTGATTCTTGACTTCAGCTCAGGTCATAATCTTGGGGTCATGAAATGGAGCCCTACAGTTCAGCTCTGGCTAGGTGTGGAGCCTGGCTGGGATTCTCTCTCTCCCTCTCCCTCCCCCCACCACTGCACATATACGCACGCTTTCTCTCTCTCTCTCTCTCTCTCTTTCAAAAAAAGAAATAGGTCTAGAGGTTTTAATTTCCTTTGGGCAATGAGCTAAACTAATTTGCACACACCCATTTTATCTTACTACATCTTTTCCAATATACATATACTACTTTGAAAACTACCATTCTAGCTATTACTCAATCTTCCCAGAATTGAATAAGATCCTCCTTTGAAATTTTCTTATGTTCTTGACACTTTATCCTCATTTAAAAGTTTTAATACCTGTATCTAATTGAATTCCTCTATTAAACTTGTGTTTTTCTATTCTTATTCTCTTGTATTTCTGGCTCTTGAAATTGGAAATACATCTACTTAAAATCTCAAATAGCTCCATTAAAAAAATTTTTTTTATTTATTTGAAAGAGAGAGAGAACAAGCGGGGAGAAGGGGCAGAAGCAGAGAGTTTGGGGCTCGATCCCAGGACCCTGGGATCATGACTTGAGCTAATAAGGCAGCCACTTAACCGACTGAGCCAACCAGGTGCCTCAAACAGCTCCATTTAATAAAGCTAAACATTCTTACTTAAAATTACAGTTTATAATGACTAAGAAAAAAACTATATGAAGAACTGGAAACTATAATGTTTCTGAAAGATTGGAAGTTTTCTGCCAAAAGGTTTACAATGTTTAGGTCAGAAAAAAAGACTTAGGTGAGGAAAAAGGAGTTATTTCCATAATACTAAAACTGGTATATATATTTATGTATGACTTGAGAAAAAGCACACATGCAACTGGGAAGAGGAAGAGAAAGAATCTCAGGCAGATTCCCAGCTGAGTGCAGAGCCCTATGCAGGGTCTAGATCTCACGACCCTGACATCATGACTTGAGCCAAAACCAAGAGCCAGACACTCATCTGACTGAGCCACTCAGGCACTCCAACACTGGCTTTTTAATAAAAGCAGCAAGCAATCTCTAAATCTCACAAAAAGTAAAATTTGTTTTCTAAGCTAAATAAAATTCACTTAGACAATTGCTGATTGTTGTTATAAGAAATGATGATGGTAGCGATCAGGTTCAGTATATACTTCATTAGAATTCAATGACTCTACAATATGATTCATTAGAAGTGTGCTGTAAAATATTTCTAGCTTAAGATGCTTAAATAGATTTGGTATTGGATTACCTTTTACCAATAGGACATATAATTCAATATGAAATAAAATCTTGCTTCTCAAATTGTTTTTATTGTCCAATTCCTTCCAGATGTTAGAATCTTCCTCCTAATCAAAACTGTTCCCTTAAAAAGTGACATATACCCACTTCATTATAAACCAGTGTTTCTCAAATGCTTAAGATTCCCCATTTCCAACCAGTATTTCCTTCCCTTGGGAGTGGCAGTGACCCCACTGAGAACACATGTTCTAAAATATCTTTCACAAAACTTTATATTATATTGTACAAGGACCGATTTTTTAAATAACTTGACAAACTGTAGATAAAGAAATTATATTTCTATTACCCAAGAGAAACTACCTTCCTGAATGAGTTCCTACAATATTTTTAAAACATAAAAGAGCAAAAGCAAAGTTGGAAGAAAAGGAGTTGGTCAGGGTAGGCATCCTAACAACAACAACAACAACAAAAAAAAAAAAAAAAAAAAAAAGAGAGAGAGAGAGAGAGAGATTGAAAACTGCACCGGACTTAGTGACTGTGCTAATATATGGTACTAACTTCACACAAAAAACTACAAGCTGTTTTAAGACATGGAAAGCTCAAGATAACTACAGCTAAAATGGGGGAGGGAAAAAGTAAAAAAGGAGGAAAGAAAAAGGGAAGGGAAGGAGGGAGGAAAAGGAGGTAAAGAAGGAATGACAGAAGAAAGGAGGAAAGAAGAACCAGACACTGAAAAAATTCTTTAGGCCAAACCAATGATTTTCAGAATGCCTCTCCCTCAGTGGCTAAACAACCACCTGATTCCAGCAATGTTGTTTCTATCTACTATAGTTATCTCTACACTAGACAGGAAATAGCACTGTTAATAATGTAGTTTTAATCTATTCCTGATAAGTTTTATTTGGGCTATTACTATATATCCAATCACTTATTTATCAGATATCTCCACATCGGCCTTCATGGGCAACTAAAGTGGTAGCAAAATGATCATCCTACTGTACAGTTTTTTTTTTTAATATTTTATTTATTTATTTGACACACAGAGAGAGAGAGATCACAAGTAGGCAGAGAGGCTGGCAGAGAGAGACAGGGGAAGCAGGCTCCCTGCTGAGCAGAGAACTCGGATGCGATGGATGCGGGGCTAGATCTTGGGACCCTGGGATCATGACCTAAGCTGAAGGCAGAGGCTTTAACCCACTGAGCAACCCAGGCACTCCTCTACATAGTCTATCTTTAAAACCACTGCTTGACCTACTCTTCTAAAATTGGTTTGTTTGTGTAATTCACATTACCTCTCTATCTAATGCATGCTTCTATTACTGCATTCTGCACTGAAATTATCTACGAAAATCTGAGTTTTGTGATAGAATTATGAACGACTTGATGGCACATTAAAAAAAAAATATTCCTAGCATCTATCACAATACCAGGCAGTTTTACATGCTGAAAAACCTTATTGCTAACTGTTGGCTTGCTAAGTACTTTGTCACACACATATATGGTGCACAACCAAACTGACTTTTGAAAAAGGCTTTTTCTAATTTTCTATCAAAATAAAGATTATCTGATCAAAAAAAGCTTTTTCCTTGTGTTATCTGTGCTTGGACTCCTAATGCCTGATGTATATAGATGGACTATTAAAGTAGGATTTGCAAAGTCAAATGACAGTGATCATAAAAGACTTCAAATGATCAAAAGTAAAGATGGACAGAAAACAAGAGAAGGAAGTGACAATCTGAATGCCCCAAACAGCAACTCTAGTGAACTGTAGCCACTTGAGAATTACATGGCCAGATCTTTTTAAGTGTTAAAGAAACTGGAAATCTGTCCTTCCTTTTTTCAGTGGGGGTTCCTAATTTTAAATCTTGGCCATTTCCTTTTTAGGTTGGGAAGGGGCAGAGGGATAGAGAGAAAATCTTTTTTTTAATTTTTTTATTTTTAAAGATTTTACTTATTTATTTGACAGACAGATTGCAAGTAGGCAGAGAGGCAGGCAGAGAGAGAGGAGGAAGCAGGCTCCCTGCAAGCAGAAAGCCTGATGTGGGGCTCTATCCCAGGACCCTGAGATCATGACCTGAGCCTAAGGCAGAGGCTTAACCCACTGAGACACCCAGGTGCCCCACCCCTCTTCTTTTTTAAATATTGTATGAGTCAAGGAAAACAAGTCTGCAGGACAGATTTGGCCTGTAGGTCATCTGTTTGTGAGCTCTGAAAAGAATGCAATTTCTTCAACTAATAATGACAAATTATTTGGTTTGGTTCAAGGAATCCAAATACCTCTTTTAATTTTTACTTCTTGCCTCGTTCCTCACACTCATATCCATGCAACCCTTCCTATCTTTCAATACGATACAATCATATTGGATTTTAGTTCTAGAAAGTCTTCTTCCTGCTTTGCTGCCTTTATAAACCTTCAGAATGGAAAGCTAGCCACTTCCTCAAGTATAAACCATCCCTTCCCTAATCCCTCAGGCTCCCTAATTCCTACTCTGGTCACTGCCTTCGGAAAGCATCCCTCCACCTTCCTAGATTTATGTCTTCCGTTAAACATATTTTCAAGTTATTTGTGCTGTTCCCTAAAACACTTGTAACAAAAGAACCATTTCTGTAATAGTTGTTTAATAACTAATTCCCTCCCTGGACATCAAGTTATAAGAATGCAGAAAATGGGTATCTCTTGTTCATCACTGTATGCTGATCAAGCATGGCACACGACATGCATCAATATTTGAAGGAAGGAATAAAGGGTCATTTCTTAGCATCATATAGAAAGAAATGGAATTAAAAGGCAGCAAAATTTTAACTTTCCCCTGAGACAAAAGGGGATATTTTCACTTTAAAAAAGTATATTCTTTATTTGAGCTTATATATATCTCTTTATTGAGCTTCATTATTCTATTCAATACCTCTAATCTCCCTACTGTGTCTACTAGATCTAAAACTAAAAAATGTTGTATTAAATCTCTCAAATACACACAATACAACTGTATTCTGTCAAGTTGTCTTTCCATTTCCAAATATTTTTTTGCTTTATTTATTTTGCTATTTGTTGAACTTATAAAAGTTTTTGCCCATTGTATTTTCTTGACAGGCTTTTATCTACCCATTTTTCCAGTGTCTTTTTTTATCTGATTTAGTATTTTAACTTTAAATTCTAACCTGCCTGGTATTAATACTGGCATTCCTGTCTTCTTTTTTCACTTTCTTTCACATCCTTGGCCCAACTCATTATTTGCATATCCTCAACCATTTTATTTCTTTACTCTCCTTTGGTGATTTCTCTGCCTCATGGATTTTAAACATTATATATGCAATGACTCCAGCCAGAACCCAGACCTCTCGCCTGAACTCCCGACTGGTATGTCCAACTGTTTATGTGACATTTCCATTTGGATATCTAACAACTATTTCAATCTTGAATATTTTCTTTTCTTTTAAGATTTTATTTATTTATTTGACACACAGAGAACACAAGCACGGGGAGCAGCAAGGAGAGGGAGAAGCAGGCTCCCCAGTGAACAAGGAGCCCGATGAGGGGTTGATCCTTGGACCCTGGGATTATGACCTGAGCCAAAGAAAGATGCTTAACCAACTGAACCACCCAGGCACCCCTCAAACTTGAATATTTTCAAAACTTTTTCTTTACATTGTTCTTCACACCAGCTCCTTCCACAACATTCCCTATTTTAGTTAAAGGCAATTCATTTTTCCAGCTGCTTTGGCCCAAAATCTTGGTATTTTCCTTAATTTATTTCTTACCTCCCCCCTTTTAAGATATATTTGAGAGAGAGAGAGAGTAGGGGAGAGGCAGAAGAGAGAATATTCAAGCAGACTCCCTGCTGAGTGCGTAGCATGACACAGGGCTCCATCTTAGCACCTATGAGGTCACAAACTTGAGCTGAAACCAAGAGTCAGATGCCTAACCAGCTGAGTCACCCAGGCGCCCCTCACCCTCCTCTTTTGGATCATGAACTTCTGTCTTCAAAATATATCTGGAATTCAACCATTGCCAAGCAAACTTCCTCATAGTCTCATAACTGGTCTTTTCTACCGTTGCCACTCCTTGGCAACTTAACACAGCAGCCAGAGATTCTGTTAAATATAGGCCAGATCATGTCACTCCTCTCTGATCAAAATCCTTCAATACATTTCTTTCTTATACATTCCCTTCTCATTCAGAATAAAAGCAAAAATGCTTAAAATGATCTACAGGTTTTATATATGAATTATATTTCTTTTTTTTTTTTTTAAGATTTTATTTATTTGACAGAGATCACAAGTAGCCAGAGAGACAGGCAGAGAGAGAGAGAGAGGAGGAAGCAGGCTCCCTGCTAAGTAAGCAGAGAGCCTGATGTGGGACTCGATCCCAGGACCCTGAGATCATGACCTGAGCTGAAGGCAGCGGCTTAACCCACTGAGCCACCCAGGCGCCCCTGAATTATATTTCTTAAGCAGAAATTTACTTCAGTATTCTTTTCTCAGTAAAATACAAGCAGTATCTTATTTTAGAAAACATTATTTATATAATTTAAGCATTATATAAGTTGGTAAGAAAAGATGTAATGTTGGCTCAGAAGCTAAGAAATGAAGCAGAGGATTCTTTGTCTTTCCTCAGATCTCATACATCTACAATTCATATATCTGAACTTAAGAAATGTCAGATGAAAGCATATGGTTTTATATTGTTATTCACAAAAATATTAGAGAGAGAATACATATATTTAGAGGAAAAAAACATTTATAGTTCTAATGTTAACAAGACCAACTCCTCCTTCCAAATCAAACCAATAAACATTTTGCTTGAGTTCCAGGAAAAGATCATCTTCAGTTAGAGCTGCCCTGATTCTAACAATAATTGTTTAAATCTGTTCATGGTAGAAAATACATGAAACCCATTTGCCCACTCTACCACCAATTCATTTTTCACTTGAATTCACACTATCTAGAACAACTGATGTGATTCACTGTGGCAGATTTAAAGCAGGCACAAATTCTTTGCTAGTCCTCACACTAAGGTAAAGTCTAATTTCCCTACCTTTGAATCTGGGCTGAATTCACTATACTTATATTCACTTTAATAGTAAATAAAATACAGGAGAAATGCCCTGGGATTCCCAAAGTTAAGTCATAAGAAACTGCAGCTTTCACTCAGTTGTATTACACTGTCTGGGAGCCCTGATTCACCATGCCAAATGTCAGACTACCACAACACAGCCACACAGGTAATTCTGTGTTCTGTGATTCTGTGCTCTGACTGATGTTCCAGCTTCTAGCCATCTCCTAAGGTGGCACTCATTTAATGAAGCCATCTTGGACTGTACAGACCAGCCAAATGAATATCTCCAAGTAATCTCTGTCAAGACCACATGCATAAAGCTGAGCCCTATTTGAATTCTTCACCCACAAAACCACAAGGTAAGAAATCGTTAATTTAAGCCACATTTAATTATGGGGCACTTTGTTAAGAGTAACAGATAAGTAGAACATTCAGGAACGTTTTTATTAAGTGGCAACAAAAAATTTTCATATTTAATGCTATTTATATTTTCTTTTCCTTTTTTCTGGAAACCACATCTATTTATTTATACAGAACTGAAAATACTCTTTATGATTTTATAATGATGTTTATTATATAGTTGTCCAAACCCATAAAATATTAAAAAACCAGGAGTGAACCCTAAGGTAAATTGTGGACTCTGGGTGACCATGTGTCAATGTAGGTTCATCCATGGTTAAAAAAAAAAAGTGTTCTGGTGAGTGATGTTGATAATAGGGGAAGCTATACATGTCTGGAGACAGGGGGTATATGGGAAATCTCTGTCCCTCAATTTTGCTGTAAATCTAAAACTGCTCTAAGAAGGTCTTTAAAAATTACTTGATTTAACAACTAAATATGGGAATTTTAAAAAGTGACATCGGGCGCCTGGGTGGCTTAGTGGGTTAAGCCGCTGCCTTCGGCTCAGGTCATGATCTCAGGGTCCTGGGATCGAGTCCCGCATCGGGCTCTCTGCTCCGCAGGGAGCCTGCTTCCCTCTCTCTCTCTCTGCCTGCCTCTCCATCTACTTGTGATTTCTCTCTGTCAAATACATAAATAAAATCTTTAAAAAAAAAATAAATTAAAAAAAAAATAAAAAGTGACATCAACATTGGTGAACTTGAGGGGTTGGAGACCAAAGAATACAAATGTAATACACATATTATTTATGCAAGTCAAGGAACTCTTTTGAGGTCCATTTCTCTATTTAAAAAATGAATATAAGTCCCACAACCTTATATAGTCACTTGAGATTTAGAGACAACATACACAAAGCATCTTGCACAGATAGGCCACAGAGGTGGATGAAAGTTCAGTAAGTATGGCTTTAGAATCACTACTATTATTATTAGAAAAAGGCATAAAATAATATATAAAACTTACAGCAACCAAATAATGAAAACAGAGTTATAAGAGACTCTTAATCTCACAAAACAAATTTAGGGTTGCTGGGGGGTGGGAGAATAGAGGTAGGGTGGCTGGGTTATGAACATTGAGGAAGGTATGTGGTATGAGGAGCGCTGTGAAATGTGTAAGCCTAATGATTCACAGACCTGTACCCCTGGGGCAAATAATATATGTTAATTTTAAAAAGTTAAGAACAACAACAACAATAACAAAACCAGAGTTACCAGGCAATTAAATTGTATTTCTTTAAAGTGTAACTAAATGAAATGCTATAGCTGTCACATTTAGTTAACTAGTATTAAACACCTGCTATACTACCATACGGACCATAAGAAAGGTGTAAACTGACAGAAGCATTTTAGGCTAAACTCAATTTTAGTACAGGTTAAACATATGATAGATGATTACAGAAGCAGCTCTATCACTGACAAAAATGAAGTCTTGAGAAGGAGAAGTACAGTTAACTAAAATCAACATAAAATCCTAATAATTTTAAACAAAAGAATAAACTCTCATCTCCAAAACTGAGTACTAAAACATGAGCAAAGATGCACTGAAGAAGTGCTCAAAAGTGGTAAGGTGTATTGAAATGAGTCAAAGGGATTAAGTCAGGAAAGACGTTTATTCTCACAACCAGGAAGTTAGGCCAAGGGGATGAGAAAATTACTGAAATAAGTCAATGAACTGGACTTAGGAATGGGTATGAGAACGAAAAGACAATATTCATAAATGATACCTAGCAAAACAAGCAAAGCAGGAGATTAAAAACAAATTTAGGACTTAGAAGTCTGGGAGAGAGAGAGTACAAAATACTATGTTTTGGTCTATTTGGACAAAAGGAAAAAAAGCAGGAAATATGAATGTGGAATGTAAGAAAATGAACAGACAAGAAGAATCAAAGTTATATAGGATTATAAACTTTGTCTTAGCCTCAAGAAGAAAAGGCCTTCAAACAATACTGAGTAGTGGTAAAAATGGAGTTTAATTATAATTCTGCCACTTCCTAGTGAATGACTCTGGGTTATTTACTTGGCCTCTTTAAAGGTTTCCCCAAATATGAAGTGAGGATAATAGTGCCCAAATCATAATTATTTTTATTTTTTTTTAAGATTTTTATTTATTTGAGGAGGGGAAGGGTAGGAGGGAGAAGCAGACTCCCCCTGAGCAGGAAGCCCGAGAGGGGGCTCAATCCCAGCACCATAAGATCACGGTCCTGCAGGTGCCCCCATAGTTATTTTAAATATTAAATGAGATAGTGTACATAAAAATCAACATAGAAAATACTCAATAAATAAAAATTATTTATAGTTTTGAGATCCAGGGCATCTGGGTGGCCTAGTCGGTTAGTGTCTGCCTTTGGCTCAGGTCATGATCTGAGGGTCCTGGGATCGAGCCCCACATGGGGGAAGGGGGGTCTTTTGCTCATCAGGAAGCCAGCTTGTCCCTCTCCCTCTTCCTGCTGCTCCCCCTGCTTGTGCTCTCTCTGTGTCAAATAAATAAAATCTTTAATAAAGACGTTTTGAGATGCCCCATGATATAGTATAAAAAAGTTTTTAAAATATTAATTTCAATATTAATAATAAATAGCATCATTCACTGAATACTTTCTATATGCTAGGCATTTGCTAGTTTACTTTATATAAAATTTTAATTTTCACTACATTCTTGCCAGAAAGATACCAGCTTCTCTATGTTTATGAAATACCTATGTAAGTAGACAAAATAGCTGCTTAATAACACTGTAAAATATTTTCAGTTAGAAACGCAAGTGTTGTGTCTTGACCTGATTATATTAAGGACAAAAGGTATATAAAATTACATTAACAAAGCTACTGGTATAATGGCTGTAAACAGTCAAAGAAAAAAGGCCTTTTGCAGAGAGTTCCCTTTGAGAAATATCACAGAAAACTGAAGCAAAATGAAAACGTTTGGGATAGGGAAAGAAAATCATGAAAGGGAATTTAAGAAATGAGAGTAAGAAAAACATATTTCATGTATTAGCTAGACTGGGGATTTTTCTATTATTAATAATAATAGTAGCTAATGCCTGCTATGCATGTTACTTGCTGCTTTATATTAATAAAATTTAACTTTCATGGCAATCTTGCATTGTAAATATTATTCATTCATCAAAAATTTATTGAATACTTACTGGGTGTCAGGCATTGTTAACAACTGATCACAAGAAAACAGTTTCCTTGCCCTGTTCACAGCTTGTAGATTGTTAGAGAAACTGAAAATCCTTCAAAGAGGTTAAGCAGTTTGCCTAAATTCACATAACTAATAACGAACAGAGTGAAGATATGGACTCAAACCTAAAACCCATGCTCTTATCAACTACACTTACTGCCTCAACACAATAAAAATATAAACTCTGTAATGTCACACTACAAAACTATATGAAGTGATACAAAATTTCTTCAAGAAAAATAAAAACCATCACATTACTGTATTTAATAATTTATGATTAATTTTATTTAGTTTTAATTCAATATTCTACACTAAATGCAGCTACAATAATTAAAAAAGATTAAAAACTTGGATATCAGTTCAAGAGGAAAATAGCTGTTATCCAAAGTTAACATTATTTGATCTAGTCTGTTCGATTATTTAAGTGTTCCCATTAACAAATCAAAAAATCCTAAAGAAAAAAACAACAAATCTTGGAAATCACCAAAAAATTGTAACAATGCCATCTATAGGACAAATAGTAGAATGCAGATAACTAACGAACTTGCAAACAAATCTTAACTATCTTCATTATGAACTTATAGAATGAAAATTATTCATCAGTACAACCCTAAAAACTGATCTTATCCTACACATGATAAGACTAGAAACTCAATTTTTAATTCTTATATTCTATTATATATGAGCTTCTATAAATAGTAGTGAACACTTTCACACCCACCAGTGCTAGTCGGGTTTTATCGCTTCATAATATACAACCCCTTAAATCATATTCAAGCCAAAAAGTTAGTATCTAATACAAACATTACACAGAAAGCCAAAACATGTCAAGACTAAACTAAGTTATAAGTAACTTCCATGGTTTCAGAAAAAATTTCTCCAGAAAATAAAATTTCAAAACAGTATTTATCAGAATACTTAAGTTGTAAAGTAATATAGCCAAATACTGATTATGTTTCAGGTCACTGAAAAAAGAATGAATATGAATGTATGAAACTGGCTAATTTCTGCAAAGGATCTTAGTAAGTAGTAAAGTAGTAGTTTTTAACAAAAAATTTTTTAAAATGTGAAGATTTAAAAATTTAAAGATTTAAGAAATTTAAAACTTTTTTTTAAAGGTTTTTATTCATTTATTTAACAGAGAGAGACACAGTGAGAGAGGGAACACAAGCAGACACAAGCAGGGGGAGCGGGAAAGGAAGAAGCAGGCTTCCTGCTGAGCAAAGAGCCAGGGCTCAATCCCAGGACCCCGGGCTCAATCCCAGAACCCTGCGATCATGACTTGAGCCAAAAGCAGACGCTTAATGACTGAGCCACCTAGGTGCCCCAAAGATTTAAGGAATTTAAAGATGACAATAGTTACCAAATGAAGAGAAATCAGTAAAAATAATACCCTCACTTTATTCATGCAGGGAAAGAAAAAGAAATGTACACTTTCTACCTGAGAGAGTAGCATCACTGGCTCACTGAAGCCAGTTTCTCTGGATTAGCTACAACAAATATTTTCTTTAAAATGTATTTTTTCTTTACCTTGGTCTACAGAGATATTACTGGAAAGTACCTAAAAATACTTCCAGGTGGCAGAATAGGAAGCTGTAGTTCAAATCTACAAATATACTGCCTGACCTATCATCATTTGCACTTTAAAATTCCGCTTATCAAAAGTAAGGTAAGGAAAGGTAAACCAATTCACAAGAGTTTGCTTTTTGACATGTCATATATCCTCCTGACAAAATTGCCACGGTACATAAAATTATCAAGTCTAGGCATAACAACACCACCAGATAAATCAGGTGATATATGAATCAGACAAAGAAGTTGACCTCAGAGAGGCTGTTATTTGCCTAACTTCATAAAATAAGTAGGAAAGTCAAATCCAGGACTTTCTGGAATAAAACCTAATATAGGTATAATAATCCCAAACATCACAGTTAAAAAGCCAAACTGATCCCAGAGATAGTAGATAGATGTGTGCTTGATACTTTCCACAGTACATACTAGGGTTAAAAGTAAAATACACACTAATAACTAAAGGAAAATCTAACCACAGTTTTTTTTTGCACACAGATCTTATGGACTCAAAAATTTCTTTCTAAGAATATAGTCCTGGGGTACCTGGCTAGCTCAGTCGGTAGAGTATGCAACTCTTGATCTCAGGATCCTCAGTTCTAGCTCCACATTGGGCACGGAGCTTACTTTAAAAAAAAGAAAAAGACTATCCTCCTAACCTGGGCAACCTCAAAATGAGATTTAACCTACACTATGAATAGCATGATTTTCCTTATTCAAATACCAAACTAACAGTTATGCTCAGGACAAGAGACAAGAGTACAGAAATTATAATATAGACCCAATTTTTAAGAAATGGGTCAAAAGCCAAGGTCATTATTTGAAACACAAGGGAGTAAGAAATAGGCAGTAAAAGAAACATGTAATATACTTTTAAAGAACCATACTGAGGATAACACTGTATTTAAACAATAATCATTTATTTCCCTTTATTAATAAATTACACTTTATCAAAACAATATAATATTCAATACAAAGTTTTAAGGCATTAGTCAATTTTGTACTAATCACATTCATTTTGGAAAGCTGGAAATTTCATAAAATGACCTTATAAATAATAGGATTTTAAATTAGTTCTCCTTTACTTAACGGAAGGCAAACTAAAATCTTTGCTATTTTGTGTGTGTAAGCTGGAAAACTGGGAAAAGTCAGTGACAGTGTGGACTTCTCTTTCTAAGTTCTCAAGTCCTAAATCATCACTTTTAATTCTGACTTGGCAAAAATGTAAAGAAAAATAATCCTCAGTGGAATGATTATGTTCATTCCACGGTAAGGAAGAAGGCAGGCATGGTGTTGCAAGATAGTTCCAAGAGAAGAAAGTCCTTTTTACTTTGCTTTGGTATGACTCTTGTAAAAGATAAATGTCATCAGACCGTTATGCTTCTAATGGCAACTTTGCTATAGTTTTTAAGACTGTTACATCTCTCACTCCATTTTCAAAATAGTGCTCAAACCAAAAGCAGTATGTACTCATGGAACCTTTAGTAATGATTTTTACAGGGGATAAAATTTTACTTTTGAAGGTACATTTAAATGCACTTTAGGCCCAGGGGTAAAATGTAATATGGAATGACTTCCTTTTGTTGGGTGTGAAGGGGTAGGGAGGCACTAAAAAATTAGCTAGAGAATTAGAGGAATTAGAATTAGAATTAGGAATTAGAGGAATTAGAATTAGAGTACCTCAGTTGGTAGTGAGGAAAGAATAAAGTAATCTGAAAGTGTTTATATATATATATGTGTGTGTGTGTGTGTGTTTATATATATATATATATTATATATATATATATATATATATATATATGAAAGATTTCATATATACATGAAAGATTTACTTATTTTGGGGGGGCAGAGGGAGAGGTAAAGAATCCTCAAGCAGACAGGTGCCTAACCAACGGAGCCACCGAGGCACCCCAGTAATCTTAAAGCTTCTTAAAGAGGAGATAAAAATGACCCACTATAAAATGGAATTTATAGGTCCTGAATGACTAAGTCAAAATAGCAAGAGCAAAAATTTTACAGCAGTCAGAGCAAAGAAATGGAATGGAGAGCAAAGCAGCTAAGGTGACATAGAAGAAGTTGGGGGATACAGATTTCTATTTCTGAGTTTAAGTATGATAAACATCTTCCAAGTGTGATTTAAGCATAACATTAAATATTATAGTTAAACCCTTGTTAAATATTAGGATTTAAATGTTTAGAAAAGCTGCTGAAAACTAGTCAATAAAGTATTTTAAGATGAGACAATAAGCTCAGACAGCCTCTGAAATAAATTATCAGAAACTAACAAAAAGATATGTAACGTCCCTGACACAGGTTAAAGATGCCAGTGAAAGTATGAAAGGCAGCCAAGCTATTGAGATGAAGAGTGCAGTGCTGGAACTGGTCATGGAAACAAAGACACTTTGCTTTGCTGGAGATCAATTACAAAATGAGACAATTTTAATAGCCACTAGCAGCAAAAAATAATTTTGCTGTGTCCATTTTTCAGAATATATATGAAAAAGCCTTGTAATTATCATTTAAGAACACTTCTTATTCTGTAGTAACATATTCCTTATTATCTAAAGAATACCAGAGAGCAAATTTCCAAGTTCAGCCTACTCAATATAAGGCATCAACTCTAAACTTATTCAAGTATGAAAAGCTGAGTGTCATATATGCCCTAACAATTTGATTATGACTCATTCAAGGTCTGCTTGTATGATTTCACCATATCTGGGTATCATCTGTGTATCATTTACTTAATCTTTTTCTTTATAATGGCTACTTACTGAAATGCTTTGATTAAATAGGATGCTTGTAACAAGAGCTTCTCAAGTGATACAACCCTATATGCCCTTCAGTTCTGCTATCATCAATTTATGCCATCCTAGTTTTTGAAAACATTTGCATTTCTGTCACTTGAGAAACTTTTTATTACTTTTTCAAACTCCCCCTTTTCACCATGAAATCAGGGGTGTAATGCATAGTAGTTATATTTTTCTTATATTTGTAGCCCCTATCCCTCACAGAAAAGCTACTTGATGTAATAACTAAAAAAATGAGAACCTGTACCCTGGGAATGGCAAAGTAATATAAATATCAAATGTACAAAAGAAACTTTACTGAGTTCCAAATACAACAAGCCATCTTCACAAACTTTCCCAATTAGTAGGTGGCAGAGCTGGGATTCAAACCCAGGAAACCTGGCTTCAGGGTCCAAGTAATACTATGCAGACTCCTACCATAATCCATTTTTGGGATTTATAAGATAAACCAGATTTATAAGATAAACTAGAATAACTGATAAAAGTTTTTAGAAAATATCCAAGATAGTTCTGGTTAAGTCTATATTGGGCTTAAAGGCTACAGATACCTGTTTGTGTGGTACTCAAAAAAATTCTATTCCTTACTATGCAGCCATCAAAAGAAATGAAATCTTGCCATCTGCAATGACGTGGATGGAACTAGAGGGTATTATGCTTAGGGAAATAAGTCAATCGGAAAAAGACAACTATCATATGATCTCCCTGATAGAGGAAGTAGAGACGCAACATAGGGGGTTTGGGGGTAGGAAAAGAATAAATGAAACGAGATAGGATCGGGAGGAAGACAAACCATGAGAGACTCTTAATCTCATAAAATAAACTGAGGGTTGGGAGGGGGGCGGCAGGGAGCGGGTGGTGGGGTTATGGATATTGGGGAGGGTGAGTGCTGTGAAGTGTCTAAACTGGCGATTCACAGACCTGTACCCCTGGGCTAATAACATATTATATGGTTATTAAAAATAAAAATTGTTTAAAAAAATCTATTCCTGGGCGCCTGGGTGGCTCAGTGGGTTAAGCCGCTGCCTTCGGCTCAGGTCATGATCTCGGGGTCCTGGGATCGAGTCCCGCTTCGGGCTCTCTTCTCGGCGGGGAGCCTGCTTCTCTCTCTCTCTCTAAGCCTGCCTCTCTGTCTACTTGTGATCTCTCTGTCAAATAAATAAATAAATAAATCTTAAAAAAAAAATCTATTTCTGTGAACACAGCAATTAACAAGAATCTGTATGGCAGGGTCATGAAGAGGCCTCTTCACCATGCATATGGATTAACTTCCTATTGTTAGAAAAAAGTTGAGGATTCTTTGCTTATGTAAATGAAAATTTACATTCAGATGAAAGTATCTTGTTTCTCAATCATGCACATGCCAATAAAGACTGCCACAAAATCAAAAGCATCTTTTTTTTTTTTTTAAAGATTTATTTGAGAGAGAGTGTGTGTGCACATGAGTGGAGGGGAGGGGCAGAAGGAGAGAAAGAGAAACTCAAGCAGACTCCCTGCTGAAAATGGAGCGTGAAATGGGGCTCAATCCCCTGAGATCATCACCTGAGCCAAAATCAAGATTCAGTTGCCCAAGAGATGAGCCATCCTGGCACCCCCAAAAGCTCCTTTTTTATTGCAATAAATATGTAAACTTCATCACAAGGTATGTTCAAAATCATGCTTTTCAATAAAGGATGAAAATAAAGTTTACAGTAGCACATGGTGAAACAAGAGAAATAGAGATAATACAAGACATAAATACATTAATGTCATACTGTTAACTGACATATGGAACCTTTTATTCTGAAGTTATCTTTCCTACTTTACCATTTTTTAAGAAAAAGTTATTTAACAGACAGAGATCACAAGTAGGCAGAGAGGCAGGCAGAGAGAGTGGGGGAAGCAGGCTCCCTGCCGAGCAGAAAGCCCGCCCCGATGCAGGGCTCGATCCCAGGACCCTGGGATCATGACCTGAGCTGAAGGCAGAGGCTTTGACCCACTGAGCCACCCAGACGACCCCTACTCTACCTTTTGAAGTGTTAAAATGTCCCCTCTTAGCAGCATAAAAAGCTGCTAATCCAACAGTAAAACTTAACTGGTTGGTAAAATTCACTTAAAAAACAAAATCACTTTTGGTGAAACATTGGTATTTAACTCACTGGCATTTCCAATACAAAAACGAAGATATGGCTTTATTTTAGCCAAATGCTTATTATATTTTTGAAAATTTCAGAGAAAGCTGTCAGTTTCTTCCAAATTAAATCAATTAATTTAGTAAATAACTTTGGAACAGGGGTTATCCTCTAACTTATCAAACAAACAAATCCTAACATCTAAAGGAACTTGTAATAAAAGAAGAAACCTTCTGGAAGGCTATACTCTAGCTTTACTATAGAAACCTCTTACCTAGATAAAGTATACTGAGAAAAGAAATTTCACTAATTTTCTTTTTCATCAGGAAATATATGGTTTGGGAAAAAAAGAAAGGAAATTACCATAAATGAAATGACAACAACAATTCATTTGCAACAACTGAGTGCAGTCATTCCACATATATTTTTCCATGGGAGATAATAATGTGGTAAAGAAATGGATACCAGATGCATTTCCTTTAAGTCTTTCCTCTACTAATGATAATAAATGATGAAATATGATTTCACTGACTTTTAAGCTAACAGCCAGATCCTTAGGGAATTTGATAACTGTGCAAAGAATTTCTGGTGTTCAATTAGCATCAATTCCACAAAAGATGAAGGCAGCTCTGGAGCTCCTCAGGCAAGTGTTAACCACATACTACTCTGTGATAAGATTTATATTGTCTTTATATGTCAAAACAAAGGTCAGAAACCACTTAACCGAGAGTGATTAACAGGAGTTGGCTATATTTTAAGAATCCTCTTTTGATTTCAACTGAAGAAAGGTTAAAGAAAGTTACTAAGCTAATAACTATTTCAAATAAGTAAACCTTTATACATTCTTAATATTAAAGTGTAATCCTGCAAATACTGGAAGTTTTACTTCTTCCTTACCAGTATGGATGCCTTTTTTTTCTTTTTGTTGTCTGACAGCTAGAACTTCTGGTACTATGTTGAATAAAAGTAGTGAGACTAGACATCCTTGTCTTATTCCTGACTTCAGAGGAAAAACTTTCACTATTTGAAGATATCATAATACTATTTATAGAAAACCTTAAAAACTACACACACACACACACACACACACACACCCAAAAAAAAACTACTAGAACTAATAAATGAAATCAATAAGGTTGCAGGATAAAATCAATATATAGAAATCCACTGCATTTCTATATACTAATAATGAAGCATCAGAAAAAGAAATTAAAAAAACAATCCCCCAAATAATAAAATACCTAGAAATAAACTTAACCAAAGAGGTGAAAGACCTGTACTCTGAAAACTATTTAAAAAAAAGAAAGAAAGAAAGAAGAAAGAAAGAAAAACAAATTAAAGATGACACAAAGAAATGGAAAGACATTGGGGCGCCAGGGTTGCTCAGTGGGCTCAGGTCATGATCCCAGGGTCTGGGATCGAGCCCCCACATTGGGCTCTCTGCTCAGCAGGGAGCCTGCTTCCTCCTCTCTCTCTCTCTCTGCCTGCTTCTCTACCTACTTGTGATCTCTGTCTGTCAAATAAATAAATAAATAAAATCTTAAAAAAAAAAATAAATGTAAAGATTCTATGCTCATGGATTGGAAGGACTATTATTGGAAATATTATTAAAATGTCTATCCTGGGAATGCCTGGGTGGCTTAGATGGTTAAGCATCTGCCTTTAGCTCAGCTCAGGATCCCAAGGCCCTGTGAAGTCCATACCCGGCTCCTTGCTCAGCCGGGAGCCTGCTTCTCCCTCTGCTTGCCACTCCCACTGCTTGTGGGAAACTACCCTCTTCCTCTCTGACAAATAAATAAATAAAATCCTAAGAGGGGGAAAAAAAGTCTGTACTACCCCAAACAATCTACAGATATAATGCAAACCCTGCCAAAATACCAACAGCATTTTTCACAGGGCTAGAACAAACAATCCTTAAATTTGTATGAAACCACAAAAGACTCCAAATAGACAAAGGAATCTTGAAAAAGAAAAACAAAATTGGAAGTATCACAGTTCCAGATTTCAAGTTATATTACAAAGTTGCAGTAACCAAAAGAGTATGGTACTAGCACGAACACAGACACATAGATCAATGGAACAGAATAAAAGCCTGGAAATAAACCCATCAATATATGGTCAATTAATCCTCGACAAAGGAGGCAAGAATATGCAATGGGAAAAAGACACTCTCTTCAATAAATGGATGTTGGGAAAACTGGGAGGCTACATGCAAAAGTATGAAACTGGACTACTTTTTATACCACACACACACAAAACCCTCAAAATGAATTAAGGGCCTAAAGGTGAGACCTAAAAACAAAATCACAGAAGAGAGCACAGATAGTAATTTCTCTCACATTGGTCATAGCAACATCTTTCTTCATATGTCTCCTAAGGCAAGTGAAACAAATGTAAAAATAAACTACTGAAACTATACAAAGTAACAATGCTTCTATACAGCAAAGGAAACAACTAAGGAAACTAAAAGATAACTTACCTAATGGGAGAAGGTATTTGCAAAAGACATACCCAATAAAGGGGTTGGTATCCAAAATACATAAAGAACTTACACAACTTGGGGTGTGTGAGTGGCTCAGTCAGCTGAACTTCTGATTCTTGATTTCAGCTCAGGACATGGTCCAGGGTTATGGGATCAAGCCCCTTGTCTGGCACCCTGCTCAACGGGGAGTCACCTGGAGATCCTCTACCTCTTCTTCTCCCTCTGCCCTCCCTGTGTGCGCTCTCCCTCTCAAATAAATAATTTTTTAAAAAATTCTACAACTTAACACCTAAAAGCCAAATAATCCAATTAAAAATGGACAGACATTTCTTCAAAGACCTACAGACAGAAGGCTGACAGACATGTGAAAAGATGCTTAACATCACGCATCATCAGGGAAATACAAATCAAAACCACAATGAGATATCACTTCACACCTGTCAGAATGGCTGAACTCAAGGAACTGTGGTGTTGGTGAAGATGAGGAGAAAAAGAACCCTCACACACTATTGGTGGGGATGCAAATTGGTAAAGCTATTGTGGAAAACAATGGAGGTTCTTCAAAAAATTAAAAATAGAACTACCCTATGATCTAAAAATTGCACCACTGGGCATTACCCAAAGAATATAAAAACACTAATTCAAAGGGATATATGCACCCTTATGTTTACTGCAGCATTATTTACAATATACAAATTATGGAAGCAACCCAAGTGTTATCAATAGATGAATGCATAAAGAAGATGTGGAATATATACACTATGGAATATTATTCAGCCATAAAAAAGAATGAATTCTTGCCATTTAACAATATGGATGGATCTAGACAGTATAACACTAAGTGAAATAAGCCAGTCAGAAAGACAGATACCAATGCTTCAATCTTATGTGGATTTTAAGCAACAAAACAAAGAAAAAAAAAAAAGACAAACTAAAAACCAGACTTTCTAAAAAAATTTTAACTTAAACTCAATTTAGCTAATATGTAAGTTTTGGGGTAGAATTTAGCAATTCACCAGTTGCATATAACAGCCAGTGCCTTCCTTTATGCCTATCACCCAACTATCCCATCCCTCCACGCACCTATCCACCAGCAACCTTCAGTTTGCTCCTATAGTTAAGAGTCTTTTGGGCGCTTGGGTGGCTCAGTGGGTTAAAGCCTCTGCCTTCGGCTCAGGTCATGATCCAGGGTCCTGGGATCAAGCTCCACATCGGGCTCTCTGCTCAGCGGGGAGCCTGCTTCCTCCTCTCTTTGCCTGCCTCTCTGCCTACTTGTAACCTCTGTCTGTCAAATAAATAAATAAATAAAATCTTTAAAATAAAAAAAAAAAAAGAGTCTGTTGCGGCGCCTGGATGGCTTAGTCATCCAGTGTCTATCTTTGGCTAAGGTCATGATCCCAGGGTCCTGGGACTAAGCCCTGAGTTAGGCTTCCTACTCAGCAGAAAATCTGCTTCTCCCCCTGCTTGTATTCCCTCTCTTGCTGTGTCTCTGTCAAATAATAAATGAAATCTTTAAAAAAAAAAAAAGTCTTTTATGCTGTGTCTACCTCTCTGTTTTTATCTTATTTTTCCTCCCTTCCCCTATGCTCATCTGTTTTATTTCTTAAATCCCATATAAGTGAAATTATATAGCATTTGTCTTTCTCTGAGTGACTCACTTGCTTAGCAATAACACGTTCCACCTCCGATTCATGTCACTGCAAATGCAAGAGTTCATTCTTTTTGACGGCTGAGTAATAGTCCATTGTATATATACACATCTTCTTTATCCATTTATCTGTAGATGGACATCTGGCCTCTTTCCATATTTTGGCTATTGTGGACATTGCTATAAACATTGTGGTGTACATAACCACTTTGAATTACTATTTTTGTATCCTCTGGATGAATACCAAGTAGTGCAATTGCTCCATTGTAGGGTAGCTCTATTTTTAACTTTTTGAGGAACCTCCATACTGCAAAAACCAGACTCTTGACCATAGAGAACAAACTGAAGGTTACCAGGGGGATGGGTGAAATAAGTGAACAGTATGAAGACTACACCTATCTTGATGAGCACTGAGTAATACATAGAAGTGCTGAATCACTGCATTTTACACCTAAAAATACAACACTGTATGCTAACCACACTGAATTAAAAATTAAACTTAAAAAGAAAGAAAAACATAAAATGTAATCCTCTTCCTTTGATTCTACAGTTAGGATATAACTTCAGTGTTTTCTTCATAAGGGTATTTTTTGAGAAAATTCCCATCAAGAGTTACTGGAGCAAAAAAACTATACTGAATCTGTCTGTACTGACCTCAGAACTTCATCTAATAAGAGCTTTTAGACTATAATTTACCAAATTTGATAAAAAGAAGTATGTAGGAAGGGTCTGTATAGGAATCAAATCAATTTGAGGAATTTGGCTGATTTTGTCTAATAGATTTCATCCTAAGATTATTCAAAATGAAGCTATTATTTGTAGTTCTAGCCAACATTTTATTAGAAACTAATTTTGAGCCATACCTTAGAAATATAAATGATACTACACAGTTTATATAAGTTTATTTTAAGATTTTATTTATTCAGTTGAAAGACAGAAACAGAGATAGCCACAGAGACAAAGAGAAAGAACATGAGTGGGGAGGGGAGGGAGAATCAGGCTCCCCACTGAATAGGCTTAATCCCAGGACCCTGGGATCATGACCTGAACTGAAGGCAGAAGGCAGATGCTTAACTGACTGAGTCACCCACACACCCCTCTATGTAGATTTCAAGGATGTTTAAGATAAACAAAAATTTTTGAATATTTGTTTCAAATACATTAGAATTTATACCCCAGAAAAATGTCAAAATAAATAAATAAGGAAATGTTACATATACAAGTATTTGATAGACTACACTCTGAAAAACACTATCTAATGTTATTTTAAAGGTAATTAATATAAATTTTAAAAAGTAAAATATAAAAACTTTCTGAGGAAACTCCTTTTTAAAAATCTCAAAAAATTTTTTAGTTTAAAATACTATTTAAAAGTAGCTATCATTAGGGGCACCTGGGTGGCTCAGTTGCTAAGTGTCTGCCTTTGGCTCAGGTCATGAACCCAGGGTCCTTGGGATCTCGTACTGCATGGGGCTCCCTGCTCAGCAGGAAGCCTGTTTCTCCCTCTCACATTCCCCGTTTGCGCTCCCACTCTTGTTGTCTCTCTCTGTCAAATAAATAAATAAAATCTTTTTTAAAAAAGGAGCTATCATTAAAATTAAAATAGCAAAACAAAAATCTCAAAACCACGTAAACGTTGTCCAAAAGATAGCACTCTATAACCAAGCAAATCACTAAACTTTCCTCAAATTCAGTTTATATTTACTATACAGTTTTGAAGGTAATACATAAATATGGGTTGTATGAGAAATAGTCAATACAAAAGCAGTAAGCCATCTCCTGGTACTAGTAGTTTTTCCTACACTTTAATAAGCAGAATTATGGCAACAATGGCCAATACCCATACTTAAAGTTTTAAGACTATTAACACTATTTCTTGAGGTGAACTACAAAATGTGACAGACATTTAATGCTCACCAAATACCATGTGCTCTCCACATATCCTAGACCCTTACCAACAAGGGCAGAGCCCACGTCACTGGTTCTGGCTAATATACCATGAGTAGAAATGACAGCCAAAATATTGAAGAGCCAATGGGAGAACCCTCTAGCTCTTTCTTTCCCTGTGGTTGTCACTATAGGGTCTAATGTTCCAGATGTGCCATTACACGTCATCAGAAACTCCATCAGTCTGGCTTCTTGAGCGACTAGGTGGAGCAGGTCTCTTCCTGCTGATAAATTGTGTCGGCTAAGTAATATGAGCAAAAATAAACTTTGGTTGTGGACTGTAGTATAAACCTATGCTATTTTGACTATTACAAGATTTGTTAATAATAGATCATAATAATCTGGTCTACTTTATTTAGTAGGCCTGGCTTCAAAGAACCCCAGATAAGCCAGTTGCTTTAATGTCGTTAACTATTTCCCATAATCAATGGATCAAAAACAAACATATAATATATACCATCTTTTTCAACTTCTAATATGCAACCGTACTAAGAAGTACATTAAGAACATTAGACACTTATAAAAATACATTTTCACATAACTGAAAAACTCTGTAATACAAACTCACATTTGTTTTATACTCTATGTTTGTTTTATCCTTTTCTCTCTTAACATATACTCTTTTTGTGTGCTAAACCACTTGAACTAACTACATTTTAACACACACTCAAAGAAAAAGGACATTCTCCTCCACAATAATAAACTGTCACACTTAAATTTAACTTGGATAGAATTATCTAATATACAGGCCATATGCAATTATCCCAATAATATCCTCAAAAGGGGCAATACAGGATCACTCAATCAACTGATCAAGGATCACACTGTATTTAATTATCGTATACCTTTTAGAATAGTTCCCAACCTATGTTTTCCTTTTCCTTTTATTTTTTATTTTTAAATTTTATTTAAAAAGAGAAAGAGAGTGCATATGCAAGCAGGGGGAGGCAGAGAGAGAGAGAATCTCAAGCAGGCTCCATACCCAGCATGTATGGAACTAGACACCAAGCTCACAACCCTGAGATCGTGAATGGAGACAAAATCAAGAGTTGGATGCTTAACTCACTGAACCAACCAGGTGCCCCCCATATGTATATTTTTAATCTTTCGGGGCACTGGTACTTTGAAGAGTTACTGCCAATTGTTTTGCAGAGTATTCCTCAATTTTAATTGTTCTGATTTTTTTCCCTCATGATTCTGATTAAAAGAAATTGTGTTTTTAATAATTAAAAAAATTATAGAAAGTAAACCACAACAAATATTGGCTAGTGGGGACATCATTAGAAGTCTTGTGAGTAAGACATAGTCTTTAGGGCAAACATTTAACCACTCTTAGAACCTGCATGCTGAGAACTCTCATTCCTGACCTCTCCCTAAATCTGAAGCTTATATCCTCAGCTGACTGCTGGACATCTTCAACTGGCTATCCTACAGACAATTCAAATTGAAGATATTCAAAACTCACCTCAGCCACAAAACTTAATGCTACTCTCCTTCTTCCCATATTCCTTTTCTAAATTAAGTATCAGCACTTCAACCAATCTCTGAAGCCTAGTCAAAACACTTCCCTCGGGTGGCCTGGGTGGCTCAGAGGGTTGAAGCCTCTGCCTTCGGCTCAGGTCATGATCCCAGGGTCCTGGGATCGAGCCCCACATCAGGCTCTCTGCTCAGCAGGGAGCCTGCTTCCCTTCTCTCTCTGCCTGCCTCTCTGCCTACTTGTGATCTCTGTCAAATAAATAAATTAATTAAAAAAAAAAAAACACTTCCCTCTGCCTTATCCCATATGAAATAAGACACCAAAAAGACCTATGAATTTAATCTGTACTTCTTAGAACCATTTTCTTCTATCCTACTACACTGTCTTTGTTCTAACATTTTAGGATTTTTTGTTTGTTTGTTTCCCAGACTCTTGGAATGACCTAACTGGATCCCATCTTCCAGTCTTAGAATGTTTAGATGTAGCCTTCTCACTGTACCAGACTAATACTTAAAACACAATTTAATCAAATAGTTCACCTCTTAAAATCTTTCAGTGGCTCCCCTCTCAGAAACAGAATTAAGTTCAAACTCAACACAGCCTACAAGGCTTTATAAAACTGATTGGCCACCTATATCTCCAGTTACTTCTTGACATACTCTTGGTGTTTTTATTCAGTTACACTGGTTTCCTAACTGTAGTCACTGGATATCATTTTTATAATTTTTGCCAATTTTCCTCTGGAGTAAAAGATATTTCATGGGAGTAGAGGAACAGTAACATTTAAAGTTCATTAACTTTTTCCTATGTAAAATAGCTTGATCAGGAGTCTCTATAATAGGGTGTTGCGTAAAGTACTAGGAGAGATACAAGAAAAGTCAGGTATGTACCCTGTTCTAGAAAGTTTCCAGTATAGAATATAGATTTTTCTAAAAAAGATACATATATAATTACAGGTAAATAGAAAAGCACAAAGGTCATAAACAAGATCCAAGTAAGTTCAAAGAAAGGAGATATTATTTGACTAGAAAAGGCTAGAAGGAAATCAGGGAAGATTTCCTAGAGGAGGTGGCAGCTGGTGCCTTGAAGATTTTGAAAGGTTTGGATATGAGTGTAAACAAAATAATCATAGCTACTGCCAACTTACTTTCTGAAAGGCAACTATTCTAAATTAGTTTTCTGCCCCTACACACATAAGGAATATGACACGTTCCTGTAATAGTAAAGGCACATTAAAACTGATTCTTGGGGCGCCTGGCTGGCTAGGTCAGTAGAGCATGTGGCTCTTAATCTCGGGGTTGTAAGTTTGAGCCCTGCATTGGGTATAGAGAGTACTTAAAATGAAATCTTAAGAAAATAACTGATTCTCAAAGGGAGAGCAGTAATAAGTGGATTGGTTCTCAGAATCTCATGAATATCCTCTGGGAAAAAGCTCTCATGGTGCTCTGGCCTCCAAACTACTTCCTCTAAATGGGGGAATCTCTGCTCTTAAGAGGACACCTGACCAAATTCTAGCAAGTTTCTCCAGATTCCTATAGTCTTCATACAGTGCTAGTCTAGATATGAATCAAAATAACAAAATATTTTTTCCTCCTCGTTCAGTGAAGAACTTCTCAAAAGGAAGATGAATGACAACAAAAGAATAAACAAACCAAGAATTTACAGATATTAAAAGAGCAGACATGTTTATTCATTATAGAATTCCTATCCTAAAACACAACTCACCACACAAGTTCATCCCATAAATCCATTTTAAATAATGGCTATAGTAACATCCTCCCTCCTGGAAGAGTTGAGTCAGTGTACAACTCACATAATAATTTTTCAGGGCTAGCCAAAGTGCTAAAACACAGCAATAATAGCTCCTATATTTCCCTTTTCTTTTAAAAAAGTTAAAATAAAAGTTTATTTCTTTACAAAGTGAAGAGCACAAAGTGCAAATTACTGGAGTAAACTGTCTAATTTATAGACAGTTTACTGGAAATTTATAAACACAAAACTCCTTCTGTGAGCATATTTAAGATAACAGCACTAACACTATCATATGCTCAGAAGACATTGTTTAGCATGGAAATGGAACGGGCTGAAGCTAACAAAAGGAGACCAGTTTCATAGGGTACTGTAATAATCTGAGCCTAAAGTAATGATGATATGAACTATGGTAAAAGCATAAGAACAACAAAGGTATATATATATGGGAAAGATGTTTTGCAGGTTGGGTCCTACCACTGAAGTGAAAAAAAATAAAAACAAAACCAAAAAAAAAAACAGGAGAAAAGAGAAACAGTCAAAACATTTGAGACTAGGGTACCCATGAAGATAGTATGGCTTATTGCCCCATTAATTACTAGGTCTTTTTAAAAGTCTTTCTGGGTAGAGATTCAAGAGGCAGGCTTTCTATTAAGCAGAACTGGGAGGTCTAGAGGAAGAAATAAAGGTAAATGGTGGGGGAACAAACTATATGCTAGAAGAACAAAGAAAGCATTATTTCTTTCTCAACCTTTGAAAGTCTTGGTTCTACTTTTTAATTTATTCTTTTAAAATATCACGTTCCAGGCCTCACTTACACATACACACAAGCATGTACACACATATTTTTATTGCCAAACTGGGATCATACTAATCATACTATTCTAAATTGCTTTTTTTTATTAATGATATATTGTTTGTTAACAATTTACCCAGTAAACAAAGTCCTTTCTTTTTAAAAATAGATTTATGGTATGCTTCATTAACTATTTAACCATCATTTATAACCGCTTCGGTGGATGGGGTTTTTGTTCTTGGTTGTTTTATTCTTGGCTACTACCAATAACACTGCAAATATACATCCTAAAAGATGAATCTGTATGCCCTCCAAGATTTCTATTGGCTAGATTCCTTGAAGTGGGGTTAATGAGGAATAGGCATGAGCATTTTAAATCCTGATTGACACAGTAGTGCAAAATTACCCTTCAAAAAGGTTTGTAGCAAGTCCTCTCCTGCATTTATAAGCCATCAATTGTTGGAATGAAAAAGACCCAAATCCTTCCCATTTGTTTCCCTAATAACATCAAACCCTAATCCTCTTCACTCATGTCCAATGTGAAGTTTCAATCTAAACACTATGACATGAAATTAACTTATTTTTAAAAGAGCTAACTGGCATTCCTCTAGAGTAGACCAACAAATTCTCAATTCGGTGGTACTCACTCATCAACTGCAGAAAACTTTGACAGCATTTTTGTATTCATAATACCTGAAAGACCTAACTGGCAGTTGTGAGTGGGACACTTAGAAGTGAAAGGGACACTTAACCATATTCCAGCACAATGAATGTTTTGCCCAAAATGGCAACAGCACTCACCCACCTCTGGTTGGGAAACTAGACAACTGGGGTATGCCACTCAGTTTTGCCTGTAAAGTCTGGAAAGATGGTCAACAAGGCTGATGCAGGAATATTGTAACAATTTCAAGATGGGATACACATTAAGTAGTAGTTCTGTGAAGTATTTAGAATATTACAAATTTATTTTCCTTTAACTCATTTCTTAGGCAAAACATCAGGTTTCTTAAGAGCCTGTATCTGACTGATTACTTCTGAAATTTGGTACTAAAACTGTTTAATATTGTGGTTTACTGGTATACATTGTTTCTTTCTTGCTCTCTGAGATTAAATACACAGGCCTGGCAATTGCTGTGCTATTTTGACGCAACCTTGGACACTGAAAAGAGGAAAATGGAAATAGAATTTACAGATTATTTATTAGAAGATGTCTGAAGTTCCTCAGTTATTTCTAAAGTAGTCTCTTTAATACCATTTTATTTCTTAAAATCATAATTTCTTTGTGGTTGTAATTCCATGTTCCCTACAGAGTACCTGGACAATAACTAACTATGCAATATACAGGGTCAGGTCAATAAATTCTGAATACAAGGTTGGCTTAAAACTAGGAAATTTTAAAAACAAATCTCAATGAAGACTGGTTTCTGACTTAAGAATCTTCGACAGGACATGATCTGAAAAGGGCCAAAAACATGAAAACGAATAAAGCCTAAACATCAATAATATATAAAATATGGTTTGTTCTCTCCCTAGTCAGAGAGCTATCATATGTAAAGTTAACTCAGACATACTGGATTTTTTTTTCATTGAAAAGACAGTTCACAAAATTAAAGAATTTCTAAGCAAATACTTATAGCATTCTGTGATCTCATCTCTTTACACTCAAATAAGGACTTTTATTTTATTGTCTTTCAGCATGTACACATCCTACATACTGGCAGTTGGAGGGTGTATAATAATTTTGTATTCTACTACCATTATATTCAATATAATCTTTCTTTGTGTTAACCATACTTCCTTTCAAAAGGTCGCATAATGCCACTGGTATTGAATGAATATATGGGTTTTGCTGTGCCATGTCAGCACTGGGTATTAGCTCTGAAGCACATCTTTTTGGGGAAGGTAGGTACCTATCTGGCCACATGAAAAGTGTCTTATCAAACTTTTAGATTTTAAAAAGTATTTTCCCACTGCTCATTTATAATTCGCACTTTCATTTGTGTGAATTGTTCTTTGCCAATCTTTCTACTGAAATCTTGATTTTGATATGATTTGTCAAGTCTTTATTTTAGTTTTTACCTTTCAGGCCTTTCTTCAGAGGCATTTTTGAGAAGTCTAAGGCTTTTTTCCTTTTTATTCTAAAGGTAATATATGCACATTACAAATATTTTTAGGATACAGATAAAAGCAGAAAAATGTCTATAATCCTGTCACTCTAATGCAACTACAGTACATTTTAGCGTATTTTCTTCTGGTCTTTTCTGAGCAAATGCATCTCAGTTCTAGTTCTATTGCTCCCACAGTATTTTGTTTTCTTTACTTAAGTAAGGTGGGATAATGGATATGAGAAAACACTTCTTAAAGTTTTAACTTTCACTTGGAGTCTTATGAAAAAACATAAATATTACTTTAATTACTGATGGGTACATAATTTTATTTTTCTTATCACTTACATGAATCTTCCTTAAAGAACGCATATTACACTCTTGCAGGCTGTTGAGAGGGTTAAATGAGAAAAAGTTATGTAAGACTCACCTAACAGAGTATCTAGCAATTATGAGACCAAGAACAGAATAAAGTTGGGTTGTTTTTGTTTTTGTTTTGACTAAAGACATCACGACAACTAAAATCTATCTAGGCAAATAGCATACTAAGTAAGTATTCTAGAATCTTGCTACTCTAAAGCTTGGAAAACAGACCAGGAGTATCATACAACCTGGGAGTTTATTAGAAATGCAGACCCTCAGACCCCATTCTAGATATAGTGAATCACAATCTGCATTACAAAAGATGCTCAGTGAACACCTCACAGCAGTGCTTCTTAAACTTGACTACATACTGGAATCACCTGGAAAACTTTACTTATGCTTTGGGTGCCATTCATGGAAACAGTGAACGCAGTGTCAAGAATAAGAGCTAGGAATCAAGATTTTAACAGTCATCCTCCAGATGATTTTAATATGCAGCAAGTTTTAAAAACTGCTGTTTCAGAATGCAGACACCTAAAGTGACAAAATAAAATATGTGAAATCCACATCTTACCTGTCAGTACCTGTGCAAAGAAATATACCACAGCATTTTTAGCACTACTTTGAAACTCATTCATATTTCTTGTGGATCAATTTTCTTACACCACCATCGTGCTTAAGAAGCTATCATTTCCTCAGAGAACATAAAGGTTAAACTTCTAGAAAATATTAAAAATCCAGTACTTTTGAAATTTGTGTCCTTTTCTCCAACCAAAAGACTTAGAAATCATTAAGTATTAATTATACTTTTGACTGAAGACTTAATGAGAACACTGACATTTTGACAAAATAAAAGCTCAGGATGCAACAAAAAGTCAATTGTTTTATTTGACTGATGTAGGTGGCTACTTTTAAGGAAAATTATTAGGTGGAGAATAAAGTCCATAGATTATAATCAAATTTTCAGCTCATTTCCTTCTGAAAATCACCAATTTTAAGCTATCAACAAGTAAAACAAAATCTGTTCAGGTAACAATTTTTTTAAAGAAAGGAGAAAACCAGGTCTGAGATTATATTAAAAGAAAGACTAACTAGGAGGGCTTTGCTTCAGCTTCTAAGATCATCTTTTTTTTTTTTTTTTCCCTGAGAGAGAGAGTACAACTGGGGGAAGGAGCAGAGGGAGAGGGACAGGACGACTAAGCACTGAACGTAGAGTCCAACCCAGGGCTGGATCTGACGACCATGAAATCACAACTTGAGCTGAAATCAAGAGCTGGACACTTAACAGAGTGAACCTCCTAAGATCATTTTAAGACCACTGATGAATCTATATCACCATGTAGTGTGTACTGGGCATCCTTTAGTGCTGTGTGCCAGAGCGGAGACGTTTAAGTCTTAAGCCCTGAATCACTTTACTAATATATACAGATTCCCCACTGAAGCTTTGGGTGCTGAATGGAGCAGCATCAGGAAGAACCTGAATATCTCATTTTGCCAAAGAAATCATTTACTGGATAACTTAAGTTAGTGGAGATGGAATCACAGCAAACGGTACACTGAAGACTTCAGAACACCAGGACTAATTATTTTTATTGATTTACTCAAAGGGCACAGGAAGAAATAATTTTTTTAAAAGCCAGTGCATTAGTAGTTTGACAGAAAAAACAGTCATTCTTAAAAAGACTAATAAAACCAACACAAAAATTTTAACAAGATGAAGAAGTATGTAAGCAGATCACACTCTTATTCAAATTAATCTTACAACAAAGAATCCCAAAATATATTATTAGCATAATGGTCACTATTCAAAATTGTTTTTGAATAGTGTCACTATTCAAAATTCGCAATTTCTTTATACTTTTTATATATATTATTCATTACACATTATATATTATGATATTGAGTATATTTTTAACTTGGAGAGACAGGTTGAAAGTAGGATTTATTTAAGGTTTGGTCTGTTTCACTGACTTATTTATCACAATAGACTGTATAGTGATGTTTTAGCTACTACATATTTATATTTATGTATTTTAACATACAGTAAGGCATGTCTGTTTTTCCCTCCTCATTAACTCCTATTTTTCATAAATTTCTTATTCTCTGAATAAATTACAGAAACATTATTTCAAGTTTCAAAATTGAAATTCTGATTAACATATACTAAACCAATAAATAATTTAGGAATGGACATCTTCAAAATATTTTCTCTATTTGCTGTTCTAGAAGTTTTGAAGTTTTCTTTATATGTCATATTTATTCTTCATTAAGACTGAATCAGGAGACGAAAGTGGGTGGCTCAGTTGGTTCAATGTCTGACTTGGGCTTAGGTCATGATCCCAGGGTGCTGGAAATGAGCCCCATGTCAGGCTCCCTGCTCAGTGGAGAGTCTGCTTCTCCTTCTCCCTCTATCTTTCCCCACTTTCATGCTTGCTCTCTCTCAAACAAATAAAACAACAACAACAAAAATAAAGACAACTGACTCAGGAAAGGGGCACCTCTGGGTTAAACGTTTGGGCTCAGCGGGTTAAAACATATGACTCTTGATTTTAGCTGTCCTGATCTCAGGGCCATGAGATCTGAGTCCCATAATGGGCTCCATGCAGCATGGAGCCTGCTTGAGATTCTTTCTCTCTCCCTCTGTCACCACCATGGGGAAGGGCCGGGGCAGAGGGGAGAAGAAAGATTCAGGACAGAGAAAAGCACAGGGGAACTGCCCTTTATTAACATGAAAAACTAAATTTAAAGAAGTCATTCCATATTCAGTCCAATCCTGACCTTACAAGCAAATTGTTAGTTTTTCGGTTCAATCTCATAGTGCTAAATTTTCAAACAATATGCTCCATTAGTGGATCTCCCTCAAACAGGAAAAGACTTCCACATCAGAACCAACATACAAGTAAAAAATATGTAGCAAGAGGTGACCTTATCCCATGAAGACACACTTTGTAGTAACTGTCTCTTCATAGTTATTCAAATTTGCACTTTGAATACCTTTTCCAACTAAGTCCTGAGAAACTACATACTTACATTCTTGACTAATAATTTTTACACAACTTAACCCTTTAAGTATTAAATGTAAAAACAAAACAAAACCCAAAAACCACAAAACTCAACTTGTATCCTGCTTACTTTTGCTGAACTTTTTTTACTTTTGCAATACTCAAATCCTTATTCAAATTCCAGTGTGTGATAACTGCAGCCCTCACTGATAACCTGACTAAAGGAAGACTGTAGCCTTAAGAGACAAGAGTTTAGAGGGCAACCAGCTATGCTGCACCCAGATTCCCAGCCCACAAGAATAGTGAGATAATAAATGCTTACTGTTCTAAGCTGCTGCATGTTGGGGTAAGCTGTTATATAACAAAGATAACACAGTATTTGAAAAGATTCTTAAGAATCATTTAATTTACAGTATACTAATAGTTTAGCAAATTCCTTTTGCAGAAACTAACATATGTACTATCCTATGTATAAGCACATCTATTCCTATCACCTCTACTGTACCTCATGAGCAATCCTATACAGTATGTGGTATACATGTAAGAGCACATACAATTCTGACTTACACTCTGTATTTAAAGATCCTAGAATTTTGTTTTGAAAGTTAATTTTTTTTAGTAATATCTACACCTAAAGTGGAGCTCAAACTTTTGACCCCAAGATCAAGTCATATACTCTTTCAACTGAGTCAGACAGGGGCCCTAGGATCATATTAGAATTTAATCTAATATGCTTCTTTCTATACTCAAATTCTTAAATAACGGGTTCTTTCTTAGACATTTGGCTTATCTATGATCACATCTTTTATTAAGCTTTTTCTTCCTTTCTTAAAAAAATTTTCCCCAAAGGATAAGGATGTCAGAGAACTCCACAGAAAACCCTACTAGCAAACATGAGATGCTACAGAATCTCAATAATTTTTTAAATTTTATATATTTATTTATTTGACAGAGAGAGAGAGAGAGAGAGACAGACAGACAGAAAGTCCAAGTTGGGGGAGTGGGAGAGGGAGAAGCAGGCCTTCTGCTGAGCAAGGATCCGGACCTGGGGTGGGATCAGGACCTAAGCCAAAGGCAGATGCTTAATGACTGAGGCACGTAGGCATCCTGGATCTTCTCAATTATTAATATTTCTGAAAGACAGTGGCCTAGAGGAATGATCTTTCATAATCTAAGGAGTATCCTAAAATCACAAAGCAAATGACTGTAAATCAGAGGACAACACTGAAATAAAATGCCTCGACACCTAAAAGTCTATTTTTAGCTTGTTTGTATGAATTCATTCAGTCCAACATTTAGTGAGCACTTAAAGTGCCAAAAACTGGATTTAATGTTGCATTTGAGATAAGTAAGACACAGTCCACCACCACCCCCTCTCCTGACCTATCAAGGATTCCCAGACTAGGGAAAGAAGATAATTATAATATGATATAGTAGGCATTACAATAAACTTTAAAGGAAAAAAAGTGGGAGGGTAGAAAAGAGAACAAACCCTGTCTAAAAGAGGCAAGAAGGCATCACAGAAAAGATGAAATTATGCTGGAACTTGAAAAATGAATAGTAACTTGCCAGGTACCATGCCAGAGATAGTAAAAATGGTAGTCCAAGGAAAAAGAGTAAGTCATGCAATGCAAGTGAGATTAGTATGGATTCTCCAAGAGGTTCATGGCTAAGGCTAATCAATCAGCCTCTCCAACCACATTTGTTCATTTTAAAAAACTAAGCATATACCATATGCCTGGCACTTTTGCAATATTCAAATCCTTTATTAAATAGCAGAAATAAATATTAATTAATTAATTAATATATTAAATTCCTGACCTCAGGGAGCTTACAGACTAATTGAAATTAGGGGAAATACACATTCATTTTAACTATGCCAACTCTGAACTACTTATGGGATTTCCCTAGATTAGCCCATGGGTGAGTCACATTGTTTGTAAGCTTTAGTTTCCTTCTTTGCAGAGTGGGGATATTACATGTAGACCTTAAAGGATATAGTGAGGATTAAATAACACCAATTGAAATATTCAAAGCACTGGGCTCAATAAATATTAGGTGTTGCCATTACTATCACCATCAAAATCACTGCTAAGAATAAGGCAATTAGAGGTTTTAGTGAAGAATTCTTCTGTTTTCTAAACCATAAAGAAGGACTCCTTTCTCCTTTCTGTTTAGCTCCTTTTAGATTCTATAAACACAGTATAAGTGATTTTATTATCAAGGAGGGCATCAAGTACCCTAATCTGCCATAATGCTCTCCCCAAAAAAGAATACTGACAATGTGATCTATAAGCAGAAGGTCTCTGATGATATAATCCAGGATTGATCTGGAGTACTAGCAGGATTTTAAACTCTGTGCTATATATGTGTACATTCAGTAACTCAGGCAAAAAGCCTTAATTCACTTTGGTTCTAAAGTATGAAAAATAAGAACTAAAAATAGTAAGCTGATATACACAGGAAGGGATGTCTGAAGGGCATGAAGAAAGAGATTTGCAGTTATTGTTGTAAGAAGAAAGGAAAAAAGAGGTGGTCTGAAATGAATAAACAAATGATCACAGAAAGGGTGACTGAGGTTTAAAATTGAAAAAGTTCACAGAACTAGGAGCTAACCTTGTCTCTGACCCAAGATGTCAGAAGCAATCCTTTGGAAATAGTCTATTAGTGGTTATTTTAAACCTATTTAAAGGTTTATTTTAAAAGGGCGCAACACTATCCAAAGTTTTAGATAATTTTTTAAAAACTGAATTTCCTTCTAGAAAATCCTACTGTTCAAAGTTGATCTGATACAAACTTGATACAAAAGGTTTGCACTGAATACAAGATTCCCCAAAAAAGGTGTAACACACATAAAAAAATGATATAAAACTTCCATAGAGGTTCAATCAAAAAGAAATACAATAAACAATTCATTTTTAACTACCCATAAGGCAATCACATTATACCTGTTATTCTTCTAAATTGATAAGATCGAGGGTAAAACAGAAATCTTCAACATAGACAAAACAACTCGAATTAATTTACTCTTCTCTTCTCAACTTTTGCCCCCCCTCTCTTTAGGGTATAACTTTTTTTTTTTTTAATTAATTTAGAGAGAGAGAGAGAGCATGAGCAGGGGGAACTGCAGAAAGAGAAAGGGACAGAGAGAGAATCTCAAGCAGATTCCATGGCTGGGGGTGGGAGGGGCAAGGGGCAGGGGGAGGGCGGTGCAGAGCTTCACTCGGGTGCTCGAGCTCATGACCTGAGCCAAAATCAAGAGTCCCATGGTTAACCAACTGAGCCAACCAGGTGCCCTTAAGCTGTAACTTCTTGTCCTAAAATTATTCAAGGAGCTCTCCCATGACTTCCTCTTTTACTGAATCTGTCAATCACCTTCTGGACTCAAAGGCCTACTCCACAAGTTTCAAGAACCAACTTTTCAAGGCGAGGACACCAAGGAAATTACTGAAACCACAACAACTGACTAATACAACATTAAAAGAATAGGCAAATACTTGATTTGATTTCCAAAAGCAAAGATGACATTTTCTGAAGTAAAATAAAAATTCACTTTTAAAATTGGGTAATAGTTACTAATAGTTTAAGGATCATGTTAGTATTATGCATAATATTATTAACCTGGGTGTAAGCTCCTCAAGGGAGTGGACAAGTAGTATTAGTACAGCAATTAAGAGTTCAAGTCCAGGTCTTAGAATCACAAAATTTGGGTTAAAATTTGCCTTCTTCCTATTTCAAGCTGTGTAACTTTGACTTCCTAAGCTTCAATTTCCTCACCTATGAAAAGCAAATAAAATCTATCCCAAGATTTTTTTTCTGGGAGTATTAAATATGATAATATATAGAAAGCTCTTCAGAATGTTTATTTAAAAAAAGAGAAAGAACTACCCATCTTTATATCTATTATAACACCTAAAGCTTAGTGATAAGACCAACGTTAATGAGAAAGGGAGCTAAAACTTATTAAATAAAGCACACTTTTAAAGTACTTCTGCACTTAATCTTTTTTCAATCAAAAGAACACATCATAAAGTGAACTAGTGTATACCTCTTCATTTTTCTGTTAGTGGGGTTGAACATCTTTTTATGTATGTATTTACCATTTAGGTTCAACTCTGACTCAGACTAAAAAATGGAAGTTTGAATTTGAGGAATAATCCATTATCACTGTTTCCTCTTTTGTTTCCAATCAGCAGATATCTATTTAAATCCTAATATTGTATTAACAAAAATCAAGTTATTAATCTTGCCTCTCTCCCCTTTCCCTAATCACATTACCCTCTTTGCCTAGTCACTCTTTCCTTTTTTTCCTGTACAACTTAAACTTTCCAGACACACTACTGAAAATCACTAGTGGAAGATGAAGACTTTAGAAATTACTGATCAAGAAGGTTTATTTTGCATCCATCTATACATATTGCTAAGACAGACATTTATTCTGCAACATACATTTGAGCTGGCCCTTACTACAGGTGAAACAAATTGTTTCAAATACTAGACCACAATTCCTCAATTTTTAATCCTAAACCACAAAATGAAAATTCTGACAAAATATGACCACAAATTTTCCTCTGAGCTATCTAATCTTACTTTTCATATGTGCACAAGTTTTTCCAAGTCACAAAGGCACCAGATTAGACAAATAGTAAAAATTCTACCTTGTAGCTACTTGTGGAACGTAGTAATATTTGGAAGGTTGGAGAAGGGCAAAATGAGCAATACTAAAGAACAAGCATAAATTCTCCTTAGAAAAAGGGGCATGAATTAGAACTAATAAAGGAATTCTTACAGGATGCAAGATCATTATACAAAAAAAATCAATTGTACTGCCATACACTACCGATAAATAATCTCAAAATGAAATTCTTTTAAAAAATCCATTTATAGGGGCGCCTGGGTGGCTCAGTGGGTTGAGCCGCTGCCTTCGGCTCGGGTCGTGATCTCGGAGTCCTGGGATCGAGTCCCGCATCGGGCTCTCTGCTCAGCGGAGAGCCTGCTTCCCTCTCTCTCTCTCTGCCTGCCTCTCCATCTACTTGTGATTTCTCTCTGTCAAATAAATAAATAAAATCTTAAAAAAAAAAATCCATTTATAATAGCATTAAAAAGAAAAAAATATCTAGGAATAGATTTAACAAAAGAAGTGCAACACCTGTACACTGAAAGCTACAACACATTTTCAGTGAAAGAAATCAAGGCCTAAAAAAATGAGAAAGCACCCCAAACTTATGGATGGGAAGACTTAATATAATTAAAATGGCAATATTCCCCCAATTAATCTATAGACAGATTAATCCCTTACAAAATTGCAACTGCCTATTTTTTTTTAAAGATTTTATTTATTTATTTGACAGACAGAGATCACAAGTAGGCAGAGAGACAGGCAGAGAGAGGAAGGGAAGCAGGTTCCCTGCTGAGCAGAGAGCCCCATATGGGGCTCGATCCCAGGATCCTGGGATCATGACCTGAGCCAAAGGCAGAGGCTTAACCCACTGAGCCACCCAGACGCCCCTACCAACTGCCTATTTTTAAAAAAGATTTTATTTATTCATTTGAGACAGAGAGTTAGAGCATGAGCAGAGGGAGAGGCAGAGGGAGAGGGAGAAGCAGACTCCCTGCTGAGCCGGGAGTCATATGTGGGGCTCGATCCCACGACCTGGCGATCAAGACCTGAGCCGAAGGCAGACACCCAACCATCTGAGCCACCCAGGTACCCCTTGCAGCTGCCTATTTTGGAGAAATGAACGAGCTGATGCTAAAATTCATATGAAAATGCAAGATATCCAAAAATACAAAAAAAAAATTGAAAAAGAACAAGAGGATTCGTACTTCCTATCTTCAAACCTTACTACAAAGCTACAGGAACTAAGACACTATGATACTGGTATAAGGTTAGACCCCTTATAGTGGATGGGATGGAATAAAACTGACAGTCCAGAAATAAACTCTTATGGTAAAGGGTGCCAAGACTATGTGAAGGTAAAAGAATAGTTTTTTCAATAGTGATGGCATAACTGAATAGTCACATGTATAAGAAGGATGTTATACCCCTACCTGATACCACATGCAAAAAATTAACTTGAATGGTCAGAGACTTAAATGTAAGAGCTAAAACTAAACATAGATGTAAATTTTCATGATCTTGAAGTGGGGTGGCTCAGTTGGTTAAACAGCTGCCTCCGGCTCAGGTCATGATCCCAGCGTCCTGGGATCGAGTCCCACATTGGGCTCCTTGCTCGGCAGGGAGCCTGCTTCTCCCTCTGTCTCTGCCGCCATTCTGTCTGCCTGTGCTCGCTCTTTCTCCCTCTCTCTGACAAATAAAAATAAAATCTTAAAAAAAAAAAGGACTTAAATAGGCCTTAAAATGTCTTAAATAGGACATCAAAAGCACAGCCAACCAAAAAACAAAACAAAACACACACACGCCAAAAACCAACAACAAAAAAACCCCAGATAAATTGGACACCATCAAAATAAAAAGCTTTTGTGATTCCAAGGACACTATCAAGAAAGTGGTAAAATAACCCACAAAATCAAAGAAAATATTTATAAATCACATATCTAACAAGGGACTTGGGCCCAGAATATATTAAAACTTTTTAATGAATGATAAAAACACAGAAAATCCAATTTAAAAATGGGCAAAAGAAGAAACACTTCTCCAAACAAGATACAGAAATGACCAATGAAACGATGCTCCTATATCATTAGCACATCAAAGCCACAATGAGACACTACTGCATACCCACTAGGACAGCTACACTCAAAAACAGAATAACAAGTATTGGTGAGGATGGAGAAAAAATGTGAATCTCAAACACTGAAAACGGAACTGTTAACATCATATAGCCTCTTTGGAAAACAGTCTGGCAGTTCTGCAAAGAGTTATGGGGTTAGCACATGCATTAGAAATTTCACTCCTATGTATCTACACAGGGGAAGTGAAAACATATGCCCATACAGAAACCTGTATATGAATGTTTATAGCAGCATTACTCATAATAACCAAAAGGTAAAAACAACCCAAACGTCCATCAACTAAAAAAGGTTAAGCAAAATATTGTATATTCCCACAATGGAATATTATTTGACTATAAAAAATGACGTACTGGGGCACCTGGGTGGCTCAGTGGGTTAAGCCGCTGCCTTCGGCTCAGGTCATGATCTCAGGGTCCTGGGATCGAGTCCCGCATCGGGCTCTCTGCTCAGTGGGGAGCCTGCTTCCCTCTCTCTCTCTCTGCCTGCCTCTCCATCTACTTGTGATTTCTCTCTGTCAAATAAATAAATAAAATCTTAAAAAAAAAATGACGTACTGATACATGCTACAATATAGAAGACCAAATGAAAGAAGCCAAATACAAATAGGCCAAACTGTGTGATTCCACTTATGCATAAGGAAATCTATAGCAACAGAAGGTAGAATACTGGTAGCCAAAGGCTGGAAAAGGGAAGAACGGGGACTGACTCCTAATGGGTATGGGGTTTCTTTTTTGGTCGAGGAAATATTCTGGAAACTAGACAGTGATGATGGTTGCACAACTTTATGAATAAACTAAAACCACTGAATTTTTACCACTGCACAATTTAAAAGAGTGAATTTTATGTTTGTGAGAATGTGAGATATTTTCCAAATCTTTTAAATCTAGTTCAGATGAGCCACATACATTATCAGCAAACACTAGCTAAGGGCTGCCCCAGGCACAACACTTTACCAGGTAACAAAGGCAGATCCTGCCCTAAAAAATTTACATCTAATTGAGAAGATAATACAAACAATGTAAAATAAAACAAAACAAACTGTAGCTTGATATATAATAAGAAAATGTAAGAAGTCAACATATAACTTTAAATAATTAACTCTGCCAGTATGTATTAGAAAAGAAAGAGATCATATGAATTGGGGGGCAGAGAAAAGGGGGAAAGTATTAATAAGCTTGGGGAGAAAAAAAAGCCTAGGTAATTCTGTTATGCTACCCTCCCTCTATCACTACCAAAAAACCTGTAAGATCTCAACAGAAAGAAGGCAGGATTTGGATAGATGGAGAAAAAAGAGATAAATGTTCTGGTTAAAAGATATAAAGCAAGAAAATACAAAATGAGTTATCAAAATATAGTGGATACACATCTATATATTATACATATATGTATACTGTCATGCATAATAGTGTAACACCACCTGTGGAGGCATAATGAACTATAGATATTAGATATTAGAGATGAGTTAAATCAAGTGGGATACCTCACTTGATTTGGGGTATACAGCAAAGTCATATTAGGAAGAAGTATTCATATATCAATATCATATGAACTTGAGCCAATTTGATTACTTTTTCTTTGCTTATCAAATATCTTCCTTCCTAATAATTATACATGTCACAAATTAGTTGATTCTCATTTAAGAATATACTTGACATGGATATATTTTTCATCAAATCACAGAGAAAGGCAGCTGTCAACTAATAAAAGTAACAAATATTTGCTGAGGACTTAACTATTTCTAAGCATTCTACATGTTACTCTGAAGCAGTATGTATCCAACATTTGACTTTTTAGAAAACTTTTTAAACATAAGCCACCTTTAAGAACAGACCAGTCAGTTCATAATTTTTTGCCGTATTTTAAGTACTGTTACAAATATGTATTTTAAAGTTTCTACTTTAGTGGCGCCTGGGTGGCTCAGTGGGTTGGGCATCTGACTTCCACTGGATCATGATCTCTGGGTCCTGGGATCCTGCACTTAGCAGAGAGTCTGCTCCTCCTCCACCCCTCCTCCCACTTGTGCTTGCACGTGTGAACGTGCGCTTTCTCACTCTTTCAAATAAATACAATCTTAAAAATTTTACTTCAATTTCTTAACAATTCTTCTGCCAAATTCATTTATAGTATCTGCTAGCTAACTTCTTTCCTTAATTCTATGTTCTCTCTAGTATCCAGCAACTCCCCTCCATTCTTCAGGATTCAACACATCTCTCCATTCTATTTGTCATTCTAACTTACTAATAATTCCACTCACCAGTTTCTTGCTCCTTTATGCTTCACAAATAATGCTTTTACAGAACAGAACAAAAGAGGGATCTTTTAGGCAGCCACAAAAAATTTGGGATGGAGGCTGAAAAAAAAATCTTAATATCACATGCCTAGAATTCATTGCTAAGCATACAGTGTTCAATTAATTCTTGTGGAATGGTTAAAAAGCTTAAGGGAAGAACTAACAGAGAAACTTACTTTAAATCTCCAGAATAGGATTACAGTTTGAAAAATTTCCTAGATGATTCTGGTATGCCACCTCTTTAACCAAACCAAACAAAACAAAAGTACATTTGCTTAAATGTACTTAGGCTCCAGGAAGCATAATTTCCATTTTGACATTATGACATGTGGTCAATTATTTTTGATATATCAGTTTGATTCCTTTATAATATATATATTATACACACACACACACACACACTCCTTTATTCTTGCAGATAATAACTTTAAATAAAAAGCCACTGCCATTTAATTATTCTAAAAGTAGATTCTTAATTATATTTGTCAAGATAATCCCTCCATGAGAAAGTAACATAGTTCTCACTAAAAGGTCTCATTATGTATATGGATTCAGTATAAAACTAACCAAAGCAGTAGTGTTCTGATTAAGCTAAAAGGAAGGCCCTAGGAAGAGCCTTGTACAATAGAAAACAGTCATATAAGAACATTCATTTTGTTATGCTCAGTTCATAGTAATGTATGATCCATAAACTGAAAAGCAAAACCTCAAAAAGAAATGGTATTATTGTTCTCTTCTGGTAATTTAAACCAAGTAAGATTTAAGAAATAAAAACAAAAACACATGGTATATCACCCAAACTACTTTTTACCCTGATTTAAGTAAGATTAGAGAGATCTAGGTCAGCCTCGAAAGTCATTTTCAAATAACCATTAGTGTCTTCAACAATTTGACCAAGCTACTAAATTTTTCACTGTCTATTCTGTCTAAAATGTGAAAAGTGATACAATGCTTCTTAGGCTGTATTCTTTTTTGTATCTTTTTAAACAAAAACTTGTTTTCTATGGGGCACCTGGGTGGCTCAGTGGGTTAAAAAGTCTCTGCCTTCAGCTTGGGTCATGATCTCAGGGTCCTGGGATGGAATCCCACATCGGGCTCTCTGCTCAGCGGCGAGCCTGCTTCCCTCTCACTCTCTGCCTGCCTCTCTGCCTACTTGTGATCTCTGTCTGTCAAATAAATAAATAAACTCTTAAAAAAATTGTTTTGTATTGAAGTATAGTTGATATACAATGTTACATTAGTTTCAGATATACAACATATTCGACAAGTTTATATATTATGCTATGCTCACCACAAGTGTAGCTACCATCTGTCACCATACAACACTAATATAATACCATGGACTGTATTCCCAATGCTCTACCTTTTATTCCCGTGACTTATTCATTCCATAACCAGAAGCTTGTATTTCTCACTCACGTTCACTCATTTTGTCCATCCCCCCAACTCCCCTCCCCTCCGGCAACCACAAGTTGTCCTCCATATTTGTGGGTTTGTTCCTGCTTTTTTGTTTGTTTATTCATTTGTTTTGTCTTTTAGATGCCACATAAATGTGAAATCATACAGTATTTGTCTTTCTCTGGGTAGACTCTTTTCTTATTCATAGGCAGTCAAATGTCATTTAACTTATGCTGGCTTTAAAAGCCATGTGCTAATTCTAATGTGTATATCTACATCAGAACTATAATAACAAAATGATTATTATACTGGATATTCTCAAATGAGAAAACAAAGGAATCCTAGGATTTCAACATGGTTTTAAAGTTAAATTTTACATGTCCTTTTTAAAGAGTCTACATAGATTTAGAAATGTTTTCCGCATGAAAATAATCCTCTACTAGACCAATTCATAATTATGTACTTTGCCAAAGAAAAGCCTAATCTCTTCTGAGTTCTAAAGACCTGAAGTACTTAGACTCCCAGATCCACCTGACTCATGAATGTCCCACAGGCTGGTTAAACTTGACATGCTTAAAATTGTAGTATCACCTCCCTCCCTTCTTCCACATTACCACTGTACAATTCTTAAAACTTTCTCCTATATTCCTGATATTAGTGTATGAAACTTCCACATTCCAAGCCCCACAAGTATGAAACTTGAGAATCAAGGAAGCATCCTCGACTCCTGTCATTCTCCATTACCCAATCTACCTACATAAAAATACCAAACTGCATCCAGGCTATTTCCTTAGCATCCTCCTCCACATTCTCACCGTCTTAACTAAGGACCTCATCAATTTGTAATTAGGTTCCCTAGCCTTCTTTTCTCTGCCTACTATCTAATCTCTGCATCGCTGCCAAAAAAATACTTTTCAAATACAAAACATACTTCATTACTAAATAATTTCTTGGTTCCCCATGCTTTTAAAGTAAAATGCAGTTTGTAAAGGCATATACATTCCTTCTATCCCTCTCTGCAGCTTCAAATATTATGGCATGCTCCTTTTTTAGCCCCGTGTTCCAAGAATCTGAGCATCTGCAGTTTCCAAAATCAAACTGTTGCCCCTGCCCCCTAGGCTCCCAAATCTAATTAATGGCTTTCAAAGCTTAGTTTACACCTCATCTTTAGTCCAAATTAGGTGATTTCTCTTAGCGCTCCTTTTAGTCAATCTTAATACTGTAATATAATCTTTATCTGTCTATATTAGACTTTAAGATCCCAGAGGGGACCTGGGTGGCTCAGCTGGTTAGGCATCTGACTCTTGATTTTCGCTCAATTCTCAGGGTCCTGGCATGGAGCCCTGCATCACACTTCATGTTGGTCCTGGAGCCTGCTTAAGATTCTCTCTCTTCCTCTCCCTCTGCCCCCTTCCCCCTAATGCTCTCTCTCCTTACAAAAAAAAAAAAAAAAAAAAAATCCTTGGGGTGCCTGGGTGGCTCAGTCGTTAAGCCTTTGGCTTAAGTCATGATCCCAGGATCCTGGGATGTAGGCCCACACTGGCCTCCCTGCTCAGTGGGAAGCCTGCTTCTCCCTCTCCCATTCACCCTGCTTGTATTCCCTCTCTCACTATGACTCTCTCTATTAAATAAATAAATAAAATCTTAAAAGAAAAAAAAAATCTTTGAAGGCAAGGCCAGAGTCTTTTAGTTCACCATCTCTAATATCTTACATGTTCTGAGACATAGGTAACAATCAATGTTTGATGAATAAGAGAATGGTGTGAGATCATGGCCATGTCACACCATACTAGATATTTCATGCCTCAGATATTAGGAGTAAGTACTAGTACCTACCTAAAAATTTACCTTTCTTTTTAGTATGTTCTGATCTAGAAATCTCCTTACCATTTTGTTTTGTTTTATTTTCTGCTAATAAAAGATGGATGATCCTTTAACTGCAACTTTACTTCTAGAGACTACCCCCTTCTTTCATTTATCTAAATCCTTTCTTTCCTTTTGCTTTGCCCATAAAAATCCTAAAACCTGAGAATACCTGAGGACTCCTTCAGTTTACAGTTGAAGAAATGAGCTTAATGACTGGCCTAAATGTCACCTGGGCAGTAGCTAGCTTAAATTAGATTCTATGTTAATTTCACTACAGATCTCCAAATGATATACCCAGTTTGAAAAAGTCTATGATTTTCATCATCAAGAAGTTCCCACAACAATGGGAAAGAGGAGCAGTTAAACAACCTAAGAATAATCTTAGCAGGGAATCTGCATCTATATGGGGAAAAAAGTGCATTTATTGAATGAATTAAAACATGAATAAAAGTCCAGATTACGGAAATACATATTAATACTATTTTTGGAAATACACATTAAGAGCCATAAAAATGTTCAAACTTTCGGTCTAGCTTCCACTTATGGGAACCTCCAAAGGGGGAAAACAGTACATGTAAAGATGTTCCAATGCCTTATTTTTATACAGAAAAAAGTGAGAGCAAATAAAATGTCCAACAGAATGACTAAGGAAATTATGGTTCATCCTCTAACAAAACTATTGTGTAACTTATTTAAGTTTTTAAAAAATTATTATTTAAGTAATCTCTTCACGCCACATGGAGCTCAAACTCATAACCCCAAGATCAAGAGTCACATGTCCTCTGGGTGTCTAGGTGGCTCAGTTGGTTAAGCCTGCCTTTGGCTCATGGCTCAGGTCATGATTCTGGAATCCCAGGATTGGTCCCACATTGGGCTCCCTGTTCTGCAGGGAGTCTGCTTCTCCCTTTGACCCTCCCCCTTCTCATGCTCTCTCTCTTTCTCTCTCTCAAATAAATAAATAAAATCTTAAAAAAAAAAAAAAAAAAAAAGAGAGAGTCACATGTCCTCTGACTGAGCTAGACAGGTGCCCTGGGGTAACATTTTAAATAATTATGAACACTACAGAGGAAAGGAAAAAACCTTCATGAGACAACCTTGAGAAAACAGGACAATGTATGCATAATTTATACCATGAATACATATTTAACTAAAATTATATTCATATAAATATTTTTATTAAAACTTAGTAGGAAAAACCTAAAATATGAGATTATAGACATTTTTCTTATTTTCCAAACACCATGCTTATATTAAAAAAAAAAAGTCTTTAACTCTGAACTTCTTAAAAGATTCTAAGTTATAAATCCCACAATTTAGCCTTACTTAGCATACCAGAAAACCGTAAGTAGTTTTACGTTAAAACAAAACAAAACAAAAAAAACTAAGGAAATGGAGAACTGATGCACTATGAAGTCTTTATAAAGAACACTAAAATTCTGGTGGCCATCTTCTAGTTGAAAACAATCAGAATCACGAAAATCATATGATAACTCATGTAGGTGGCAGCGTGGCTCAACAGATGGACAGCATATTAGAGATTCAGATACTAAACTACAGCCTAGGACAGTCACAAACAAACTTGTTGCAAATTGTAAGTCATTTTAAATTCTAGTTTTTAGGCCTCTTCATCTGAATACTGAAGACCTGCAATGGCACTCTGACATACACTACAAACCTTGAGTAACTGGAAAAGACTGAAAAACTACACTTCACTCCCTTTCCCGCAAACTCCCAGTTCTGAATATGTATACCTGGATTTTGCAGGTCATTTTAGCTTTGAATCTACAAATCTCTCCCTTAGCAGTGAAGATGGAAGTACAGAGACAATACATGAAACCAGAAGCAAAGATGAAGCAGGAATAAAAGAATAGAAAGAATCCAAAACACTTGTATACAGATTTTTCTTTTATCCAGCTAAGCAAATGTAATTGTCCAAATACAAGCAATTAACTAAATTATACTAGTTCTTTACTTTAAATGTTGTATGACCTTTCTGGGCTTTATGCTTTCTTTCTTCCTTCCATTAAACTTACTTAATGTTTAACATGCCCCACCTATCTTCTGTCAGTCCAATTAGTCCTGAGCCCCAAAACTGAAACATAATTTAAATTCATTTATTCAACAATTGCTTGTTGAGTGGTTGCTATGTACATGGTACCAAAGACTCAATAAAGACAGGGTTCTCCCATCAGCCTTTATAAACTGCCTTTAGATTGATCCCATTTTCTCAAAAACATGTTAATTAGCACTGGAGTGAAATATAGCACCTATTATTTAAGTTATAAACTCTAGATATATGAAGACAGGTTTACTTTTTCAAGCTAGCATCACACTGTAATGTGTCCTTCACAAAAGATATTCAGGATCATTTAAACCAGTAACTCTAAGCAGACCCTTTTGTTCAAATAGGGAGTGAAGGGAGTAACTTCTCATTCTAAGGAGGAAACATTTTAAGGTTATACAAAACCACCAGCAAAAACTTCACTAACAAGTAATACAGTTATAATATATCTGACTCTTGCCATGAAAAATGTTTGAATGCCTAGCAACTGGATCCCAGGACCCACTGCATTTGTTTCTTTAATTTTGTTATCTGCAATAAAAGTGAAAGTTAATCAAGTGAACCTGTTTCCATAGTATAGGAAAGTTTGTTTGTTTATTTATTTATTTTAGGAAAGTTAATTTAAAAGCCCTTCCTTTACTCTTTCCTCCAACATTCCCATTTTCCTCTCAGATTTTGCTCCTTAATATGTGAACACAGTATTGAAATGAATGTACACATTTATGAATTATAGTACTCTAAAAGGACAGAGGCAGCAAACTACTCTAGTCGATATACTGGACTATAAGTCAGAAGCCCCCAAAATTTGATTTAGTGGAAATGTGTACAGAAAACAGTCTCATTTAGGCTATAAAGCATGAATGTTAATAAAGATTAGACCTTAATTTTAGTTTTAAAAAAATTTTTAGGAACTTCTATACCAAACATGGGGCTCAAGTCACATATTCTTCCAACTAAGTCCCCCAGGCATCGTGTATATACCTTAATTTTAAATACCAGAGCCCAAGCATATAAAAAAAAATCCCAACACTAAACACATCTTTCATAATTGCTGTCTTCTTAGAATGCTAGAAGTTATTCCAACTGACAAGCTGTATATATACACCCACTCTATGAATCAAAAACAGCAGAGGAGGGATGGATTGAAGTGGTACTCAGAGATGCTAACAAACATCAGCAGTGGGTGAACAACTGGGTTAAAGGTACAGTAAAGGAAAAGGGTCAAGCATTATCACCAAGTTTTCAGTTTAGGGAGCTGAGGTGACGGTAGAAGCATTCACCTACTTCACACTGTTCTAAGAATAGGCTTCTTTCTTTTGGGGGGGGATAGTGGTAAGAATAGGGAACAACTGAGGGATGAGTGCAGACTTACATACTTTTGAATTCACAGTATTTATAGGACATCAGGAGGTGCCCGGTAGACAGATGGATCTGTCTCAGAGAGAAATATATCATTCTGGAGATAAATTTATCAGTCATCAGCATCCAGGTAACAAACACATAAAAAGTTGTATGACTAGATGAGATTAACAGGAAGGGAGAACAGAACGAAAGCTTACAAACCACCTTGGGAATGAATACCAATATTTAAGGGGTGAGGAGAAGAGGAAGAACTATCAAGAGTCTACAAATGAGAGGTCAAATACAAAGGGGAAGAAAAATAGAAGACAGATATCCCTGGACCCAAGGGAGAAAGGGGTTTCAAAAAGGGAGCAGCAAAAAAACAAAAAAGGTGGTCAAATAAAATGACCAGAAAATGGTCCTTTACGCATTATCTGCCCCAACTTTCAGTAAACAGTACTGCTTCTCTCACTTTAAGCATTAAAAGAGAGGCATTAACTGCTCTTCACTATAACTGATGCTCTATTTTTAGAATAAATAACAAACATTAAACTTAAAACATGAACTCAATTTTTGACAAGTTATTCTTGTACCATCCCTCATTTCTTATTCCAGTTTCTGTGTATTAGATGTTCAAAATACGTGATGCTACCTATTTTAATTGTGATGAAAAAGAGGGCAATGTCTATTTTACCTGGTTGGTGGAGCACTAACTTGACAGAATTAACTAATATAAATAAACGTCACTAATAACACCAATTACAAATTTTTTGGAGGTGAGGGGTAAAAATGAGCAAGTAACATTATGTCCAATACATACATACATAATGCATACATAAAAACATCCATAAATTCAGTATATATGTAAAACAGCCACAAGATGAGAGAAATATCCAAAGCTGTACAGTTTTTGACAGTAGTACCGAAGTTAAAAGGTATTCTAATTCAATTTCAAAATGCAGTCACCAACAAACTACTAATACATGCAACAACATGGAATCTCAAAAGCCTTCTGCTAAGCAAAAGAAACTTACCACAGAAGCCTACATACTGTACAATTCCATTTATAGGACATTCTAGAAAAGACAGAACTATAAAGACAGAAATTACATGTGGTTGCTGGGGCTGGAACAGAGGTAGGAAACTGATTGCAAAAGGACATAAGGCAACTTTTTGGGGTGATGAAAACATTCTATGTTTTGATTGTGGTGGAGGTTGCGAGACTGAACATGTTTGTCAAAACTTATCAAACTGTGTACCTCAAACAGTGACTTTTACTGTGTAAAGTAAAGTTCAATAAGCTTCACTTTAATTTTCAAATTTCAGTCACCTAAAATTTTATATGAATAGCACTATTTTATATAGGTAGCATTTTTAAAAAAGATTTTGAGAGAGAGTGAATGAGATAGAGAGAGAGCACAAGCCAGGGGGAGAGGCAGAGGGAGAGAAGGAAGCAGACTTCCCAGAGTAGGGAGCCTGATGAGGTCAATGCAGGCAGGGGTTGATCCCAGGACCCTGGAATCATGACCTGAGCCGAAGGCAGATGCTTACTGTGCATCCTAGGCATCCATGAATAGTATTTTTAATGTACTGTAATGTATGTCTCATCAGTTAACTCATCCACACTGTTACTATGCACAAAACACAAATTAACAAAGAAGATTAAAACTATAATAAATCAGTATTGAGCTTAAAACAAGAGAATATTTGGATATCTTCCCTCAGTATCTTATTCCAAATTCTATCACCCAAGGGACCAAAACAGTCCTTCGTATACTTTACAGTCCTTGCTAACAACTCATAAAGGAACTCTGTTTTGAGTTTTTATTTTTACACACAAGTTGTATGTGTCCATTGTTGAGATGTATGTCAACAAAGTGGTCTTATCCAAGAAGGAAGAAGCGTTAAGAACACATATATATCTAAGACAATTATATTTCAAAATTAGCACATATACTTGCCACTTACTAAGCTTAGGTTTAGAAATGTATCTTTAGTAAATATCATATAGCTCAACTGTAATCAATCAGTTCAACAAAAATGTACTGAATACTTGCAAAACAGGAAAAGCACTGTGATAATATTACAGACATAAAGACGAAATGCAGGTCTCCTTGCTCTCAGATAGCTGGTGGCTTAGTATGGCTTCCAGACACAGAAACAAATTATTTTATCAAAGAGATACAAGTAATAAACTAACAAATGTTATGACATGGAATAACCAGAAAAACTTTCACAAAAAAAAGGCCATGCTTTCTCTTTCTCCTTAAAATAAATTTCTCATCTGTGAGTAGACGTTTCAAGAAGTAACACATGTCTATGTAAGAAAGCAGGACTGGTACTGGTACACAAAAATGTATTTTCACAGTTAATAATCAATACTTTCTCACTAGCATCTTGAACTTACAAAGATCTCAGAATTTGAGGACTTTCAAAATGCTCAATGTTTCATGAAGGAAAATAATACATTACAGAAACATCCACATTAACACCACCAACTGTATTCACTGTGCTATAAAAAATTTTCACTTAGGGCCAAGTGACAGAGATAGGAGGAAACACTTAAAGGGAAAAAGGAAAAATTAAAATGAATAACAGAGTTAAATTAAAAGCATATGTTATGTATGTCTGAAGGTAGGTTATGGCATGAATACTGTTTCTTAACTCTTTTCTCAAATGGGAAAGAATGATAACAGTATCTTTTAGGGCATTACATGTCAACTTTAAACTTTGGAGTTTTCTGAGACATAGAAATGCGGGGGTGGGGGTGACGTGCCATGTGCATCAATTTTTTAAGAATGGTATTTTAAAAAGGGAGGTGGAGCTATGCCCAATTTACAGTCTCATAAAATTTCAACTTGGTCTTTACCAAGGAAAAACTAAATTACATATAGCCTAACTCAGACGATCAATTTCTTTAGAGGGAAATTGGCAACCTACAATTCTATCAGATAAAGACAACTCAAAGCCAGTTTAAAATTCTCGAAAAGGTTGCGAAGTAGAAGTGTTCAGAAAAGTCAGTGATCTATTCTCCTTATTAGGATTAATTTCAAAGACATTTTTGCTTTGCAAATTAAAAGATTAAATATAAAAGATTAAATATCAAAGATTAAAATTTTTAGAGTAAACTATATTTTAAGTTTTAATAATTCATTAGTGTTTTAAGCACTGTAAGTTCTTCAAGTACCTAGAATCAATAACTTGTTAAAAAAACAGTACTCCTGGGGTACCTGGGTGGCTCAGTGGGTTAAAGCCTCTGTCTTTGGCTCAGGTCATGATCCCAGGGTCCTGGCTCTGTGCTCAGTGGGGAGCCTGCTTCCCTTCCTCTCTCTCTGCCTGCCTCTCTGCCTCCTTGTGATCTCTGTCAAATAAATAAAATCTTAAAAAAAAAAAAAGTACTCCTATTAAAACTAGTATACATTTCATAAGCATAAGACCAAAGGACTGAGAAGTACAAATGACCCACATAAATGCAACAAAAAGGAATTGAGTATTTCAAAATTATGTCACGGCTTCTGAATTTTTCAGGAGATATAAAAATCATACCTGTATTACTTCTCAAAACGTCCACTCACAGACCAGGGATAAAAAATTATTTTAGTGGGACGCCTGGGTGGCTCAGTTGGTTAAGCAGCTGCCTTCGGCTCAGGTCATGATCCCAGCGTCCTGGGATCGAGTCCCACGTCGGGCTCCTTGCTCAGCAGGGAGCCTGCTTCTCCCTCTGCCTCTGCCTGCCATTCTGTCTGCCTGTGCTCGCTCTCTCCCCCCCCCTCTCTGATAAATAAATAAGATCTTTAAAAAAAAATTATTTTAGTAAACTAATTAATGCTAATTCCATGTTTCTGTACACTGAAAATGTTTTTCCTTTCTGGCCAAACATATATAAAAGAACATATATAAAAGAACAAGTTAAAAGTTTGGTACATTCTTGTTAACTGATGTTACACACATGTAAGATAGCAAAACAATTTACCTACATAAACTATGTTGGAAGTTTAATGTATTCTTTAAAATAGTTTTAAATTCTTGACATTTTTATAACTGAATCACACAATATCATGAAAAAGAAAGTGCCTTTTCCACATTTTGCCAATTTTCATAAATACAATATGCATATATTTAAAAATAAATATCCTACTTAAATGCATATTTGTGTATACATTTTGTATATTATATGAGGTATAAACTAAGGTATTTTACATAAAAGACTGTCATCAAATAATCATTTATAACTAACCAAAATATTTTAGAATTCCTCTTTATACGACATAAAAAGTTTCACTGCTTTATAGCAAAGCCTACACTTTTCATCAAAAAGTGTATTATATATCTTTAAGAGGCAGGGTGCTAGAATGGAAAGACATTTTAGAATTAGATATATTGGGTTGCAGTCCTACCTCTAAGAGTTACCAGATTTGCCACCCTGGTCTAGGTTCTTAAACATGAAGAGCCTCAACTTCCTTGTCTATAAAAAAAAGAACACATCACTAACCTCACTGGGTAGCTAAGAGGTTCAAAACATGATAAAGAGTGTAGTGGTTAAGGCTGATAGGTAAAGCATCAACTTTGGAGTCCTTCCTCTACTTTCCTCCACTTGTTAGCTATGGGACCTTCGGCTAGTCGTTTAATCATTCTATACTTCAGTTTTCTCAAATACCTCAGAATAATAAACACAATCAGATTCATATACCCTGAAGACTCATGTAGATGGAAATCACTCAATAACGTTACATATTACAGAGGTGCCTGTGTGGTATAGTCCGTTAAAGTGCCTGCCTTCGGCTCAGGTCACCATCCCAGGGTCCTGGGATCAAGCCCCACAAAGGGCTCCCTGCTCAGAGAGGAGCCTTTTTCTCCCTCTCCCTCTGTCTGCAGCTCCCCCTGCTTGTGCTCTCTGTGTCAAGTAAATACATAAAATATATTTTTTAAAAATTACATATTACAAATGTAAACCACTCAATACAGTATCTGACACACACCAAAAAGATCTTATTAAATCTCAGTTTTCTTAAACTAAGTTCTAAATTGCTTTTTACGGTCTCTAAAACTCAAAATCACCCCTGAAGATAAAGATTTGCCATTAAGGACCAAAAAAAAAAAAAAAAAAAAAACTACCTCAAAGGCTTTAAAGGTATTCACTAAAGGAATCCCTGTAAGATTGCATGGCAAAAGTTCTAAAATAAGCGCACAACTTCCCAAGTTGATGATTTTGAAAGGATTAACATTCTTTGGCTATAGAAACATTAAATTTTTTTAATTATACTAATTTATAGATTAATCTACTATATTACAATTGGTCACATACATTTCTATGAATGAAATCACTCTGAAGCTGAATTTTCCCTTTCTAGAAATCATTGCTTTGACAATTTCAACAATAAAAATAAAAAATTTAAACAGTAAAAATTACACAAATTGCTTAACACTAAAATACAAGGTAGTAAAGATTTGGCGATTTCAAAAATATTATATAAAATATACACTCTGACTTCTATTTTAGTTCATTGCCCAAAGTACACAGGTTCCTTGACTACATGACTTGTAAGTACTGAATTAACTGAGCAACAAAAAAAAATGAAGATTTTATTAAAACTAGAAATGTGGAATCCTAAATCCTTAAGAAAAAATATAAATCAGACTGATCATTTACTAATCTAACCTTTCCAGCCACAGTTTCTTCATCTGTAGATTGTGGATTACTGTTTCTATTTCCTGAACTTATTTTAAATGAGATAATATTATCGGGGCATACTTAACACAGTTCCTGGCACATAGTAAGCCCTCAAAATCTTATCTAGCTGGCAATGCTATATTAAGAAATAATCTCTCCTAATAGTATCACTTTGGAAATAGAAAGATGCCTTAAAACATATGCATTCTGACAAAACTCAATTCATTAAAACTGACCCCAGATTTACGCCAAACAAAATAATATGTAAGCTAAATATCTAAAATCATTTTTATTACTTACTTGGGTAAAAATTCTGAGCACATAAAATACTTTTTAAAATTAGAATAACGACCAAGTAGAAACACGGTACTTTTATTTTTATTTATTATTTCTTTTTAAAGATTTGTCAGAGAGAGAAAGAAAAAGAAAGAGAGCATGGGCACAGACACACACAAGCAGGGAAAGTGACAGGGAGAGGGAGAAACAGACTCCCTGATCAAGGAACCAGATGCAGAATTCTATCCCAGAACCCTGGAATCATGACCTGAGCCCAAGGCAGATGCTTAACCGACTGAGCTACCCAGGTGCCCCAAGACATGGTATTTATCAACTAGAAACACTAAAATTCCACTCCATAAAAACACTTGCATGAGTCATTATATATTTATTACAAATATAGTTAATTGATACACATTCTTAAAGAGGAACAAAATGTAAATAAATTCAATCATTCAAACACCAAACATGCATACAAGGTCGGGATTTCTAATGTAAAAGTACAATCTTCATACCAGGAAAATACAATGAAGAGACAGGTATCATATCTCCCTAAAAAAAGAGGAAAAAGCGAGGCGCCTGGGTGGCTCAGTGGGTTAAAGCCTCTCTGCCTTGGGCTCAGGCCCTGATCCCAGATCCTCTGCTCAGCAGGGAGCCTGATCCTCCTCTCTCTCTACCTGCCTCTCTGCCTACTTGTGATCTCTGTCTGTCAAATAAGTAAATAAAATCTTCAAAAAAAAAAAAAAAAAGACGAGAAAAAAGCACATTGGACTCTGAACATTGAAAAAGTCACATAAGGTATCAGAGTCAGCACTGAGCAACAGCAATACCTAGCTTCATGGGCAGGGCTGACACTTTCCTTAAAGTAAATAATCTAATAAAAAGCTAGTAAGAGCAAGAAAATATCTTATTGGCATTCACTACATGAATTGACACAAATCACATGGCCTCTGAGTATCAAGTTTTTCATCAAAAATGGAAATCATGCTGGTCACTTCTCTCATAGGGAAATGGGAATATTTAAAAATAAACTCAGGTCACCTTGAAAAAGAACCATTTTAAAAACTCAAAGAATAATTATAAATGACAACTGCTAAAAACAGAAAAGCTGTGCTTAAAAAGTATATTTTGAAATTATTTTTAAAGGCTATGTAATACCATAAATTACCACCAAAGTCAACTTAATATGCTCAGGATATTAAAATAAGTATCTGCATCTAAACAGTTCATTACCAGGTTTCTATAAAGTTCCCAGTCAGTAATTTCCTACTCATTTTATAGCAAATAAATGTGATCAACAGCATTGAAGTCACATTTTTCTAAAAGGAATTTTTATTTACCCCAGTCTTCACAATCACTTCATATAAAGCTAAAATCATATTTTAAAATTCCAGAATTACTCACAAATTATCCTTTTCCTAATAAGCAATGGGTGGGGAAAGTTAAATGAAATTATATCAAAATCAAACTTTATCTACTCTTGTATTGATTTTCACATAAATACAGGATATGCCAAAATATGGTGGGTTCAAATGTTTCTACAGCAGTTTGATGATGGGTTAGTACCAAATTATTAAACATTAAATTAACATAATAGTTTTAGAAAATACATGTTTGAGTTGGTTAGTCTGGCTCCAAATAAAAAAGACTTCATATTTAAATTGGTATAGCTTTGCTCATAGTATTTCTGAAATTTAATTATGACTGCTATGCAAAAAACAAAACCTGGTTTACTACCATACTAAAAAACTTTCACTTTCCATCACCAAAGATAATCTGAAATAGACAGTTTTTCTTCAAATACAATTTCTTTCTTCTTAAAGGGGACAGTATTATAATGATCCCTAGCACAGGTTCAAAATGCTTTCCAATAACTTTAGTAAACAAATTGCTGAATGGTTCCAAGAAGAAGCATCCTACACACTCTTCACAAAACACTAAAAATAATTAAGTATTTAATATTCAATTTTAATTTGCTATATTAGGCTTTTACTACTTTAAAGCTACTTTCTTTTCAAGTAATTATTATAAGTTATTGGTATCTCTGCAGACTCGAGAGAAACAATAAACCACACTGTTGAATAATACTAGAAATTATTTCTCCAAATAATACAACTAACATTACAAGATTACTGGAACACTTACAGGGTCTTCTTTCACTAAACTAAAAAAAATAACAGTAGAAATACAAAAATAGCCACTGTTGACTATCCATATAACCAATACAGGGGAGGTAGAGCAGCGTATTTATAATCTCTAGGGAAATACAAATTATTCCTTCCAACTAAGTTGTCAAAAATTTTAAAGTTCAAGTTTAGGGTTTTTGATTTTTTTTTTTTTTTTTGAGCTTTATAATGTTTCCTCCTTTAAAAATAACCCATATAATTGGTTTGGATCAAACAAAAAATATTTTCAATTTACTTTAAAATGTTTACACTAACTTAATGAAAGCTATCACACAACCTGTATTACTTACAAAACACTAAATATGTAGAATTGGGAAAATAAGATCTGGTAAGAACTAATTCACTTTAATCAAAGTCACAAGAAAAAAATCAATCACAGAAACATATCTAACACATTGATTCAAACATCTGTGTAAGAAAGCTCCCTTTAACTATAAAACTCTAAAAGTAAGTTGCTTCTGTTGTTGAAAACTAAGCAAGCAGAACTCCTCTTTTCCATTACCTTTAGTAGAAACACGTTCATCCTTTGACATACATCTCCGTATTTTATTTAAATAAAAGTTGTAAAGGCATCACAGGTTCATTTAAGGGCCTTTCAAACATTCATACTGAAACCCTTACCGACCCGCCCCCGCCAAGTCCCAAACCCTCTGCTTAAGATGTGAAGTGTTCCTCCCTTCTGTATTCCCTCTCCCCCCAGCAAGCCCCCATTCGCCTGCCCCCCACCCAGTGTAGGCCTGAGGCCCTGTAGCAAACAGTGTCTAACAGGAGCAGGCAGCACAAAGACAGGAATGGGAGATTAGTGGGAGGGAGGGAGGCCGGGATTGGGGCTCAGCAGGAGCTTCAGGCTTTTTAAAATTCAAACTGCTCCCTGACCAATACAAATCACGGACACGCTACTGACTACTACACGGATTTATAGCATTAAAAACATGCCTAGTACGTGACAGCTATATTAACTTCACTCTTTTTAACATTTACCCATAGTTTGCTGGAAATGTACAACAATTTATTTTAAGCAGAGGGCTAACCTAAAAAATAACCTTCAGAAAAGTTACTTATTCTACAATGACAATAATAATTTGATGAGACACAAAAAATCCGAACTAATGTAACACCCATTAGTAAAACAAGGGACTTTGTTGATCAGTGTTGCTTCATTCTAACCAGTGAAAGTTTTCCTTCAGTGAATATGAGACAAAGTATCAAAAAAGTCTAATGCCAGGTACATTTATTTTTTCTATGCAATTTGTATGGCTGAGCACTTTTAAGCTGATTGTTTTTCCCTTTTACCAACCTACCCTTCCACCACCTCAATAAACAACCTCTGAACACTTTACTTACTCGTGAACTAGAATTTGTTAAGGCAGAACTGATATTTTTCTCTAGCATTTACAGATACATTTGACCTATTAAAATGACACCTCTCTCATTACACAGTCAAACATCATGGGCACAAACAGCCAATGACAATCCTGGGACCACAAGAAGATCTGCCCTGACATGAAAGGATGGCACCTTCTACGTTTTTTTTTTTTTTTTAACCTCCCTGGGATTTTAAGCATAACTTCATTTCTATACTTTTAGAGAAAATGGGTTTTATCTGTACCTCGGTACAATTCTCAAAACAATATTCTTCTCATGCTTGCACACGCTTCGATCAGGAAGTACCTGGGTATTTCACGTATAGTCGTTTAAAATTGTCCTTATATAACGCACACAAATCTAAAGTGGCAGGGTAAACCTGTCAAGTACTTTACACTCGCCTTTGAATAAAAGTCCATGTGCAACACACACTGTCAAACAACAACATAAAAGCTCTTGGTGAAGCGGGGGGGAGCATATGCAGTGTCTACCACACTATGGTTTTCTGTATTAAATATTCATGTGGGCAATTTAATTCTTTCAAAAAAGAAAATGAGTCTTTATTAACTTTCTAATGTCCAAACAAGTTTTACACAGGGCAAGAATTACCACTGGATCCGTGTCTGAGTATTTACATTTGTCTCACTAACTGAAACTACTTCCTCCCTTCATGGGGTCACAGGGGGAAGAAGGGGGGTTGTTTGTTTCACTGGGACGTTCCCCACTCCCGGACCAGGAAAGTTGTAAATATGGGGACGATCAGGGCACATTTGCTGTTAGTTGTATTGTTTCCGCCTCCTCACTAGCTACGGCTCTTCTCCCGGGCGAGGCCTGTCACCGACCAGCAGTAGCTCCGCTCAGCCCGGAGCTCTCCTAATCCCCGAGCTCAAGTAGATTCCGCTGGCCCGCGGCCTGCACTCTCCGCCGGGCCTACGCCTCCCCGGCCGCCCGGCAGGAGCCCAGTCCCCGCCACCGGAGCCGGCCGGGAGAGAGTACAAAACCACCGCCACCCAGGGCGGCTGCCACCAGAGAGGAGCGAACTCTAGACTCGCCCGTGGAGGAGACCTGGGGCCGCTAAGGAAACGGCGGGGAGGGGAGCGAGGAGGAGAGACGCTGAGGACCTGGCGCCGCCGCCGCCGCCGCCGCCGAAATAAAGAGCAGGAATTTACCTGGGCGAATCGGCGTCTGAATCCGAGGGGAGGCCGAGGCCGCTGTGGCGAGAGACTATAATCCGGGCCGGGAGGGGGGGTGGCTACGGCTCCTCTTCCGTCTCCTCAGTGCGGGGAACATGTAGAGCCGGGGGGAGACCAGCCGAGAAGACAAATCGCTGCTTCTTCTTCCTCCTCCTCCTCCTTCTCCCACATAGAAACACTCACAAACACCCGACCGGGGGCCCGAGCTACCGGGGGGGCATCGCCGCCGGCCCGGGAACCAATCCTCCTGTCGGCGGGGGCGTCCCTCCCTGCGGCTTGGTGGTGTCGGGTGAGTCGGTACCGACGGAGGGAGGGGGGGGAGGGCGGGGGGGGAAGGAGCCCTGTGTGTGTCTCTCTCTCGTTCCGTCTCTCCCTCTCAGAACAAAATGCCGACCGGAAGTGCAGCTGCAGGAATGACTCCCTCCGCCGGCGCCAAACACTAACAACCACCCCCTCTTCCCCACTCCACTTCCGCCACCGCCGCTGCCGCCGCCACTTGGGCTCGCGTCCTCGGCCGCGCCGCACCACCCCGCGCCCGGGCGGGCCGGGGCCGGCGGCAGGCGGTGGCGGCTCTCCCTGGCGTCCTTCTCCTCGTCAGAGCGGCTGCGGATGGTGCCTTTTATTGTCGATCCTGCGGAGCGGCGTTTTCGCTGCGGCACGGGCGGCACCGGCTCTCCCCGGTCCTTATGTTCCCGGAGGCCGACCGGAGCGGGGCCCGAGTTCGGTGGTGGTCGTGGGCGTGAGGGGCGCTCAGGCCCGGCCCGGCTCGCAGGCCCGGCTCGCAGGCCCGGCTCGCTAACCCAGCTGGTGGTCGTTAGCTTTAGGGAGCCGAGCTCGGGGCGGCCGCGTAGAGGACGCCCGCGATTCGACGGCGACGGTGCATTTTTTAAATGGTGTCTCTGCAGTCTGGCGGATGGGATGTATCGTACACCTTCTCTCCCCCGGAGAGGCTGCGCTCTACGCCCGTGTCTGCATTATGTCTGCGGAGTGACAACGCAACCCTTGGAGGCGAAGAAGATTCCCCGCTGGATTGAATTGGGATCGTGTTTGTGATGCTCTGGTTTCTGGAAATATGCGGTCTTTTTGTTGGCGGTGGTTTTGGCTCTTCCCTAACTGTCGGGATGAAGGCCTGTAGGCGACGCTGTGCGAGCGAGGAGCCGGCCGGCGGCGGGCCGGGAGCGCGCGGGTCCGCGCCCCCCTCTAGGTGTGGGTGGAGCCGGGCGCCGGGGGAGAGCCGCCCGCCGCGACGCGGGCCACCCGCCGACCGTGGGCTGCCGGGGCGGGGGCTGCGGCCAGCCGGTTTCCAGCGTCGTTGTCCTCTTTCCCTGTGAAACAGTGAGGTACTGCACGAGGCTGGAGCACAGATGTGATTGTGTGTCCAGTGCCATGCTTCTCGTGGTCTCCTGTTGTAACAAACTTTCACCTGGGCGCAGCTCTCTGTTGAGTTGGTGGAAATTAAAGGGCGGGGGGGGGGGGACGTTTTGTTCTTTTAAAATGCAGTAGGTAAGCGAATTTTATGCAAGCGGGACGAGATGTGTGTTCTAGTTTCATGAATTTAGGTTATACGTGAATTGTATTGTTTATGTATTCGTGTGTGTTTTCCAATACGCTAAAGTAAATGGGGGGAATTTGCACTCAGGTTATTCCATTTGCCTCAAAAATCACTCGAGAGACTGAATCGGGTCTTGTTAACTCGTTTACTCGAGACCCTGTAATGGCATCGCATCTAGCCGAGAGGAAAAGCCAAAGTCTTGACCGTGGCCTAAATACTGCGCGCGGTTGGGGGAGAACCTGCCCTTAACATTCTTGCGAGCTGGACCTCTGCCCTGCTATTCCAGTGCCATATACTCTTTTGCCCAAGAATCCATAGGGCTTGCTCCCTCACCTTCAGGATTTTGCTCTGATGTCACCTCGGGACTTCCATGGCCCCCTCTCGAAACTGCATGTTCCCTGTCCCCCTTTCCCATTTTATCCTTCAGGCATTTTACGTATCTTACGTGTTGATCTTAGTATCTGTTTTCGCCCTGTAGAATGTTAAGCCCCAGGAGGGCGAGAAGTTTTGTTTTTTCTTCACTGGTCTTTGTGGAGAAATTAATGTATAGATTAATGCCTGACATACACAGTGGATGCTTAATATTTGGTTAATGAATAAGTGACAATTATAAGGGCCCTGAGCTCCCCCTGCCACAGCAATTTCTGAACTCTAGACCTTAATATATGCACTCACATGCCACAGAAAATCTTACGAAAGATTTGTGAAAACTGGGGGAAAAAAATGTGGGAAAACCGAGTTTGTTACAGAGTTCTAGAAAAGGGCACTACTTCTAGACATTCACCCTCCCCAATACCAGAAGTCCACAGACTAGTGATAATTGTTTTTAGGTTTCTGTAAATGGGCTTGATAGAGGACAGTTGATTAGTAGTCACATGATCATTTTCATACGGGGCGAATTAGCTGTGCTCTCTTGTGAACCACAGACTACATTTTTTATCCCATCTCCCCTCTTTTCTTGTAAAATACAGGCTAAATTAAAGTCTGTGAGAAGTGGTTGGCCTAGTTTAAATCCAGCATTACTGGAAAAGTTCATTCAGCATTTATTGGGCAAAAATATGTGTGCCAAGCACAATTATTCAAAAAGTGCCTGTTTCTGAGGCTTTATATAAAGGGCCACATATGGCTACTTTGGTTACTATTCAGTTATGCTGTCAAGCAAAGCAAATACTAGTGAGATTTATTTTTACAGTTTCCTCCATAAGAAAAGACTCAGTGAAAGCTGAGTGGTTATTTTAATTCACCTTTTAGTTTGCTGTTTATTACATTTACTTACCTGTAAGTTAATTGACAATGATTTTTCAAAACAAACAAATTGAGAATATTTATTTTCTATTATTGCCTGAAAAAATAGGCGTTTAAAAATGAGGATGTATACTGGTAAACTAGAAACTATGCAATAACCTTTTGGCCATAATACTTCACATCATACTTAATGTATTGAATTTTTTGGAGAAGAAAAGACAGTCTTTAAAACCGTTAATACGAATAGTTAGATCTTCAGTAAATCCAACAGTCTGTTCATTGTAAGTTTACCCATTAATCTTAAGAATAGCTTTAAGTAATATACAGATGGCTCAGAATATGTTTTTTCACTTAGTTTCAAAATAGTATTATGTCAGTTTGCTTAAGGAAACACAATTATCTTCCTTTATACTTTCTTAAATGTTATTGGTAAACTAGTAATTTTGCATGTCTAGGTAACAAAAGTCTTGGCATTATTGTAGCATTTAATTTATAATTTTAGAGTTGTTATTTTTCACTTCCCTCATTTATTGAAGTCTAGATGCTAATTAGCTTTATGATAAGCATCTCATATATATTAGTGAAAGAAAATAGACAAGGTCTGTACCTTTAAGAGTTTTAACATTTATATAGTTTGTATCAATTTTTTTCCAGGTTACAGAATTAAAGAAATTGTTTCAATGCGGACAGAATATTTTTCTATTAAATCGGTTAGTGTTTTGCTTGCCTACATTTAAGTATCCAAGTTGAGATCTTGTGTAGAATCGCTTAATCTAATTTTAGTATTTTTTTGATTTGTCTTGTTTCTTGAGGGTTTTTTTGGGGGGAGGGGAAGGGGTTGCTTATTTTGATCATCACCATCCATTTTATTTTGCTTTTACATTTTTAAATATTTATGTCCCAAATCAGTCGATTTTTGGTGGCTTTATATTTCATTGTTATATCCTTGATTTGTCAATAATTTGTAGATAGCCCTTACTCTGACCTAATATTGCCCCCTTGCTTTAAGTACTGAGTTGCACTAATTATATTTATTTTATATTCCTGGATATTCCCATATGTATTCTTGATCAGTAAATTGCATAAGATTTAATAAAATATTTTAAAATAAATTTCAAGGATTAAATATCGAATGTCAGCAGCAATTGGTACAATTCACAAATTACGAATTTTTTTTATATCTTCAAGATAAATACAGTTTGCCATAAAACAATAGAAATGAAAATTTTAGAAAATAATTTCCACACTATTTTATGCCTACTAGTTCTATTCTTTGTTAGTGATATAATTCTTATAGAAAAAAAGTAAAGAACATGTGTATGTATGTTTTGTAGACTATTTCATATGCTACTGAAATTTCATATTTGGGAAATTAAGTAACTGTTAGGATGATTTTGATCTTAAGAAACTTTGATGAAGAAAGAGTTCATTATAGATATTGATTTGAGGGTGAACTACAAAAATATCAACAGTCTATAAATATGTTCCTGTTTCAAGTTTTCAAAGTGAATACCTAATCAAATTTGTGATAGTATCTATAAGTATCTATAGATAGTATCTATGATAGTATCTATATTTTAAGATGATAGAAATTTATGGGTTTTCCCTGCTCAAGGACTTTCTTGATCTTGGCCTTCAAGAACAAGTTTTGTCCTTGCATTAATCCTTCATTTTCTCGAAATTCATGGATTTTATTATTCATGCCATCCACTTATCCTATGACTTTACTGTGTTTACATTTTTGTGTATCTGTACTTTATACTCCCAAATAAAAGCAACTGCTTATACTACGTTACAAATTTCACTGCATTACATAGGGTAAGGCCCTTAAAAAAGACATTTGTAAAATACTTCATTTTAATTATTTAGAGTCATCTTCATTAAAGCCTAATCTTAATGGAACTTACACATATGCTGAATGTGAACCAGGTAGTTAAACTATACATGTATTTTAATCCTAATCAATCTGGAATAACAGATTAAAAATGACTTTATCTGGGAAGGAAAAATACAAAATCCATTAAAAACTTAACATCTAAAATAGTTATGAAAGGAGTGCTTATGATGCTCTTAAAAACATCTCCACGAGACTAGTGCTTTAAAACTTGGTCATATACCATTATGGGTCATGAAATTTAGTGGGTTGTAACTGGCATTTTTTATTTAAAACAAAGAAAAGAATAGAATCTGGATTCTATAATAGTTAAGTACATCACACATGGTAAAGTGTATTTTTAAGTAAACATTTATTCCATTTTTGTGTGTGCATGTGCTGAATTAACATGTAAAATCTATTTCTTACTATGGGATATAGGCCCAAATAAGTACATTTTTTAAAAAAACCTACCTTTACTTCCCCTCAGAAAATGAAGAAGAATGTTTAAAAGTTCTGATTGCCTATGTAGTGAGGCGTTTTAGAGGAAACATTTTAGGGTATTTTAGAAGAGGTTTGATAGTGATTTCAGAAAGGTGATTTTAAGGTGTAAAAGGTAATAAACTATGTAGAAATGTTAAATATAATTGAAGTTGTAAGAAAGAATTTCCTAGTAGAGCTAAATTTGGTATGTTTAGATCTATGACTATTCTTATTTTTTGTAGTACATTTTCTAATCTCAAATGCTAAAGACAGCAAAATAATAAATATAAGGCAAAAGAAGGGTTTGTTTCTATTTCTTCCCACCCTCTCTTCAGTCTTAAAGCAAGTGTTTATTAACTAGTGATAGGAATGCAAAGAAAAATGTTACCTTCATGAGCAATTACAAGAACAGGTTATTCTCTGAAAATGATAGAAACTCCTCTTTCCCCCAAAAGTAACAAACTGTCAATAAGGCTTTCTCTCTAGCCTAGGTAAATAATTTCTTTAAGTAAATAGTTAACCTTCATTTGCCATCCAACTTACTCTGTATTTAAATGTGCTTAACATTGTGTACAGAATTTAAAGGGGGGGAAATTTTAAAAGGAGAGTATTGTGTATAGAGTTTTAAAGGGAGGCAATATGCTGTATAAAATGAAAAATAACTATCAAACAGAAAATAAGGATTATGTTACACTGGAATGTCTTAATAGGATTTAGACATTTCAATAAAATTTAAACATTACATACTGTTTGGCCTAATTTCAATATAGATTTCAATACTGTAGCTTGACAGGTCTAAGAGTATTAATGTTTCTTTTCAGACGTATGCTTCCAGTTTCCTTTCGATTATAGATATTTAAGACCTAGTTTGTTTAAAACCTTAACACAAAATTGAGAGAGCATAAGAATCTCTAATTCAGTTATTGAACCAAAACTTATATACCCCAAGTATTTCACCAACGCAAGACATACTCTATAGAACTAAGACAGCAATTATATTACTAACCAGCAGAGGGAGCCAAGTCAGTCCTGAAAGGGTAGGATTACAAAGGGAGACCACATGACTTCCTGTTTGTTTGTTTGACGGTTTGGCAGCTGTTCTCTTTTTGAGTTTAGTCTACCGAAACCCAAGTAAAAGCATTAGAAAGGCTACCGGTGTATCAGATGTGGACAGGGTGACAATTTTAACTGTCAAAATTGCCTTGCATGAAGCAAACAGAGAAAACATACTTCTGCTTAAATTAAGGACAACCCAGGGAGGAATTTGCAGCATAAAAGAAAATTCTTTAAAAACCAGACATTAAAAGTTGAATAAAATATGCAAACAGTAAGATAACTGATTTTCTTTCTAATACAGGTGATGAAATTAATGTGGATCAGAACAAAGCAATTAAGCAGAGGAAAGTCAAGGAGAAATATAAAAGTGGAACTGTCTCAGTATTGCCCCCTAAGATGGCAAACCATAGAAAACATTACCTTAGGATGATGATGAATTACCAGTCAGATAAAACCATGAACCATTTTTTAATAAACCTACTTTTATCAAAAGCTGAAATTAGGCTCTAAATAGACATATTTTAAAATTATAAAGTTAGTACAGATAAGCAAATTGACCTTACATTAAATTTCTATTCACTTTGGTAAAGGGATAAATTTTGATTAAAAATAATTACAGCAAAATAATATAATGAGATGGTTTTCACTTTAGAAAATAGAATTGTTTCCACTACCCTTTATAAATACAATACAAGCAATATCTGTTTTATGACACAAGTATGGAGGAATGTAGTTGCTAAATGATAATTGCACTGTCAGCTTATTTAATATTTTCTAAGAACCTCAAAGTGCCTGATACAATGATTATCTGAAGTAAAACTGTAAAAGCTGGGTGTTAGCTAACTGCGTCAAAATGAAAAGCTTAAAAACCCTAGCAATTTTAGTCAAATAAATGCTAGCCTATCCACTTACTAATTGCATGTTTGTGGAAACTTACTGTCTGAAGCACAGAAGGACAATGGATTCAGGCAAATTTTAGCTATAGGTACACGTATTTATGTGTTTATTCATTCCAAAAATATACTTCTTGAACACTTAACAATCTCCAGAAAGACCTGGAACTTACCTTCATTATGAACTGGACAGAATTCTTGTTGAAAGATTTAATTTCATTAAAATATGTGAACAGTCAAATTCAATACATAACCCATTGAATCCAAGGGGTATGTAGAAGTATGTAGAGTATGTGGAAAACATTATGTAGAAGAGAATCATTTAATATTGAGTACTAAAAGGTAGATTGTAAACCTCTGTAGGTCAGTTCTTTATAGGTTAGGTCAGTATAATACACTGACCTATTTATTGGCATCTGGTATCAAATCAGTTAATCACCGGCAATGATATCCAAGAAATAAAATTCATCTCATGTCAGCCTTAGAAACATTCTAATGCCAAAAAAGCAATTCAATCAGTATTAATTTTTTCTTTAAAGATTTTATTTATTTATTTGAGAGAGCACAAACTGGGTAGGGAGGTAGTTGAGTGTGGGTGGAGGGTAAGAGGACCAGGGATAAGCAGACTCCGCTGAGCAGGGAGTCCAATGCAGGACTCAATCCCAGGACCCTGGGATCATGACCTGACCTGAAGGCAAATGCTCCCCCGACAACCACCCAGGCCCCCCAAGCCTGATCTTTCTAATTATATTTTAAATTCTGTTAATGTTTCCACCCATGGAAAAAATTACTGTTTTTTAAAAATTACATTAGTAAGTGGCATTGCCTTGAACCATTTCTTTATTGATGAACATAATAATAGGTTAACTCATATCAAATTCCAATAAAAACTATGAACATTGTCACCAAAGTCAATATTGTACAATCGAAATTATGTAGGATAAGGGGCACCTGGGTGGCTTAGTTGGTTAAGCATCTGCCCTTGGCTCAGGTCATGATCCCAGGGTCCTGGGATCAAGCCCTGCCTGGAGCCCACATCCCCACATTGAGTCCCGCATCAGGCTCCTTGTTCATCAGGGAGCCTGCTTCTCCTTTGCAGCTCATCCTACTCTCTCTCTCAGGCTACTACTCAGCCTACTATCTCTCTGTTAAATGAATAAATAAAATCCTTAAAAAATATATACGTAGGATAAGTTTTTCCTTTTTACCTAATTAAAAAAAAACTTTTTTACCTAATTTTTATTTAATAATCTAGGTCTCTGACTGTAATGATAAAACCAAGCAAGGAAGAAAAAGAAAACAGCTCAATCCTTGTCTTATTCCAGAGTAAGGAATGGCGACAGATGAGTAAAAGCAAGAAAGCAACTTCCAATGAACAAAAAGGGTTGAGTAAAGGATGTCGCTCTCCCTAAAAAATTAAATATAAATTTTAATCAGGAATTTAAAGCCACTGTCAATACTGTTTTTTAACACTGCTTTTTGGACTTCTGAAATATTTTATTTTCTCTTTAAAAAAACGGTACCAAAACCCAAGATGCTTTAGTGGTGTGGTTTCTCATTCATTAGTCTCTTTCCGTCTTACACTGTTGAATTCTGTCGGCTCTCCTGAGGCACCTCTCTGATGGCACTTTTTCAGTGCTGCCTTCCTAATTCTATCATCAACATACAGTAGCTTTCTCAAATATATGCAGATGATTCCTCACAATCATGTCCAAACTATGTAACTTTTGCTTGATGTAAGGGGAAATAACTTACATTATGAATTTAAAAGGGCTAGTAATACTTGATAATACTTCAGATATACAAAAGTATTTTTAATTTGAAGAACTTACATCTTACAGGCTTTCTGTGAAAAATGTGGAATATCTGTGTTGTGCTAGGAGCTTAGAATTGATAAAGTGGAGTCTTGTGCTTACATTAAATTTTGTGGGTTTTAACTGTACCTACAGTACTGCTGTAAAGACATCATAGCTGTGAAATCTGGCTCTTTAAGAAATGCTCACCAGAAAACTGGTTTGAAACTATTCTAACTATGATGTAACTGCTATATTTAATATAATAAAAGTATGACATCGGAATAAATGAGTCTCTAATTCTCTGTATTGTTAGAATATTATTGTTTTCTCAGAGTATCAGAAGACAAGGGGCTGCTTTTTTCTAGATCTAGTTTTAATTGACATGAAATAGTGAGAGTACCAGGAGGCATTTCCAGAGCCTTGGATTGGCAGGTGTTAATAAGATTCTGGGCAAGTCCAGAACTGTGACTGTGTGGAGCTGCTGGGGTATTGGACAAGCAAGCAAGGTCACACAAGTGCTGTGGTGGGTCTGTAGTTCTCCATTCACACCACCCTATGTTAACCTTCCGTGACTCTCAGCTCCGGTCAGGAGCCCCAGGTTCTATCACAGGGTAGTATCTAAACAGAGATTTTACTTCTTATTTTTTTTTCAACTGAGGTGTAGTTGATACACAGTGTCTTAAAGAAATTTTGAATTTGTATATCCAGAATTGAGGGATAAGTTTTCTTTACTAACGAATGCACATTTTTATTATTATAAACTACATCAGTCATTCAATAAGCATTTGCCCAGCACCTGTGTAGTGTAAACTGAATACAAATGAATAGCCAGTCTCTTTCCTCTTGTAACTTGGCACAGAGGAAGACTAAATCAAGTACATTTAAAACAGTGAAATAAATAACCAAGAGTTGTATCAAAAGTGCTAGGAAAGTACTAGAGAGTGGGCGCCCTGTGGCTCAGGTCATGATCCCAGGGTTCTGGGATCAAGCTCCACAATGAGCTCCCTGCTGAGCGGGAAGCCTGCTGCTCCCACTACCCCTGCTTGTGTTCCCTTTCTCGCTGTCTCTGTCTCTCTGTCAAATAAGTAAACTCTTAGAAAAGAAAAAAAAGTACCAGAGATACCTGGAGGGCTTGAGAAAAGTTTCACAGAACAGGTGAAATTTGAACATCAGTGAAGGATAAACAATTTTCCAGGCAGAAAAAGAAAGGAAGAAAAGAAATCAAACCATTCTAAAGAAAGAAAGGAACCCATAAAAATATATAGGTGCATGAGAAAGTTCCTTGTATTTCATAATCTGGAAATTGGTTTGGTTAGAGTGCAGATGATGTCAGGACGATGGGATCCGGTCCTCTAGCAGAAAGCATGGGGATATTACCTCACACTCAACAGGGAAGCATTAAATAATTTTACATCCAAGATAATAGATACATCCAAGATAAAATACAAGATAAAACTTGCATTTTAGAATAACTCTGCAAATTCACATTAAAAAGAAGTACCTATTACATGGGGGGAAAAAACCCAAAATACTTAGTGAAAGCATGGTTAACCTGCAAGTTTCATGCAATTTAAAAATGCGTATCCAGCTGAGTATTCATACTCTGACACAATACGTTCTCATCTGCCCTCCTCATGTAGCTGTATTACTTTTGTAATTTCAATCAAAACAGGAAGAAGCATAGGCAACTGAATGAAGAATGGAATGTGAATGAGGCTGGAGAAATGTGAATCAAAAAGAAAGCTAATGGAGTTGTTCAAGTGAGATGTGAGGGCTGAGCTATGGTAGCCTGGCTGGAGAGGGGGAAGAAAACTTTAAAGATAAAGCAGAATCTAGGACTTGTTGAACCAATGAAGATGCAAGGTAAGAGAAAGTGGGGTGGGGAGGACTCTGGCAATTCAGGTGTAGGTCTCTAGATGGACTTTGGTGTCATTAAATGAGATAGACATACAGGAGAAAGTGTAGACTGAAAGCGGAGAGGAGTACAAATAAATCAGTTTGAGATCAATTAAATTTGGGTTGCCTATTAGACTTCCCATTAGAAATACACAGAAGGCAGCTGAAAATACGTATGATACTTAGGAGACAGAGCTGGAGATAAAGATATGAGAGTCATCTTCATATATATGATAGTTGAAGACACAGGGTGAAGACCAGGGAGAATCTATGAAATGAAAAGGAGCCAAAGAATTATAAGGACCACTAAGGAAAAAGCAAGCTACCCAAGTTTGCTATGGTTGAATAATGCACCACTTTCCCCCTAAAATATCTGAGAAGGACCCTTTTTATATACAAGACCTTTATTTAAATATTATAACAAATACTTGGCTCTAAAATCAATAGGCCATAAAATGTTACTTTATCTAATTTTGGAAGTTATTCAATTATTGTCTCTCTTATCTTTTACTCAAAAATGGAAGAGTAATGGAACAGAGGTGGATTTCCTAAGAGAATAATGGAAAAGGTTAATGACATTTTACTTTTAAGCAACAAATTCGTTTTTAAAATTTATTTTTTTTTAAGTAATCTCTACACCCAACATGGGGCTTGAACTCACAACCCCAAAATCAAGAGTTGCATGCTTTTCTGGCTGAGCCAGCCAAGTGCCCCAAAGCATCAAATTTTTCTTAACATCACATAATACTTACAGCCCAGATCTAGAAAGTTTAGTTACAGCTTTTAAACTTTCCAAGTAATTTCTGTCTATACTAGTCCACATGCCACTCCAATCCAATCCACACTTCTACCTGATTGTTCTTGCTGCTTCACTTAAATCATTCCTTCTTAACCCCCATTTCTCTTACTACTAATCCTCTAATAAAATCTACCCAGTCACCATGGGTTTCCAGTATCCCCACACATTCTGATTCCTTTAAAAGTCAAGGGTGATATCACAGTCTTCATTGTTCCGGTCACCCAGAAGTAAGGTAGAAACTGACATAGCATGGAAATGAAAATTATGCAAAACATAACATATTCCGAGATATCCATATTTTTCAAGAGTGAACCACAATAGTTAGAAATCTATGTGGGCCACACACAGTTTAAATCACAACAATAAGAGAATTATAGGACGTCTGGGTAGCTCAGTCCATTAAGCATCTGCCTTCGGCTCAGGTCCTGATCTCAGGATTCTGAGATCTAGCCCTGCCTCCAGCTCCCTGCTCAGCGGGGAGTCTGCTTCTCCCTCTCTCTCTGCCCCTCCCCTCACTTGTGCTCACTCTCTCAAATAAATAGAACCTTTTAAAAAATAACAATAATGGGATTATAGTCTGTAAACTATTCAAAGTATTGTTTCATAGTATCCAAATAGCTTAATCAGCTTTATTCATAAAAAGGTGTACAATTTATAACCACTTTTGAAAAATCAAAGAGGATATTGTTGGTATTCAGACTAACAATGCTGAAGAATGTAGGGCTGTTCAGCAAATGGTACTGGGACATCTGGATGACCACATGCAAAAAAATGAAGCTGAATCCTAACTTTTCATACCATATGCAAAAGTTAATTCAAAATGGATAAATGACCTAAATGTAAAAGCAAAAACTATAAAAATATTAGGGAAAAAAAAAAAACCCCACCCATAGGGGGAAGGATACTTAGATACCGAAAGCTCAGCTCGAGGAACCAAAGAATTAATAAATAAATTGGATTTCAAAATTAAAAACTCTTGTGCTTCAAAGGACACACAAAAAAAGAAAATGAAAAGAAAACCCTACAGAATGGGAAGAAAATATGCAAATCACATATCTGACCTTATCTAAGGATCTATATCTAGAATATATAAAGAAAAGTTATAAATCAATAAGTTAAGTAACAACCCAATTTAAAAATGGACAAAAGATCTAAACATATATTTCTCCAAAGAAGAAATACAAATAGCCACTGAGCATGTAAAAATATGTTCAACATCATTAGTCACCAGAAAAATGCAAATCACAATGAGATACCTCATACCCACTGGGATGGCTAGAACCAAAAAAATCAGACATCAAATATTGGCAAAGATGTAAAAAATATTGGAACCCTAATATACTTCTGGTAGGAATATAAAATAGTGTAGCCACTTTGGGAAACAGTCCGGCAGTTCCCAAAATAATTAAACATCTAGTTGTCATATTATGCAACAACTCTACTCCTGGGTATATACCCAAGGAAAATGAAAACATATGTCCACACAGAAATTTGTACACAAATATTTACAGTGGCATTATTCGGAATCACCAAAAAGTGGAAACAACCTAAATGTCCACCAACTGACAAAAGTGTAAACAAAATGTAGTATATCTACACAATGGTACATTATTCATCCATAAAACAGAATGACATACAGATACTTGCTGCAACATGAATGAATCCTGAAATCATTACGCTAAGTCAATCACCATAGACCTCATACTATATGATTCTATTCATTTGAATTCCAGAATAGGGAAAGCTATAGAGATATAAAATAAATTAGTAGTTGCTTAAAGCTGGGACTCTGTGGGGGTGGGTTTGGGGGGGGGTGATAGCTAAAGGGTACCAGGTTTCTTTCTGTGGTAATGAAAACGTTCTAAAATTGACTGTGGTAATGTTTGCATGCATCTGTAAGTAGACTAAAAACCATTTGTATGTACACTTTAAATGAGTGAATTGTATGGTATATATGAATTCTGTATCAGTAAAGCTGTTAAAACAAAAAGACTCTATCTTGGCAGGGCACATCTCAATTGTCACTCCAGGTTTATATTACTGAAAGTGGCCCTCCGATTCAATTTCCATGGTTTTGGGAAAGAGAATATAACATACAGTAGTGGAGTTGGAAAACTCATATTGCAAGAATTTGGCCACAGAGCCAGAAATTCCAGAATAGCAATATGTGATACCATCTTCAACTTACTAGAGATACCGTAGGTTCTTGGTAGGTGTAGTTTGCCTTCAGCTCAATCAGTTCCTCTTAAGTAGAGCCATTTCGACAAGGCAGATGCTTAAAATATTCAAATACATCGTTCTAACGTCAGCTGCAGAAACTTAAAGCATAATTCATGCTTATGAAAATTTGTGAATTTCGTTAGAAATCCTGACTTTATTTCTACCAAATAGCTTGGCAGTTCTTCACACTCTATGATTCCACTTAGCACAAGGCAGTTCAGCTATGGGACACGAATGCACACTCCATGTCACAACTACCCATTCCCCATGTTCTGGCTTCAGTGTTAATAATCATAGTTCCTTCGCTGACTCAGCAGTTGTTTTTTTCTTTTCTCTGCAGTCAGTCTCAAGTTCACGTTAGTCAAATATCTTGCTTACAACACCAAACAGGAGTTATAATCATGTAAGCTATTTGCGTTGCTATGGGCTAAACATTTGTGTCCTCCGCTAAAATTCGTATGTGGAAGCACTACCTCTCAATATGATGCCATTTGGAGAAAGGGCCTTTGAAAGATAAGCAGCTTTAGATGAGGTCATGAGGGTACAGCCCCCTGATAGGATTAGTGCCCTTAGGAGAAGAGGAAGGGATACCAAAGACTCCTCTCGCCTCTATGTGAGGATATAGCAAGAAAGCAGTCAGGAAAAGAGCCCTTAACAAGAACCAAAGACCTAGCACTGTGTCTTGAACTTCCCAGGCTCCAGGACTGGGAGAAATAGGTGTTTGTTCCTTAACCTACCTAGTCTATGGTATTTTGTTACAACAGCCCAAGATGGCTAAGACAGGCTCAGATAAAGTTGGGTCCCTTTTATTACAAAAAGTTTTAGATCTGGAGTAGCATTAGTATAGCTCTCTTCAACAAGTTTCTGCAATCTAGCCATTTTACTGCATTAAAATTAATCCATGACAACTGTAATAACAAAATACTTAGAGTAATCTGAACAAGAAATATGAGACATCTAAAGAAAAAATGTATAAAATTTTATACCCAGAACTATAAAAAGCTGGAAGAAGAGAATTGTCCTTAAGTTAATTATAGGCTTTTTTAGACCTTGAAAAAATGATTCTAAAATTCATATGGAATAATGATGAAAAATGGACAAAGACATTTTTAAAAAGAGTTATTGGGGTATCTGGCTGGCTCAGTTGGTAAAACATGCAACTCTTGACCTTGGAGTTCTAAGTTCAAGCCCCACGCTGGGCATAGAGCTTACTTAAAAAAAAATAATTATTAGTATGGGGCACCTGGGTGGCTCAGTGGGTTAAAGCCTCTGCCTTCCACTCGGGTCATGATCCCAGAGTCCTGGGATCGAGCCCCACGTCGGGCTTTCCGCTCCTTGGGGAGCCTGCTTTCTCCTCTCTCTCTCTGCCTGCCTCTCTGCCTACTTGTGATCTCTGACTGTCAAATAAATAAATAAAATCTTTTAAAAAAAATAGTTATTGGTGGAAAAAACTCTTCTTCCTAAATATTAAAAACATGTTATAAAGCTAAAATAACTGTAACATAACTCATAGAATTTACAGATAGTTGGAGGAAATTCCAGTATGTCATAACACAAAGGGGAAGGACAGACTATTTAATGACTGATGCTGGGAAATGTCTTTTTGTAAATGTACTGGAGTTTTGTTCAAGCCAGACAACTAGCAATCCTCCTTAACACCTCCCTCCTTTAGGTCCCCTTACCCAGTCAGTTTAATCAATCACAAAATCCTCTTCATTCTGTCTTCCAAATATCTATTGAATCTGTTCCCTTCTCTGTCTCCAGTGACAGTCAACACTGGCAACCAGAATTGGCCGCCATCATTGCTCAACTATTACTACAATAGTCTACTTACTGGGCTTCCAGCATCCACAAAGTCTCCCTCCAGTTCTTTTTCCTGCAGCCACAGTGATATTTTGAAAACACAAATTAGACCATATAAACCTCCTCTTAAAACTCTTAACTGGTTTTCATTACTCTCAAGATAAAGATTAAAATTCTTAACATTGTGCAAGGCTCTGCGTAGTGCGTCCCTGCCCACTTCTCTAGTCTCATCTCACATTAATCTCTACCTTGCAGTTCATGTTCCAGACACTGGCTCTCTTCCCAGTGCTCAGAATGGTACCATGCATCCTGCTGCCAAGGACTCTGCAATTCCTTTCCTTTAGGGTTTTTATATCACTTTGCATTTATACATTCATTTGTTTGACTATTTGATTTATGTCTGTCTTTACTATATAAACTGCAAGTTTGACTAGAGTAGAGACCATGTCTCGTTTACTAGCACCTAACAGAACACATGTGTGATAAATATTCATTGAATGTATAACTGAATAAACAATGAATGAAAAATAAACTAGATTCCCATATTATATTCACTAAAATAAATTACAGATGAAATTATAAATTTTATATTCTAAAACAAAATAAATTAATTTTTAAAAATTATAGATTACTCGTTAAATATAAGATTACTGAGTAAAGGATGTGAACAAATTTTTTAAATAAATATTTTGAAAGAAACAACACTTCATAATATCAAAGAAAAACTTAAATGTCTTCCAATTGAAGTTTTTAAAAATATATATATACATATATCTATATATCTCATGTTTTTAGAGAATATTAGATTATAGGAAAATAAACACATAATAGAGCATAAGAATCAGAGAGAGTATGTGTGTGTTTGTGTGTATAAAATGATCCCAATTCTATAATTTAAAAATTGGTTAGAAAGTATACCAAGAAATTATCTCTGAAAAGTAGATTTCTTTTCCATACTTACCTTTCTTTAATCCAAACTTTTTATTACTGACCAAGAACAACTAAACAATGTTATTAAAGAATTACTCTGAGTATTGCTGAGTATAGACAGAATATTTTACTAAACTTTCATGGAATGGAGAACTATCATGTTATGTATAATCTATTCAGAACTTAAATGTGATTGAAAATTATCCAGTTTATCTTTATTAAACTAATAGGATCCTGAAGCTAAAAATATAACCAAAAAAATCTTGAAACAGAAACTAAAGAAAATCTCAATTAAATAACAAAAATATTAATTCAATAGTAATTAAGAGAATCCACCATAATAATGTTCATAACAGGACTGCAAAGATGTGAACTTATCAATATAACATATAGGTCATCACATCGGGTTAAGTCAGAAAAAATATATATGATCATCTTAATAGATGCATAAAAGGTATTCAACATCCATCATATGTAAACTCTCTTAGAAAGCAAAACAGTGGGGATGGGAAATTATTCAATAAATAGCAATGTGAAATCTGGACATTAGCAAAAATGTATTTAGTGACTCATTCATAATTCTATCTACTTGAAACAGGTAGAATTAAAAATCAAGCAGCACTTAAGTGATTTCTACCAAATTTTTGACTGAGGATTTCAAAGCTTAGGAAAGTATTGAAAAACTTTTAAAAAGAAAAAACTTTTAAGATATACTATTCACAATTATTATTAACAATCCAACATTTCTTGGACTAGTGATCAATTTAAATTTTAAATTGATTTAAACAATCCAACATTTCTTGGATTAGTGATCAACTTAAATTTTAAATCTAAATGTGAACACAATCTAAATTTTAAATGGAAAATTCATCCTAGTGGTATAAGCTAAGCAGACTTTCACAGTAAGTGATAAGTCAGAGACTTCATTTGTTCTTTAGTAGTTTGCACAGGACTTAACACGTATATAATAATATATTCTTAATGGAATCTATTCTTTTTATTTTTATTTATTTATTTTTTAAAAAGATTTTATGTATTTATTTCACAGAGAGAGAGATCACAAGTAGGCAGAGAGGGGCACTTGGGTGGCTCAGTGGGTTAAAGCCTCTGCCTTCGGCTCAGGTCATGATCCCAGAGTCCTGGGATGGAGCCCCACATTGGGCTCTCTGCTCAGCAGGGAGCCTGCTTCCTCCTCTCTCTGTCTGCTTCTCTGCCTATTTGTGATCTCTGTCTGTCAAATAAGTAAACAAAATCTTTAAAAACAAAAAACAAGTAGGCAGAGAGGCAGGCGGGGTGGGGGCGTGTGGCGCGGTGGGCAGGGGGTGGACAGGATCCCGGTTGAGCAGAGATCAGATGTGGGGCTGGATCCCAGGACCCCAGATCATGACCTGAGCCTAAGGCAGAGGCTTAACGACTGAGCCACCCAGGTGCCTAGAATCTATTCTTTTTAAAAACGTATCTTTCCCTCCAACTAATCTTGCAGTTACAGCAGCAACACACTGCTTGGCTAGCATGTTGTACATATTTATTGAATAAATGACCCACAAATGATCAAATTTTAATTAAAAATTAAATGTATCTGGGTTGCCCCCTCTACTGATACATTATCTGGGCAAGGAATATCCTATAGCTTGGAATAAAATCTAGGGAGAAACTCCATGGACTGTAAATTGGGATAGGACTTATATTACACATTTTGTCAAGTCACTTAACTTTTTAGGTTGACGATATTGTCTGTACCAAGTCTATTTTAACATTAATTAATTACACTGAGTCACTATACCACTATTACCCAAATATTTCACAGAACATTAGTTCTGCAAAATGATCCAGAAATAAAAATTCTTTGGCCATATTCCCCTCTTGACAATTTATCATGCATGTCAACATGTTGAATGTTCTGAAAAGTTCCTCAGTCAAGAAACCTAGTAAATTACATTTAATTCAATGTTTTTGATTATGAAACCTTTTTATCATAAACCCCTTTTATTGTCTCTAATATTAAAATACTTTTCTGTGGAAAACCACATTACCTCATTCCAAATTCAAGTGATAATTATGCAAACATTTTGGAAATGGAAGGAATAGACATTGTTCAGAGTTTGTTTCCTAACTAAACCAAATAGGCCCACATGGTTAAAACAGGGCCGGTCTCTTAATTACATATTCTTGGAGCTTCTGGGTTTTTGTTATAAAATAAGTTTGTTATATAAGTCAACACATATTCACATTTACCTTTATCTTTCTAATACTTTTAACAATTTGAACCAGGTTTTAAAAGTAACTTGTGAAAATATAAAGTAATTTACTCAGGTAAAATCAGTAAGATATTTTTAAAAATTTAAAGGATCAGGATTTATATGGAAGAAGAAATGCAGTTTAGCAAGAATGGGTCAATTTTTAGCCTATTTTCATAAAATTAGAAGCCAAAATTACATCCTAAAATCTTGTATTTTTAAGTCTAACCTTTGTTGTTAAGTTGAAATTTCATTTCTATATGAAATAGAGCATTTCATCAAGCACACACCTTAAACACTTAGATTTAAATGATTAATTAATAGAGCTTCGATTAATCACTTAACTCTTACTACTAAGTTGCTTAACTTTCTAAACCCTTATTCTATAAGCTAGACATTATTGTGGCCAACTAATATGGCTAAGGGTAAGAATTAAAGGAGATACGCTTGTAATGTTTTAGCAATATGCATAGCATATAATCAATTTTAAATAAATGTGATTATTTAATGTGTAATTCTAACTCTGATATTAGGCAAATTATCGCAAATAACCCAGTTTTGCATTTTTTAAGGTTTATTTATTTATTTATTTGGCAGACAGAGATCAGAAGTAGGCAGAGAGGCAGGCAGAGAGAGAGCACTCGGCGAAGCAGGCTCCCTGCTGAGCAGAGAGCCAGATGCAGGGCTCCACCCCAGGACCCTAAGAATAGGACCTGAGCAGAAGGCAGAGGCTTTAACCCAGGAAGCCACCCAGACGCCCCAACCCAGTTTTGTATTTTTAAAATACTTTCTAGCTCATAGAACTCATGTAAATATTTTGTAATGAAAATATTTTTTTAAAAATCCCCAAATTCCTCTTGAGAATTTAAAAATGCTTTCTCTCTTTAATTTCTCTCCTCTACCAAAAAATGAGGATCACCAATTAACTTTTCACAGATTTTTCTGAAACTCCCTATGTTACTAAAATTATAAACCAAGAAACATCCTTGGCTTTACTAGAAATGAATATGCTGTGACTATGATATCATAAGATTGTTTCAATTTCATTGATAAATAAACTGTTTGAAAACAATTGGCCCAAGTCACAGAGAATTTATGGAAAAGGCAAAAATAAGCTGTGCAAGTCCCAATACTCAATTCATCACCACATGTAATAAAAGCCCAGGCTATAATACAACTACTTATACTCAGGTTATCACAGAAATTGTGTATGTACTACAACATCATTAATTATTGCTTATTACATGTTCCAGAAAAAAATTATTAATGTTCTTAAGGATTTAATTGGTTTAAAAGAAATGATTAAAAAATACTTCACACATTTTAGACTCTTTATGACAGAGAAAAAACTGGGAGTTGATGGGGGGGTGGGAGATGGACTAGGTGGGTGATGGGTATTAAAGAGAGCACCTGTGAAGAACACCGGGTATTGTATGTAAGTGATGAATCACTGAATTCTACTCCAGAAATCACCTTGTACTGTACGTTAACTAAGTAAAATTTAAATAAAAACCAAAATAACAAAACAAAAGAAAAAAAACCTTCTACCTCTTCAATTCTGCTTTGGTTAAAAGCCAAAGAAAAAGTGATGTAATCACTATATATGTACACTATTGTGGGAGAGCAACCTGAATCCCATGTCTACATTTTTAATTTGGCTCTACCAGGACCTAGTAATGTGACCACTTTAAATGAATCTTTGTGGCTAAACTGTTTTCAGCTTAAAATAAGGAAGATAACTTAAGGAACTGTTCGTCTTTTACTTAAAGGCAGTATGCACCTGTGGGGAGGGCATGGCATAGAAGGTAGGTCTGGGGGCATCTAGGTGGCTCAGTGGGTTGAGCCTCTACCTTTGGATGGGGTCATGATCTCAGGGTCCTGGAATCGAGCCCGGGTTGGGCTTTCCCCTATGCGGGGTGACTGCTTTTCCTGCTCTCTGCCTACTTGTGAGTTCTCTCTCTGGGTCAAATAAATAAATAAAATCCTTAAAAAAAAAAAAAAGGCACATCCGGGTTTTTATCCTTGCATTATAGTAATTCTTACTAGTTTGTATCTTTCAGAAAATTCCCCAAACGAAAGCTCATTCGTTTTTTTCAGTAAAAAGTAAATGAAGTAAATCCTGTAAAGTTCCAGGTAGGTGCTGAAGCAAAGTTACTATCTCCCCATCAAATCTACACTTCCCTCGTTCTTACAGAACCTTGCCTTCTTCTTTGGACTGATTTCAGCCAGTAACCAAATATCTGGGCACGTGGATATTTTTATTTATTTTAAGCACTAAAAATCACAAAAATCAAATGACATTTAATGTAATTACATACATCATGAGCTAACTTCATTGAAAATGATGCATTTGCAGGAAACCAGAGCTGTCCTGGTAAATCTAAGTCGTACAGTTTTCCTCCTCTTACTGTACACAGCCAGCTTCTCAGGAGTCTCAAATATTTCAGGTGTTAAGTTTAACTGCTGATTCTATTTATAGTATTTGAGCACAACCCACTTGCCCTCCCAGCCCTGACCTTTTAGGCACCTGGAGCAAGAGGTCCAGAACTAAGCATTTGTATTAGCGATTGGTAGTTTTGGGGGGATCCATGAAGAGTGCCAGGTGAGTGTTTGTATTTGTGGAAGGAGACTCAGTAACGGGGCCATGGTGTTAGAGTATCATCTGATTAGTAATTAGGAGAAAAGCTGTGAAGCCACTTACCTGCGCCGAAAGCCTCGGATTAAACCATTCTTCCCAGTGAGTTCCTATTTGGGAAAGAAGGAGGATACAACTTCAAATTCTCAAATCAGCTACACTTACTTTATTGTACAAGTTTGTTGATTGCAACTTGTTCTATTGATTTCATTGCTGAGGGTGAAGTTCTCTTATTCGGCACGGACGAAAGAAGTAATATTTGTACGAAAATCTTCCCCCACCGCTCCGGGAAAATGGAATCGTCCACTGGCGCTCCGTGTGGTCCACACTCCGCTCAGCTAGTGGCTCACCGTGTACCTCGGTGGCTCTATTTGGTTCTGTATTTGGCCTTGTGGATGGTTGTGTGTGTGTATTGGGGAGGAGATCAAGGAGCTGTAAATTATAGCACAGAGAGGACAATTCTCTTATTTAAAGTCAACGCTAAAAGAGATTTTAGAGAATATATATAATGAAAAAAAGGAAAATACTCAAAGAATTGCATAGACAATACGATACTTAAACTACAAATGAAACGTTTATTTTTCCTTTTTACATAATTGACAATGTTATAAATTAAGTGGGTTCCTTTGAATACTTTCTAAATATAATGCATTAAATATGGTTTAAAGTTTGTGAAAAATGAAATGTGAAGTATATTTTTTCAAATAAGAATTGATATATATTTTTCTGACCTTAATTTTAATACATGATCATTGGTTTAAAAGGCAAAACAATGCACAAAGTCATACGAGCAGAAAGTAAAATCACCTGAAATCTCACCATTCAGATAAGCACTACTAAAATTTCATTAAACAATTTTTTAGTCATCTTATGATGTATACACATACACACATATATACATATTTACTATTATCTTATGTAACTGGACATTCTATATGCATGCTACCTTGTACACTGCTTTCTGATAAATTACTATGTTGTGTACGTCTTATGTCATTTAACAACTGGGTGGTATGATTGAACAACAGGTTGTTTACTCAACTTTTGTTGAAGGACAACTAAATTGTTTTCAATATTTTTTATAACATAATAACACTATAGAGAATATCTATATTATCTATAATCGTTGGGTTCTTTTTGGGTTATCTCCTTAGAATAAACTTCTAGAAGTAGAATTGTTGGAGCAAAAGAAAATTATATTCATTTAAAAATTTGGTAAAAAAAAATAGATCAGTTTACAATCCCAAACAGTACAAGAGAATGTCCATTTCTCAACATCAGCAAGTATTATAAGTCCTTTTTTTTTGATAATGCCGAATGTTTCTCTTTTTTTGCATTTTTATTATTAATTAAGCTGAATATCTTTTCTTATATTTGTTCATTTAAATTTCATCTTCTGACATTTTTCATGTTACTTACATATTATTCTATTATGGCAACCATCTAAATTATTTCTAAGAACTGTATATATTATGTTAACCTCTTGTTTATATTAACAAATATAAATATGTTTTTCTGAGTTACCTTGTAACTTGCCTACATGTATTTTAGACATATATTTAAAGTTGTCAAATCTATATTTTTATTACCCTTACTACTTGATTAAAGAATTTTAAAGTGTGAGAATACACAAAATCATAAAGTAGATACTCTTCCTCCAGTTGTCCACCAATTTCTGAGATATGTCCCGGTGGTTCATTTGCTTGACTTATCCTCTGCCCTCCAAAAAGTCGTTTTACAAAAGTCTACCCATAAAAATTTCATTACAGTGTCACAACCTAATCAATACTGTAACCTAAAAGCAATCCTAACCTAGGGGTAGCTCACATACAATAAGAGACGGTTCATTTTCACATACCTCCATCTTTCCCAGGTATCCACAACATTCACCCAAACTCTAGACGAAAGCATTCCACTTCTGAAGACCCAGCCCAAGAAAATCATACCAAAGTCTAGACCAAAATCTAGACCCTGTTACCTTTTATACCCTGATAAACAGCATGAAGTCTATGCCTCATTTTCTCAGGACATTAATTGTCAGGATCAACCACTGTTATTTTATTTTATTTTTTTTAAAGATTTTATTTATTCATTTGACAGACAGAGATCACAAATAGGCAGAGAGGCAGGCACAGAGAGAGAGGGGGAAGAAGGGTTCCTGCAGAGCAGAGAGTCCGATGCGGGGCTCGATCCCAGCACCCTGAGATCATGACCTGAACTGAAGGCAGAGGCTTTAACCCACTGAGCCACCCAGGCGCCCCAACCGCTGTTGTTTTAGATAACACCTCCATGAACATTGTTTTATGAAAAACTTTTTCTTCTTTTAAGTTGTCCTGGAAAAAAATGACAAAAGTGGGATTATTGGGTCAAAGGAAATAAATATTTATATAGCTCTAGTTATTTCTATCAAGTGGAAAATACCCCTAAAATTGTGTTTTTGTTCCTTTTCAACTTTAATGGTTCTGAGTGTTGTTAACAATTATTTTTGTTAGTTTACTAAGCTTAAGAGAAGTACATTGTAGTTTTAGTTCATATTTCTTTGATTTTTCCACATACCTTAGGTTTCCATTTTCTTTTATATATTGTATTAATTTTTATTCATGTATTTATTTTTAAAGATTTTATTTATTTGTTTGAGAGAGAGCACAGAGGGAGAGAAAGAGGGAGAAGGAGATTTGCTGCTGAGCAGGGAAGGAACCCACTGCATGGCTCAATCCCAGGACCCTGGGGTCATGACCAGAGCCCAAGGTAGACATTTAACCAATTGACCCATCCAGGCGCCCCTGTATTAATTTTTAAAAAGCATGAATAAATTCGTCTTTATCTAGAGATTCAAAATAGGTAGGAAGAACTGGAATAATTCCATTTTAAAAGGGAAGAAAATGTACTTTTTGAACAGAAAAAGGAATAAAAATACAAAACAATAATTCTGTCCTTAATCCCTGGATTCACTTTCCTCTAATCTTTGAAGTCATTTCACATGTGTAATCAAATTTAGAATTGGGCCTAAGATGTATTTTCCACACTGCAGATAGAATTTTCTTGTAGAAATACAGGCTTTACCCCACTTAAATAAAAATCACCAATGTGGAACATTGCTTCTCAACCTCTCCATGATCCGACCTCTGTTCACCCTTTCAATTTCAGTATGTGACCCTCCCTTTCAATATTGGCTGTGTGTTATATTAGTTGAGGAAACCTCTTGTTCTAAGTACCCAGGACACTCTTCCCTCAGCCTAAAAGCTTTTACCGTACCCTCTTCTACCTTTGTTCTTCAGGGGACTCTTGGAACATTGTGTAGTTTGGTGTAGGTGATCAAGAAATAATTCCTTTTAAAGGACAATTACACAGAGATCAGGTTAAGAAAAATAATACAGAAACACATAGTTAGGGCTTCTCCAGGAAACCTCATGCAAATGAGGCACCGTGAATTTTAGATTTCACAGTAAATTCACCTCTGGGTGTAATACCTGTCTTACTTCTATTACAAGGTCATGATGATCAAAAGAGAGAACATTATCCAGAAAAAAACCTGAAATTTAAAGCAGTACACAGTGACTATTCTCTTTATTTTTATAAGAGCAATGATAAAGATTTAATCTCAATGAATCGATAGATTTTTACCTAGGTTGACAAATGGACCTAATCGTTTAATCATTTAATTTTTGAGCTACTCTATTCTTTTTTTTTTAAAGATTTTATTTCTTTTATTTGACAGACAGAGATCACAAGTAGGCAGAGAGGCAGGCAGAGAGAGAGAGAGAGAGAGAGGAGGAAGCAGGCTCCCCGCTAAGCAGAGAGCCCAATGCAGGACTCGATCCCAGGACCCTGAGATCATGACCTGAGCCGAAGGCAGCGGCTTAACCCACTGAGCCACACAGGTGCCCCAAGAGCTACTCTATTCTTTAGGGGATGTTAGCCTGTCTATATTGGGCACGAATCAGCCACAGCAAATACATTTCGCTTGAATTGATATATTTTTCCTTAAGGCTACTAGTTGCATTCATTTTATTTTATTTCATTTGCTTATTTTTTGAGTAGTTTCTATACCCAATGTGGGGCTTGAACTCACAGCTCAGAGATGGTGAGTTGCATGCTTGATCTGTGCCAGTCAGGCATTCTCAGGCGAGTAGTTGCACTTAAAAACACATATTTTGATGAGCCTGGGGCATCCTCCAAGAAGAGAAGTTAAATGATTCAATATGAGAAATGTTGGTGAGACTGATTTTCTGGTCAATGACAATTACTGGTTAGTTGTTAGATTTTCAGTACAACATGTACTTGTAAAAAGAGATTCAGTTGATAAGTGGTAGAGAAGAAGGGGCCAGAGGACAGTGTGCTGAGTAGAGGGCAGGAAGACAGTCTCTTGGAGAAGAGAGAGAGACGAGGTTGAAGACAAACTCCATCGACCTTGCAGTTTGCTTTTGGACTAGCTTGGGACAAACAGGCATAATGATGAGTATCATTTTTCTTTACTGTTAGGAGATATTTTTATTATTTTACTTTTCAATTGCTTTACTTATATGCAAATGAAAGTTTATTCTAATTTTTTGTAGTTCAAAGTAAAACAAATCTATAATAGATATTCATCTTAAGAATTTATAAGTATTTAAATATATATTATGCCTATAATTTAAAAAGTTATATTCAAAGTGTTTCTCATAGTTATTCATTCATTCGGTTAGCAAATACTTATTGAACACCTAACAGATATTTACTGAGGAATCATTTTAAATGCTAGGGATACAGTGGTAAACAAGAAAGTTTGATTTCTAGTGTGTAAAAACAATCAATCAATAAAAGAACAAATAAATATTGAATATACAAGTGTAATAAGTATTGTGAAGAAAAATAAAGAGGATAGGGAATGATGGCAGATGGTCAGGGCAAGGCCGTCTATAGAGATAACACTGGAGGAGAGATGTGAATGAAATGAGAGGTGAGCCATGTGAATGTCTGGGGAACAGTCTTCCAAGCAGAGGAGAATAAGAGTAAAGATGAGTAAGATGTACAAGATGAGTAACAACTTGGCACGTTGCAGGAACAGCAAGAAGGCTATTTTGTTTCTGGAAGAGTAGAGTTTCTGAAAGAATGAACCGAAAGACAGATCCCTGTTCTCCTGGAACTTATGTCATACCAGAGGGAGAGAGACAAAATGAATACACCATCACCTAAGTATATGTTGGGTGGTGACAAGTGGTGTGAAGGAAAGAGCAGATCAGAAGGGGAAGGAGAAAGAGAGAAGTGCTGTTTTAGATGGGTGTGGGGCGGGTGTGGTTGGGGGTGGTGGTGAGAAAAGGCTCCTGAGTGGAGATAATATTTAAGGAGAACCTTCACTGAAGAGGAGGAGTGAACCACACCGATATCCAAGGAAGAGATAAATGCAGGAGAACCATGAGTGCAAAAGCCCCGAGATGTTTAGAGAAAAGCAAAGAGTGTGGAGGAAAGTTTGCCAAGAAGAAAAAATGGTAGGAGGTGAGGTTGGATTTGCAGCCAGCGGCAGCATTGGTTGGAATTTGGAGGTCTTCAGATTTATCCCGAGAGAGATGGGGTGCCCGTGGGTGGTTATGAGCAGAGGAGTAGCATGGTATGATTTACCTTTTAGAAGGCTCATTCCGTCTGCTTTGTTTGGGAACAAGGGTGGAAGAATGGAGACCAATTAGGAAGTCATCTGGGTAATCTAGGTGAGAGGCAAAGGTGTTTGGATTAGTGGAGGTGGTGGAAAGGGGTCAGAGTCGATAGATTTTGAAGGTAGAGCTGACAGGATCGAAGAATGATTAGCTGTGGGGTGTGAGAAAATAAGTACCAGCTGGACAGCACTTGCAAAAATCCAGGCAGAATTATGTATTTATAAATGCAATTCAATTTGAAAGATGTACATTTTATTATTCAAAGACATGTTAATCACACAAATACAGATTTGATCAATCCATTCAACTAAGCTCTTTTAAATGTAAAATTCTGATTGAAATGTGAGAAAGAATTCTCTTGTTTTTGCTTTTTATTTAGCATCTGGCTCATAAAAACAATACTTCTAATTCAACCACTTGGCAACAAATTCACCAAATACTTGTTAAGCTTGGCGCTATACAAAGATTTGAGGACGTGTGATCAAGAAGGTGCTGGTCTGAAATCATATTTAATCTTCAAAATTACTATCTTTAGGGGCTCCTGAGTGGCTCAGTGGGTTAAGCCTCTGCCTTCAGCTCAGGTCATAATCTCAGGGTCCTGGGATCTAGCCCAGCATCGGGCTCTCTGCTCAGTAGGGAGCCTGCTTCTCTCTCTCTCTCTGCCTGCTTCTCTACCTCCTTCTGAGCTCTTTCTCTCTCTGTCAAATAAATAAATAAAATCTTTTTAAAAATTACATTTTTAGGCAGATACTCTGACATTAATATTCTTGCTAATATGTGACATAATATTACATAATATCACAATGTATTTTCAAAAATAAAAGTGGTCCCTATTATAATGTTGATTTGGGGAAATAGGTCTTCCCTCTAGGCTGACTTAGTGGTTGTGGCCTTAATTTGTAAATTGTTTTAATTTTCTTGGAATGGAGATTGATTTAAAATCCATGTAAGGTAATAAAGAGCCATATGACAAAGGAGTGTTTGTGTACATTTGATTCAATTTAATTATGCTTGATTTAGGTTTTTTTCTTCACTGGCCAGAGGAAAACTATTTGAAGAATCCATTTATTATTACTACCAAGCCAGAATTTTTGTCTGATTCTTTTGGAAACATTCTTAATTCATCTAGTGAATGTTGTACTACCTTTTCAGAGTATATCTCTTTTTTTTTTTTTTAAGATTTTATTCATGTATTTGACAGACAGAGATCACAAGCAAGCAGAGAGGCAGGCAGAGAGAGAGAGGAGGAAGCAGGCTCCCCGCTGAGCAGAGAGCCCAATGTGGGCTCCATCCCAGGACCCTGGGATCACGACCCGAGCCGAAGGCAGAGGCTTTAACCCACTGAGCCACCCAGGCGCCCCAGAGTGTATCTCTTTATGACAATACTATACAGTATTTTTAAAGAAATATTTCCTCAGTTTCATTCTTTTTATCTTGTCTAGAATATCATTACTGGCTCTCTTTTTCTAAGAATTGTATGAGACATAAGTGAAAGTTTCTGTTAGTGCCACTTAGCTAATTGTTATAAACTCAGGTCCAATTTTAGCTTATTTTACTAAATTACAGAGATAAGTCAACATATATTTTTAACGAACTGATTAAAAAAAAAAAAACTATCGGGGGCACCTGGGTGAATCAGTCTGTAAAGCGTCTGCCTTCATCTGGGGTCATGATCCCAGGGTCCTGGGTTCAGAGCACCATTTCTCTGGGCTCCCTGCTCAGCAGGGAGTCTGCTTCTCCTTTGCCCCTCCCTCGTGCTCGTGCTGTCTCTCACAAATAAATACATTAATAAAATCTTTAAAATTAAATTGTCTCTTATTCTTGCCACTGGTCTGTACTTATCAATGAAGGATTATTTTCTGATATCAATTCAGGGAGAAAAAGATGGATTTAAGCTTATAATGTATGCCTGTTACGCTTCTGATTATTTTGTGCATTATTTTTATATGTGTTGTAGGGCAATTAATATTGGGGAGGTGTTCAAATCATTAACTTTTTCATTAGGACTTATGCAACTTTTTCTATTTTAAGCAAAATAACTTACCTGGAATTATTTTGTTATCCTAATAAAATTCCTGTAAGTCCTTGCCTTATCCAACATCTATCCTTCAGCAACTCTGACTCTTCAAGAACAACTCTGAACCCATAACTCAACAAAAGGAACATTTCAGAGAAAAGTGTCAAACCAAAAGCCCAAGCCTTCTGTATCATGGTGATTGGGTATCACACCAACCAACCAACAGACAAAGGAAAACCACCAGTGGTCCAATTGATTAATCCTGCCTATTAAAGCCATCATGTTAATTTTTTAAAATTAATTAATTTTTTTTTTGTTAATTGCATGAAGCAGCGGCTTAGTGAAAAGAGCTGGAAGAGGAAAAAAAGAACAAGAAGAGTGGAAAGTGAAGGCAGTAACTACAGAAGTAGCAGAGGTTAGGAATACAGAAATGGTGAGAAACAGCTATTCGCATCAGTGGCAACAGAGAGCCCTTTAAGAATGCACGATGTTTAATCCTGTAGCTCATCTGTTCTGGGGCTCTTGAAAGCACAGGACACTTCCTCTATGAGACTACCTGCAGGAGGAAATTGCCACACAGATATAACCTCTTTTTTTTTTTTTTTTTAGATTTTATTTATTTATTTGTCAGAGATCACAGGTAGGCAGAGAGGCAGGCAGAGAGAGAGGAAGGGAAGCAGGCTCCCCGGTGAGCAGAGAGCTCGCTGTGGGGCTCAATCTCAGGACCCCAGGACCATGACCTAAGCCGAAGGCAGAGGCTTTAACCCACTGAGCCACCCAGGCGCCCCTAACCTTTTTTTTTTTTTTTTTTTTGTATATAGGGAGATCAAGTGCATGTTTGCAAGATGGGGGAGGGGCAGAGGGAGAGAAAGAATCCCAAGTAGTCTCTACATTCAGCAGAGTCCTTCCTGGGGCTCTATCCCATGACCCCAAGATCATGACCTGGGCCAAAATCAAGAGCCGGATGCTCAACTGAGTTACCCAAACACAGCTATAACCATTTTAAAAGCATATGCTATTTGTAAAACATAGTAAATTTCTTTCATGCCTACGTCGAAGAGAACCATACTTTTTTCTACTGTTCTGTTGATAAGAAATACTAAGTAATAAAGGATTTAGTATTTCATGAGTAATTATTTTACCATGACTTTTTGGTCAAAGAAAGCATCTAAAAATGTCTTCCTTATCTGCAGAAACACTAATTCATAAATACAACAGTTTTCTCTCCCATTGGCAGACTTTTAAAATCTAAGGCACATTTCTGCTTTAAATAAAATTTGTAGCACGAGATGAGATATAAACAAATATAAATAAATAAAGTGATTCTAAGCGAAACTTGTATTCTTTGCAATTTGCTTTAGAACCTTTGTAGTTAGCTAGCCAAAATAAACACTTTGGTATTCAGCTTAATAACCCGGGCTTTCACTGAATTCATATTTTTGTTTCCTTGTTATTATGTAACATTGTCCTAAAATGTGTTCATGTGAATAAATTTGATTTGTATATGATTCATTTTTTCTTTAATTCACTAAAATGTCATCAACTTAATAGTTTTACTTTCCTCATGTGGAACATTGGAAGGTAGCTTCTATCAGAGATTTTCTATAAGAAATGACTCAATGTAAGCCAAAAAAATTAGTAGTCCATGAACTACATTATTTCTGTGCTATTTATGTAAATAATTTCACTAGAAGTCTTACTGGACCATACACTCCTGTTGAAAATATAGAAGTTCATGTGTTCACTGGAAAGGAAGCATTGTAGCATGGCAAATGGCCAAGAAAGCTGGCAGCTGGTTCACTTCTTCAGGATTGTATAAGGATCTTGGACATCTCGATCTCAAACTCTCCTTTCCTTTCTCCAGTTCCATTCAAAATAATTCACCTTAAGCCGGTGGCTCTCAATCTTTAGTGGGGGTGCTTGTTACGGTAGATGTTCTTGGGTCCCTCCGTGAGGGACTGCTTTCACCATTCTGGGTTTGGGCTGAAGTTGTCTGCATTTCTAACAAGCTCGCAGGTAATTCTGATGCAGGTGATCTGTGTATACCCATTGAAAAATCTCTGCATAAGGGCATCTAGTGTCTTGATTTGAAAATCATACTAAAGATATAATTATATAATATCCCCTCCTGAAAACGCATTCTAGTGTTGATAGTGGGATTTGGGAGGAGATTGTGTACTTTAAAAGTTGGCACATCACAGTGGTAGGGAAATGGTACTTAAAATGGGGACTTTGTGGGTACTTAATTCTTTATAATTTCATAAAGCGTCCTTTATAGGAATAAAATCTCAGAAATGAGAATAGAGGCACAACACAAGAGAGGAATAAGATTGGGAGATGAACACATTTCTCTTTAAAAAGGGTTATCATTAAAAGGCTTTAGATTCTGCTTGAAGATAAGGGGAATAGGCAAGGTATCATCTTTTCATTTTCAGAATATCAGTTAGGAAGATTTTCTGCTGCAAGTAACAGATTACCCAAACATCAATTATATAACCCATAAAGACATTTGATCATCTAACCAAACAAGAAGCTTACAGATGGAAGTTCTAGATATGGAGTTCAATGACCCGGTTCTTTGCCATCCTCAGAATGTTGGCCTGTTGTTCCAGACTCATCATGTCATTGTTACATGATGGCTACATCTTCAAATATTTGAGGGGGAAAAGAAGGATCACCTTATTTTGAGCAAAATCCTTCCCAAAAGTGTACCTACCAGACTTTCCCTCCTGTCTCATTGATCAGAACTAGCCAGAGGTGGGTCACACCAAACATTAACAAAGGAGAATGAAATTTTATTCTTGATTTATACCAGTTATGGCTCATGCCCTGATCTGGAGGTAGAGTCTACCTTCTCTGAATACACTGTTGCTAGAAAAAACTCAAGGTTCTTTGACTTGATATATAGTGTACTAAAAAAAAAATGCAGAAATAACAATAGATAGGTAACCGATCATATCTTCCTTGGTTTTAAAATATTCCTTGGATTTTAGTGGTTGCAGAATCTTAGAAATGCATTGAGATGGGGTAGAGTGGGAGGGAGAGGTTGGTCAGAACTGCTTCTGAGGATGGTAGATGGGGGGAGAGGGGAGTAGGTATGTGGAGATGACCTGGAGAAAGAGTTGTCTTTCTTTTTCGATCTTTTGGTCAGTCATGCCCTGGTTGAAGATGCCTTTGTAAGAACTAGAAGTCTTTGTAAAGCTTGTGTTGCCACAAGGAATAATAAATTAAAAATGACTATAAGCTTGTAACATTCTGTAAACTAATAACCTTTGGTTACTTCCAGAACCTACTTGTCAGTTTGTTTATTGCTATAATCTAGTATTTTATCACCTTCCATTTAAATATAAAACAGAGTATTAGTTCAGCTTCTTACAACTCTTATGAAAGACAATGGTAAATAGTACTGCATAGTGTTTGCTTTTATCTTCAACTCTGGAGATCACACAAGATATTTAGACATGTTGGAAAATAATGTCAGCCATATATGTAATGCTTTTGTTTATACTCTGTTTTGCTCTATTCCAAAACACTTGAAGTGGCTAAAAGAACGTGCCTAATACAAACAAGTAACAATAAGTGGTAATGTCAGCCTAACACCTAAGTAGGACAAGGTTACTGTTTTAAAATTATATATAATGCAAAATGACGAGAATGAACTTTACCTTTTCTGAGACTAATGTTAGACTTTCAAGGATTATTATTTCAAAATTAAAATTGAAATTCCTGTAGGGGTGCCTACATGGCCCCGTGGGTTAGGCATCTGACTCTTGATTTCAGCTCAGGTCGTGATGATTCAGCTCAGGTTGTGAGATGGAGCCCCCCCCCCCCTTCGGGCTCCACGCTCAGCATGGAGCGTGCTTGGGATTCACTCTCTCTCTCTCTCCCTCTCTCTCCCTCTGCCCCACCCCCCAAATGAATAAATAAATCTTTTAAAAAATTATTGTAATGGGAAGTCTTTGCTTTCAACTTGTTCTCATTAGAGTTGTTTCAAACAAGGGAATATTTCTTTTGTAAGAATTTCAGAGCAATAAACTAGAACATTAATATACATGTCAATACACTTAATGGTACTTAAATTTTTATTTTGTAAAAATTGAATTTCTATTTCAGAAGTAGAGTTTATATTTAATAACTATTGACATTTTAAACATTTAAAAGCTCTATTGATGTGAATAATGAAGAAATAGGTATTGGTTCATCTAACATCATAATATCTTAACAGATATATGTTAGCTTTTTATGAGGGAGTCGAATTTCATTTAATTGGAAATTGCTGTTGCTTCAAAATAATCAGTGCAATGCTATGCTCTTCAACTTCAGTAACTGTTTTAACAATATCTTCCTTTCTTAAAATATGAAAGAAATAGACAGCAGTATGTAATATTGCCTTTTGACAATAAAGCCTTACCAAGTGTCCACCCATAGGGACACAGTTTTCCAAACTGAGGAAAATGTTTCAGTGAAAGTGCAGTGAAAAAGTGTTATAAGAAAAAAACCAAACTAACTAAAGCCTTACCCTTAGAAAATAAATGCTGGAAAATGGCCCTAAAATAGGGATTTATCTGAATTTTTTTTTTCATTTAAACAACAGTAAAGATTTTCATGTCCTTTTCCTTCAAAAATGAAAACCATCCCATCTGTGTTAATGGCTTTAAAATTCTAACCTTAAGTAATTCAAAATAGTTAGAATATCAGATTCTTTCTTCATCGCAGACTTCATAATGGAAAACAAACTCAACTTAAATTATAGTAATGGGCTTTATTCCCCCCAACTATATACATGTATATGATCTGAAAAACTTGTCATACTCATTTAAAATGATTTTGAGGAACTGAAAAGTGAATTAATTGAAATAACTATCTAATTAACATTCATTCAAGAATTTTTTAAATTTTTTAGCCTTGTGATTGGCAAAATGAAACACATAAATCAAATAGCATAAAAAGTTACTCTATAGAGGTTGAGTTTAAAAAGAGCATTCTAATCAAGTGTGGGTAAATGAAGATTAGATTAGGGAGTGACTGTTGAGAGTTAAATATTAATGAGAAGGAGAAGTGCGCTAAAGTGTACCACATACTTGTTTTCTTCAAAATTTATTTTATGTGCCTTATATTTATCATTTCACTTAGCAGTGTTGTGGGAATATAGGTATTTTATAAGAAGTTATATTTTGGAAAGGGAAAAAAGGACTGGAAAATTTACAATCTAACGTGTTTTGCAGGTAAATAGACGTAAGGTAAAAAGACAATTGTGATTGACATAGTAGATGCTCAGTAAGTACTTGTTGGAAATGAATATGATGGGTTAATTGGGGCAGGAGAACGATCTGCAGATTCGATTCTCCGAATCATTCAGTTATGAATAAACACCTTGAACATTGTTGATGATAGTAATATCAGTTACCAAAGAGCAGCACTCTATTACAGTTCCTAGACAATGCCATGCTTTAAGGAAATAAAGAAAAACACTTGGGAAACAGAATAAGATAATAATTGTTAAGAGGGGTTTGCTCGGCCTAGTTTTACTATTGTCCTGCCTAATAATGTTTGACATGACTGAGTCAGGTGTATTGCAAGGGCAGTTTACACTCAAAGCTTAGTACTGTAATCACATTCTTTCAAAGTCCATCTGATATATATGTAATAATAGCCATAATTGTACTTTGCCACTTGGTCCTTAAGCAACAGGAGTCACGTGATCACAAAAATGGATATCTGAACCATTATTCATTTTATGCAGACTGGGCTGGGTTAATGGAGGTGGATGGGGAAGGGACTGGGAGGAGGTGGACAGGAAAGAGGTTGGGTCTGTGAGGGAGATTGAGCAGTGCAGGAAGTTCTGCTGAGAGCGCTAGAAGACTCCCATGGCATCTGGAGTGCTGCATGTGACTACCTCCTGCTGCAAGGATTGCCTATGGTCAGGGGTTTTGGGAAATTCTGGCTAATGGGCTTATTCCCACATGCAGGAACTCAAAGCAGCATAAATAATGCATCCTCCCTGATGAGTGAAAACTCGACAGATGGCTTGGTTCTTAGTTTCTGACCAAGGACTGCTGGTGGACAAATAAAGCAGAAAGAACGGTGACTAATATCTAACTTTCTCAGAAGAAGAACTGGGTAGTCACAAAATTTCCCCTCCTCTTCCTCCTTTCCTTCCAGAGTTGTGTTTTACTTAAAGGGGACATCTGTATGTAAAATTAAGGCCTGTTCCCCGGACTTTAAATTCAACAGGGAGAGAGAAAGAGAGCGTAAGGGTGTTAAGAACAGAAGGGTAAGGGCACCTGGGTGGCTCAGTGAGTTAAAGCCTCTGCCTTAGGCTCAGGTCATGATCCCAGGGTCCTGGGATCGAGCTTCCTCCTCTCTCTCTGCCTTCCTCTCTGCCTACTTGTGATCTCTATCTGTCAAATAAATAAATAAAATCTTAAAAAAAAAAAACAGAGGGGTAGCTTTGGGGAATTCAATGAAATGTCTGATGGTGTGAATGTGCTCATACTGCTAAGATGCTGGAAAGGAAGCCATCATTCACATTTTATTCGTTCATTCAGTGAGCATTTATTGAGCCATCTAGTATTCTCTCCAAGCCATTTTATAGATATAATGCAATTCCAAGGACACTAAATGTCAACTCAGGTCAGAAACCAAAAAGGCATTCTTTGTACTTGCAGTAAGACTGCCCCTTCTTAGGTGTCTTTGCTTCCATCTGTAGGGTCAGGAGGATGCCCTGGAAACCCACTACTCCCTGATCACACCCTGCCACCTTATCTGTCTTGAGCCCACTAAAATTAATCTCATATTAAAACTCTAAGTAGCTGTACTTCTCAGTCCCATCTAATTCCTACACTGTTCGTATCACCTTTTTTATTCCTTTCCCTCACTTTTCCGTGACTTCTGAAATCTTTAACATCATTTCCTTTGGAACTTGTGATCTATCATCAATAAACTATTCTATACCTTTAACCTTCTCTGAAAGTTCCCTTTACTTCCTTGTTCTAATCAAAACCTGGCTCTCTCCTGAGCCTACTATTACACTATCAAGTTGTAAGACATTACCTGGATTGGGGTTGCAGTGGGAGTAGGTGTCCTCCCTGTTCCGTTATCACTTTCAGAGTGTTCTCACTCCCTCTTTCCTAAAAAAATACTCAGATGTGGGGATGCCTGGGTGGCTCAGTGGGTTAAGCAGCTGCCTTCAGCTCAGGTCATGATCCCGGGATCCTGGGATTGAGAACTGAATCAGGGTCCCTGCTTAGCAAGGAGCCGGTTTCTCCCTCTCACTCTGCCCGTTGTTCCCCTTGCTTGTGCTTGCTTGCTCTCTGTCAAATAAATAAAATATTTAAAAAGATTCTCAGGTATGAGTTTCATATCATTAGATTGTCTTCACTTATCTCCATTTTGCATCTGTCTACTGGCTCTCTGGGTTACTCTGATTTCTTGGTTATATTTCCTGTTATTTATTTATTTCCTGTTATTTTATTTCCTTTTATTTATTCCTCTGCATGCGACTTGTGTTTTAGTTCTTGGTAATGTGAAGCGCACGGGTGATCCCTCCAACACTCTGGTTACTTAGTTCCTTCGCATCTCTCTTCCAATAATCTCGACTTCTGTCCTGCCTTAGCACCCCATGTCTATTATTATATCTATATATAGATATCATATAGTATATATTTAATATATACTATATTGATATAGATATAAATTGATATATATTAATATATAGTATAATATATAGTATTTATATATATATAATATATACTATATATTATATCCTAGACTTTTTCTTTTTTTTTTTTTTTTTTTTTAAGATTTTATTTATTTACTTGACAGAGAGAAATCACAAGTAGATGGAGAGGCAGGCAGAGAAAGAGAGAGGGAAGCAGGCTCCTTGCTGAGCAGAGAGCCCGATGCGGGACTCAATCCCAGGACCCTGAGATCATGACCTGAGCCGAAGGCAGCAGCTTAACCCACTGAGCCACCCAGGCGCCCTATCCTAGACTTTTTCATTACAGCAATTGCAACAGCATATTCTTCTCGGGTAACCACTTTTCTAACTCCTCTCTTTATCCTATAACTCTAACAAGGCTCGGGTCAAACCAGAACCGACAGTCCATTGACCCTACCGTTTTTTAGCCATCTCCCCGCTTCCTGTTGACCACTTTTCCCTCCTTACCCAGTACAAATTCCATAGACAAGCACTGTAATCACTCTCTTGTATTCATCTGCAAATCCCATGTCCCTCTCTCTTACTTGATCATACTGTCTTAACAGAAGCACAACCTGGTTAACCCAGCTATTGCTTACTTTTGGTTTCATTTTAAATCTACAATCATTTTTTAAAAGATTTTATTTATTTATTTGGGAAAAGGAGAAGCAGGCTCCCCGCCGAGCAGAGAGCCTGATGCAGGGCTCGATCCCAAGGTCCTGGGATCACAACCTGAGCCTAAGACAGATACTTAACAGAGTGAGCCACCCAGGTGTCCCTAAATCTATGATCATTAACTTCATTGGGCCTTTAGTGATTTCTGAGAAATGTCCTGTATTCTCCCAGTCCATTCACTCTCTTACACAACAATTGATTACCTTCAAACCCCCAGCATCTCCTCTCACATCATCAGTCAAGTCAAGTACAGCTTTTGGATGAATAGCATGGGCTCCCCTTAAAGACCAATCTCATCATCTCTTGTCTATTAAGATGCACCACTTGCAGTTCTTCCCTCTCTTTCCTACACTGTCATTTTTCCCTCCCTCTCTTCAAGGTCATTCCCATGAGCATACAAACATTCCATTTTGTTCTCTCAACTTTACTTCAATCTGGAAACGCTTATATATACATATATTTTTAAAGTAGGCTCATGCCCAGCGTGGAGCCCAACGCAGGGCTTGAAATTACTACCCTGAGATTAAGACCTGAGCTGAGATCAAGGGTCAGACACTTAACAGACTGAATAACCCAGGGACCCCTAGAAAGGTTTATTGAGCATTTAGCATTTGCATCTACCAGGGCTGGAGGAATGGAAAAAAGAAAAAAAAAAAAAAAGAATCATTGCATACTACCCCTACAGACCAAAGTTAGAACTTGCTAAGAAAGATTTTAGAATTAAAGACTGTAGATATAATGAGTTACTGTACTTTAATATTACCTGTAAATTTCCATAATACCAGCTTTCTATTGCTCAGGTAACATATGTAATAGAAGTCATTTTGCTCAGAACAGGCTATTTTATGAGACTTCCCACATTTTCTCTCACTAGAAGTGATAAGTTTGAACTCTGTTCAGAGTTCTTATGTATAGTATTGGGCAATTTTCCTTACAAACAACAGATAAGACATTGCTCCATAAATAAGGCCACAATTTATTGAATATCAGTAAACGGACGATTACCAGGTTCTCAGTTGAGTGTTTTCATCCAATTATCCGTTTAATCCTCACAGCAATCCTGTGAGGCAGGTAGACTTCCAGGAAGACAACTGAGCAACAAAAAGATTTTTTTTGTGTGTTTTTAATAAAGGCCCTCCCAATGAGTTTTATAAAATTTTAATTTTAATTAGGGTAACATACAAATTCTTTGAATAGTCAAACACAAGAAAAAGTATGCATGCAGATGGTCTGAGCTAAATAAATCATGTGCACTTGAGAATGAACTCCGTCTTATGAAAGAGAACACGTCAATGACTACAGTGGGTTTATTGTGTGAGTGGTTTCTGCAGGACACCAGAAACCCCAGGCAATGACAGGACAATTTAGCCAACAGACAACTGGTCGCTTTAGGGGTATGGAGGGAGGAGGGCATGGATGAGGAAGGGAGAGGGAGTGCCCACTCACTGTCAGCTACAATATGCTTTCTAAATTAGGGAGTTTAGCTTTTTCTCCTCTCAATTTTATATGAAAAGTGTTTTTGAACCTGTAACAAAGTGGAAAGAAGAGTCCGATGAATGACTGTATACTGTTAAGGTAGGTTCCAAAATGAACATTTTGCCATATTTGCTTCTCTTCAAATATTTATATTTTTTCTTTATTTTAGAAGTAAGTTAGTTGCAGACATCCTGAGTCTTCGGCAGGTAGTGCTCAGGAATAAGACTAGTCTACATAATAACAGCCAAATAATCATACTTGATAAATTTAACCTGAATCCATTATTATCTACTATGTGGTTTATTTTCAAATTCTCCCATTGTTCCAATATTATTGAGCACAAATCATTTTAAACGCTGCTTCAGAACCCAATCACAGATCCTACACTGCATTTAATTTTTTTTTTTAATTTAAAAATTTTTTTTTATAAACATATACTTTATTAGTCCCAAGGGTACTGCATTTAGTTGTTAAGTCTTCTGAGTTTCTTTTATTTTTTTTTTAAGATTTTATTTATTTATTTGACAGACAGAAATCACAAGCAGGCAGAGAGAGTGGGGGAAGCAGGCTCCCTGCCGAGCAGAAAGCCCGATGCAGGGCTCGATCCCAGGACCCTGGGATCATGACCTGAGCTGAAGGCAGAGGCTTTAACCCATTGAGCCACCCGGGTGTCCCATGAGTTTCCCTTAATCTAGAACCCTTTCTCAGCCTTTCTTGTCTTTCATGACATTGACCTCACAGAAGAGTCTAAGCTAGTTGTTTTGCTGACTGTTTCTCAATTTGGATTACTCTCATTTTTTTCTCTTATGAGTAGATTCGCAATAAACATTTTTTGACGGTAGCACTGCATAGATAATAAGATGAATTTTAACACACATTAAGATTTTCTTAATAAATGTATTATCTATAACTATGTTTTGCTTCAGTGATCTATATGTACATTTTAAATATTTCTTTTCTTTGCTTATGATGTGATTTTGCTTAAATTTTAAATGAGATGAGATGCACTCTACTGTCATGAATAGGAATTTCTTTGCAGATTAGCAAATTACGTATTTTTAGTGAAATATTTTAGACCTTTATATATATATATTTTAAAGTAAGTTCTACACACAACATGGGGCTTGAATTCACAATTCTGAGACCAAGAGTCACATGCTCTATAGACTGAGCCAGCCAGGTGCCCCCTTGACAAATTTTAAAATTAAGAATGAATGAAGCAGAGATGCCTGGGTCCTTCAGTCAGTTAAACATGTGCCTTAGGCTTAGGTCATGATCCCAGGGTTCTGGGATTGAGTCCTGCATCAGATTCTTTGCTCAACGGGGAGCCTGTGTCTCTCCCTGCCTGCCACTCCCCCCGCTTGTGCTCACTATCTCTCTCTCTCTCTGACAAATAAATAAATAAAATCTCATATAGAAAAAGATGAATGCAACATAAAATGTGTGAATGTAATTGGTTTAAAATATTTATATGCTACTAATGAATCATTGAACACTACATCAAAAACTCATGATGTTCTATCTGTTGGCTATTGAATTTAAATTAAAAAGCATTTATGTATTTACTGTGTACAAGACTAATAAATGCGCAATACTATTTTGTCCTAGTGATAATGAAGTTCCAGTAATATGAACCCTTTATAGAAGTCTTTTTTTTTTTTAAGATTTTATTTATTTATTTGACAGAGATCACAAGTAGGCAGAGAGGCAGGCAGAGAGGGGTGGGGGTCGGGGGTGTGGGAAGCAGACTCCCCGCTGAACAGAGAGCCAAATTCGGGGCTTGATCCCAGGACCCTGGGAAGGCAGAGGCTTAATCCACTGAGCCACCTAGGCGCCCCCATTATAGAAGTCTTAATAAGACTTTGCTACAATGTGGAGTCAAACTAACAAGGTGTTTGATAGGAAATGCCATAATAATGAGTTGTAGAAATAGGAAATAGAGAAAAATTACTGAAATAGCTCAATATTTGTTTACAAAAATTTAACATGTGCTCTGCAATAATAATGGTTGTTGTTTATCATCTTTCACATGTATCTCCTATAATTAGCACACAACCTGCAGAGGGAGATGTAATTATTTACGTCTTGTAAGTTAGAAACAAAACAACTTTTAGTCATCACACTAAGGCCTTTCAGTTTTATCATCTACAAAAATACTTTGCCTTACAGGATGCTTAAGTGATGATCACTTCCATCTCTCTGTTATAGTCCTCCTGGAAAGAGACTGACTCCCCTTGCCACCGTTCCAGAAAGTTCTCTTAAGGAAAGGAAGTAGGAGATTCTAGAGGCTAACTCATCCAACTTCCCTCTGGCCTTCCTCCTCCTAACTGCAACCTAGATCTGAAGCTCCTTTCCTTTCCAAGCTACCTTTTGAAGTGTCAGTCAGATGTTGTGCTCCTGCTGGAGAAATGAATATTTCCCCAGGATCCTGATGTACCTTATCTGTAGTAAATTTTGCAAAGCAGATCATCTAAGCTAGGGTAATTAAGCACAATTTGTTTTCAACCATTACTTTGGTTTTAATAGAACATTGACCATAGTTTCTCCTTAGCCATGAATTTAGTTTTTCTGTGGCAAGAATACCCACTATTAACATTATTAATTAATATTATTCTGGAATTACCAGTTGACACAGACATAACCCTTAGGAAGGAGAAGTAAATTTTCATTATCTACAGATACTATGATTAGGTATTGGTGAAATCTATAAAATCAACAAATAGTTATTGAAAATGAAATCTTAGATAAACATATATATGTATTTCAAGATTTTATTTCTTTGACACAGAGAAAGCACAAGCAAGGGTAGCAGCAGGCAGAGGGAGAGGGAGAAGCAGGCTGCCGGCTCAGCAGGGAGTCGGATACGGGGCTCCAGGACCCTGAGAACATGACCTGAGCCCAAAGCAGCTGCTTACTGACTGAGCCACCCAGGTGCCCAAGAGATGAACGTATATTTTAAAATACCCTTCCAATAAATCAGTAAAGTCAAGTAAGAAAACAGAACAGAAAAAATTTCATTCAGAATAGCAATAAAAAACATAAAATAACTAGGAATACCCATAGTATGAGATGTAAGGTAAACAAACCATATTGCTTTACATCAAAAAGTATGTAATAAGGCTAGCCTGTACTGTTGTTGTGATGCAAAACAGAAAGATCACTAAAACAGAATCGGAAACCTAGTATTCGAGAAAGGATTAATACATGATAAAAGAAGTGTCACAAATCAATGGACAAGGGATATTATTTTTACTGGTGCTCTAACTGTGGACTGACATTGAAAAATAATCAGTCTTGTTTCTAACCCATCACTATAAACCAAAATACACTTGGCATGGTTTAGAATTAGATGTAAAAATTAAAAAAAAAAAGAAGAAGGGGCACCTGGGTGGCTCAGTTGGTTAAGCATCTGCCTTGGGCTCAGGTCATGATCCTGGAGTTGGGGGATGGAGCCCCCCAGTACATCTGGCACCCTGCTCAGCGGGGAGTCTGCTTCTCCCCCTGCCCATTATACCCCCCATGCTCTCTCTCTCTTTCTCTCTCTCCCCCTTCAGTTAAATAAATGAATCTTCAAAAAAGTTTTTAAAAAGAGTACTACTTATGCAAAGTGGCACCTGGGGGACACATCCTCTTGGTGGCCATGTTATTGTTACCAGTGGAGAATAGTACAAAGGAACTCATTGTGGAGAGTAGAACACAGTAATCCAAGGGCCTGCAAGCTAAGGGAATTGTCATATAGGTGGCTCCTCAGAAATGACTTCTTGGGAGAGCTGGCCCTTGGATGAGGTGTCACGCTGGGGTGCTTGAAGAGGAGGGGACAACCAAGCAGGGGCACTCTAGCAAAATTACAGTGATAAAAAAAAAAGCTAGGCACTGGGGAAACAGTGATGCCCCAGAAAGGGGATGGGAGCTCTGGGAGGATGAAGATTTGCATCTGCTTTGTTTGCTGCTGACCCCCCCGACAGGACCCTGGCTCTTGAGAATGTCTGTGTTGGGGAGGAGGCAGCTTCCAGGCCAGGAGATTGACACTGTATGTCGGGATCTGAGACAATGAGAAGCTTCTGAGCGGGGGAGGGGGGCGGGGCACAGGTGAATGGAGTAAAAAGAGCTAAAACATAGGGGAATCTGCTCTGTGAAGGTATTTGTCAGTCTAAAAGCAATGAACTAAACCAAGAAAGAAAAGGTGAAGAGATTTTTTTTTTTAAAGAGAGTTCTCGAAAGATCTGTGTTTTGGAAAGTGTATAAATCAAATAAAAAGTAAATGGAAAAATAAGACAAGGGATCAGATCAGTACACTGAAGAGATCCTAAAAGATGGGAGGATTTATCAAGAAGTGGGACAGGGAGGGCGCCTGGGTGGCTCAGTGGTTAAGCCGCTGCCTTCGGCTCAGGTCATGATCTCAGGGTCCTGGGATCGAGTCCCACATCGGGCTCTCTGCTCAGCAGGGGGCCTGCTTCCCTTCCTCTCTCTCTGTGATCTCTTCCCTTCCTCTCTCCTACTGTGATTTCTCTCTGTCAAATAAATAAATAAAATCTTAAAAAAAAAAAAAAAGTGGGACAGGGAAATGCAGCTTTTTACAAAAGAACAATAACAAGTTACTAATTAGCATTGGAAAAAAATTCCATTTTCTTGATCATAAAAACAAATTTAAAATGTATCCCTCTTTTTAAATTTAACTAGTACATGTTAATAAGGATGGTCAGCTGTTGAGGAAAGTAATCCACTAACATATTCAGAGGGGTTTAGTTTGTTCACATCTCTTCATTCCTAGGATCTGGTAGAGTCCTAACTACACATAACAAAATGCTATATTAAGGACATCAGAAATGCTGGCAAAACTTTTGTGCAGACTTTCTTCTCAGTGTTTAGATAATAAAAAAAAAAAAACAGGAAAAAAAACCTATTTAATAATATGGGAAATATTGTTATTCACATAGCAATAATAAATATAAATACAGAAATATATAAATATGAAGAGAAATAATAGTAAAATATCATCCACACAATAAAAGAATAATAAAAATGTTTTCAAACAATTTTAGTGATTTGGAAAGATGTTATATTGTAATACAAAAATAAAAGCAAGATGCAAATTTTTAAAAACTGACTGATGCCAAGGTATATGCTAAACTCCAGGGTAGGTGTGTTTATGTATACCTGTGTGTATTTGTTATGAAAAAAGAGAAGAATAAACTTAAATTTATGTCTTTGTATGACTCGTTTTTTGCTCTTTTCCCTGGTAGTCTTTTATGTCCTGAATAGAGCTCTGAGGATAGTCTTATTTTTCTTGTTTATCATTTTATTTTTGAATAAAAATAAAAAGTATCAATTTGGTGTAATATAAACTGTTATACCAACAGCCAAGATGGCTAAGAAAGAAAGCTGCTGTTTACATTCTCTTTCTTAATAAGTGTTATGTTTGCTTTGGCTAAATTGCCACTTTGGCAAATGACCATTTTTTTTTTTTTACACTTGTCCGTGTAAAAGTGATGTATAAGTCTAAAGAAGGAAGGACATAGTGTTAACTTCTAATTTTTTAGTCAAATTCTGAAATGAACATTGTAACGATTATGCATTTTTTAGTTTATTATATAAATATCTTCATTTTTTATTTTTTAAAGGTTTTCATGTATCTAGTAGACAGAGAGAGAGAGAGAGAGATGGCGAGAGAGGGAACACAAGCAGGGGGAGCGGTGAGAGGGAGAAGCAGGCTTCCAGCCAATCAGGGAGCCCGATGTGGGGACTGATCCCAGGACACCAGAATCAGGACCTGAGCCAAAGGCAGACGCCCAACGACTGACCCACCCAGGCGCCCCTATAAAAATCTTTAAAATAAACTGTGGTTGAATCTGTTATATTAAAGTAAACACTGAAGGCAGGAAATCCAGTGAACTCTCTTATCCTTAGCGCTTTGCTGTCAAAATGCCTTCATAATAGGAGTATATTTAGTAATTTTAGATAAAAATTCATCTTCACCCAGTGTCTGATCTCCATTTCAGCATGATCCTCTACACCTGATGTGTAGGAACAACCAGATTTTTAGGATAAAAAAAATGGAGCTCGTGAAGAAATTTGCTTGAATACTACTACTCAAAGACTTCTCCAAATATCTGGCTGAGCAGTCTGACGGTCTGGAGAGAAGGGGACTTCTGGCCCCAAGTGCATGCCCGAGGGATCAGAGAAAACCAGAGTCTAACAAGTACTGCAAATGCTATGATTCACTCACTTATTTAATTTGACAATTGAAAACTGTGATAAGAGGCAGGCAAAATGTGGTGTCAAATTCAAAACAAAGTGTGGTGATCTGCCTTGTTTTCAACTTGTTGCTATCTGATGAAAACACTTTTCCACAAGCACCACTGATGAGCAGATGGTGCTAATAAGACCAATTAAGTGTTAAGCTTCTGGAAATGTTTTTTGTTGAGTGACATCTTCAGACTGTTTTCTGCTAACATACATCTTAAGCCATGTGTTTCTGAGGTGCAATTGCGTTAACACTTATGGTCACTGGAATTTTCATTTTCAAGAATATGGACTCAGAGGGGACAAAAACAACCTGTCAAACCCCCCAAAACCCCAAAACCCTCTGGCTCGTTTCCAAAGACAGTATGTGGAGTTGAGTGATGAGATTCTAACCCTATTGGGACTCTGGAGGGGGGCTTAGTCTAGGTTACTGGTTTCCAGTAATTGGTACATAAAGAAATTTTCTCTAGTCTGCAGTGAAGAAAAGAAATATAAAGAACCCCCCAAAAGTAATGGATTTGGGGAGTACTTTTCCCTTTCCCCTCTTAACTGCTACTTGTTTTTCCTTGTAATTTGGAAGTCATTGATCCTATTCTTTTATTGATTTTATATACAGCCTATATTTCATTTGGATGACAGTAAACAGAATTAATCACAATACATTGTCATCATTGATCCATAAATGATCTTTATTTTCTTTATTTTACTTTTAATTTATATATTTATATATTTAATTTAATTTATTTATCTGGAGAGACAGAGAGAGTGCAAGCCAGCTGAGGGAGTGGGTGGGGGCGGGCAGAGCAGAGGGACAGAGAATGTGTGGCTTGATGCCACAACCGCTATGATCCCATGATCATAACCTGAGCTTAAATCAAGAGTTGGACATTTAACCACCTGAGCTATTCAAGCACCCTTTAATTTTATATTTTTAGTTTACTTTTACTTCCCACACCTCCCCACAAAAAGCTATGAGGGATAGTCCGCCAAGCCAAGATCCAAAGTACTACCAAGAATTTACATCTACCTAAAGACTCTTCCCTTATTCCAGTTCCCTGCCAATCTCCCTTCCCCAGGTATACGCTGTCTTCTTTCTGTATGTGTGCATCTCCAAACTTCTCCTTTTTATAAGGACACTAGTCATACTAGATTGAGGCCCTCTGTAATGACCTCATTTTAACTTGATTAAAATCTGGAAAGACTCTATCCCCAAATAAGTTCACATTCTGAGGTACTAGAGGTTGGGACTTCAACATTTAAATTTGGATAGAAGCAATTCAAACCATAACAACAGAGAACTTACTTTTCATTACTATCAAGTTAACAGTGAGCCCCCTTGAAAGAGTTCACAGAGGACTTAATTCAAGTCCCTTCTCAGAAAGGAAAATGAGAGGAGGGATAAAAATGAATAATGGGGGATAAAAAAAGAAGTTTAGTAGTGGACATCTATCATTTGCCTGCCCAGAATTTTTCTCTTCTTCTTTTGGTAACATCACCTTGCTTTTGCCCTGTGTGTGGTTGGACCCACAGACTGAAGCAGAGTACTCCATCCTACCACGCTGAATTTTTGGTGATGGCTACCTGACCTTTCATGAGCCCATCTTAACATCTGAGAATGAGCTCTTTGGCTTTTTAGAGAATGGGGTGCTCTGTCTCCTGGGGCTGCTGGTAGCCAACTTGGACACCTCTTGAAAAGAACCTAAGTCAACCTGGGAGAAAATAGAACTGAAAGATTGGAGCAAGGCAGAATTCAGGCGTTATCTTGAATTCTTAGATTTGGCTGGGCCTGAAGTTCACTCTTTGAACTTCCAAGTCTAATGAGGGGATAAATTTCCTTTTTGCTTTATGTTGGGCTCTTGTTATTTGTAACTAAGAGTCTTAATAGATGCTCATTCGGTTTTTGAGGAAAAATAGTGGGAAACAGACATTTATAGAAGTGAGGTAACTTGACACACATTTCAGGTGAGCACATAAATGACAGGAAGGTTCTAAGTCTTCCTAAAATGAGGTAATATATTATCTCCCTCCTTTTTTTTTCTTTTGTTGACTACCTAAGAGCCTCACTTTTTGACCCCTTTTGGATTATGGGGTTTTTGTTTTATTAAATGTGCTTTCATATACTTATCATTTCTTCCTCTCCCAAAATAACCCAGTGAGAAAGAAAACACCCTTTATATTGTCTATAAATGGCTTGGTCTGAGCGTCATTGATGAGCTTTAATTCCTGTGTACTTAATAAATATTTTATTATTAAGACACACTCAGAAATTCCATATTTATTTATGGAAGTGTATTAATCTGTAGGTAGTTGCCAATTTATTAGCAGTTTGTAGCCTTGAGATTTGTAAAAAAAAAAAAACAAAAAACCCAAATGACTGGAGTTTAGAATATATATTCCCACAGGAATAACGTTACAAAATGTGGTTACAAACTAGCAAACAAGTCTTTTAAACATAACGCAACTATGGAACATAGTTATTTTCATTAACATGGAAATAGAATACAAACACATTGCAGAATCGTCTGAGTGCTGAATCTTTCTGGATTTTTACAATTAATTTTCTTTCTTTCTTTTTTTTTTTTTTTACAATTGCCTTACTTGATATAATTTGATAAAAAATTTTTTTAAGATTTTATTTATTTATTTTGACACAGAGACAGAGAGAGGTCACAAGTAGGCAGAGAGGCAGGCAGGCAGAGAGAGAGAGAGAGAGAGAGGAGGAAGCAGGCTCCCCACTGAGCAGAGACCCCGATGTGGGGCTCGATCCCAGAATCCTGGGATCATGACCTGAGCTGAAGGCAGAGGCTTTAACCCACTGAGCCACCCAGGCGTCCCCTTGGTAAAATTATTTAACAACTTACTTCTTAAAAAAGATTATTTAAGAGAAAGAGAGAGCAGGGGGAGGACCATAGTGGGAAGGAGAGAGACACGCAGACACTGACTGCCAAGGCCCACCTGGGGCTTGATCTCATGACCCTGAGATCATGCCCTGAATCAAAACCAAGAATCAGACACTTGGCAGACTGAGCCACCCAGGCACCCCTAGCAGCTCATCTTTTAAACATTTGACTTAATTTTCACAGAATCAGAGCCTAATTTCCTTGCACTTGTATTTCTCATTTTATGAAATATATGCATTATAAAATTATAATAATCAGTACAATGGACATCAACAGACTTGAGGATAAATAGCTCCTTCTTGGGTAGCACGAAACTCCCTGTAGAACAGGTTTCCTAACCTTGAGCATTCGGAGCCTTTGGACTATCAGGCAAATATGTTTTACCTTTAAGCTCTCGTTTAGAGAATTCATCTGGAATACTTTAATTTTGTATTCCATGTATTTTGTGCAAAAGGTAAATTCAAAAGAAAAGATCATATAATCACAGAAAAGTAATTTTTAAGTAAAATGCACAGAATAAGAAGATAAAGCAACATGCCAGAATAAGTGATGTACTTGAATTATAACTGTGAAAGACGTAAGTATTACATTAGTGAAATATTAACCACATCAGCATTTTGGGAAGGTTTATATGATCACGGGGAAATAATAGTCAAAATTCCAGACCCAAATTCTTGATACAGAAAGAATAACTTTCATAAAGCAATGATTATGTCCCCATGACTATTTCAGGTAAGTCATAAAAACAAAAACATGCTTTTTATATTGCTTCTCAGTTCTTCCACTTCATCTAGTTTCACATTTTCTGCACCAGTTTATGGCTACATTTGTATTTTCTACTGTTACATTTTCTATGGCAGGTTATATGGCAGGGTTTTATCTTTGGAATTTCCTGTGGAATTACACAAAAGAAAAATGGCAGATCTTGCATCAGTAGCTAATTTATCATTTTTATCAACCTCTGAGGGTGTTCCTAGGAAATATAATTATGCACTTAGACTATGAATTTACTATATGGGATATGATTACAGAAGAGAACTAACTACCCATGGCAATTTCTTGGAAGATTGCGTGCCCTAAAATGTGTAAAACTGGTAAAATAAATATTTATTAGGCATGTGTAATTTCCACAGCTGTATTAGTGAGTATAAAATACACATTGGTTCAGTGACTAATGTTGCTATCTCTTCCTACTGTAACTGCACAATTACTTATTCTAATAGCCCAGAGTATGTTCACATGAAGAGATAAACAAGAAAAGTTGGAATCCTTTTATCTATATTCTAACTGCTCTTCCAGAAAACTATGCCACTCAATATTGAATAAAACGGAAATCTTCAGTTGTTTTTGTTTTGTCTAACTTCCTACCTAATTAAATCCTTGGTAACATGTAGATAAAACATATACCTAATTGAATCCTTGGTAACATGTAGATAAAACATACCTAGATTAGAATTTTTTATCTAGGTGTATTACTTTTTAAAACTCTTTTCTTTTGGGGCGCCTGGGTGGCTCAGTGGGTTAAAGTCTCTGCCTTCGGCTCGGGTCATGATCCCAGCGTCCTGGGATCGAGCCCCACATTGGGCTCTCTGCTCAGCAGGGAGCCTGCTTCCTCCTCTCTCTCTGCCTGCCTCTCTGCTTACTTGTGGTCTCTGTCTGTCAAATAAATAAATAAAATCTTTAAAAAAAATAAAAAAAATAAAACTCTTTTCTTTTATTGTGGTAAAATGTACATAACATAAAAGTCATCATTTTAACTATTTTGAAGTGCAAATTTGGTGGCATTATGTATATTCACAATGTTGTTCAACCTCCACTGCTATCCATGTCCAGAACCTTTTCATCATTCCTAACAGAAACTTTCTATCCATTCAAATAATAACTCCCCATTTCCTCATGTTCCTAGCCCCTGATTACCTCTATTATCCTTACCATCTCTATGAACGTGCCTATTTTAAGTACCTCCTATAAGAGAAATCATATGCTATTTGTCCTTGTGTGTCTGGCTTATTTCACTTAGCATAATCCTTTGTGGGTTCATTCGTGTTATAACATGTATCAGAATTTCATTCCTTTTTAAGGCTGAATAATATGCCATTATTTATTAATGGAATATATTCCAGTATATTTAATATTCTGTATATTAAATATATGAGTAGATAAAAATAAGTATATGTAATATTAAATATTAATAATTTAATGTATTTAATATAATATAAATATACAAAATAAACACATACACCATTGTGTTTACTCATTCATCTGTTAGTGAACAGTTGAGTTGTTTCTACCTTTCAGCTGTTGTGAACAATGCTACTATTAACATTGGTGTGGAAAAATCTGTGTGAGTGCCTGCTTTCAATTCTCTCATTTACATATCTGGGAATAGAATTGCTAGGTCATATGGTAATTCTGTTTAACTTTCGAAAAATCATCATACCATTTTCCACAGTGGCTGCACAATTTAAAATTCCTGTCAGGAGGGTGCCTGGGTGGCTCAGTTGGTTAAGCGTCGGTCTGCCTTCGGCTCGGATCACGATCCCAGCTTCTGGGATGGAGCCCAGCATCAGGCTCCGCACTCATGGGGAGCCTGCTTCTCCCTCACCTCCTTCGTCATGTTCTCTCTTGCTATCTCTCTCTCTCAAATAAATAAATAAAATCTTTAAAATAAATAAATATTCCTATCAGGAATGCACAAGTTTCAAATTTCTCCGTATCCTTTGCCAACACTTGTTATTTTCCATTTTTAAATATTTAAATGGGTGAGCAGCATCTCACTGTGGCTTTGATTTGAATATCCCTCATGACTAGTGATGTTGAGCATTTTTTTGTGTGTGTGTTGGCCGTTTGTAGATCTCCAGCTAACGCAGTTTGCTTGGCTGGGTTAGAGGATAGAGGGGACTCAGGTCTTCAAGCTGAGAGGTCTGAGCCGTGATCAGCCACTGAGCTACGATTGCTACAACCACCTGTTCATCATTATTTCTAGGCGTGGAGACACCAAAAGATGCCCTCATGGATCCTTTGAGTTATAAACATAATCCTGCCTAGCTTCTCATGGTAATCAGGGTTTATTTTCTCTAACAACAGAGCATCTTCTTTCTTTGACTTGGTCCACTGGCATGAGGAGCCCAAAGAGACAGGTGGGGAGGCACCTGGGTGGCTCAGTCTGTTAAGCATCTGCCCTAGGCTCAGGTCATGATCCTGGGGTCCTGGGATGGAGCCTCGGGATGGAGCTTCCCGGAACAGGGAGTCTGCTTCTTCCTTTGCTGCTCCCCCCTGGTTGGGTGCTCTCTCTTTCTCATAAATAAATAAATAAAATCTTTAAATAAAGAGAGATGGGTTGGTAGTCAGAATTTCTAGTTTGGTGAAATTCTTACTGTGTTTCCTGGTAAAAGGGTTCTCTTGAGAATGAGAATTTAATCTGGCAAAATCTAGAGTTTCAGAGAAGCAAGCACAGAATTCTGAAACTGTGTCACTGATAATGATGGTGAAAGAGATTAATCTCACTTCTTGTTTTCTGGATCTATGTATTCCAACCATGGGGGAAGGTAGTACCATTTACAGATCACTGATTTAAAACTTTCACTACATTTTGGGGATTGTGCTCTCCCCCACCCTCCTTCCCAGAATGTTGTCCTTGAATTGGAGAGTTACTTCAGCCTATAAAAGTTTATTCAAGCATCTAATAAGCTAGATGCTTTGGAGTCAAGAGGTATGTGAGAAAACCAGTATATCTCGTGCTCATGTGCTCTCTGACACACCCCTTTGGCCATAAGATGGGTCCCTTTATTAGAGGTAATGGGTCACTTGCTGTGCTGATAGAGCAGTCATTCTAGAAGCCTCTGAAACTGTCGCACCCTCCCAGCTCAGCCAACATAGTAAATCAGAAGTAATACCATAGTCCAGAGAAAATGCAGTGTCTAGTACCTCCCATGATACTTAAAGAATTCAGGACTAGACATCTCCATAATATCCCTGTGCAACCCACTTGTTCAGGTCCTCCAAGAACTGTCAAGCGACCACCACGATCATTACCACCATTAAATACCATAGCTACCGCATATTCCAACACTTGGCTTTGGCCCACATCTCAGTCTTTTCACAACGCAAGAGTCTCAGCCATTGCAGTGGGGCCTTCTTGCTGTCTGTGATCGATCCAGTTGCCAAATCCCATCTTATGTTCCTGTTTTCTAGGGCTCCCAGAAAGCAGACCCAGTGGTCTGGGTTTAGTGTCTTAGATCATGTTTCCTCGGAAATGTGCTCTGATGTGGGTACTGAAATGCAGGGGGTTTACTGGGGAGTGTTCTCGAGAACACCACCGGTGAGGGAGTAAGGAAGGCAGGCGCGAGCAGGGGGAGAAGTTCAGACTGGGGTGCAGTTATAACACAAAGGGTTCGGCAGGTCGGTGGAAACCTCTGACGCTAATTCCCCTTCAGAGACGTCTCAAATAAAGGCAAGGCTACTTTGTTTCCATTCTTGGGTTAGATTGTGGGAGGGGCTGTCCTCTGCGAAAAGCCCCTCCCTCTGACCACTGGCCACACCCCGAAAGGTGCTCCGCTGTGAAGCTCCAGCCGTTGCCAGCCCCAGCGGGGGGCAGAGAATGGTGGGGGCCCAGGGCAGATCTGGAGGGTGTGCTGCTCTTAGTGCACTTAACGCAAAAGCAGAGTTCAGGCAAGTGCCTTGTAGCAGATACTCTATTTGGGCAGTGACCTCAGGGCACGACAGGAGAGTGAAAAAGGAGAAAGGAGAACCAGTGCAAAGATGTGCTAGTCAGCTGGTTGCTGGTTTAGAAGACTGCCCCTCCGTTTTGTGAAATCTTCTGAGGGGGCTGTCAGAAACGCATCCCAGAAGTTTCTACCTGGGGAAACAAGAGAGGAGCTTTTATCAGTTGGCTCTCATTGGTCAAGGGTAAAGCCATTCAGCCTCCCCGTGGTTCTGGGTTTCCTGGGCAGGAGTGCTGAGAAGGCCAAGAAAAGCTGCTGTCAGGTTGCATCTGTAAGAAGCTTGTAGAACCCAGGATGGAACGGGTTAACCTCAGAACGGGGTGGAATTGAAAGGGTCTACCAAAGCTATCTAGTACTTCTGGAAATACCTGGCAGAATTTAAAACATGAGCACTTTATAATCCACAAAGTTCACTTACAGAAATTTATACTCCAGAATTTTGTGCTTAAAGATGCAAATACCTGGGGCGCCTGGGTGGCTCAGTGGGTTAAGCCACTGTCTTCCGCTCGGGTCATGATCCCAGTGTCCTGGGATCGAGCCCCAAATCAGGCTCTCTGCTCAGCAGGGAGCCTGCTTCCTCCTCTCTCTCTGCCTGCCTCTCTGCCTGCTTGTCATCTCTCTCTGTCAAATAAATAAATAAAATCTTAAAAAAAAAAAAAGATGCAAATACCTGTGTGAATGTGACAGGCTCTGGGGCCAACTGCCTGGGTTTAAGGTCAGGTTCTGTCCCTGTAAATGGGGCCCCCATCAATCTGTCATGTCTCACATATGGTTGCTAGGTGAGAGTATTAAAGGTTGCTGAGAGTATTAAATAAATTAAACCACACAATCGGCTTTGAACAGTGCTTTGCCCATAGTAAGGTCTCTATGCCTACCAGTTATTATTAATATTACTCTTAACAAGGATATTGGTTAAAGCTACTGTTTATACTGACAAAAGATGAGAAACAACCTAAATACTAGGTAAAAAATTACAGTACAGCCATACACAGGAAAATATCATATGCAACATACGCTGTAAGTGAAAAAACCAAACCAAAACAAAACAAAAAAACCCAAAGCCAAGAATAGAAAAGAGTGTCTAGTTTGTGCTCCTATTTGTGTAAAAAGCACATATAAGTACATACGCAATACAGATTATTAGTGTTTACCAAATGCTGGCTTTCTTCTGCTTCCTGGGCACACAGAAGATTGCTTTTTGCAGTGAAGCGGACCATGTGATTAGCTCTGGCCAGGGTGAGTCCGAGAGAAGGAGGAGAGAAGAGCCCCTGTGCAACCTTCCAGCTCCCTCTTCCTGGAAGGCACACGCTGGGGTGGCTGCGTCATAAGGTGATGTAGCTTAAACATGTAGTCTGATGCAAAATCAAAAACCTTTGCTGTGTCTAGTCACTGAGATACCGGATTAAACTTGCTACTGCAGCATAACCCAGACTACTTGGGCTAGTATCATCTGATTCTGTAAAGGAGACAGAAAAATGAAAGCCTTAGTTGCTCCGAGGGAGGAAAACCAGGGAACCTAGAGTCAGGGGTGGGAGGAAGAATTATTTTGTTCTCTTTATCTTTTCGTGTTACTTGAATCTTTAAACCCCAATGTAAGTTAATTTTTTTAAATTAAAAAATTCTGGGGGTTGGGGTGCCTGGGTGGCTCAGTGGGTTAAGCCTCTGTCTTGGGCTCAGGTCATGGTCTCAGGGTCCTGGGATTGAGCCCCGCATCGGGCTCTCTCTGCTCAGCAGGGAGCCTGCTTCGCCCTCTCTCTCTGCCTGCATCTCTGCCTACCCTTGATCTCTGTCAAATAAATTTTAAAAATCTTTTAAAAAATTTTGGGGGGGTGCCAGGATGACTCAGTCAGTTGGGCATCTGACTTTTAATTTTGGCTCAGATCGTGATCTCAGGGTCATGGGTTCGAGCCCCATGTGAGGCTCCACGCTCAGCTGGGAGTCAACTTGATATTCTCTGTCTCTGTCTGCCCCTCCCCCTGCTCATGCTCTCTCTCAAATAATAAATAAATCATTAAAAAATCTTTAATGTTAAGTACAGTTTGGGTTAGACAAGAACCATCAACTTTCCCTAAAACTTAGGTGAAGGTATAGTCCATATCTCCTAGAACAAAAACAAAAGATAAAACAACTCCCTCTACCACCAAAAGACAAAAGCACAGAGATCATTTAGTCAGATTATTTTATTTTCTCCCAGAATGTTCAGCAGCTTGATGCAGAATAAGAAGGAGTGGGGTTTGTGGTCGTGGATGGGGAGAAAGTAGTGGGGATATTGCACTGAGTTCTGAAAGGGGTTTACGCTGTGGTGCCAGAAGAATTAATGTTAAGAAACAGGTGCTCGTGATAGGGGAGTTAGACACCTGAGGAAAAAATTTTACTAGTTACGACGAGGTATGAGAACTGGCAATTGAGGTAGGGTAAAGAGAAAGGTAGCATGGTTTTGATATTTTAATGCAACTCCTATAAAATTTGGCCTTGTTTGAGACCTCATTATGCTTATAATATTCTGAGTGATTTCAAAATACATTTCATATTTCATAACATAGATGGTGACAATGGGAGAAATCTTCATTATTTTCCTTCAAGAGCTTTTGCAAAGACATTTATGACTTCTCTGCTAAGTTTTATCTGCAAAGAATGGTATGACGTATTGCTGATCGATAGTGACCAAGCTGGATATTTGCAGGACAATTATGACAGAAAAGGATGGCAATTTCACAATAAGGATGAATAATGGACAAGATAAAAGATGACCTTGACAGAGAACTCAGTTAAGGGGGAAATTGGAAAATATTTAAGGATCCCGATTCATTCCAATAAGCCATTCTATGGGATTGAATCTAAAATAATAAACAATATTTATACAGATGATTTCCTTGAGTTGCAGAACATTTTTCTTAGTGAGTAGAGAATGATGGCATTTTGGGAAATGGAGGATTTTACAAACATGAAATAATAGGACCACTGTCAAAGATACTGCAGCAAATGTTGTGGGAGAAAATTAATCAGTCACAGTAGTCGTTGAGCACTTACTGTGTGCTTGGACAGGGGTGCTGTCTGAAGAGCTATGTGATCCCTGATTTTAAGGTACTTTTGGTTCATTTGGAGAGATGTAGAATAATGGAATATTCCTCACAAACATGCTGGAAATAAAACAAGAGAGTAACCCCTGATGAACCGCAAGGTAAAGAATAAAAGTGGCATAAAAATTCAGAGAAACGTGAGCTCAGGGTAGTTGAAATATATGTTGAGGGCTTAGTGGAAGTTACGATGAGCTGCGTTCGGAACCGGAAGGCCCAGGTTAGAATCTGCTGCTGTCCTTTACTAACTTGTGACTTCAAACAAGTTTATTGAACTTGCCTGTTTCTTCATTTGTAAAGTAGGAGTGACTGCACACACCTCGCAGCACTGTAACGAGTGTGCCGGTCCCTGTCCTGTTGTCCTCAGATCTGTCTCTTGTCCTTTCTGTATCCATCTGTCGAATGGGGGTGGCAAGATGCTGCATTTCCAGAGTGCTCCGCCCTGAGCCGAGAGTCCTGCCAGATGCATAGACTGGGGCTCCTCAAGCACCAAGATGGCTGGACCTGGAGATAGGTTCCTTAGGCGATAACTGAAGTTAAAGGGAAGCGTAAGAGTGGGTCTCTAATCCAATAGGGCTGTGGCCTTAGAAGAAGGGAAGAGAGAGGTCTCTGTTTCTCTCCTCTATGTGAGGAGATCACAGCAAGAATGCAGGAAGAGAATCCGCACCAGAAACAGGCCATGCTAGCACCTTGATCTTGGACGTTCCAGATTCCAGAACTCTGAGAAATACATCTCTGTTTAAGCCGACCCCAGTCTGTAGCATTTTCTTATGGCAGCCAGAGCTGACTCCTAGAGTGGGTTTCCAAGTCAGGAGGGTCAGGTCCATGGAAGATACAGGAGAAGAGTAAAAAGTGGGAGGAAGGGAAAAGCCAGAGTCCATCTCTCCTCTCGGCTTCAGCAGCCTCTCCAGCCTCTTGCCACCTCAACTCCCTGTGTTTAGGCTAATCTGGCTTCCAGTTTCTGTTGGGGATGTCTGGTCCTTAAATCCCAGTAGCACCAGCTCCTCTTCCTTTTGTCTTTCAAGACTTGGGTTGCTTTCAGAGTTGCTTTAATCTCTGGGTTGTCTTTCTGCTCCTACTTCATTACTGTCAGCTCTCCCATCACCTGTGTTATCAGTTTCCTGGATTAACTTCCCTCTAGTATGAATATGTAAGTATGTTGTCTGGTTGAATGTTGACTAAGACAATGAGTAAATCTTAAAATGGAACATTGTGAAGCTGTAACATGCCATATGAGTATATACACAGATGTCATTCTACAAGTATCTGTCTTTGCCCATCCCAACAATGCCTGAGAGACCGTGTTTGTGACATGTCTTCTTTGATCTAACAGGTTATTCTAGAGGACCCAAAGGGGGCTCATCGTAGGGCAGTGTTGACCTAATCACAATCCTTCTCTCAGAAACTGGAGCTAAGGGACAAAGAGGGACATCCTAGCTAGTGGTTGTCACTGGGGCTGAGAAGTCAAGCTATGAAGTTCATGACCATGTTCTGGTAAAAAAAAAATAATCTCATTGAGAAACAGGACCAAAGAGTAGGTCACATGGCTCTTGAGAATTAGAGAGTATAGCCTTTGTTCCAGACAACTTTCAACTCCCCAGTATCAGTTTTGACCAGACTTTGTATTCCTACTCTCACATTTCAGGAGATTCTTTAAATGCTTTCCATAAGGGTATCTTCACTGGGGCTAGCTTCTTTGGGTATCTGTTATCTGTGTTTTTGAATCCTTGACTAGCACACCCTGTGCATCTGTGTACACACACACACACACACACACACACACTTCTGCAGACTTTGAGCTGTCTTTAAAACTAGTTAGCTTGTAATTAGGCAAAGAGACATTTATATGGAATTCTGTTTAGGATGAACAACATCAGCAAAATTCATGGTTGAGAAAGACGAGACTCTAAAAGATCTGGTTGATGTCTCAGCTTATTTTAACTAACATAGAGTTTATCAATATGTCTGAAGGCAAATTGTTTTTAAGTTAAATATAGTTGGAATTTTATAGCCCTTACTTTACACAGTTAACTAATAACGTTGGTGTTCCCTGAAGCCTGATATAAAATTACATAATTATAACATTCAAAACAGAGCAATAATCATTACATAAAAATATATTAAAAACTAGATTTATAAGTAATATGTTTCCTCCATGCCCTGAAGGTCATGCCACCAGGTGTCTGCAAAACTGGTTCAGGGAGAAAAATGCAGTAAAGAAGGGGCTTTCTCTGGAAACTATACATTTGTAATTTCTTAAAGATAAATTTCTGAAACTCAGGGCACTTAATGGATCTTAACTACCAGACACAACACAGTTTTTGTGTGTTGCTTTGTCTTGCTATTAGGTGTTCTGCTGTCATTCATCCCTTGCCCAGAAGAATCTAGCTACTGAGATGAACATTCCTGTGTTGATTGACTGGTTGCATTCGAAGACAGGCTGGCATCTGGTTTTTTAATATCCATGTGAAAATGTCAATGTATGAAAAGGAATGTGAATAGAAATGTGAAATATGCTCCCAGAGGAAAGTCCCTGTTACAAAGTTTCTAAAAGATAGTGATCAGCTTCACCAATATCTAGAATTCCAATGGAAGTTGTGTTTTTGAAAACAAAGAGTATTTTCTGGACACAATATTTGCATGTGTTATGGCAGGTTTCAAGCTGATTACATAAATCCTTTTGTTAATGTACTGTACTGATATTTATTGCTTTGCATTGCATTGTTGTTGACATCTGTCTTTTTAGAAAAGATTTTATGTATTTATTTGAGAATGAGAAAGAGAGAGAGAGCGCACATGGGGGTAGGGACAAAAGGAGAGAGAAGGGTAGAGGGAGAGAGAATTTTGAGCAGACTCTGCACTGAGCGTGGAGCCCAGGGCTGGATCTCATGACCCAGACACCATGACCTGAGCCAAAACCAAGAGTCTGAAGTTTAAGCTCACTGAATCATCCACGGCCCCTCGACATGGGTCTTTTAAGTTTTGGCACTTTTCTTTAAGTTCCACTCACTCTTCTGACATCACCATGAGATGAACATGCTCTGTAAGCCCATTGGTGTCAGGAGGTGGAGAAGAGACACATGGAGCAGAGCTGCCTCAGTCAAACTGTCCCTAACAGACACAGCCTTCATCAGCCAACCAAGAGCTCATGGGCTAAATAAATACCTATTGTAAGGATAATGAAAATTTGTGATTGTTTGTTAAGTCTCATGGTTGCAGCCATAGTCAACTGCTACACAATACCAGTAGTTTATTATTGAACTCAGTAGTTCCAATAGTAGCTTTTGAGTCCCTCTTTTGTGGTTGTGCCCCATGTAATAGCTCCCCGGGTGAATTAGTTTATGGTGGTCTGGGGATCATTCTGGAAGACTGGTCTAGAGTTTGCTGCTCCAGTGCTTCAGACAGTTTTTAATGATCTATTTCCTTTTCTGCTTAAGATGACTATACCACCTCAGATGGCTACTACAGAAAAACAAACAGAAATTGAGAGTGTTGGTGAGGGTATGAAAGTATTGAAACACTTCTGCGCCGTTAGTGGGAATAAAAAAAATCATACAGCTGCTATAGAAAACACTAGGGCAGTTCATCAAAATTTAAAAATAGAATTATGGGTCCAGCAATTCCACTTTTAGGTATACACTCAAAAGACTTGAAAGCAGACTTGAAAAAATATTTGTACACCCATGTTTATAGTAGCATTATTCACAATAACCAAGAGGTGGGAGCAGCCTATGTGTTCATTGATAGATAAAGAGATAAACTGTGGTACATACATTCAGCTTTAAAAAGGAAGGAAATCCTGACACCTGGTGCAACATGAATGAACCCTGAAGGCATCATGTTAAGTGAAATAAGCCAGTCACGAAATTAAATTAATGCGAGTTACCTAGAGTAATCAAATTCATAAAGACAGAAAGGATAGGTATACTCTGGCTACCCTCCACTCTCTGGCTCATTTTGGGATCAGAATAATACGGTGTAGGGCCAAGACTGTTGTTTACCCCCATTACCATCCATGTAATAGTCTGAATAATGAACTAGCACAAAATGGCTGGATTTCCCCTATGAGAAAAAGGATATTAGTTTAGCCCCTAGTAGACAAAGTGTAATGAATGCTGCAGGGTCCTAACTGTGTCCCTAGAGAATTCAGTGTCCTTTCCTGAATTTCTGTTTGCCAGTATCTGCGTCTTTGCCCGAAGGTTCTTTCTTCCACCCATAACCCCAGCTACAACCATGGAAACCCATTTTGCCCATATAGAGTAGGCTAGTAGTGGGAAGAAGAGTAAACACTTTGCCCCCTCACTTGAGTAGTCCTCAATCATTGACTCTTGAGATTTTATGTATAAATACTCCAGCTCCCTCACCTTGAAGCTGGGGTAATTCTGAGACATTTGTCTTGTACCATTTCTAAGAGTTCCCACCCTGGGAAAGGAGGTGGGTTCTAGCTCCCATTGTGGCAACTGCCTACCCTCCTTTCCTTTCTTTGTATCACATCCCCAATTCTTTACTTGGGTTACCTTCACTTTCCAAATAAACCACTTGTACTCAAATGCTTGTGTGTAGGTAGTACTCCAATGAAGCCACTATGGGAGCTTTGTTCCTTAAGTCTCCTGGGAGTCCCTGCACTAGGTACCTGCCTCTGCAACTGAAGAGCGAGATAACTGTGTCTACTTGAGTGCGAGTATGATACCTAACACAAAGTAAGACCAGGAAACTCATGGGGTCTCCCTGGTGGGACTCTATGTTCTATGTAAGTCTATCCATTCTGGCCTCTTTTATTGTGTAGGAGAAGAACAATGCTGCCTCTTCAGCTTTCCTCCAAATCACTGGGATCTCAGATTTGAGTTTTCAGAGCTGCCTTATGAAGCCTGAAAATGGACCTGAATTCCCTCCCAGTGATTTCCAGTTTTAGTGGAATAAACTGAGATGGGTATAGGCTAGATGGTGGGAGCAAAGAAGAAACATGGGAAAAGCAAAGCAAAAGGGTGGAAGATAATTGCTAGAAGAGAAAACCTGGGACCTAATTTTCACTTGTGAACACTCGAGTTGGTTATAGAGTGTATGATAAACCAGACTGATTAAGGCACAATTGGAGGGAAAACTTAAAGGACCTTGTTTTTTGTTTTTTGTTTTTTTTTTCCCCACACAAAAATCATTTTAGTAGAGTTAGTAAGATTCTTTGCCCCTGAACCCTACTCATTCACCTTCTGAATTAAAACTGAATACATTTAAAGGAAAGTCACGGCAGATGAAGGTTGGCTTGAGGAGTTACTCCAGACTCCACCTCTTACCTTCCCTATCAAACTTTGTTCTCCCTTGTGTCTGTCTTATTGAATCCATACCCACATTATCCCTGTAGCCCTGAGAGGACTGATAACTCTGGCCCTAACTTTGAGAAGTTCATAATGTGGTTGAGAAGACAGCCATACAATCAGATTGAAATAGTAGGTAGTAAGTGCTAAAATAGGGACAAAACTTACATGTTATGGAAACAGGACAGAAAACTGCTAATTCTAGCTGGTGCCATTGAAGATAGATGAAGTAAAAGGTCCTGAGAGATGAAGAGAAGATTTCCAAGCTGGGAAGTACTGCAGAGACATTTCAGACGAAAGGATCAACATGCCTTCTCTTATTTGTGTGATTTTTGGGATCCTGGGGCTGGTGGCGAACTCGAAAGTGCATTGGTCCCTTATGTTCCTTAACAACTATTGGGGGGAAGAAAATCCATTTGGAAAGTTAGCATTTTGAGAAAATATTTTTTTTTTTAAATTTACTCTTCTGAGAAATCCCCTCTGATGTGTAGCTTCTAAGAATGCAGGCATTTATTTCTTATGAATTGAGAACTTTAATGGGTAAATCAAATAAGTTGAAATTAGTACCCACAGGAAACATTAGTGAGGTCAAAGCACAAGTACAAAATCAACTTGATGTGTATATTGCTTTTTGATGAAAGGGAGGGAATACCTAGGGTTCAAATTCCAAAAGTAATTATCAAACAGGTTTAGGCAAGATATCAGCTGAGGCCCTGATTATTCATCTAAAAATACTGGATTATCTATGAAGTCATTTCCTCTTTTAAAGCATCACTGCAAAATGAAAGTTCTGGAGAATTTAGAGAAGGGGGTGATGAAGTTACTTTCATTGCACAGCTAAACATATACTGGGGACCCTCTTCATTTATTTTTTGATGGAAAAGATTATAAATCTAGGACTGTTTTTCCTTGTACTTATTATCGTTGAATGAAAAAATTTTCACTTGGATATTTGTAAGACATTAGATATTTTTAGGAGATTAAGTACTGTGAAGAAAAATAACTAATAATGAATACATAACTCTCCCCAGTTCTACGATTTATTAGGAGTTTGTGAGTTGAGTTACATTTTGGGTTACTGTAGTTAGTAAAGTCCTTTATGGCCCCAAAACACTATTTCCTTTCTTCTTCTTCCTCCACCTTTTTATTGCCAATGAAGGGGAATTATTTTATATTTAATACATTATTAATATAATGTATTAGTTAGGGAAGAGTTTAGTTGCTATAAAGAGACCCCAAAATACAGTAATGTAAGCAAGACAGATTATTTGTCTCCCACATAGAAGTCTGGAGAGGCATTCTGGCGACAGTATGACCATGTCATGGTGTCAGGAACACTCTCTTGTTACTCTGACATTATCAACACTTAGGTTTTAATTCCTTGTTTGAAATGGCTGTTTGAGCTATGACCAGTGACCAGTTTATTGTAAAAATAATGAAGATTCAGCTTCAGGATCCTTCACTTGCAAGGGTCCTTCCCAAGTGGTATGCAATGTTGGAGGGGCTGCAGGCTTTTCTGAGATATGACTGTAGGGACACTTTTTGTATCACAGATCTCTTTGGCAGTTTGGTGAAGTCTATGGACCCCTTTTCAGAATAATGTTTTTTAAAAGGTTAAAGTATCATACATAGGATTAAAAAGGAAGCCAATTATATTAAAAATCAATCATCAAAATATTTTAAAACTTTTGTGATATAGTGGGGTGTCTGGGTGCCTCAGTAGGTTGAGCACCCAACTTTTGGTTTTGGCTCAGGTCATGATCTCATGGGTCGTGAGAGTGGGCCCCACGTGGGGCTCCATGCTCAGAAGGAAGTCTGCTTCAGGTTCTTTCTCCCTTTTCCTCCCTCTGCCTCTATTCCTGCCCCTCTACAACTCTCTCGAATACATAAACAAAACCTTAAAAAAATTTTGTGATATAGAAATATCTATATGCTTCTTTATTACACATTAAACAATCAAATCTAGTGATCAGACTAAAACCTACCATAATTTTGAACTTGTAATGAACTTTGAAGATATTTCACAAAACTGTACTAACTGGAATGTTGTACGAGCATATTTAATTCTATTGGTAACAAAGTCACAGGCAAAGCAACTATAACTATGCTTTTGTCTACATTTCTAGCAGAAGAAAAAGCGTTAGTAGTCATACTCCCCAAGTGAGGAGATCTGAGTGATATATTTTCATGAACTCTTTATTGGTTCTCTAAATAAGAGCCAACAATTATCCTTATATTTGACTGACTTTATTTTCCATCTCAGTTTCTCTCTGTGTTCACTTCTTTTCATTTTCATCAATATATGCTGTGATTATCTCAGGGCTTTCCTCCATTTCAGTAACACAATTTTTTAAGTAAATACTATTTCTTTACATGTTTATTTGCTTTTTATGATATTATTTTAGTTCTCCATTTTCCCTTCAATTCCTCTTTTTATTTTTATTTTGATCTTTTATTTGATCTCTTGCTTTCTTTAGTTGATATTCTTATTCATTTTTTATTCAGTGATGCAAGTTCAGGGAGTTTCCTTCTTTCCTTGAATTAGATTTTCTTCTGGTTTGAGCCCTTTGTCTTTTTCTTCATTGTTTCCTTCTTCCATGTGTCTCTCTCTTTTGATTTTCAGTCTTTCCTTCATTCTTTTTAAAAATGTCCAGATTAAGTTTTCATGATTGTTATTGTATTCTTTTTCATGCTTTCATGTTCTGTCCAGGAATACATTCTACTGGCTGTGAGACAATGTAAGTGATTTCTTGACTTAATTCTGCTGTAACTGAGACCACTTACCCCACTGAAAGATAATGTGGTGCTGGGGGCTTGCTTCCTTATTTCCTCCTTTATAGCCTGAGGAACTGTAGCATGGAGCGTGAATGTGTGTCTGTGTATGCTGCCTTTGTTCTCTCGTGGAGATTTTGTCAAATACCAAGCTTCACCCCACCATTCCAATGGGCCATACCATGTACAGCATTGAAATCTTCACTTCTGTTTAAACAAACAAACAAACAAACAAACAAACAGATTTGCTCTTCACTCTCCTAATTTTATCCTCTTCTTTTCTAGTTTCTATTATTGCTTTGTGAAAAGAAGGATGAAGAGGAAGAAAAAGAGGAGGAGGAGGAGGAGAGAGAAAGAGGAGAGTGATTATCCAGTTTGCTTTTCTCCGGACTTGAGATTAATGAGAATTTTTCAAATGCATTACGATGTCTGGATGGTGGAGGTGGTGTTAGGAGCTGAGCCACTTGCTCCACAGCTCAAGTCCAGAATCTTCTGTTTCTTTCTTTGAATGCCCACTTTTGAGGCTTGTAGCACTAGTTTAAACATGTTTTCTTGTTTGCTGGTTGCAAGTAAATTTTTGGATCATTCTGTTAGGTGAAATAGGATAGAAGTTCTTTGAAGAAGTTCTAATCTTATATCATATCCCAGAAGACCAACCCTCAGTTTTTGAGTAACAAAATGGACCCATGTATACCTAATTTGAAGAGTTCTAATACAATATAGTGGATTGATGTTTGCAAAGTGCACAGTATTTGGTGCGAAGAAGGCGGGTGGTGGTTGATGGACCATTAAGTTAAGATTGACTACTAATTTATTTCCTGAACTGTGATCATTTTAGGTGAGTCAGGAGAATCAGGAAAAATCACAATCGTTTGTAGGAAACATGTCAATACATTTGCAGCCAGTTCTTGATTATTGCATGGGGATTTTCTGCCTATTTGATTATCAGTGCCTTCCAGATGATGTCCAGAAAACAAAAAAAGCTGCTGTTTGGTATGGTGTCAATTAATGTCTGTTTGTTTGTTTATTTATTTATTTATTTATTTATTTATCTTTCTGTTAGTGAAATCTAGACCAGATGGTGATTCCCAAGCAAACCCTCCTATTTAGGAGTCTATAAATAGATAATCTCTTTCCATACCAACCCTATGTTAGAAATTTGTGCTGCCTCCTGTTGGTGGAATGCAACTTGGTGCAGTGGACAGTAGGGAGGTTCCTCAAAAAGTTGAAAATAGAACTACCCTATGATCCAGGAATTGCACTACTGGGTATTTACCTCCAAAATGCAAAAACTCTAATTCAAAGGGATACAGGGATCCCTATGTTTATTGCCACATTATTTACAATAGCCAAATTATGAAAGCAAACTGTCTGTTTATAGATAAATGGATAAAGAAGATGTGAGATATCTATAAATCAGGCATAAAAGGGAATGAAATCTTGCTATTTGCAACAACATGGACAGAGCTAGAGAGTATAATGCTAAGTGAAATAAGTCAGAGAAAGACAAATACCTTATGATTTCACTCTTACATGGAATTTAAGAAACAAAACAAATGAGTGAAGGAAAAAAAGACAGAGAGGACAAATCAAGAAATAGACTCTTAACTATAGAGAACAAATTGATGGTTACCAGAGGGGAGGTGGGTAGGGGGATGGATGAAATAGGTGAGGGGGATTAAGAGTACACTTTTCATGAGTAATATACATGAGTAATGTATAGAACTGTTGACTCACTATATTGTACACCTGAAACTTATATAACATTGTATATTAACGATACTGGAATTAAAATTAAAAACCAAAAAGAAAAATCTGTGCTGCTTCTTTCATGAGCCCTTCTGGAAGAAGGACACATCTACCTTTATTAAGTGGAAGGTGAAAGGACATAGGGGAAATCTTGTAGAACTACTCGTTCAAAGAATCAAGTATACATAAAAATAAAAAATATATATTAGAGAGACAGGGAGGACAATGTGAACTTTTCTTCCCATGTTTTCTTCTTCCCTTATTTTTCCCTTATACAACTGTAGATTTCCACAGTTGTACAGGGAGGAATTCAGTCTTCTTCTTCTTTTTATTCCACTTTCTGCCTCTATCACCTAGCAGATACACAATAATAGGTGTATAAATAGTTTTTGAATACATCAACATGTGTATTTTGTGTGTGAGCTAAACATTCTAATCTGAATTACAGACATCCTTTATTAAGCTTGTCAGACCTAAAAACATATTTTTCATTTTTCTGAGGACTATACATACAATTAGAGGCCCTGCGACTAGTCATTACTTAATGTTACAAGAGGAATTTCTGTCACAACCGTTCTTGGACACTAGACTATTTCCAAGCTTCCATATAGTTAGGGTTAAGTGCATCATTTTGCTTCATCCTACTGGGAAGACTAGATTCTAGAAGGCCTTTGGTGAGAACATTGTGACTATGGTCATCATATCTTCTCCAGGTATTAGTGGTATTCATAGTAGGATTACTAGAGATTCCTCAGATTTTCTATCTATGTCCTGACAAGTGTCTTTTGTCAAAAAAGCAAATGACTATTTTTTATTATTAGGGTGTGTGTGGGTGTGTGTTTCTTAAGCAATAGGCTTGACCAATACAGCCAAAGAGTCAAGAAAAGGCCATGACTCATTACTTGGGTGTTCCCTTTCTTGGTTGGCGGATGGCTTATGTAAGTCAGGGTTACAGCATTCTCCAAATTAGCAGGTGTGTACTTACATATTGTGTTTTGATATGCCTCTTTTCACAACTGGCAACATTCTTTACTTGGGATCAAAGTGTATTCAAGTGCTGAAAATGCTTTGCACTTTCTAGTCTCCATCAGTTTCCTTATCCTCATCCTTCTATAGTCTATAGTAGACGCCATCTGTTGTTCCTATATATCTGTTGAGGTCAATTCTATCCTTTAAAGTCATGTCAAACGCACTCATATCTCATTCAATGCTTTTCGTTATAGGCTAGCGTATCTTAGCTCTTGAAATGGAAACTATATATATGTAGTTAGAGTAAATAAGAGTTGAGAACAGCTTGACAAGAAGCCTACCAGGTACAGGCAGACCACATGAAATACTTTGAAAAGACAATCAGTAATAAGAATTTGATGTTACCTGGGCTAGGAATTTATCTTTAGAATTGAGGATCCCTACTTCATTCACTATTACCTTTCTTGTTCTCATATTTTCCATTCATTTGACAGGTTGGTGGTGGGGATATGAGCTGTGTCTTGTGGTATCCTGCATATTAGTCTTGAAAATTGTTATGGATTTAACAAATGGGGAATAAAAGAAAAGAAGTCAAGTCAAGTGAAATGAGCTGGAATATTTTTTTTAAAGATTTATGCTGGGTGCCTGGGTGGCTCAGTTGGCTAAGTGTCTGCTTTCAGCTCAGGCCATGACCTCAAGGTCCTGGAATTGAGTCCTGCATCAGGCTCTCTGCTCAGCAGGGAAGCTGCTTTGCCCTCTGCCTGCTGCTCTCTCACTCTCTCTCTGACAAATAAATAAATAAAATCTTAAAAAATATATTTATTTTATTAATTTTGGAGAGAGGAAGTGCAGAGGGAAGTGGCAAAGGGATAGGGAGAAAGAAACACAAATAGACTCCCTGCTGAGTATGGAGCCTGACTCGGGGCTCCGCATGGGGCTTGATCTCATGACCCTGATATCAGACTTGAGCTGAAACCAACAGTCAGTCAACTGACTGTGCCACCCGGGCACCCTGAGCTGGAAGATTTTTAATGAACTTTGCAATGATTGCCAGCCAGGCTGACACTACTCTTCTTGAGGTGACTGGATCTCACTCATTAGCCACATGAAACCATCAATTGATATAAGGAAATACGGTGGGCACTAACTCTACATCTGTAACTAGTCTTCTTCTTCTTCTTCTTTTTTTTTTTTTTTTAGATTTTATTTATTTATTTGACAGAGAGAGATCACAGCTGGGCAGAGAGGCAGGCAGAGAGAGAGGGGGAAGCAGGCTCCCTGCCAAGCAGAGACCTGGATGCAGGGATCGATCCCAGGACCTTGAGGTCACGACCTAAGCTGAAGGCAGAGGTTTAACCCACTAAACCACCCAGGCACCCCTATAACTAGTCTTCTTGCTGGACACTGTGCCAAGTGCTGTATCACTTGTACAGATAGGGTTTAGGGAATATACATACATAAACATACATAACTTCTTTAAATTTCAAAGTTATGGTTTGAGACATTAAAACAAATATGAATGGTTAATACAATTTCTTAATTTTTGTGACATAGCCATAGCTTCATTAGGAACGTCTCTTTCATATTGTCAAAACACTTCTGAAACACTTTGCTAAATGATACTGCTGTGTGAGGGTGGCTTCTATTTTTCAGTGGGACTCCCTTAAAAATAATTTCACTGCTCTTTTAAAAAATATTATGTAATGACTTAAAATTATTCATAAATATTTGAATTCACCTCTTCAATGAATTCAGTAAGATAACCCAATGCCTTCTTACTCCCTTACCCTGATACTTTTATTTATTTTTTAAAGGTTTATATATTTAATATTTATTTATTTTTAGTAATCTCTTCACCCAACATGAACTTGAACTCACAACTCCTGAGATCAAGATTCACATGCTCATCTGACAGAGCCAACCAGGTATCTCCCATGCTGACACTTTAAAAGTGATCTACCTATATTTTAATTACACTTGAGGCCTCCTGCCTTGAAATAATTATAGAATTTTATTTTTTGCTTATCAATAAAATAGGTCTGTGGTCGCTGATAATTATTTAGTATGAAAAATCATGGTATCCATAGTGACTAGAGGGGCAAATCTTATCTTTACATTAGTTTGAGTAAGGAGAGGCACATTAACCTTCATGAAAACTTGCCTTGAAGAAGAAAAATTAGGATGATACAAGAAAAATTAAAGAAATGTGACCAGTTGCCAAAAGAGATGAGAAAGCCTAATTTGGGGCTCTGGAATTATTATTAATGATGAGAGGTATTTTATAAATGTTAAATATTACATAAAAATGGCATGGATATTTACAGACAAAAATCATATACTCTCACACCTGTAGAGAATTATGTGGCTTTTTAAAATAAGTCCACAAATTCTTTGACACACCTCCCTTCAAGAAGCGGAGTCTAAATTCCCTCTCCCTGAGTGTGGGCTGGACTCTTGGGATTTGCTTTTTAACAAACAAAATAAAGCAGAAGTGATGGCATGCAACTTAGGAGACAAGGTCATGAAGGGCACTGCAGCTTCCTCTTGGTTCTCTCTTGGATTGCTTGCTCTGGGGGGAAGCCAGATGCTATATTTTAAGGACACACAGGCAGCTTGGTAGAGAGACCCAGACAGTGAGGAAGTGAGGCCTCCTGCTAATAACAAGTTAGGATTCTGAAGCATATTGTCAATAACCTTGCTGGTGAGCCATCTTGGATGTGGAGCCTCCTGCCCCAGTCCAGCCTTCAGGTGATTGCAGCCCTAACTGCTATCTTACTGCAACCACATGAGAGTCTCCCTGAACCAGAAGCACCAAGGAAATCTGCTCCTGAATTCCTGGCCCACAGAAGCTATGAGATAATAAATATTTGTTATTTTAAGCCACTAAACTGGGGAGGAAGGGATTTGTTACGCAGCAATAGATAACGATTATAGAGTCCCATAGTAAGATTTATTTTCAAGAAATTGAATTAATTCCAGCTGTTTTGATCTAGAAGAGGTATTATATAAGAAGTTGGAAGGGCTGGAGAATTCGTATTTAGGCCACATCTGCAGAATCATACCACCATTTTCACCTGTAAGGGGAGCTGCTACCTCTGCCACTATGAGGAAAGTGAAAATTGAGAGGCTCCCCCTGAAACTGCTGACTTCAGTGAGCTCTGCTAAATGAATCAGGAAGCCTCTGATGCTATTGCCACTGCTCCAAGACCCACAAGGCTCCTACCTGGATATGGGAATGCTGCTGCAGAATAAAAGCAGTATGTGTATCTCTAGAATCAACCAAAGCTTCAGGAAAAATTGCTTCTGCTTTACTTCTGCCTTCCAAGTTGTATGAAAATACACCTGGTTGGGAAAAATATAACACAAAACAAAAACCAAATTAAAAACTTGCCTCTAGGATCCTGGATGTAAGAAGATCTGAGCAATGTCTATTATAGCTTTCTAGCTTCTTGTAGCACAGGAAGGCACATCATGGGTGTTGGATACTTTTGTATTTCTATAAATATTCTTGAGTTGTGTTCTTCAACGATGTGCTTGAACACATTGATCCCTTTAGGTCTTGCTTTTAGGATTTGTTAAGCTGTGCTTAGTCTAGGGCTAATTTTTTCTCATGACTGAGGCAAAAACCTTCCAAGTACTCTACTCAGTGCCCTGTGGATTATGAGGTCTTCCAATCTAGTTTGTGGGCACCACATCCAATGTGGATGCCAGGCACTGTTGTTTTTTTCTAATTCTTTCCATTTCCTAAGATACTTTCCTCACGCACACAGGATAATCATTACTCAACATTGAAGGAATAGCCTTTGTGAATCCCTGGGGTGCTATCTATGTATGGCTCTCTTCTCTTTGATATTGTCATGTGAATTCTGTCACTTTTTCCTCTCTACACTTTTCGTTCCTTCTCCTTAACTCAGAAGTCCATCTGGTTCTCTCTGGGTTTCTCCTCCCTGCACTAGAGCCTAGAAACTTTCTTAAACCAGTATACAAGGGTAATCATAGGGTTCACCTCATTTGTTTCCTGTTCCTCAGGGGTCACTGTCCTTCCTTGCCTGATGTCTAGTGTCTTCAAAACTGTTTTTTCAACCACTTTCTCCTTTTGTTGTTGTTGTTACAGACGATAGCATAAATCTGCCACTATTATTACATCTTGGTCCCTTATTGATTTTTTGATCAGAGCCTGTATCACATCCTGCAGGAAAGCATTCCAACATAACACGGTATTATTTCCCAGGTGACACCATAAGTGTCTACTTCAATAAGACATTCTGCTGTTTTATAAGAATGATTGCTTTTGTGTGCTGGGATACATGGCAAGATCATTGTTTGCCACAGGCACTGATTCATCACATACCTTTTTTTCTGTACATTTAGTACTTTGGTCAGTAGTTGAGTGAACAAGGCTTTTAGTAAGTCTATGGATGGTAGTACTGGCACATATATGGCAAATAGAAAGATAATACATATCTGGAACACATTTCTATTCCATTAGGACCATTTCTGCTTCCTTATGATGGAAGGTTTCCAAGGTGGTCAACCCACCACCAGGTACTAATTTATAGTACTCTATAATGAGGTCATTGGTGGCTTTTGCTACTGGCAAATTAAATTGCTCTGCAATAGAAGTAGCCAGATCAATCTGGGTGAGGGTAAGTCCATCCCTACCACCACTGCTACCTGTTCATAAGCCTATTCAGCAAGTACTAGGTGGCTGGGGAAAGAGACTGACTTACATCCATGAAGAGTTCTACCTGTCCTCCAGATTTTTAAGTGCCTTATCTGTAGTGGGTTGACTTGTAGTTAGCATTCACAAAGACACAAATAATTTTATACTTTAGACCAATTCTGAGAGATTTGTCAATTATCTATTGCTGTTTAACAAATCATCCCAAATTTAATGGCTGAAGAAAACATTTGCTTTGCTCATGAATCTATTTAGGCAAATCTTGCAGAGACTGTACATCTCTGCTGTACTTAGTGTGACTAGAAGTGGCTTGAAGGATGGAGCTGGATTATTCTAAAGGCTTGGTCACTCACATATCTGAAGGTTGATGCTGCTATTGGCTATATCTTCAGCTGGGATTGGGCTAGAACATCAACATGTGGCTTTTGCATGTGGGTGTTTAGTTTCCTCACAACACAGTTACCGAGTTCCAAAGGTAAGCATCCCAAGAAGAGTAGAAGAAAGCTGTATGGCCTTTTATGAAAGTCTTAGAGATCACATAACATTGCTTCTACCGTAGTCATAGACCTGCCAAACTCAAGGAGAGGGATTACAGACCTCATCTTTCAATGGGGGAATGTCCTGCTCTAAGGAGTACATATGGGATGAAATATACTGGTGTGGCCATATTTGGAAAATCAAAATCTGCCCCACCATCAACTTCTTCTATAGTCTTCCTCATCACTAATTTCTCATTTTTGTTGCTTCCAAGATCCACACCATACAGCCAAATTGGTAGCCCTTGAACATGGATTCATACTGATCTACATATCTGGGCATGTTGCTTCTAGGCAGAAGAAAAATATATGTAATGCTCAAAGTTCTTATCAATGAATGTATCTGCCTCATTGTCCTTCATAACCACTGTGACTTGCACTGTAATGCTGAGGGAGTCCATTAATGGAAGGTGCCATCATGTTATGCAGAATGATCTGAAAACTTTAATTTTCTTATTCCCTAGCAATTGTCATGGATGAGGGGACATGGCAGTACATCAGAGGTAGGAATACTAAGATTGTAAGCTACATGTTTGTGGAAAATCTGGTGTCTTTAGAACCTGCTTGAGCCTAATCTTTTTCCTTGAGGAGAGAGTACAGTTGCACACAACATTAGTGTTTGATGGATCAGATAACACTTCAGTTCATGACAGGAAGATCAGTTTTCATAGTCACTTGAAATCCATGGTTAGGTAATGTGGTAGGCTAAATAATGGCTCCCCAGTATATTTACATCCTAATCTCTAGAACCCCGTCATGGTGCCTTATGTGGCAAAAGAGACTGTGCATATGTGATTAAGAATCTTGAGATGATTACCCAAGATGATCTGAGTGGGACCAATGTAATCATAACATTCCCTAAAAGAGGAATGCAAAAGGAACCTGAGGCAGAGTTAGAGGAAAGAGCAGTGTGATGAGGAAACAGAGACTGGAGTGATGCCTTGGGAAGAAGGAGGAAGGGGCCAGAAGCCAAGGGCCACAGTCACCAGAAACCAAAAAGGCAAGAAGATAGATTCTCCCCTCAGAGCTACTGGAAATAACTGGTCCTCCTGCCAACACCTTGACTTTAATTCAGAGAAATTGATTTGAGACTTCTGATTTCCAGGATTGTAAAGAGAATAAATTTGCATTGTTTTAGGCTATATTAGCTTCCTGTGACTGCTGTAACAAATTACCACAAACTTGGTAGCTTAAAACAGAAATGTGTTCTCTCACAATTCTGGAGCCCCAAAGTCTTGGATCATTATCATTGGGTTACAATCAAGGTGTTGGCAGGCCTGCACTCCATCTGAAGGCTCTAGGGAGTGCCTTGCTTCTTCTAGCTTCTGGTGGCTGCTGGCATGTCTCTTGTGGCCACATCCCTCCAATCTCTGCTTTTCTCTTCATGTTGTCATCTCTCTGTGTGTCTTCTCTTCTGTCTTCAAATTGTCCTTTATCTCTGTCTTAAGAGGCCATGTGTGACTACATTGGGCCCACCCTGATAATCCAGGATAATCAACCTATTTCAAGATCTTGAACTTAATTACATTTGCAAAGACCCCTTTTCCTATAAAGTATCGGAATTAGGACTTGATATCTTTGGTGGTTCACCATTTAGCCTACTACAACCAAGTTTGCGGTAATTTGTTACAGCAGCAAACAATACAGGTAGGTACTAAGTCTCTATTAGGGTACAGTAGCAAGCCAAAAGCTGTTTCTCAGAAGGAAAATAGTTATTTTTAATGAGAGCATGGCTTCCTTAGGAATCCCTAGGAGCCTAGACAGTGGTTCTGTGAATGCAGCTTTTCAGATCTGCCATAGACATTTCAAACTTTATTGACTATGTTGTTGTAAGGGACGCATGCTAGCCTAGACCAGTTGGAGAACTTTCTCTTTCTCTCTGCCCCATGTAAAACAGGTTGCCTTGAGGGTCATTTAGTGAATGGCCAGGAGCCATGTACTGACATGTGGTATATATCATCTCCAAATCCCAGAAGGTGTATCAAGTATCTTTCTTGGTGGGAAGGTGTGACAAAGCATGGCACCTCTTCTTTCATTCTTTCGAGGAGATGTTCTGAGATGTTCCCTCTATTGGGCTCCCAGAAACTTCTCTAAAGCAGCAGGTCCCTGAATTTCTCTGCCACGTGTGTGCCCTGACTAAAGCATTCCATCCCAAATAGCCATTTGCTCTATATTCTCTCAAACCCCTTTATTTTTATTTATATATACAGAAATTCCACATGTATTTACTTCTCACCCAGGGTCTCTTCCTCTTTTCCTCACAATAAAATAAACAGTGGTGGGTTAATCAATGCTGACGTCCATTCCCACCCACAGCGTCCCCTGTGAATTGAATGAAAGAGGACATTCTGGAATGAGAATGCACAATATGATAACAGGCATCCTTTTTAAAGTTCAGTTAAACCAGATGCAGAAAGAATTGGTACAGTTGGTCTTTTTAATTTTTTTTCTTTAGTATTTGGGAAATTTGCAGGTGGGTCTGACTACAAGATCCTTCTATTTCTGAGCCAGATGTGCTCACAAATAGAAGTGCCGCACATTTACTGCGTGTATGTTTGGATGAATGAAGTCTTCCCTCATTAAGAGCTGAGGAGTGTAATACAGAGCAATATCCTCTTTCTTCATTTGACAGGCACAGCCAGGTGCTTGGAATATTTATCCTTCAATGGATAATTTCCAGGAGAACTAAGAAGGAAAGAGTAATAGGAACTAAATTAGAAGGGGGATAAAAGAGATATGTTAGAGAAATACCACATTGGTTTCCTTGTAGAGAATGGAGTAGAGAAGAAAGAGCCAGGAAGACTAGATAAAAGCTATTGCCATTAAAAACAAACAGAGAAAAACAAATCAATAAAAACAATCAAAAACCAGGATGAAATTTTGATAGATGTGACAATATGGTTGAAACAAAAACATTATGTCAAATGAAAGAACCCAGACACAAAGGACCACATGTTGTATGATTTTATGTATATGAAATGCCCAGAATAGGCAAATCTATAGACAGAAAGTAGATCAGCGGTTGCCAGCGCTGGAGAAGGGCAAAGGGGAGGTGGGTGGCTGGGTGATTACTAATGGGAATGGAACTTCCTTTTGGGGTAATAAAAATGTTCTGGAATTAGATAGTGATGATGGTTGCACAACTCTGTGATTATACCAAAAATCACTGAGTTTACAGTTTAAAAGTAGGAATTTTTTGATAGGTGGAATTATATTTCAACAGAACTGGTATATTTATTTTAAAAAATCAAAGCAAGATATCAAAAGAATTTGCCAAACAAATCATTTCTCGAACTTTCTATCTGTAAGCCTTTGAAGGACAGGCCTCTGTAGTAATATTGCAGGTAGTTTCTTTTCATGGTCATTTAATTAATATGATGGATAATCTAATAAAAGGGAAAAGAAAAATATCACCAACAAAATCAAAGATTTTTACTTAATTTAGTTAATGGTCAGGAGACATAAAACTCCTCTGATACAAAACAAAACAAAACAAAACAAAACAAAACAGTTTTCCCCATTGGATCATAAATTGAATTATAAAAGCTTCAGCAAATATAAGGAATAATGATCCTCAAGGAAGCAAATTCTCCTTTATTTGTGGTAATTGCGAGCCATAATGGACACCTGTTGGTGCCTTCCAGAGCATTCCCAATGTAAGCTCTGGGCAACTGGGTAAAGTCTTACTATAAGACAAATAGATTATCTTAAATAAACAAATAGGTGTTTTGTTATGGGTGGGGAGGCCTCATCATGCATCATATTTATAACTAAACTGAATTTGGGGCAATTTTTAAGCTTTTTTTGTTCATCTGTTTGAAGAAAATCAGGCAATGTAGTAGGTTTGGTGGTTGTTGCAGTGTCCTATATCAATTTCCCCCTGTTTCTTACTAACAGAGCCCTGATTATGTTTGGAAGGGTGTTGTGGGCTGAATCATGTCCTTTTTTTTTTTTTTTTAAGATCTATTTATTTGAGAGAGAGGAAGAAAGAGGGGTGAGGGACAGAGGGAAAGAATCTCCAAGCAGACTCCTAGCTGAGCAGAGAGCCTGACATAGGGCTTGATCCCACAACCCAAGAGATCGCGGCCTGGGCCAAAACCTAGAGCCAGATGTTCAACCAACGGAGCCACTCATGTGTCCTATGAATTGTGTCCTTTTAAGATTCATATTTGAAGTTATAACTGCCAGTACCTCACAGTGTAACTGTATTTAGAGATAGGATAATTAAAGAGGTGATTAGGTCAAATAAAGTCACTAGGATGGCCCCTAATCCCATATGACTGGTGTCCTAATAAGAGGACATTTGGATATAGATTACACACAGAGAAAAGACCATGTGAAAACAGAAACAAGGCAGCACCTACCTACAGACCAAGGAGAAAAGCCTCAGAAGAAACCAACCCTCCAACACCTTGATCTTGGACTTCTAGTCTCCAGAATTGTGAGAAAATTAAGTTCTGTTGTTTAGGCCAACCACTTTGTGTGTACTTTGTTATGGCACCCCTAGCAAACCAAAATAAAACCTTTTACTTTTTATTTATTTATTTTTTCCAGTTTTCTTGCAAACATGGGTGGCCATGGCTCAGCATTCTGGCCAAGGCGATATACAAGCAGAAATTACTTGGTTGACCCTTTGCTAAAACTGTCTAGAAGACATCAGAATTAGCTCCCATGTGCCTTTTGCTCTTTGCCCTTTCCTTTCATCCTGCCTGGAATGGGAACATAAATCTGACAATAGAGTAGCCAACCTGGGGCCATGAAGCAACAGCCAAGAATGGCCAAGTGGAAAGACAAGAGACCTGATGGCCTCATAGAGTCATTGTACCAACCTGGAGCCACCTAACTCCAGGAGCTTTTAGGTTAGAAAAAACATTTCATGTGTTTAGCTACTTTTTTCCCTTTCAAGTTTCTATCTCATGTAGCTGAATGCAATTCCTAAATGATATCCCAGATATTTAGTACCTACATATTTTTAACCTAACGAAAAAGAGAATTGTGCTATATTGGGTATAGGTGAAAGGTCTAATTGGAAATTACCTGGAACATGAATTTATTTACTTCCAACCATCTGCTTAGCTACACAGATCCCACCTTCTCATTTGTGAGCAAATTTTAAATGAGATAATTAAACAGAGAGATACTGACTTTTTTTAAATTGGGCAATGATGCCTACAAATGTACTTATTCAGTATTCAAGAAAATTTCAAAGGAGCAATAACTTGGTAGCCAGCACCTTTAAGGTAAAGACATCTACCACTGTGATCATTGGAGTAGTTTTCAGGGAAGCATAATGCGATTCCTTGTATTTTTCCTTGTAAATTATCACATGTAGCTACCCAGGTGCCTGACCTCTGGCTCATTAGCCTGTGTGGTCTGTGAACCAGCTGTGGGTCTGTAAACATTATCACCTAGCAAAGAGATAGGGAGATAAGGAAACTGTCACCAAATGTACATCACTGAGCCCACTATTTAGTTCAGCTTACTTACTTTACTTAGTTTTTGGTGGCAAGACTTCTTGATGAAGGAAGCAGTAAGCTGGTTTACATTCTGATACTAGCTTCCCATCTCATTGCAGTTTCGCATGGTGAGTAGCACAGAGATGGATAACTTGGGTATAATCGGCTCATCACGATGGGAGATAAAGCTGTGTGTGTCTGTTCTCTGTGACTTACAAGGATGAGAGTCCAATTAAAATCATATTTATATTAGATCTAGACTGTGATGACTTTGAGCTCCAACTATCTGAATAAGAACTTGGCCATGCTTCTGCGAGTCTCTAGAAAACTCTCTCATATATGTTCAGGAAAAATTTATTCCAGTTCTTTCGCTTTGGTTTGTTAGCCAAGTCATCCCAGCATGGCCTCTGCTGCTGCCATTTTCAATGACAAGACTGAAGAGCTCTATTCTTTAAGATACATTTGGCTGCAAGTAATGGAATACTTTCCTTTATCTTTATCCACCATATCTTTAGTAATACAGATATTTAATTTTTTCACCTAATAAAAAGTCTGGAGGAAAGCAATGCTAGGTTTGAAATCAGCTCAACAATTATCTGTAGCTCAGGCTCTCCGCATCTTTCCCCGGTATCATTGTCCGCATGCTGGCTTCTTGTCCTTGGATAAGTCACTTAGTGGCTACAAGGGGGTGCCTTCACAATTTTAGATAATGGTCTAAAGCTGGGACTTTCTTTTCTTTTATTCAAACAAGAAAACCCTTTCCAGCAGCAGCAGCAGCTGATGTCAACCTCCCACCTCCAAACAAACACCCCCGGAAGATTCCCTGTTACATCTCATTGGCCGGGACGAGGTCTCAGGAACTGCCGTATCTTCAAAGGAGTCTGAGAAAGTGATTGCTTGGGAAAGGGGGATGGGAGAAATATAACTGGCTTACTCGATTAGGATTCATCTCCTTGGGCTGCACTCATTGATACCTCAAATTAGTTCAAGGTTCTGTTGGCAGAGAAGAAGGGAGGGTGCTTCTCTTGTGTAGTTTTCTAGCAGTATTTTCCAGGGATACTATCTCCCCAAAGCCATCTCTCCTGATGGGCTAGAGCAATGCTAATGACAGTAAAGAGATCTTGGCTTCAAAGCGACTCAATCCAGGTCCAAAGTCTCAGAACTTCTCTCAAGCAAAGAGCTGCTTTAGCATCTAACACTTAGTTTCTGAGCCCTTGACGGCATCTTCCTAACACACACTCACATCCTCTCTAGACGGTGTGCCACAGTTTTCCAGCAATGGATCCGTGTAAAATGCACGCTTGGAAAGAAAATATTCTGTCAATGGAACATCGTTCTATTGAGCTATAACTGCTGACCACAGAGATATTATCATCCACTGTAGCTTGAGCCCCTCACCATTTGGAGCCAGAGTCAAAATTCTTTTTTATTTTTTCAGACTGTGGTCTTTACATTTGTAAATATACCATCCAGGTGGTTTCTTTCCAGAACAAAGAAAAGTGTGTGCAACTCCCTACTTCTTGTATAAAACCAAACTGCGAGATGCTTTGACATGGCAGTTTTCCAGCTCCCATACTTCCTGTCAAGATTTGAATAGACTCAAGTTTCAGCCGCAGAGTGTACACTTTCTCTATCCATCCCCTCCTTATAGCAGTTTCCAGAGACAGAAACAGCTCTCAGACAACTGGCTTAGGAATGGGATCCCAACCCAACCAGAGATGGTGGCAACAAGTTACTTCCTTTTCTTCATCACCTACTCAGTGATCCTTGTAATTAAATAATGCAAAGAAGTGTATGATGCATATAAAAACAATTGATAGATTTTTATCAGGTATAATGATGTGCGTGTGTGTGTATTAATAAAAATAAGCTGGATGATTTAGGAAGATTTTAAACAAGAAGTAGAATTAGAACTATGGGTAGCTTTTAGCCAATGGAGACAAAAAAAGGAGTGAGCTTTCCTGGGTGAGGGGTCTTTAATATTAATGTGTCTCAAGGTAGGGAGGTGAGGGCCGTCAGAGGAGGGAGTATAGTTATATTCCCAAGTGTATAAGTAGTTTAGATAAATCCATGATTAATCTATCTATATTATTTAAAGCCTCCTGTTTTCTGTTTATATTGACTGTTAAGTTTATTGTGGTGGGTTTCCTGGGAATACCGTGAGCTACCCATCTTCAACCATTACTTTCCTTCCACTCAGTTTCCTCAAGTAATCTTTTTTTTTTTTTAAGATTTTATTTATTTATTTGACAGAGATCACAAGTAGGCAGAGAGGCAGGCAGAGAGAGAGGGAAGCAGGCTCCCTGCCGAGCAGAGAGCCCGATGTGGGACTCGATCCCAGGACCCCGGGATCATGACCTGAGCCGAAGGCAGTGGCTTGATCCACTGAGTCACACAGGCGCCCTTCCTCAAGATCTTGACCTCGATCTAGCTACTTCCAAAACAACAAATTCTGAATTAAAATGAATACAAGTCAGAAGTTTTGCAAAATCTGTCGTCTTTCATATTATTGTTCATTCCACTGACAACAAATGGGAACATGACTTGTAGTCTCTTGAACTATCTCCAACTATTAGATCTGCCTTGTATGAACAGGGAAATGTTAGCACCTTCTGATCTTTTGATCTTTTCCATGTATAAATTCTGGATATAATTCTCCAAATGTACTATTATTTTATTTATTTAGCACCAATTCTTAAACATCTGTTCCTTTTAATCGAGAGAAGAGTGAAACAAATGGGCTAATTGTTATGTGCACGAGAATCAGTTTTTCACCTTCCCATTTTCTTTAAAAAAAAACAAAAACAAAAAAATTGACACTATGCCTGAAGACATGCAATCCTTGTCTTCTGATGAAAGGCAGTTTCTGGCTTCTACTGGCTCGATTTAATCTCATTAGAGAATTTAGAAAATTGGATTTCATGTGTCAGCAAAACTTATCATTCCTGAAAGCATTTGAAAAACCAGCAAGGGCGGGGAGAGGGTGGTAGAATCAGAAAATGCAAGAGGATATATAGATCCTGAAACAGGGCTTGAGAAATCTTCTTTATTCACACAAGACCAAATGTGTATTTACTGAAAACAACACATGGAGAGGATGGGAGCTAGAACTTGCTTTGTTAAGCTAAAGCTTGGGAAATATTGTAATTGAAGATCCACCTGGTGTGTTCAAAGCAGATTATAAAGCCTGTTGAGCAGCAACCAATTTTTCTGGAGATCGGTTTGTACCTACGAACATAGCTGGGTTGGCCCTGTGATACTCAAATCAAATCAGGCCACAGCTTTGGTTTCACCCATGATGTCTCTCCCTCTCCTCTCTCTCTCTCTCTCTCACACACACACACACACAGAGAAAGTTTAAATGGGAATGGGTATTTGGGTAGGTTGAATAATGGTCCCAAATATGTTCATATTCTAATTCCTGAAATCCTTGAGTGGTACTTACATGGCAAGAGAGACTTGCAGATGTGATTAACTTATTAAAGGTCTTGAGATGGGGAGAATATCCTTGATTACCAAGGGGGAGGGCCTAAATGCAATGGCAAGTATTCTTATAAAAGGATTCTTCTAAAAGGCAGGGGGAGATCTGGCCACAGGGGCAAAGATAGTACTGATGCCTCACAAGCCCAGGAATGTGAGCAGCTGCCAGGAACCGGAAGAGGCAACGACTGGACTCTCCCTTAGAGCTGCTGGAGGGAGTGGGGGCCTGTGGAGACCTTGGTTGTGGCCCAGGGAAGCTGATTTCGGACTTCTGGCTTCCAGAAGTACGAGAGGATACATTTCTGTTGTAAGCCGACAAGTTTGCGGCAATTTTTTCCAGCAGCAGAAAGACATGAATACAGAAATATAGTGAGGGGACATCTTAGCTATCCGAATTTAAGGCAAAAATCACATAGAGATAAATTGTTGACCCCTGCAAATCACTTCAGAACACAGCCCACTGGAGAACGATATGGCAAGTTTTGTCCCCAGCACACAGTGGAACAGAGGGCTGCCTCTCGACTTGAGCTGCCAGGTGAAGTAGTTGGCTTGTGTTTAAAGGCTATGTTCTGGGGAAAATATTTATCTTTAAACATTAGACTTCTCACAAAAGTACCTGGCATCCAAGATGGCAGATGCATATCTCCCATTTCACTCTCAGTCAAGGGTCTTTGCATGGAACAATGGACAGCATTGCTCATGTGTTTCAAATTGCTCTTTCCTTCTCTACCAAGGTTGAGTTTGTGAAAGATAAATAATAGGAACTAACCGGTATAAAGACTCCCTACATGCTCGGTTCTTTTCTAATTGCTTAAATTAACTCATTTCAAGCCATAAGCTGAGGTGCAGAGAGGTAATAACTTGACTCAAATGGATTTTTCCTATTTGTTCATTTAAATAACCTTCCAATACAAAATTAAAGATGTTCGAAAATCCCAACTTTTTGTGCCATAAGGTTTTCTTGGGGAGCTGCCTAATAAGATGTGGGTCGCAATTTCAGAACCTATGGACCCTTTAAAAGCAGGCTATTCCTGAAGGAAGCTCCCCTCTTGTTGTATGTGGATTTTCTCATCTACTCTCCATTCGGCTTGAAATGCAAAGATGTTTTTAGAGAACTTTTCCCTTCTTTCCTATTAACCTGAAGACATTCTTCTATTTTCCAAACATTTATTTTCATAATTCAGGCTAATGCTGCTAAATTAATACACACTTTATTTCCAAATTCTTTTTCCAGCAACCTGTGCAGATATCAAAGCTAATCTACTCTGTGTTTCCTTTACTTAGTTTTAGTCCATTTAAAAAAAAATTGCCTACTTTATTTTTTTAATGAAGTAGATAAATTGCACATGATTTATTTAGCATCAGTTTCAAGGTTCCCCATTCTTTTTTTAAATTTTCAGTGTCCCAGAATTCATTGTTTACGCACCACACCCAGTGCTCCATGCAATATATGCCCTCCTTAATACCCACCACTAGGCTCACCCAAACTCCAACTCTCATCCCCTTCAAAACCCTCAGTTCTTCAGAGTCCACAGTCTCTCAGGGTTCGTCTCTCCCTCCAATTTTCCCCCACTCCCTTCTCCTCTCCAGGCCCCCATGTCCTCCGTGTTATTCTTTATGCTCCACAAATAAGCAAAACCTATTTTAATTTGTCTTTCATATAATGCATTTGAAATAAGTCCTTTTCCCTTCCTAACCACAGAACATTTTCTTGGGTCCAGTGAAATTGCTGCAATTTTATACAATCTTCAATAACTCTTACTAGAGGAGCCTTAAGTAAGATTCCGCTGCAGCTCAAAGCTGCCATAAAGCTTTGTCTCTACCAGTTAAATAACCAGACTGGAGCACACTTGATGGGATTCTTCAGGCCTCCCGAGTGACTAAGTGCTGTTGCTGCATAGCTGACGGCCACCCAATGATTCAGAGATTGAAAAAAGGAGTGAATTTGCAGCAGCCAATTTGGTCACAGGGCACGCAGGGGAGATCCAAGAATGATTCTTTCACTTTAAAATCACCTGCATCATTACTGTGGACCCCACTTGTCTCACTGATTGTTTGAAAAATAGAGACTTCTTTTGCTGGTTTTTTATCCAGACAATTTGGCAGTCTATGGTGGTATTGTCTCTCTTTCTGAGATGTTTCTCCTTTTCTTCACTATAGCAAAAACCTGGCTCTCTCCTAAGGACTCTGATTCTCCTGTGTCCCTTTTGGGTTTATTTTCCTGCTCTCCACATACCTTAGGCTTGTCAAGAAAGATGGTGCGGTTCTTACGCTATTGCTGCTCTGCCCAGATTCCCCTTCCTCTCATGCACGCATCCCATCTGCTGGCTGCTCTAAGTAGGGGTGCTGACTATGCAAAGCTGCTTCCTTCTCTGTAGCAACATCTCTCTAGACATGTCTCCTAAGCCAAGGGGAACAGAAGCAAAAAATAACCTATGGGAGCTATACCAAAATACAAAGCTTCTGCACAGCAAAGGAAGAAAATCAGCAAATCAAAAAGGCAACCTACAGAATGGGAGGAGATATTTACAAATGATATATCTGATAAGGTTAGTATCCAAAATACATAAAGAAGTTATATAACTCAAAACAAAACAAAACAAAACAAAAAAATAAGGGTGCCTGGGTGATACAGTCAGTTGGGTGTCCAACTCTTGGTTTTGGCTCAGTTCATGATTTCAGGATCGTGAGATGGAGCCCTATAGTGGTCTCCCTGCTTAGCTCAGAGTCTCCTTGAGACTCTCCCCTCCTTGTGTCCCAGCCCCACTGTGCAATCTCTCTCTAAAATAAGTAAATAAATCTTTCAACAAAACCCCAAAGAATCCAATTAAACAATGGACAGAAGACATAAACAGATGTTTCTCCAAAGAAGACATACAGCTGGCCAACAAACACATGAAAAGTTGCTCAACATCACTAATCATCAGGGAAATGCAAATCAAACCACAAGTTACCACTTCACTCCCATCAGGAAGACTAAAATTAAAAACATAAGAAACTGGGGCACCTTTAGTGTCTGCCTTGGGCTCAGTCATGATCCTAGGGTCCTGGGATTAAGCCCCGCAGTGCTTCTTGCTCAGCAGGGAGCCTGCTTCTCCCTCTCTTTCTGCTGCTCCTGTGCCCTCTCTCTCTCTGTGTCAAATAGAAGAACCGTAAGAAACAACAAGTGTTGGTAAGGATGTGGAGAAAAAGCAAAGGTCTTGCACTATTGGTAGGCATGCAAACTGGTTACAGCCATTGTGGAAAACAGTATGGAGGGTCCTCAAAAAATTAGAAATAGAATTACCATGATTCAGTAATTTCACCACTGGACATTTTCACAAAGAATACAAAAACACTGATCCAAAAAGATATATGCTCCCCTATGTTTATTGCAGCATTATTTACAACAGCCAAATGAAGGAAGCATCCCAAGTGTCCATCAGTAAATGAAGTGGTGAAGAAGATTTGGTAGATACAAAAAATAGAATATTACTCAGCCATAAAAAAGAACGAGATCTTGCTATTTTCAACAACATGGAGCTAGAGGGTATAATGCTAAGTGCAATAAGTCAGTGAGAGAATGACAAAAATGATTTCACTCATGTGTGGAATTTAAGAAACAAAGCAAATTAAAAAAGAAAGAAAGGAAAATAAAACAAGACAAGAAACCCAGACTCTTAATAAACTGGTGGTTACCAGGGGGGAGGAGGTTGGGTAAAATAGGTGAAGGGGATTAAGAGTACACTGGTCTTGGGGCACCTGGCCGGCTCAGTCGGTGGAGCCTCTGACTCTTGATCTCGAGGTTATGAGTTCAAGCCACATGTTGGGTGTGGAGATTATAAAGTTCTTTAAAAAAAGAGTACACTTGTCTTGACGAGCACTGAGTAATGTAAAAAATTGTTGAGTGACTATATTGTACAATTGAAACTAATACAACACTATATGCTAATTATACTGGAATTCAAAAATAAAAGTAAGATTTTTTTTTAAAAAGCTGTTCCCTTCTGAGAACTGCCCTATGTCAGTTGGTCTCAAAGTGTGGTCCCTGGACCAGCAGCATCAGCATCATCTGATCATTTGTTAAAAATGCAAATTCTCAGGCCCCACCCTTGGCCTATTGAGTAAGAAACTCGAGATTGGGGTCCAACCTTCTGTTTCTGATGCCCACTAAAGTTGGTCCACCACTACCTTAGAGTGAGTGGATGTCTTCCTTTCAGGGGTTATCTGCAGACAAAGGCTGAGTGATTCAGGAAGTACGAAAGACTGCTAGTCCCTTCCCTTCATAGGGGACAACTTCGTGATGCCATTCAGCCTTCAGAGCTTCTTGTGGGATCAGGCTGCAGGTGGAATTGAGCTGAACCTATACCTTCACCAAACTTTTTCCCTGCCCTATTCTGCACCCTTGTTCCCTTAAGAGGTGTTATGAGTTGAATTGTGTCCTCCCAGAAGAGAAATGTTGGAGTCCTAACCCTCATTGTCTCAGAATGTTAACTTATTCGGAGATAGGGCCTTTGCAGATGTAATTAGTTAAGATACGGTCCTCCTAGAGAAGGGTGGGCCCTTAAATCTATATGACTGGTGCCCATATAAGGTGAAGACACTGTGACACAGGGAGAGTGCCCTTGCAGATGGCCTGCCAAGTGTAGACAGTATAATGAGAAGAAAGGCAAAGGTAACAGTTTGATTAACCCGCTACACATGCCGCGGATTTAGCTACCTTGGGCCCCTTATTCTTGTTGCTTTCTACTGCTCGTCATTCTTGGGGTTTGTGTCCCTTTCCAAGCTCTTTCATGGTGTTCCCAAATGGTGCTCAATATACCGAGCTGCCCACAGAAGGTCATCTGATGAAGACAGAATGGCATTGCTCTCAGAACTCTCTCGAAGGGAGACATTTCCAGTTACACTGCGGCTCCAAGTTGGAGTACTTGAGTTAGGAAAAGAAATCATTAAACAAGGGATCATGGAAGGACTTTGGCTTCAATTTCTAAGTGAAGTAAATAACAAGAACTCATGGAAGGTATTAAAGGGAAATTCCTCATGTTGATTTGTTGGGTTTTGGCCTGTCCTTTCTTTTGGAATTTCTCCAGTGTAAACTTTTAAGTCATTTTCTATTTGTAGAATTCTGTCACAGCTCAGGTTTGGCTTCTCCAACTGGTGCTTTCCTTAGATGAAGCATTCAGTAAGATATAACTAAAGAAAATAAACATTTGACTAGAATTACTATAATGTGCTGATAATGAAAGGAGAGTTTTAAAAAATGGTGTATATTAAAACTTAAGTTTCCTAAAGTAGCTTTTCCAAAATAACAAAACATCATTTGCTGAGTAGTGACTGAAGATACACTGACCGGCTCTAACTCTTTTCTGTTTAATGTAGACTAATTCTATATACTTCAAGGCCAAATTTGCTTCACTTAGCTTAATTGTCAGTTAGATGAATGGAAAATAGCACGTTACTAATTCCAATTTATCTTGCTTTGATATAGTCAAGAGTCATGCACCAGGGATAAAAAGGGAGGTCAGATTCTGACCGGACAACTTTTTCTTTTTTATTATTCATATTTTGCTATAATTGCTAACATTTAGCAAACAGTCCAACTAAATTACAAATAAAATACACAGCTGCCATTTCTTCTCATAAAAAGAAAATGTGAAGTCCAGTATCATTACAGAGAATTAAAATAAAGACATACTTGTATGGTTAATTTTTGTATTTTTTGCAAAGAAATACTGTATTTATAAAAACCTTTGCAAATAGGGTTAAGTTGTTTCTCTTTTGGTCAAAACTCTTCTCAAATCTGATGGCCCAGCTTTGAATTACTCTTCTTAAAGACAACCCTTTCATAGAACAATCCGTTTATACTATTCTCAACAAGACTGCTTTTCCAAAAGCCATGAAAGAATGTGGAAGTTTTGCTTTGTTCTTCATATATAACAAGTGTCATTTTTCTGTTCTGTAGTTGCTTGAGGGGATTGCTGGGCCGCAGATCTGCTATTAATAAAATAAGCTCAGGATTGTTCGTGATGAGAAGAGATGTGCAAAATCCGTTATCCTGTGTGACACTGATGCTTGGGGACTTCTTCCCGTTTCAAAGGAAACTGCAGAAGTTGGAGGTTATCTGAGCCACTTCAGTCCTCTTGGACTCTGGGAACATGGTTGAGTTAGGACTTACATGCAGACCTAAATAGGCAGCCAGCTCTCTGATGTGAGGACTGTGTGTGAACCTCAGTTTTTTCATCCGCAGAATGGAGGCAATGTTGCCTACTTCATTGGGTTTTTGATGGGAGTCAAAATAAGGCCATTTTAAGAAGATGCTTTTACCTATGTTAAAGATAGAAGTGATAGAAAAATGGGAATTGATCAATGAGGGCTATGTTAGTGGTCTCATATTTATTCAATGCCTCCCTTTTCTTTAAAATGGGGAAAATGATATTGACCTACTTCAAAAGGTTGGTGAGAACTAATTACTGTTGGTAAAACACTTTAAAAACATCGAACGTTATCTATGAAGATGCTAAATACTGACTTCCTGATGCAGTTGAAAGGATTAATTAGGGAATGTTTGCTTGAACCTTGATCCTCTAATGAAAGGTGTTTCTCTTGTTGCTATTTTCGTGTTAACTATTATTTTGTGCCATAATTTGCTGGATAGTTAAGTGTCACGTCTGGCTTGTTTTTAACTGTTTCCACACAGAATTTGGATAATTTTTCTTGGAGAGATCAAATCGATTTCACTTTGTAAAATGTCCAAGGTCGGGGCGCCTGGGTGGCTCAGTGGGTTAAGCCTCTACCTTCAGCTCAGGTCGAGATCTCAGGGTCCTGGAATCGAGACCCGCATCGGGCTCTCTGCTCAGCGGGGAGCCTGCTTCCCCCCCCCCTGCCTCTCTGCCTACTTGTGATCTCTCTCTCTCTGTGTTAAATAAATACATAAAATCTTTTTAAAAATAATAAAAAATAAAATGTCCAAGGTCATTCAACTAAACTGATTTATTTTGTCATGTCACTCACAGCTTCCTAGATGTTCTCATTCAAGCCTCTCTTTCATGGTCCCCTTGAAATATTATGCTTAGTGATGGATTTACAATTCTCTAATTCCTTTATTTCTCTGAACATTTTTTCACCAATTCCAAAAAAATTAAGATTTTGGGAGGAGGGGGGAATGACCATTTATTTATTTATTTACTAAGAAATAGGATTTGCTTAAAAATAGAAGTCGCCACTTCTATTTTCCATACTTAAATTTGTAAATATACAGGCTTCGCCTCCTGTTTTCTTCTTTTAATTTTCTTGAAGGCAAAAGGAACTACCTTTGGAATAAATATCCTTATCCTTAAGGGGATTTGATGGAATTTCATTTTCACTTCTTTCCAGTGGATATAATTGCTCCAAATTGTTTCGCTGTTTTCCAATGTATTGTGAACGACAATTTTGTCGGTTAAAGAATCCAGATTATTTCAGAAGCTGAAGAGTTCATGTAAAGGCTATCAGGCAGCTCACAGAATCTGAGGGGAAGCCAAAGGCCCCAAACGATGCCCAAATCACGTTGCAGAAGTGCCTTCTCTGGAAACCAAATCCTACAGCTTGTACTGTTTCTATCCCTGACATGGGTACCACCAGCTGCTGCCACCATAATGGTCACTGCTGCCTCTGAAAAATCAGATGCTGCTGCCGCCACCATCAACACCCATCTCCACAATAATTTTGGGCAGCCCCCCGCCTTTTTTTTTTTTTTTTAAGATTTTATTCATTTATCTGACAAAGAGAGCACAAGCAGAGGGAGAGGGAGAAGCAGACTCCCAGCACAGCAGGGTGCTGGACACAGGGCTGGATCCCAGGACCCTCAGGATCATGACCTGAGCGGAGGGCAGAGGCTTAACTGTCTGAGCCACCCAGGTGCCCCAGCCCTTCCTCTTTTAATTAAACTCTGAGGGGGAGGAGTCTAATGAATGGAGCCACAGGAAGGCTCAGAAATCCTGGGCCCCGCATTTCCAATTTCTATAGCGGGAAAGGGGCTTGGCCTCAGGAGTGCAGATGGACGCAGGAGGGGTGTTCTGCAAACACTGGGAAGAGGTGCAGATGCTGAGTGGCCAAGAGGAATGACAAACATCCATGTATAACAATAACAGGCCTGTAGTCTCTAAATATGTGCATTGGATTCCTTAGACTTCCCCTGGAATAACTATGTAGCTGTTTTTAGTTTTAAAGATGTATTTTGGCTTTTTCTGCTTATAAAAATTAAATTCTGCTTGGAATAAAAAAAATTCCATTATTAATCTCTGTGCTCTTTAGTGACTGTCCTCACAGATATTTTTCATACATATTTCCTATAGAATATTTCCTGTTAAAATAGCATTAAAAATCCTCTTCCTGGCATATTTGGAAAATGATAATCATAAAAGCCAGTAGGAAGGAACAGTGGGCTTCTTTATTATTATATTTTTCCCTTTTTTTCTTTATTATTATAAATAGGCATTTGTGTTTGTTTTTTATTCCTTCAGTTTGTGTCAGCAAAAGATAGCAACTGGTGCTTTTACCATGACAGAACTTTAACCAGCTCTGGATTCGTTGACTGCATCACTACGGTTTTAACTCCCATTGGCTTTTCTCTAAATCTAATTACCCATTTTATGGTTCTCAACATCACTGATTACGAAAGCTTTTTTCCCCCTTCTTTTCTTTTTTCCGTGTACAGTGCCTAGCTCTACCAAAACTGTGACAATATATTGGTGACTTTTGCAAACCAATAAAGCGATTTGCACAGTTTACCGACAGAATTCCCTGAGGCATTCTCTTCAAATCTCAGAGTTCCCATCTGAAGCACACCTCCCATACTTTCATTGTCAAGATTCCCAATATTTTAAAATAAATGGTAGTGGTACTGGACCAGGAGCCATGTGGCTTGCCATCAAAGATGGATTACTCTCCTTCCGTTTGACATTTGCTTCTCGGTTATCCTGGAAGTTTTGGGAAGAATTTTTGGTTTTGTTTTAATATAATGGTGGAGGCAAAGAAACCTTTCAGAATGTAGACACTCTAGATATCAACTGCTTCGTAATACATGTTCATTCATTAGCATTTGACACTCCATCTTTCTTCAACAGTATTGTTAGGATGGGCTCTACTAAACTTTCCTCATGAATCAAATGTAACTTGTAAAACTGAAAGCCTTCATTTGGTTGGGGTAAAAATATTACAGATGGTTTTTGTTTTCCAATTGCTGTCCTAACTGTGTTAGACAGAAGCATAATTTCCCTTCCTTACCCTCATGTCCTGGTGGGCTAATACCAACAAAACATTGCAGGAAAAAAGAATAAATGAATTTTAAAAATTGTAAAGGTCTTTCTAATCACCAAGACCTGAGGGATGTTCTACCCCTGCTTCTCACTGATATTCACTGATACAACCCATATGATTAAGTGCCTAGTTAGGAAACTTCGAGTACTTGACAGAATAAATTGGAGCTATTACAGGCCATTTAGTGAAGCCTCACTTTGAAAATGTTTGGCTTGCAGATCAATAACTGAAAAGACAGAAATGGCTCTGAAAAAAGTTCGTCTACGATCTGTGAGGGTACTGTGGTCTGGGAGGCCTGAATGGACATGTAGAAGGTATACTGGGTTATTCTGACAGGAAAGACTTAGCAGGATTCTTGAAGAAGCCAGCCTGGGCCCTTCTGGGCTCCTACCAAATAGGGACCATGTATCTCTGGTGATATGCGGGTTGTTAATGTTTTAAAAGATACATTAAATGGACTGTTGGTTTATTGGTAGCACGTTTTATTTTGGAACAGATCCACGTTGGTTTGGATTAAAACACAACATTCTTCTTTTTCCAGAAGAATGTGTTGTAACAGGGTCCAGCTCTTGCAGTAAATACTAATTACCGGCTCTGCCTTGGGCAGCACGTTAGGATACATACTCTCTCTCTCTAATACACACATACACATGCATTTGCTTACATATATGACTCTGTATCTAGAGAGAGCACACACATACAAAATGGGTGGTAGCTAATTAGCACAATTTACTAAGTATGTAGTGCTCCTATGAGCTACTCTGCCTTGTGTAACCTCTTGAATTATTATCTTGCATAATTACTTAGTTCTTATTTGGGTTTTGGTTCCCCACCCAATCTCTTAGCTCTTCTGGGTTGGACTGTAGAGCAGGCTCTGCTTTCCTCTACATTACTCCTCAGCAGTTAACTAGAGGAGAACGTCTACTAACATCAAACCGGGCGCAGACGTTCTGCTGGGGGCAGGGCTCCATTTCTCCAAAAGCCAGGCCTTTCCCGCACATTTTGAAGGTGACGTGTTGACACTACAGGACGCAGACGAAAAGGCCTTAGAGAAAAGTATATACATAACACAAACAGACCTTAGAGAAAAGTATATACATAACACACACTTTCCGTGCACTTGGAAATCACCTAGGGATCTCGTTAAAGAGTAGATTGTGAATCAGTAGGCTTGGGGCAGGGCCCGACACTGTGCTTGTAACAAGCTCCCACGTGATGCCGGGGCTGCTGGTCCCTGGATCATCACACTTGGCTGATGCAAGGTTATAGGTAGTGGCCACATCAGGGATCAGACTCTGATAACCTCCGATAAAGAAGCTAGAGAGAGAGGGAGCGCTTCCCGCAACCCTGGCCGCGCCCCCAGCCCGCTCAGCACCCCGAGTTAGCCCGCCTGCAGCCGCGCCCGGCTGGGCTCCGGGGTGCACGGCTCGCCTCTCCCTACTCTCCCGGCCGCAGCCCGAGCGCAGCCGCCAGGTGAGCGCCACCGCCGCCAGCCCACGACGCGACTCACGTGGGACATCTCCAGCCGCCCCTCCCGGAAACCGGGCAGACCGGTTTTACCTGTCCGCGTCTGGAGGAGGCTTCCGACCCCACGGCAGGCAGTCGGCGGAGGCGGGCGTCCTTTCTCGTCTCCACCCCCGCCTTCGAGTCGCTTCCTTTTTCTACCTGACCCTCCCGGAGCCGCGGAAAGCCGGGAACCCAGCGCGGCAGCTGCTTGAGCACCGTCTCCCGCGACGTGTGCGAAACTGCTCAACCCCAAACACAAACACCAGCCACTGACATGTTTTAAGAAACGCCACAGTTGGATGACTGCGGAACCAACACAGACCGAATGGGGAGGCAAGAAGGGAAAGCAATTGGCCCCGTTCGGTTGGAGAAGAAGCGGCTCGTGTTACACTCCCTTTGCCAGTTAGCGTCGTGGGCGTTTGTTGCTGTGTTAATTACAGCTCTTCCCCGAGTCGGAGGCGAGAACAGCCCTAGTGGAACCGTTTCAAGCGCAACGTTCCACCGGGAGGAAAACAACTGCCTTTCTCCCCAGCTGGGGAGGGATTCCCACCAGGCAGCCCCCGGGCAGCAGGCAGCCCGGGAGCGCGCCGTGGGCCCGCAGCGCCGCGCGCCTCTCACCGCGGGCTCCCGGGTGCGCTCGCGGACGGGGACTCGCTCGCCGCCGCCCGGGCCGGGGAGGCCGGAGCGGGCCGAGCCGCCGGCTTCGCCTCGGGGCACGCCTGAGGCTGGCGGGAGGGCGCGCTGCTCATCCGCGGCTTTTCTCTAAGCGTCCGGGGGGGCTCCCGGAGTGCGGTCGGGCGCGGAGACCTCCTGGCTCACCTCTGGGTGGGCAGCATGCGGGGGCGCGCGCCTGGTTCAGCAGGAACCAGGGACGGAAGTCGGAGAGTGCGGCGGGGTGGGAAGTACAGGGCCTTGCAGGCAGAATGACTTGGCTCCCGAATCCTGTCTCTGCCCCTCATTAAATTTATGTGTCCTTGGGCAACTTGATACTTCTCTGAACTGCGCTCGTTTTTCATGTGATATCGGCTACGTGGCGGGACTCTTCTAAGCGTTCCGTCCTCACAACACAATTTCAAATCGCCTTTCCACCGATGGGAAAAGTGAGTCCTAGACACGTTAAACCAATGCGCCCAGGGCCACAGAGGGGAGGAGTGGCAGGCTGGGATTGGAAATGAGGTGGTCTAGGTCCAAAGTCTGTGCTCTCACCACGATGCTAAACGGCATGTTAAATCAGACTGTGTATGCGAAATCCCTGGAAAAGAGCAGGGGACATAATCATGAAACCGATCCTCGCTAAGGTGCAGTGGACCCATTACTGATTTACAAGGGGAGTAACGCGGGGGGAGGGTCCAGTGGTTATGGAAAATCCATCCGAGGCCGCTGAACAGGGGTTGGGCAATAGGAACGTGGATCCCAGGCCAAGCCCATCAGTGTGTTTGTCGTAGGCGTCCCATCTACTCCACCTTGCCAGGTGTGTCCACAGCCCAGACATGATTAAAGACCCTAGAAAAACAGAAGCCACGGTGTCAGGGCAGCCCCGTGAAAACGGGCCTGAGTCCGTGAGTCTGTACTGAAGTCGCCTACCAGCTGCATATCATTTACTTAAAACAGCACCAAAAAAATCCTAAACTGTTGGCGGTCCTGCTATTTTGAAAAATACGTCCCCCCCCCCACCCCTACAGTGCTATTTGGGCCTCTTAAGAATAAAATTCTTGGAAATGACAAAAAATGTAATCCAAAAACCATGGTGTGCACTTGAAACTGTCATCTATGCACACTTAAGGGCTGGCACAGATGTCTGAGATAATATATGAGAAGTGACTCGGAGTAAAAGCACTAGATATTGATATTTTAAAAGGATCTCATACATGTTTTGATTGTAATAATAAGCTTCCTGGGAGAATTTTGTCACTAACAGTGGCTTTCACTCAGAGTTTCATGTCCTTCCTTCTTGATAAGGCCGTTTTCGGAATAGTGCACAGATAAGGTGGGAAAGGAGAGGAAACAGGTGATTTTGGAAGTGGTACAATTTCTGCCTGTAAAGAATTGCCACGGGGGAGGAAGGCAGATATTTGGGTTCTATAGAGAGCTGACTGTTTTACCTTTCACCAGACCATTGCCCATTTATCAGGACAATATGGGGTTACCTGGGAATCTCTACACCACATTACCACAAATCCGGTGGCTTAAAACAATCAAATTCATCATCTAATAGTTTGGTAGGTTAGAAAGCGGACACAAGTCTCCCTGGGTATCAGTAAGCAAGATTTGCACCCCTTCTTGGAGACTGTAGGGGAGAATTTTTTTCCTTGCCTTTTTTAGCTTCTGGAGGCTGCCCATATTCCTTGGTTTATGGCCCCTTCATCCATCTTCAAAGCCAGCAAGGGCAGGTGAAACTCTTCCGACACTGCATCACTTCTGACTCTCTTTTGCTTTCCTCTTCCACTTTTAAGTACCCTTGTGGTTACATTGGGCCCACCTAGATAATCCAGGATAACCTCCCTATTTTAAGGTCCTCTGATGAGCGATTTAATTCCATGTGTCACCTGAATTCCCCTTTGCCATGTAAGGTAACATATTCGTGGACTCTGAGGTTCAAGACATGGACATCTTTGGGGGCCATAATTCTGCCTGCCACACATCCCAGTTGCTTTGGTGGCAGGCATAATTTTAATCAATTCATAAACCTATGCTTGACACTTCCTCAGTGAAAGGTGCCATTAAGAGGGACTTTGCGTCCCGTAGACCTGAGTCCTTGTTCTGCCACTTACTAGTTACATTATTTTAGGTCAGTTACACAATGTTTCTGGCCCTCAATCTCTTCATCTGTAAATGGAGATAGTAATAGTACGTGCCTTGTTGTTTTGTTGTTTGAATTAAATGAGATAATGCTAGAAAACACTTGGCACAGAGCCTGGCACATGGTAAATCAATGAACATTTTATTTATTATCAATCTGTCATAAGGATTGCAAAGAGGCATAAGGCATGGTGCCTGCCCTTGTGGAGCGTGGAGAATAAGACACATGCAATCCTGAAGTTAGGTAATACACGGGGATAGTGAAAGATATAGAACAGTATCATGCTTTTGTGCTAAATGGGGTACAACAGACAGTAAGCGCTATTGAGTGAAGTAAGATATTTACAGTAAGCAGGAAATGTAGGAATGAAGGAAACAGGATTGATTTTGGGACTAAAAGAAAGGTTAAATGTAGACCAGGTAGAGGGGGAAATGTTGGGCACATAAGCCTATACATGACAGATTGCAAGGTGACAGTAAATAAGGTGATTTACATGTCATCTTATGGAATGGAAGGTTTGTGTCAGGGTGTTCATTCATTTCCATTTTTTTTTTCCTAGAATGTTTAGGGAAGGAGTGGACTATCAGACTCACAGAGGCTGGACTGGAAGGGCTTGAATACTAGGTTGTATAGTTAAGATTTTTTCCCTGGGATAGCAGGGAGCCATGGAAAGTTTTAGAGCAGAGGTAGATTCCCAGGGAAAGCAGGGTTTAGAAAGGTTGATCCCAGAGTAGTATGTGTGGGTAGGTTGGTGAGAAGAGAGCCTGCAGGGAGGGAGAGCTGTTGGGAGATGTTTTCAGTGGTCCAGATAATAATGGCTGGAGGAGATGTGATAGCCATCAGCCCCAGGAAAGGGAATGGATGCAAGAGACATGACAAAGCAAGAACAAAGAGAGGCCTTAGTGAGATAGAGGGAAAGGATAAAAAATTCCTGGAAGTTTAGTAATAGAAATAATAGAAATCAGAAATGAGTTCACATTGAGTGTTCCCGTGTGGAAGATGTTGGCAGGTCATCAGGTGGCACATGTCCAGTAGGCTATTGGAAATGTGGAACTGGAAGAGAGAGAGGGAAGTCATAGCCAGATGATGAGGTTTGGAAATCATTAGCCGAGCAGCAGTGGCTGAAATCCCTCACTCCTGCCCCCAGGCTTTCGTGATCAAACTTGCTTTAGCGTCCACACTGGTGGATTTCTAGCCCTATCCCTCTTTACCTCCTTGTTATGGGCTGATTTATGTCTCCCCAAAATTCATACATCGTATACTATTCCCCAGTACCTCACTCTGTGACTATATTTGGAGATAGTGTCTTTAAAAGGATGATTCAGATCAAATGAGGCCATTGACTGGTGTCTTTATAGGAAGAGGAGTTTCAGACAAAGACACATACAGAGGAAAAGGACCATGCGAAGGCACAGGGAGAAGACGGCCATCTACAAACCAAGAAAGGGCCCTGAAGAAACCAACCCTGAAGGCACCTTGATCTTCAACTTAGAGCCTCTAGATTTGTGGGGAAAAAAATAAATCTCTGTTGTTTAAGCCTATCAGTCTGTGGCATCTTTTGATGGCTGCCCTCATGAACGAATGCACTCCCCAGGGACCAGTGTCCTTGTACCACTGGCCCGTGGGAGCTAAGGGCACCCCATGCTGCCAACATATCCCTCTGCTTATATTTTAACAGGCTGTATCCCAGCCCCTCCTTATCTGGATATATCGTGTGTGGTATTTAGTGGTTATCAGAAGTGTGGTTCCCTGCAAACTAAAAACAAGGTTATCCTTCCTTGATAGCAGTGCTCTGTGTCTTGGGAGGTTCCCCATGTGGGGACTCTGGTGTTCAGAACAGAGCTTGTGGAAGAGGGAGTTGGTCAAAGAAGCCATTCTGAGCACCCAGCTCACAGCTGTTCGAGAACTGTTCTGCCACCTGTTCCCAAGGCTGTCTCTGGCAATGCATTCCTCCATGTGCCTTCCTCTGAAAGCATGCTCAGAACAGAAAAAAAATGTGTCCTTCTTCATTAGTAAAACAGAAAAATGACTTTTACTGCACTTCAAATTCATACTTTTTTCCCTTTTCATTTAATAATGATTCTGAATCTTGGATGGGTCTTGTTTTTCAAAACACAAAATAAAGGACATGGGCACTGAAATCCAAGTTAGCTCTTAAAGTAGCCCTCAAGGGAAACAAACAGTGATATATTCGCACAACCACCTACAAAGAGCTTATCTGTGAAAGGCTAGAACAGCAAGTGTCCAGAAAGCTCCTGTTAATTCAACTGGACAGATTCCAAGTCCTGTGTTGTAGGCTTCTGACAGTGAAATATTCAGACCAGGACCATGTCCTTGGTGACTTCTGTGTTCATTAGAGCTGGCCTTTATGATGGATTAAGACCGTTATTATGAGGAAGATGCTGAGGAAATGTTCTCCATCTTCACAGAGGATAGAATGAGAGCAAGTGGGCTGAAGTACAGTGCAGCCAATAGTCATCCTGTCAGAAATAGAAAGCCTGGTTCTAAGGCCATTTTTAAGGTCTGACTAGGTTGTGCTCTAGCTCCCTCCTCTGGACTCCCTTAGTATTACCCTGCATTTCCCAGCGTCTGTGTACTAGGTTGTGGAGTTCACTTATTTAGGTGCGGGGTGCCCTCAGAAGACAGGGAACTCGCAGGGAGCATGGCTCCTGTCTCTTCTATCTTTTTCCGTCCGCCTCAGCTCCTAGTGCGCCCTGGGTGATGGGTCAATGGGCGACTCACTCTGCCCTCAAAAACTTCGTAGTGTCCTAGAGGCTGTGTGTGTGTGTGTGTGTGTGTGTGTGAGAGAGAGAGAGAGAGAGAGAGAGAGACAGAGACAGAGACAGAGACAGAAATAGAGACAGAGACAGAGACAGAGAGCAAGAGAGCCCAAGAGAGAACAGGTGAAAAAGACCACGAATGGCCTTGGAAATGGTTTGTTACCCTGGATATCAAATACGTGTGTAATAGTGAAGCTGAATATCCAGCCTATACCGACCACGAATACATCCTTATTGGCAGATCGGCTAGCAGAAGGCTGACAAACAGGTACTGGCTAGAGGGAAAGGTGTGGCTTCCTCTCTAGAGCTCTTTAAGGATAACCATATGATATTTCTGAGATGGGGTGTGAGCGACCTGCTGAGTGCCCGTTTCTTTTCCCCCTAGACCTACAAAGTGAGTGGCACCGGGAGGCTGTATACTGGGTGGTCAGTATTTAGCTCCCACTTACCGACTCCTACCATGTGTCGAGTGCTTTGTACGCTGCTACTTCACTGAATTTTCACGCACTTTTCTTTTCTTTTTTTTTTTAAAGATTTTATTTATTTACTTGACAGACAGAGATCACAAGTTTGTAGAGAGGCAGGCAGAGAGAGAGGGGAAAGCAGGCTCCCCACAGAGCAGAAAGCCCGATGCCGGGCTCGATCCCAGGACTCTAGGACCATGACCTGAGCTGAAGGCAGAGGCTTTAACCCACTTAGCCACCCAGGTGCCCCTTTCACGCACTTCTTGAGATGAATATTGCTCCCCCCAATTTTACAGAAGGGGAAATAGAGGCTCAGAGAGGTTTGTTTATTCACTTAGCTACATTTATTGCTTTTGTGCTATGTGCTGAGCACTGTGCTGGGCTCCAGGGATACAACATTGATGAGACAGAGTCCTTCCTCTATAGAGTTCACAGTCTAGCAAGAAAGAAACAAAAAGAGGGAAGAGAGATTGTTCAAAGGGCGCTGTTGAAGTTTATAGCAGGAGGGTATCCATTAGGAGCTCCTTGTGGAGGGAGATACGGGGGAGCAAAAAACCCATTACAATGGGCTTGGTTACAGGTGTGCCTCAGAGTCAGCACTAGGTGCTAAGTGTGCCCACAGAAGACAGTCAGAGAGGCATCTTCGAGGAAGTGACATCCTGAAAGTGCATAGGAGTTGGCCAGGTTAAAAAAATGCAGGGGTGGGGGAAGGGGAAGAAAAGTGTTTCCAGGGAACAGAATATGCACAGGCCAAAGGTGAGAACTACCATGACCCTAGAAAGTTAATTCTGGTTGGAATATGGATTGGGAGCTAGAAATAAGGCTGGAGAGGTAAGCAGTGGCCAGATATTAAGCATTAGCATAAAAAGCCTGGACTTGATTTTAAGGCAACCAGAGAGCAGGTGAAGGTACTGGGGACCTGAATAAAGCACGAGCAGGCTACGTGACTTGTCCAATGTCTCACAACCAGAAAGTGGGAACTTGGGATTGGAAATGAAGTTCTATGTAATTTGGAAGCTCATCCCATGACCACTGGCCCACATTGCCAGAAAACCGTCTACACACTGGGAAGAAGAGGTGGAAACTCACTTGTGGTTTTCTACCAACCTCTTCTCCCTACCCCAGCCCCACAGCTGGGCTGCAGTAGCCTGTGATAGCCCAGGGAGGGTGTGTCTCAGCCTGAGAACAGGTGGGAGACTCTGGCTCCCTGGAACGTTCTATGACAGCCTTCCTGTCTCTTGACTGCTTTTCACCTCTCTTCCTGGGGTTGACATTTCTGTTCACTTGCACATCAGTGCAAGAAACCAGCAGGATACCTCCAAAGAGTGGGGAAGCTGCATCTGGGAGGCTTTTGCTGCCTTCCTAAAACACGAGAAGAGAAAGAACCAGGCTCCCAGCTTGCAAGAGGAGCGGTTGTTGGGCGGGATAAGAGGCTCACGTGCTCTCCCCCGCCACGTGTGTTCTTGTCGGGTGGATTCGAGGTGCATATGCTCGTGCATTGTTTTGCATTGTTTTTCTGCATATCTCCTCAGTGGAGGACTGCCATCTTGCCAATGTTTAACTAAATCTGCATGCCATTATTTCATATTTTGGAACCCCAAAATGGTAAAATGCTTTCATGGTAAACAAAGTGTTTTCAACAATTGCTCAAGTGAATTTGGAAAAGTAAGCTTGTTCTCTCCATCTTTATCTTTTCAGCAGGATGCCTGCCTTTGTTCATTTTTTTTTTTCTTTTAGTGTAGTGTAGTGGATAAAGGTGCAGGCTCTTCCCAGAGTCTGAATTCTGAATCTAACACTTTCTGGCTAGGCGACCTTGGGCAAATTACTTAACATTTCTGGGTCTTCCATCCCTTATGTGTGAGAAGGAAATAATGAGGGGATCCGCATCACAGTATGACTATGAGGATTAGATGAGTTAATTAGAATATTTGGTACATAGTAGGTTCTTCATAGTGTCAAGCTACCATTATTATTTATTAATTAGTTTGCATAATTTTTTATTCTAATCCTCAGATCCAAATATGCTTTAGGAAAGCTTTGAGAGCTCAATAGTGTTGACCTTCATTCTGAACACCCTCTCCATGTGAAGCCCGTCAGTAAACAAGTGGATGATTATGGGATGAGGCTTCCCCGAAGCTCGAAAGAGAGAGGGACAATTCGGCTGTGCTAAAGCTTCTGAGAGTACTCAGAAGCATTTGCAAAGGATGAAATAATATCCTATATGTTAACACATGTCACATCAATCATTCCCAGCAAACTTCTGGGGCAGGCATATAGCACACTGCCCAGGAACAAATTGCAGAACCACACATGATTTTTTTTTTTTTAAATGCGGATAATGTTCATTGTATGAGTAAAATTCTGAAGTTTTTCCAAGTTACTGAGGAATGTACCTTGGGAGAGTGCCTCTCTCTCTATGTGGCTTGTTCTTTTAAAACCAGGTGAACTCCTATTGTTTTGAACAAAGTTTTCGTTACAGGTCAGTTAATTCTTTAGCTCTGAAAATGAAGCGACTTTTCTTTTCTTCAGCAACAGCTTTAACTAGAAAGGGCGTGCATTAGTGGAAGGAGAAGGCTGCCCCTTGATTGTTCTAGATAGAGGCTGCATTAAACAAACGCTCAACAGTGCGCACTGCCTGGGAATGTGCAGGTGACTATGGAGACAGCCGTGGAGGCCCACGAACGGGCATATGGTCCTCATTGGCACGGCACACCAAAGTAATTAAAAATGTCTTAAAATGCAGAAACCCCCCAAACTGTAAAGTATATCATGGTAGATGTCAAATTAGCATTTTCTGCCTCTTTTAAACAATGCCATAATCTCATTAATCTGCAGAAGGAACCAAACGCATGGACTCCAACCAGTTGGCTGGACATATGTTGCATATTGGACTGGCCATTTGGTTGGATCTGATTAAAGTGGAGAAATTGCATTTTATTTTGGGCGCTGAACCCAAAGCTGGGCCTGCTTATTACTTTTTGAGCTCCCTTTTTAAAGTGATAGGTTTGTAAGTGCCAAAAATTCAGTACCAACTTGCGTTTAAAAAAAAAAAAAAGCCTGTAAAAAAACTACACAGAGGAAAAGGACAAGGATTGGAGATAGAGGCATAAGGCTGGCCTGGGATCATTGGGATATATTAAATATCAGTATTCACAATACTATATATCCAGAACTGTCCAATCCATGGGATCACTTATGGGCAAGGTGTCTCAGTTGATCAAAACACTGTATTTATTTTGCATGGTATCATATACTATTAAGTCGTTTAATACAAACGCTTTGTTTTTAAATTATTAACAAGCATGAAAATTAAAAAATCTAAATTTTTTGAAAGCGAAATGAATGTATATTGTTTGCTTGCATGGCTCCGCCCACTGTCTTAGTCAGTTTGGGCTGCTATAGCAAAATGCCATAGATTTAGTGTGGTTCAAAGAACAGAAATTTATTTCTCACAGTTCTAGAGTCTAAAAGTCCAAGATCAAGACACCAGCTGATATGGTGTGTGGTAAGAACTTTCTTCCTGGTTGGCTTTCTTGCTGTGTCTCACGTGGTGGGCAGAGAGCCATCATCTCTCTTGTGGTATCTCTTCTTATAAGAGCAGTAATTCCATTCCTCAGGGCTCCACCCTCATGACCTAATCACCTCCCAAAGGTCCCATCTCCAAGTATCATCACACCAGTGATTAAGGCTTCAACGAATGGATGGTGGGGGACATATTATCAATCCATAGCTCCCACCGATATTTCCTGAATAGTTGGTGTGTGCTCAGTGCACTGTGCTACAACTTACAAGAATACACATTTGCATGGGATGCTGTGGGGTCCTTGTGGTTAGGGCAAGTTCACTACCAGCTCCCATCGTGGGCAGGGTGTGTCATCTTTAGAAAAGGGCAAAGGGCAATGCGGATTCAGAGGAGGATGAGATCATCTCATCCGGTGTGTATTTGGTGGTGGTGGGGGGGTAGGACTCGGACAGGCAGACACCAGAGCAGGAAGGTGATTGGAAATCTCAGGAGTCAACAGGGGAAGATAGGAAATAACAGGGAGCTACATAAAAGGGGGCACTGGAGGGTAAGTTTGGAAAGGCGGATGTTGGGGACTATTTTGTGGAGAGGACTCGATGGCAGATGGCAGAGTGGTGGGCAACAGGGGGCTCCTGGGGACTTTTGAGCAGAGGAATGACAAAAACTGGACCTGTTCTTTAGGATGAATAATAACGTGTGATGTGTGGGACAGATGGGTGAGAACCTCAGCTGGGAGATGATGATGACCGACCCGACGAGAGGGGATGAAGCCCTCCTCTGAGGAAGGGCAGTGAGAACAGAGTGAATGAGGAGTCAGAGTTCCTGTGGGGACAGACTCCACAGGACACAGACACTGTGGCTGATGTAGCAGGATCACAGGACCTCAGAACTGTCATTTTATTGTTTATTTATTATTTTAAAGATTTTATTTATTTGAGAGAGAGAGAGAGAGAGAAAGTGAGAGAGCACAAGCAGTGGAGAGGAAGCAGCAGACTCCCCGTTGAGCAGGGAGCCCCCCATGGGACTCCACCTTAGGACCCTGGGATCATGACCTGAGCAGAAGGCAGGCGCCCAACAGACTAAGCCACCCAGCCACCCCACAAATGTCAATTTAAATAGTAATAGTAATTATACATTTGTAGACAGGCTAGTTGTCTTGTAAAGCTCTCTGACGATAGAAGGCTCAAGAGACTAACTTTTGTTCTATTAAAGATGTCTTTTCAAAAGCTAAATCTTTCATTCCCTCAGACTAAGGTAAGCTGTGTTTGGGGCAGGATGGATATAGGTGAGACAGGGAACAGGGTTCATGTTCTGTTTTGAGTTGCCCAACACCACATCCCAGACATTAGACATTCTTGTTAGTTTGTTCAGAAGAGGAAACCCAACAGGAGGACCAGAGCTGGAACTGTCCCCTCGACCTAACCATGTCACATAGATTCTTCCATGACAAGCCTTCATGTTTTCACAAGGTCTTGACACTGACTTTTAAAAATAAATTTTTTTTCAAAGATTTTATTTATTTGACAGAGAGATCGCAAGTAGGCAGAGATGCAGGCAGAGAGAGAGAGAGAGAGAGGAGGAAGCAGGCTCCCTGCTGAGCAGAGAGCCTGATTCGGGGCTCAATCCCAGGACCCTGGGATCATGACCTGAGCTAAAGGCAGAGGCTTAACCCATTGAGCCACCCAAGTGCCCTAAACACTAACTTTTTAAATCAGTTTTATGAGAATTTCTGCTAAGATGGTGGCCAAAGGGGAGAAATGTGTTAGATTTTAAATCCAGCAGTTCCAATAGTCCTGCAATATCTATAGGGAATTTTCAAATCCAAGAATGCTCATAGGTGGGGCACTTACTGGCATGTGAGAGGTGACCAAGTCAATGGAAGAAAGGGGTTTTCCCTTCTGACAGCGTGTTCTTTTGACCTATGCCCTAAATCCAGAGTTCAGATACAGGCAGGTCTCAGTCTTAGGAGACATAATAGCGATTAGATTTCATTAATCTCTCTTTTTGTGGCAGTAGAGTTTTCTGAAAGGAAATGAGACCTCTGAGACTTGGCATAGAAACGGTAAATTAGAAATCTATCCATGAAGACTTCTCTGCATTTAATTAAATGACACTCTCTAGGGATTTAGCAGTATATAGAGTAATAAACCCATCACACAGAATTGCTAAATATGTGGGCTTCAGTGCCAACGGTGACAATTACAGTAAGATTCTAGTGGTATATGAAAACATGCAGAAATGAATCTTTTTGAAGACACACTTGGTAGATCTTTTTGAAGACACACTTGGTAGCGTATTTTGGTCTTGATACTGTGACTCTGAGTGAGGCAAACATGAGTAAAATGGGTTGCTCGAGTTCAAGTGAAAGTATCAAATCCACATGAACCTTTTGTGGTTTTTCTTACGATGGGAGAGAAGCTACTGGGGGAAAAGAGTCCATCTCGTGATGGGGAACTTCTAGGATGACTTCTACATTGTTCTGGGTGACTCATGACTAATGACTGTGTTGAGATACTCAACAAACCAGTGAAATCTGTTCCTAGTCTTGCTGAATCCTTTAGGGAATTCCTTAGAAACTCTCTAATATACTGGGCAGAAACAGCTTATGGAGACAGGAGACTTATAATGCACTAATCACACCTTGGAATTGAACCTCACACTGCTCAGTCCATACAGTCCTGCCCACTCCTTGCAGAAAGGAATTGCCATTGATTATAGGCTAATAGAAGTGTGTGTGTGTGTGTGTGTGTGTGTGTGTGTGTAACTAGTATTTTAATGAGATGTGATGCAGTTCCATTTCCGGCTTTGTGGGTGTAACTGACCACAGTAAACGCTGGAAACGGATCCTGTTTTGATGTCGTCACTGTCTTTTTTAAGGGTTTTGCATCCTTTCTGTGACAGGTATATTCATTTAGTGACAGCTTGGAAAATTTTAAAGCCTTTGGCAGATTTTTTTTTTTTAACTGCCTTAAAACATTCCCTCTCTATTAAAAGAAGAGAGGAACTTCTGAGCTCATTTTGTAGATGATAAAACCTAATTAACAGGCATTAAGTTAGCTCTCCCCCTAGTGATGTTAGTGGCAGAAAGAGCTCTCGTTGGGGGCTCTACGGTAAGATCCCGGTCCATGTGCTGGCTCTGCCCCTTCCTACTTGGTTCACCTTGGGCAGGTCTTCTCGGTCTGAGCCTCAGTGACCTCGTATGTAAAATGGGGCTATAATAGATGAGAGAATGTATGTAGGGCCTAGACCACGTCTCCTACCTAGCTGGGGCTCAGTAAATGTCAGTGGTCATTAGCATCGTTACAAGCCTACTCCAGATCCCCATGCACAGCGGGAGTCTCACTGCCGCGTTGACCACACCTGCCTCTGGCTGCAGCCTGTCGGCGGGGCTGCTGATCTGGGCCCTGGGCTTTACCATCCAGCTTCAGTCCTCTTTCCATTGTAGTCTGCTTCTAGATCCCTCCACCTTCAATTCTCATTGACTGCCCTTGGATAGGAGTGGCCTGTACTGATTTGTTTGGATTTAAATGGCCATTGCTGCTTCTTAGACAAGAGCCTCATTTGGAGAATTGTGTAATCATGAGCCAGAAGGGCTTTGAAGCCAGATATAAGGAGTTTGAATCTTAGTTTCACATCTTATGATCTGAGGAAGTCTAGCCCAGGGAGCCGGCGTAGAACAGCGATTTCAGGCTTGAGTCATATGGTAGGACTGTGTATGTTGAAATCCTTATTCTCTAGATGAGCTACTTAATCTCCCTGAGCCTCAGTTTCCTCATCTGAAAAATGGGGTTAATGATGATCTTTACCTTGTAGGATTAGTATGAGGGCTAAATGGTGCTACATGAAGAGCTTGCCTCAGAATTATAGGGAGTACCCAGTAAATAATTTGTTGCTGGTGATATTTTCACATATGGCCATGGGTAAGCCATTTAATCTCTCAGGGACTCAATTTTATCACCTGTAAGATTGGAAAAGTTATATCTGTCTTATAAAGATGAGATACTGTGCATAAAGGACATGATGCACAGTAGAATCCTGATAAACGAATTAGCTATTTTATTATTTCCACAAATTAGCCTTCATGCTGGAGAGCCTTCACTGACCAAAGGCCTTCCGTGACCAACTTCCTGCCTTTCCTTTGCTGCTGAGGTTGAGCGACATTCCCTACAGAACTGACATCTTCCTGGAGCAGATTCTGTTCTGAGTGTCACCAGGCAAGTCAATCCTTGTCCAGGTGGGCCTACGTAATTGCTGTGCCCACAGATGTGGCCCTAAGCGCCCCGAGGGTGGCCTGGCCTGTGAGGCTGCTGTATTTGATTTCTGTAGGTCAACAAATACTCATTTGAAATCAAAGAAGCACGTTAGTCATGGCATGTTCAAGTTGCTGTAATTAGCTTCTGTCTGGCTTGCTGTAGCAGCAGCAGCAGGCCTGTGCTTCTCGCTGCAAGAAAAGTCTGGTCCCAGAGCTCTGAGGGTGCTGTGGCTAAAAGCACTTGACGCTGATGCTTCAGGACGGATGCTGGCAAAAGGTTCTTCCTGTGGTGGTGGTGAGTGTGGGGCCTTTAATTTTTCAGGCTGTAGAGAGTTTCTGAGCGAGCTATTAGGCTTAGCATTGGGAATATAAGATGGGCTAGACATGGTCTTTGTTTGCAAGGAATGGGGCGGGGGCAGGGTGGGGCACACACAGACCAGGAGCAAAACATGAAGCCACTCTGGGTTCACCCTGTTCTTTGGGTCTTGCTGGGGGAGGTGAGCCAGGTGTGGCTACCTGCTGGGCCCAGGACTGGCTCACCTGTGAGTCTCTGAACTACCTGTTCCCAGCCTGGCCTCCCTTTCCTTCTCTTTCCTGGAAATGTAGCATCTTTTAGACTGAATTACAGTCTAACTGAATTACATTTAATCATAAGGATAATGATGGTAATAGTAATGGTCACCATACATTGCTTTGGTAAAGTTCTTTTGATTTTTTTCAGAGCAAATCGTATATTTATCTCATTTTTATTTTTTAAAGATTTTATTTATTTATTTGACAGACAGAGATCACAAGTAGGCAGAGAGGCAGGCAGAGGAGGAAGCAGGCTCCCTGCCGAGCAGAGAACCCGATGCGGGACTCGATTCCAGGACCCTGGATCATGACCTGAGCCGAAGGCAGAGGCTTTAACCCACTGAGCCACCCAGGCGCCCTATCTCATTTTTATTTATTTATTTTTTTTTTTATTTTTATTTTTTTTTTAAAGGTTTTTTTATTTATTTATTTGACAGAGAGAAATCACAAGTAGATGGAGAGGCAGGCAGAGAGAGAGAGAGAGAGAAGCAGGCTCCCTGCCGAGCAGAGAGCCCGATGCGGGACTCGATCCCAGGACCCTGAGATCATGACCTGAGCCGAAGGCAGCGGCTTAACCCACTGAGCCACCCAGGCGCCCTATCTCATTTTTAAAAGAAGCTGCTACATATGCATATTCATCATCTCCACTAGGCATGTGATACCAACTAGATTTGTCAGCCTTGGAGGTACAAAGAAACCGAATATGCAATACCCACCCACCCATCCTCTACCCTCCAAGGGGAAACAGTGTAGAAAGTAACGGTAAGATGAGCTTTGTCCGTCTGTTTGCTACTTACAAGCTCTGTGACCTTTGTCATGTTATTCAGCCTTAGTTTTCATGCCTATAATATAGGAATAAGAGTAGTATTTATTCGTGTGTGTGAATCTCATATATAATCCTAGTAAAAGAATTAGGCCTCCAGAATGTGCTAGGGACTGAAGTATAGGTATGATGTCCACCTTACCACAGCTCTGCAAGCTAAGTATTACTATTCCTATTTTACAGGGGAGAAAACTGAGGCCTAGAGACATTCTTAATGTCACAAAAGCTATTATGTGGTAAAGCTGGGAGTCAAACACAGATCTTGGATAGATGCTACAATGGAGCTCATTAGGCACTAAGCCCAAGGGAGTGGTATATAAGGTGAGAACTCGAGGAATGCAGAAATGAGCCCAAGAGATGAGTGCCTGGTTATTCTGAACATGTGCTTGCTTCCACCCTATTTTTTTATTTTTATTTTTTTATTTTAGGCACTTCTACTTTTAACAAGACAATAACGACACTTAAGAATTCCATTCTGGAATCATTTGTGTTTATACCAGTGTTTGCATGTTCTTAGATACTCTGCTCTCAGTATATCCTAGCACGAGATATTTGTATTCAAAGTTTTGCTCAAATAAAAGGGGCATTTTGTTCAAAGGGCAACATTTTGGTGATAAAAGACCAAATACACTGTATGGTACTTTGTGACTCACTTTTGCATCAATGCCCTCTGGTGGTAAATCTTGGAAATCATTTACTTGCAGAACCAGAACTAATGGGGAAAAAAAATTCCTGGCTTTAACTCAATCTTTCTGACTCTCTGGCTAATATATTAGCCAGTTAACCCTAGAATCTTTATTTTTGTATAAAATATCTTTATAGAGGTCCAAAAATGTAAGAGAAGAGGTGACTTTTACACAAACGTTGGTTGTGTTTGCCTTTATTTTATTTTTATTTTATTTTATTTTTTTTTAAAGATTTTATTTATTTATTTGACAGAGAGAGATCACAAGCAGGCAGAGAGGCAAGCAGAGAGAGAGGAGGAAGCAGGCTCCCTGCTGAGCAGAGAGCCCAGTGCGGGGCTCGATCCCAGGACCCTGGGATCATGACCTGAGCCGAAGGCAGCAGCTTAACCCACTGAGCCACCCAGGCGCCCCTGCCTTTAATTATTTTAGGTAAATAATTGGGAAAATATTTTGAAATCGGCTATTTCATGTTAGGTGAATTAATGTCAAGGAAAGTAAATATTGCCTAAAGATTTTTACTTGCTGCCTTTTCCACAGAGTCATTTTAGAGAATGTTGTACTGGCATAAGCTCTTCATTTATTTATATCTTTTTCTCCATAAAATCCACTAGAACAAACAAGCAAACAAGACACCCGAGTCGGATTTTGCTTGGGTTTGTTTGGAGTTATGGTTCCAAAGCCCTTGGTTAGAGGTTGAATATTCTACTTTTCCTCAGATGGTCAGGATTCGAAGGTTGGAGTTGAAAGTAAGTCATGGAGAGTATCACTGAAATGTCCGTATTTTCTCTGAGGTTCTCAGATGTGGCATCTGATTCTGTGGTCTAAAGGATATCCTGAACAGTGTTCCTCCAAAACAGGTGATGTGAGCAGGTGCTACTGGCCAGCCATGGTGTCAGGTGCTTTACATCCTGTTTAAGCTTTGCGCTCCTTTGAGGTCTGACTATAGCCTCATCTTCTAGAAGAAAGGGACTCAGAGAACTTAGGTAACTTGCCACCCAGCTGTTAAGTGACAGATCTGGGATTCAACCTCAGATCTCCGACCTCTGCCTTGCCCCTACCAATAAGTTAAGATAAAAAAGGTCGAGGACCTGCACTCAGTATGGTGAGACTTGCACAGAGCTCCATCTGTCCAGCCTGGCAAGACTCTGTTAAACACAGCAGCTACTTCTATGGTGCAAGCTGGAATTTCCCATTGCCAAGAAACTAGACCCAGCCCAAACTCGCACCTAACCTGGTATCTCTCTTGGCCTCTGACTTTGCTACTCATTTGCTCATCATGGGTTAATCCTGTCCCTGAGATTTGCTACACTTTGGTGCTTTCCTGCTTAATGACGTTAGCTCCCAACAGCAATTCTGCCTCCCTTTCTTGGAAAAAGTACTTTGTAAAAAATATTTACAATCCTAATCTTCTCACTCACTGATACGCTGTTGGCAGGAGGGTAAATAGACTCTTTGGAAGGCAGTTTGGCAGTAGCTATCCCGTAATTTCACTTCTAGGAATTCATTCTATATACCGACTCATGCATATGTTCAAAGATACATTTATAAGAATGTGCATGGCAGTATTGTTTGTAAAAGCAAAAAAAAAATTAACTAAATAAATGGAAAAACCCTCTAATATCCATCAACAGGATACTAATTAAACAAATAAAGGCCACTCAATTCCATAGTATGTTTATACTATAATCAAGCAGCTGTTAAAAAAATGACATGGATATATGTGTTAATGTTCCCCAGAGATATGGCTAGAAGTGGTTCTACAATGTACTGTTTAATTTAAAAAACAAAGACAAGTTGTTTATATTTCTCTACTAAATACACTAAATACACTGTTCCACAGTGTATATGAAATTATATGACTTTGCATCTTCATAGGAAAAATATATGGAATGATATACACCAAATACTTCTAATATATTAATTGTAGTAAAAATTGAAGGAAAATTCTACCACAAATGGAGACCACCTGTAACATCTGAGGCCCATTTGATCTAGTACTCCCAGGACCAGGACTCCCTATTCCACTCACACATCTCAGATTTACCTTGGCCAAGGCCCCCGACTTTACCATAGGTGGACCCCAGCACCCAAGTGTGTGACAGCTGGACAGTGGGCAGGGTTGGCAAGCAGCCGCTCTCTGCTGTACTTTGCACCCCTCCTCCTTTGCTGTAGGCCTGTCAGGTTTGTCATCACAAATAGGCATTCACAGTGAGGAAGGGAACTGATGTGGCCTGGATAAATGCAGTAATCAATAAGAAAGTATGATGGACGACCAGTTTGGCCAACTAGAAGAAGCTTCTGAAGGTTCCCCAGACCTCATGTGGGAGCCCCAGTCCCTAGAGAAAGCCTGGTCCTCATAGGTTGACAGATCACTGTGACTTCCTAGCAGGCTGGTTGGACATATTAGGGACATCTTGAAGATGTGCCAGGGTGGGGGCTGTCAATACGAAGGCATGATCTGAGTCCTGGAAGGTGTGGGCTATCAGGTCAATAGCTGAAAATCAGGTACAAGGAAAGAAGTTACCCCAAATGGGCCACAGGGTAGGGAAGTTCTCTAAGAGTCTTCTTGTAGAAGGTCAATGTCAGTAAGACCTTGGTTTGGGGCTGGCCCTGAGTATGAGGGAAAGGAGGGGCTCAGGCTCTGTAGGGAGAGAAGGCATGCAGGAGTGGCAGCTGCAGATGGCCTGAGAGGTGGGGAATTTTGCCTCTTCTGGTTTCCAATTACCCCAGCTTCTTGATAAAGTTCTCTTGAAAAAAAAAAAAAACTGAGCTGAGTGTGGGTGTTGGATGGGTAGGTAAGACAGGAATGGCTTAATGAGCAACTGAAAACACCATACATTACCATCAGGCCCAATTTTTCTTTTTATTTGGAATCCTGAAAATGATGAGTATATAAAGACCTTGAGGGCTTAGTGAGTGTTGGAAAAACCATCACATAACTGATACTTCAAGAGTCCAGCACATGAAATAGTGCCCAGAACTTCTGGTCTTTCTGGTGCCTGTTCTTCTCTGTCATCATCTCCAATCACCCTCACTTCCAGCCATTCTGGCCTTGTCATTGTTCCTTGGACATGTCTCAGAGACTTTGCACTGATGCTTCTCTATGCCTAGACCACTCTTCCCCAAGATAGCTACATGCCTCACTTCTGTACCTCCTTCAAGGCTGCTCAAACGTCACTTTCTCAGGGAGGCCTAACCTGACCATCCTATTTTATTTTATTTTTTATTTTTTTAAAGATTTTATTTATTCATTTGACAGAGAGAAACTACAAGTAGACGGAGAGGCAGGCAGAGAGAGAGAGAGGGAAGCAGGCTCCCTGCTGAGCAGAGAGCCCCATGCGGGACTCGATCCCAGGACCCTGAGATCATGACCTGAGCCGAAGGCAGCGGCTTCACCCACTGAGCCACGCAGGCGCCCCTGACCATCCTATTTTAGATTGCACTCCAAATTTCCTTTAATTTGCTCCCTCCCCTCATAGTGATCATTGCAAAATTTGCAAATATTTATTGTCTACACCCTTTTTAGCCTCCTTCTTACATCCCAGAAGGTAAACTCTGTGAGCAAGTATAGTGTTTTTTTTTTCTTGGTCTGTTTTGTTTATTGACAAACATCTGGTGCCTATAACAGTGCCTAACACAAGGAGTGTTCTGTAAGTATTTGTTGAATGAATAAATACATTGTAGTACAAGTGCTAAAGGACTTGGGATCCTTTGGTCGTGGAATGCTGCCCAGATATGTAGAAACCATTTCTGAAGCATTTCCAAAGACCAACTTTCTTTCTCCTCCTTCCACTTTCAAATCCCTGTGGATTTAGGTCTTGGCATTCAGCTCAGGAGATAGGATTGCTGGCAAAAGTTGACTGAAACAGTTAAAAGCATGGGTTTGGAATCGAAGAGACCCAAATTGGAACCCAAGACTTTCCACATACCAGCTGTGTGACTCCAAGCCTGAGAATGAAATTTGTGTGTGAATGCATAAAGCCTGGACTTAAATGTGCCATTAAATGTGGTAGCTTATGTTATCAGTGATGGAGATGGACAAAAGCAATGGGGCAATGAATTTTAAAAGGGCGGTTTCCCCCATCATAGTCAGTCAAGCTGTCTTAGATGAAAATATTGGGGAAAACCCATCACGTTTCTAGTTAATTTAAAAATACCAAGAGATTTTTATAGTAGGTTCCAGTTTTTTCCTTCAATAAGGTAAATTATTATTATTTTTTAAAAAGTCCAAATAAGCACAGGGTCTGGGAGTTGAGTAATGTCTTTGGGCCTCGGATCTCCCTCCCAGGAGGTACACAGAAAACAGGACACACCTCAGTCATGGCTGGGATGCAGCACGTGGAGCCAAGCAGAGAATTTGCGTGGTTTCAACATCTGGAGCCAGGTTACGAGTGCAGATGGAAAACAGCAAAATGCAAAACCTGTGGGCTCAGCTGAGGGAAGCAAGACACAAAGAGTTGGATAAAGTGGATGAAAGGGGAGCCAGAACCAAAGCCTAGGCAGGTGGCTGTGGCAGCTTTTCATCTAGCTTTTCATCAACCCCTGGCTCCAGGTAGAGACAAGGAGATGGGAGCGGAAAACTTAGGGCTACCTGGACCAACCTTCCTGTCACTTCTAACCTCACCTCAACAGCCCAGAAGAGGGCTCCAGGGTAGGCTCATACTCTTTTTCCTGACGCCTGCCCCAATGCTTGGCCTCTTTCCTAACCCGCCTCCCCTTCTCTCTTACTAGTTTCTTCTCCAAGCCTTCTTGGGAGCCTTGCCTCAAAAATACACTAGTAGCTGGGGCGCCTGGGTGGCTCAGTGGGTTAAGCCACTGCCTTTGGCTCAGATCATGATCTCAGGGTCCTGGGATTGAGTCCCACATTGGGCTCTCTGCTCAGCAGGGAGCCTGCTTCCTCCCTCTCTCTGCCTGCATCTCTGCCTACTTGTGATCTCTCTCTGTCAAATAAATAAATAAAATCTTAAAAAAAAAAAATACACTAGTAGCTGAATCACTAAGTCCAGGCAAGCTTCTGGGAAAACCCAACCCAGCCCAGAATGCCTCTCACAGCTTCTGTTTTTTTTTTTCTTAATTCAGGAAAAAACTCTTATTGGCCCGCGAAGGTCACATGCTCAAAGGGCCTTTGATTGGCAGCTTCTCCTCCATTCCCTTTCTCCCCCACACCCACGTGACCTGACCTAGCCCGCCCACCAGCACAGCTCTGGCTGGTGGGGCATTGTGGCAGGCCCTGAGGAGGCGATGGTGGGCGCGTGCCTGCCCTCCCGGGCTTACAATCAAGTGGGAGAGAGTCGTTGGTCAAATAATTTCACCTCCACACCTTTACAAACGGGGGCATTGCCACGATGGGCCAGCACAGGGTGCAGGAAGTGGAGGGGACGCGGTAGACGCAGTGCTCGGCTCGCCGGCCGCCACGTGCAGAGCGGGTAAGCCGAAGGCGCTGTAGGAGAGCCGGCGAGAGCTGGTCCTGGCTTGCTTAGAAGGCGACCCTGGAGTTGGAGAAAGGCGGAAAAGACTCAGAAACCTTCCAAGGACCTCTTGCCTTGGAACAGGACTTCACCTTCCCAAGAACCCGTCACGGCCCTGGAGCAAACGGAAAAGCAAAACGGAGCAAAACATCAGGAAACTCCGGGAGAAGCGAAAGAAAACCAAGGAGGGCCTCTAGTCTAAAGATTCATCAGATTAATGCCCCCACCCCCCTTCCTTCGTTTCAACGCGTCCATCTGCTGTCTGGAACTTGTAATAGAGAAGGGTTTCTCGGCTTCTGAAAAATATTGCCTAAATAAATGTCACACCTTGACATTTCCCCCATATTCCGTTATTTTATTCCCTTGGGGTATGCTGAAGGATAGACTCGTGTGTGAATCGGATCTCCATAACCTGGTCTGTGAATCTGATTCTGTAAGTGGTGGCCGTGGTTTTTACGTGTATTTTTCATGAACTTATTTACATACGAGACAAAGATAGCTCAGAAGTATTGGCTCTTTCACCATCTTTCCACGATGTGGTGTGAAAAGATAATGACCATGCTGTGGAGACCCCGTAATTTGCGGCGGCTAAGTCATTACCCCAAAGGGTATTTGATGCTGCCCAGGCCTCCTTTCTCTGCAGTTAACTGGGACAGAGGCGGAGGCCCCACCCTGGTGCCGCTAACCCTGGGGCAAACCCCACACTGCTCCCACTTCCTCTCAGCAGCAATCATGGGGTTGCCTGGGGGTGCGAAGCATAGGGAACCGGACTTGTTTCCAAGCAGTAGAAGGAACTAGAGCAGTGGGGAAACTCCCCAGTCACTCGCCCACGCCACCTGCTAGGGCTGAAGAAGAGAGGTCTGAGGCTTTCAGAATCCAACCGGCTGGTTCGAATTTGCCAGATCCTTCTTCCGTCTAGCACTTCACTAAGCTTACTAAAAAATAATACAGATGACATTGCTTAGGCTGCAAAGGTGTGTCCATGTTTTGTTTTTGCTTGGATTCCTTGTCTTGTGTATTTTAGGTCTTCAGAATCCATCAGGCACTCAAGCCCCCTGGCAGTTTTAGTTCTTTTTCCAGATATGCCCCTGTCTCCCAGCACTCAGTTCCTTTAATCTCTATTTTTGTTTTTTATTTTCTTCTTTTTTTAAAAAAATCACTGCCCCCACCCCTTAACTGCTATTGCTCTTGTATTATTCTTTTTCCCTGTTAGCTGTATCATTGCCTTTCTTCACTCTCCTTTCTCTTTCTTTCTTTTCTTGCCATCCTGTGCTCCCTTGTTACATCTCATGAGCTCAGAAATTACCCTCCCAATTCCATGGTTATCAACATCTAGTCAGTGGCAAGGGCTGCTCCCACTCTGCCTTGGAAGATGACATTTCCCAGAGTGTTCCCCATAGAGGCTGACCGGTCTGACCCAGATAATGCTACCAGTTAAAATAACCCTGGCTCAGGGCCCACGGGACTCACCAGTCATTATGCTGTATTGGAAAGTAAAACTGATTTGGCAGCCTCATTAGATTATAATCAGCTCAAATCTTCCTTCTGGCTTCTCAGAGCGTTCCATGTGTCCCCAGGAGCAGCAGAGGGGAGAAAACCACTTCTCCTTCCCAGCTTTCTGTACTTCTAGGCTCTTGGCTCAAATTAAATATTTGTTCATTGGGCACCATGCCTATCACCTTTAGTGGGTTTCTAATGTGTTTTTGGAAGCTATAGGGAGCTGCAGGAGAGAATCCACTGTCTTAAGAGTGCGGTTCCAGAGTACAGGTTGTATAGGCCAGTGGATGTTAGAGAAGTATCAGCTGTATTAACTACCATAATAATAGTAATAATAGCTGCTGCTTATTGGATGCTTATTAAATACCACACCCTTTTCTATATTAATTCATTTAATCTTCAGATTAATCCTATGAACTATGTATCATATTATTCCTATTTTAGGTGGAGGATATTGTGGCAGAGAGTGGTTAAGTAACTTGCCCAAAGTGACAATTAGTAAGTGGCAGATTCAGGATTGGAGCCCAGAAAGACTGTCATCAGTATCCATACCTCTCTATATTTTCCTACACCCCAATCTGTAGGTAATAGGGAGCTATAGAAGATTAGTAAGTAGACATGGCATAAAAAAAGTGATGCCCATGGGACGCCTGGGTGGCTCAGTTGGTTAAGCAGCTGCCTTCAGCTCAGGTCATGATCCCAGCGTCCTGGGATCGAGTCCCACGTCGGGCTCCTTGATCAGCAGGGAGCCTGCTTCTCCCTCTGCCTCTGCCTGCCATTCTGTCTGCCTGTGCTCTCTCTCTCCCCCTCTCTCTCTCTGATAAATAAATAAAATCTTAAAAAAAAAAAAAGTGATGCCCAGAAGAGACTTTTGGAACAAGAGAAACAGTGATGGATAGATAAGTCAAGGAATCTGATAAGAGCCTCTTCTAATATATCCTGGTGTGCAAATATTAAAGTCTGAATTAGGTTCAAAGTAGTGAATATGGAAACCCATAGATGTAAGAGATGGTATGAAGGATTTATTTGAACTAATTTGGGACACAAATGGAAGAGCATGGCCTGGAATGTTCTGCCTGGAGAGAATGATGGTGTCATGGTCAGATATAGAGGTGGCAGAAAGGGTCTCTGACTTGTATGGCCCTGAGGTATTAATAAGGTATCCAAGCTGCAGGGATGATGCATCTTCCCACCTCCCCATATTCTGTCACTGAAAGGAGAATGCTGATGTGGATTAGTTAGACTCAAGGGGGCCAGCATGCTAGAAGGTGGGGCTCTTGCTGGGAGGAGAGAAAAGATTATAGACAGAGCCACTCTGAAGCCCTTATCTTTCTCAGGATGATGAAGATCAGGTTCCAGGCATCTCCAGGCTTGAGATCCTCTAACTCCCTGGTGGGTGAGGCCAAGGGAAAGATGCCTGGAGAGTAGCTCAGAGAAGAGGTGTGCTCCCATTTTCACACACTCCCATACTTTCTTCTCTGGAGGGAAAATGGTGAGACGGGAGACTCAGGAACATGGTGGGGTCTAGGGAGAAAAGAATGATAGCCTATTCAGCCTGCCTTACGTCTAGGTCTGGTCCTAAAGGGGGTGGGGAAGGTCCTCAAAACTCAGCTCCCCAAGGTAGGGCTAAGAGTTTGATACTGAAACTCCAGGCTGCATTGAAGACTGTGTATTTGTCCTTGATTAGTGTCCTCCATAATCTAGAGGAGAGGCCATCAGTGGGGTGGGATTGAAGGGTGTGCATCCATCTTTGTCAACAATGCGAATCATACTTCCTTTGTCTAAACAAAAGTCTCTTCTGGGCATTTTGTCTAACCAAATTCCCTCTCTAGTTCTTTAGTGACCTAACCTGCTTATGTTTTCCCATATCAATAAGATACCAGTGGTGATAAATATCCTTGAAATATTTGGTTCAAAGAGCTAAAAAAGAGCTACAAAAATTGGGGCACCTGGGTGGCTCAGTGGGTTAAGTCTCTGCCTTCGGCTCAGGTCATGATCTCAGGGTCCTGGAATCAAGTCCTGCATTGGGCTCTCTGCTCAGCAGGGAGCCTGCTTCCTCCTCTCTCTCTGCCTGCCTCTTTGCCTACTTGTGATCTCTCTGTCAAATAAATAAATAAAATCTTAAAAAAAAAAAGGCATCTCCCTCGACCCTCTGAAGTATTACAGGAGCGTGATAAAATGCTATATCTGAAGCCCTGATTTTAAAAAGGCTTTTATTGCCAATAAGCAAATAAAAACCAAGGGCTATATGATTGTTAATAATTTGGAGATGTAGGTGAAGGTATCAATATTCTTGAATAACACATGTCTACACTTCATCTTTTTAATTAACAAAGTCCTTTTTCTTGTAATTTCAGTGGGAGGGATCTCAGGGTAAGAGAACAAAACTCGGATTTATGTGAATAAGATTTTTTTTATGTCATCACTGAATCCAAATAGTGTTTTCCTAGTGTGAAAACAGATGGCAAAGACTTTATTTGTGGTCAAAGGCATTATGTATGAGAGTGAACCTTTCTTGAACAGGCAGATTTGAATAAATTCAGGAAGTGATTTAAGACATGGTATGTCTCCTGGAATGTGATCTACAGCAGGTACTTTTATTAACAAAATTCATACACTCAAACCCAGTGAATCAGAGAAGCTAATTTTCATTCTGGCAAATCATGATTTTTTTTTTTTCTTTGCCATTGAGTACATGCCTGGAGATCAGGACGTCTGGGAAAACTCAGTCTGTGAGTCAGAGTTTGCATGTTTCTCCATCCTTGCTGAAGAGTGTCTTCTGATCTTATTTTCAAGACCCCATTGAGTTTCAAAGAAACTATTTGAGGAGATAACTAAATCCTGGCTTGCTGTTAACCTTATTAGTCTATACATTATATTTTGGTATCTCCAACAATGCAAAGTTTAAATGGGGTATTATCCTTAAAGGATATTGGAAACCGTAAATCACTCTGCAAATTTAAGATGGTTTTATTATAACAAACAGCTTTGATATAAAGCTAAATGTCTCTTACATTCCTAGTAGGAATTAGACAGTTGGAGTTAACTCTTCCCTACTTCATAGTATAAATTGGATAACTATAGTTTTGGAACCAAAATGGAATACCTGCAGGAGGTTATTAAATGCTGTACACAGATGTGGGAAATAGCTGGAAATATGTGTTTGCAGTGACTTAACTGTCATGGGTTATTCTTGGGGCATTTTCCTCCTGGGTTCAGCAGTGAATTTCTTGGATTGTAATTCCTTGATTTTTCTTCTTTTCTCAGTTTCTTTTCACCCCTACCCATACATTGACTCAAGTTCATGTACTGAAGGAAGATAAGGTGCCACAGTGCCAGAACTGGCCTGGGGGGTCTGAACTGGACAAGGCAGAGGTGATGTCCACTAATGAAATCTTTGCTTGGCAACGTAGGACCATAGATCTTGGGGGTCTTAAACTTTAGTGGGATAAGAATCTCCTGTTTAACAATAACCTTGTAAAAAACCAAAACCCAAATTCTATTACAGTAAGTCTGGGATGGAGTCCAGGAATCTATATAGTCATTCCCAGGAATTCTGTTGCAGTTGGTGGAAAGGACTGGAGTTTGAGAAACACTGCACAGAGTTCTAACTCCATGGCACCCTAGTGCTCTAGAAAATTGATTAGAATTGTTAAAGTCACTATTTTTATTTTGTTCTAAACTTTAAAGAAATTTTAAAAAAATGTTTATTTTAAGTAGACTCCATACCCAGTATGGGGCTTGAACTCATGACCATGAGATTAAGAGTCTCACGCTTTACCAACTGTGCCATCCAGGTGTCCCCAACTTTTCTTTGTGTAGAAATGATGTCATTCTGTCTCAATAAGTGAATGAATGAATGTGGCATTGCCTACTCTAGGAGGTTTAATGATTCTGATCTCTTCCTTATCAAGGTTGGGCGATGCAAGGTGAGTGGGTATTCCCAGAGAAGACTTGGTCTCAGTGACCAATAAGCAGTGTGAGAATATAGATCCAAACCTTCAATACCCTACGCTTGAATCACTTTTTCTGAGCTGACTTGTGAATCAATAAGAAACAATCAGAGTTGGCCAATTAGTAAATAAACACAAAAGCAGGAAGAGCACAGAGGATGACATAAAGCAGTGGGGCTCTAGTTCATTCTGTAGGAGCGATATTAAGAGTGACAGCTCAAAGAGCTGTGAATTGTGTTTCAGAAGCAATGTGATCACAAAGGAGGGGGGTGTTCTCAGTCTCAGAATGCTACTGTGTGGCTTCCATAAACATATTTAGATCCCTGTTATTCTGGGGTCTGACCTGTAAAAGGTACAAGTGGGGCTCAGGGCAGAGAGCATAGAAATGTGGTAGGTGGCCCCCACAGTTTACTTTTAGTGGGCACTTGGAGGGAAATGGAGCCTTGGTGCTCTGAGCTTACGGGTAGTTTGGCAAATGTTTCATGGGTACCTACTGTGTGCTCAGCACTGAGCCCAGAGCCATGATAGGCCTGATTCACGTTCTGTGTTCGTTACCAGTCAGACAGCTGCTTTGTATTTCTCAGAGCCAGACTGAAGCTGGCTTGAAATCGTTGACTGCTGCATGCAGACAGCAGCAGCTTTCTACGTTCTGAGCTTTCACTCTTGCTTAAAGGACCAACTTCATCCCACAACCTGGAGAGATTAAAATGTTGTCTCATTGCTGCAGATCACTAATTTCTAGTTCCCAAACTAAAAAAAAAAGAAAAACAACAAAAAAATATGAAGATCACTGAAACATTTGAGAAAGAGGTGTTAAATAGTATGTGGGAGAAAATACGAGGTAAATGGGCGAAAAATGGACTTTGGAGTCTTTAGACTTGAATTTGTATCCTGATTCTGTCACTGCTTGTTCTCTCCAAGAAGTTTCTTCTTCTTAAAAAAGAAAAAATTCTACCTACCTTGTTAGTTTTATGTATCAATAATATTCAAACACATATAGTACAGGAGGGGTTCATAACAGGGATCTGGGAAGTATAAAATACTTCCTTCTGCAACTTGTCCTCATATCCTGAACCTTTGGCAAAACCTCAAATAGAGTACACAGTACATTTTGATTTAGACCTTCCAGATTTTAGTGTGCTTGGGGGAGAAGGCCTGGGTCAGAGTTCTCTGTAAATTGAACATAAAATACCAGAAATCAGAAACCATTATCTCTCTAGAAGATTGTTTAAACCAGGGTTCCTTCCAGAAAGAGGAACTAGGACAAGAGATTATATGCAGGTCCTTTGGGAAGTGAGCTCAGAGAACTGGAGTGGGGAATGGGGAAAAGGGAAAACAGGGCAAGAGGGAAGCCATTTCATACAAAATGTGTTACCAAGTTTGGTCACAGCTGTGGGAAACTGGGGCTTGCTCCTTCTGGGACTGAGAGCCATTAAAAAATGCCTCATCAATCCTCCACTCAAGGGACACAAGTGGGGCAGAACTTTCACCTCCAGCTGGTCAAGGATTGCCCTCACATGTTATCTCCCTTACCTTGCCAGAATCTTGCAAGTCCTAGGTGGTTCCCATAGGTGTCCCAGATGCCTGAGAAGCTGAGGCAAACACGTAGCAGAAATGAGGTGTGCTCTGGAAAATCAGAGTAAAATATTATGTTCAGAGGGGGCGCCTGGGTCACTCAGTGGGTTAAGCCTCTGCCTTCAGTTCAGGGCATGATTTCAGGGTCCTGGGATTGAGTCCCCGTTGGGCTCTCTGCTCAGCGAGGAGCCTGCTTCCCTCTCTCTCTCTGCCTGCCTCTCTGCCTACTTGTGACCTCTCTCACTGCCAAAAAAATAAGTAAAATCTTAAAAAAAAAAACCAGGTTCAGAGGATGGGAAATGGACATGACCAAGTCCAGTGCTGGGATCAAAGGAAATGCTGGTCAATAGGAAAATGAGCAAATGTGTTTCTCCTTTCAAAACTCAGATACCTCTATGATTTATAAAAGTAGTCACTAGAATATTCTTCAATTGCCTCCATGTGGTTTTATGTAGCCTCATTGGTCTCTTGGTTTCCTGAACTCTAACTCACGTATAGTCTTGGTACTTTGTACTTGATGACATATTCTCTTGGTTGTCCTCCAGTTTCTTTACATGTTTTAATAATGTCCCTCTTCTTCACAAGAGACACTTCTCTGTTTGAATATCTTGGGTTGAAGTCTTCTAATTTTTTTTTTTTCATTCCATCAGTATGTAACTGTGTTCAACAAAACCTATTGACTTGAGCTCACTTGATAGATGATAAGTCCTTTCTTTAGTGAACAAGGCAGTAACTTCTTTGACATCAGTCATAGCAATTTCTTTCTAGGTATTTCTCCTGAGGCAAGGGAAACAAAATAAAAAAATAAACTTTACATTAAAATAAAAAACTTCTACACAGCAAAGGAAACAATCAATAAAGCTGAAGGACAACCTATGGAATGGGAGAAGTTATTGGCAATTGACATATCTGATAAAGGGTTAATATCCAAAATATATAAAGAATTTATAAAACTCAAGACCCAAAAACCAAGTAATCCAATTAAAAAATGAGCAGAGACATGAACAGATATTTCTCCAAAGAAACCATCCAGATGGCCAACAGACACATGAAACATCATTTATCATCAGAGAAATGCAAATCAAAACCACAATGAGATATTACATCACACCTGTCAGAATGGCTAAAATCAACAACACAAGAAACAACAAGTGTTGGGGAGGATGTGGAGAAAAAGGATCCCTCACGCACTATTGGTGGAAATGTAAACTGGTTCAGCCACTGTGGAAAACAGTATGGCGGTTCTTCAAAAAGTCACAAACAGAATTACCCTACAGTCCAGTAATCATACTTTTGGGTATTTACCCAAAGAATACAAAAATACTAATTCAAAGGGATACATGCACCCTGATGTTTATTGTAGCATTATTTACAATAGCCAAATTATGGGAAAGCCCGAGTGTCCATAGACCCCAGAATGGATAAAGAAGAGGCAAGCTATATATATAATGGAATATTACTCAGCCGTAAAAAGAATGAAATCTTACCATTTACAATGACATGGATGGAGCTAGAGAGTATTGTGCTAGGTGAAATAAGTCAGAGAAAGACAAATACCACATGATTTCACTCATATGTGGAATTTAAGAAACAAAACCAATGAGCAAAGGGGGAAACAGAGAGGCAAACCAAGAAAGAGACTCTTAATTATAGAGAACAAAGTGATGGTTACCAGAGGGGTGGTGGGTGGGAGATGGGTTAAATAGGTGAGGGGGATTAAGGAATGTACTTTATGTGATGAGTGCTGGTGATGTCTGGAGGTGCTGAATGACTGTATTGTACACTAAAAACTGATATTACACTATATATTAACTAACTGGAGTTTAAATAAAAACTTAAAAAAAATCCTTTCTCCCGAAGCACAATCTTTTTTTTTTTTTTTTTTTTTTTTTTTGGGCGTATGGCATCTTCCTACTTTCTAACTACACTGAAACCCTCACCAATGAATGAGGTTTGGAAAACAAGTCTACAAGGGGCAAGGAGCTGGGAACACAATGTCGGTGCTCTCAGGGTGTTGTAAGGTTTTCATCAGCAATTCATTCCGCACTCTTTGTATTTGATTTCATTCCAATTGCTTCACAGCCAGGAGCACTCAGAAGGGACATATATTTAGACTAGATTTCAAGCCTCTTGTTGAAGCTTTCTGTGTATAATGAGACACAAATGTAGTGGTCCTTTCTCTGCCTATCCTTTTCCCTCTCTGCTTCAGTCCTGCCCAGCTGCAGCTACCTTGTAAGTATGAATAGCAACTAGGACCCGGGTAGATCAGCAGGAAACTAGTTATTTGTTAGGATTCTTTTAGAAGGCAAAAAAGGAACAGATCCAAGTTACCTTCAGTATATTTTAATGTGAACTTGGAGCGACTTACATGAGGACTAGTGATGGCTGCCACATTTAGCCAGGCAGGTTGTGCACTGCACAACTCTCAGGAGGCATTCACATCATTGTCACGCTGAATGTGTACCTGGAGTAAAGTGGATAACTTGCGTAGCCACAAACAGTGGCTCTCTCTGTCTGAGGCTTCACTCCAGTTCTACTGAATCATAATCTCTAGGGAAGCAGCTCAGGAATCCACATTTTAACAAATTTCACAAGCTTCTATTAACACTGAAGTTTGAAAAGCACAGGATAGGAATAGGTTTTAAAACAGACAGAGGTACTGGAAGGAAAGTAATGTGGGCAATTATCCCAGCACCTGTGCCATCACTGGATCCTCTGCCTCCCAGTTTTAAGTGTTCAGCTGTCTTCATGAATACTCAGTAAATAATCGTCATTCATAATATGGTTGCCCAGCTAGTGATGTGGTCATCTTTTCAATGTCTTTCCAAGAGGGCTCTATTGCTTCCTTTTGCTGTGTGCTTTTGCATTCCAACTCTCCAAGAGGGAAGTTCTGATTGAGCTGGGTTGTCACCACTCAATATGAATGAAGTACTCCCATTAGATAGTATCTATGATGACCTATCAAGTCGTCTCCTTGGTGATGAGTCTTGCTTATGTTATCTTACATGCATGCAATCGCATCCGTCCTGGACACTCATTTTTGGATCCATGATTGCCAACTATAGTATCTTAATAAAGAAAGAACTACCCATGACCACTCTCCTCTGAAGGGAGATGTGGGCATAGCCAATATGTAGTACTTAACTATTTGTTAGGACAGGAAAGGAATGTAAATACTCAATATACTATCTCTGTCTCATAATAATAATAAGAGGTAATATATTTTGGGTACCACCTTATGCCAGATATTTTTCTGAGCACTTGAATAGCATTCATAATTTAACCTTTAAAAGCAACTCTTTGTGGTAGATGCTATTATTATCTTCATTTTACAGACTAAGAAGTTGAGGTATTGGACTTTTCCAACACTTTGCTTATGGTGGAGCCATAATTGGAGCCCACACAATTTAACTCTGAAGCCATTGCTTTTTTTTTTTTTTTTTTTTTAGAGAGTGGTTTAGGGGCTTGGAGAGAGAGAGAGGACAGAGGGAGAGGGAGAGAAAGTCTTAAACAGACTCCGTGCTCAGCGCAGCATCCATGCAGTGCTCAATCTCCTGACCCTGAGCTGAAACCAACAGTTGGATGCTTAACCAACTGGACCAGCGAGGTGCCCCTGAAGTCATTGCTGTTACTTTTTAAGACTATTTTGGGGTCATGATAAAGGATCGTGTGTGTGTGTGTGTGTGTGTGTGTATTGGGAGTAGGACAGTTAAAAGAGGGAGAATGCAATGGACAAATTAGGTCAGAAAGGAAGGCATATGCAGAAGCCTCCATTGGTGCATGTTGGGGAGGGAGTTGCTAGCGATGACAGGCTGGTGCCACAAAGGGACAAGACAGAGTTGGGCCTTCCTTGAGGGCCACATAAGGTTCTAGCAAGAGATCCTGAGAGGTTATTCTTACTCCTTCTCTGACTCCTTAAAAAGGAGTATAAATGACATCAAATTAATTAACTAAACCATATCTATCGTTGCTCTTAAAAATAAAGCCATACTAAACACCTCCCTTTGGAACCATTATTCTCCATCCTGTTCTAGTTCTTTCAGGGGACAGGGGAAGGGTGTCTAGCATTCCTTGGTAGAAAAGCCTTGAGAGTCTTTAGAGTTTTAGGGTTAAACAGGAAAAGTTTGGATCTGACTGTGTTTAATGAAAGAAAGTATAGGGGCTTACACCTGCATTGTTGAGGAGTGTGAAGTTTGTAGCAGGGATGTGGAATGGAAGACTCTTCTACTCTGAAAATGCTCTAAAGGTCCATGCCAGAACAGCTACTAAGCTGTAATAAGTCTCCACTATAGGTTGAGGTAATTATTCTAGTACTTCAGGAGGAATTATTACAATAATGAGCTCCATTTCCTATCTTTCCATTTTTGTTTGCAGAGAAATCTGGTCAGCTCATGGCAACATGTTGTTCTCTTGCTTGCAACGGACTGCCTCCTAGATCCCTAACTTCGTGACTAAAACACAATAGTCATTGAAAAAATCATTTAGGGGACTTTGTGGGTCTTGTCAAGGTCTCCTTGGTGCTTCTGAAATGAAACCTTTCCACTTTTCATTAGCTGATTTTTTTCTTTCATATTTTTCTTCCATTCCCAGGTTATGATCAGTTTCTTGTAGGTTGGGATTAATTTTGCATAATTCTGACTGAAGACCGGGGGAAAGGACAGGATGACTTTTGCCCTCCCAAATTCTGAGCAGGGGCGGTACAGGGTTTGGGTTCTGGCCAACACTTGGCACACTGTGTGAATTGGGTATTTATATACCACTAACCAGTAGGTCTTGGTGCTGAGAGCAGAATTTGAAGGAGGGGGCTCTAGTTCTCTGGGTCCGTTGTTCCTTTGAGAAACACAAAGACGTTCTCTGTTTCAGGCAAAACAATTACTCCGGAGACTTTGGGAGTTTCAAGACAACTGAATGCATGATAAGAAAGGGGATATCTTGGAGAAGATAGACTGTTCATCTCTACTGGGATTCTTCTGTAAGGCATATTATTGACTTCAAGGCAAGAGGCCACAAAAGTGTGACTTTCCTTAAGACAGTAAACTCCCTGTTTTCTCAAGTGAATGGGAAAAAAGGGGTGTATTGGTTCCCCATATCAGTTTCCAGAAATGAGTTTATTGTACAATGTACTTCATCTACAATGCTACCAAATATAATTTATTATTATTCAGATGATTCAGAAAACCTTCTGACATCTCATCAAGATAAACGGCAAATATTTTGTGCTGCGCTGTGTGGAGGAGAGGTTATCCAGTGACTTCTAGTAATGACTCAGAAAAAAAAAAATAAGCACCTTTCTCTGTTATAATAGATCCTAAACCAATCGTTCAATCAATTGGAAATTTTAGTTTATCTATAACTAAAGGGATTATAACTTGAGGGATTATAGAGGCATGTAGAGAATATAAAGAAATGGAAGCAGAAGATTCACTGGTTGTAAACAGCTACATCTACAAAAGTTCTTTGTTAGAACTTAAGACTAGAGGTTAGTATTTGGGGTTTGTGATGGGTTTGCTACTAGCTCTGCTCTTGCTGTCTACTCCACCTGCCTTCTAATAGGTCTTCTTGCACTGGTAGTGGCTGGAGAGCCAAACACCACACTTCCCAGACTACCCTGCCCTTAGGGCTCCAGCTGTGATTTAAGTCCTGCCATTATGTTGTCCTGGTGCAATGTTTAGAAGGTAGAAATTAGGCAAAGGCCATACTCTTCCTGATTTTATTTTTTTCTTTTAAAATTTGGTCATAGAGGTATTTGAATTTTCTGCAGCAGCATTAGCAGAAGTTTGTGGGTGTCAAGAAACAGTTACAGAAAGCTCATTTTGCAAATAAGGATTAAAGCATGTCTGGTTTTGTGTGGCACCAGCTTCCTGTCCATGAGGGCCAACGAACTGTGGTGACTTCAGGACTTTGGCAGCCATTATCTTTAGGAGATGAGAGTTTCCTAATCTTGGGAGAACCAAGAGCTACAGTCCTACTATGTAGTTTGGGGAGCCATTTCTGAGATGTCAACTTAAATCCTTGACTCTCCTGATGATTCAGTGAGCTTTTTAATGCCCTATAATATTTTTTTTCATTCTTCAACTTGCCTGAATGTTTTATGGAACTGAACCCTGTCCATGACTGTGATTGGTCAGAGGGTTGTAGGCAACAGACTCTTAAAAAAAATGGAAATTTGGATTTGTTTTTTCTGACTTGATGGGATTTGAAAGTAGTCATTATTTTGATACTGTCAGAATGTGGAATATTGGCAGTATAAGACATGGAGTGGTGAGATAGTGACTTGAAATATTAATCACTTGGAATGAAGTGCCCAGTGAAGGCAACAATTTTTGTAGAGTGCCTGCTGACCATCATGGTGAGATTGGAATGTAAGGTCTGTGGATTTTGGTGGCTGTTTAACCTATATTGGAGAACTTCGAGAAAGAAAATGATATGCTCAGGATCTTAAAGTTATTGGCATGAGGCATGATCAGAGGACTGAGAAGCTTCCCTGACTTTTTAGAAGAATCATTTATTTCATGTAGTTGCAGGGCTGATGCATTCTAACAACAAATACCATTTGATCCTGTGGGTCAATGATTAAAAGATAAACTAAACTCATAGAACCACTAGGTCTTTTATGTAAAACTTTGGGTATTGATTGGGAAAGAGTGGGACCCTGAGAATTGGGACTATTTAGTGGGTTCAGTTGAACCTACCGAGATCCCCTGAATTCCACTGAACCTCCATTTCCAGTAAAAACATTTTGTCCTTCCCTGTCTGATGAGGCTGGTCCAGCCTTGCTTAGAGACTCTGTAATGACCTTACTGAGATAGTTTCCTTGCAAGGGGGTGTCTATTTCCTTCCTGCCCCTATTTCCCACCACTCATTTTTCTAGGTCTATAAGTAGTCAAATACCATGTCCCCAGAAGGACAAGTACAATGTCTAGCTTATGAGGCAATTGTTTACATACCCAAGCAACTGCAAGACTTTGCTCATTTATATCAGCAAAAACCTAGGGAGCAGGTATGGGAATGGATTATGAGAATCTAGACCGGAGAGGAAGAAACTTAACTTTGAATCTGGTTTAATTTTTTGGTGTGGGTGCATTTCGTAGAGATTCTGGCTTCATTGTTCTAGTTGGTACAACTGATAATGGTTGTAATTCTTGGCCTGGCTGAATGACTGGAAGTGGGACTCAATGGTGGCCTATGTGGAAGGAAATTCAGGTGTCAGAAATCCATGGTGTAATGTAGGGGGAGGAATCTAAACACTTAAGAGAAAGGACTATTGAAGTAGGTATTTCATATACAACCCAGTAACTCACTCAGGAATCTCAGAGGATGCTCTTCACCAAGGCACTGATAAACGAAATTGTGAGAAATATATCCTTGAAAAGTATTGCAGTGGAATCTTTTCTAGATCAGGGGTAAAGAGGATGATGCTGAGAGATGCTCTATTGAAATGGGCATTTTGATCGCAGTGGATCTGTTGAGATCCTGGAGTGGTCAAGGACAAGTTGCAAAACTTAAATGGGAGATGCGAGGTCAAAGCAGCTTCTGGTGATAGAGCTGGGCTAACTAATTAGGTAGTTGATTGATCATAAGTAGTTAACTGATCATGAGGCTTCCAGGAATGAATAGATGGCTGATCTATCAGGATCCCACTTGATACATGCAATTAAAAAATGCTCCCTTTGAGAAGACCTGGCTGTTCATGGAATACCAAGTGATCATGTGACCTGAGCTGTCCATGGGCTTGGTGTTAATCAAGCTATAAAAATGGGTCTTCTCATTCTTCCTTCTTCAACACTTCATTATTAAGCGGTCTTGAAGATGCAAGTACATTGCCTCAACAAAGAGCTCATACTCCCAGTGTATCACCTACTGTTGCATTATCCTCTCCCTTAATCAATACCTATAGATTCTTGGGGTGGTCCCAATGAACACATTAATTGGGGGGGGGGAATCAAGCCTGGCTTATGGATGTGTTCCACATGATATATTTGTGTTGATTGAAAGTCAACTTCTATACCATGATAGCTCCACTCAGTGGTGAATTTGAAGGACAGTAGGGAAAAAAAAATCTCTCAGTGGGAAGGACCTGTCAATGTGACCTGAAAATAAAGAAGTTCAGAGGTCCAGGCTGACACAGATACATTGGTTACAGTTAATGGCCACTGGAATAGCTGGGATGGTTAGAAATTTGGAAGGAAAAAGATAGGAGGACTGGTGTCAAGGACTGTGAAAGAAGTATGTGAGTTGAGTTACGGGGACGGTCACACCTATCTTCACGTTTGTTTTCGATAGGGCATGTTCTGAGGATTAGTTGTGAAAAAAAGAAGTTGGACTCACTGAGCTGTTTTGTGGATGTCTGTAAGCTCCTCTTTCCACAGCCTGACAGTGCTTCCTCATCATTAGATTCAGGTGATGCATTTTTGGCAGGAATATCACATAACTAACATTGGAACTGCAGTGAAAACACTAGGAGGCCCAGGATATAAATTTGTTTCATTAAACTGAAATTTGAGACTGCCCCTCACCATTTGTGCACCATTGGCAAGTGAACCGACAGGCAAACAAAGGGTCATTATCAGGTCAGCTGGGTGATGGAACCCGGTTATCAAGAGGAAATAGGATTGCCATTATACGATGGGAGCAGAGAGAAGTATTTCTGGAATTGAGAGGATTCTCTGGGACATTTCATAGGAGTTCCATACCTAGTGGTAAAAGTTAAATTATATATTTAATGTGTGTTTTCAATATATACCTTTAATGAAAGACTACAGAAATCAAGTATATTCAGGATCCTCTAGAGTTCAGATTCACCAGGAAGGAAGATTGGGTGATTCCACCAGCTAAATAATTTGACCCAAATATGATGCTGACTGAGGGCAAAAGTAACCTACAACAGGCTCTGGGGAACAAGAGTTATAAGGCTTGCCCCTGAAACTGGGACTGTCCTTAGTACCAACGATCTCTTCCTTTCTCTGACATATATATATATATATATATATATATATATATATATATATATATTACATAATTAGTCATTTCCCTTCTTCTCCCTCCTACCAATTTTATGTATGGGCTACCGATGGTGGGTAACTTTCCAAGTTAATTTATATACAATGAAGATGGAGTTGAAACTGAACTGGAGAAGGAAGGAATATCTCTCAAAGACAGAAGCAGAGACTCATGGAAGTTTGGGTGTCCTCTTTTGAGGGCAGGGGAGTACATTTTTTTAGTACAGGGACAGAGAGTTACGTTATTTTCATTTGGAGGTTTAACAATGCAGAGAATAGCAGTATGGAAGGGGAGGAGCTGGAGAAAGAGCCTGTGGCATTTCTGCTGGACTGGTGCTCTGTATGCACTCGGGCTTTCTTCTGTGAACTTTCATGATCTGTACAAGTTAGAAAGTAAAACATCCATTTCCCCCAGACTTTCTTGGAACTAAGATTTTGGGGGCCATGTAGGCCGAGCCAATGAAGCACACTTGTCTGAGATCTGGAAGACAGAAGTGCAGTGGAGGCTATGCTCTGAGGGGTTTGTTCTTTTTTTTTTTTTTCCTATAAAGCACAGTCATGGGGGTGGGGAACAGATTTTTGCTCTTTTCCGGTGGCAGCTTTGCCATAGGCACCAGTGTTAAGTAATTCAGTTGGTTTGAGTACTAAGAGACAGAGCACTTGGGGACCCCTTCTTGCCGGTGTGTGCGCAGGCCCGCTGCAACTTTCTGATGAGGCAGCCTCCTCATGGCCGCTGCTTCTTGATCATGGCAGAGGCAGAAACTCCTTTGGAGGCTCACTCCTGCCTTGTGGCTTTTTGTTCCCTTAAGCTCGACTTGGATGCTATTTATTTGGCTTTCCCAATGATACAGGCCTTCACAGTAGCCTATAATACGTATTTTTCCTGCTTAAACTAGCTACAGTGGATTCTGTTCTTTTCAAGTAAAACCTGATCTCTGTGCATAAGGGTTTAGGAGGCCACTGTCCTGGGCCAACGCTTTACACGAGGAGCAAGCAAAGGTCAGGTGTGGCTTCTTTACTACTGCTGGTTAGGCACCCTATCTATTCTGGAGAGAGTCACATGTCAGTTTATGTCTTCCTCTTTCATCTGCTTTTGATTTTGATAAGAGACAGTACAGTCTGTAAACTAGGAGACCAAAACCTGCAGAGACAGAGGGGTTAATGGAAACGTATGTCCCAGCCTTTGGGACAGCGGTTCCCAATCTCACCTGCACAGAAGGGGAATTCGGGGAATTCTCAAAGTTCCCGATTCCTGGGCGGTACCCAGATCAATGAAATCAGAACTTCTGGGTGTGAGACTCAGGACTCAGGATTTTGGAAGTTTCAAGAGAGAGAGAGAGATGAATTTTCAGGTTATGTAGGAGTTGCAGCTGGGGAGAAATAAAATACTAGCAAAGTAGCAAATTTGCCATCTCACTGTCAGAAATCCAAAATAGGTCTCAAAGGGCTAAAATCAAGGCATCTGCAGGGCCAGTTTCCTTCCCGAAGGTGCCAAGGGAGAATCTGGTTTCTTGCCTTTTCCAGCTTCTAGATACTGTCTGCGTTGGTTGGTTCTGGGCCCCCTTTCATCTTCAAAACCAGCAAAGGCTCCCATGCTGTCCTCTCCCTGGCTTTGACTATCTTCCTCTTCCACTTCGACGGACCCGGACCCGGTGATTCCATCACGCCTGCTGAGATAATCCACATGAGTCTTCCCCTCTCAAGGTCGATTAGCCTCCTAATTCCACCTCCACCCTTAATTCCTCCTTTCTACTTAACCCAACATATTCACAGGTTCCTCATGTTAGGATGTGGATATCTTTGCTTATTCTGCTTATCATAACAAAAGACAAGAACCCTGGAGAAGAGACATCCTAGGGATTCCTTTCTTGCACTTTCTGAATCAGAAGGGGCAAGTGGAGGGTCCAAGTCACTCAAAAACTATCATAACTATTAATTCAGATGTGATGGGACGCCTGGTACCCTGTACATTCATCCTTCTGTAAGAAGCGGGGTTAGCCAGAATGGATTGCTAAGAAATTAGATAGTAATTAGGGATTGTTTGGTTTTGTTACTTTTCACCCAGATGCAAAATCATATTTCAATGATTTGAAACTTCTGTGCAATCACCTGGATGCCTGGCTGTAGATAACAAGAGAATGCAAACATGCAAACCTCCCGTTTACTGATCTGTGGCTCTTGTTAGGAACCAGGAGGGGCCTACCACACACAGGTGGTCCTGCGAACTCATTGTTTTTCTCTTTCTAAGAGCCATTTGACATTAACCATTCTAAAATGAAAATTATTCTTTTGGCAGATGTCCTCCAAAATTTATCGCTCTGTATCTGGTAACTGCTGCTGCGGGCTAATTCACGTAGTTTCCCTAGGGACACCTTGTGCAGCTACTTTATCCGGCCAGGTTCACTGCGAAGCTTTTGCTCATGAGAGTATTTGAGAATTTTTTTTTTCTTTTTGACCTTGCTAAATGATCGGTAACTCCTGCTTTAGGCAGGGTCCATGCCAAGAGCATCAGAGTCATGAGCCTCTGCATAGAATGTTACAACCTTAGCATTTCTTTGTTGCCGTGCTAGAGTAGACCCAGTCTCTTGAGTAAATTCTGGCTTTACCACAGTTATCCAGAAGATGCTTATGTTTACCACTTACTCATCTGATCTTAAAAGCAGGGAAGCACCCTTAACCAGCGTCTTGGACGGTCTCTACACATAGGGTCTTTGGAAACTAGTCATCTGGCCATACTGAAAGGGGACAGGGTGGGGTTAGGTTGCAGGAATGGAAATCAAGTTGGATATTTCTGGCTCACTGGCTACCCCCAGTCCAGACTTGCAGGATCTTTGGCTTCACGTTTCTGTATGCTCTTAGTCTACCTTGTGATTCCAGGGGCTCCTTCCATTCCCTTCTTTCCAGCCTGCGGTTGGCCTCATGGACTGTGCCTCCTAGGTTGCTGCTCTGGCTGCCTGAGAACTTCTCTCTAGTTAAAATGGAAGCACAATCCTAGGCTTTCTGTGAGTTGTCTCGGGCTTTCCTCGGTCTCAATTTTCTATTTTTGTTTATTTTTGTCTTTGCTGCTGATTTCTTAGTCTAATTTATATTATGTCATAATATTATTGTACTTGTCTTTGTAATTGTACTTGTCTATTGTAATTGAACTTGTCTTGCTGACAAGCTCTTCAAAACCTCCAAGCACTAATACAGGGCACAAATAAGTGTGCAAGTATATGGAGCAGTGACACTCGTGTCCCTCTCCCCCTTGAGAGACTGGTGAGGACCCTCAGCTGCGGATTTTACTCCTCCACATCGAAGGGGCGGTGTGGGGATGAGGCCAACATCACTTGCTTCGCTATGTTGATCAGGGGAGGTCTCGGTTGCCTGGGTCAGCAGATGGGAGCTTCATCCAACCAGGCAATTTTCCAGGTATTCCAGAAATAAGCAAATGGTCTGTGAAACTACCACACACCAGGAGTTAATCTCGGGACTGAGTAGGTGGAAAGCATGATCACCTGAGTCTTTTGTTTTTGTTAAAAAAAAAAAAAAAAAGAAGAAAGAATGGAAAAAATAAAAAAAGAAACTAAATATAGCTAACTGAATTTCCAATCTTGAAAAAATGTTTTCTGGCAAAAATTTAAAACATACCATTTTAGCTCAATTGGCAGCGTTTAATAATCAGATTAAAAAAAAAAAAGTGATTTTGGACCGTGCCTCTAGGGTAGAAGTTATGCTGAGGAAAAAACTTGTAAAAACTTGTAAAACTTGTCTGTCCGATTCTTGGTCTCTCTCTCCTGGTTTTCCCCGCCCCTCCACCTCTGACTGTGCCTTTCTCCTTATGTTTCCTCCTCCCTTTGCCTAATACTGGATGGAGTTTCCCTGCGGGCCCCACGGTTGTGCTAATAATAGTGGTAGCTGCTATTTATCTCGCCTTCGCCACTTGCCAGGCACTTTGCGAAGTACCCTGGATACATGACCTCTGGGAGGGTGGGCAAGCTGTGTCGGGAGCCCGGTCAGACGTGGTGGTTAATTCCTTTGTCAGCACTGCAAATAACAAAGTTATTGGCATTCTTGACTCTTTCATGCTTGGCTCAAAATACATAGGTGAAAAAAAATACATGGGTGACGATGATGCTGGTTACAGAAAGGAGTTAGCAGGTGGGCTGCGAGGAATTGGAATTATGCTTTACATGTACTTTTAATCCTTACCCTGAGCAGTAGTCACTGGTGGTAAATGAAAGTCTTGGGGTCTGCTGTTCCGTATTGAAATGTGACTGCTTCCTTGCCTGCGCTTGTTTTAATTAATACTGGTAGGGATGCCTTAGAGCCGATAATGTAGGAAAGTGTTAAGTTTGAATTAAACTTTCCTAGTAGGCTCAAAATTAACCATCATTTTCAATACTTAGCCATACGAGAAAAACAAAAGTACTAAGTCTCTCTACTGGGTGTTTCATAGGTGAGACATTCCACGCTGTCTGTGGAACATCTGACCTTTTGGGTTGGAGCCAGTGAATCAGGAAAGCAGGGCCGGTCTACTGAGGCTGGGGTTTTTGTTTTCTTTCCTGTTCCTGGTGTGTACATCACCTTCCTACCTTCCTCACAGTCCTAGTGAACCCACCTGTGTGCAGAGTTCTCCAGAGTTCTTCTGCTTCCCATGTAAAGACCTAAGCTTGCTTTCAAAGCCAGAATCTGGAGCTCTGGGGACTGGCACACGTTCCCCAGTCAGGCAGCAGAATTCTCACAGGGGGACAGAGCTGGCTAGTCGGCGAGAGGACACCGAGGGAGCCGAGACTTGCATCAGATGCTGCAGATCTTTCATCAGGTTGCTGTAACAACGAGGCTGCAACAACCACAGCTGGAAACTGATGCAACAGGCCGGAAGGGGCCGGTAGCCCTGGGAGTTAAGTTACCCTTGCAAGAGGGGAGGTGGGAAAGGAAGTTGAAAACAGTGTCTCCAGGCACTGAATTTAAATTACCTGCTGCATATTACCAGAGATCATCCTACATCTTTTAAGACAAGCTTCAGGGGAATATAGTTAAATCCTTCAGAGGGTAAGTGATAGGGATGTTAGAGATTCATCAGAAGATTAGCCTTTCTTAGTTCTGTTAACCTGAATAAGAGCTGGAAGATAGTTGGATTCTTGTTGTCATTAATTTGTGAATGAAGGCTTTAATATTAAAAAATCCATAACTTACTGTAATGGGCTGAATAAAAGACCCCAAAGATAATTGGTCCTAATTCCTGGAACCTGTGACAGTTTCTTATTCTGAAAGATTTTCTTCCCAGGTGTGGTTGAGTTAGGGATCTTGAAGAAGGAGAGAGAATCCCGGATTATCCAGTGAACCCTACATAATTAGAGCACACTCCTTTTTGGAAGGAAACAGAGGGAGTTGTAACATATACAAAGGAAGAAGAGAAAGCAATGTAACCATGAAGACAGGGATTGGAGGGATGTAGCTACAATCCAAATAATGCTGGCAGCTACCAGAAGCTGGAAGAGGCAAGGAACAGCATCTGCTCTTGAGCCTAAGAAGGAGCATGGCCCTGATGACACATTGATTTTCACCCAGCAATACTGATTTCAGATCTCTTGCCTCTGGAACTGTGGGAGAATACATTTTGTTGTTTAAAGCCACCAAGTTTGTGGCAATTTGTTCCAGCAATCATAGAAACCTAATACCTTACCTAACTTGAACCTAGTGAGTTAGATTCTTAAGTCGTAAATATAGATCTTTCTATCAAAAATATATCAAAACCAATATGTGCTTGTAGAGAGGGAGACACAAGAAGTTGGCAGCCATGCTTGCTTCTGGGAAGGGGAATGAACCAAGAGAATAGAGTCTAAAATAAGAGGCAGATTTACTGTTGCATTTTATATATTCTGGTTCTGTTTGACATTTTTTTTTCAAATGCATGTATTCCTTTTTTTAAAAAAATAAACTTTTTATAGACACATAGATCGATGGAACAGAATAGAAAGCCCAGAAATAAACCCACAATTATATGGTCAATTAATCTTTGACAAAGGAGGCAAGAATATGCAATGCAAAAAAGACAGTCTCTTCAACAAATGGTGTTGGGAAAAATGGACCGCTTTCTTATACCATATGCAAAAACAAACTCAAAATGGATTAAGGACCTAAAAGTGAGACCTGAAACCATAAAAATCCTAGAAGAGAGCACAGGCAGTAATTATTCTGACATTGGTTGTAGCAACATTTTTCTAGATGTGTTTCCTTAGGTAAGGGAAATAAGAGCAAAACTAAACTGTTGGGACTACATTGAAATAAAAAGCTTCTGCACAGCAAAGGAAACAATCAACAAAACTAAAGAGAACCTGCTGAATGGGAGAAGATATTTGCAAATGACATATCCAATAAAGGGTTAGTATCCAAGTTCTGTGAGGACTTAACTCAACACCAAAAAACCAAATAGTCCAACTAAAAATGGGCAGAGGCAGGAACAGACATTTCTCCAGAGAAGCCATCCAGATTGCCAACAGACACATGGAAAGATGCTCAACATCACCCATCATCAGGGAAATGCAAATCAAAACCACAGTGAGGTGTCACCTCACAGCTGTCAGAATGACTAAAATCAAAAACACAAGAAACAACAAGTGTTGGGGAGGACGTGGAGAAAAATCACTCTCATGCATTGTTGGTGAGAATGCAAACTGGTTCAGCCACTGTGGAAAACAATATGGAGGGTCCTCAAAAAGTTAAAAATAGAATTACCGTATGATCTAGCAATGGCACTACTGGGTGTTTACCCAGAGAAAATGAGAACACTAGTTTATAAGGATACATGCATCCCCGTGTTTATTGCAGCATTATTTACAATAGTCAGATTATGGAAGCAGCCCAAGTGTCCATCAATAGACGAGTGGATAAAGAAGATGTGGTACATGTATATACAATGGAATATTACTCAGCCATAAAAAATGAGAAATCTTGCCATTTGCAGCAACCCGGATGGA